>NC_045800.1:73373795-74623795 GCF_009873245.2 Balaenoptera musculus | reverse complement strand
GCGCCGAGGCACGGAAACCGGCAACAGCTGGAAGCCGTGACCGCCCAGGGGCCGAAGGGGCCAGGGGAGGGCCGAGTCGGGCAGGAGCCCCGTGAGAAGGGGACCACGACAGAGGCTGCTCGTGCAGTCCTGGCCATGGAGCTAGGCAGCGACTGCCGCAGGCGCTGGTTCAGCTTCCCGGGCGCGAAGCCGTGGGGAGGAGAGACAGCGCGCAGGCCCGGGGCAGGGCACGCGGAGCATATCCACGCCCCGTTTCCAGCTTTTGACTTCTCTCCTGAGAAGACGAGTTGTTATTGCCTTGCTGGTGAAACTCTTTGTCTGGAGGACGCTGTCCTTTGAGGTTATTATGTACTTATATTAATGGGTGGTTTAATCACCCCTGAGAATGATGTGTCCTTGCTCGGTGGAGGACATGGGAGAACTCTTTCAAGAAAGGGCACTATACTCCCACTACCAGGATTGCTCGTTTCCATTTATTTTGGAAACAACTGCTGAAGAAAAAGAGAGATGTGGCCATAATTGTTTGAAGGAATTCCATGTGTCGCTACTGGTGGCCATAAACATATGGGCTCCACCCGACCCTCGGGACGCTGTTCCAGCTGCGTCTTTCAACTGCAGTCAACCCTGTCATCATATTCCTGCTCCGGTTTCACGGGGGAAGTCTGTGTTCAGAGCCAAAGTACGCTGATAAAATATTAAGGGTAATGGCACAACAACAGAAAAGAGGTAGAGTTCAGAAAATGCCTGGCAAGAAGCCTGTCTCAGAATTGTAAAGGAGAAAGAAGGAACTTTTCGAATTGAGAAAGCACTTTGTTGTTATCATTAACATTTTTAAAGGTCTCAGTTTTTAAGAGAATTCTTTCGAAACGTTGTGCTTGGAAAACAGGGAGCTCTGACTTAAATACATTTTGTTTTAAAGTATAAGGATCTCATTGGAGCAAATAGATTTCAGATTTTACTGATACAGATAACCTTTTAGGGTATGAGTATTTTTCTACATTATAAATGTATACTTCTTCATGGAAGAAAATACAGAAAAGTTTGAAGCATAAGATGAAATAAAAATTACCGGTGACCCTGTTACTTAGAAGTAATCACTATCAATTTGGTTGTTTTCCTTTTTATTCCACTGAATATATGTATATCTTTAAAAATGAAATCATGGTATTATGAGTCTTTGTTAATATTTCTGTTGCAGGAAGGCGGGACCCCTTCCAGGGCCCAAGAGTGGGCTCTTGTCTAACACTCGGAAATGAATGGTCCGAGGAGACACACGTGCTGACAAAGCAAGAGACTTGATTGGGAAGGGGCGCCCGGGTGGAGAGCAGGAGGGTAAGGGAACCCAGGAGGACTGCTCTGTCACGTGGTTCGCAGTCTCGGGTTTTACGGTGATGGGATTGGGTTCCAGGTTGTCTCTGGCCAATCACTCTGATTCAGGGTCCTTCCTGGTGGTGCACGCATCACTCAGCCAAGACGGATTCCAGTGAGAAGGATTCTGGGAGGTTGGTAGGACATATGGACTGGAGTCTCCTATCTCCTTTTGACCTTTCCTGAATTCTTCCAGTTGGTGGTAGCTTGTTAGTTCCACGTTCCTTACCAGGCCATCCTGTTTAAGATAACTCATGCAAGTGGTTACTGTGGTGCCTGGCCAGGGTGGGCGGTTTCAATCAGCGTTTCCCCTAGCATTTCCAAATTGCTCTCCAGGCATTTTGCATCAATTTTTATTTCCATCAAGAATATGTTGGTTTGTCTAACTCAATCCTTATTAGACTTATAATTTCAAAAATCTTTCCCAATGTTATAAATAAAATATGATTTAGTAAGGTTGAATTTTATTCATGTTTATACATTTATTGGCCATTTTTCTATTAAATTATTTATCCATGTCTTTTGCCCATTTTCCTGTGGGACAATTAGTGTTGTTTTTGTTTGTTTATTCCCCCTTGCTCTAGAGGACCTCTTTGTATGGAAACAAATTAAGAAGATCAAATTTCTTGTTAGAAAAAATAGGGCAGATTGGTCACCCTTATTAGGTGATGTTTATTTTCTGTGATTTTTGGTGAGAAGGCCCTACATTCTTGCTCTCAAAAGGCAAGCCAGTTTTAAAATACTGAACTTTCAACTTTTTCATTAATTAAGATATTTAAGCAGGAGTATTACCTTTGGATAAATGTTTAGTGAATTCTGATTTAGAAATTGTTGGGCCTCAAGGTAAGTTTAGATATTTTTATTAAGAATAATAAAGGACCATTTTAAAGTTATTTGATAATTGAAATTATATTTCCCCCTGGAAGATATAAATCTCTTAGGACTGAGAGATTAAGACCCTTGGTTCCTACTTACTTGAGAAACAGTTACCAAAAAAGTATGAGAAAAACAAGCACCATTCAGAATGATCCTGAGTTGGAGACAGGGGTATGACTGTTGTTTCAATGTGTGTACATAAATAACTATCAACAATCAGCTGTTCAGCTAGTCTGTAGAAAGTGGGAAGAAGAAGGGATTGGTAGATAGGCATTTTCCAGATAATTTTCTTTCAAGCTTATTTACCAAATATTAGGTACTTTCAGTTTTTGTGAGAATTACTTTCTCGAGATCATGAACAAGATTGAAACAGTCTTTAACCCCCAGAGTTGTATGAACCCTTAATTAACTGCTCTTCAGTGCATTCTGTAAAACTTCCTCACTAGATCTTACAACACAGATGAGAAAGGTGGCGAATTTTAATGCCACCCTCAAGCTGGTAAGTTATTTTTAGAACTGAACTCCTAAGAGTTTTGCTGTTTCTTATGTAAACCCTTAATTGTGCCTCAAATATCTTCATGAGGCAGTTTCTGTTTTTTAAATTTATCCTCTCAGTAGGCCAGAAGTAAAACAAAGAGACCATGTATGTGGTGTGACAGGGTCACATCTCCATTTACGGGACTTCCCTCGTGTACTGTGTGTGAACTCCTCAATGCATGGTTACTTTTCTGTGACTGCAGCTAGCAGCTATGCGTTAAGACTGCACGAATGGTCCCAGCTGTTGTAAGATGGAACAGTCTGCCCTGGCCACAGATTACAGAGTTTTGGGTTTTAGACCACAGACAATACCGCTGGGACCTGCCATGTACACTGTGAACATCAGTATTCCTTGGAGAAAGAATGAAGATTAGTCACTTCTGGCTCTGAGAAATTCTTGCATAACTTGCTTTTATCTCAGTGCAGTTTCCTGGGGATGCTTTATCCTGGCACAAGCCTCCGTCCCCACTTCAATGCTCCCTCTTCTATCAAATGGACCACTGAGTATCGGACTGGAACTCGAGTTGCACTCCAGAGGGCCGGTATTCAGTCCAGCTCTCTTTTACATGCCCCTTCCTCATCCCGGGTCCTTGCATTATTGCTTTTGTCATGCCCTGCGGCTTGGGCTTTGTTCCTGCTGTCACAAGAGTTGTCCATACAAATGTGAACGTTCTCTCTCGGAGTAACCTAGAACTGCTCATGCTTGCTGTAGACCTGTTATGTACCAACACTTCAGACGATTCCAGATCTCTTCCTGGCACTTAGTTTCCTTTCCTCTCTCTTCTCAGAATTCTCTTACTTCCTTCTGAAGTATAGAGCTCGGATGCCAAAGGCTTCAGGAAACTAATTGAGTTAGGCTTTGTGTTTTTAACTTTCTTTTTTACCCTCCATATTCCAAAGCGAGATCTCTCTTGTGCTTTGGATTTTTTCTCCCTCGCTCTACCTGAACAGCAACTCTGCAGTTACGCGTGAGGTTCAGGTTACACTGCGTAAGATAAGGGGGTTGATAAAACAAGGTCAGTAACCCTTTCTCAGTTCTCAACACTCCTCAAATACATCTGTCCTTGATTTTCTCATCTCTTATGCTTCGAGCTTGCTTTATACTTTGTTTGCATTTCGTTGTTTTTCTCTGAGATTATTTCTGCGTTTTTACTGAGCTCCTAAAACTCTTGTTTCTGATTAAATTAATAGCTTTGATAAAGCACATAGAAATCTTAACAGAAGAGAAAGAGGTGCCTGGTATACTTCCTTCCTCTCTTATGCCTTATTTCCTCCTAAAGTTGAAACATCAGTAGAGAACAATTATAACAGCATTATTGTTGTATTTTGAATTCTTTTATTGCTGCTTTTGTTGGAAATGCTGGTATTTCATCAGCAAAAGCTCTTGTATATCTTCTAGCTAGCTTTGGATTTTCTCAAGCTGATAGCTCTGTCCTACCAACTTGATAAAGAGTCCATATGGTCCATCTTGGTATGTGAACACACCCTTTCCTTATGTTCAGCAAGAACTTGCTTCAAGTGCTCATTACCACAGTGGTGAGGGCACTTCATTCCAATCATTGCCGAATAGTTGAACTGAAAAGTGTCTTGAGGAACTTGCCATACGTTCTTGTCTTTTGATTTGCTTGTGTCATTCATGCCACTGTAAAGTCAAGAATACCCTTTCTCTGTTGAGTATTGTTTCATTCTTCCAAATGGAATTTTGATAGGAAGTTATCTGCGGGCATCATGGTATATAAACTGATGGTGGGTACCAGTGGAAATATTTTTTTCTTGTGAAAACTAGGTTTTTTTAATTTAAAATACATTAACTTTTTCATGTCTCACTGCCCATCCCTCTTCTCTTCTAGTTGAGTAGTAAAGAGATTATTTTTTCGTTTTAAAATAAGGTAAATAAGGTTGAGCGTATGCCATATCCTAAAGCAGCATAGTTGGTTTAGGGAATGCCTACAACAGGTGAATTTGTTCCTCTTGATCCCAGTTATAATGTTTGAATGTTACGGCTGTTCACCGACATTTTGCCTTAAGTACTTAGAGCTTGGGCTTTTCCACCCCCTGTCCAAATATACTCCTTGATCTTTTATTTTTATTCTAACTCAGTTTATTGGAATTCTTGTTGTCAAAGGAGCATTCCTTGAAATAATCTGGAGTCTGTATTACTGGCTACAAAATAAGCTTAAAGTGCAATTGATTTCCTGTTACTCTGTTTCGTTCTTTTAAAGTCATTTCCAGTCAGGTTTAATGAGTCAGTTCAGGTTTTCCCTATCTCTTGATAAAATATATATCTTTACTTCAAAAAAAGTGATACTGGTATGTTATTTGACCCCGTATCACATTTTTGTCTAAAAAGGAAAGTCTATTTCTCAAGAAGTTAGAGGGAAACTCTTTAATTTCACAGAAAAATGAGGGCTGTGGCCAGTTGACTGTAAGTTTAGTTCACTTTCGCCGATCAGCAAAGCGACTTCCCAGCCTAAAGGAAAAGTGATCAAAATAGCAGACGTATTGGATGGTGTCTGACTTTGAATGGTGACATGGCTCAGTAGGGTTTGAGGTAGAATCCCATCTCCCTCTGGGGTCGTCACTGCCTTTGTTTTATGGCTACAAGCAGCTTCTGCAGGACGTGGCGGTGGGGTGAGCACTGAATTTCACCTGCTTTGATACACAATTCCACATTCCTAGGGTGTCCCGAACAAAAGGAAAGCCTGAGCTGCCATCTGTGAAGCTCATCTCCCTCCACGTAGAAGCAGGTTGCAATTTCAGACACATTTGTGTTTCTCCCTGCATCTTCAGGTTCTTGGAAACATTTTAGACGGTGGTGTCTTTGGTGTGAGCCACTTCATGAGATGCCAAAAAAATTGGAAAATACACCTGTTTATGAGGTTAGTTTTAGTTAAGAACCCGATAGTACTCCTGCTTTACACCAAAGAAATTCAGATTTATAAGACAGTGTAAAAATGATCTGACCAAACTCCCTCTTTTTTTTTTTGGAAGAAGGTATACTCCAGAGATTCAGTGATCTTTCCAAGGTAACAAAGCTTGTTTATGCTGAATCGGGATTCACAACTTAGTATCATGACAGTAGAATCCGCGTATTCTCCCCACAACATGAAGGTAATCTGTAGCCTAGGTAGAAGGTACTGAAACTTAATCCCTTCTCTGTGGTATCTGCTCTCTTTCCCTAGCGTCTCCCTATGTGATCCGAGTCAGCCAGTGCCCTTGAGATGTGTGGGGATTTTTCTGAGACGATGTATATTGGCTGTTCGACAGAATTCCTACTCTAGAGCCAGAGTCTTCCTTCCATAAAACATTTGGCCATACTACTTTGGAACTACTTGCCGGCGGAGGATATAGTCCCAGTGGTTGGAGGGAATTACAGAGGAAGTTGAAATTCTCTGCCTGTCAACACTGACCACTCCTAACAGTGTTGACAGACCTGGCCCCAGCCAGTGTCCTTGGTTAGACAGGTTTAAAGGCTAAGACTCTTTAGGAAGAACATGAAATAAAAGTGAAAAGAGTTCCAAGCCAGGAGAAAGTGAATTCTGTCCAGTGGTCTCTTCTTATGGATTTAAGGCCAGTTTGACACTTTTGTTTACATGCATAAATGTACCAAAAGCCATCCTGATTTTAGGCCGTGATATGGAACTTTTGCCCATAAACAAAAAAAGCAATTTTAATATGATGTCTTTTATTTTGGGGTGTTGAGGGTGGGAGGAGTGAGTTTAGTCAAACAAGGGATTTTCTATTATTTTCTCTCTCCAAGAGAACATGCTGAGAATGAAAGCATTGCTTTGAATTTTTCTGAGGCAGGAAAGTAGTTACAAATGGATCATTGGTGAAACATTGATGGCTTAAATTCATCACGTGTCAGTAGTATCTTACTTTCTGTAGCATAATAAATACAATGAAATGCCTAACATGAGTATTCTCTATAGATTTTTGCTGTGGGATAGGAATGAAACGGAAAGGATGTTTAATCTTGAGGAGAGAAGGCAAAGACAATAAAATATTCACTAATGCTTCCAGGAATGGGAATGTTTCCAAGGATAGAAAACCAGAAGAGGAGAAACCAGAGTTTGAAGAGATAATCTTTTAAAACCATAATTTAAGCTCGTATAAACATCCCAACTCTTTGAAATATTTATCTTTCTGAAAATACGGTTTTTAGCATGTTCTTATGAAAACATTTGTTGCTTTACCACGTCCTTATGAATTTCCATATGGAGTCATAAAAAAACCTCTTTGCGCCCAAAGGTTTAGCTCTTTTGCAGGGTACACATATAAAATACCCATATCATACCCATGTCCGTACAGCTTCATATTACTTATTGAAGGTTGGATCACTGTCTGGTCTTCATAGGATGACACCAGAGAGATAAGAGCAGATTGATGGGACAGGAATCTAAAAACCCAAAATCTGGATGAATATCTGACAGTTCTCTGTATTTTTATAGAGGTACTGAAATCAGAATATTTGAAATTAAAACTATTGGGAATATTTTGGGAAGTGCAGGACATAACGGTCACCTTGGTTGTGAGGTTTAGACTCTTTCCACAGATTTGGATCTCCTCTCTCTGTATTTTGCCATCTCCAAAAATAGGGACACCATCAATCTATTCCACAACAGTTTACTGAGTATCTACTACTTATTTTGAACTGTGGAAGTTACAAAACCAGTTAAGACAATTCCTGTATTCAGAGAGCTTGAGGGTTGATTCAACAGCAATCAATATTATTTTTAGAGCAATGTCTTAAAACTTTCATGCCCAAATCAGAGTTGTCCTTCAAAGCAATTAGTTTTGTGGAGGAGGAGACTGCATACTTAGTTCCTGTTTCTCCACCATCTTCCAACAGTTCTTTTCCTGGTTTTTATGTTTGTTAATATAGTTCATACTTTGATTTTTCATCTCTCCATCAAGTATTTCCAGAATGGGTCTGAATGAAACCTTAGTCCCTTGTGTTGCTACATGGACAAGCTTGAAGGGTAAACTGTAGCACTTACTGAAAGCGGAGAATAGTATTTCAGGATTTGAGATGAGCGCATTAAGTTCAACCTGGAAGAGCCCACTCACATCCTGTAGATACCTTTTAAGCAAGAGCAAAGAGGGAATGAAAACTCCAATATTACAGGCTACTTCAGCAATCTAAACCGGAATTTTGTCATCTTTTGCTCTGTACTTATGAGACTTGATTATTTAAAGCACCATTTTCCAAGTGAGTGCTGATTTGGGTCCTGGAGACAGTTTGATGCTGTTGGTGGCTAGCTACTGTGTCTCTCTTTTGTGTCCATTGATAGTTTATATTTTTGGCCACTAGATGGTGCTGTTTCACTTTGAAATAAAATGTATACATATATATTTTAATTGAGTCTTTTGCTTTTTATTTTGTTTATTGTTCCTTTGATGCAGAGATGGTGGAAAATCAAATTCCTTCTTAAATTGGATCTGAGGTTTCCTGTCCCTCTACAGATGCATAGGAATTTTAATGTGATTATCCAGCCTGTAAAGTAATAGGTTTTCAGATTATCTTACCACTCAATACATAGTGTTAATTTATTTTGTGAGAAAATACATTCTTTTCTTATAGAAGCATTTTATGTTATATACACTTGGCTGATACATAAGAGATTCCAATTACATGTTTTATGTGGCTTGATCTGCTGTGTCCTATTCTTGATTTAGGAATCACTTGGGAAAACAACAAAATGCTGATTGCCGGGTCCTGGAGACCCAGGAACCTACATTTTAGTAAGTGCTACAAGCGAGTCTGATGAGCAGACATGTGGGTCTGGATTAGAGCAGCACCGAGCTCTAATCCCCCACTGCAGCAGTGAGCATTTCTAGTAGACATTAATGTCAGAGCCTACAGTAATTCAAACCAAAGTTCAAGAGAGTTGAGACCAAACTTTTGAATGTAGACAGCTCTTTATGTAAATATTGCCTCTAGGAGCCATAATGGATATAATAAGAATTATTAAAGAGAATGTTTGGTTACTTAAGTTTGCTAAAGTTGGCGAGAGTCTTGCACAGAAAAGGCGGTCCCTGTTGGGACGCCTGAAGGAGCAAGCGGACACCACATCACGCAGCGGTAGCGCGAGGCTCTCCCAGCTTGCGGTGGTTGGACAGCCGTTTTGCCCTACGTTTATTTAGCCCCTCGCCTTGTAGTACCTGATACTTAAATACTTTAGAAAGTTTTAACCAGCATTAAGGTCTTTGATCTTCACAACATCCCTTTGACAGGGCGACTGTCAGAGGAGGGATTAAAGAACAGACTAAGGAAAAGCGCCTGAGCCAGAAGCAGCCCCCAGGAGACACAGTCTGGGGAGAGGGCGGGGGCCGGACCCCGATCAGGCCCTGCTGCTGGGAGGCCTCCCCGGGGGGCCAGACGTTCCCGAGCTCTGAGGCTCCACGCGCACTCTTGTTGACTAGGATTGCCCCATCCTACCCTAAGAACGGGGGGCTTTAGAAGATGGTTTCCTCCCTCTTCCCATCCTTCATTCCTTTCTCTGTCTCTCTCCCTCCCTCTCTCTTTCAATCACACCGTATGAGTCATGGCCTTGATGACTGTGAGGTGGAGATGGGTAGGTTAAATCACAATATGAGGATGTACGTGTAGTTCGATAAAATCTACCCCAGGTCAGTTTACTTTCTTATCCTAGTTTGTCCTGGTTTAGAAGGACTCAGGCAGAACTGCTTGCTAATTGTGAAAGTTGCTCAGCAAACACTGGCTGACAACGTCGTTGACCTGAGTCTATGAAGTGTGCTCAGCAGAGAAGGCAGCATGTTGTAAGCAGTCAGTAAGCTTGGTGTTATTAACGATGGTGGTGATGATGATTGATGATGCATTCTCTGTTATTCAGCTTTATCACTAAAGCTAATCGCATAGAACGTTCAGCTTACCCCCCAGGATGGTCTTGGTCTCTGTCAGGCTGACCCGTGGGGTAATAAAACACTCAGATTGTTGGGGAGACTTGAAAACCTGATTCAAGAGAGAACCCAAGAGGCGCGTCCCCACACAGGCGTTGGCTCTGATGTCTCCTACTCCTGGAAGATAAGAGCTTGGCCAGCTGCCTCCCGCCCTTTAAGCCTTCCTTTCTCAGTGCGACCTGACGCCCCTGCCCCGTCCACAGCTGGTCTTCTCCATCCTTCGTCTTGTTCTCCTTTTTGTCATAATATTTACCTTCTAATATACTAGGTCATTTATTTATTTGATTGATTTTTGCCTCCCTGCACAGTGGACAAGGGTCTTTTTTTGTCACTCACATATCCCCCAGTCCCTGGAATAGTGCCTGGTACATAGTAGAGGTTCAGAAAATATTTGCTGAATGAATGAATGCTTTCCTGTGCAACATTCCCTGGCACTAATAAGCAATAGACATAGCAGATATTTAGTCAGGTAGTACTAATTCTGAATAAATATTAAATATTCCTGAATGAAAATTAAGTTTTTTTTTTCTATTAACCTTGACTGGTAAGAATATCTTCTAAATTATCACATGGTTTAAAGTATGAATCCAGAGTTGGAAGACACTGGATTACAATAAACAAGCCCTGAATGGTTTTTTGGGGCAAGTTACTAAACTGCTCTGTGCCTTAGTTTCCTCTGTAAACAACCTCACAAAACTGGGGTGTAGATTAAATGAGTCCATGCATTTCAAGCCTTAGAACAGGACCTGGAATGTAGCAAGAGATGAATTAATAAACTGAATTTATAGACTCTTTACTTGTTTAAAAAATAATTATATGATATTTTGCAATTAAATTTAAATAGGTTAGCCAGTGTTCAGAAGGGAAAAAAGCATCGATAAATGCACAATTTGGGTATTTTCCATATTCCTGTTTTTATTACAGTGACAACACACCTGGAATGAATCAAATATTAAATTTATTATGTAATCTCTTTTCTTATAGTGTAACAACAGTTTTGAAACAGAGCCTGGGAGTTTCATAAGAGCCCTTTGTTTTTGATTTCTTATAGATCCCCATATTAAGGTTTCTGGAAAGAAAGAAGATGTTAAGGAAGCCAAGGAAATGATCATGTCTGTCTTAGACACAAAAGTAAGTGAATGTTAAGGACACTCAGATGTCAGAACCTTGTCTCTGCAAGGGCTACTTCATGCTGTTGTGAAAGAACCATTTGGAGAAGAAAAACCAGG
Source organism: Balaenoptera musculus (assembly GCF_009873245.2). Taxonomy (NCBI): domain Eukaryota; kingdom Metazoa; phylum Chordata; class Mammalia; order Artiodactyla; family Balaenopteridae; genus Balaenoptera; species Balaenoptera musculus. The sequence continues at coordinate 74,612,861 of NC_045800.1, read as the reverse complement.
AGAAAGTAATGGTGGGTTTTGAAATAAGCACGTGTGATTCTACAGTGGATTAAAGTTCTGTTTAAAATTTGAATAGGTTCTCTCATGCTGGGTAATTGAATAATATTCTCTCCCCCCCCCATATATATATATTAAAAAATATTGACCTGGATTAGTATAGGGCAAGTAATAAAGATTGCAAGAATTAGCATATTTGCCTTTATGATGTCAGTAGAAAACCAGAATAATCTTCTGTATAGCTCTGTGTGTGTGATGGCATGAAATTTGACAATTTCTCTTGTACATTCTGTCTCTCTACAAGTATATGTAGAGAGAGACAATAGAGAAATTAAAATATGTAAAAATGTATACTCGTTTGTGAGAATTTATTTTAATAAACACGTCAAAATCACTTACTATATGCCAGGCACTTAGCTACACCCTTTACAAATATTAATTGGTTTAACCCTCATAACTATCAGCACAGAGATATTAGGGAATTTGCACAGGATTCAGTAGCTGAAAAGTGGGGAGGTGGGATTCAAATCCAGGCCGTCTGGCTCTTAACCACTATGTTTTGCCACCTGGTATTTCACTGAAATGGTTTCTGATCTCTTCCTCTTTATTTCCTTTCCCGTTCCTTTTTGTTGCTGTTTTTTTAATTTTTAAGAAATATTCACCTGATAATTATTAAATATTTTAGGATATCCAAAAAAGGCTATCTTTTTTTCTCTTTTTAGAGGTTTAACTAAAAGAAGAGCTAAGTTTAAAAACCAAAGTATTTAATGGATATAAGTTTAAAATTTAAGAATTCAGAAAATGTAAACCTATTGATATTTTTAACATCTTGTTGTATTTGACTTTTTAATTTTACTTTGTAGGGACTGAAGAATTTCAGTATCAATTTTATAAATGAGAAAACATTTCATGTCAGTCTTTATAATTTTACAGCACTACATTTTCCCAAATTAAATACATGGATTCCAGTCTGACTGTAATTATTCATTATGTTTTAGAATTTTATATTTTGCTTTAATGTAACTAACAAATCTTACACTCCATATTGATTTACTTAAGCCATTTTACTGCTAAAGATGTATACTTTGTGGTATCTTCCTCACTCTTATTTCTACTGGCAAGAATAATTTATCTACTTTGTAAAATTTGACATACAGTGATAGAGAAGTTGTGAAAATGTTTGTAAATATTTTTTTATTCTGTTTTGAATTTTATTGTTAGTTCCTGTTTTCTATCATTGTTCAACGTTTCTACTAACATACATATATTCACTCTTGTAATTGTTTTCATCTGTTTTTAGTTATTTGAATTCTGTTTCATGAATAATATCTATTAAAGGAAAAACAAGTAATTTTTTTGTAATTATACCTAATTTTACTTAAATACTACTGTCCCAAAAATTATCTTGGTAAAAAGTATATCTTTCTATTTTTTCTGACAAATTTGTCTTTAAATGAAAATTTCTTTTTTATTAGCCAAGGAGAAATAGATAGAAATTGAAAAATTTATAGATTAAGATGATCTTATTAAGAAATCTATAAGATTTTCCACTGGGTCACTTTTTGTTAATCCTGTTCCTTTGGGGGAAAAGTGTTTTGTAAGAGTTGTTCCTTCCTTTTTTCATGCATCAAGAAATAATAATACATTATTTCCACGTAGAGCAATCGGGTCACCTTGAAGATGGATGTTTCACATACAGAACATTCTCATGTAATCGGCAAAGGTGGCAACAATATTAAGAAGGTGATGGAAGAAACAGGATGCCACATCCACTTTCCAGATTCCAACAGGAATAATCAAGCAGAAAAAAGCAACCAGGTGCTTTGTCTTTTCACATGAACTTTCATGGGACAAATTAAAGCTTGAATTTTCTGTATGCATAACTTTTCTGGGAGATGAGAGCAAAAGCGTAATCATGAAGTTGGCAGTTAGTATGGATTGTACGTCCCTCTCCAAGGAGACTGCAGGTGCTCTTCTTTCTTGAGGAGATGAGTTGTAGATGGGCCATAAATCCTTGATCTCTAAACAGTTTGTAGAAGAGAGGGAAGGATATCATGGCAACATAAAACGAAGTCCCTATGAAAGGCTCGGAAGTTAGGAAAGGACCTGAAAGCTTGCCTACTCCAAGCACCTATCGATAGCTGGGATTCTGTCTGCAGCATCGCACAAGTGGTCCTCCAGGCTACACCGGATCACCTTCTGAGAGGCAGTGTATGAGTGTCTGACTTCCTCACATTGACTGAATTATGGCTCTGTTTTATACACATTTTTTTCTAGTTCTTGGGTTTGGAAACAAATGGAACTCACCTGTCTACATGAAAACGCTGTCAGTGCTTGAAGAACAGATGGTGTTCTTTGTGTTATTTGGAAGTTTTCTCTCCTCTAATCACAATATAGAAACTATGTTGGCCACAAAGATGAATACAATACGGTTTCTTCTCTGTGGGGACTAATGGTGACAGTGGGACACATACATAAAGAACCAGATAGGAAGCCATGGTAAAAAGCAAGAGCAGTAATCGAAATATTTGACAGCTGATACGGCATGAGCGTGGCCCATGAGAGAGCACTGTCCTGGAGCCCCACCCACGTGCCCTAACGCCAAGAGTAATTCTTTAGTTGATGGATCGTAGGAAAGCACAGGAGATCCCAGGAGAGGGCTGTTGGAGCAGCAGTTTTTTGCCAACTAGCATGAAAGTAGTTCATTACTTTGAGAACTTAGTGCGGCACTATCATTGCACATTGATATCCATCTCATATTCAGGGAGTTTTTATAAAAAGGGAGAAAGTGCAATGAACACGAGAAATTGTGAAGAGGGCAGGATGGGCTCACGGGGGCTGGGAGGTTTTAGGTAAGTCCAGGAGGTGACGTTGATCAGTTGACACACATCACCAGAGCTTGTTAAAATCCAGATTCTGATTAAGTAGCTCTGGGTTGGTGCCTGAGGTCCCTCATCTTTAACAAACTCCCAGCTAGGCGATGCTGTTTTATCCTGGACGACACTTTGCGTAGTGAGGGTGTAGATAACCGGGAAAGCAGATGTGGGTTCAAGTACAATAACTCTAACTCTGTGTTTTCGTATTTTTGCAGGTATCTATAGCAGGACAACCGGCAGGAGTAGAATCGGCCCGAGTTAGAATTCGGGTAACTATTTATTACCTTCAGTTCTGTAAATCAATGTCAGCGATGTCTGCATTATAAGGCAATAAAAATACCATAATTTATCAATTTATAACCAAGTCATATGTTCAACATGTAGGAAATAGTGGCAGAAATATTGTATGAATGTATTGGAGGTGTTTCTTAGAGACGTTCTGTATTTTATCTGGCTCGATTTCTCTGATGATTTTGAAATGATCAAAAAGGCGCCTGAGGAAAAATGCCACAGGCAGCTTAAGTTACAAACTCTCAGGTTTCACAAAAGGCTCCTTTCATTTAAAAAACTTTATATCGTCTACCCAAGCTTGTGGCTGTAATAAAAGCATTATGTTTTAAAATTCCATCTTCAGAAAAGAATGAATGAACTACACACATCTCTAAATGTACAATGACTTAACTATCTGCCCTGGGTTCTGTAATTTCATTTTAGGAGCTGCTTCCTTTGGTGCTGATGTTTGAGCTGCCAATTGCTGGAATTCTTCAACCAGTGCCCGACCCTAATTCCCCCTCTATTCAGCACATATCACAAACGTACAACATTTCAGTGTCATTTAAACAGCGGTCCCGAATGTACGGTGCTACTGTGATAGTACGAGGGTCTCAGAATAACACAAGTGCTGTGAAGGTAAGTGGTTCAGGTAATTCCGAACATTGTAGGTGTACACATCATGCAAGTTTTATTTTTAAAGGATTTTAAAACTAATTTGTTTTCCAGAATTTGTTCTCATAGTACGTTCTGGGTTCTTAGAATGTGTTGAGTTTTTCCATAGCTGGCAGAAGTGCAGTAGAATCTTTCCCTTCAACGTGGACGGTTACTGTACAGGCCTACTTCCTTCCCACCCTTTCCTCCCAGGAAGGAACTGCCATGCTATTGGAGCATCTCGCCGGGAGCTTGGCATCCGCTATCCCCGTGAGCACGCAACTAGATATCGCAGCTCAGCATCATCTCTTTATGATGGGTCGAAATGGAAGCAACATCAAACATATTATGCAGAGAACGGGTGCTCAGATCCACTTTCCCGATCCCAGTAATCCACAAAAGAAATCCACCGTCTACCTCCAGGGCACCATTGAGTCTGTCTGTCTTGCAAGGCAATATCTCATGGTAGGTTTACTGAAGTTAATGGTACGATTTTTTTTTTTTTTTTTTTTTACCTCTTTGGGTACAGTGTTTGTTGCTGCCCATAATGTACCAATGTGGTATTTATGGAAGCACTTTGAAATCCTGGTCAAATAAGCAACTTACTTGGTAAAAGGAAATAAAAGAATAAGGTACATGGTGCCTCACAGACTTAATTTCATTAGATAGGTGAGTAATTTCCTTTTAGTATTTTTTTTAACTTACACTAAGCAACAGAAGAGGTGACATTGAAATAACTGGCCGTATTTTGTGGAAGGTGGTTATTTTTATTTGACGTGTAGTATTAGTTTGCGTTTGCCAAAAAAGTCTTCTGTTTAAACAGAAAAGTTAAAAATTAACACATTGAAAATTTTACCCTCAAAGATGTAAATTTTGGTAGCATGAAACATTTGAACATTTCATAAATCTCTGATACAATTTTTAAAATGCTGTTTAAGCCATGAATTTGAGTGTCACGCATTGAAGAAAAATAACAGTTATATAATTTACTACTGCTTCCAGTTTATAATTTTCAATATTTCTATCCTTCCTATATTCATTTAAAAACCCAGTGTGTAGGTTGATGTGTAGTAACAAAACGGACTGACATACTGTGGACTCACAAGTATTCTTATTAAAAACACCATCATATTCTCCTGTTAGGGCTAGACCTTTAGTGACATTTCAATCCATAAGCTTCAGGTGTGACATTTGCTATTATTAACTTGCAGAATCTGTTCATGAGAAACTTTCAGAAGATCCAGATTTGTACTGTTGATTCCATTCCTCTGACAGAGGAGAACTTGTTATAATCATTAAGGATTATGATATATAATTTTAAGAAATTAATTTTTCATTTTCTTAAAAGCCAGGCTTACTTAGGCTACTTATAATATATGGCTACTTAGAGAGCATATTTGTATTCAAAGATTATTATGATTACTCTTCATATTTTCTTTTTTGTGCTTTTCAAGTTCTTTAGATATTATTTTGAGTTAGTAAACTTTTCAAGCGATCAGCACAGTTATGAATTCATATTCATACTTTGATCACACCTGCCAAAAATACAGGTGTGCAGTGAGACATATTATTATTATTAAACAATACTGAAAGACGTGAAGGAGAGATAAATTAAATGGCTTTAACTTACATTTTAAATACCATCACCATTTTTTTTATAGCAGTGTCCTTACAAACATCACTTATCCAGATGAGAAACGGAACATGGTGATTTCATTTTAATGCTAGTATGTTTGATGGTACCTTCTTCTGATACTTATGTACAAATCCATCAATCTGTACCTCGTAAAAATGTATGGGATCTGGTTCCTATACTAAGTAGATTAGGGGCCAGGAAGACAGCATCAGAGAAAAAAAGTGCTAAACTCTGCCATGCTAAAGAGTGAGATAGTGAAAAGAAGGGGTGATAGTAGCATTTTACTCCAGGAAGGAGGTAAGGTTTGAGCTGTGTCAGAAGAGACGTAGGAATTGGGTTGGCAAAGAAGCCTTTTGATGAGTTAAGAGACCAATGTCAGAACCTGTTTAAAAGATAGTCAAGAGGCTGGTCTAGCCTGGAGGAAGGGGCAGACGTGTACACATAAACCTGTGATTGCACCAGCAAAGCCGAGCTGAAATGTGGAGATTTTTAAAGGCTGATACATGTTTAGAGTTCATTCAGGAGACAATAAAAAGCCTCCGCTGTAGGTCTTTGAGCCAGGGCACAAGATTAGTATCCTTGATGTGGTTGAGAATGTAGTTTCTGGCGTCACTAACAAAACTGAAGTCAGAGAATGGGGGAATTTTCCAAGGTGGAGAGTAGATAAAGAGTTCAGGGCCAAAACCAAACATAAGACACATGTTTTTGTCATCCAAAAAATAGTTTCTACCCCTCAACATTATTTACACACCAGCCTTCTAAGCTGTGTGAAGGTATATAATTTAGCTTTAATACTTTGGTTTTTACTCTTCAAATCTATAAAAGATTGTATTATCTGTAGGCATGTTAAATTATTGGATGTTTAAATGAGTAACTTTTTACCTCTCACCCTTTCCACTGTGACATTTCCTAGGGTTGTCTTCCTCTTGTGCTAATGTTTGATATGAAGGAAGAAATGGAAGTTGATCCACAGTTCATTGCTCAGCTGATGGAGCAGCTCGACGTCTTCGTCAGTATTAAACCGAAGCCAAAACAGCCGAGCAAGGTTGGTTCAGAGTCTGGGCCCGAAGAGAGCCATGTATCACCTCACGTTCCGTCTAGTGTTGTTTTCGTATAAATGTGTATTTGCATATACATGGAACTAAATATTCTGTATAATATACATCGTTATGTATTATATTTAGTTATTTTATATAAATGTAAATTTGTAACAGCATTCGTTATTGATCTTTTTTTTTAATATATGTATTGGTTTTTGGAGTCCATTTGTGACCATTATTTTAATTACCTATATGGGAAGGAAAGAGGAAACATTTTCTTATCAATTTGCAATCTGGTAACTTTAAACGTTACTAACTTGCTGGAGAGTTGGTAAGGCTAAACGTTGTGTTATGTGCCTATGTGTATGTGTACATATCCAAGGCAATTAAAAAAATACTTAGTTTACTTACTAATTGTGAGCCACTGTGCTAGCCCTGGAGATGTAAAGAATAGGCGCCATTGTCTGTCATATATACTTTAAATAATGAAGTATCCCCAGTTCAGCCTTCTTGGAACTTCTCCTTTAAGATGCTGCAAAGTTTAATGCGATAATTCTGGTGTTCTTAAGTGCTAGTGAGAGTGTGAGGAAAGAGGAGTGTTCCTACATTAAAGCATGTAAGTTGACACAGACACTTTGAAAAGCAACTTGTGATCATCTGCTCACACTGATAACACGGATACCCTACCCTCAGCGATGCTACTTCTACTTATACATGCCGAAGAAACCTTTGAATCAGAAGCCAAAGGACAAGAATGGTGTTGAATACGAAAAGCAAGTTGTGGGCTTCCCTGGGGGCACAGGGGTTAAGAATCCGCCGCCAATGCAGGGGACACGGGTTCGAGCCCTGGTCCGGGAAGATCCCACATGCCGTGGAGCAACTAAGCCCGTGCACCACAACTATTGAGCCTGCGTTCTAGAGCCCACGAGCCACAACTACTGAAGCCCACGCACCTAGAGCCCATGCTCCACAACAAGAGAAGCCACCGCAATGAGAAGCCCGCGCACCACAACGAAGAGTAGCCCCTGCTCGCTGCAACTAGAGAAAGCCCCTGCGCAGCAACAAAGACCCAACGCAGCCAAAAATTAAAAAAAAAAAAAAAAAAATTAGCAAGTTGCATAATAACATGTACTAAATGATAACATTTATGTATATTTTAAATTATAGTAGGTAAAACACCAAACAGTTGTGCCTTCCATTTTTAAAATTTCTAAACTGAATTTTATCATATATGCATTTATGCATGTGATATATGTATAACATGTATTACTATATACAATTTTGTCCCTATGTAAATAATGTGGTATTTAGTGTCCAACATAAGAAAAAGAATCATGCCTTCTTCAAAAGAAAACTTTAAAGGAAAAGATAGGATTGATTCTAAAAGAACTTGATATATTGAGCTTAAAGTTAGAGAATAGAACATTAATTTTATGTATTGTGAAGCTTTGTACTTTACTAATTTGAGTTGACTAGAGTCACTGTACGTACCAGAACGAAAAGATACAGTCAGAAAAGACTTTGCATGTAAAGATGGACAGGCACAGGAAGGTTTCTGGAGTTCAGCAAGAAGTGAGCAGAGGTCAGGGGAAAAGAGATTTTAAGTGAGAACTCTGAAACCTTGCGGCATCCCAGGGCCGTTGAATTATGCCTCACAGGCCCCGAGGCTGACTGCTGCTTTAACTGCTGTCTCAGCCACATGTTTTCTGTATTGTCCACTGGAGGCTTTCCCCCTTGGGTTCACATTTCCAATTTTCTAGATGAGTCCATTGAAGAAAAAAAGAAGATGTATGGTTTGGAAATTTATTTTACTATAAGCTTTGCCACAGATATGTCATCAATGAGGAAGAGTGGTACCTCAAGGTCCATTAGTTAACTAGTAGACTGTAAATGTCAAATGTAAGTGACTATTATTATGCAGTCTGTATATGGTGACATGTTTGATTTGTTTTGTAAAGATGAGGTAAAGGGGGGAAAGCTTTAATGTAAAGACAAGAGGATATAAACGAGAATGGGCTGTAGAGACAGAAGGACCCGAGTTCCAATCCTCTAGCTGCTCCTCCACAGCTGGGCTGTGACCTTGGGTAAGGCTCCTGTCCTCACTGAACATGAACAATAATTCCACCCCATGAGGTTTTGCAGGAATTAGAATATATGTGCAGCTTCCATCACAGTGCCTGGGACACAGGACACACCCAGTAAATGGTAACTAACATTTTATGGTTTTACCAAAAGGAGTAAACTTAGGAAATACGTGGTTAGAATTTGCAGTTGATTTTAAAGCATCATTCATCCATTCCCTGAGTGGAATTCTTATTACCATATTCATTTCTCACCCCCCTCCCCAATTCATTGTCGACTACTTGCATGTCACTTTTTTCTTTCCCATTATGTGTTTTCATAGTCTGTGATTGTGAAAAGTGTTGAGCGAAATGCGTTAAATATGTATGAAGCAAGGAAATGTCTCCTCGGACTTGAAAGCAGTGGGGTTACCATAGCAACCAGTCCATCCCCAGCATCGTGCCCTGCCGGCCTGGCATGTCCCAGCCTGGATATCTTAGCTTCCGCAGGCCTCGGACTCACTGGACTAGGTATAAAATTTATTATTATAGCCCTTCTCAGCCACTGGGGGATTGCTTATCCAGTTTCCTTTCTTTCTACTGTTTGGGGCTACATTTTAAAGGCTGTTTTTTTCCTCTTCAGGCCCTACGATCAGGTGAAAAGCAACAAAACTCGAATCAATCCATTTTGATTTTTTTGTTAGACTCTATGGATTTCTGTTTCCCACATTCTTTTTATTTTGGCATAAATAATCAAGGTCTGGCTGTTGTATTTTCAGTGGCTGTGTTTGTTCTTCTAAATTAAGAATGCCATTGAGAGTGAAGTGAGCCGGCTGACTGTAATTGATGTGTTTGCTCTCTCTTGCATTTGCAATATTACCATTAGTCCCTAGAGATAAAGATTATCCAGTTTGCTTTTCAAAAAGTAATTGCAGACCTGCATGAGGGGTGGGGAGGGGGGGAGGTGAAAGGAAGCAGAACCCTCAGTCCCAGTGGTTAGGCCTGCCTTGCCCAAACACAAAGGAGATCTGGCCTGCGGCCACCACGGGAAACAAACCGACCTGCATTTATGTCTCAGGTGAAGAAGAGAAAGATGAAAGAACAACATCATCATGGTGCTTTAGTTCTTTAAGAAAGCAGGGTGAGCCACTTAGTAGGCATGGTGTGATATGTATTGCCTCATTTACGGATTCCCATCTTGTAGGATGAAGTTCATTGCTATATTACAGTTATTCTAGGTTCATTACTTTTTTGCACATTTTTCAGTAGCTATTATATAAAAAGCTAATGCAATAACCCTCGCAGATCATTCTACCAAGTTCAGTGTTGAGACAGAAAAAGATACTCTCAGCAGTCTTTAAAATTTTTAATAGCTATTCTTGCTTTTTAAAAATGTAATATGGTTATAATATGATTAAGATTCCAAGTATCCCTGCCCAGACACCATTACAAGTAAAGACAGATTTTCCCCCTTGGCCCCTAATCTCCCAAAGTTGTCCCTTCCACTGGAGATTCTGAACAGAGTTGTAATAACACAGCAATGCATGTGAGTCAGGAAATGCCAATCAGGCAACTTAGCAGGAACTGAGTTCTTCCTGTACTAGAGAGAAAAAAAGTGAGCAAAGATCAGAGTGATTTAATTTTAAAATGTTTTCATGGCTATCTGTAGCCTCTAATACTTAATGCTTTAAGTATTCCTGGGAACTTATTTATACAAACTCACATTTCACTTTAGAACATATTTGAAATGCCTGGAGGGAAATTTCATTACTAAATCAAACATTAAATCCTTAAAACAAGCAAAAAGCCGAAAAACAATTCTTTTTTCTGAGAAAAGTCTTCATACGCATTGAGATGGACCCAAAGATGTCATGTATGGACAGTCATACGTGGTATGAAAACTGTTCCAGATGGGCCAGCCTCTGCAAATGGACCAAAGGGAGATATTCTGTTGCAGGAAAACGTCCCCCAAGTCACTGCTAATTGTAAGTGGTTTAAAAAGAGTTTGTTTGGAAGCAGATGACAAGTGAATTATGCAGAGAAATACAAAATGGGTCTCCACGTGAGCACAATTTTGTTCATCCTGGCTAGCTGAAGTGATTATGAAGCAAGTGACTGGTGTCCGGGCCCCTGACTGCTGTCCTGGTCTGGGCACATCTGTCTTCCATTTCTGTTTGTGGGCAAGTGGGGTCCTGTGTTGGAGTTGTATCATGCAATATTTCATGTGAATATTTGAAAGAAGGTAATCTGTCACTCTTATATTTGGAACATATCAGATTATATGAATGTGCATTCCAAATGGCAATATTGAGGCCATCTGTATTTCTGAATCTTGAGTTTATGTGTATTGACTTTACATTCATTCATTACAGGTCTTTTGGGACCCACTGCCTTATCTCTCAATACTTCGACAACCCCGAACTCACTTTTGAATGCTCTCAATAGCTCAGTCAGTCCTTTGCAAAGTCCGAGTTCTGGTACCCCTAGCCCCACATTGTGGGCACCTCCACTCGCTAGTACTTCAAGTGCCACAGGTCAGTATTATTTAAGTACAATCAAAGGTGTGTATTCTTAGGAATTAATCAGTTTTTTAGTAAAATTTACTAGTGGTTCTGTTTCCGTAGGGAAGAACTATGGTTCAAAGAATACTGCAGCCAAACAAATTCTCCAGAGTGTAAATCAACTAAAATGAAGCATAATAGAGCAGGGAGATTTTCATAAAAGTAATATGTAATCTTCAAACGTGACAAGCAGATCAGGAAAAAGAGCATGGTGTGCAGGGAGCAGTGGCAAAAGCACGCGAGGGTCACTGACCTGGTAATTAGGAAATGCACGTTCTAGTTTGACAAGTTTGCTTGGTAGTCATACGCACATGCTAAATCTAGCTAGTTTCCTCATTTGTACAGTGAAGAGCTTGGACTAAATACTCTCTAAAATGTTGTTCCATTTTAATACATCTTCTATGTTTTTATAGTAATGTGTTAAACCTGTTAACAGAGAGGTATCAAAATTGAATTCTCAGTTTGCAGCAACAAAAATGACTTTTTTTGTTGTTACTGAAAATAATAAAATAATGCTTCTTGATTCTGAGTTTATTCCTGTCTAATGTCTGTCTTCATGAAATGCTGTTGTAGGTTTTTCTGCTATACCACACCTTATGATTCCATCTACTGCCCAAGCCACATTAACCAATATTTTGTTGTCTGGAGTGCCCACCTATGGGCACACAGCTCCATCTCCCCCTCCTGGCTTGACTCCTGTTGATGTCCATATCAACAGTATGCAGACAGAAAGCAAAAAAATCTCTGCTTCATTAAATGGACACACACAGGTAATGCCCTTCAGCAAGAATCATGTGATCTATGCTGTTTGTAAGAGATAAGCCACTGGTAACGCGTTTAAGCTTTCACCTGAGGTGAATTTTAGAATTGTGACCATATCTCTGTGTTGTTTTCTATTATTATTTCAGTCTCCGAATATAAAATATGGTGCAATATCCACTTCATCACTTGGAGAAAAAGTGCTGAGTGCGAATCATGGTGACCCATCGAGACAAACAACTGCATCTGAGCAGGCATCTACCAAATCAAACCCTGCAGAAGGTATCTTTCCTTCTGAACTTCAGCCTGCTCCGTTGATTGGATAAAGGGGATTGTAGAAAGTCTGTGGAGTGATTTTGAGTGGGTTTTTCTAACTGGTTATGATTCACCCTGCCTCAAGACTGCAGAAAGACAGTATCTTGAATGAAATTCCAAAGAACATGGTGAAAGAGCACTTTGCCATAGAAAGAATCACGTTCCCATTACATTGGACCTTCCTAAATTAAAGTGACTGTAATTGTGCAGCAGGAAAGCATTAACTTAGTGTGTGTGTGTGTGTGTGTGTGTGTGTAATTTTTTCCCAAGTAGAGTATTTCTTTTTATAACACCTTCATCCTTAACAATCTTTAAAAAAACATGAGGGTCTTCAAATTTCATCTTGAGTTTTTGAGGTAGCCTGAATTTAAGGCATCTTCTCTGTAGCTGAAAGCTGTTATGCTTTTGTCTCCATAGAATTGGATTCTGATTTGTTTCCATTGCAGGTGATTGTTGATAGTAAGGTGATGTCTGGATTTTTGCTTTTTTCTCTCCTCTTCTGCAGGTTGTAATGATGCTTTTGTTGAAGTAGGCATGCCCCGAAGTCCTTCCCATTCTGGAAATGCTGGTGACTTGAAACAGATGATGGGTCCCTCCAAAGTTTCCTGTGCCAAGAGGCAGACAGTAGAACTATTGCAAGGCACGAAAAACTCACACTTACAGTATGTATTTAAATTTTAAAATCCCTTGATCCTTTGAAAGAAAGTGTATAACAGGCTGGATTTGTGTTAAACTCAATAGTTAGTGCTCTTTGGTTCAAGTGCATTTGACATTATCCGTGGGTTTTTTCATTTCTCTTTATGATTACCTTCTCTTTTTACTTTTAAAAATTTTATTAAGAATAGTATCTGATAACTTTCACCCTTGTTATAAAACAAAATTCAACTAAGTAAATTTAAAGATCAAATTGACTTTATTCAACAGTTCATGAATTGGCAGTATCCCATTTAGCAAATGGAAAGGAGCTCCAAAGAGCTACAGAAAGAAGAGGTTTTTAAAGGCAGAAAGGGTGCAGGACAAGGAAGTCATAAAGAAAGGATTATTTCAGGCAAGGTCACCTTCCTTTGGGAGAAGGCAGGGGTCTATCAGGTGGGTTACCTCACAAGTGTTGGCTAGGAAATTCCAGACAGGACTGGTTAAGATTTCATTCCTAGGAGAGGCTGAAACTGTAGTTAGGTTAGGTATCAGGTCTTGGTTTGCTGATATGGGGCTTAGTACAAGTGACTCCATTTTGGGCCTGTTGTCCCTTTTTTTCACAATTCTTTCCTTTTGATCAGACTTTCAGCCCAAGTGAGAGATGTGATCAAAATTTAAGGCACTAGCCCCACTCTCAGCTACCTCTCTGTAGTTTAGTTCTTATAGCTTTTACTGATCCTCTGTGTGGTGTTCACAGGTCGTGATTCTTTTTTTTGCTGTTGAATCTCTGTGGTATTCACAGGTCATGACTTCAGGCTCACAATTGTTTTAGTCAGTCATTTTCTTCATTTCTTTTCTGGCATTCCAGTTATAGGGAGGTCATTTGCTCAGTGGTTAGTGGCTGCAAAAATACATTTAAAGCTTTTGAGAGAATACAATGCACCAGGGAGACTACTATGACTGTTATAAGTAGAATAATTTCCAATGTTTGGAGGGCAGTTCGGAGCCATAGTCCCCCAGACCCAAACCAATCAAAATCAAATAAGTCAAAGAAAGACCCTGCTGAAGGAGTCATTTTTTTTAAGCCAAGTGGCTTGCTCAGTGATCTTAGTTAACCGAGTTTCCACTTGCCCAGAATGTTAATCCAGGTTCAGCATGTAGTGGTGGCCACAGCACAGACACTCCCTTGTTCAGCTAAAAGATAATCAAAGGCTATTCTATTATCAAGAACAACTTTGGCCAGAGAATCTAAGGAATTTTGTTGGGCAGCTACTGTCTTGGTAGATTTTGCAGTATTTTCAAGAGTTAAGGAGAGATTCCTGATTATAGCTTCATTTACATTTACTCTTAACCCTGGGAGTAGGGCCCTGCTACGGAAGGTGAATCCTGAGCCATGAAAGCCTCCTGGACTTTTCTAACTCTGCAGTATAAATTCAGGGGAGTTGTCCAATGAAGTGTCTCAGTTTGTTTGTAAATAGTTAGGGGCACAGTTAGATAACTCAAGAGGCATTGCCCTGCGACGCGCCAGCCACCTAGGCATCCATACGCCCGAGGAGAATGATCACCACCACAGACAAAGATAAATACTGCTGGGGCACAGACCACTTCCACTAAAGTGGTGCTGTTCATGGATTCATTTGCAGGGATTGTTGCATTTGCCCATTCAAGCCCTGAGTCATTTAAGTTTTCAGTGCATTTGGGAAGTAAATCTCCTAACCTGAAATAAAAAGTTCTGAATTACAGAGGTTACCTCCCTTAGCAATGGCCTGAGAGATTCAGATGACTGCATTATCTTTCTGGATCAATGCCAGACAGAGTAAAGGAAAGAAAAAGAGAAGAAAAAGGTTTCATATTTAGTTAAAGTATGAAGTCTTGATCTGGGCTCTCAGGAGGAAGCAGTCTACCTCAGTGTCAGCTACTTCTCCAACTAGTCAGTTTGATTTTGAGGTCTCCAGCTGGTGTACAGGACCAGATGTCAGGTGGAGGCTTCTTCAGCTGTGAGATGTGTACCTAAGTCTCTCAAGTTTGGCTGCCATCTAAGTAGTGAAGAGGATCTGATATAGTCCCTTCCAAGGAGACTCAAGGACCATCTTTGTTCTTAGTGATTCCAAATCAGAAGGGTGGGAGAAAATTGGAAACATAAGTTTGGAGAATTGTGGCTAGTTATTTGAAGGGAACTAGAAGAATTCAGGATCCAGTCCAGTTTGCAGGAATATAACAAAACCTCAAAGAAAATTAATAGCACTAGAATCTAATATCTACAAAAGTACAAACATTTTTCTCTCTACAGTTACTTCCATTTTTTAAAAACAAAAGATAATTGCAGTTAAACTAATTTGTTTGCTTTAAAATTGGCCTGATGATTTACATAAGTGCAGCAAGAATAGTGATTATGTTGTATGAGTTCTTTTTAAAACTGCTTTGCAGGAACTTTTCATAAGGAATCTCAGATTGAACTCTTAAAAGCCTCTGAGGCCAGAAAGCCAAGCCAAGAACTCGCCATCAGATTTTACCTGCAATACCTATAGTTTGGGTGAATTCCTCTCTTCATAAGGTCCCAAAAGTAACCTGAGGTTCCTGGGCCTGCCAGGAAATGACCTTCCTTACTCACTGGGTAAGGCTGCCAGGAACCCTGTAAGCAGAGTACCAGGCCAGTTTTTTTCAAGGGCCTTTATTGGCTTTATTAAGTTAACCTTAGTTCCTTAAAGCTGTCAGATCATATCTGAGTCTGTGTACATCTCTCTCAAATGTGACATTTCAGTCAGAGCTTTGGTAATATAGCCAATGTTTCCAATGTATTCTGTTACAAGGAGAACAGATTCTTATTGACCTTTGCAAATAACTAACTGTATTGCTGTACAAAGAATACAGAAGAGTTTCCAAATTCTGGAGGGATCAGCTAGGGAGAAAAGTAAATGTTTCGTCTTTGTTTACAAAGGTATACTTTACCAAATTGCTGTAAGTCATCGATAACTTAGGAAAAAAGGTTTCCTTAAATCTGGAAAAACAAAACATTAAGGAACTAGCAGTTTTTCAAACAAAAAAAAATCATTAAAAAATTATAATCCTCCTCCTCCTCAGTTCATTTAGTCCCATGTACAGTAATTGATATTTGTTCTGCTTGAATCCAGTTTAGTTTTATGACCTTTATGTTATCAGAAACATGCACTTGTTAAAATCCTTTCCATGAATCTCCTTGAAGATGAAGCAGTTCTGTAAGAACACTTCTGCAGAAGCATCTAAGACAATAAGTCTCTGTAAATGACAAAGACTTAAAAATACCCATTGTTCAAGATCTGATGAGATTTCATTTGATAAAGAAATGTAGTTATTTCTGTGATATACACCAGTTTACGTTAATATTAATTATGACTGATAATATTATACCTGGACATATCACATCTCTAGGAATTTCACACAGCTCTGGAACACTTATATACCTATACAAATACAAAATAGAGAGGGCTTAGTATTACTTTTATTTGACAATACTTCCTATGTAATTTAACACATCAAAGAAGCCTAATTAGTTTAAGATCTCTCCTTTTATAAGGAGAGGGAACAAATCTTTTGAGATGTGTCCCAGGAGCCCTCTGGAAAATCTCAGAGTTAGTTTGAGGTCAGAAAGATTTCATTTGGGATTTGATTTGGGGGAAGTTTGTCAAAAATATCAAAAGGTTTAAAAACACTTGGTCAGATAGGATCATAGGTCACTGTGAAACAACATTTAGTTATCCATTTAACCAAAGTGACAATTGAAGACTACACAGGCAAATATAGAAAGTTAAATCGTTGTTACAGGAAATTATTTTGGTAAAGCACAAAATACTTGCTTTCTAGGCAGATTACTTAAAGGTAAAGAACAACCTTTTACAATCTCTTATTAAGAGCAGATCAGTAATTCAAAATCACTTGTTCTTTCAACAGAGAGAAAATCAATTCTGATTTTGCACTGATGTACTTTTGATATTAAAACTCATTTTTTTCCCACTTAAATAAATTCATTCTAATTTTAGCCTGCTTGACCACACATAAAATTCCTTTCCCAAGATTCCTTTCCCACAAACCTTCTACAGTTTGGTCTTATGTTTTCTTCTTTCCCATTCTGAAGTAACCAGTCTCACTTCAGGACAAAATTAGTTTCTTTTTCATCAACAAAAATTCCTCTCCATTCCTCATACCTTCTTTTACTGAAAACACACATCCTACTTTCCTTGCATATGGAAATGTTTCCTTATTATTTCTGGTAACTTTAATTATATATATACACATATATATATACACATATATATACTATAAACATATTTATATAATATATATTTAATTTTTAACCCTAAACAACCTTTTTAGTGAAAAGAAGTAAACAATTGTGTGGCTTGACAAATTAATATTTTTTATAATGTCTAGAAACATATGCTTTTCCATAGTAAATTTCTCAGTGTGGCACAAAACACGTTTATTAATGTATCCAAATATCTTTAGTTTCTCTGTAAAAAAATAAAAAGGCCAAAAGTGGTAAACCTGTGTTCAGTAATTAATGTTTTAGTATTTTATCTTATTTGGAAATGATCTGGATATTCAATGACTATCCATCATTTACTTTAACTTAGCAAAACTTTAAGGTTTTAGGTTACCAAAAAGATTTTAGAGAAACTATTTTAAAGTTTACTGAAAAACTTTTATCCCATTTACATCTGTAGTAATCGCCTTTTTTCTGTGGGGGATATGTTCCAAGACTCGCAGTGGATGCCTGAAACCATGGATAGTCCTGAATTTCTATGTATACTATGGTTTTTCCTATACATATATACCTATGATAAAATGTAATTAGAGATTAACAACAATAACTAATGAACAATTATAACAATATAATAAAAGTTATGTGAATGTGGTATCTCTCTCTCACTTTCTCTCTCTCTCTCAATATCTTATTGTACTGTACTCACCCTTCCTCTTCTTGTGATGATGTGAGATGATTAAAATGCCTATGTGATGAACTGAAGTGAGCTGAGTGATGTAGGCATTGTGATGTAGTGGTAGGCTACTATTGACCTTCTGATGATATATCAGAAGGAGGATCTGATCCTGGATCGTTGAGCTATGATGATGTTGATGGTTGGGGAATTCCACGATGGGGTGGAGTGGGGTGGCAAGAAATTTCATCACACTACTCAGAACAGCAAACAATTTAAAACTTATGACTTATTTATTTCTGGCATTTTTCATTTAATATTTTCAGACTGAGGTTGACTGTGGGTAACTGAAACCATGGAAAGTGAAACCACAGATAAAGGGGGACTACTGGATTCAATTTACTTAATTTATATAAGCACTTAATCTTTTAAAGCCACTTAAATAGAGCTCTTTTACAAATTAATTTTGGCAATACCATCCGGAGGTGGAAAATTCAATACATCTGCAAAACATACATAGACACACATAAATTGACAGTCATAAACAGAGACCTTTTGGGTTCCATTTTTAAATTACTGCTGTGAATCAGGTACAATAATACAAAATTTCACTAGTTATAAAAAAAAAAAGTGGGATTTAAGTTGTTTTCTGGTAGATGGAATAAGTTAAGTTTACCTGCTCAGATGGCTGAAGCTTTTTACTCTATTTGTGGGGAAGACACTTAAAAATTCTTTGTCCACCTAAGTTTCAAATGACCTTTTCCCTTTTGTTCATCTTCTGATAAGAATTACCTCCCTGAAGTTTGTAGAACATTTACATCTCCAAGGTACAGGGAAAGAATGCAAGTTCCTCCAAGGACTTTGGCTTCTTCCTATAAGGCCAGAATTTCTACAATAATTACAAGCTTTCTGAATAGGGGAGGTTTTAGGATTGGTAAAAGGAATAGGTGGACTTTGAACTGCCTCTACAGCTAGTTTCTAGTTTTGCAAAGATTTGTAAGATAAAGACAGTTGCTCTCAACTCCTCAAAGAATTGGGTTGCAGCCTAAATGACATAGTTTGAGCCACCCATCCAACTACATCATCCTTAATTTGCTTTTTTTTTTTTTTTTTTCTTAAATATCAGGGAGAAGATTTCTAACTAAGGTGGGAATCACAAGATTTCTGTGTTCTGGATTTAGAGCTGTTTGCCTTTGGAATGTTTTAGTAAATCCTTTCACAGAGGCTTTAGAGGGTTTTTCTTCCCCTCTGAGTGCATAGTTTAATTTTAGTTTAAGGGAGGAGACGTAAAAAAAATTCCCATCAGCCTCTGAATATCAGCTTCCAATTTTTGACCAACTGTTGACTGCAGAGCTACTTAAAAAAATCTTTTAACTATTTTGTCAGTTTTCAGTGTGGACAAGCAGTAAATATTTCTGGCAGTATTGAACAACCCCTTAGACTTAAGAGGTATTCCAGAAGAGGGTGCAAAAAATATTTTCCTCTCTTTATTGGGTACTACAGACAGAGACCCAGGAGAGCTGACTCTGGTAAGAATTTTCTCCCTTCGCGGGCTTCTGCCAGTTTTCCCAGGATCTCACCTACAGGCTCCAAGTGAGGTTTAAAATAGAGGGTGTAGCTCTAGTATCTACCAGAATTTGGCAAGGTTTTTCATGAATTTTAATTTAGTTTCCCTTAGCTGTTTAAGGGAATAATGTAGCAGTTTATAAGAAAATCCCTCAGAATCTCATCGATTCTGGGAGAGGCTCATTCAGGGGCCCTCCTTTGAGGGTAGATATGAGGGTGTCTATTGATGCTGAAAACTCAGCCTCTGTGCACCAGTGCTGAAGTGAATCTTCGAGACAGAATTTGGAGTGAAGTAGAAGAGAACAGCTTTATTGCTTTGCCAGGCAAAGGGGGCCACAGCGGGCTTGTGCCCTGAAAAACTGTGTGTCCTAACCTGGGAGGATTTGGTGAGGACTTTTATAGCAGTGGTTCAAGGGTGGGGTTGCTGATAAGGAGCAGGGTGTGTGCAGGGCCTGCACTCCTTTAATCTGGCCTCAGGTGGTCTCCTGGTGAGCTTCTCTGGTTCTCAAGGCTGTCAAACCGTGAGCCTCTCTCTGGAATGAGGATTGCTTCATCAGGTAGTTCGTCTTCCAGTTGTTGGGGTCTTTAGTTCCGTAGAAGAGCTCAAAGATGTTGTTATGTGTATCCCTTGACACAGAATCAGCACTCTGCCCCAAGGCTGCACTATTGTTTCTTGACTGGTCCTCCCTTGTTTCTGTATCCCCTCCCTTCCCTAATTAGCAACTGTTCGAATCTGCCCTTTGGAACTCAGGGAAGGTCATAGGGGCTGGAGTCTATTCCCTACAAACAAGAAACAGGGGACACAGAAAGGCTTCCAGGCCCAGGAGCCCCACAGGGTCCCGATGGTTTCACTGCATGACCACTAACATGTCAGACATTTGTTTGTGATCTTCTAGTCTCTTCAGTGTGGAAAGGCAATTTAGACAGGATTACTGGAGTGAGTACTCATATAAAAGAGGATAGGGAGTTCCCTGGTGGTTAGGACTCTGTGCTCTCACTGCTGAGGGCCCGGGGTTTGATCCCTGGTTGGGGAACTAAAATCCCATATGTGCAGCACGGCCAAAAAAAAAAAAAAAAAGAGGATAGAGGGGAGCGCAGTAGTAGTTATGTCAGTCTTATTGTCTCTTGTTTTAGGTGCCTCTTGTGTCTTTAATTTTTCATTAGCCTTTTTGCAATGAATCTTTCATTGAAGCTATTTTGGAATTTTGAAGCCTTTTGGAGTCTTCTGCATGCCAATTAAAATATGTATCCCATTTTTTGGGGGGGGGGAGTGGGGAGCCCTTGCTTTTAAGTGCACTTCTTAAATGATCTTATATAATTGGAACATTCCTCATAATGGCCATTCTAATTGTAGATCATCTTTAGTAACACTTTGCCATGTTTATAGATATTTATAGCTTCCAGGACCATAGTTCTTAGATGTAAAATAAGCAAGTGTACCAGAAGGTAGCATGCTTAACTCTTTGAATTTTAAGGATCCCATTTCTTTCAGCTAAGCCTTTTTGGGTTTTGGGGAGCCAGATCAATATCTAAGAAGGATGTGCTGTGGGCTTGGGGATTGTGTGGTGTTTTACAGTGAATCTTGTTGCACGGAAATCTTCTTGAGGTTGGTGGATGACCTAGTGTCAAGCTAACCTGTTCCATGACCAGCTTATTTGAACACGGGAGTCCTTGAGTTAGGTGGAGGGTACTTTATCAGCTTTTAAGTGCTTCACCCATGTCCACGAATTTTTGTGGCTTTTTGGCTTCTGAGATTCCTATTAGTGGTAGCTTTTATCTACAGAAAACAAGATAAACACACACATGCACCTTAACAAATTGGCAGTAACCAAAGGATTTTGCTGTGTCCCAGCCAGTTAAAGGTCTCGTGTATACCACCAACAATTCCTGCCATGGGACCTTGGCCTGGGGAAAGAATTGAACCAGCTGACCTCAACAAATGGAGACTGAGGACTAGGGGCTCCACATACATGGAGAACTAATAGTTCCCACATGGATCTTGGGACAGAATCAAGGCCTGGGGGTTTCCACCAATTAATTGACTATTGTGGTCTGAAATAAAGGCGAGGGGCTTGAGCTCCCGGCAGAATCATCTGCCGGATCTAGCTGACCTGCCTTGTATTGGAAAGCCAATTAGATTGGGAGCTCAGTGCAAAGACAGCAGAGCTCAGAACTGAGAGGAAGTTACCTACAGTCCTCAGAAGCAGTGAGAGCGACAGAGAACTCAAAAGGGTTTGCAGGTGCCACACCTGTGTTTCTCATTCCCAAAGTTATTGGAAGTCTCCTTCAGTCCTATTACTGCTATCAAATCTGTTAAAAAAAAAATTCAACTGAGTAAGTTTAAAGATCAAATTTACTTTATTCAACAATTCATGAATCGGCAGAATCCCATCTAGCAAATAGAAAGGAGCTCCAAAATGCTGTAGAAAAGAAAACATTTTAAAAGGAGAAAAAAGGAGGGACAAGGAAGTCATAAAGAAAATAAAGGATTATTTCAGGCAAGGTTACCTTCCTTTGGGAGAAGGCAGCCATCTGTCTGGTGGATTACCTCACTAGTGTTGGCCAGGAAATTCCAGACAGGACTGGTTAAGATTACATTCCTAGGAGAGGCTGAAACTGCAGTTAGGTATCAAGTCTTGGTTTGTTGATGTGGGGTTTAGCACAAGTGACTCCATTTTAGGCCTGTTGTCTCCTTTTTAGTACCCCTAAATCTTCTCTGTCATCTCTCCCCTTCCTTAAGCTGGTTGGGTTTATTTCTGGATTCTCTAAACCATCTCTTTTGCTCTGAAACTTTAGCATTCTCTCTGCTCTTCAGTAGTCAGCAGGGCAATTTTAACTCTCCGATTTTTGCTGTAAGAAATTTTCTTAGTGTGAATTCTCCTTCCTTTGGCTTTGAATTTCCAACTTAAACTATGGCTCCCTTGTTCCAAGGTAGTGAATTGTTCACTTTGGTAATAAATACTTGGCAGTATCATGATTTTACTTATTACAAATCACAGTATAAATGCATATGTTACATTAAATATAATTCTCCCTTACCATAGCACCATTAGGGATAACAAATGTGTTATCCTTACTTCTTCCATTTATTTTATTTTTCTCAAATAGGCAGTCTATTCACATTTTAAAAACGCAAAACAGTGGAATGCTTCTACATCGAAAGGTTTTGTTCCCATCCACTTCATCTACCCAGTTTCCTCTACTGTCTTTTATATCGTTACAGAATAGAGTGCGTTTAGGCAAATATAACATATATATATATTTTTAACTAAAAAATTGTTTTTACTGAAGTATAGTTGATTTCCAGTGTTGTGTTAATATATATTATTTCCTCTTTTTCTCATCAAAATCTGTTTTGCTTTTATAAAAAGCAAAATCTGTTTTACCTTTATGAACTCTTTGATTAACTACCATTGTTCCCATTTTGTCCAAATCTGCTTTGCTTGTGTTTTTCTTAACATGATACTAATACACTAAATTAACATTATTTATTACAGGTTAGAGAAATGATTTTGTTTTCCCTCTGTGTTGATGCATTTGAAGTATATACCTGTTCCTTTCATCATTAAATGTGTTCATTGAGTGTGTAAGTGTGAACTGATTATCTCTCATCTGAATTAAGCTGCAACCTCCAGAATGGTCTCCCTGCCTTCAATCTCTTATCAGCTCTATCAATCCTTTATTTTGTTCCAGTAATTTTTGTCACACTCTGACTTTAAAACCACCAGTGACTGCACACTTCCTTTCCTTTGCTTATGCTGTTCCCTCTGAGTTGCTGTTACACAATGGCGAACCTGCAGATGCCCTTTAAATTCCAGGTCACATGCCTGTGTGAAGCCTCTCTGAACTTTTGTCAAACAAAGTTCTTTGCTTCTCCTTTTGTATTCTAATAGTCCTTTCTAAATTCCTCTGAATTCCCCTGGCACAACTGAAAAGTGAATGATAAAAAGAAGAATGTGTGAGCAAATCAGCTCTTTGACTAATACTGTTTGTTATTTCTGTTTTACTTGAGCCTAACATGCAGTTGGATGTGAACTTGAGGTGCATGTACAGGGCATTATAAATTCTTATAATTCAGATAATTGCCCCCCATTTTAAGAAGCACTTTCGTGTTCTTTCCCTGCACCCTGAACAGATGTTAAAGAATATTTACCTGCTGCCTTTGTCATAGCAGATTTGTTAGCAATACCATGTATACTGCACACAAATGAACTGGATCACCTGCACGCCTTCAGATTGACCCAGTTTGTTTAGACTGCGTAAACATGGGTCAGGGATATCTCCTTGATGTATATAAATTAGAAATCTTGTCTGTATGTCTATTTCATATGTACTGCATACAGTGTATCATACATGCTATACTCAATGTGTGTGAATATAGATCATGAAATAGTTTCGGCACCATCTCTAGAGTCAGAAAGTCTGGGTTCAAATCCCAGCTCTACCATTTATCGGAGGTGTGACCTTGGACAAGGTACTCCCCTCGTCTGAAAAATAGGGATAATAAGACTGCCTTCCTCATAGCAGTACCGTGAGGATTAAATGAGATAATACATGTAAATGGTTGACGGTGGTAAACCTACATAGTCAATGTGGCACCTAGGGAAACATGTGCTACATTTGTACGTAAGGGTGGAGTGTTCAACCGCAAACTCTCTTTCACAGCAGCACTGACAGGTTGCTCTCCGATCCTGAGCTGAGTGCTGCAGAAAGCCCGCTGGCTGACAAGAAGGCTCCAGGGAGTGAGCGTGCTGCAGAGAGGGCTGCGGCTGCCCAGCAGAACAGTGAAAGGGCCCGCCTGGCCCCACGGCCATCATATGTCAACATGCAGGTAACGATAAACAAGAAAAAATGGACAAGTCATCCAAATGTAGGCTGCCTAGGTTGGGGAATGGGGAATTCAGTGAGCTTTTAGCAGTAGAGCAGAAATTAAATTTAAATATATATGCAGTACTTAGGAATTGGTTTTGCTATAAACATTAAAAATGAAATGCAGGATTTAGCTTGAGAAGAATTCTTTAAAATATAATATTAAAAATGACATAATATGGTCTATGTCACTGTGTCTTATGCAAATGACATTTTTCATCTGTTTAAAAAAAGTTAGATAAATATGAGAGCTGTTATTTCTAAGCATTTACTATCTCATGACATAGTCTTGGATAAATAGATGTAATATTCTTCTGTCTGTGAAATGGAGAAGATAAATTTGGTGTTCCTTAGACAGTTATAAAAATACCTAATGTGAAGCTTTAGTGTTTTGAAAGGAGATGCTAAATATTATTGATGGTTATGTTGGTTCACAGATTTTTATGATTATTTTGAACAACTTCCTCAGCAGGGATTTTCTCTGTATCGTTTTCAAAGTATTAGGCTAATTACTCAAAATAGACTATTGATCATGAAATTCAGAAATCTGATTTTCATATAGATCACAATATGAAAGATAAGGATTTTGTGCTTTTAGAGATGCCTGTAAACATTTGATTTCAGTATCCGAATTACTGGGTAGACTTGCCTACTTTGTAGAAAGAGATTATCATCCCCATCCCCCCACTTCCAAAAAAGGGAAAAACTTCACAAAACCCTAGAAATAAAGAAGTTGTCACAGATATGTCAAAGAAATTAATTCATGGGACTAAATTATACTTCTGTAATTCCAGTGAAAACTACAGTACAATCCTGCTTGTCTGTTTTTCTAATCCTTTGCATTTGAACATTTTCAAGAGTTTTTAGATGAATGTTTTTTACAAAAGCCATAGCCTTTATAAAGTGCAAAGTTAAAAAAAAAGATGTTTATTACATTTTCTCTGGTGGATTTATTTTCAGTTATTATAAATTAAAGTTCTCTCATCTAAGAAGTGTCAAATTCCTTTATGATCTCTTTATAGTTTTCATCTATCTTGTGATTCTTATCTTTTCCATCAGGTATATACCTATAGTGAACCATTTTCATGTTCCTTTCTTTCAGGATGGATGTAAATGTTCTTGGTGATAGAGTTTCAATTTAAATAGATGTATTTACGCCATTAGTGAAGAAGTGACTCTTAAAATCACCAAGAAATCAATGATAATAGTTTGAAGACTTCCCTGAATGCTTTAGCTGAAGATGATCTCTGTCTCCTGATCATTCTTGGACTTCTCTATCTCCAGCTCTCTCTTCACACTTATCTCACTTTCTAATTTATTTTGTGGTTATTTCTCTTACTCATCCCTGCTAAGCCTCTATATGATTTGAGGCTATAGATTATTTTTGATTCATTGTAATATTCTTCCACAGACTGCAGCACAGTCCCTTTAGCCAGAAGGCACTCAATAAATATTTACTGAACAAGTAACTTCAGCATCTCCCCACATCTTGCCCTTAGACATTAGTCATTACAAGTTGATTTTAACTCCCAGAATCATTTTAGACCTAGGATTTCAAAAACATTATCAAACGGTGTTATCTAAAAATCTGACTCTCCCAATTTACTGCCATGTTCCTTCTGGTTGGTCTAGGTCAGCCTGTTTACTTTTATTATTTTGGCCTAATCATTTGTAGTACATTTCACTTTCAGAGGTATCCTGTTTCAGACCGTAAATTATATGGACACCCTACATATGATGGTATAGTCCTCCTGGGAGGAAGGTCCAAAGAGCTCTTGCCAGTGGGTTCTTGACCCATCTGATAGGCCTTTGAGACATTCTTTTTTTTTTTTTTTTAACTTATTGAAGTATAGTTGATTTACAATATTGTGTTAGTTTCAGTTGTACAGCAAAGTGATTTTGGTTATACATATATGTATATATATACTTTTTTAAAAATTCTTTTCCATTATAGTTTATTACAAGAGGACACTCTTAAATCAAGTCTAAGCTAGTTCCTGAATTGGCGAGTTGAGAACCCTGGGTTAGCATTTGAGATGTAGCTATATCTGGACTTCGGTCTTCAAGATGACCTACCTTGGTCCCTATGTAGACCTGACTGTGTCATCGTCACTTATTCAATGTGAATGGGAAGAATAAAGGGTGCCATCCTAGTCCTGTGCAATAAAAGATAACTTAGGTTTATATTTTTATTTAGGTTTAATTTTAATGTACTGCTTAAGCATTCTGATAATGCATTATTTTGAAACTTAGCATAACTGTTATTAGGTTATTCACTATACGTTAGCATATATTGGTCCTGGTGTGTTAAATATTTCATAGTAAATAGGAATTTTTTTCTTTTTGAAGGAAAATTTCTAACTTTTGTCACTGTCATGACTTAAAGTTGGAAGTAGTACTTTATTATTATGATGAATTAGTTTTGAAAACATGTTTATCAGACTTGCATGGATTACTGTCACATGATGGTGCAGAGCTTAGTGTCTGTCCCAGGCAGATTCATGGGCTGTAGTCAAAATCTTTTCATGAAGTTTTGGCATAACATTTGGACAGACTGACAATAAAGATATTTTCTCTCTGTTTTTTTTTTTTTCTTCAGGCATTTGACTATGAACAAAAAAAGCTATTAGCAACCAAAGGTATGTGATACGTTAATGATCTATACTTTGATTTTTATTTCAGTAAACACATAAAAGGTTTTTCAGTGTTGATGTTGAACTGAGAAATTGGACCTTCATAAAAGGAATCCCAGAATGTTTAGGTTCAAGTTGCACAAACTTTGTTGAGGTTGAATAGATTAGCATTAGATCAATTAAGAAATAATGTATCATTTTAAAGTTTACCATTACTTTGTACAAAATGTTTTATGAGGATATTTTAAGGTATTTTGTGTTAAGAAATAATATTCAGTGATAATTTCTTTACATATATCAAAGAAACGATACTCATCAATATTTTATTTAAGAAATTCATTAAAAATACCAAGCATTTGTTTTACGTTCTGTTTTCCAAAGCTATGTTAAAGAAACCAGTGGTGACGGAGGTCAGAACACCCACAAATACCTGGAGTGGCCTCGGGTTTTCTAAATCCATGCCCGCTGAAACTATCAAGGAGCTGAGGAGGGCCAACCATGTGTCCTATAAGCCCACAATGACAACCACTTTTGAGGTTTGTAGAGTCATGCCCTACCTATTCTTCCTGTCTGTTCTCTCAGCAGAAGAGAACAATCTTCTCTCCTCTCCCATTCTCTATTTATAGAAGGACAATCTATTAATGGTGATTTGTTTTAATTTCTATTCCTGTAAACGTATTGCTATGGAATTGATACACTCCAATATATTATGATCTTTTATGCATCTTCTCTCACAGTTGTTGATCAGCTGTGAAGGAGGTGTGAATTTGGATAAACTTGTTTTTGTTAGGCGGAGAGTGTCGTAAGTGATAGAGCAGGGCTGAGATTAAGCAAAGGACAGATGTAACATTCCATAAAAAATGTGTAAAGAATCCCTTTATCCAAGGGTATCACTCGCAAGCCCACCATAGGAGGAAAAGGCAAGTATTCAACAAAAACAAGTTCTCAGATATGAGTTAAAAATTCAGTGTGTTCAGATGTGCCAGGAACACAGCAGGAAGGATCACAAACGAGAGCCCCAAAATGTTATGCTTCCCAGATGTTGGCTGTAGTGCTCAGGGTGAGACTGGGAAGCTGGTATCCTCACCACATGGAGAAGAGATCCAGAGTTCCTTGCTTCTAAGCTAGGCTATACGACTCACTCGGCAAGGCCTTTTCAGCTGGAGAGTGTCAGATTTTGGCTGTAAGCCCTTTGCGAGTGGGGTGGAGTTACAGCACGTGCACACACACTACTGGTGAGGCTGTGCAAACCCAAACGTGGATGAAAGTGATTAATCCAAGAATCACAGTGTTCAACCAGAACACTGTAGGCTGAAAAACAAATAGTGGTTAAGGGTTTCATAATTGTTAGTCTAGTAACTAGCATTTGTAGATTGATCTTCTTTTCTCCACCCATTTTCTTTGTAGTAAATTAGAATGTTGATGAAAGGCAGAAGCAAACATGACATTTTTTCCTTTGTCTCTTTGAGTAAGTGAAAAAGAAAATACTATTGAAATACTGAAAAGAACAGTCTCCTGTGAATTTCATTGTTCGACTTAAAGTAGCAACCTAGCGGCTGTATTTAAAGATTGAAGTGACCGTCAGCAGCTAGAATGTAGGAACCATTGTGAAAAATTTGAGGCTCTAGGAGGCACACCCCTCTTTCTGCCATTGTAGCTTTGAGAGAAAATAAACATCTCCTTTCACTGGCAGAGACCTTAAAACTGCTGTGCTAATTCTTAGGCTTCCACCCTATGTATTGAATACCTGCAGTCTTCCATCCTGCTCACCCTCACCTTTGGCGGGGTGGAGTGTTAGGTGGTTGATTGTGTTTCTGTAGTTTCAGAGATGAAATGTTTCACTTTAGAAATGCTAATTCAGTTCTCTTCTCAAAGACCAATAGTGTGACAGGTTGAAATGATGATCATTCTAATAACGTAGTTGTCAAGTGCAGGGGCTATGGGGCCTGACAGCTACCACCGACACACGTACAGCTTTGATGAGTGACTTCACGCCTCTGAGCCCATTTTCTCATTGCAGTTGTTTCAGGATGATGTGGCAGAGGGCATCCAGTGCTCAGTGTGGTGTGCAGGAAGTCCTCAGCAATATTTAGCAGCTACTGTTATTTCCACTGAAGAACTTTACCCTGAAGAAAATCAAGAGCCTGATGAAAGATGTGATTCATATACATATATGAATGCTTATTGCTGGAAGTATTTCTGCACATTCAAACTAGATATGCGTTTTATATCCAAAGGAATAGCTTAGAGTGTTATATGAACACATAATGTGCTAGTAATAATTATCAGATCACACTCATTTATTTCTTTGTGGGTTTATACGGTACATTTTCATCCACAAGCTTATTTGATACCTATAAACTCCCAGTGAGGGAAAGGGGCCCAGATCAGTTAAGTGTCTTACTTGAGGTCATGGTAGTAGTTGTCAGAGAGAGGACTTGAATTCATTTTACAAAATTTCTTTATACTCCTCTTCCTAATGGTTTAATTCAAGAGGGTACATAGCAAGGTGATATATAAATGCTCTAGAGCCATGTTACTGTACCTTAAAAGACATAAGAATCATTTGGAGCACTTAAAAATGCAAATTCTTCCTCCAGGATCTCACTCATCAGGGAGGGAGCCAGCAGGAACAGGTAATCCACATTTTCAGCAAAAGTCTAGTCTGTCTCTGATGCAGCCTCCCTTCTGGAAACATTGCTCTACAGGGACGTAGCATAAGGGGGATGGCACAGAAATCATGTCAGAAGCTGGAAGACTCTTCTGCTCTGGCACTTGTCCAAGGACAAGTAGACCACTTTCTGTGGGCGGGAACGTGCAGGGTCCTGACTCAGTGGCTGAATCCCCCTCCTGTGGCTTTTCTTGCTTTGGCTCTCATGGGCTAGCCTGTTCTACCTTCCTGGCTAATGTCTAACAGCTCATTCACACTGAAAGGTAGGGGAGAGGATGTAACCAGCGAGATCAGTGCAAGGGCATTCACCATGTAATCTGCTTTTATTCACGGCCCCTTTAAACACTGCTGATGAAGAAATATAACCAAGCTTTCTTAGGGAATGGTTCTAGATTCTCCCAGGTGTGTAAGACTTAAACTTTTCTTCATGTATCTGAAAGCCATTGAAAGGAGGTGAAAGAGCCCTTACAAAGCATGATCTGATATTCTGAAGCAGCTGCTATCTGCAGGTGCCCTCCCTTTTCTTTATTCTGTTATAGCTCAGAGGGATTAAAAACTGGGCAATTAGTGAAGATTGTTTCTTTGGGTTAGAACACAGGGACAGGGTTGGGTTGAGAAGGACCTGGGAAAAGTGAAGAGAACTTAAACAATTTTTATTAAAAGATTGACCACATCTCTGCTTGTAGCACTATTTTAAACTTGGAGCGTAGCTAGAAACACTCTTTTTCCTTAATCTTTTCCAAAGAAAAACAAAACCAAATAGACAAGTAGAATGCTGCTCTAGAGAAGCACACTTAGCCAGTAGGTCCTGATGGGTGTGGGCTGTTCGGTGTGTCGGGGATCAAGGCACATGAGTTTCCTGCTCTGGGAAGCTTGCTTAAGGGAAGAAACCGAGGCTTTGAACATCTTGTTCAGATTTCTGAGAAACCAGATTTGAGCACTTGTTTCCAGTTTTAAGCCATTTTTAAGAAATTAGCCTTTTCCAAAGAGCTCCTTTAGAGAAGAAGTAGGTAGCTTGAGGCTTATTTTTGTTTTCTTCAAGACTCAAAAGTATGACCCTATCCACTTGATGACATACTGGGACAGCAAAGGTCAAACAAAAGGCTACTTGACCTGCAATATTTTTGTCACATCAACAGAACTACAAAAGGTTTGGGATTTTCTTTTTCTTTTTGCTAGTCATCTCTTAAAGGCATTAGGAATGGTTACATATTCTCTGGAGCAAATAAAACCTGCATTGGGAATCAAAAAATGGTTTTTAATTTCCCCAGCACTAAGAGTAATGAGGTTGTCTGGTTATTTTACGTCTTACAGATCTAAGAGTGGAGGTGAGCTGCCCTTCGTGATATTCTACTTAGTAGATAACGAAGTAGTAAATATCACAAGACTATGTTTTACTTAATGTTTTTAGAAAACATCATTTAGCCAGGTCTGATATAGCTGTGTGAATTAAATCAGCTTAGATCTCAGATGAGTGGTTTTTTTATACTCAAAAAGAGTTTAGATATGGAAGTTTTAAAACATACAGAAATACTACATAATAATCTCATTAATGCTTCTGGTAATTACCAGTTTTGAGCATGTTCTTATTTCCCTTGCTGCATGGGATTTATCTGGTTGAAGTATAATGTTAAAGATGGTTTTAATTGAAAAAGAGCATTTTTTTGGTCTTAGGAGCCTTCCTTTCCCTATGCCCCTTCCCACAGTTCAGCAAAGGGGATCCCATAGATGTAGGAAAAGGTTATCTGTGAGATCCAGTATTCTGCAAATATTTATTATTAAGGACCTTCTGTGTTTCAGACACAATTCTAGACAGTAGAGATACAATGCTTGAATATAGATTCTTCCTTTCATGGACAGAGCTTTCTTTTTGGTGGGTAGAGAGAAATATGTAACAAGTTAACAAGAAGGCATTAAGTAATAAAAGTCCCTGATAAATGTGAAACAGAGGCTGCTTTATACTGGGTAGTCTTAGCTGGCTTTAATGAGCAGATGATGGTTAAGGTAAGACCTAGAGGGCAGGAAAGGGCCAGCCTTGTGAAGATCTAGGAAAAGAGTGTTAGGCCAGGGAAACAGCCGGCATTGTCATCTTGAAGTCAGAGCAGACTGGTAAGTCCGTGGAGCAAGGTGGACAGGGTAGGGTGGCGGAGCACTGAAGACAAGGCTGCAGAGACAGGCAGAGACTCAGCTATGGAGCCTCTCAGCCCACGGTAAAGTACTAGGAAAGCATGGTAAGACTTTATACTTAGGAGAGGCATGATTTTGTTCTAATTTGCATTTAAAAGAACAACCTAGTTGCTTCATGGAAAATGGATTATTGGGGTGGGAGGCAAGATGGAATCAAAATGTCCATTAAGGAAGCTATTGGTGACAGTCGTGGAGATGGAGAAAAGTAGGTAGATTTGGGGTATGTTTAGATATGACATTGATAAAACTAACTGATAGATTGGATGTAGTGAGGGGAGGAGGAACGAATATGACTCTTAGAAGTTTGGCTTGAGCAACTGGGTGAATGGTCGTCACTGAGATTTAGGAATTCTGGGAGAGGGGTAGGTTTGGGTGTAGCTGGGGGAGATGGTCATCAACAATACGATTTCAAGCACTCTAAGTTTAAAATACCTGTGAGACAGTAAAATGGAGGTGTCAGATTGGCAACTCTGTGATGCTAAATTTCAGTAGGGAATTCAAACCCAGAGGTAAAAATTTGAGTCATGGCTGCTGTTAAGCCTTGACAGAGGTTGCGATTACTGATTACTTAAGGAGAAAGTGTAGAGCGAGATGATAAGGAATGCGAGGACCAAGTCCCAGGGTAATCTGACATTTGGAGTAGAAAAGGGGAGGAAGATCCTACGATGGCTACAGTGAGGTAGGTAGAAAGCCTCGAGAGTGGTGGTATAACGCCCTGCAGAAAGAAGCATTACAGCCCCGCATGGTCAGCTGTGGTTATGCTGCTGCGGGATTGAATTAAGTGAGTTTAGTGACCTGAATAGTAAAGGATTCTCTTGGAATTACCCAGTAAACATAAAACTTTTAGAATCAGAGAATCTTGACTTTAATACTGTAGATACAGTACAAAGTATGGTACCTGTAATACAGTGATTAAATAAATGAATAAAGAATGAATAAATGCAAGTTCAGTGCAAACTGTGAGATCTTTTAAAAAAGTTAAAATTTCCAGGTACTTGTAATTTGTTGGAGAGATCATGTACTTATCTGAATGAGAGTAACACAGGACAAATGCCAGATTCCTCTCCACCCGTCCACTCTGTGAGCCTGGGAGCTCGATTCCTGTCAAAGCATTGGGTGTAGCTGCACCGCTTCCCTACTTGTCCTGTGTGATACAAGGCAGAGAATCTCTGCTATACCAGATGGAGGATTTGCCTTGTTCCCCAAAATAGGAATCCTCTAAATCTTATAGGAATGAATCTTTATACTGGGGCCTCTCAGAACTCCTCTGGGCACCCTCATTATCAACTCCCTCATAACGAAGGAAAAACACTTCACTGTGTGTATTTCCAAGTGTCCTTGGTAGCTGGAAGACAAAGACTATAGACAGGTCCCATAGCCTCTTCTTGAGAATCAGCATTCGTGGGTAATGGCATTGGCCAGCAATCGAAATAAATGATAAGTGGTCTAATGTGTATTCTTTTCTCCTCCCACCCCGGGAAACCTACCTTGTTAAACACTTCCTTATCTGGCTTTGATTGTTTTCAGGGTTCGTCAATGTCCCTCTCGAGGTCCAACAGTCGTGAACACCTGGGGAGTGGAAGCGAATCCGATAACTGGAGAGACCGAAATGGAATAGGACCCGCAAGTCATAGTGAATTTGCAGCTTCTATTGGCAGCCCCAAGCGTAAACAGAACAAATCAAGTGAGCTTTGACTTTTCGTCATACTTTTAGATGTAATCAGCTTGGAATTTGTTTAGTTGGTTTAGGGTAATGTTCGAGTATAAACTCTGGACTCCATGCCTTCAAGTGTTTTGGATTACTCACAGGCCACCTCTTGTGAGAAGCCTTCCCTATTTTTTTCCAGTGAAGCAGGGCACATGGTTCTCTGCTTTCACTGCATTTTGTATATGCTTTCATTTTAGCATTTGTCGTACTGAAGTACAATTACTTACTTACATAACTGTCTCTTCCTGTAGAATTTGAGCTCCACAAGTCAGGGACTACATTCATTCAGTAAACACTTATTTAGTGCCCATGTGCTGAGCATTCTTTTAGGCTGTGCCTTCTTTCTTTTTTCTTATCTGAAATATAGTTGGCGTACAATATTATGTTAGTTTCAGGTGTACTACCTAGTAATTTTACATTTGCAGGCATTAGGAAATGATCGCCACGATCAGTCTAGTAACCGTTTGTTTCTGTACAGTTATTACAATATTATTGACCATATTCCTTACGCTGTGTGTTACATTCCTACAGCTTATTTATTTTATAACTAAGGAGGTTTGTACCTCTTAATCCCCTTCATCTCACTCCCACCTCCACTTCCCCTCTGGCAACCACCCATTTGTTCTCTGTATCTGTGAGTCTGTTTTCACTTTGTTTTGTTTTTTTTTTTTGGATTCCACATATGAGTGAGATCATACAGCATTTGCCTTTCTCTTTCTGACTTATATGACTTACCAAAATACCCTCTAGATCCCTCCATGTTGTCACACATGGCAAGATTTCATTTTCTTTTATGACTGAGTAATATTCCATTGTATATATATATATATATATATATACACACCACCTTTTCTTTATCCGTTCATCTGTTGATGGACACGTAGGTTGCGTTCATATCTTGACTATTGCAAATAATGCTGCAGTGGACATAGGGTGCATATATCCTTTTGAATTAGTGTTTTTGTTTTCTTTGAGTAAATAGAAGTGAAATTGCTGGATATGGCAATTCTGTTTTTAATTTTTTGAGGAATCTCCATACTGTTTCCCATAGTGTCTTCATCAGTTTACAATCCCACTAACAGGAGGCTGTGCCTTCTTTCTTAATTTATTATTTCCTCTCAAATGTCTAACAGTGTCTGACACCTAGTAGGTGCTCGGTAAATGTTTGTGGAATGAATATACGAATGTCATGCACACACGAACATCAGAATGATGAGGAAAAGGCAGGGATGTAAAGGAGTTGAGCAGAATGTGATCAAATTAGTATCTTAGACGATAGAAGAAAGTCTGCCCAGCCACCTTTGGCTACCAAAGGTGAAGAGCAAGATTTTTCAAATTGACAAGATGTAGCTAAATGACATAAACAGGAAAAAAAACGTTTAAAGCATAGGCTTTGAACAAATAATGATTAAGACACAGCATGAGTCCAGTGGTTGTGTCTGTAACAGCACCCACATGTCTGTATAAATAGGTAAACAGACAAGAACTGACACAGTAATCACAAGATATTCCCGTAATGCCTTATTTCAGGGTTTTTGATGAATTTGGAATCCTGAAGCACATACCCTGGAGTGTTTGAAGAATACTTGGAGAAAGGCAATCTCAATGAGCATAGTAAACAGTAACAGCCAGTTGTTACCATCAATCAAGTGGGCCGTGTTGTCAAGAGTCTCAGATTTGAAAAGACCAGTCATGGTGTCGGCCAAGTCTAAATAAGAAAGCATGGTCTACTCATTCCCAAGCGTACTGTCAATAGTAGCCTGGAGTCTTCCTGTTAGTCCTGGGCTAGGTCCTCCACCGCTGACAGGACAGTGGAGCTGAGAGGCAGGCTGGTGCCAGGTGCACATCTCGGGGTGGAAATGATCTCCGTTTTATATTCCAACATCAATTAGCTTTGTGCCTCTCTTCTATCTTTATCCCCTTTCCCTGCACTGAACCCTGGATGATTAAAATTGACTGTGCGACGTAGCTGCATTGAAATTCAGGATTAGGGTTAAGATAGGGGATTCATTAATTTAAAAAGATTGATTAAAAAAGCACTGTTCCTTGGCCTTTGTCCAATGTTTTAAGAGCCTAGGGAGTTTAAAAGAGAATATAGGCACTATAAGTAGTTAAGATGAAAAGAAATGTAAAAGAAAGTGTACCATAATAAATATTTATCACTAAGAATATTTTAAAACACTTTTTTACTTTTTGCTGATCTGTTTGCTTAACTCAACATATGTAAATTATTATCATTTAAACATGTAATCAATGTAAAGATATTTTACATTCTCTTTTTTTTTTGTACTAAGTCTTTAAAATATGGTGTGTGGTATTTTACACTTAGAGTACATTTTTAATCCACACTAGCACATTTTAGGTGCTCAATAGCCACATGTTGCCAGTGGCTAGTGTATTGAACAACAAAGTTTTAGAAAAGTTTTCTTGACACCCTTGTCAAGGTCACCAATGTCTAGGTTTTCTCTGGGTATCCCTGTTTCACCAGTTGTTCCACTGTAATTCCTCCGTAACTCCCTCTTTTTTTTTTCCTCAAAGAAAGTGAATTTATCATTCGGACAGTAAATTATGTGGTCAGCCTGACAGTAACCTCCATGTTGTCAAGTCCAGTGGTCACTCCAGGGTGCTCATCATACTCTGCTTTGTGTCACCCTCGAACCGATACCTCACTGGTCATTCCTCCTCAATCTTTTTTGGTGACTTTGGGGCCTTACCTTCATTTGGTGGCGTGTTCCAGGGCTCAGCGCATCAGGGCTTGGTCCTGGGTCCTTTTCTCTACACATTCTTCCTACAAGAGATAAAATATCTGTTTTTAAAAGAAAGAGAAACCTTATCAAGAAATTCCTTCCACTTGAAACATATATAGGATTTCTCAATTGGGAGATGAAAACAACCAGAGAAAGTGATTAGTGGCACCCAGTGCAATGCAGAACAAAATTCTTAGATTTGCTGAATGCACTGATCCCAGAGGAGATTAGATGGATCTGATTACCTAGGTGAGTGTCCTCTGCACTCATCAATCTGGGAATCCCCCTGAAGCTGCATCTTTAGTATAAGAGGATAGAATTTCCACATGGATGAGAGTCAGTTGTTGGTCAGGGTGGTAGGAATGGCTGCATAGCTCTGCCAGATTCTCCAAAGCAGCTCCTGAAGAGTGTTTGAATATTTGGTCAAGTACTTGGTGTGGCTTACTAGTCTGTCACCCAGCTGTGCATGTCCTTGGGTCTGAGAACCACAGACAACATGGAGAAATCTTCACCCACCAGATCAGTAGCAGAGCCAAGGCAAAGCTCAGCATGGCTGTCTTAGAATTTCCCCTAAGAGATGGATTTGTTTTTGTTGTAAGTTAAATCCAGGAACTCCAGCATCATTCTTTTCATTCATATGTTACTCTTAATTTTGGAAGCACTCTTATTTCATAAACTCACTGCCCAATTATGTTTGAGGGAAATGAGATTTATATGTGGTAATATCATAGTATTTCTTTGACCACAGGAAAGCACAAGTGTGGATACAGAGGGCCAGCCTGCACCTAAAAGGAGCCTGTAACTTTCCTTACCTTTATTGTGTCCTAGGGATCCTGCTTCCACTTCCCCGTTTAATTCACATCAACTCAGTTGTGAAGAGCCAGTGCTCCTGAATGCTCAGGGAGAATATGCTTAACGATTATTGACTACGGAGGCCCTGTTGCCGAATTGCTCCCTCCCAAGCGTAACCTTTTAAATGGCGAGAGCCTCCCTGAAAGCCGTAACCAGCATTTCCTTAATGAAAAGCCAGTGTTTCAGTAAAGGACTGCTGCATTTCTGCAGCTACAGATCTATTCAGCCCAAAACACTGAATCTGAATTATTTGAGTGATTAAGACTTTTAATTAAACCATGCTGTCTCTGGGCATTTACACTTCAGGCCTGTCTTCCCCTCTGCCTTTCAGCGGAGCACTATCTCAGCAGTAGCAACTACATGGACTGCATTTCCTCGCTGACGGGAAGCAACGGCTGTAACCTGAACAGCTCTTTCAAAGGCTCTGACCTCCCTGAGCTCTTCAGCAAACTGGGCCTGGGCAAATACACGGACGTCTTCCAGCAACAAGAGGTCGGTGGTTATTTACTTATCTTCCCAGGCATCTTTGTTTCGGTTGTGTGTATGATGACTTCTAGAATGAAATCACTCATTTACCTATGACTGTGCTTTCACTGAGCATTTATTCAAGTCTCATAGCTTATTTTTGCTGCCAAGAAAATTGTCGCCATCTTATTTCTTACTTAGTGCAACTGGTAAACACAGGATCGCAGAAATATAGGAAACTGTGTTTGCCAAAACACCTTCACCAGTTTTAGCTAAAAGACCTAATGAGTGTCTTGATTTATAGGAACTTCTGATTCACAAATTCCCTAAGGTCAGCAACAACTCTCTATTTAATCAGATTTTACTCTTTCATCTGTTCTTATCTTTATTTGTGGCACTTAAAAGTAAATAACAACGTCTGAAATAAATAACTATGGTTGTTTGTGACACCATCCTAATCATGTTACTGAAGTTCTCACAGAAGATAATGCGCTTTTTATACATGTTAACTTATTCATTAATTTACTGTTTGGGTTTTGCCTGAACTGAGGCAGAACTAAGATGTCTTCTGAAACATCCCTACCATGGATTTTGGCCAGACTGATCAGCCGTGGCTGTGACGCACTGGCATAAAGAAAAGAGCCCCTAAGTGTGGTTCTTTCTAACTGTGTTGTCATATTACCAGGGCACAGCTAACTCAAGGCAACAGAAAGTTAGAATAGTTCTCTAAATGTATCTGTTTTTCAAATCCTGACATGGTCCAAGTTTCATGCTAGTTGGCTTCATTTCATGTTAGATTACATGGCAGTAATTCCCTGGCATGCATCAGTCAGTAAATAATCTAAGATTTTTATTAGGCACTTTATATCATAAATTCAATGTATTGCCCATAACTTAAGTTTAATTGCTGAACTTTTTTTGTTCTTTAACACCAAGAAAAATGTTGTCATGTGTATTTTGGACTTTAGGACAATGATTTTGTTTTCTTTTCCCTAAACCTAAATTAGTGTTCATTTAACCAAGGATTTTCTAAGTTGAATAACACATTCATCATCAGTGCATTAAAGAACTGCATTTATTTATTTAGTCTTCCTGGTTAGATGCAGGTGGCTGATTGAGAAGCTCAGGGCAGAGGTATTTTAACTTGCTCATGCACAGAAGGTTTTAGAAGTAAGTGACTAGATGTTATTCAGTGATATTCTGGGTTTGTTTTAAATCTCTATTTCCTATTTGAAGAAGCATAGAAATTTATTATGGGTACTTCTTATCTAGTTACTTCAAAAAGGAAGAAAACATGATAATATAAAGTCAGACTGGCTTCATCTAATATTAACTGGAGCAGGGGTCAGTGAACTGTGGCCTGCAGACCTGCTGCCTAATTTTGTAAATAAAGTTTTATTGGAACACAGCCACACTAACTCAATTACCTCATATTGCCTGTGGTTGCTTTCAAGCTAAACCAGCAGAGTTGAGTAGTTGCAACAGAGACAGTACGTGCACTAACCCTAAAATAGTTATTCTCTGGCCCTTTAAAAAGAGTTTGAGGATCCCTGAAATAGTCTCCATTGGACAGAATTTCTAAAAAACATATCTCTAGATTTGTGATAAATGGTGAATGAAAAGGTTTTTCAAGATCTGGG
The DNA here is from genome assembly GCF_009873245.2 of Balaenoptera musculus. NCBI lineage: Eukaryota > Metazoa > Chordata > Mammalia > Artiodactyla > Balaenopteridae > Balaenoptera > Balaenoptera musculus. The sequence goes on along the minus strand of NC_045800.1, from coordinate 74,573,806 downwards.
TGTAATCTTCAAAAGCAAAACAGAAAATTTCAAATTAATTTCTATATAATTTGAATAAAAAGTATATTTTACTGTTTTCAGGTGTGTTGAAATTTGGTACTATTCCCTTTATGTAGGATATTTTCTCATATACAGATATGACTTAACAAGAATCCCCCATTAAGTAACCTTGTGAGATTTAATATATTGTAACCAGGATGAAGATTTATTTAGCAACTTTCACAGATGATATGTCTGTATACATTATTACTAACTATAGCTGCCAACTATTTTACCCCTTTGGTGAGCACATTGCATTATATCTAAGATCATATTTAAGGCCCAAAACAACCCTGTGAGGTATAGGATTGTCTACTCTCAGTGCCCACAACTAGTAATGGCAGAGTCAGAACCTGAACCCAAGTCTCTCTGGCTTCAGAGCCCATTGCCTTTCTGTTCCTCCACACAGCCTTCAAAAGGAACGGTGGGATTCTTGGGCTACTTCCTTCCACACATTGTTGCCAGGAAGTACATTTATACTGTTGCTAGAAATACTTCATGTATGCCACTTTCAGAGATAGTCTGCTGGGTTAAGCGAAGTGAGTCATGGGTCTGAGGTAGACTGTGAATTCTGCTATCATTTTTATGTAGAATACAATGGAAGATACCCTTTATGGTATTATTCAGTCTCTTTTTATGGAGATATACTTAACCAAGTCAGAATCTAAAACTAAGAATTATTTTCTCTCTTCTGGACAAGTATGTATTCTTCCTTTCGTCAGATCACAAAACTGTGCAATTTCTGTTTCCCTTTTTGCCCTGGCTGCCAGGATGCTAAGACCTTAGGATGCCTAAGTTTATATCTCAATTGCAGTAAATCATTGGCTTAGATTGTCTTCTGCTAGAATCATCACTTTCATTTTACCACCTTTATTACTTAACTCTTGTCCCTTAGGTTTGTATTGTCCCCACCATTCTTTTTTGAAAGTAGGCAGAGCATAATTAATAAATAAAATAAGTGTAGCAATGAGTTGAATTTATGCTGAAGAAGAAAAATACTTAATATATTGATTATAGATAACTTGTTCACCCACAGATCGATCTTCAGACATTCCTCACTCTCACAGACCAGGATCTGAAGGAGCTGGGAATTACAACTTTCGGTGCCAGGAGGAAAATGCTGCTTGCAATCTCAGGTGAATATAAATGTTCTTATTCATATTTTAAAGTCTGAAGAACCTCTGCCATTGGTCTCCAGCCAATGGGGCTGGTTCTGCCCATCAGCCCCTTGCTTACTACCTGGGAGCTTTGTGGTTGTGGGTTCACTAACAGTGTGACAGACGCCAAGAACATGCCCACTCCTTCGTCAAGGCATTGCCTGAAAACCTGCCTTGACAGTGTCTTTCCTTAAAACACATCTCTTTGGAAAGATCTAACCAAAACTGCCCTTTGCAGAACATGGGGATGAGGGAGCAGTTTAATTCTCCATTTTGCGGTTGTATTAAGCAATGATCATTGCGTTCGTGAATAACTATTCTGGACTGGCTGTCATGCTTTAAATGCATGTGTTCCTGTATAGCAGCTGAGATCATTGCACCAGAGAAAAAGAGAATTGGTACTTCTTGTCTTAATGCTTTTTAACTTTACCCCAAGTTTTAATAGAATTTGTGAGTCACAGAAGAGGGTAGTACCGTAAAAGTAGTCACAGAATGAAGGAAAGTCTGAAGGCCTGTCTCCCAGACCACCGCCTTTGTGCATCTTTTGCATGTTCTGTGTATAAGAAAATGCTCTATACGTATTTACTAGGTACCTCCCACGTGGAAGGAATGGGCAGATGATGAGTTGGCAAATACCTAACAATGTACCTCAAAAAGGTTTTTAGAGAAATATGAGGAAGGAATCTGGGGGACAAAACAAGGAGGTTACTTTTTGAAGTCCTTCTGATTAAGTTCATGAAAGCCAGTTTTACATGTGTGCCAGTCTCTCAAAAAGACAGAGCCAAACGTCAGGCGTGGTGAGAAAATGACGTTGCTTTTCAAAACACTGAATTTGTAGGCTATGCTTTTATGAGGTCAGCAGTGGCATCCAACTGGTGAAAGCCCTTTCTAAACAGCATTCGCTAATCGAACCATCAAACTAAAAGCCTCAGTGGTTTTCCGTTTTCTTTCAGCAGCAGATTGCTCTTCCATTATTTTACAGCAGCTGATCAACCCCGCCCACCTCCCCACAGGAAATCGTAGATATCTGAAGCAGATATAAGCAGAGTAGCCTTGAAATAGGTGTAGAAATTCAGCCGTTGAGCGACCCGTTAGGCCTGTCCGTGGATAGAGTCCTGCACACGTCAGTTTGAGAAGTCTTCCTCCGCCCTGTATACCCAAGCGGCTGCATTGATGGTGCTCCACAGGGCAGCCATGGTTTCCTGTTCACTCATCAGATCAGCTTGGTTGTAGTGCAAAGAACACTATATTCACATAAGGAGATCTGAGATTTGCCCCTCCAGGTCATGTACCCTTGGGTGAGTTTCCAACCTCTTTTGGTTGTGGTTTCTTAACTGTGAAGGTGGATTGGAGTAGATGATTGTGTAAGGTCACCTTCCATTTCTAAAATCTGTCCTTCCACGTGGTATATCATCAGGCACAGTGAAAATAACCTACAGTTTTAATGATATGTATTATTATTGTTCTTTCTTTTTTTTTTACTATCTGTGGCAATAGGATAGTTTCCAACTTCTTTACCCTAAAGCTCAGTCTCAGAGGGTTACTTCTGGACCCAAATTAACTTTATATATTTTTACATTATTTTATTAATTTGAAAATGGAATTGACATACTACTTGAAATTTTATTAACTCAATCACCATGCCTATGCTGTTAAAATATGTCTATGGGGCCGCACATTTATACCACAGAAGTGTATGTTTCAGAACTCCATAATCTTTCACTAGAGATTTGTGGAATATCCGTGACAGTATAATGAAAATTAAGTCTTTTCTTTGTGTACCAACACAATTCCAAACTCTCTAAAGCTTCCAGCAACAAGCAAATACTCTAAATATTTTCATAGATTCCAAGTGGATCTTCAGTACTTTTACTCTGGGATACATTGGTGATATATTCTAGGTGGGTTTTGGGGAGTAGAGTGCAAAAACAGGAGGGGTTTTGAGTCCTCGTTTAAAAAAATGTTTTCTCTAATCATCATCTTCAATGTGTTCTATTGAGGTTATGTCCTACTTCTACAGACTGCCTCTCTCAGTGAGGTTCACAGGTCCTCTTGCTTTTAAAGGGAATTAGAGACTTTGAATAAGATGCCTTATGAATGCTCTGTACAGTGGGAAGTATTTGATTATTTAAGGATGATTTTGCCTTACTTTGTTGAAGTGCATTTGTTTGAACTTGGTAAATCATTTTCTCTGCAAGGAATGAGTTTTTATTGAGAAACCCTTCATCAAAAAGCTTCTTTTTCCAATTCAATTCCTCTGATAACAAAGACATTCATTTAAAGTCTCAGAATACTTCATTTCCAGATAGAGGCTGGATATCAGGTCAGCCTTGACTTAGGTTTGTCTTGTGGTTACATAGTTTGGTTAGATACAGAGTTTGCTCAAACTACTTTTTAAAATTTTGTAGATTTTTAACTTAAAATCGGAGTTGTTCTTTCAGTATAAGGTTTTGGTTTGCTTTTAATCTTGGGCCAGAAGACATTTATTTTAATGTTATAGGAGGAGAGGAGATTTATCTCTAATAGGAATGAATCAGAGAAAAAATTTCATCTTTTTTTCAAATCCACGATTTTTTGAAAATTCATGGATTTCTCTCTGAGTATTTTAGTGATTGGTTAACTAAATGTACAGGGACTCAGTGAAAGGAAGTTTAGCATCCTGTTGACAGGCTTTCCGCCACAGCCTCAGGTAGATCTAACATTTCCCGACCTATTCTTTTAGTTTGTGACTCTGTTCAGATCCGCAACAAGATCCTGAGAGCTGCCAGGATTGTGTGAACCTTGGAATTTCAAAGAAAAAGGTTGGTATTTTCTCAAACTATCCCTTAGGCTTACTGAAAAATATCAGAAGAGGGAGTTTGCTTTCTAATTTAAACAACAACAACAAAAACTAAAGTCTCTTCAGTAGGACTTGATCCTTGATAATCTTAAAGATTTTTCTCTGTGCTTCACACTTGGAGTATCTCTATATATGTACTCTTAGAAATTACATCTTTAGGGAGTGGCTGAATTTCTTCATGATCATTTGTCCTCTCAAAAATCTAGCTGATGTGACTTTTCAGAATGAAGTTTTCAATGTCTGTTAAAAATTTTTGTCTTCAGTGGCCCGATTGTTTTCATGTGCTCATGGAGAATGGTGTTTGACTTACTCCTTTCTTTTCCTTCTCTATAGTGTGGGAATGTCCTCCTGATTCATGGGTTATTTCCCCATGAGAAAACGGAGGCCAAAGAAAGTCTCCTCATTTGAAGGTGATAAAACTTTCCCAGGCTGTGTTTAAGGGGATTCATTTATTCTCAACTCGCCTATAAGTTTGCCTTTAAATATATTCAATTCTGTCTTGATCTCTGAATTTTACGTGTTTGTTTTTTAAACAAGATACATGTGATAGGAATGTCACTGCTACTGCGTTTCTGCAGGAACTTGAAACAATAGCCATCTATACGCATGCCTGCATGTGTCTTTTGCTTGTAATATCTTCCTTGCTTCTTCAGAGTTTCTAAGCTTTATGTGTTTAAAAAGTATATTTGATATCCATATAAAATATGAAGGAAAGCTCTGTTATCTACATACCTGAAACTACCAATTTCTCATATTTGTATTCCTGATACCTCGGTTGATCTCCGCCGAATGGATGGACCACTGAAGCCCATAGCATAGACCTTTGCATCAGGCAGGCAGGGTTTCAGCTCTGTCAGTCATTTAACAGGCATGTGGGCAAGTTACTTCGTCTATTTTTAAAACTCAGCTTCCTTATCTATAAAATGGAGGATGGTAATATTATCTACCCCTTAAGGAGGACTTAAATAGGACACAACGAATGTAAAATGCTTGTCGTATAATAGGCTCTAATAAATTACTGTTGGTTCTCTTCTCCCCTAAGACTTAAATGTGAACAGAAAAGAGGTATCTTCACTCATGCGTCACCCCTATAGGGCAGACACTTAAATTTTGGAAAGCAGTGGGGTGAAATGTTAAGGGTATTGATCCCTCTTCTAGCACTTGGGAGACAAGAGCACATCTGGCCATATGGCTGTCCCTGGCCACCTACGACCCACTGCAACCGCCTGAGCCTCTGTTCTCATCCTCAGCATTACTGTAGCAGGCCACAGCTTGCTGTGTAATCTCAGAGCTCAGAATGGGGTTGTGTGTGTGTATGGTTGAAAAAGTACTGAGTTCCATGCAGATAATTAAAGGTGCTGAATCACCACCCTCCCAGAGAAAAAGACAACAGCTTTAAACACATCAGCTATATATTCCGTCTACTTGAGATTGAATAAGTTTGAAGATACAGTTGACCCTTGAACCACACAGGAGTTAACCCCCATGTAACTTATAGTCACCCTTCGTATCCACAGTTCCTCTGCATCTGCAGATTCCACCAACCGTGTAATACTGTACTATTTACTATTGAAAAATATCCATGTATAAGTAGACCCACTCAGTTCAAATCCGCGCTATTCAAAGGTCAACTATATTTGCATTTGGTGGCTATCAGAAACGCTGCTTTCTAGAGTCTGACAATTCTGTTTACTTGTATGAGTTCGTTAGTAATAATTACATCAGTTGACTTGAGAATTTGTGAATGTGTGTATGGAGGGGAGGATGGGGTATTGCATAGTCATAAACAAGGTAGGCTGCTTCCATTTTTCACCTTTCTGGTTAATAATTTTTAGTTGGGAAAAGACAAACTAAACAACCAGTACTCTGGTTTGTTTCAAATGAAAATCGAGGATCTTAGTTTTTCCCTGAAAATTTGGATTCACGTATTGGTTGTTTTCAGTTGTATTAATTTCCGTAACTGTTGCTGTGTTTACTAAGTTGATTTTTTATTCAAAGAAACCTCCTGCTGATGCGATATGCTTCTTCATATAACCCTTTCTGACTCAAGGAGCGTAGGCATCATGAGTCGGTGTAGCCACAGGGCTGTGGATTTTTTTTTTTTTTAACATCTTTACTGGAGTATAATTGCTTTACAATGGTGTGTTAGTTGCTGCTGTATAACAAAGTGAATCAGCTATACATATACATATATCCCCGTATCTCCTCCCTCTTGCGTCTCCCTCCCACCCGGGGCTGTGGATTAACAGATCAGTGTGCTTCTCCAGTATTCTGGTGTTTAGAAGTGGGATCCTCTTTTCATGTCGACTTAAATAATTTAATGATCACTGTGTTTGACATGGATGAGTTTAATGAGCTGTAATAATTTTCTGTATCACTGGTAATACATCCTCTCATATGCCTTTAACCAGCTGTGATGGTGCCTCTCCCTTTGCCTCTGAAATGACATTTGGGATCGGTGAAACTATTTTGTATATTTGGACTTGAGAGTGTTCTGAGGATGACATATTCCCCAGATACTTTACGAACTGCAGTAAAAACGATTTGCTGTCCTTGGTTCTCTCAGCTACAAATGGCTACCTTTCATATCAGACTTTCTAGCATTTCAAAAATGTCTTGACGGTCAACTTAAAGGTTTTCCTTTTGCTACCTACTTGACTTTCCCCCCAAAACCTACCACATCACCATTTTCTGAGCTGAGCCCTACTGCCATGTGCTGATTCTCTCTCTCTCTCTCTCCAGAACTAAATAAAAACCGAAGAAAGCTCTTTGAACCGCCAAATACACGCACCTCTTTCCTGGAAGGCGGAGCAAGTGGGAGGCTACCCCGTCAGTATCACTCAGACATTGCTAGTGTCAGTGGCCGCTGGTAGCGGTACCGTCCAGGCACACGCCCGCCAACTCTGTCAAGTTGGACGCAGGAGATCTGTGAACAGCCTTCACTGCACACCGTCCTCAGCACTCGGGTGTCTGGTATCAGGACCAAAGCATCTTATTCGCACCTGAACTTTGTGCCGAAAAGAGAGAAGATGACGTTCTTATGTCATCCTACAGAATGCCACACGAGGATTACTTTTTTTTTCCTAACGGCAATTGGACAGAATTTGCAATATGAGGGTAGGGCTTTATTTCCTGTTTTTATTTACATATATAATAACATATGCACTGATTTTTTTTACTTAACATGAAGGCTGAGTTGACATCTGGGATGCCAGAAAACACAGAAGTTATTTTGTTTGTTTGCTTATTTTGTTTTGGTATTTGGGGATTTTTTTAAAAAAAAATAATCAAAGTGGAATTTTCTGGTACTGCTTTAAAATAATTATTGAGGTCTTTCAGCACTTTACACTTTCTTCTTGTCCTGTGGAAATTATCTCTCTTTCTCTCGTTTTTATGTCACCTGATGTATTGGTACAAATCAGACTGCGTTAAATTTTTATTTGACATAGTAGTACTGGATTATTAGTTTTTGTGCAGAATAGTCTGTGACTTCGGGAAATGTAAGTGACTCCACTTGGTTATGGACCAGTTCTGTTCATGTATGTCAGCATCCTAGAAACACTTAGCAATGAACCTAGTTCACTGTAACAGGTGCGAGCAAAGAAAGACCAAATGGACTTTGCAATATTAACCCTTTGCAGTCATCATATTTAGCTGCTGCCTTTATTGCTAAAATGTTTTTAATGGTTGTCTGAAGGCAAAGGGCTATTTTTAGTATACTGCCACTAAAGGACACTTATTTATATCAAACTTTTATTTTTAGATATTATAAGCATACCGTACATAACTGATTAAATTGATATCTACTAGAGATTTATGGTAGAGAATGGACGGCATTCAATAACTGGAGCCCTAGATTGTCACTTTATTTAAAAAAGATAAATAATCATCTGACAAGACAGCACTGTTGCCATAAGGAGGAGAAATACATTACTGTCCTTATGTACACATTAGCTGTGCTCCATATGGTCACAGGACTTTCCTAAAACCGTATCTGTCTGCTTGAAGTAGACTTGGGTTTGTTGAGAATGGAAAGGCTTTATTTAAGTCTCCAGGGTGACAGTTTACAAAGACAGCAGAGTTCTGAAGGAGGAAAAATAAAAGACTATTTTGTAAGTGGCTAAACTCATTGTTACAATCTTGATACTGTGAAAGTCCAAGAAATCAGGCAACATTGTTTCCTAGGTCTTTTCAGACATCTTATTATGGATTTATGAAGGGTTTTCAATCCATGAAGACAATCACTAAGTGCCTCTCTTTCTTCAAAGCAATATTATTTCCAAGTGTATTAATTTGTTGGAAAACTTTCCCATAGGACATGTGGTGACTTACCTGTACTGTAATGACTTATTTATGTTCAGTATTCGAGACTTTCTACATGGACATAAACCACTGTCACGTGCTCTCCACAGAAGGCATTAGATTCATACACAACAATTGGGGACTTTCATACAAATGTGGGATCAGAAATACTTGTCTTATTTTTTCCATGGTTAAGTAAGTCTTACCATTAAAGTAAGAACAAGAATCGGAGAGAAATTTTGCACACCGAAAAATTTTCACTTAAAAAAAAAAAAAGAGTATTGGTTACCGTGAAGGCATAGATAATGGACCTGTCATAAAATTATCAATTATAACAGCACTAAGGAGATGCCTGTTCCCAAACAGAACTGTGTGTGCTTAAGGATGTAGAACTAAATCGCTCCCTTCACAAGTACAATGGAATGATCCTGCATGTGTGTCACATGTATGCAGGTCATCACATGGAGCTCCCTGCCTTATATGGCTATATGAACACATCACGCTACACATTCAGCAACAGAGTAAGAATTCCAGATCAGTTTCCTGTGCAACAACTCAGTGCTCTAAATCTTATCATTTCTTTAATAAGACCTCCTCCCCAAATAAAAAATAATCATTTGGAGTCTTTCCCCCCAGCTCTCTACCATGCATTTGCAACAGGAGGAAGATGGAATGATTTGCAGTATTGAGTTGATATAGGTTTTATGAACAGTGCTTTGATATTATGCCAAAGGGAAAACTGTCCCAATTAAACCAGATTAAATAGGGTGGCTAAAAAAATAAATAAAAAAACACTGGAAATCACTTTTCTCACTTTCTCTTGATGCAATGAAGGGATTATGACACTACAGTATACGGTGTTGTCAGTGTTATATGATGCACAAAATATTTGGATTATTTGAATAAATGTTTTTAATCAATCTGTGCCTTAATAGTGACCGGTTATCTGTAAATATAGAACAGATACAGATTGTATTTTTGTGTGGGTTTTTGTCCTTTTAGTGACTTTTTTTTAAAAAATGAGAGATGGAATTAAACATTGAAAATGGGAATTTTTTCTAAACTAATCAATTGTTATATGAAAAATAAATTTATATAACCCCTTTGTATTGCCCTTTCTAGATGAAATGTGTCTTTGTTTTCTAGCTTTTCAAAAAATATTTTCAGCAGAATTGAAAGACATTTCTGCAGTAGAATTATATATGCACTCCCTGTCCTGTTGTTTTGCATTGACAGTCCTCATTTTCAACCAGAAACTAAGGCACTTTATTTTAGCCAGAGAATCCAGGACCAGTAATCAATCATTGTTTCTGTGGCCACCCACAGGTACATAGAAAAAGAGTAAGATTATGGAACAGGTTTCATTCTTGTTCATTCTTTTTTTTAATAAAGACTCAAGTCTATGACTGCTTTGACGACCTCATCCATAAGCAAAGGAGCTCCTTACTAAAGTGATGCAGGGTTTCTTGACCCAGGTTCCCATTTCAGAGGCTGACTGTGCTATCACACCGAATGGTTACTGTGCCTTGCTCTGAGATTGTATCTGAACTTATTCTCAGATGGAATTGGCACTATACTATTAATCCTGAGATTTGTCTAAATCTCAAAGAAACCCTAGCCCTCTACCCATTATGCTCCCAGAGTTATCTCCACTTAAATTACCTGTGCTAGTGGTTCTTAAAAATTGTTTCTAGCAAATAGTTCTTTTGATGATAACTGAAATATTACTTGTGAACCCAATATTAAATTATTCATCCATTCACTCATTCATTCATTATATAAATACTTAAATGAGGGCTAAGTACTAGGCCCTGTTCTAGGAACACCAGTAAATGAAACATAAACCCTTGTTCTCCCTAATCTTACATTCAAACTGGAGAAAGATGGAACTGATGAAGAGGGAATGAAGGATGGAATACCCTACGCTTCAACACAGGCCTCCTTGCATTTACAGCATGCCAAGGGAGCTCTTGAGCGCTGTCTAGAAACCCCGGTTTTTGACAAAATGGTTGAAAGTACCCATCTCATAGAAACAGGCCTGTGCTTTCAATGCAAAATATTATTCACAGCCTCTCTTTCTCCTTTTTCTAGGCTTCATAGATTTAATCACATTCTTGAAAGGAGTGTGTAAGCCAAAAGGGTTATGACACAGCTTTGTTGATGACCCATCACTTCCTAGATTTGACTCCCAGTGACTTTGCAGTATTCAGAAATGAGATTTACCTTGAAAGAACATGAGGTCCCTTCCCCTGAGGATACTCCAAGAAGGCAATCATAGAGAATGATGTCACCAAGATGGTGACAGGTCATTCCTGACTTCACTTCCCCTAACTAAAAGAAAAACCAGCAACTGTTCATGGATAAGACACCACTAGGGAGGGGCTTGCAACAACCAGCCCTTGAATCTTGGCAGTCTGAGTTCCTACCTGCAGTGCCCAAGTAGAAGTCCCAAGCAGCGGCTTTGCTTATCTGCAGAACCAAGACGGTAGCACAGTCTGACCAGGGAACTTAGAGGAGTGCAGGTCTGCCTGATTCAAGTCCTCAAATGAGGAGTTTTTCAGGCCCTGGAGCCTGGTCTGCCCACACCCAGGCAAGGGAGCTGAGCCATAGCCTCGCCCTCTGTGGATTGTGAGTCCCCACCCCGTCTGACAGGAAGGGCTGGCAGAGCACCTGGAAGCTGCTGCATCACCCAGTAACACGCAAGCTGAGAGGCAGGCAGCAGAGCTGACCTCCAGGGCAAAGCAAGCGGCCCTCTTTGGCCAGGGAACTTGGGGCGTGGATTGGCTTGAGTCACCACCACAAACAAAGAGACTTGTCATGGTCTTGGAGTTGCTTCTCCCACTGCACTGGGGCAGGGAAGTGAATTCATAGTTCCGTTCATAGCTCCTTCAGGCTTCCTGATCGGGGAGCCTAGCCAGAGCACACTCATAGCCGCTCCAATAGCTCTGCTTACAGTGTCACTTGAAACCCATGAGCACAATCCATGGCTGTTCCCATCTGCAGAGCAAAACTGGTGGCCTTGCCTGACCAAGATACTCATTTTACACTCTTGCCTGATTCACGTCCCCAAACAACAAGCTGTGCAGCCCCTGGGTCCTGACCTGCAGTCCTGCAAGGCAAGGTAATACATAGCCCTACCTACTGCTGAGTAAAGAGGCCAGTCATGACCACTTAACAAGCATCACCAGAGAATCCAAGTAAATGTGGAGCACATCCTATAGCCTCCCTTGGGCAGGGAACCAAGTAGCAGTCTATCCAGCTGTTCTCAGCTAGGGGCACATGCCTCACCCTGACCTTAGAGCTCAAACAGTTGCCTTGCCCCAGAATAGACCCTTAGCAGCTCCCCACCTGCCCAAGGATGTTACCAGCAGACATGCCTGGAAACCCAGCTGAGCTGACCGGTGAAAAATTTTCTCTGCCAAGGTGAACCAGCAAAGTCTGGAGGAGGAGACCACTTATTCAAATATACCAGTGTAAGAAATCAAGGACCATAAAACATCACATAAATATGACACCATGCAAGGAAATTAATAAAGCACTAATAAAGGATCCTAAAAAAATGGAGCACTATTAAATGCAATAGGCAAAGAATTCAGAATAATCCTCTAAAGTTACTGAACTACAAGAAAACACAGGCAACTCAATGGAATTAAGAAAGTAACACATGAACCAAATAATTTTAACAAAGAAATAGAAACCACTAACAAAAACAAAACAACAATAAACAAAACCAAAACCAAAAACAAAAAAACTCAAAATGGAAATCCTAGGGCTGAAAAACAGAATAAATGAATTGATAATTCAATAGAGAGCTTCAAAAGCCCACTTGACCATGCAGACAAAGAATAAGCAACCTGGAAGATAGGACATTATCTAGTCATAGGAGCAAAAAGAATGAAAGAGAGGCAGGTTGGTAGAGTAGGAAGATTCTGAGCTCAACTCCTCCCATGGACACACCCAAACTACAACCACGTATAGAACAACTTTCTCTGAGAGCAACCTGAAGGCTAGCAGAACGTCTCTTCTACAATTAAGGATATAAAGGAAAAACCCATCAAGACAGGTTAGGAGGGGCACAGATGCAATCTAGTCAGGACCAACACCCCAATGGGTGACCCACAAGCAGAAGGGGATATCACAAACTTGGAAGTCCTCCCTAAGAAATGAGGGGTTCAAACCCCAAATAGAGCACCTTAGCCCTAGGGACTAGAATTGGGAATATGAGCCCCCTTGGGGTTTACAACCAGGAGAGCCAGAGGACAACAAGAAACCAAAACTTGCTCCTAAAGGGGTTACTTGCTCTGAGTCCCAGCATAGAGGCAGCAGATTGAAAAGCACCTGGCACTCTAGCCAGCCTGCTAAGATAGCATGCCCCCCAGCCTGTTCTGAGCTCCAGCTCCAGTCCCTCCTACCCACCAAGGCAGTAGCCCCTGGTGCACCACAGGAGAAGTCCTGGTCCATGCTGGGCTCCAGTGTTCCCCACACCCATCTATGTGGTGGCTCCCAGTGTAATCTGGGAGAAGCCCTGGCTTGCACCAGGCTCTGGCCCCAGCCGCGCCCCCCCAACACCCACCAAGGTGGCTGCCCTGGCATGCCCTGGGAGAAGCCCTGGCCCATGACCACTTCAGCTCCAGTCCTCCTGCCAAAGCCACAAGACACATGCAGTCTGCATACGGGTGCTCCTACACAGGACATGCTTTCAAGACTGGTAGAGTAACTGTTTCTCTAATTCATAAACACAGAAAGTCAAACAAAATGAGAAGACAGAGGATGTGTTACAAATGAAAGAACATGACAGAACTCCACAACCCCCCTAATGAATCAGAGATAAGTGATTTACCTGATAAAGAGTTCAAATCAATGGTCATAAAAATGCTTACTGATCTTGGGAGAAAAATGGAGAATATGGCAATAACTTCAAAAAATTAGAAAATATAGAAAAGAGCCAGTCAGAGCTGAAGAATATAATCAGTGAAATAAAAATACACTACAGGGAATCAAGAGCAGATTAGATAAGACAGAAGAATGCACAGGTGATTTGGAAGAAAGAATAGTGGAAATCAGCCAATCACAATGGCAAAAAGAAAAAAGAATTTTTAAAAATGAGAATAGTTTAAGGGACCTATGGGACAGCATCAAACATACTAACAGTAGCATTACAGAGGTTCCAGAGGAGAGAAAGAAAGGGACAGAAGATGTATTTGATGAAATAATGGCTGAAAACTTCCCTAACCTGAGGAAGGGAATAGATATCTAGATCCAGGAAGCACAGAGATTCCCAAACAAGATGGACCCAAAGAGAGCCACACCAAGGCATATCATAATTAAAGTGGCAAAAGTTAAAGAGAATTTTAAAGGCAGTAAGAGAAAAATAAGGACTTAGATACTTACAGCCCCATAAAGCTATCAGCTGATTTTTCAGCAGATACTTTGCAGGCCAGAAGGGAGTGGCATACTGTATTTAAAGTGCTAAAAAGAAAAAACCTACAACCAAGGATACTCTACTCAGCAAAGTTATCATTCAGAATTAATGGAGAAATAAAGAGTTTCCCAGAAAGTAAAAACTGAGAGTTTATTGCCACTAAACCGGGCTTACAAAAATGTTAAAGGATCTTCTTTAAGTGAAAAGAAAAGGTCATAACAAGAAATAAGAAAATATATTGAAAGAAAAAAATCTCACTGTTAAAGGCAAACATATAGTAAAGGCAGTGGATCAACCACTTACAAAGCTAGTTGGAAGGTAAAAGAAAAAAGTTGTAAAATCAACCATAACTACAATAAACAGTTAAGGAATACACAAAATAAAATGTAAAATATGATGTCAAAAGCATATTTGCAGGGGTGTAAAAAAAATGTAGAGCTTATAGAGTGTGTTCAAACTTAAACAACAGCTTAAAATAAATAAACATATATGTCTATATATATGGACCACGTGGTAATCACAAACCAAAAACCTATAACAGATACACAAAAAAACAAAGAGAAAGGAACCCAAACAGAGCACTAAAGAAAACCATCAAACCACAAGGGAAGAGACTAAAAGAAGAAAAGGACAGAGAAGAACAACTAGAAAATAAGTAACAAAATGGCAATACGTATATACCTATCAATAATCACTTTAAACATAAATGAACTAAATGCCCCAATCAAAAGATACAGAGTGGGTAAATGGATGAAAAAAAACAAGACCCATCTATATGCTGCCTATAAGAGACTCACTTCAGAGCTAAAGACACACAGACAGAAAGTGAAGAAATAGAAAAAGATATTCTATGCAAATGGAAATGAAATCTGTGGTAGCAATACTCATATCAGACAAAATAGACTTTAAAACAAAGACTATGACAAGAGACAAATAATAAAGGGGTCAACCCAATAAGAAAATATAACACTGGTTAACATATATGCACATAATATAAGAGCATTTAAATATATAAAGCCAATATTAACAGACATAAAGGGAAAAATTGATAGTAGTACAATAGTAGCAGGGGACTTCAACACTCCACTTACATCAATGGATAGATCATCTGGAAAGAAAATCAATAAGGAAGCAGTGGCTTTTAATGACACATTAGATCAGATGGACTCTCTCTATATATTTATTTATTTATATATTTATATAGTCAGAGAGAGAGAGAACATTACATCCAAAAACAGCAGAATGCACCTTCTTTTCAAATGCACATGGAGCATTCTCCAGAACGGATCACTGGCTAGGCCACAAAACAAGTCTCAAAAATTTAAGACTGAAATCATATCAAGCATCTTTTCTGCCCACAGCAGTATGAAACTTAAAATTAATTACAGGAAGAAAACTGGAAAAAACACAAACATATTGAGATGAAATAACATGCAACTAACAAACAAATGGGTCAACAAAAAAAATCAAAGAGGAAATAAAAACATACCTTGACATGAATGAAAATAGAAACATAAATTTCCAAAATCTAAGCAGCTCTAAGAGGGAAGTTCATAGTGATAAAGGCCAATCTCAGAAAAACAAGAAAAATGTCAAATAAACTACCTAATTTTACATCTAAAGGAATTAGAAAAAGAAGAACAAACAAAGCCCAAAGTCAGTAGAAGGAAGGAAATAATATATACCAGGGCAGAAATAAATAAAATAGAGACTAAAATACAATAGAAAAGATCAATGAAACTAAGAACTGGTTTTTAAAAGATAAACAAAATACACAAACCTTTACCCAGACTCATCAAGAAGAGAGAAGGCCCAAATAAATAAAATCAGAAATGAAAGAGGAGAAGTTACAACTTTTATCACAGAAATACAAACAATCATAAGAGAATACTACAAACAATTATATGCCAAGAGAGTGGACAACCTAGAACAAATGGATAATTTCCTAGAAACATAAAATATTCCAAGACTGAATCAGGAAGAAATAGAAAATCTGAACAGACCAATCACTAGTAATGAAATTGAACTGGTAGTCATTCCCCCACCCCCCGCCCCAAATAAAAGTCTAGGACCAGATGGCTTCACAGGGGAATTCTACCAAACACTTAAAGAAGAACTAATATTTATCCTTTTCAAACTATTCCACAATATTGAAGAGGAGGGAACATGGCCAAACTCATTTCACAAGGCCAGCATTACCTGATACCCAAACAGAAAAAGACACTATCAGAAAAGAAAACTACTGACTAATATCTCTGATCAATATAGATGCAAAAATGCTCAGTAACATACAAGCAAACCAAATTCAGCAGCACATTAAAACTATCACTCACCATGGTCAAGTGGAATTTATCCCTGGATGCAAGGATGATTCAAAATACATAAACTGATCAATGTGATACATCACATGAATAAAATGAAAGGGAAAAAACCATATGATCGTCTCAATAGATGCAGAAAAAGCATTTGACAAAATCAACATCTTTTCATGTTAAAAAGTCTTAACAAATTAGGCGTGAAAGAAACATATCTCAACATAATAAAGCCCACATGTGATAAGCCCACAGCTAATATCACACTCAGTGGAGAAAGATTAAAAGCTTTTTCTGGAGCAGCTCCCGAGGCGCGAGGCTTCCGACAGTCGTGCCTGGCAGCAGCCCCGTTAAAACCCTACATAGAGGGGTTCCGAGAGCTTCCGGGTCGGGGAACCCATCCGCATGTTGGGAGAGTGACGCCCCCCAAACTCCACGGAGACAGAAGCTCCCGCGCTCGGGTCCCTCCCGGGCCTCGCCCTCCACCCCTCTCTCTGGCTGTTCGTCCCTTTCTGATAAACGGATACAGTAGAAATACATCTACACGTGGAACTGCTCCTACAGAACACCCACTGAACGCTGGCAGAAGATGCCAGACCTCCCAAAAGGCAAGAAAATCCCCACGTACTTGGGTAGGGCAAAAGAAAAAAGAAATAACAGACAAAAGAATAGGGATGGGACCTGCACCAGTGAGAGGGAGCTGCGAAGGAGGAAAGGTGTCCACACACTAGGAAGCCCCTTCGCGGGTGGAGACTGCGGGTGGCGGAGCAGGGAAGCTTCGGAACCAAGGAGAAGAGCGCAGCCACAGGGGTGCGGAGGGCAAAGCGGAGAGATTCCCGCACAGAGGATCGGTGCCGAGTAGCACTCACCAACCCGAGAGGCTTGTCTGCTCACCCGCCGGGGAGGGCGGGGGCTGGGAGCTGAGGCTCGGGCTTCGGTCGGATTGCAGGGAGAGGACTGGGGTTGGCTGCGTGAACACAGCCTGAAGGGGCTAGTGCGCCACGGCTAGCCGGGAGGGAGTCCGGGAAAAGGTCTGGAGCTGCCGAAGAGGCAAGAGACTTTTTCTTCCCTCTTTGTTGTGCACTGCGCAAGGAGAGGGGATTCAAAGCGCTGCCTAAACGAGCTCCAGAGACGGGCGCGAGCCATGGCCATCAGCGCGGACCCCAGAGACGGGCATGAGACGCTAAGGGTGCTGCTGCCGCCACCAAGAAGCCTGTGTTCGAGCACAGGTCACTATCCACACCGCCCCTCCTGGGAGCCTGTGCAGCCCGCCACCGCCAGGCTCCCCTGATCCAGGGACAACTTCCCCAGGAGAACGCACGGCGCGCCTCAGGCTGTTGCAACATCACGCTGGCCTCTGCCGCAGCAGGCTCGTCCCGCATTTGTACCCCTCCCTCCCCCCGGCCTGAGTGAGCCAGAGCCCCCGAATCAGCGGCTCCTTTAACCCCGTTCTGTCTGGGCGGGGAACAGATGCCCTCAGGCGACCTACATGCAGAGGCGGGTCCAAATCCAAAGCTGAACCCCGGGAGCTGTACAAACAAAGAAGAGAAACGGAAATCTCTCCCAGCAGCCTCAGGAGCAGCGGATTAAAGCTCCACAAACAACTTGATGTGCCTGCATCTGTTGAATACCTGAATAGACAACGAATCATCCCAAATTCAGGTGGTGGACTTTGGGAGCAGGATATATTAATTTTTCCCCTTTTCTTTTTTTTTGTGAGGGTGTATGTGTATGCTTCTGGGTGAGATTTTGTCTGTATAGCTTTGCTTTCACCATTAGTCCTAGGGTTAGGTCTGTCCAGTTTTTTTTGTTTGTTTTACTTAAAAAAATTTTTTTTCCTAATAAATGTTTCCTTAATAATTTTTTCCTTATTTTCTATTTTTAAAAATTAAAAAAAATTTTTTTAATAAGTTTTTTCATATTTTTTATTTTAAAAAATTAAAAAAATTTTTTTCTTTCTTAATAAATTTTTTCTTAATAATTTTTTCTTATTTTTTATTAAAAAAAATAATCTATTTTTAAAAATTAAAAAAAAATTTTTTCCTTAATAAATTTATTCTTAATAATTATTTTTCTTATTTTTTATTATAATAGCTTTATTTTATTTTATTTTATCCTCTTCCTTTCTATCTTCCTATTTTTTCTCCCTTTTATTCTGAGCCGTGTGGATGAAAGGCTCTTGGTACTCCAGCCAGGCATCAGGGCTGTGCCTCTGAGGTGGGAGAGCCAACTTCAGGACACTGGTCCACAAGAGACCGCCCAGCTCCACGTAATACCAAATGGCGAAAATCTCTCAGAGATCTCCATCTCAACATCAAGACCCAGCTTCACTCAATGACCAGCTAGCTACAGTGCTGGACACCCTATGCCAAACAACTAGCAAGACAGGAACACAGTCCCATCCATTAGCAGAGAGGCTGCCTAAAATCATAATAAGGCCACAGACACCCCAAAACACATCACCAGATGTGGACGTGCCCACCAGAAAGAAAGACGATCCAGCCTTATCCACCAGAACACAGGCACTAGTCCCCTCCACCAGGAAACCTACACAACCCACTGAAACAACTTTAGCCACTGGGGACAGATACCAAAAACAACGGGAACTACGAACCTGCAGCCTGTGAAAAGGAGACCCCAAACACAGTAAGATAAGCAAAATGAGAAGACAAAAAAACACACAGCAGGTGAAGGAGCAGGGTCAAAACACACCAGACCTAACAAATGAAGAGGAAATAGGCAGTCTACCTGAAAAAGAATTCAGAATAATGAGAGTAAAGATGATCCAAAATCTTGGAAATAGAATAGACAAAATGCAAGAAACATTTAACAAGGACGTAGAAGAACAAAAGAGGAACCAAGCAATGATGAAAAACACAATAAATGAAATTAAAAATACTCTAGACGGGATCAAAAGCAGAATAACTGAGGCAGAAGAACGGATAAGTGACCCGGAAGATAAAATAGTGGAAATAACTACTACAGAGCACAATAAAGAAAAAAGAATGAAAAGAACTGAGGACAGTCTCAGAGACCTCTGGGACAACATTAAATGCACCAACATTCGAATTATAGGGGTCCCAGAAGAAGAAGAGAAAAAGAAAGGGACTGAGAAAATATTTGAAGAGATTATAGTTGAAAACTTCCCTAATATGGGAAAGGAAATAGTTAATCAAGTCCTGGAAGCACAGAGAGTCCCATACAGGATAAATCCAAGGAGAAACATGCCAAGACACATATTAATCAAACTATCAAAAATTAAATATAAAGAAACCATATTAAAAGCAGCAAGGGAAAAACAACAAATAACACACAAGGGAATCCCCATAAGGTTAACAGCTGATCTTTCAGCAGAAACTCTGCAAGCCAGAAGGGAGTGGCAGGATATACTTAAAGTCATGAAGGAGAAAAACCTACAACCAAGGTTACTCTACCCAGCAAGAATCTCATTCAGATTTGATGGAGAAATTAAAACCTTTACAGACAAGCAAAAGCTGAGACAGTTCAGCACCACCAAACCAGCTTTACAACAAATGCTAAAGGAACTTCTCTAGGCAAGAAACACAAGAGAAGGAAAACACCTATAATAACAAACCCAAAACATTTAAGAAAATGGGAATAGGAACATACATATCGATAATTACCTTAAATGTAAATGGATTAAATGCTCCCACCAAAAGACACAGACTGGCTGAATGGATACAAGAACAAGACTCATATATATGCTGTCTACAAGAGACCCACTTCAGACCTAGAGACACATACAGACTGAAAGTAAGGGGATGGAAAAAGATATTCCATGCAAATGGAAATCAAAAGAAGGCTGGAGTAGCAATTCTCATATCAGACAAAATAGACTTTAAAATAAAGACTATTACAAGAGACAAAGAAGGACACTATATAATGATCAAGGGATCGATCCAAGAGGAAGGTATAACAATTGTAAATATTTATGTACCCAACATAGGAGCACCTCAATACATAAGGCAAATACTAACAGCCATAAAAGGGGAAATCAACAGCAACACAATCATAGTAGGGGACTTTAACACCCCACTTTCACCAATGGACAGATCATCCAAAATGAAAATGAATAAGGAAACACAAGCTTTAAATGATACATTAAACAAGATGGACTTAATTGATATTTATAGGACATTCCACCCAAAAACAACAGAATACACATTTTTCTCAAGTGCTCATGGAACATTCTCCAGGATAGATCATATCTTGGGTCACAAATCAAGCCTTGGTAAATTTAAGAAAATTGAAATCGTATCAAGTATCTTTTCCAACCACAATGCTATGAGACTAGATATCAATTAAAGGAAAAGATCTGTAAAAAATACAAACACATGGAGGCTACACATACACTACTTAATAACGAAGTGATCACTGAAGAAATCAAAGGGGAAATCAAAAAATACCTAGAAACAAATGACAATGGAGACACGATGACCCAAAACCTATGGGATGCAGCAAAAGCAGTTCTAAGAGGGAAGTTTATAGCAATACAAGCCTACCTCAAGAAACAGGAAACATCTCGAATAAACAACCTAACCTTGCACCTAAAGCAATTAGAGAAAGAAGAACAAAAAACCCCCAAAGCTAGCAGAAGGAAAGAAATCATAAAGATCAGATCAGAAATAAATGAAAAAGAAATGAAGGAAACAATAGCAAAAATAAATGAAACTAAAAGCTGGTTCTTTGAGAAGATAAACAAAATTGATAAACCATTAGCCAGACTCATCAAGAGAAAAAGGGAGAAGACTCAAATCAATAGAATTAGAAATGAAAAAGGAGAAGTAACAACTGACACTGCAGAAATACAAACGATCATGAGAGATTACTACAAGCAACTCTATGCCAATAAAATGGACAACCTGGAAGAAATGGACAGATTCTTAGAAATGCAGAACCTGCCGAGACTGAACCAGGAAGAAATAGAAAATATGAACAGACCAATCACAAGCACTGAAATTGAAACGGTGATTAAAAATCTTCCAACAAACAAAAGCCCAGGACCAGATGGCTTCACAGGCGAATTCTATCAAACATTTAGAGAAGAGCTAACACCTATCATTCTCAAACTCTTCCAAAATATTGCAGAGGGAGGAACACTCCCCAACTCATTCTACGAGGCCACCATCACCCTGATACCAAAACCAGACAAAGATGTCACAAAGAAAGAAAACTACAGGCCAATATCACTGATGAATATAGATGCAAAAATCCTCAACAAAATACTAGCAAACAGAATCCAACAGCACATTAAAAGGATTATACACCATGATCAAGTGGGGTTTATTCCAGGAATGCAAGGATTCTTCAATATACGCAAATCAATCAACATGATACATCATATTAACAAATTGAAGGAGAAAAACCATATGATCATCTCAATAGATGCAGAGAAAGCTTTTGACAAAATTCAACACCCATTTATGATAAAAGCCCTGCAGAAAGTAGGCATAGAGGGAACTTTCCTCAACATAATAAAGGCCATATATGACAAACCCACAGCCAACATCGTTCTCAATGGTGAAAAACTGAAACCATTTCCACTAAGATCAGGAACAAGACAAGGTTGCCCACTCTCACCACTATTATTCAACATAGTTTTGGAAGTGTTAGCCACAGCAATCAGAGAAGAAAAAGAAATAAAATGAATCCAAATTGGAAAAGAAGAAGTAAAGCTGTCACTGTCTGCAGATGACATGATACTATACATAGAGAATCCTAAAGATGCTACCAGAAAACTACCAGAGCTAATCAATGAATTTGGGAGAGTAGCAGGATACAAAATTAATGCACAGAAATCTCTTGCATTTCTATACACTAATGACGAAAAATCTGAAAGTGAAATTAAGAAAACACTCCCGTTTACCATTGCAACAAAAAGAATAAAATATCTAGGAATAAACCTACCTAAGGATACAAAAGACCTGTATGCAGAAAATTATAGGACACTGATGAAAGAAACTAAAGATGATACAAATAGATGGAGAGATATACCATGTTCTTGGATTGGAACACTCAACATTGTGAAAATGACTCTACTACCCAAAGCAATCTACAGATTCAATGCAATCCCTATCAAACTACCACTGGCATTTTTCACAGAACTAGAACAAAAAATTTCACAATTTGTATGGAAACACAAAAGACCCCGAATAGCCAAAGCAATCTTGAGAAAGAAAAATGGAGCTGGAGGAATCAGGCTCCCTGACTTCAGACAATATTACAAAGCTACAGTAATCAAGACAGTTTGGTACTGCACAAAAACAGAAATATGGATCAATGGAACAGGATAGAAAGCCCAGAGATAAACCCACGCACATATGGTCACCTTATCTTTGATAAAGGAGGCAAGCATGTACAGTGGAGAAAAGACAGCCTCTTCAATAAGTGGTGCTGGGAAAATTGGACAGGTACATGTAAAAGTATGAAATTAGAACACTCCCTGACACCATACACAAAAATAAACTCAAAATGGATTAAAGACCTAAGTGTAAGGCCAGACACTATCAAACTCTTAGAGGAAAACAGGCAGAACACTCTATGACATAAATCACAGCAAGATCCTTTTTGACCCAACTCCTAGAGAAATGGAAATAAAAACAAAAATAAACAAATGGGACCTAATGAAACTTCAAAGCTTTTGCACAGCAAAGGAAACCATAAACAAGACCAAAAGACAACCCTCAGAATGGGAGAAAATATTTGCCAATGAAGCAACTGACAAAGGATTAATCTCCAAGATTTACAAGCAGCTCATGCAGCTCAATAACAAAAAAACAAACAACCCAATCCAAAAATGGGCAGAAGACCTAAATAGACATTTCTCCAAAGAAGATATACAGATTGCCAACAGACACATGAAAGAATGCTCAACATCACTAATCATTAGAGAAATGCAAATCAAAACTACAATGAGATATCATCTCACACCAGTCAGAATGGCCATCATCAAAAAATCTAGAAACAATAAATGCTGGAGAGGGTGTGGAGAAAAGGGAACCCTCTTGCACTGTTGGTGGGAATGTAAATTGATACAGCCACTATGGAGAACAGTATGGAAGTTCCTTAAAAAACTAAAAATAGAACTACCATACGACCCAGCAATCCCACTACTGGGCATATACCCTGAGAAAACCATAATTCAAAAAGAGTCATGTACCAAAATGTTCATTGCAGCTCTATTTACAATAGCCAGGACATGGAAGCAACCTAAGTGTCCATCATCGGATGAATGGATAAAGAAGATCTGGCACATATATACAATGGAATATTACTCAGCCATAAAAAGAAACGAAATGGAGGTATTTGTGATGAGGTGGATGGAGTTAGAGTCTGTCATACAGAGTGAAGTAAGTCAGAAAGAGAAAAACAAATACAGTATGCTAACACATATATATGGAATCTAAGAAAAAAAAAAAAGGTCATGAAGAACCTAGTGGCAAGACAGGGATAAAGACACAGACCTACTAGAGTATGGACTTGAGGATATGGGGAGGGGGAGAGGTGAGATGTGACAGGGTGAGAGAGTGGCATGGACATATATACACTACCAAATGTAAAATAGATAGCTAGTGGGAAGCAGCCGCATAGCACAGGGAGATCAGCTCAGTGCTTTGTGACCACCTAGAGGGGTGGGATAGGGATGGTGGGAGGGAGGGAGATGCAAGAGGGAAGAGATATGGGAACATATGTATATGTATAACTGATTCACTTTGTTATAAAGCAGAAACTAACACACCATAGTAAAGCAATTATACTTCAATAAAGATGTTTAAAAAAAAATAAATTTGCTATAAACATCAAAAAAAAAAAAAAAAGCTTTTTCCCTAAGATCAGAAACAAGACAAGGGTGCCCACCCTCACTACTCCTATTCAACATAGTACGGGAAATCCTAGCCAGAACATCAGGCAAGAAAAAGAAATAAAAGTCATCAAAATTGTTAAATGAAGTAAAATTGTCTGTCTCTGCAGATGACATGATTTTATATGTAGAAAATCCTAAAGACCCTACCAAAAAACTGTTATGCCTAATCAATGAATTCAGTAAAGCTGCAAGATGCTATTTTTATAGGTTAATTTTGTATTTCTATATACTAACAACAAATGGTCTGAAAAATAAATAAAGAAGTTGATCTCATTTAAAATAGCATCAAAAACAGTAAAATACTTAGGAATAAACTTAAAGTAGGAGGTGAAAGATCTCTACTCTGAAAATTACAAGATATTGATGACAGAAATTGAAGAAGACACAAATATATGGATAGGTACACTACGTTCATGGATTAGAAGAACTCATATTATTCAAATGTTCATAACTACTGCCAACCATCTATAGATTCAGTGTAACCCCTATCAAGATTCCAATGGCATTCCAATTCCATTTTACAGAAGTAGGAAAAACAATCCTAAATTTTACATAGGACTACAAAGACTCCAAATAGCCAAAGCAATCCTGAGAAAGAAGAACAAAACAGGAGGCATCACTCTTCTTGATTTCAAGCTGTACTCTAAAGCTATAGTAATCAAAAGATATGGTTTTGGGTAAAAACAGAGGAATCAATGGAACAGAATTGATAGCTCATAACCAAACCAAAATATATATGGCCAACCAAAATTTGAAAATGGAGCCAACGATACTCAATGGAGAAAAAAGGTTGTCTCTTTAATAGATGATTCTCAGAAAATTGGACATAAGGAATTTAACTAGACCCCTGTCTTACACCACTCACAAAAATTAACTCAGAATGGATTAGGACTTAAATGTAAGACCTGAAACTAAAACCATAAAACTCCCAGAAGAAAATCCAGGAAAAAAGCTCCTTGACATGTGTCTTGGCAATGATTTTTTGCTATGATTCCTAGAGTCCAAGCAATAAAAGCAAAATTAAAAAGTGGGACTACATGAAACTAAAATGCTTCTGCAGAGCAAAAGAAACAATCAACAAAGTGAAAAGATCACCTAGGAATGAGAAAAAGTATTTGAAATCCATATATCTGATAAGAAGTTAATATCTAAAATATATAAAGAACTCATATAACTCAACAGCGGAAAAAAAAAAAAACCCACCAAATAATTCAATTAAAATAGGGTAAAAGACCTGAATAGACATTTTTCCAAAGAAGATACAGGAGTGGGCAACACATACACGAAAGGACACTTAACATCACTAGTCATTAGGGATATGACAATCAAAATCACAATGAGATATCACCTCATGACTGTTAGAATGGCCATAATGAAATAGACAAGAGAAAACAAATGTGGCAAGAATGTGGAGAGAAGGGAATCCTTGAACATTCTGGGTAGGACTGTAAACTAGTATAGCCACTGTGGAAAACAGTATGGAGGATTCTCAAAATATTACAAATAAAACTACCATATGATCCAACAATTCCACTTCTGGAAATATATCTGAAAGAAACAAAGATGCTAACTTGAAAAGGTACCTGCAGCCCCATGTTCATAGCAGCAATATTATTTACAATAGCCACGGCATGAAAGCAACCTAAGGGTCCATCAGTGGATGAATGGATTAAGAAGTAGTAGTAAATATATACAATGGAATATTATTCAGCCATAAAAATGAGAAAATCCTGTCATTTGCAACAACATGGATTGATCTTGAGGGCTTTATGCTAAGTGAAATAAGTCAAACGAAGAACAACAAATGCAGTATGATCTCACATGTAGAATCCAATTAAAAAAAAAAACTCATAGAAAAAGAGACTGATTGTCAGAGGCAGGGGGTAGGGAAGAGGAATTTGGAGGAAGGTGGTTAAAAGACACAAACTTTCAATTATAAGATAAATAAGTACTAGCAATATAATGCACAACATGATGACTGTAGTTAACACTGCTGTATGATATATAGGAAAGTTGTTAAGAGAGTAAGTCCCGAGTTCTCTTCACAAGGAAATAATTTTTTTTTTCCTTTTTCTTTCTATTGTATCTATATAAAGATGATGGCTGCTACACAAACTTACTGCAGTAATCATTTCACAATATATGAAAGTTAAACCATTATGCTGTACATCTTAAACTTATTTAGTGATATGTCAATTACATATCAATAAAACCGGAAAAATACAGTAATATTTAGAAGTTAATTCCAAAAATAAACCTCCCAATTGTTTTCTGTATCCCTTAACTGCTTATTGTGGATGTAGATGATTTTAGTACTTTGGTCTTTTAACCTTCCTACTAGCTTTTTGCATGGATAATTTCCTACCTTTACTGTATGTTTGCCTTTACCAATGAGTTTTTCATTTGTAATTTTCTTGTTTCTAGTTGTGGCAGTAATGAGGGGAGGAGAGTAAAATGCAGGGATTTTAAAATGCATTTGAAAATAAGAGATCAGCAACTTAAAACAATAATGTATATATGTAGATTTCTATATAAAAACCTCATGGTAACCACAAACCAAAAATCTATCACAGGTATACACACACAGAAAGAAAACGGAATCCAAACGTAACACTAAAAATAGTCATTAGGGCTTCCCTGGTGGCGCAGTGGTTAGGAATCCGCCTGCCAATGCAGGGGACACGGGTTCATGCCCCGGTCCGGGAAGATCCCACATGCCACGGAGCGGCAAGGCCCGTGAGCCACAACTACTGAGCCTGCGCGTCTGGAGCCTGTGCTCCACAACGGGAGAGGCCGCGACAGTGAGAGGCCTGTGCACCGCGACGAAGAGTGGCCTCCGCTTGCTGCAACTGGAGAAAGCCCTTGCACAGAAACGAAGACCCAACACAGCCAAAAATAAATAAATAAAATAAATAAATTTTAAAAAAGGTCATTAAATCATAAAAGAACAAAAGAAGAAGAAAGGGAAGAAAGATCTATAAAACAGTTCCCAAACAAGTAACAAAATAAGAACATAAATAGCAATAATTACCTTAAAAGTAAATGGACTAAATGCTCTAATCAAAAGACACAGAATGGCTGAATGGATTAAAAAGTAAGACCTGTATATATGCTGCCTACAAGAAACTCACTTCAGATCTAGAGAAACACACAAACTGAAAGTGAGGGGATGGAAAAAGGTATTCCATGCAAATGGAAATCAAAAGAAAGTTGGAGTAAAAATACTTATATTAGACAAAATAGACTTCAAAATAAAGACTATTACAAGAAACAAAGAAGGGCACTACATAATGATTAAGTGATCAGTCCAAGAAGAAAATATAACAATTGTAAATATATTTACACCCAACATAGGAGCATCTAAATATATAAGGGAATATTAACAGACATAAAAGGAGAAGTTGACAGTAACACAATAATAGTAGGAGACTTTAACACCCCACTTACATCAATGAAGAGATCATCCAGACAGAAAATTAATAAGGAAACACTGGCCTTAAATAACACGTTAGACCAGATGGATGTAACTGATATTTATAGAGCTTTCCATCCAAAAGCAGCAGAATGAACTTTCTTTTCAAGTGCACATGGAACATTATCCAAGACAGATCACATGCTAGGCAAGCCTCAGTAAATTTAAGAAAATTGAAATCATATCAAGCATCTTTTTCAACCACAACCCTATGAGACTAGAATCAACTACAAAAAAACCCCAAAAAACAAAACTGCATAAAAAACAAGAGGAGGCTAAACAATATGTTACTGAACAACCAATGGATCACTGAAGAAATCAAAGAGGAAATTTAAAAAATACCTAGAGAAAAATAAAAATGAAAATGCGATAATCCAAAACCTATGGGACACAGCAAAAGCAGTTCTAAGAGGGAAGTATCAATAGTATCAATATATAATGATACAAGCTTACCTCAGGAAATAAGAAAAATCTCAAATAAACAACCAAAACTTATACCTAAAGCAACCAGAGAAAGAAGAACAAACAAAACCCAAAGTTAGTAGAAGGAAAGAAATCATAAAGATCAGAGCATAAACAAATAAATTAGAGACTAAGAAAATAATAGAAGAGATCAATGAAACTAAAAGCTGGCTCTTTGAAAAGATAAAATTGATAAAGTTTTAACCAGATTCATCAAGAAAAAGAGGGAGAGGGCCCAAATCAATAAAATCAGAAGTGAAAAAGAAGTTACAACTTACACCATGAAATACAAAAGATCATAGGAGACTACTGTGAACAACTATATGCCAATAAAATGGACAACCTAGGAGAAATGGACAAATTGTTAGAAATGTACAATCTCCCGAGACTGAACCAGAAGACACAGAAAATATGAACAGACCAATTACCAGTAATGAAATTGCATCAGTAATTTAAAAACACCAACAAACAAAATTCCAGGACTGGATGCCTCACAGGTGAATTCTACCAAACATTTAGAGAAGAGTTAATACCTATCTTTCTCAAACTATTCCAAAAATTGCCAAGGAAGGAACACTTCTGAACTCATTCTATGAGGCCAGCATCACCCTGATACCAAAACTCGACAAAGATATCACAAAAAAGAAAATTACAGGCCAATATCACTGATGAACATACATGCAAAAATCCTCAACACAGTATTAGCAAACCGAATCCAACAATACATTAAAAGGATCATACACCATGATCAACTAGGATTTATATCTCAGGGATGCAAGGAATTTTCAATATCTGCAAATCAATCAATGTGATATACCACACCAATAAATTGAAGAATAAAAATTAAATGACCACCTAAGAGATTCAGAAAAAGCTTTTGACAAAATTCAACATACATTTATGATAAAAACTCTCCAGAAATTGTGCAACATAATAAAGGCCATATATGACAAACCCACAGCTAACATTATACTCAATGATGAAAAGCTGAAAAAATTTCCTCTAAGGTTAGAAACAAGACAAGGATGTCCACTCTCCCCACTTTTATTCAACACAGTATTGGGAGTCCTAGCCACAGCAATCAGACAAGAAAAAAAATAAAATGAATCCAAATTGGGAAGGAAGAAGTAACTGTTATTGTTTGCAGATGATGATACTATACATAGAAAATCCTAAAGACCCCATCAGAAAACTACTAGAGCTCATCAATAAATTCAGTAAAGTTGCAAGATACAAAGTTAATATACAAAAATCTGTTGCATTTTTATATGCTAACAATGATCTATCAGAAAGAGAAATTAAGAAAACAATCCTATTTTGCCGTTGCATCATAAAGAATAAAACACCTAGGAATAAACCTACCAAAGGAGGTATACAACCTGTACTTAAAAAACTCTAAGACACTGAAGAAAGAAATTGAAGACAACCCAGATGGAAAGATATACTGTGTTCTTGAACTGAAAGAATTAATATTTTTTTAAAGATTTGTTTTTGATGTGGACCATTTTTAAAGTCTTTATTGAATTTGTTACAATATTGCTTCGGTTTTATGTTTTGGTTTTTTGGCCATGAGGCATGTGGGATCTTAGCTCCCCAACCAGGGATTGAACCCACACGCCCAGCATTGGAAGGCGAAGTCTCAACCACTGGACCACCAGGAAAGTCCCAAAGAATTAATACTGTTAAAATGACCATACTACCCAAGGCAATCTATAGATTCTATGCAATCCCTATCAAATTACCAATCTTACAGAACTAGAACAAATAATTTAAAAATTTGTATGGAAACACAAAAGACCCTGAATAGCCAAAACAATCTTGAGAAAGAAAATAGAACTGGAGGAATCAGGCTGACTTTGAACTATATTACAATGCTACAGTAATCAAAACAGTATGGTAGGGCTTCCCTGGTGGCGCAGTGGTTAAGAATCCACCTGCCAATGCAGGGGACACGGGTTTGTGCCCCGGTCCGGGAAGATCCCACATGCCGCGGAGCGGCTAGGTCCGTGACCCACAACTGCTGAGCCTGCGCGTCTGGAGCCTGTGCGCCGCAACGGGAGAGGCCGCGATAGTGAGAGGCCCGCGCACCGCAATGAAGAGTGGCCCCCACTCGCCGCAACTGGAGAAAGCCCTTGCACAGAAACGAAGACCCAACACAGCCAAAATAAATAAGTAAAAAAATAAATTTATAAAAAACAAAACAAAACAAAACAAAACAAAACAGTATGGTACTGGGACAAAAACAGAAACATAGATCAATGAAACAGAATAGAAAGCCCAGAAATAAACCCATGCACTTATGGTCAATTAATCTACAACAAAGGAGGCAAGAATACACAATGGAGAAAAGATAGTCTCTTCAATAAGTGGTGCTGGGAAAACTGGACAGCTACATGTAAAAGAATGAAGTTAGAAATTCTCTAACACCATATAGAAAAATAAACTTAAAATGGATTAAAGACCTAAATGTAAGACTGGAAACCATAAAACTACTAGAGGAAAACAGGCAGAACACTGTTTGACATTAATCACAGCAATATTTTTTTGGATCTGTCTCCCAAAACAAAAGAAATAAAAGCAAAAATGAACATACGGGACCTAAGCACAGCAAAGAAAACCATCATAAAATGAAAAGACAACCTACTGAATGGGAGAAAAACATTTGCAAATGATATGACCAGTAAGGGGTTGAAAATCCAAAATATATAAACAGATCATACAACTCAACGTCAAAAAAACAAACACCTGACTAAAAAATGGGCAGAAGACCGGAACAGACATTTTTCCAAAGAGGATATGCAGATGGCCAACAGGCACATGAAAAGATGCTCAATATCACTAATCATCAGGGAAATGGAAATCAAAACCGCAATGAGATATCACCTTGCACCTGTTAGAATAGCTAACATCAAATAACAAATGTTGGCGAGGATGTGGAGAAAAGGAAGCCCTGGTGCACTGTTGGTGGGAATGTACATTGGTGCAGCCACTGTGGAAAACAGTATGGAGGTTTCTTCAAAAACTAAAAATAGAACTACCAAATGATCCAGAAATTCCATTCCTGGGTAAATATCCCCAAACTGCAAAAAGACTAACTCAAAAAGATACATGAACCCCAGTGTTCATAGCAGCATTATTTACAATTGTCAAGATATGGAAGCAACCTAAGTGTCCATCAACAGATGAATGGATAAAGAAGATGTGGTACATATACACAATAGAATACCCCTCAGCCATAAAAAAGAATGATATTTTGCCATTTGCAACAACATGGATGGACTTGGAAGGTATTATGCTAAGTGAAATAAGTCAGAGAAAGACAAATACTGTATGACATCACTTACATGTGGAATCTAAAAACACAGCGAACTAGTGAATAAAACAAAAAAGAAGCAGACCCACAGATATTGAAAGCAAACTAGTGGTTACCAGTGGCGAGAGGAAAGGGGAAGAGGGGCAGTACAGGGGTAGGGGATTAAGAGGTACAAACTATTATGTATAAAATAAGCTACAAGGATATATTGTACAACACAGGGAATGTAGTCAATATCTTATAATAAGAAAAAAAATAGACCTCCCTAAAGACACTGGACAATGGAATAAATGGAGTCTCCTTGGATGACTGTTTCCAAGGAACTTTCACTCTCTTGGCTATGTAAAACTTGTTATACATTATTAAATTGGCTTAGGATTTGTCCTGTCTTGAGTATTTATTAATTAAATATATTCGATTACATTAACGTGCATTTAAGCTAATTTTGATAATACACTGAAGTTTTTTCAATGTTATACAATTCCAGTCCTCACCAGAGGCCATGAGCCTGTTTTTTCTCTTATAATCCTGCTCCAGGTAAGTCACTTCCTTTCCTCACCTCAAGCAGCCATTCAGATAAATTTCAGGTAATTTGGCTGAGTGGTGAAGAGGTTGGACTTCGTAGTTTGACAAACATGCATTTAGATCTTGCCTTTAGATCTCAGGAGAATCCCTCTTTGCCTCAGAGTCCTCACCTGTAAGATGGAAATAATACCTACCTTCTAGAATGGTTGAAAGGGTAAAGAGAGGCCCTGTGTCAATCATCCCACATAATATGTGACACATAGTGAGCAGTGAATCAACAGCAGCTACTATTATTACTAACTGGTTGTTCCTTTCACCGCATGGGTGTTTCTTTGCCCATCAGGGATCTTCATTGTGCTCAACTGCCTTCTGCATCAGGAGGAGACTCCCATTTACTGTGCCAGAACATTAGTCATGAGAACTGTAAACTCCGGTCTCAGGGACCTGCCTCCAAGACTGATTAAGATCGAAGTCAGAACGCTTTCCTGAAGGTGAAGGTCGAGGGCCTTACACTTCGCACAGAAATCTGTACTGTATTTGATTGCTCTTTATTTTGATTCTTTTAAATCTGACTCGCCAGAACATTGATAACAGAATTCTTCAAATGTGTGGAGAGGATTAGTAGCTAATTCTAAGAGTCATATACTTTGGGCCCAATTGTCATGTTCCCAGAGAGTTCTCATTACTTCCTGATGGCATTTCTCCCCGCTAAAGTCAATGCTACTTCCTGGTTTTGCCCAATTTCTCCCACTCTCATTCCTTGGGGCCCACACCACCACAGGGTTTAATACCAGTTTCCTTTGTGTGTGTATAATGAGCTTTTCTTTTCTTTTGGAAGGAGTCATTCGCCTGGATTTGTGCTAAGTTTAGTTGTTTTCCACTTTAAAAAGTGAACTGAGTTAGATAATATTTGACCATTTCTACAGACGTGGCCAGGACACTTCAAAAACACTTCATCAAGGGATTTCACATTTTTGTTGCTTTTTAAAATACTTTGACTCATTCTGCAAGGAGACAAGCGGAGCTTGAAGTTTCCTTTCTCAAGGGTTAGGCCGTGAATGTGTTTTGGAACAGATTTTGGGAACTGGATTCTGAATCTGACTGTGGAGGCAGAATTTCAGTGTGGGAACCAGAATCTTTAGGAAAAAATTACAGTAACTGAAATGTTTCAACTTCACAATAGACTGTTTGGATGGGCTACAAGAGGAAAAAAAAGAGTAGCTCAATAATTTGGTGTGTGTGGCCCCCTTCTTTTTTCAAGGCCAGAGGAAACAAATGACTCTGAACTCACTATGTTCACTGGTTCTTAATCCCTCATAGAGAGGTTGTGGGAATTGGACATTAAAAGACTTTAGCAAAACATCTAGAAAACAATTTATGTTCAAACAAAATTTTCACTGAAGCACTACTGACTCTTTGTCCAAATGGCTGATGCAATTTGATATAAAGTCACTGTGAATAAAGTTCTCCAGCTTTTTAAGTTTGGTGATGTGCGTGGGTGACACTTCCTTTATTTTTCCCCCTCTTTGCCAGAACCTTTAACTGACACTAATAACAACCAAATGAAGTTGCTCTACTTAAATTCTTCCTATGGGCTGAAAGAGTCTCCACAGTGAAAAGTCAGGCTACCTTCTGTTTCACAAACCTGAGTTAAATTCCTAAATGAGGGGGTAAGTCCATCCTATTACATTTTTTCTATATTTAAAATCTTTTAAGAACACATAAAACTATGTTAAAATTTTCCATAAAACATGTTGGGACAGGGTACCTTTAAGGAACGTTACAGCTTTTACTTGTCATAAAATAAATTTTAAATCAGGCACTCCACTATAATGATGTCTTTAAAGAACTGACTTGTTAAAAATATCAGAGAACACAGAACTGAGTTAGAAACTGAGTATTGCAGGAATGATAAAGGTAATACTTATTTCCCTTGTATTTTAAAAGCCTAGTATATACAAACTTTTTGGAATATCCATGTATTAGGAAGTGGAAATATGAAAAATGGATCCCTTACTTTCGGTCACAGTACTTTCAAGGCAATGATAAGCTAACAAGACAGAGAAGCTAGTTAGAAAGTTAAAGAAATAATTTAAAAGCAAATCTTAGGTGCATAACTTTGTGTCCTCTTCATACAGTATTTCTCTATGAAGTATTCTGTATTTCTCCCAGTTTGTTAGAAACAATTAAATCTAGGTGATACAAACATGGGTGTTATTCCAGTGCCTTCCAAACCATATGTGATTAAAACGCCAGTTTTTAAAAATTCATTTGAAAAAATGAATTCATTTAACTAATACAGTTGTAAAATATAGTGAAAACAATGTGGCAGTATAAAGTTATAATAAACATTTCTAAATGCTTACTCTCACTTCCTGTACTTATTGTAGACCAGGAATAAACAGTTCTCAAATGCACACCTCTCCACAGACCACTCTTAGAGGAGGACTCAATTGTAAGTTTTTTGTAATAGAAAGTTTTAAAATGTATTAAAAAAAGATACACAAGGAATTACTGAGTGTCGTCCACATGTTTTAGCAGCTGCACCAGCCTAGAAAGAACTTGGATGTGCTTTCAAGCATCTTTAAGATGCAGTAAGTTGAATAAATCTGCTGGAGAAACAGCGAATGTGCCTCCCATGTACTCAATGTCAACGTGATTTGCTTTTGATTTCTGTTCTTTTGCCAGCCCTGTGGCTACTACTGCTGCTTCCCATGTGTTTAGTGTATCAAATTCTCCCTCTGCTGGTTTCTCCATCTCACGCTGTCCCATTTATTTATGCTTTCCCACAATTGAGGGGAAATAGCATTTTCAGTCACTTGGAGGAGAGTTTATTTTGTGTGGCAGTACCTCTAGGATCTGGCACGCTCTAGAAGTGAAAAATATTTCCTTTGATGTTTTCAAGATGGTGGCTTGTAGGGTTCCAAGGCAGAGGCTGGCAGGGCACGCATGTAATATTACAGCATTCTGGAGGGAGGCCCATTTTCATTTTCACCCTTGCAAGGCTAATCCAGGTCACTTTGTTCGGAGCCATTCTTTAGTAGCAGACGTTAGAACTTTACCTTTTTTTTTTTAACATCTTTATTGGAGT
Source organism: Balaenoptera musculus (assembly GCF_009873245.2). Lineage (NCBI taxonomy): Eukaryota > Metazoa > Chordata > Mammalia > Artiodactyla > Balaenopteridae > Balaenoptera > Balaenoptera musculus. The sequence goes on along the minus strand of NC_045800.1, from coordinate 74,538,987 downwards.
ATAATTGCTTTACAATGGTGTGTTAGTTTCTGCTTTATAACAAAGTAAATCAGTTATACATATATGTATGTTCCCATATCTCTTCCCTCTTGCATCTCCCTCCCTCCCACCCTCCCTATCCCACCCCTCTAGGTGGTCACAAAGCACAGAGCTGATCTCCCTGTGCTATGCGGTTGCTTCCCACTAGCTACCTATTTTACGTTTGGTAGTGTATATATGTCCATGACACTCTCTCACTTTGTCCCAGCTTACCCTTCCCCCTCCCCATATCCTCAAGTCCATTCTCTAGTAGGTCTGTGTCTTTATTCCTGTCTTGCCACTAGGTTCTTCATGACCTTTCTTTTTTCTTTTTTTCCTTAGATTCCACATATATGTGTTAGCATACTGTATTTGTTTTTCTCTTTCTGACTAACTTCACTCTGTATGACAGACTCTGACTCCATCCATCTCACTACAAATAACTCAATTTCGTTTCTTTTTATGGCTGAGTAATATTCCATTGTATATATGTGCCACATCTTCTTTATCCATTCATCTGTTGATGGACACTTAGGTTGCTTCCATGTCCTGGCTATTGTAAATAGAAATGCAATGAACATTTTGGTACATGACTCTTTTTGAATTATGGTTTTCTCAGGGTATATGCCCAGTAGTGGGATTGCTGGGTCGTATGGTAGTTCTATTTTTAGTTTTTTAAGGAACCTCCATACTGTTCTCCGTAGTGGCTGTATCAATTTACATTCCCACCAACAGTGCAAGAGGGTTCCCTTTTCTCCACACCCTCTCCAGCATTTATTGTTTCTAGATTTTTTTGATGATGGCCATTCTGACTGGTGTGAGATGATATCTCATTGTAGTCTTGATTTGCATTTCTCTAATGATTAATGATGTTGAGCATTCTTTCATGTGTCTGTTGGCAATCTGTATATCTTCTTTGGAGAAATGTCTATTTAGGTCTTCTGCCCATTTTTGGATTGGGTTGTTTGTTTTTTTGTTACTGAGCTGCATGAGCTGCTTGTAAATCTTGGAGATTAATCCTTTGTCAGTTGCTTCATTGGCAAATATTTTCTCCCATTCTGAGGGTTGTCTTTTCGTCTTGTTTATGGTTTCCTTTGCTGTGCAAAAGCTTCTAAGTTTCATTAGGTCCCATTTGTTTATTTTTGTTTTTATTTCCATTTCTCTAGGAGCTGGGTCAAGAACTTTACCTCTTTAGGATGCTCTTGGGAACTGATTTCAACGTTCTGCTAAAGCAGAGGAATCATCCCAATACCCACAGCAGGCAGTGACACAGATACACTTTCAGTAGCAAAAAGGGAAACCAAATCCCAAACAGTGGCCACTCCGGCCTACGGCCTAGAGAAACGAGTTGACAGCTATGTGAAGAGGATGTCCAAACCAATGTGCCTGCTGGAACCAAACGCAGCGACCATGTGGAATGACGGTAACAAACCAACTACAAGCCACCTGGGGATTATGAGGACCAACTGCTCACACAGAAGGGAAAGGAACCAAATAAAACACTAAAAAGGGAAAGAGGGAAATTGGGGGAACATGCTACAGTAAGGCTTACATGCCACAGCATAAGAGAATGAAATCCGTGGTCTGTCTGTGGGCCCTGGATGTGTTCTGCTTCCAGACCCTCCAGCCATGCAGCGGAAACTGCTTCAGTCAAAAAAGGAACTCCTGAAATGACAAGGCTCCAGGAAGAGGCTTCCTTTCCAAGGGCTGCTCAGGCCTTCCAGGATTTCTCCCAGTTAGCTGGGGGAGAGAGAGGGGACAGACAAGAACACCGCTGTCTTCATGATGGGAGGAATGGGGAAGACGCCACGGCAAGTTTGAAGTTAAGTGATGATCAGAGCTTGCACACAAAGTCTTCCTTTGTAAATAGATATATCTGCATCCTGCGGCCACACGTAGACAGTCTTGCTGGGTTGTGTGGGCTTGTGTGTATACAGTGCCTGTGCCAGCTTGGAGGGTCCTGCAGGGTGATACTTTCACTCCTGGCTCTCAGACCCAGGTCCGTCTATGAGTTACAAAGATTAATTCCTACTTTGTGCTTGGTTTTGTGACTTGTGATGCTTATGCCTATGTACTTCTTTTTAATGTTTACTAAACTGAAACCAGTAGTTTTATAGAAATACAGATTTCTCAGCTCCACTCTAATGACTGAAACATTTCTGGGGAAAATTTCAGGGAATCTGTATTTTTCTACGTTTCCCAGATGGTTCTGTCACATCAGGGCTGGAAGCCCAGTCTTTGGAACCAATGGACCAGATCACTGTTAAATAATCATTTCCAATTCAACACTTTTCTATTCTAAATTGACGTCTAACGCCATCTTTTGAATAATATTGAAAGATTTTGAGTAGGGGATGAATTGCAATTTGCTTTTGTTTGGCAAATCCATTCTTCAAAGTGTAAATAACAAGGGGCAACTAAGAGCTCTAAATGGGGCAATCCTAGGAAAATGCACTTTTAACTCCCTCAAACTTTAAAAACATTTACTATGTACACATCAGTTGCAAGATAATCCAGTAATCAGTCACAGATTTCCTAAAGATTTGTATAAGGCAGTGGTTTGAAGAACAGATTAGTGGGTTGGACACTGTCCTTGGAAGGAATAAAATTACATTATTAGAATTTTGCCCTTCCCCCAGTTCGTGAAGTCCCCATTCTACCACTTTAGAACTGAAGTTCACGTTATTAAAGTCCTTTTTGTAAGCTAAATCTAACCTCTCATGTCCTAAAGATCATCATTAGAAGTAATGATTTGCCATATTCTTTCATTGCCATATTCTTTCTCTTCTTTTGTACACCAACAACTTTCTTCCTGTGAAGGGGAGATGTTAGTTGTGACCTATAGCAGAAAATGGCATCTGGGTGCTGAAAACACTGAGAAGGCAGCTCCCATTGTGGATCTGGGAGCCCACACTCCCCTGGGGCTTAAAACATTTCTCTTCCGGGACTGTCATGGTACCTGAAGTCCACCATTAAATCTGCCTCTTTGGGCTAAGACAGGTATGCTCCCTAACAAACAAAAGTAAGATGTGGAGACCGGAAATATGTTTCATTGTGCCTCCTTTTATCCTTCCTACCTTGCTGGATCCCTTGATTCTGGGCACAGTCAGCTTCATGGACATGCTGAGATGGGCCTTGCACTTGATTTAATGCTCTGCTATTGCCATTTTGAAATTCTTAATACATTTTGAATAAGAGACTCCTCATTTTCATTTTGCACTGGGCCCACAAATTATGCAGCTGTTCCTGCCTCTAAGGTTGATCCAGCTCCCTATGAATGCTCAGAAACACTTGGCCAGTCCAACTTCCTTTCCATTTTTGTGGCTGTCACATTCAACTGTGCAGCAAGATGAATGAGGAGAGGTGACCTGATTTGGGGGATTAGACATAGGTCTTCTCACTGGAACAGTGATGGGGAGAATGCTTCCTTTGGCCCACTGCCCCTTCTTGGCAAGACACATAGAGCTCCCTCTAAGCCACACTTGGCCCACAGACTGGGCTCCATTCAATAAACAGCCAATTCGGCATATAATTTTATCATTATTGTTTTTGTGGAGAGTTTTAGGGAAGCCAGAATCATAAAAGAATCCTTTCTCCCTTGCCTCCTGCTTAGGCTGGGCCATGTGTGTGTGTGAAGTTAATGACTGACTTAAGGGCCATGTGGTCTGGCCAGGGACTGCCCTTAAATTCTTGCTCCCTCGGCCTAGTGCCTTTGCAAAGGAGCCTGCGGGTCTACTCTTCTTCCTCCTTGGATCATCTGCTTTTTTGTGATCTTTAAGCTAAAACTCACTTCTTTTTCTCCTAACCAGCTTGATACTCCCAGCAAATATCAAATGGGTCCTCAAGAATAAAATTCAAGGTGGGAGTATGGGGTGGGTGGGGGGGGAAAGAGATGTTAGACTAGGACAGAGCAGGTGAGAGGAGAGGGAAAATGGTTTTCTCTTGCCTAGGGCATTGGCAGGAAGGAGGCAGTGTTTAATCAAATGAAGGTTCAAACCCTCACCCGGAATTGCTTTCTGAACCCTTTAAGTAGCCCACTTTATGTTCTAAGATATCCTGGATTTGGCATGACATGTGTCAGGGAGTAGAAAGGTCAGATGAAATAGTCAACATGACAAGAAGTCATGGCACTGAGAGGTACAGTACCTGGCTAAATTCTCAAAGCTGCGGAGATCAGAAGCGATTCAAAGGAGAAAAGGGTGATGTAAGTGTTTTGGTATTTACCAAGTGCTGAGGATTTCCTGCAGAGGGGAGTCAGTCCCTTCCAGACAGCTTTGCACTCACCAGGATATGAAAATGGGTTGGCTGGCTTTCAACTATTTACTGAGCTCTTGCCAGGTACCATGCATGCACTGTGCTAAGTACTTGACATAGATTACCTCATTTACACCTCACGATAACCTTAGGAAGGTATTAGTCAGCACTCCTTAGGTTGCAAGTGACAGAAACTCATCTCAAATGTATTTAAAGCAAAAAAGGGAAAGCACTGATACATACAACTGGAAAGACCAGGGGATGCTTCAGGCATGGCTAGATCCCTGTACTCAGTATTCTTAGGAATCTGGTTTTCTCCACCTCTCAGGTTTGCCTTTCTTTCTGTGGGCTTTATTCATTAGTTCTCCTCAAGATGGCTATTAGCACCTCCAAGTTTGTAGCCTATGGAAAGATGTCTTTCACATTATTCTAGCAAAAGTCCTGAAGCAGACTCTTACTGGCTTACATTGGATCACATGATGATTTCTGACCCAGTCTTTGACTTTAATTAGCCAGGCTTGGATTACATGCCCACCCATGAAGGCTACTGGTGGGTGCATCCCAAAGAGCCACATGGACTGAATTGGGGAGGAGTAGCTCCCCAAAAAAGAGGGGCTATTGTTGGAAGAAGGTGGAAGAAGTAGCAGGGAAAACAGAAAACTTCCATTATAGGGAGGCACTATTGTTATTCCCTCTTGCAGATGGTAAAAACTGATGCAGAGTCATGTTACCTAATTTGCTAGGGGTCATATAGCCAGTGGGGGATTAAACAGAGGCTCTTCTCCAGTCGGCTGAGCTGCAAAAGATCTGGGGCAACATGGGCTGATCTGGCTGATCATAAGTTGCCTATTTGTCTTTAGAGGGGAACTGTGGTCAGAAGACTGACTTGAAAAGAGAACATCTTTCTGTCTCTGGGAGCAGACAGGATGGTGGGATTCTGTGCAGCCTGCCCTCTCCAGGCAATGCTGAGAAGTGCTGTGAGAGCATCTTGTACAGGAGAGGATCACAGCTGAGCATGCACAGCTTAGATGTGGCAGCACCTCCTCGAGACGAGACTGCGTGTTGAAAACACTTGACCTGGGGGAGTCACATGGGGAACAGATGTGGAAAAGTGCTTTCCTGACACTTCAGCCCTCTTGGGAGATTTGCAGGCTCTGATCTCTCTAATCGCCACAGAACCTAAAGAAGCCTTGACATGGAAAATAGTGTAAAGGCTGTGGCTCCCACATGCCTCATTCTCAACCAATCAAGAAGAAATTGCAATTATAACAGGAAGGGGGAAGAGGACATGGAATGAGCCAGGTCTCCCCATCCCACTTGCACTCCCACCCTCCATTCCCAACCCTCCTTCGGGGTGGGGGAACATGTCTGATGTATCTTTGAATTCCTCCAGGGGTGCTTTTGGGATAGTGTTTGATCACAAATATTCTGCTGTGCTCTTCCTAGAGATCTGATGGAATTGAGCTTTGCTACTGACTAAATATTGACCATTGGATTTAGCTTACTTATCAGCTTGTCATTACTTTGGGGCAAGTTATTTGGCTTCTCTGACACTCAAGCTCCTTGTCTGTAAAATGTAGTTAACAAATATCTACTGGCCAGGGTTATCCTGAAGATTAAGTAAAAGAATTGGTGTTAACCTAGTACCTTTCAATTAGCATTGCTCAGTAAGTGTTCATTTCTTCCTCCCTCCTGTCCCAGTACTCTTTCCAGGGCAACACTTCAAAAGCTGTTGGAAAAACAATAACTAAAGCTATCTGCATAGAATGACATGTTTCATAATCTGACAGGCAGGGTTCCTTGCCTCTCCGGAAGTGAATTTTTCACATAAGGTAGTTGTTGGTGCTCTCCAGCCAGACTGGAGACAACTCCAGCTGACAACTGGGTTTATCCTCCCGTGCAGAGAGGGAGAAAGCCCCTATGGGGAACTGTGAGGGCACCTCAGTAAGTGGTATTAAAAAGGCCTTCTTAGGATTTGGGCTGGTGTTAGGTGATTTGGGGGAAGAGTTTAAAGGAAGAGGGGTTTTGCTCTGGGTTGGATGCTGTCAAGAAGCAGGGGTAATTCTGATTGGGTTTCTTAATGCATTTGATCTAGAAGGATGCAGGATAGGATAAAGCTGTGATACGTAAAAATGCAACAAGCAGTGACCCACATGAGCTAGGAGAGTGGGATGTTTGGAATTCTGAGGCTTGGACAATGTTCATGTTTTGTCTGTGTTCAGACGTGGTGATGGAATGGTCTTGTTTTTGTCTTGATCCATTACGGTCACTGAGCGGCCTTGTCTGATGTTGATGCTGTGCAAAACTGTTTATGTTGCACAGGAGAACACCAAGTTCTGGCTGTGAGTTCCAGGCAGCTGTCCCACATATTAGGGGGCTGCCTTTCTCTTTCTCATGACTTTTCCATTTTTTTTTCTAGTTAAACAATTTATTTAACTAATTTACTTACAGCATTGACTATTTAGTCCTTGCCGGGGATTGTTCTGAGAGCTTCCCAGATATCGACACATTTAATCCCATAATACTCTGAAGAGATTAGTCCCTTTTTTAGCCCCATTTTACAGATGAGGAAACTGAGGATCAGAGAGTTGAAATGACTTGCCCAATAAATTTCCCACAGCTCGTAGATGACAGAGCTGGGATTCAATCCCAGGCGATCTGGCTCATGAGTCAGGGCTCCTAAGAGTCACCAGTGAAGGCAAGTTGTGTTTATCCTAGAAGGCAGTCATCAGGGTCCTTTCAGCAACCCCCCTGCCCTGCACTACCCCATGAACTTTACCTGCCTGCCCTTTGGGATGGCTCCTGCAGTACATAGAGGAGGGAAGAGATTTTGAGGGGGCACTTCTCTAGTGCCCTGATATCTGGGAATGACTCTTGAGAACCAGTCCTGGAACAGCGTGGGAGAGAGAGGCCAGAGAGGGACAGAAAGAATATTAACCACAAAAAGTTCTCATGGTCCAACTATGGTTTTTTTAAAAAGTTATTTTTTGAATTTCACTCTTCTTTAGCCCTTCTCATCCCATCATTGACCCTGGATTCTGTACGTTTATTTATTCAAAATTCCTTACTTAGTACCTACTGTGTGCACACAGTGTATGTGTGTGTGTGTGTGTGTGAGTGTGAGTAACCCAGACATTGCCAGGCCTCCTGCGGGCAGTCGACAGTCTCCCTTCTCTGCTGCACCTGCGTGGAAGAATCTGCACCCTGACACCTGTTTATACCAAAGCAAGACACAGGTCACTCTCTCTCAGGTTAGTTGTTGGCGAGGGAGAGAGTGAATCTTGAGGGCAGGTCAAGTATTACAGCCTCCCACCAGCCAGCACTCTGCCTGTGTTGCCAACACCTGAACAAATGGGATGAGACGTCCCCATCCCAGAGAGCGCTGCAACAATTCCAGGTGTTGCTCAACCAGAGTGACAGAGCAGAAGATGAACTGATTAGGCTGGGGATGGCTGACTACTGTTTTGACACTGAGGTCAGAGAGAGTGGAAAGAGGCAGATCCGTCTTTACATGGTCAGTTTATGGACAGCGTGGCATTTGGTTGAGATTTCTCTTGGCAGTGCATGCTCCAAAGGAATTATAATCAAGATGCCTCCTAAAGCTATAATCTAAGACTATTAACAAGCTCTGTTGTTTGTAGTATTTCTTTAGAAGAAAAAATGCAAAGACCCAAGAGGAAGTGGGAAACACATGTGGAAATGGAAAAGATGAGCTCAAAGCTGGTAGAGACTTGGGATTCTGCTTCCAAGTGGTCAAACATCAGTGAACAAAAACTACTAGGAGGGAGTTCTTCTTTATATCCCAGTTAAATCTCTCCTGTTATAACTAATTCACCTCCTCTTTGCATGCTTAGTTCTTTTGCATAGGAGAGAAGCAAAGTTATCTGTGGGAAAAGCTGTAGAATAAATACTTCATCCCTGACAGGCTCTGAACTCAGCTTTCCCTTGGCCTTCTAGAGCCTCCAGTTTCCCCTCCTACATCTACTTTTATAGGTTCCCCAACATGTGTCTGTCCCCTTCCTCAACAAATTAGTTTTGCTTTCAAATCAAATAAGGTCACCTGGGGAAGAGAGGGGAAAAAATGCTGCTTAGGTGTGAATGGCAAGAATTTCTTTTAATTCTCAAAGTGGCTGTTGGTAACTTGTCCAGAAATAATGACTTAATCTAAAGGAATGAAGAACCAATGGTGGCAATATTAGGCATCAGCCATTGTCCTTTCTAGAAAAGATTTTCAGTACGGTTTTCATAAAACTTTGAATGGTACCAGGGAACCAGGTACTTGCTTTATCCCCATAAGAGGCCTTCTCTGTGGAGGATTGATGATCATCATTAAGTTAAATAATGGATATGTGAAGTACTTTTCACAGTTTCCGTCACATGGTTAGTGGTTAATGAAAGGCAGCCATAATCATTATGATCTATTAAACTGCTCTTTACATACTTTGGTTATTACTGATATGGGTGGGGTGGTCTCGAGCAACTGAACCTGCAATTTGAGTCATGACCTTGTAGAGTAAAAGATTCAGGATAGGTTTAATGTGTGGGAGGGCCATGTGCCCCTCACCCACTCCAGGGTATCCTGTCCTCACAGGACAACTGGGTGTATGTTTGGGCCTTGCTGTGCTTTTTGTAACCGACCATGTGATCCAAATCACTTTTTATTAGTGTATGACCCTGGTAACTTAGGCTTTGACAATCTGAGCTAAAATACTGTGTGAATGCCATCTAGGACAGAAATTAACAGAGCCTCAGAAACTCACATTGACACACATCATAGATGCCTTGAACCAGACACTTTTATAGATATCTATGTGGATTTGAGGCAAGTCATGGCCCAATTCTGACATAATTATCAGGGAGATGAGGTTTCACTGGATCGCTTTGGGGGAAGTGAAGCCCTCCTTGCAGTGCTCTGAGGTCACTCCAGAGCACCATCTGGAAGACGGGGTTGGGACAGTTAATATTTTAAAGAATTTAGGGGGAGGGATTATAATAACAGGATCTTAATAATTATCCTATTAATATTATATTCTTTTTGCAATGTAATATAACAGAAAAAGACAGGAAGAAGAATAAATAGGAAAACATCATGAACGGCACCTTTTGGAGGAAGCTAAGGTATTTAGGAAGATAGGTGCGCACTACTGAGAAGGTAGTGTTGATCAGACTGATAATCTTGAGTTGGAAGGAGAAATGTACCAGGGTTATTAGTAAGAAGAAAAGAATGAGTGAAGCCTGTGGATTCAGAGTAATGTGTACAGATTACAAAAGACCTTGTGGAGAAACAAAATAAGGAGAGGGATCTGCAGAATGTTTGAGCTGTGCAACCACAAAGTAAGGTAAGCTGAGGACGCCGTGAAGGTTAATGGAACAGATGTGCTTCTGCCATAAGGGCAGGACACGGGTGACAAGTGGGGCTCCTCCTCATTACCAACGTGACCGTGAGAAAATCGCCTACATGGAAATGAAGTAAACAGGCATTAGAGGTGTTGCCAGAGATGGGAATTCTAGGATTTAAGAGCTATTTATCGGCAGATAGAAAAAAATGACGTTGAGGGAAATAATATGAGTTCTGCAAACAGAGTTAAATGGATGTGTGATCATAGGGTTCCTGGGTACATCTCACACCCTGTTTTTTTTTGTTTTTTTTTTTTACCACTTTCATAGAAGTCAGGGTAGGTATTAAGAATACTATGCAGTTGCTTATCCATATTGCTTCCCAGTTATACCTAACAGCATTGCTGCCTGAAGGAACCCTGGGACGAGGAAGTGATCGACACGTACTCTCTGGGTTGCAGTGAAAGACGAATGGGAAGTACAGACGCTGATGCTTAGATTTCCCTGCTTTTATTATCAGGAGGATGGTTTGGTTCACTCAGAAAGGAAAAGTGAGAACAGAAGAGGAAGGCCTCTGGGAATAGTATCTAAATGGGAAATGAAGTGCTTCTTTTTATTAACAGCTGAGTACATGCCTAATATTAACTCCAATTCCCCTTCCCAAAGAGGATTCTCTGATAAAACTGAGTTTGGGAACATGGTTGAACCAAGAGGTAAAGTGAGGGATGTATTCCCTCCCCCCTTGACACTGGATGGCTGGGTCGATGGAGCACAGTCTGAGTTCATTCCTAGGGGCCGAGCCCTGGGTACACATCACAGAAAGTGGGAAGAGGAAGTGAAAAGAGGGCCCACTGGGCAGGGACCAGAAATGGCAAGAGGCAAGCTGAAGTCTGGATTCCATCTGTGAAGCTCAGCACTAGCCCACTAGAAATAACAGATCCAGTGAGTGATAAAAGACTCTGCAATTAGATTTCTAACTTTCCCTTTTGTTGGGAGGAGCTACAGGGAGGAGTATATGGGAAAGAACATCCAATAACACTTTTTCCCCAGACGTTAGCTGCCCTAGAAATATAAAGTGATGGACAGGAAAGTTATCCCCACCTCAACATTCCCCAGTTCCTCAGATCACAGTTCAAGTCCTTTATCACAGTTTTTAAGACCCTCCACACTTCGTTTCTAGTCTTATCTTCTAAGACTCATGACACACACTTCTGTTCAGCCTAATTAAACAGCTGGACATTCCTTGAGCACATTCTCCATGTCTATGAGTCCATGACATGTTCCCTCAGCCTGAAATGCCCTCCCTAACACTCACTGGTTGGAGAAATCTTATCTGTCTCTGAGGGCCCAATTCAAAAGGCAGCTCCACCATGCAGATTTCTTGATTACCTGGGTAGAAGCATCTCACTCCTCCTTTGAATTCCTGTCGCTCTGCGTACCTCTCTCACATGGTTGATCAAATGCTGCCTTGTATTACAATTTGAGGATAGATGCTAGCTTTCATTCTTCTTTCTATTTCCTCATTGGTGCCTAGGACGGTGCCTAAGATAATGAGTGGAAGAGTAAACGTCCAGCAAATATTTGCCAACATGAACTGAGTTCAAGGGTACTTGATGGAAAATAAGGAGAGGCTACAGAGAAGTGGAAATGACCAGCAATTCTCTTGTGCTGCTGTTCAGTAAATATCATTTCATACCCAGTTATACTGGAGGAGGTCCTGGAGGTGACTGAACTAAGGCAGGAAGTAGAAGGATGCAAGACATATAAGATACAATTATTTTTTTTTCCAAATGCAGAATCTGTTGTTCTTGAAATGGATAAAATGCATGCTCTGCTGCAGCTCTGTGTCATTTCACAGCATGGCCCATCTGCTATAATTGCTCTGTGAATATTTGTGCTGATATTTGGTCTGATGTGTGTCAAAGACCAAAGGATCAAACTGATAAGAATTAGTGAGAATAGCCTCAAACTGGAAAGGGGATATAGAACAAAAATGAAACATCAATAGAGCAACTGGGGTAGTAGCTGGCAGGTGAAGATCATTCTGGAGTGTACTGGGAGTCAGATCTGCTAAATAATAGACTTAGCAGTGAGGACTTTCACTGGCCCGAGAAGGGGTTGGTACTAGAAACCAGGATGTCTAAGCTCTTTTTACAGCTCTAATCTCCTCTAGCAATTAACTTCGATTGGCCTCAGGTTTTCCATCTATGAAACAGATAGATGGAAATGATATGCCACAAAGCATCTATCTCCCAGAGAATATGGAACACACCCTGACTTTTAATTCTATTAGAACAGCAGTTCAACCAGGACAAGTACAATTTGTATCAATCCATTACAAAATTATTTCATAAGTAGCTATTGTGTGCCAGGCTGTGCAACATGTTCTGGGAATGGAAAAAAGAACAAGACAGACGCCTTTTGAGACCAAATAGCATTTGATAGGATTCTAGCCAAGTCCACTTTAGGTGTGTGACATTGGGCGCCCTGCTCACCATCACTAAGCCTGTTTCCTCATATGTAAAAATGAGCTGATGATAAAATTCAACTTAAAGGACTGTTGTGAGGATCATAGAACATGAAGATGTCTGGCACATAGGAGGTCGCTAACAAATGGGAGCAGGGATGATGATAATCGTTTGACTACGCCTGAGTGACAGAGAAACAGGTATTTGGAGGGAGGCATATAGATCAACCTGAATCACTCACATGATAGCTTTAAAAAATTCAGATGAACCATGGTACATTCAGCCAACGTAATATTAATCAGCGCTGAAAAGAAATGAGCTGGACATGACTTCACCAAGATGGTGACACAGGTCACCCCTGATGTCATTCCCTCTCACAGAAGAAAAACTGAAAACTATTCATTGATGACACACCCCTGAGAGAATCCTAGAGCATGGGGATGAGGCTGAAGCACCCCCTGCACCACAGAGACCAAGACAGACTGCACAGAAAGGGAAGAAGTGGCTACACGCTGACCACACTGCCCCCCGGCCCCAGGTCAGCGCAGCACCGTGTGGAGAGGTCTCCCTTGAGTCTACCATTCCTCCAGTGGGAAGAGAGAATCTGGGAGGGACTTCACCCAGCCTCCCCAGTGCTGCGGGTTGCTTGGTGGGAGCCACTACTCTCTGGTCTTGCCCCACGGGGACTGCAGGGCTCAACCACTGGGAATCTGACTGTGAAGGAGAAGAGGGGAGGGGCTTGCAATAACCAGCACTCAAATCTTGGCAGACCAAGTTCCTTCCTGTAAAGCCCCAAAACAGCAGCTTTGCTCATCTGAAGAATCAAGTCAGGGGTACACTTTGACCAGGGAACTCAGTGTGGGGTGCAGGTTTGCCTGATTTAGGTCCTCAAACAAGGAATTTTGCTGGCCCTAGAGACTGGTTTGCCCACATCCAGGCAAGAGAGCTGAGTCATAGCCCCACCTGCTGCTGCAGGCATGACTCCTGGCCCCAAGAGACCAGAAGGGCTGGGGACACCTGTGTAACTTAGCAACACTCCAGCTGAAAGCTGACTGGGCAGAGCTGATGTCCCCAGAGCAAAGCAAAGCCAGTGTCAGGTGTAGAGGGTTCCCCTTCCACACCCAGGCAGGGGAATTAATCCATAGCCTCACCCGAGGTAGAGGGTAGCTCCTGGCGCCTCCTGAGTGGAAAGCCAGTTCAGAAAAATTGTGAGTTTCCTGGAGTGGACCCTCCTTGTCCCATCCAGGCAGGGAAATGAGTCATGGTCTCATCTGCTGTGGGGCCTGGCTTCTGGCCCCATCTGACCAGAAGTGCCAGAGAGAACACCTGGAAGCTGGTAACCCAGCAATGCTCAAGCCAAGAGATGGGCAGGCAGAGATGATCGTCTGCAAAGCCAAGCCAGTGGCCCTATTCAACCAGGGAACTTGGGGCATGGATCAGCTTGAGTTAAGACCACAAACAAAAAGCCCTTAGAGCTGCTTCTACTGCTATGCCTAGGCAGGGAAACTAATTCACAGCCCCACTTATTGCTGAAAACAGCTTTCCAACTGCCCAATCAGGGAACTTAACCAGAGCACATAGGAGGTTGCATAGCCCATCCAACAGTCCTGCTTACAGCGGCACCTGAACAGAGAGCACTGCATCTAGTCTCCCCATCTGCAGAGCAAAAACCAGTGGCCTCACCTGTCAGGAAATTCAGTGCACACACTTGCCTGATTCCGGTCTCCAAACAACAAGCTGTACAGGCCCTGTGTCTTGTCCTCCTGCCCTGTCAGGGAAGGGAAGCTAATTCATAGCCCCACCTACCAGTGAGTATAGTACCCAGTCATGACGATCTAAGTAAGCATTACCAGAGAAATCAGGCAACTGCAGAGCCCATCCTACAGCCTCACTTGGGCAGGGAACCAAGGTAGAGTCTTATCCAGCTGTTCTCAGCCAGTGGCACACCCCTCATACCAAGCTCAGAGCTCAAATAGTTGCCTTAACCAAAATTAGATCCTAATAGCAGGCCCCATCTGCCCAAGGAAATTGCTAGCAGACACACCCAGAACCCAATCTGAGCTGACTGGTCAAAAACCGTCTCTGTCAAAGTGAACCTGTAAAGTCTGGAAGAGGAGCATACATAGATACCAATGTAAGGAATCAAGGATCATAAAAAATTAGATAAATATGATACTACCAAAGGAAACTAATAAGGCTCCAGTAAATGACCCTCAATAAATGGAGATCTATGAACTATCAGACAAGAAATTCAGAATAATCCTCTTAAAGAAGTTTAGTGAACTACAAGAACACATGCACAAGTAAAAATTAAAAAACAATGAATAAACAAAACGAGAAATTCAACAAAGAAAGAGAAACCATAAAAAAACAAAAACAGAGATCCAAGAGTTGAAAAATAGAATAACTGAACTTAAGAATTCAATGGAGGAGGAGGAGCTTCAAGATGGCGGAAAAGTAAGATGTGGAGATCACCTTCCTCCCCACAAATACATCAGAAATACATCTACATGTGAACAACTCCTACAGAACACCTACTGAACGCTGGCAGAAGACCTCAGACTTCCCAAAAGGCAAGAAACTCACCACGTACCTGGGTAGAGCAAAAGAAAAAAGAGATAAAAGAATAGGGACGGGACCCACACCAGTGGGAGGTAGCTGTGAAGGAGGAAAGGTGTCCACACAATAGGAAGCTCCTTCGCGGGCGGAGACTGCAGGTGGCGGAGGGGGGAGCTTCGGAGCCACGGAGGAGAGCGCAGCCACAGGGGTGCGGAGGGCAAAGCGGAGAGATTCCCGCAGGGCGGCTCGGCGCCGACCAGCACTCACCAGCCCGAGAGGCTTGTCTGCTCACCCGCCAGGGCGGGCAGGGCTGGGAGCTGAGGCTCGGGTTTTGGAGGCCGGATCGCAGGGAGAGGACTGGGGTTGGCGGCGTGAACACAGCCTGAAGGGGCTAGCGCGCCACAGCAAGATGGGAGGGAGTCCGGGAAAAGTTTGGAGATGCCGAAGAGACAAGAGACTTTTTCTTGCCTCTTTGTTTCCTGGTGCGCGAGGAGAGGGGATTCAGAGCGCCGCTTAAAGGAGCTCCAGAGACGGGCGCGAGCCGTGGCTATCAGCGCGGACCCCAGAGACGGGCAGGAGACGCTAAGGCTGCTGCTGCCGCCACCAAGAAGCCTGTGTGCGAGCACAGGTCACTCTCCACACCGCCCCTCCCGGGAGCCTGTGCAGCCCGCCACTGCCAGGGTCCCGTGATCCAGGGACAACTTCCCCGGGAGAACGCACAGCATGCCTCAGGCTGGTGCAACGTCACGCCGGCCTCTGCCGCTGCAGGCTCACCCTGCATCCGTACCCCTCCCTCCCCCCAGCCTGAGTGAGCCAGAGCCCCCGAAGCAGCTGCTCCTTTAACCATGTCCTGTCTGGGCGGGGAACAGACACCCTCAGGCGACCAACACGCAGAGGCGGGTCCAAATCCAAAGCTGAACCCCGGTAGCTGTGCGAACAAAGAAGAGAAAGGGAAATTTCTCCCAGAAGCCTCAGGAGCAGCGGATTAAATCTCCACAATCAACTTCATGTACCTGCATCTGTGGAATACGTAAATAGACAACGAATCATCCCAAATTGAGGAGGTGGACTTTGGGAGTAACGATATATATATTTTTTCCCCTTTTTCTCTTTTTGTGAGTGTGTATGTGTATGCTTCTGTGTGTGATTTTGTCTGTATAGCTTTGCTTTTACCATTTGTTCTAGGGTTCTGTCTGTCCAGTTATTTTTATTTTTATTTTTTTAATATAGATTTTAGTGCTTGTTATCATTGGTGGATTAGTTTTTTGGTATGGTTGCTCTCTTCTTTCTTTCTTTCTTTTTTTTTTATTACTTTTAAATATTTTTAATTTTAATAACTTTAATTTATTTTATCTTTTTCTTTTTTTCTCCCTTTTATTCTGAGCCGTGTGGATGACAGGCTCTTGGTGCTCTAGCCAGGTGTCAGGGCTGTGCCTCTGAGGTGGGAGAGCCAAGTTCAGGACACTGCTGCACGAGAGACCTCCCAGCTCCATGTAATATCAAATGTCTAAAATCTCCCAGAGATCTCCACCTCAACGCCAAAACCCAGCTCCACTCAACGACCAGCAACCTACAGTGCTGGACACACTATGCCAAACAACTAGCAAGACAGGAACACAACCCCAACCATTAGCAGAGAGGCTGCCTAAAATCATAATAAGGTCACAGACACCCCAAAATACACCACCAGACGTGGACCTGCCCACCAGAAAGACAAGATCCAGCTTCATCCACCAGAACACAGGCACTAGTCCCCTCCACCAGGAAGCCTACACAACCCACGGAACCAACCTTAGTCACTGGGGGCAGACACCAAAAACAACGGGAACTACGAACCTGCAGCCTGCGAAAAGGAGACCCCAAACACAGTAAGTTAAGCAAAATGAGAAGAGAGAGAAACACACAGCACATGAAGGTGCAAGGTAATAACCCACCAGACCTAACAAATGAAGAGGAAATAGGCAGTCTACCTGAAAAAGAATTCAGAATAATGAGAGTAAAGATGATCCAAAATCTTGGAAATAGAATGGAGAAAATACAAGAAACGTTTAACAAGGACCTAGAAGAACTAAAGAGCAAACAAACAATGATGAACGACACAAAAAATAAAATTAACAATTCTCTAGAAGGGATCAATAGCAGAATAACTGAGGCAGAAGAACGGATAAGTGACCTGGAAGATAAAATAGTGGAAATAACTACTGCAGAGCAGAATAAAGAAAAAATAATGAAAAGAATTGAGGACAGTCTCAGAGACCTCTGGGACAACATTAAACGCACCAGCATTCAAATTATAGGGGTCCCAGAAGAAGAGAAAAAGAAAGGGACTGAGAATATATTTGAAGAGATTATAGTTGAAAACTTCCCTAATATGGGAAAGGAAAGAGTTAATCAAGTCCAGGAAGCACAGAGAGTCCCATATAGGATAAATCCAAGGAGAAACATGCCAAGACACATATTAATCAAACTATCAAAAATTAAATACAAAGAAAAAATATTAAAAGCAGCTAGGGAAAAACAACAAATAACACACAAGGGAATCCCCATACAGTTAACAGCTGATCTTTCAGCAGAAACTCTGCAAGCCAGAAGGGAGTGGCAGGACACTCTACCTAATAAACAAATGGGACCTAATGAAACTTAAAAGCTTTTGCACAGCAAAGGAGTCCATAAACAAGACTCAAAGCCAATCCTCAGAGTGGGAGAAAATATTTGCAAATGAAGCAACTGACAAAGGATTAATCTCCAAAATTTACAAGCAGCTCATGCAGCTCAATATCAAAAAAACAAACAACCCAATCCAAAAATGGGCAGAAGACCTAAATAGACATTTCTCCAAAGAAGATATACAGATTGCCAACAGACACATGAAAGAATGTTCAACATCATTAATCTTTAGAGAAATGCAAGTCAAAACTACAATGAGATATCTCACACCAGTCAGAACGGCCATCATCAAAAAATCTGCAAACAATAAATGCTGGAGAGGGTGTGGAGAAAAGGGAACCCTCTTGCACTGTTGGTGGGAATGTAAATTGATACAGCCACTATGGAGAACAGTATGGTGGTTCCTTAAAAAACTAAAAATAGAACTACCATATGACCCAGCAATCCCACTACTGAGCATACACCCTGAGAAAACCATAATTCAAAAGGAGTCATGTACCACAATGTTCATTGCAGCTCTATTTACAATAGCCAGGACATGGAAGCAACCTAAGTGTCCATTGACAGATGAATGGATAAAGAAGATGTGGCACATATATACAATGGAATATTACTCAGCCATAAAAAGAAACGAAATTGAGTGATTTGTAGTGAGGTGGATGGACCTAGAATCTGTCATACAGAGTGAAGTAAGTCAAAAAGAGAAAAACAAATACTGTATGCTAACACACATATATGGAATCTAAACAAAGTAAAAGGTTCTGAAGAACCTAGGGCAGGACAGGAATAAAGACGCAGATGTACTGAGTGGACTTAAGGACACAGGGTGGGGAAGGGTAAGCTGGGACAAAGTGAGAGAGTGGCATGGACATATATACACTACCAAATGTAAAACAGATAGCTAGTGGGAAGCAGCCGCATAGCACAGGGAGATCAACTCAGTGCTTTGTGACCACCTGTAGGGGTGGGATAGGGAGGGTGGAAGGGAGACGCAAGAGGGAGGGTATATGGGGATATATGTATATGTACAGCTGATTCACTTTGCTGTACAGCAGCAACTAACCCAACAATGTAAAGCAATTATACTCCAATAAAGATGTTAAAAAAAAAAAAAGAAATGCTAAAGCGAGTTATTTGAGTGAAAGTAGGACACTAATTAACATCATAAAAACATAAGAAGGTAGCATAAAACTCACTGTTAATGGTAAATATATAGTCAACATTAGATTCTGTAATATGGCAATGATGGTGCAGTATTCACTTTCAGCTCTAGTTTAAAAGTCAAAATATCCATAATAACAATAATCTCTTATTAGTTGCACAATATAAAAAATATGTAGGGAATTCCGTGGCAGTCCAGTCATTAGTATTTGGCACTTTCACTGCCTTGGCCCGGGTTCAATCCCTGGTCGGGGAACTAAGATCATGCAAGCTATGCAGTGTGGCAAAAAAAAAAAAAGTAAATTGTAACATCAATAACCTAAAATATGGGGGAGGGGAAGTAAAAGTATAAAGTTTAAGAATTCTGTTGAAGTTCAAATTTAACACACCATTTTAAACTGATAACAACCTAAGATATATGATGTAAGCCTTGTGGTAAACATAAGGGAAAAACCTATAGTAATTACATAAAAGAACATGATAAGGAAGTCAAAGCGTATTGATACCAAAAGACATCAAAACACACAAAAAGCAGGATAAGAAACAAGGAACAATGGATCTATAAAACAACCAGGAAAGAATAAAATGGCAGTAGTAAGTCCTTGCCTAACAATAATTACTTTAAGTGTAAATGTATTAAAATCTACAATCAAAAGACATAAAATGGTTAAATGGATTAAAAAAACAAAATACAACAATGTGCTGCCTATAAGAGACTCACTTTAGTCTTAAAGACAGACATAGCCTGAGACTGCAGGATGGGAAAAGAAATTTCAAGCAAATGTTAACAACAAAAAGCCGGGGTTGCTATACTTACATCAGGCAAAATAGACTTTAAACTAAAAGTGCTAAAGAGAAACAAAGAAGGTTACTACATCATGATAAAGAGGTCAATCCATCAAAAAGATATAGCAATTGTAAATATTTATGTGCCTCACATTGAAGCACCTAAATACATAAAGCAAAAAACCAAAAGTTAAAGGAGAAATAAACAGCAATACAATAATAGTTGGGGACTTTAATATCTCACTCTCAACAATGGATAAATGATCCAGACAGAGAATCAATATGGAAATAGTAGATTCAAACAACACTACAGGTGAAACTGACCTAACAGACATATTCAGAACAATCTATCTGACAACGGCAGAACACACATTCTTCTCAAGCACACATGAAACACTTTTTAGGACAGACCATATGTTAGGCCACAAAACAAATCTTAGGAAATTCAAGAAGATTTAAACCATACCAAGTATATTCTATGACCACAACAATATGAGATTAGAAATTAATAGCAAGAGGAAAACTGGAAAATTCACAAATACGTGGAAATTAAACAACACTCTTCTGAACAACCAATGTATCAAAGAAGAAATTAAAAGGAAAATAAAAAAGTATTGAGACAAATGAAAATGGAAACACAACATACCAAAACTTATGTGACATAGCAAAAGCAGTTCTAAGAAAGAAGTTTGTAGCAATAAACCTACATTAAGAAGCAAAAATGGGAAGACGGGATGAAGATGGTGGAGGAGTAGGATGTGGAGCTCACCTCCTCCCACAAAAACATTAAAAATACATCTACAAGTGGAAGGATTCACACAGAACATCTAGTGAATGCTGGCAGAAGACCTCAGACTTCCAAAAGGGCAAGAAAACCTCCAGGTAACCAGGTAGGACAAAAGGAAAAGGTAAAAGAAAGGAATCAGGACAGGGCCCTCCTCCCAGGGAGGGAGCTTTGAAGAAGGAAAGGTTCCTGCATCCTGCGAAGGCACCTCACAGGTGGGGAGATCAGCCTGGATGAAGGGGGAGCTTTGGAGCCTAGGAGGAGAGCACAGCAACTGGTCTGTGGAAGGCAAAATGGAGAGTAACTGCACAGAAGGTCAGCACCACCACCCTGCACGCCCCAGCCTGAGACGCTAGTCCATTGGTGATGGTGGGGTCTGGGTGCTGAAGCTTAGGTGTCAGAGATCAGACCCGGGGAGAGGACCAGGGTTGGCTGTGCAGAGACAGCCTGAGGAACTGAGGGTGCACTCAGAAGAAGCCTGGGCCCACCAGAGAGGCAAAGTGCCATTGATGGTGGGTGTGCAAGGAGAGGGGTGGGACCACCATAAGATCTTCCCTCCCCATGTGTGTGCTCTCAGGCAACAGGACACTGCCTACAGGAGCTCCAGGGGCAGGCACGAGTTGCTGCCACCATTGTGGGCTCCAGAGGTGGGCACGGGCTGCTGCCACCACTACGAGACCCATGAACAGGCACCAAGCGCTGCCCCCACTGTCCCAGGAGTGCGTGGGCTGCAGCCGTCCCTAAGAGATCTGCGAGCAGGTGGCAAGCCCTGCCCCCACTGTCCCGGGACTGCTCAGGCTGCAGCTGCTGCTACGAGACCTGTGAGCAGGTGCCAAGTGCTGGCTCCACCATCCTGGGGGCACGCAAGGGCCACTGCACCTGCATACCCCATATCAAGGGGATAACGGCCAGCACACACTGAGAAATTGGAAGCAAGCATCCAAACTAAGAGCAGCCCCTTGATTCCGGACAAGATGGTGGAGTAGAAGGACTTGAGCTCACCTCCTCTCATGAAAACATCAAAATCACAACTAATTGCTGAGCAACCATCGACAAAAAGACTGGAACTTACCAAAAAAGATATTTCAAATTCAGAGACAAAGAAGCCACAACAAGATGGTAGGAGGAACGCTTTTGCAACATAATCAAATCCCATACCTGCTGGGTGGGTGACCCACAAACTGGAAAATAATTATATTGCAGAGGTTCTCCCACAAAAGTGAGAGTTCTGAGCCCCACGTCAGGCTCCCCAGCCTGAGGGTCTGGCATCAGGAGGAGGAACCCCCAGATCGTTTGGCACTGAAGGCCAGTGGGGCTTGAGTGCAGGAGCTCCACAGGACTGGGGGCAACAGGAACTCCACACTTGGAGGGTGCACACAAGTTTTCATGTGCACTGGGACCCAGCACAAAGCAGTAACTCCACAGGAGCCTGGGACAGACCTACCTGCAGGTCTTGGAGGGTCTCCTGTGGAGGCAGGGGTCAGCTGTGGCTCACTGTAGGGGCAAGGACACTGGTGGCAGAGACCCCAGGGAATATCGATAGCTGTGAGCTCCCCCAAAGGTTCCCATTTTGACATCAAGACCTGGTCCTACCCAATAGCCTGGAGGCTTTAGTGCTGGAACGCCGCAGGCCAAACAACCAGCAGGATAGCAACACAGCCCCACCCATCAGCACACAGACTGCCTTAAAGCCATACTGAGCTCACAGCCACCTCTAAACACACCCTTTGACACAGCTGTGCCCACCAGAGGGATAAGACCCAGCTCCACCCACCATTGGGCAGGCACCAGTCCCTCCCACCAGGAAGCCAGCACAAGCCCCAGCACCAATCTCACCCACCATGGGGCAGAAACCAGAAGCAACAGGAGCTATGATCCTGCAGGCTGCAGAAAGGAGACCACAGAGAAAGTTAGACAAAATGAGATGGCAGAGAAATATTTTCCAGAAGAAGGAACAAGATAAAAACCCACAAGAACAACTAAGTGAAGTAGAGATAGGCAATCTACCTGAAAAAGAATTTAGAGTAATGATAGTAAAGATGATCCAAGATCTCGGAAAAAGAATGGAGGCACAGAGTGAGAAGATACAAGAAATGTTTAACAAAGACCTAGAAGATAGAAAGAACAAACAGAGCAGAACAATACAATAACTGAAATGAAAAATACACTAGAAGAAATGAACAGCAGAATAAATGAGGCAGAAGAACGGATAAGTGAGCTGGAAGAGAGCATGGTGGAAATCACTGCTGTGTACCAGAATAAAAAGAATGAAAAGAAATGAGGACAGTCTCAGAGACCTCTGGGACAATATAAGACACAATGACATTTGCATTATAGGGGTCCCAGAAGGAGAAGAGAAAGAAAAGGGCCTGAGAAAATATATATTTGAAGATATTATAGCTGAAAACTTCCAACATGAGAAAGGAAACACTCATTCAAGTCCAGGAAGTGCAGAGAATCCCGTACAGGATGAACCCAAGGAAGAACACACCAAGACACATATAAACCAAACTGACAAAAGTTAAAGACAAAGAAAAAAATATTAAAAGCAACAAATAACATACAAGGGAATCCCCATAAGATGACTGGCTGATTTTTCAGCAGAAACTCTGCAGGCCAGAAGGGAGTGGCATGATACATTTCAAGTGATGAAAGGGAAAAACCTACAACCAAGAATATTCTACCCAGGAAGGCTTTCATTCAGATTCAATGGAGAAATCAAAAGCTTTACAGACAAGCTAAAGCCTAGAGAATTCACCACCACAAAACCAGCTTTACAACGAATCCTGAAGGAACTTCTCTAGGCAGAAAGGAAAAGCCCACAACTAGAAACAAGAAAATTATGAATGAGAAAGCTCACCAGTAAAAGCAAACATAAAGTAAAGGTAGGAAATCATTCACTCACAAATATGATATCAAAACCAGCAATTGTGAGAAGAGGAGAGTATAAATGCAGGATATTGGAAATGCATTGGAAATTAAGAGATCAGCAACTTAAAACAATCTTGTATATATAGCGACTGCTATATCATAACCTCACGGTAATCGCAAACCAAAAATCTACAATACATACACACACAACAAAGAAAAAGCAATCCAAACACAACACTAAAGATAGTCATCACATCACAAGAGAAGAGAACAAAAGAGGAAGGGAAGAAAAAAGATCTACAAAAACAAATCCAAAACAAGTAACACAACGGCAGTAAGAACATACACATCGATAATTACCTTAAATGTAAATGGATTAAATGCACCAACCAAAAGACACAGACTGGCTGAATGGATAAAAAAATAAGACCCATATACATGCTGTTCACAAGAGACCCACTACAGGTCTAGGGACACATACAGATTGAAAGTGAGGAGATGAAAAAAGGTATTCCATGCATATGGAAATCAAAAGAAAGCTGGAGTGGCAATATCAGATAAAGTAGACTTTAAAATACAGACTGTTAGAAGAGACAAAGGACAGTACATAATGATCAATGGATCAATCCAAGAAGAAGATATAACAACTGAAAATATATATGCACCCAACATAGGAGTACCTCAATATATAAGGCAAATGCTAACAGCCATAAAAGGAGAAATCAACAGTAACACAATAATAGTGGGGGACTTAAACTCCCCACTTTCATCAATGGACAGATCATCTAGACAGAAAATCAAAAAGGAAACACAGGCCTTAAATGACACATTAGACCAAATGAACATAATTGATATTTATAGAGCACTCCATCCAAAAGCAGCAGAATACACTTTCTTCTCAAGTGCACACGGAACATTCTCCAGGATAGATCACATCTTGGGCTACAAATCAAGCCTCAGTAAATTTAAGAAAACTGAAATCATAGTAAGCATCTTTTCTGACCACAATGCTATGAGATTAGAAATCAATTAAAAGAAAAAAAATGGTAAAAAACACAAACATGTGGAGGCTAATAAACAACCAATGAATCACTGAAGAAATTAAAGAGGAAATAAAAAAAATACCTAGAGACAAGTGGCAATGAAAACATGATGATCCAAAACCTATGGGATGCAGCAAAAGTAGTTCTAAGAAGGAAGTTTATAGCTATACAATCGTACCTCAGGAAACAAGAAAAATCTCAAATAAACAACCTAACCTTACACCTAAAGCACCTAGAAAAAGAAGAACAAACAAAACCCAAAGTTAGTAGAAGGAAAGAAATCATAAAGATCAGAGCAGAAATAAATGAAATAGAGACAAAGAAAACAATAGAAAAGAACAATGAAACTAAAAGCTGGTTCTTTGAAAAGATAAACAAAATTGATAAACCTTTAGCCAGACTCATCAAGAAAAAAAGGGAGAGGGGTCAAATCAATAAAATAAGAAATGAAAAAGGAGAAGTTACAATGGACACCACAAAAATACAAAGGGTCATAAGAGACTACTACAAACAACTATATGCCAATAAGATGGACAACACAGAAGAAACGGACAAATTCTTAGAAAGATGCAAACTTCCAAGACTGAACCAGGAAGACACAGAAAATCTGAACAGAACAATCACAACTACTGAAATTGAAACAGTAATTAAAATACTTCCAACAGAAGTCAGGACTAGATGGCTTCACGGGCAAAGTCTATCAAACATTTAGAGAAGAGTTAACAGCTATTCTTCTGAAATTCTTCCAAAAAGTTGCAGAGAAAGGAACACCCCCAAAATCATTCTATGAGGCCGCCATCACCCTGATAGCAAAACCAGACAAAGATACCACAAAAAAAGAAAATTACAGGCCAATATCACAGATGAACGTAGATGCAAAAATTCTCAACAAAATACTAGCAAACCAAATCCAACAATACATTAAAAGGATCATACACCATGATCAAGTAGGATTTACCCCAGGGATGCAAGGACCCTTCAACATATGTAAATCAATCAGTGTGATACACCACATTAACAAACTGAAGAATAAAAACCACATGGTCATCTCAATAGATGCAGAAAAGCTTTTGACAAAACTGAACACTCATTTATGACAAAAACTCTCCAGGAAGTGGGCATAGATGGAACTTACCTCAACATAATGAAGGCCATATATGAGAAACACACTGCTGACATCATTCTCAATGGTGAAAAGCTGAAAGCATTCCTTCTAAGTTCAGGAAAAAGCCAAGGATATCCACTGTCTCCACTTTTATTCAACATAGTTTTGGAAGTCCTAGGCACAGCAATCAGAGAAGAAAAAGAAATAAAAGGAATACAAACTGGAAAAGAAGAACTAAAACTGCCACTGTTTGCAGATGACATGATACTATACATAAAAAATCCTAAAGATGCTACCAGAAAACTATTAGAGCTCATCAACGAATTCGATAAAGTTGCAGGATACAAAATTAATACATAGAAATCTCTTGCATTCCTATACACTAGCAATGAACAATCAGACAGAGAAATTAAGGAAACAATCCTCTTTACCACTGCATCAAAAAGAATAAAATACCTAAGAATAAATCTCCCTAAGGAGGCAAAAGACCTATACTCTGAAAACTATAAGACGCTGATGAAAGAAATCGAAGAGATACAAACAGATGGAGCGATATACCAAATTCTTGGATTGGAAGAATCAATACTGTCAAAGTGACTATACTACCCAAGGCAATCTACAGATTCAATGCAATCCCTATCAAATTACCAGTGCCATTTTTCACAGAACTAGAACAAAATTTTTAAACATTTGTATGGAAACACAAAAGACCCCAAATAGCCAAAGCAATCCTGAGAAAGAAAAACAGAGCTGGAGGATAGATCAATGGAATAGGATAGAAAGCCCGGAAATAAACCCACACACCTCTAGTCAATTAATCCACGACAACGGAGGCAAGAATACACAATTGAGAAAAGACAGTCTCTTCAATAAGTGGTGCTGGTAAAACTGGACAGCCACATGTAAAAGAATGAAATTAGAACATTCTCTAACACCATACACAAAAACAAAGTCAAAATGTATTAAAGTCTTAAATGTAAGGCCAGACTCTATAAAACTCTTAGAGGAAAACATAGGCAGAACACTTTGACATAAATCACAGCAATATATTTTTGGATCCACCTCCTAGAGCAATGAAAATAAAAACAAAAAATAAACTAATTAAACTTACAAGGTTTTGCACAGCAAAGGAAACCATAAATAAAATGAAAAGATAACCCACAGAATGGGAGAAAATATTTGCAAAAGAAGCAACTGACAAGGGATTAATCTCCAAAATATACAAACAGTTCATGCAGCTCATTATCAAAAAAACAAATAACCCAATCAAAAAATGGGCAGAAGATCTAAATAGACATTTCTCCAAAGAAGACATACAGATGGCCAAGAGGCACATGAAAAGATGCTCAACATCGCTAATTATTAGAGAAATGCAAATCAAAACTACAAATGAGATATCACCTCACACCAGTCAGAATGGCCATCATCAAGATATCTACAAACAATAGATGCTGGAGAGGGTGTGGAGAAAAGGGAACCTTCCTACACCAGTGGTAGGACTGTTAATTGGTACAATCACTATGGAGAACAGTATGCAGGTTCCTTAAAAAACTAAAAATGGAACTACAGTATGATCCAGCAATCCCACTCCTGGGTATATATCCAGAGAAAACCATATTTCAAACAGATATATGCACTCCAGAGTTCACCGCAGCACTGTTTACAATAGCCAGGACACAGAACCAACCCAAGTGTCCATCGAGAGGAATGGATAACGAAGATGCGGTACATATATACAATGGAATATTACTCAGCCATAAAAAAGAATGAAATAATGCCATTTGCAGCAACATGGATGGATCTAGAGATTATCACACTAGGTGAAGTAAGTCAGACAGGGATAAACAAATATATCACTCTTATGTGGAATCTAATTTAAAAAATGATACAAATGAACTTATTTACAAACAGAAATAGACGCACAGATTTTGAAAACTTACAGTTACCAAAGGGGAAATGTTGAGCAGGAGGGATAAAGCAGGAGTATGGGATTAACATATACACACTACTGTATATAAAGTAGATAACCAACAAGGACCTACTGTATAGCACAGGGAATTCTACTCAATATTCTGTAATAACCAATATTGGAAAAGAATCTGAAAATGAATATATGTATATGTATAACTGAATCACTTTGCTGTACACCTGAAACTAACACAGCATTGTAAATCAACTATACTCCAAAAAAATAAAATAAAAAAAAGAAAATGTGGGAAAAAAAGAAGCAAAAATTATCCCAAATAAACAACTTAACTCTACTCCTTAAGGAACTAGAAAAAGAACACACTGAGCCCAAAGTTGGCAGAAGGAAAAAAATAATAACGATTAGAGCAGAAAT
Source organism: Balaenoptera musculus (assembly GCF_009873245.2). Classification (NCBI taxonomy): domain Eukaryota; kingdom Metazoa; phylum Chordata; class Mammalia; order Artiodactyla; family Balaenopteridae; genus Balaenoptera; species Balaenoptera musculus. The sequence continues at coordinate 74,511,593 of NC_045800.1, read as the reverse complement.
AAAGGAAATAGAGAACAGGAAAACATTAGAAAATGTTAATAAAACTAAGAATTGGTTCTCTGAAAATATAAGGAAAATTGACCAACCTTTAGCTAGACTAACCAAGGAAATAAGAGAGAGGACCCAAATCAACAAAATTATAAATAAAAAAGGAGACATTACAACAGATACCACAGAAATACAAAGGATCATAAGAAGCTATTACAAACAACTATATGCCAACAAACTGGACAACCTAGAACAAATGGAAAAATTCTTAGGAACATACAATTTACTAAGCCTGAATCAGGAAGAAATAGAAAATCTGAATAGAATTACTAGTAGGAGGTTTCATCAGTAATCAAAAACCTCCCAAGAAAGAAAATCCCATGACCAGATGGCTTCACTGGTGAATTTTACCAAACATTTAAAGAAGAATTAACACCAATCTTTCTCAAACTCTTCCAAAAAAAAATCAAAGAGGAAGGAACACTCCCAAACTCATTTTACAAGGCCAGCATTATCATGATACCAAAAGCAGAAAATGACACAACTAGAAAAGAAAACTACAGGCCAATATCTCTGATAAATATAGATGCAAAAATTCTCAACAAAATACATGCAAACAAAATTCATTAGCACATTAAAAGGATCATTCACTATGATACAGTGGGATTTACCCCTGGGATGAAAGGATGTTTCCACATTCACAAGTCAATCAGTGTGTTTCATCACATTAATACAGTGAAGGAAAAGAATCATATGATCATCTCAATAGAGCAGAAAGAACATTTGACAAAATTCAATATCCATTCATGATAAAAACACTTAACAAATTAGGTATAGAAGGAACATATCTCAGTATAATTAAGGCCATATATGAGAAGCCCACAGCTAACATCATCCTCAATGAAGGAAGATAGAAAGCTTTTCCTCTAACATCAGGAACAAGACAAGGTTGCCCACTCTCTCACCACTCCTATTCAACACAGTACTGGAAGTTCTAGCCAAAGCAATCAGACTAGAAAAAGAAAGAAAATCCATCAGAATTAGAAAGGAAGAAATAAAATTGTCTCTATTTGCAGATGATATGATTTTATATATAGAAAATCCCCAAGACTCCACCAAAAGCTGTTATAGTAGTCCCCCCACCATTATTTGTAGGGGATATGTTCCATGACCCTTAGTGGATGCCTGATTGTACTGAACCCTAAGTATACTTATTATGCTTTTTTTTCCCTATTCACGTACTAATGGGTGGATTGTGTCTACAGAATGGATACACTGGACAAAGGGCAGGATACTGTCCCAGGTAGGACAGAGAGAGATGGCACAAGACTTCATCACATTACTCAGAGCAGTGCACAATTTATAATTTATGAATTATTTGTTTCTGGAATTTTCCATTTAATATTTAAGACCATGGTTGACTGTGGTTAACTGAAACCACAGAAAGTGATACTGTGAATGAGGAGGGACTACTGTATATCTAATCAAAAGATTCAGTAAAGTTGCAGGATACAAAATTAACTACAAAAATCAGTAATGTTTCTATACACTAAGAATGAAATTTCTGCAAAAGAAATAAAGAAATTGATCCCATTTACAACAGCATCAAAAACAAACAAACAAAAATACTTAGGAATAAATTTAACCAAGGAGGCAAAATATCTCTACTCTGAAAGTTACAAGACACGGATGAAAGAAATCAAAGAAAACACAAAAATGGAAAGGTATACTGTGTTCATGAATTGGAAGAATTAATATTGTTAAAATGTCCATATTACCCAAAGCCACCTATGGATTCGATGTAATCCCTATTGAGATTCCAATGGCATACTCTGCATAAGTAGAAGAAACAATCCTAAATTACATATAGAACCACAGAGACCCAGAACAGCCAAAGCAATCCTGAAAAAGAACAAAGCAGGAGGCATCACTCTTCTTGATGTCAAGCTATGCTCTTCAGGTATAGTAATCAAAAGAGTATGGTCCTGGATAAAAACAGACAAATAAATCAATGGAACAGGATTGAGAACCCAAAAATAAACCCAAACATACATCAACTAATATTTGACAAGGAATCCAAGGATTCTCAATGGAAAAAAGACTTTAATAAATAAATGGTCCTCAAAATTGGATATTCATATGTCAAAAAATGAAACTCACAAAAATTAGCTCAAAATGGATTAAAGACTTAAATATAAGACCTGAAACTGAAACCATGAAACTCCCAGAAGAAAATATAGGAAAAAAGCTCCTTGACATGGATCTTGGCAATGATTTTTTTGCATATGACTTCTTAAAGCACAAGCAACAAAAGCATAGGAAATCACATATCTTATAAGAGATTAATAACCAAAATATATAAAGAACTCAAATAACATCAGCAAAAAACCAAATAATTCAATTAAAATAGGGTAAAAAAACCTAAACAACATTTTTCCAAAGAAGATACGTGACTAGTTCACAGATACATGAAAAGATGCTCACCATCACTAGTAATTAGGGAAATGCCAGTCAAAACCACAATGAGATATCACCTCATGCCTATTAGAATGTCCATCATCAAAAAGACAAGAGAAAAAAATTGCTTGCGAGGATGTGGAGAAAAATGAACCCTTGTGCACTGTTAGTGGGATTGTAAACTAGTGCAGCTGCTATGAAAAACAGTATGGAGGATCCTCAAAAGTTAAAAATAAAACTACCATATAATCCAGAAATCCCACTTCTGGGAATATGTCCAAAGGAAAAGAAAGCTAACTCAAAAAGATATTTACATCCCCATCTTCATAGCAGCATTATTTACAACAGCCATTACATGGAAGCAACCTAAGTGTCCAGTGATGGATAAATGGATTAAGAAATTGTTTTAGACATACAATGAAATATTATTCAGCTACAAAATGAGGAAATCCCGTCATTTGCAACAACATGGAAGAAGCTTTAGTGCATTACGCTAAGTGAAATAAGTCAGACAGAGAAAGACAAATATTGTATGGTCTCACTTACATGTAGAATCTAATTAAAATTTTAAGAACTCGTAGCAAAAGAGATGAGATTTATGGCTACCAGAGGCAGGGGTTGGAGGAGTGGGAATTGAAGGAAGGTGGTCAAAACGTACAAACTTTCAGTTATAAGATCCCCCCAGTACTAGTAAATAAGTACTAGGCATGTAATGTACAATGTGATAACTACAGTCATCACCACTGTATGATATATATATGAAAGTTATTAGGAGAGTAAATCCTAACAGTTCTCATAAAAAAGAGCTATAGCCATGAAAAGACATGTAGGAAACTTAAATGCATATTACTCAGTGAAATAAGCCAATTTGAAAAGGCTACATACTATATGATTCCAACTATATGACTTTCTGGAAAAGTCAAAACTATGGAACCATAAAAAGATCAGTGGTTGCCAGAGGTGGGGGAGAGGCAAGAGTGATACACAGGTGGAGCACAGAGCATCTTTAGGGCAGTAAAAATACTTTATATGATATTATAATGATGAATACATGTCATTATATATTTTTCCAAACCCACAGAATGTACAACAGCAAAGTAAACTCTAAGGTAATTGGTAGACTTTGGGTAATGACGACATGTCAATGTAGGCTTATCATTAATAACAAATGCGCCATTCTGGTGAGGGATCTTGATGATCAGGGAGGCTCTTCATGTGTGAGGGCAGGAGGGATATGGGAAATCTCTCACCTTCCTATCGATTTTGTTGTGAACCTAAAACTACTCTAAGAAAGATGAAGTCTTTAAAAAAAAATCCCAATGCCCTGAATAGAATCCTTTTCTTGAGTTTGGTGACTTTGAAATTCTAAATACTTCTACTCTTGGCTGGCCCTTGCTGCTATGTTCAATGTTCCTAAGGGCCAGGATTCAGTGTTTCAATGTTGAGTGTCCAGCTTCTGCTGGAACTCTGAATAGACATGACCGTGGTTCATGGTAATATCCCATTATGGAGGAGGCTGAGGAAGGGTGAAGGATTGAGTGGGAGGCAGCCCATGAGAGACACTTTTGTTTTCAGCTTCCAGCTTTCCCAAGGTGCCATTTTCTGTATTTGAGAATAACAGACTGCCAGAAGTGACAAAAATTAAGACTCAGAGAGAGTAGATGACTTGTCTAAGGTCATTCATCAGTGCCAGGATTGGAACTCAAATCTAAGTTTGTTAACTCTCACTATTCTCAATACTAACTCAATGTTAACTCTCAATATTCTCTCTGTTGTGGCACCTTTCACTGAGCTTCTTGCATGGTCAATGATGGGAAAGAAAGTAGAACTTGGTGGTCTTAAATATGTATCTCTCTTGATATGTTTTGTCATCAATAGGTTCAAATAATTCTGCTCCTACTATGTGTAGCATCCAAGATAGTATGGTCCTACTCTGCATTCTAAAGGGCCTGGCCAGTCTCCTTCTGTGTACTCCCAAAGCACCTGTGCTTTTCTTTTCATCGAGCAGCAATGCACTAAGGTAAGATGGGTCCCTCCTCCAGGCCCAAGGAGTGACCCATGGTATGTCTGAAGCAATCACAATCATCTCAATGACTGGCTTAGTTTTGGGCAATGAAATATAAAGATAAATCTGTTGGGGACTTGTGGGAAAGAATTTCCTCTCTGACAAGAAAGAAAAAGGCTTCTAATCAAATTCCTTTTTATACCCCAGGCAAGGGAGAGGCAGGGAACCTCTTGTTTACTTCCTGTCTTTTGATATTTTCATGATGATAAGATGCTGTGACAGCCATATTGTGATCATGAGACAAAATCAAGAGAATTGGAGAGAAGCCACTGCATTGTTGAATTGCTCAACTAGGGAACTCTCTAGTTTCATGCTTCTTTTTATGTGAAATAATAAGACCACTAATGGTTTTAAACATTCTACTACCTACAGCGAAAATCATTCAAGCTGATTTTGAAAACTTCCTGGAGGAGATGAGAACCAGGTCTTAAAAGACAGCAAGATTTACATAGGCAGAAAGGAGGTAGGGAGATCTTCTGTTGGAGGATAAGCTAAGGCAAAGGAATGGGAATTAGCTTGGCCCATGTGGCTGGTGGCGAGGGGACTCTCCAGGCTGCCATGGAGAATGCCAACTGGAATAATTGTCTCTTTCTCTGAACTCACAGTATTTACTCTTCATGTGTGTATATCGATTTGCAAATGTTTATTTGCTTGCAGAATTTTGTCCACAGGAGGAGAAAAGTGGTTGGCTCAGGTACCTGAGATATGAGAGGATAACGCAGTCTTCTTCCAGGTCTTCATCTGCTGGCCAGGCCCCACGGGCTTGTATTGGAGAGCGGCTGCAGGCAGAAGCCAAAGGAACTCCTCTCATAGGGTGTTGCGCGAGACCGACCAATGGCAGTGCTTCGGTTTCCGGGTAACTAGACTCCACAGAGCTATGGCAGTGTTGACACTGAGGACAGCACCAGCCAGCTATGGGGGCACCAGACGGTGGTGCACTGGGCCTCATCATCACCCCCTGGGGGGGGTCTGAGCAGCTGTGCGAGGTGAGTGGCCACTCCCAAGAGATTTCTCTCTGAGCTGCCACAACGCGGGCAGAAGCTGAGGGAGAAAGCCTACATGAACCACGCATGAATTCACTGGAGACAGTCCCTGAGACACAGAAATAACAGCATGAGACTCTGAGGGGACTAGAGTCCTTCACTCTGCAGCGGGGGCCTGATTCTATGAAATAGTCATCACAGTCAATGTGGCTCTGCTAGGATCCTCTGGCAAGTGAGGCTAGATAGGGTTTCTCACGGTCGGCACTATTGATGCTTTGGGCCAGACGACTCTTTGTTGTGACAGCCATCCTGTGCATTGTGGGATACTTAGCAGCACCCCTGGCTTCTACTCACTAGATGCTAGTGGCACTCCTTCTCCTGAGCTGTGACAAGTGAAGACCTTTACAAATCTCAAAATGTGACGAGGCATTTTGAGAACCATTGGTCCAGAGAAACATGGGAGGAAGTGTGCCTGTGCATGTGTATATGTGTGTGTGTGTGTGTGTGTGTGTGTGTGTGTGTATGAGAGACAGAGAGAGAGAGAGGGAGGGAGGGTGGGAGGGAGAGGGAGAGAGAGACAGAGACAGAGAGAGAGAGAGAGAGAGAGGTTGTGCATGAGAGAGAATATAATGTATCTGTTAGTTATTTACATTTATGTTTGTTGATCATTTAGATTTTCACCTTTTCACTTTAAAAAAGCTTCAGTAAACATTTCCTTAGTTTAATCTGTGTCAGCATGTTAAATTATTTTCTTGTGATAAATTCCTAGACAGAATTGCTTGGTGGAAAAGTGGCAAGCTTTAAGGCTTTTTATATATATTGACTAAATGACCTCTAGAAAGATTTTTCCAATTTAAATTTGACATTTCTTTTTAATCTTTACAGAATTTAGGACCTAGTTTTACACATGGTAGCTGTGGAATAAGTACTTTGTAGTTAGTTGATTGAATGTTGGTTGTGAGTTTCCATCCCTCTTTTTCCAACAACTATCTGGGTGTGTTGGTATATGACACTTCACAACAATTTCTATGTGGGCTGGGTCTGCAGAAGGAACTTATTGCTATATGGATTATTTCCTGTAGACCCATGCCTTTTAAAGTGTGGTTCTGGAACCCATGGTCACCACATGTGAATGTGTTAAAAATGCAAATTCTCTGGTCCCACACCTGGACCTACTTTGTGTTTTAAAATCCTTCCAAGTGATCTTCTGAAAGCTAAAATTTAAGAATGACTGTCTACAAACAATAAATGCTGGAGAGGCTGTGGAGAAAAGGGAACCTTCCTATACTGTTGGTGGGAATGTAAATTGGTACAGCCACTATGGAGAACAGTATGGAGGTTCCTGAAAAAACTAAAAATAGAGCTACCATATAATCCAGCACACCCACTCCTGGGCATATATCCAGATAAAACCATAATCTGAAAGGATACATGCACCCCAATGTTCACTGAAGCACTGTTTACAACAGCCAAGACATGGAAGCAACCTAAATGCCCATCGACAGAGGAATGGATAAAGAAGATGTGGTACCTATATACAATGGAATATTACTCAGCCATAAAAAGAATGAAATAATGCCATTTGCAGCAACATGGATGGACCTAGAGATTATCACAGGAAGTGAAGTAAGTCAGACAGAGAAAGACAAATATCATGTGATATCACTTATATGGGGAATCTAATTTTTAAAAAATGATACACATGAACTTATTTACAAAACAGAAACAGACTTACAGATATCGAAAACAAACTTATGGTTACCCAAGGGGAAACACTGGGGGGAGGGATAAATCAGGAGTGTGGGATGAACATACACACACTACTGCATGTAAGATAGATAACCAACAAGGACCTACTGTATAGCACAGGGAACTCTACTCAGTATTCTGTGATAACCTATATGAGAAAAGAATCTAAAAAAGAATGAATATATGTATATGTGTAACTGAATCACTTTGCTGTAGACCTGAAACTAACACAACATTGTAAATCAACTATACTCCAATAAAATTAAAATAAAAAAAAAAAGAATGACTGCAGCCGACAATAAAAATGAACAAACACTGCTCTCATCAGCATGAAAATTGCTATTTCCTAGACATTCCGTCTATCATGGCATCTCTCAGGTGGGAGCTGGGCAGCCTGCTCTTTGTTCATAAGAGATTGGGAGCCTTCACAATCTAAATGCATGTAATGCTATCTAACTCCATCTGGTGCCCTGGTTGGTCTCTGAGAGGCTCTTCCCCTGCCCACACCTTTACGTATACTAAGGCCCAACGCAGCCTGCCTGACAGTCCATGGCCTATGAGCCAACAGCTTGGATGATTAAATGAAGAATGATGCTTGCATGTTCAACCTCCTTTGCTAGATTGCTCATTAGACAGATAATGGCCTATCTTGGCCAGATATGAAGTCCATTGTAAGTGAGGTGGCCCATCTGTTCAGGGATGGATCTTATTAGTATAATCAGAGACCACGGGGCTCTGGCAGGCACCTTTGCCAGACGGAAGAGCGGCAAAGTCCCTGGGGCTGAACTGCATGGGTGGATGTGAGCAGAGTAGAGGAGATGGTGGGGGGTTGCACACACCTTCCAAGGCTGAGTCACTCAGTCCTCCACATGGGACAACCCCAGGGCATCCAGATGCCTTCCCAAAGTGTAGAAGACACAAAGCCAGGAGGTCAATTTGGAAGGGAACTGCTGCAGTTGGCAGAGACCTTGGTGCTTGAACTCACACCTGGTTCCCCTCCTCCTCTGTCAGAAATGAGTTTCTGTCTAACAGCTCCTGACATCTGTAATCCCTGGGGCTTGCAGGAGGGTGTGTGTGTGCAGTTCCTTAATTAGACTGCACCAGCTCTTATAGGCAGGGGCTGTGCCTGTCACTACATGCTTAGCTTTACTTACAATGGGGAATTTTAAATGGGACTGACTGCACTCTAAATGCTCATGCACTAAGGTACCCCATCTTCAGGTTTCCAAGGGAACATTGGGTGGTCCTGCCCACAAGACACATGCTTCTGAGAAGCTGACTATGTAAGGGATTGAAAAACTTAATGAAAAACAATTAGTCAAAACTCTTCATTGGGGTCAGTTCCAGCTACTGCTTTGTAACTGAGAAGTTTTAAAATGGTGAAATGCATCATTATTCATGTCTGGCATCTTTATCTCAGGTTGATAGCAGCCTATCTGGTGACGAGTTCAGAGAGTCAGCAGCTCAAGGAGATGGGGTTAAATTCTAAACAAGCCAGGAAGCTTTACATCCCCTCTGGCTGGGAGGCACCAACTAGTGAAAATAATCCCATCTTATTTAAGCAGCCCAGCTCAGTGAATAAAGCAGCCATTCTAAGGAAATGGGTGCTGGGGTTACAGCAGTAATAGCTGAAGGGGGAGTCAAAATAAAATGCTCACCGTCAGAAAACACATTTGCATGACTGGATGCCTCTGTATCTGTGAGTAGCACAGCCTGGCATGAATGGAATGCGCTGGAATGAAGAAGAATCCTAGGGGTCCTTGCTGAACCTAACAAGAGTGAAGGGTGATCAACTGTCCTGGTTTTAGCAATCGAAGTCCGTGTCCCTAGAAGTCCCCCAGTCCCTGGCAAACCAAGATGGTGGATCACCCTACCTGGCTTCTGGAGGTCTTGACTCACACTCTCTTCCCAAAGAAGTCCTTCAGAGATGGCTGAATTCCTCATGAGATACATTTTAGGCAGCTCTGGAAAATAAGAAAGCCAAGTCAGCTGTTTTGATCTGAACTTTGCTTCTCCCTATGAAGTGTGTGCTCAGCGTATGAAGATTTTATATGTTTTTCCTACCTCTCAGATCTAAGGCCAGGAAGCAGCAGGTATGGTGGTCCTAAAGGGGGGCAGCTACTCGTGTTGGAAGTAGAGTCTGTCTCAACACTGGAAGCCAGACTTCCCTAGGTCCCTTGAGGCTTTTCCAGGTGCCTGCCCTTAACTTCTGGGGTTTCAGCAAGAGGTATTAGGTGAGGTGAGGTGTCACAGTGGGGGATGTGTATTATAGTGTTTCAAGAAGTTTCGGCATCTTTCCCACTCAGTTACTTAGGAATGATGAGTCACCTCTCTCATCCCTAGGATTCTGGTCAGGCATGTTTTCCTTTAAGGGCTTATCAATGCCATTTTGGAGTTTTGACATTGTCTGGCTACAAAGTCTAAAGTTCTGAAAAGCACTTAGTTCCAGAATATTTGAAAACAGAACAGTAGAATGTGTTGAGAGTATGGTTTCTGGAGTCAGACTTCCTGGGTTTGAATCCCATTTCTTTCCCTTTTTAGTATGTATGACCTTGGGCAAGTTATTCAAATTCTCTGACCTTAGTTTCCTTACCTATAAAACAGGGATAGTAATGGTGTCTTTCTCATAAAGTTGTTGTGAGAATAAAATGAGCTAATTTATAAAACAGTGATTTTTTTTAATTAAAAATATCTCTTCCAGCTTTACTGAGATATAATTAACATTAACGTTGTGTAAGTTTAAGGTGTTCAGTGTGTTGATTTGATATACTTATATATTGCAAAATGATTACCACCATAGCGTTAGTTAACACTTCCATCACGTCATTACCATTTCTTTTTTGTGATGAGAACATTTAAGACTTACTGTCTTAGCAACGTTCAGGTATATAATACAGTGTTATTAACGATAATCACCATGCTGTACATTAGATCCCTTCGAACTTATTCAATTTTTTTTTTTTTTAGTTCTAAGAAATTTATTATTTAACTCTTTCCATATGCATATTAAGGTAGCGTTAGTTTATTACTTACATGAATTTATATTTTATAGATTTATAATATCCACAACTGAATTTGCAAAGGGGTAATTTATAACTCAAATTTAATTTCTACATGATTTACAACAGCCATCAAGATATTAGAGTTATCATAAATATCTGATATAAACTAACAAATTACTAACATATTATAATGCCATAAAATCATTTATTTTAACAATTTTTAATTAATAGTCAAGGTACACTAGAAAATACTGGGATTCTGAATCTGACAAATGTGGATGAAAAATATGGAACGCTTCATGAATGTGCGTGTCATCCTCGTGCAGGGGCCATGCTAATCTTCTCTGTATCATTCCAATTTTAGTATATGTGCTGCTGAAGAGAGCACCTTATTTATCTTGTGACGGACAGTTTGTACCTGTAGCATAAGCCCTGACAGTTGGTTTTTCTTTTTGTGATGCGAGTGTCTGACTTAAGCTTTGATTGCCAAGGGAGCCACTTCAAAGAGGCATCCACTTCAGAGACAGCTATCTCTTATAAACACCTTGCCAGCCACATGACTAGATAAAGAGCCAGGCTGAGCTGCCCCCAACTGCCCCAGGCTCCTCTGTTTCAGAGATTTAAAAAAATAACAGCTTGGGCTTCCCTGGTGGCGCAGTGGTTGAGAATCTGCCTGCCAATGCAGGGGACACGGGTTCGAGCCCTGGTCTGGGAAGATCCCACATGCCGCAGAGCAGCTGGGCCCGTGAGCCACAACTACTGAGCCTGCACGTCTGGAGCCTGTGCTCCGCAACAAGAGAGGTCGCGATAGTGAAAGGCCCGCGCACCACGATGAAGAGTGGCCCCCGCTTGCCGCAACTAGAGAAAGCCCTCGCACAGAAACGAAGACCCGACACAGCCAAAAATAAATAAATAAACTTGAAAAAAGGCCACAAGCAAAAATTGTATATATATATAAAAAAATAACAGCTTTATTGAGACATAATTCACATACTATAAAGTTCACACTTTAAAGTATACAATTCAGTGGTTTTTAGTATATTTACAGAGTTGAGCAACCATCACCGTGATCTATTCCAGAACATTTCTGTCATTCCAAAAAAAAATCCCATACCTATTAGCAGTCAGTCCCAATTCCCTTTCTCCCATCCCCTGGCAATCACTAATTGACTTTAAGTCTCTACTTATTTGCCTATTAGGGACATTTCATATAAGTGGAATCATACAATATGTGACCTTTCGTGTCTGGCTTCTTTCACTTAGCATAATGTTTTCAAGGTTTGCCCATATTGTAGCTTGGGTCAGTATTTACTTCCTTTTTACTTCTGAATACTATTTCATTGTATTGCTAGACCACATTTGTTTATCTACTCATCAACTAAGGAACACCTGAATTGTTGAAAATACTCTTTTAAAATTACACAGCATAAAACAATCCCACATAATGTATATGTGTACTAATAATGATTGCTAATATTTATTGAGCACTTACTATATACCAGGGGTTGTTCTAAATGCTTATATGTTTTACCCCATTTAATGTTCACTTCAAACCTATGAGGTTGCTGTCACTATTATTCCCATTATTTTTATGAGGAAATTAGGAAATAGGGAGATTAAGTAACATATCTCAAGATAAAGAGCTAGTACGTGATTCAAACCTAGGAAGTCTGTCTGCAAAGCCTGCACTTTATTTTTCATTAAAAATTATTATATAATAAAACTGACTTTTTGGGGGGAATATACATTTCTATGAATTGTAACAGACACTGCCACAATCAGATAAAGAACTATTCCATAACACCAAAATACTCTTTTACATCCATCTTACCTGTTGGAGGAGGTCATTGAGAGGATGTGACAGCTGGTTTCAGAGATCTTGATTGATTTCAATAACTGACCATTTGGGCTGCTTGTTTATTCTCTTCCCACGTTTTAAATTCCCATTCTGTGTTTTAAATTCACCAATAAAAAGAAGGCCCTTGAAACCCTAGGTCCCCATACTTGATCCCAATAAAAGCAGAACCCTAGGCCTGCTGCCTCTCTTTCTCTACCCCTGACTTCACTGTGCGGCCCGAGGTGTGCTGTGTAATTTCCAGAACCTTTGAATAATAAACCTTTTTTCCAAAGTTTCCTGTTGGTTATTGCTGAGGGCATCTTACAATCATGATAAGAACCACAAGGGTCCAGCAACAACACTAGTTACTGATAGGCTGAGACCGGCATAAAACAGTACTCTTGACCAAAATCTCCCCATTTCTCCTACCTCTCAGCCCTTGGTAACCACCACTCTACTCTCTGTTTCTATGAGTTTGGCTTTTTTAGATTCCACGTAAGTGTTACCATGCAGCATTTGTCTTTCTCTGACTTATTTCTCTTAGCATAATGTTCTCAAGGTCCATTCATATTATCTCAAATAGTAGCATTTCCTTCTTTCTCATCAGTGAATATTTTTCCATTGTGTATATGTATACTACAACTTCTTTATCAACTCATCCCTTGAGGGACACTTAGGTTGTTTCCATATCTTGGCTACTGTGTGAGTAATGCTCCAATGAACATGGGAGTGAAGATATCCCTTCAAGGTCCTGTTTTCACTTCCTTTGGATACATACCCAGAAGTGGAATCACTGGATCATACAGTGGTAGTTCTATTTTTAATTTCTTGAGAAACCTCCATACTGTGTTCCATAGTGGCTGCAATAATTTACTTTCCCACCAACAGTGCACAAGGGTTTCCTTTTCTCCACATCCTCACCAACACTTATCTTCTGTCTTTTCAGTGACAGCCATTCTAACAGGAATGTGGTGATAGCTCATTGTGGTTTTGACTTGCATTTCTCTGTTGATGAATGATGTTGACCTTCTTTTCATGTATCTGTTGGCCATTTGTAGGTCTTGTCTTCTTTGGAAAAATGTCTACTCAGTTCCTCTGCCCATTTTTAATCAGATTTTTTTCTGCTATTGAGGTGTATGAGAACTTTATTTAGATATTAACCCCTTATTAGATATGATTTGCAAATATTTTCTCCCATTCCACAGGTTTCCTTTTCATTTTGTTAGTGTTCATTTTGTTGAAAAGAAGCATTTCTTTTGCTGTGCAGAAATTTGATGTAGTTCCACTTATTAATTTTTGCTTTTGTTGCTTGTGCTTTTGGTGTTACATACAAAAAATTTCTGCCAAAACCAATGTCAAGAAGGTTTTTCTTATGTTTTCTTGTAGGAGTTTTATTGTTTCAAGTCTTATGCTTAAGTATTTAATCCATTTCAAGTTAATTTTTGTGAGTGGTGTAAGGGGTTCAATTTCTTTCTTCTACATGCGGTTATCCAATTTTCCCAGAACTATTTATTGAAGAGACTATCCTTCACCCATTGAGTATTCATGGCTTCCTTGGGAAATATTAGTGGACTGTATATGCTAGGATTTATTTCTGGTTCTCTCTTCTGGTCCATTTGGTCTATATGTCTATTTTTATGCCAGTACCATACTGTTTGGATTACTATAGCTTTGAAATTAGGAAGTGTAATGTTTCCAGTATTTTCTTCTTTCTTATGATTGCTTTGACTATTCAGGGTTTTCTGTGGTTTCATACTAATTTTAGGATCTTTTTTTCTATTTCTGTGAAAAATGCCATTAGAATTTTGATAGGGATTGCATTAACTCTATAGACGGCTTTGGGTAGTATGGCCATTTTTAACAATATTAATTCTGCCAATCCTTGAGTACAGAATATCTTTCCATTTTTTGTGTCTTATTTAATTTCTTTCATCAAAGTCTCATGGTTTTCAGTGTACAGATCTCTCACCTCCTTTGCTAAATTTATTCCTAAGTATTCCATTATTTTTTATATTATTGTGAATGGGGATTGTTTTTATTTCTCTTTCAGATGCTTTATTGTTAGTGTGTAGAAATGCAAGTGATTTCTGTATGCTGATTTTGTATCCTGCAACTTTACTGAACTCATTGATTAGTTCTAACATTTTTTGGTGACGCTTTTAAGATTTTCTATATATAAGATCATATAATTTGCAAATAAAGAAAATTTTACTTCTTCCTCTTTGATTTGGATGCTTTTTATTTCTTTTTCTTGCCTGATTGCTCTAGCTAGGACTTCCAGTACTATGCTGAACAGGAGTGGTGAGAATGGATATTCTTTTCTTGTTCCTGATCTTAGAGGAAAAGCTTTAAACATTTTACCACTGAGTATGATGTTAGCTGTGGGTTTGCCCAAAGCTTTTATTATGTTGAAATATGTTCCTTCTATACCTAGTGTAGAGAGTTTTTATTGCGGGGATGTTCAATTTTTTTAAAAAAATTATTTTATTTATTTTTGGCTGTGTCAGGTCTTAGTTGTGGCATGCAGGATCTTTGTTGAGGCATGTGGGGTCTTTCACTGCAGCGCATGGGCTCTCTGTTGTGGTGCACGGGCTTCTCTCTAGTTGTGGCATGTGGGTTTTCTCTTCTCTAGTTGTGGCGCGCAGGCTCTGGGGCGCATGGGCTCTGAAGCTGTGGTGCGTGGGTTCCAGAGCGTGTGGGCTCTGTAGTTTGCAGCATGTGGGCTCTAGTTGAGGCATGCGAGCTCAGTAGTTGTGGCACGTGGGCTTAGTTGCCCCACAGCATGTCGGATCTTAGTTCCCTGACCAGGGATCGAACCCACGTCCCCTGCATTGTAAGGTGGATTCTTTACCACTGGACCACCAGGGAAGTCCCAAGAGGATGTTCAATTTTGTCAAATGTTTTCTCTGCATCTGCTGAGATGATCATATGACTTTTACCTTTCTTTTTACTAATGTGGTGGAATATTGATTGATTTGTAGATGTTGAACTATCTTTGCATCCATGGGATAAATCCCCCTTAATCATGGTGTATGATCTTTATAATGTGCTGTTGAATTCAGTTTGTTAATATTTTTTGAGAATGTTTGCATCTTTATTCATCAGGAATATTGGTGTATAGTTTTCTTTTCTTGCAGTGTCCTTATCTGGCTTTGGTATCAATGTAAAGCTGGCCTCCTAGAATGAGTTTGGGAGTGTTCCCTCCTTCTCCTCAATTTTGGGGAAGAGTTTTAGAAGGATTGATGTTAAGTTTTTAAATGTTGGTTGGGGGCTTCCCTGGTGGCGCAGTGGTTGAGAATCCGCCTGCCAATGCAAGGGACACGGGTTCAAGCCCTGGTCTGGGAAGATCCCACATGCTGCAGAGCAGCTGGGCCCGTGAGCCACAATTACTGAGCCTGCGCATCTGGAGCCTGTGCTCCGCAACAAGAGAGGCCGTGATAGTGAGAGGCCCGCGCACCGCGATGAAGAGTGGCCCCCACTTGCCACAACTAGAGAAAGCCCTCACACAGAAACGAAGACCCAACACAGACATAAATAAATAAATTAATTAATTTAAAAAAATGTTGGTTGAATTCACTATCGAAAACATCTGGTCCTTTTTTTTGTTGGGAGGTTTTTGATTACTGATTCAATCTCCTCACTTATTATTGGTCTGTTCCAATTCTCTGTTTTTTCATTATTTAGTCTTGGTAGGTTGTATGTTTCTAGTAATTTTTCTATTTCTTCTAGGTTGTCCATTTTCTTGGCATAAAATTGTTCATAATAGTTTCTTTTTTTAAAAAAATTTATTTCATTGAAGTATAGGTGATTTACTATGTTAACTTCTGCTGTACAGCAAAGTGATTCAATTATACACACACACACACACACACACACACACACACACACTTGTGTGTGTGTGTGTGTGTGTGTATCCTTCTCCGTTATGGTTTATCACGGGATATTGAATAAAGTTCCCTGTACTTTATTCAGGGAACAGTAGGACCTTGTTGTTTATCCATTATAATATATATACATATATATACACATACACATATATATATATATATATATATATATATATATATATATATATATAAAATAGTTTGCTTCTGCTAATCCCAAACTCCCAATCAATCCCTCCCCCACCCCTCCCCTCCCTGGCATAGTAGTTTCTTATGATCCTTTGTATTTCTGTGGCATGAGTTGTAATGTCTATTCTTTCATTTCTGATTTTATTTGAGTCTTTTTTTTCCCTTAGTCTAGCTAAAGTTTGTCAATTTTGTTTCTCTTTTCAAAAATCAACTCTTAGTTTCATTAATCTTTTCTGTTGTTTTTCTGATCTCTATTTTATTACTGCTTGCTCTCATCTTTGTTATTTCCTTCCTTCTGATAAGTTAGGGTTTAGCCTTATGGGGGTTCCCTTTATCAGAGAATTTTTTTTCTCTTGCTGCTTTTTAAATTCTTCACCTTTGATTTTTGACAGTTTTATTATAATGTGTCTTGGAAAGGATTGTTTGGATTGAAATTTTGTGGTGACCAATTAGCTTCATGAACTTGGAAATATATATCTCTCCCCAGATTTGGGAAGTTATTAGCCCTTATTTATTCAAATAAGCTTTCTACTAATTCCTCTTTCTTCCTTCTGGGACCCCAATGATGCAAAACTTTTTTTCTTTTAATGGTGTCACATATGTACAGTAGGCTTTATTCCTTTTCATTTTTTCCTTTTGCTCCTCTGATTGGATAATTTCAATTGGTCTGTTTTCTTGTTCACTGATTCTTTCTTCTGATTCATCAAGCCTACTGTTGAAGCTCTCTATTGAATTCTTAGATTCAGTCATTAATTCACCAGCTTCAAGATTTCTGTTTGGTCCTTTTTTATCTCTTTGTTGAACTTCTCATTTTGTTCTTGTACTGTTTTCCTGATATTGTTAAATTGTTTATCTGTGTTCTCTTATAGCTCTCTGAACATCTTTGGAAAAATCATTTAGAATTCTTTGTTGGGAAATTCCTGGATCTCTACTTCTTTGGGGCCAGTAACTGGAGACTTACTATATTCCTTTGGTAGAGTCATGTTTTCCTGATTCTTCATGATCCCTATAGCTTTGCTTAGGTGTCTGTACATCTGAAGAAGCAGTCATCTCTTCCAGGCTTCATAGACTGAATTTGGTAAAGGAAGACTTTCACCTACAGGAAGGGGCATCCTGGAGCATGACACCAGGTCCAATGGTACAAAGTGCTACATGAGATGACACTGGGTCCAAGGTGGCATGATGTTCATTACGCTCAGTCTGCTGAGGTCCAGAGCATTGATGAATGTATGGTTCTTGGTGAGGACTGCAGGGAGTCTTCAGTGTCTGCAAGAGCTTTGGGGATCCTCAGTGACACCTTCAGGTCCAGCTAGTATGGACTAGGAGGGCAGGCAATGGTGGCGCCTGGAGCTGGTGGTGTGCATACACTTGGCTGTGGGGCCAGCTACAGGTGCCTATGTAGTGGCAGGGTCTTGTTACAGACAAATGTAGTGGGGCAGCCCAGGGCAGTCAGAAAGGCCAGGGCAAACTATGGGCTTACTGGAAGCTGTAGGGGCTTTGCTGTCAGTGTGCTCACTTGTGACTGCATAGTTGTCCCTCCACAGCCAGGCCCTGCACTGGGGGCCTGTGATGAGGGTTGGGCCAGGGCCATTCAGGTACACAGCTAGAGGGGCTTGCTGCAGGTGAACACGGTAGTGCAGGCCAGGACAGAAAACGGCCTGATCTGGGCCCGTTGCAATTGCAGGGGCCCTGGCTGTCAGCATGCCATCCTGTAGCTGCACAGTCTCCCCCAAGGTGTGCTCCCAGTAGTGGAGGCTGGTGACAGGTGTCAGGCAAGCAGCATACCAGTACATATCTGGAGGGTGATTCCCAAGCATATGCACAGCGATGGGTTCCTCTGTGGGAGTCTAGGCTGGAGTTTTGCATTTGCATAGCCACAGAGGTCTGGACTGGCTGCAGGTGTAGTCCCTGGGCTCTAGTAGGGGCAGGAGGGAGGGAGCAGGGAGGTACTCTGGCAGCTGGCATCAATGAACATGAATACCTGTGGGGCAAATTCTGGTGAAATCTGTAAGGGGGGTCCACATCAGTTGTGCTGACCAATGGCTTCTTCAGCGGCCAAATCTGCTCAGTTTGTCCGCAAAGCAGGTCACTATGAACCGAAATGGCTCCTCCCATGTGGCTGCTATTGGTAGCCCCTGCTTTTCTCCCTTGGCTCTTCTTTTCTTAGCTGGCTCTACACATCTCATCTTTGGCAGCCTGGGCGGGGTAAAACTGAACTGAGGCCTTCATGTGGTACCTGGAAAGGCTGGGGAAGCTGGTTGCTCACCGTGCTCTACTTCTCCTGGCAAGGGGGACTCTTTCTACCTGGGAAGTTCCCTCTTGGCATGGAGCAATGCTCGCTTGGGGGATGGGATGATTCAGGCAAAATGAAGCTGTCTTTCTTCTCTTGTGTGGTTATTCTCAGGGTTTCCTCCCACTGTGTTGCTAAAGTTCCTTAAGCAGACTCCAGAGCTTTCCCAGAGCTGCTTTTGTTCATGGATAGCTGTCTAATTGTTGATCTTTGTGAGGAAATGGAGGCTGGAGCGATGTCACCTCCAAGAATGTATATAAAATGCTTAGAGCACAGAATGAATGCTATATAAACATTTGCTCTATTACAATGATTACTGTTAATGTTGCAGGTGGAAAGAGTTTAGCAGACATGGGTCCAAAATATACCTTTACTATTTGGTAGCTGTATGGTTTAGGCAATTTATTTCACCTTTCAGGGTCTCGGTTTTCTCATCTGTAAAGTCATACCTCATAGGTTTGTTATGAGAACCCAGTGAGATAACTAGTTAAAGTATCCAGCAAAATGTCTGGCACCCTGCTTGCTCAATACATGTTGATACTTTTCCATCCATAGTAAGTTAACATAGATTTGGTGCCAGAATCACTTAGTCACATTATTCAGGTAATTACATACAAGGCACTAATAGGGATGATCAAAGCTGGTCCTTGCATTGTCATTGCTTCTGGTTGGGTGCAGTATGTGCTAACCGTTAAGCTTGATTAAAAGTAACATCCAAGGTCTCTTTGGAACTTCAATGGCAAGGGCTACTGAAAATATTTCTGTGAACCCCGTAGCTCCTGAGAATATATAGTCTCACTTCAGAACAAAGTGTATTTTCATAAGAGGCATGGAAATTGTTTACCAGCTCCTGGAGGATTTGGTTACAACCCCAAGATTGCTTACCAGCCATAAATGAATGCTTTTGTCTCACTAGAGCCAGCTCACTACCATGCAGTATCTGGAGGAATGCCAACTAGGGCACTGAGATCTTTCCCCAGATGGTGCCATCACTGCTTGCCTGGCTCCAGAATGTTGCCTTGTGTCTTCCGTCCCTTTTATCCCCTGCTTACATGGCATGGCCTTACACTCCCTCTGCTTTTTTCCTCTGATACCTTTTCTGGCTCACAAAAGCGCATCCCCAGCCCTCCCTGACCACACCCCCCACACAAGGCAGCTTCCACATAGCATCACATTGCCTATTTGCTCCTCTTGCTCTTATTTCTCGGAAGAATCTAGCTTTCAGGCTTGATCTCTTATTTCTTGAGTGGCCAAGAAATGAGACCCTTCCTGATCCATGAGTAGGGTTCATGCCTCTACCATGGTTCGAAGGAAAGTCCACAGTTGTCCTGGGGCACACATGAGGCATGAATGGGCCCAGTGCCAGTCACCACGCAAGAAAGGCCAATGGTATAACTATCTTTACTGTATATGTATACTCTCATTATTTTCACTAGCTTCCATTTTTATCAGAAGGTCAGATAAGTGGACCATGGATTCTAGCCAACTGTTCTAAGTCACATTCTTGAGTCTTAAATATAGCAGATCATGTCCAGGTGATATCATTTGCATCCTTTCATTACGTTAAACAGTTCACGCTTCTGGTTATCTGATATGAATGTAAAGCTGAATAAACAACATGGTTGTTTCATGGGTATGAGATCATGCCTTTTTACCCTAATGTTTGAACTTTTAGTAGTCACCTAACAGCATGCCATGTTTGTGCCAAGTCCTGTGAGAAAAATTCACAAAAGATATGACATATGTGCATGACACTTGCATTATGGTGAGAGAGAGAGAGAAAGTTATCAGTGATGACAGGACATAGTAAAAATCTATGACAAAGACATACTGAGGGGAGCACGTTGAGTCCTAGTTGGAGGCGGGGGGGGGGGGGGTAGGACAAGGAGGAGATTTTGGAACACTCACACTAAGCTGACTGGAGCAGTGGGTAAAAGCCAGATGGATGAAGACAGGTGGGAGAGATCTACAACTCCCTTAGTCCTTTGTCCCTTCTGATTTTGTCACCATAGACTATACTTTACCCCGTTCTCTCTGTGCATCAGGGACTCTGCAATTGTCACATAAAGGCATAAAGGAATGCAAATCCCTGCTTCTCATAGTGTAATTTAAAAAGTAAAATCTCTATCCTTTAGGAAACAGTGACTGTTTAGGGTAGTTTTGCTTCACCCTATATTCAGGCATGGCCTGTAATTTTAGTTTTTGGTTTGTTCTGAACCAACACATCATGATACTAGGGTTGCAGCTGGAGTAGACTACCCTGGATCTCTGAGCTTTAGAAGACATACCATTTCTACAACGCCCTGCACCCTCATCTTTGGCCCTGCTCAGGGAGTCTGTAATCATGGAAATGGGACAAGAAAACTTCATGAGGGAAGAGTTTTCTGCTTGGAGAGTTCAGGCCTGTGTAAGTGGCAGGAGAAATGTCTGGGTTGTCAGAGAACAGTAAACGGGTTTGGGATTCCAGGAGAATGTAGGAAGAGACAAAGAGGGAGCTTACAAGGGAAATGAGGTAGCTTCAAATATAAACTTGGTCTTCCTTGGGGCATTTTTGTGGGGTTCTGATTAGGTCTTTAACTAAGTTGCTCTGGCCAACAGGAAATAAGATATCACATTTCTCAAGAGATAATCAGGCCTTAGTGACACCAGCACTTGTAGTGGAATTGCAAGGACTCCTATCCAAAAATACCAGACCTTATTTTCTGGAAATATCTATTGTTCCTGGAAAACTAAAAGCCCTCTGGAGTCTTCGAGGCCTGACTGGGTCTGAAGGTTCTGTGCTGCTGAGCTATAGGTCAGGATGGGATGAACCAGCAGCTGGGGTGTGGGGTACCCCTGTCCACTAGAGTTTGATTTCACTTTAAGTTCTTTAACACCAGCTTCTTGCCAAGGCTTCACCAGCTGTTTATTATCATAACCAACCGTTATCTGAGCCAGAGAACCTCACAAAACCTTACCCAAAATTCAGAGCTGGGATGGAATTTTGAGTACAGTGTTAGAATTTCAGACAAGGGCCAATTAGAGAAAATGTTGCCTCACCCCTCACAGTTCATGTTTCAGTAAGTCCAAAACAAAAACCACAGACTATTTGTGATTACTTAATATTATTCTGGTACATAGTCTACTCAAATGAAAAACAAAATGCAATTTATTCCATTATACTGAGAAATAAAATAAAACTTAATGTAATCATTAGCAGAATATGTTTGAAGACAAGATAATTTACTTTTAAAATTTTAGTCAAAGTAACTTTTTCCACTGTACGTACTTCAAAACTACATAACTGATAACTATTCTAATTCTTTTAAGCAACACAGGGAGGAAACAGTGGGTGAAAAAATAATTTCCCTTTTGAAAAATAATCCAATCAAAAGAATGTTGCACAATAATGTTGATAATAACTCTGAAATTACTTGGGATAATAAATTTAAAGTACTGTAATATAAATTATGATTATGCAAGAAAAAACAGAAATAAGATAGTTAAAAAGTAAGTAGCATATTTCTGTAAGAAATTTTCAAAGAGTGTTTCAAAAACAGAATCAGAGTTATCAATCTAAGGGAATAGCTATAGCTGACGTTTCAGCACCTCCAGAACCTGTTCTGCTCTATTTTTGCTTCTGTCAGAGTCTGTCCGAAAGACTGAGTAAAGATTTCATCCCCTCTTCTAATTATCTATTTATTTAAAGAGGAATTAGGAAGCTAGCTGAACATAAGAACTGAGTGTGACCTCCAAAGGAAGATGAGTTAGAAAATAAAATAGGGAGTACCTTGAATAATGGCAGAAATATACTGACTGGGGAAATTTAAGCAGCTCCTGCTCAGACACTGAAAACAGCAAGCCCTTATTTATTATCATTGGTGAAATGGTTTCCCAAACATAGGCTGATGGACCTGGGAAAGCTGAGCTCTCACTGGATGTTATCTCTTTCCTTCTCATGTATCCAGAACTCTTTCATGGGCATAACTACTTTTCTTCCTGGCTGGGCACCTCCAGTAATTACAAGGACTTGAAAATGAGACAGCTGTCAGCCCTCTGATTGCTAGGGTTGATGTGACTGACCCGGCTGGCATATCCTCTTCCTTACTCCTCACACCATGAGGAATCCTCCTGAAGTTCTGAAAGGATGACTTTTGCAAGTAGAGAGGGTTATTTTTCAATAAAAGGAAAGCAATCACAGCACTCCCCTGTAATGAACTTTGTATCAGTTGGCTAATTTAAGCAGAGATGGTGCTTATTATGAGGGTATTGGGAATATTTTTATTTTTTATTTTATTATTTTTTTGGGGGGGAATATTTTTAGATGAGAATATAAAAGAATATATTCATGATTTTGGAAATAGTGAGGAAAGATTTCTAATTCAAGACAAAGCACAAACTACACAAAATGATAAATTTGACTACATAAAAGTGTAATTAAAATCTGTATCAAAAGACACTGGAGGCACTTGATATCCAGTGCAGGCTCTGGTCACAATACCAGTCACACCTCCTATCAAGGGGATAACGTCCAGCATGCACTGAGGAAAGAGGTGGCAGGCATCCATACTAAAAACAGCCCTCACACCAAAAAACATTAAACCCATAGAGACTACACAGGGACGTTCCCACATAAAAAAAACCCTCCAAGACCACAGTAAATAATTGTTTCTTCTCAACTCATTGAGCAAGAGAAAAGTATGTAAAATGAAGAAGCAGAGGAACCAATTTCAATTAAGAGATTGAGAGAATTCCCCTGAAAAAACAAACAATGAAACAGACCTCTTCAGTCTAACAGACACCAAATTCAAAAAGGAGATAATAAAAATACTGAAGGAATTAAGAAAGGCTATTGACAGAAATGCAGATTATTGTAAAAAAGGAACTAGAAACTATAAGGAGGAGCCAAGAAAAATTAGAGAATTCATTTGAAGAGACCAAAGCTGAACTAAAGGTTATGAATAGCAGAATGAATAATGCAGAAGAATGAACAAGTGATCTGGAAGATAGAATAATGGAAATCACCCCAATAGAATGGCAGACAGAAACCCAAATAAAAAAAAATAAAAATAAAAGCAATATGAGACCTATGAGATAATATAAAGTGTGCCAATCTATGCATAACAGGGATCCCAGAAGAAGAAAGAGAAAAGGGGACTGAAAATGTATTTGAAGAAATTATGGCTGTAAACTTCCCAAACCTAAAGAAGGAAACAGATATCCAGATACAAGAAGCACAGAGGGTCCTGAACAAGATAAACCCAAAAAGACCTATACCAAGACATATTATAATAAAAACGGCAAAAGTTAAAGAGAGGATTCTAAAGGCAGCAAGAGAAAAACAAAGAGTAAATTACAAGGGAACCCCCATAAGGCTATCAGCTGATTTCTTTACAGAAACATTGCAGGCCAGGTGGGAGTGGCAAGATATATTCAAAGTCCTGAAAGGGAAATCTCTGCAACCTAGGACACTCTAACCATCAAGATTATCATTTAGAATAGAAGGAGAGATAAAGAATTTCTCAGACAAGCAAAAATTAAAAGAATACAGCAATACTAAACCTATCCTAAAGGAAATATTGAAAGGTCTTCTCTAAATAGAAAAGAAGCAAGAATCTATAGGAAAGAGAAAATCACATTTGGAAAGTAAATCACTTAAATAAGCCAGTACACAGATTTAAAAACTTAAAATCAAAAAAATTTCTGTGAAAGCAATGATAACCACAAAGAACAGCAGAAGGATGAGCATGAAGATGCAAAAGAGGACATCAAAATTATAAAATGTAAGGGAGGAGAGTAAGACAATGTGGATTATTTTTCTAGACTGTGTTTAAGCCTATATGACCACCAGTCTAAAGTAAGTATATATAGAAACAGGTTAACATACTTGAAAAACAGGGCAACCACAAATCAAAAACATACAATAGATTCACAAAACCAAAAAGAAGAGAACATAAGCATAATACAAAAGAAAATCATCAAACCACAAAAGGAAAAAGAAAAAGAAAGGGACAAAGAAGAAATATAAAATCAATGGGAAAACAAGGTTTAAAATGGCAATAAATACATATCTATCAATAATTACCTTAAATGTCAGTGGACTAAATGCTCCAATCAAAAGACATAGAATGGCAGATTGGATTAAAAAAAAACACAAAAGCCTATAATATGGTGCCTAGGATAGACCCACTTTAGGGCAAAGGACACACATAGATTGAAAGTGAAGGGATGGAAAAGGTATCTCATGCAAATAGAAATGACAAGAAAGCAGGGGTCACAATACTCTTATCAGACAAAATAGACTTCAAAACAAAGGCTATAAAGAAAGGTAGAGAAGAACACTATATAATGATAAAAGCATCAATACAAGGAGAGGAAATTACACTTGTCAACATATATGCACACAATATAGGAGCACCCAAATACATAAAACAAAAACTAACAGACATTTAATAGTACAGAAATTATTTCAAGCGTCTTTTCTGACCACAATGGCATGAAATTAGAAATCAACCACAGAAAAAGAAACAAGAAAACAACAACAACAATTACATGGAGACTAAACAACATGCTACTGAAAAAACAATGGGTCAATGATGAAATCAAAGAAGAAATTAAAAAATACCTTGAGGCAAATGACAATGAAAACACACAATCTATGGGATGCAGCAAAAGCAGTTCTTAGAGGGAAGTTCATAGTGATACAGGCCTTCTTTAAGAAATAAGAAAAATCTCAGATAAACAGTCTAACCCATCACCTAAAAGAATTAGAAAAAGAAGAACAAACAAAACCTAAGGTCAGCAGAAGGAAGGAGATAATAAAATCAGAGAGGAAACAAATAAAATAGAGATTAAAAAACAATAGAAAAAATCAATAAAACCAAGAGCTGGTTCTTGGTTAACAAAATTGACAGACCTCTGGCCAGGCTCAGCAAGAAAAGAGAGAAGACCCAAATAAACAAAATAAAAAATGAAAGAGGAGGTATCACAACTGATACCACAGAAATACAAAAAACCATAAGAGAATACTATGAACAATTACATGTCAACAAATTT
The DNA here is from genome assembly GCF_009873245.2 of Balaenoptera musculus. Classification (NCBI taxonomy): domain Eukaryota; kingdom Metazoa; phylum Chordata; class Mammalia; order Artiodactyla; family Balaenopteridae; genus Balaenoptera; species Balaenoptera musculus. The sequence continues at coordinate 74,486,114 of NC_045800.1, read as the reverse complement.
GACAACCTAGAAGAAATGGACAACTTTCTACAAACATATAGCCCACCAAAACTGAATCAAGAAGAAATAGATAACATGAACAGACCAATCACTAGAAATGAAATAGACTATGTAAAAAATAAATAAATAAAAATAATAAAACTCCTACAAACAAAAGTCCAGGACCAGATAGCTTCATTGGGGAATTCTACCAAACACACAAAGAAGAACTTATACCGCTCCTTCTCTAATACCGCTCCTTCTCTAACGTCCCAAAAGACTGAAGAGGAAGGAACACTCCCAAAGGCATTCTATGAAGCCACCATCACCATGATACCAAAACCAAACAAAGACACTACTAAAAATGAAAATTAAAGGCCAATATCTGATGAATATAGACACGCAAGAATTCTCAACAAAAATATTAGCAAACCAAATCCAACAACACATAAAAAAGGTCATACACCACAACCAAGTTGAATTCATCCCAGGGTCACAAGGGTGGTTCAACTTATGCAAATCAATCAATGTGATACACTGCATCAACAAAGGAAAGGACAAAAACCATATGATCATCTCAGTAGATGCAGAAAAAGCATTTGATAAAATTCAACATCCATTCATGATAAAACCCTTATGAAAATGGGTATAGAAGGAACATATCTTAACATGATAAAAGCTATTTATGACAAACCCACAGCCAATATAATACTCAACAGTGAAAAGCTGAAAGCCTTCCTGCTAAAATCTGAAATAAGACAATGAAGCCCACTCTCACCGCTTCTCTTCAACATAGTATTGGAAGTCCTAGCCACAACAATCAGAAAAGAAAAAGAAATAAAAGGTATTCAAACTGGTAGGGAAGAGGTAAAATTGTCATTATATGCAGATGACATGATACCATATATAGAAAACCCTAAAGACTCCACACAAAAACTACTAGAACTGATAAACGAATTCAAGAAGGTAGAAGGATCAATATTAACATACAGAAATCGGTTGTATTTCTTTACACTGATAATGAAATATCAGAAAGGGAATGTAAACAAACAGTCTCTTTTAAAATTGCATACAAAAAATAAAATGAAATACTTAGGAATAAGCCTCACCAAGGAAGTGAAAGACTTATTTTGCTGAGAACTACAAAACATTAATAAAGGAAATTAAACATGATTTAGAGAAATGGAGAGATATCTCATGCTCCTGGATTGGAAGAATTAATATTGTTAAAATGGCAATACTACCCAAAGCCATCTACAGATTTAATGTGATCCCTATCAAACTACCCATGGCATTTTTCACAGAACTAGAATAATCCTAAAATTTATATGGAACCATAAAAGACCCAGAATTGCCAAAGCAATCCCCTGGAAAAAGAACAAAGCAGGAGGCATAACCCTCCCAGACCTCAGACAATACTACAAAGCTACAGTAAACAAAACGGTGTGGTATTGGCACAAAAACAGATATACAAATCAATAGAACAGAGTAGAGAGCCCAGAAAAAACCTCACACATCTACGGTCAAATAATCTTTGACAAAAGAGTAAGAATATAAAATGGGAAAAAGACAGTCTTTTCAGGAAATGGTGCTGGGAAAGTTGGACAGCTGCATGTAAATCAATAAAGTTAGAACACACCCTCACACCCTGCACAAAAATAAACTCAAAATGGCTTAAAGACTTAAATATAAGATATGACATCATAAAACTCCTAGAAGAGATCATAGGCAAAACATTCTCTGACATAAATCAAACCAATGTTTTCCTAGGTCTGTCTCCTAAGGCAATAGAAATAAAAAGAAAAATAAACAAATGGGACCTAGTGAAACTTACAAGCTTTTGCACATCAAAGAAAACCACAAACAAAATGAAAAGACAACCTCTGGTGATCAACCAAATGATGCGACCGACATGGGCTTAATTTCCAAAATGCACAAACAGCACATACAACTCAACAACAAAAAAACAAAGAACCCAATCAAAAAACGGACAGAAGACCTAAATAGACATTTCTCCAAAGAAGACATACAGATGGGCAAGAGGCACATGAACAGATGCTCAACATCGTTAATTTTTAGAGAAATACAAATCAAAACTACAATGAGGTACCACCTCACACCAGTCAGAATGGCCATCATTAAAAATTCTACAAACAAATAAATGCTGGAGAGGGTGTGGAGAAAAGGGAACTCTCCTACACTGTTTGTGGGAATGTAAATTTGTACAACTACTATGGAGAACAATATGGAGATTCCTTAAAAAACTAAAAATAGAGCTACAATATGATCCAGCAATCCCACTCCTAGGCATATATCTGGAGAAAACCATAATTCAAAAAGACACACACACCCCAATGTTCACTGCAGTACTATTTACAATAGCCAGGACATGGAAGCAATCTAAATGTCCATCAACAGAGGAATGGATAAAGAAGATGTAGTACATATACACAATGGAATATAAATCAGCCATAAAAAAGAACAAAATAATGCCATTTGCAGCAACGTGGATGGACCTAGAGATTGTCATACTGAGTGAAGTAAGTCAGACAGAGAAAGACAAATATCATATGATATTGCTTGTATGTGGAATCTTAAAAAAAGGTATAAATAAACTTATATACAAAACAGAAATAGAGTTACAGATGTAGAAAACAAACTTATGGTTAGCAGGGGGTAAGGGGGGGAATAAATTGGGAGATTGGGATTGACATATATACACTACTCTGTATAAAGTAGCTAACTAATAAGGCCACACCGTATAGCACAGGGAACTCTACTCAATACTCTGTAATGACCTTTATGGGGAAAGAAGCTAAAAAAAGAGTTGATATATGTATATGAATAACTGATTCACTTTGCTGTACAGCATAAACATAACATTGTAAATCAACTATACTCCAATAAAAATTTTAAAATTTGATACAAATCAATATATCTACAAAATGAAAACAGACTCACAGATATAGAAAATAGACTTGTGGTTGCCAAGGGGGCTTAAGGGAGGGAAGGAATGGGAGTTTGGGATTATCAGAAGCAAACTATTATATATAGGATGGATAAACAACAAGGTCCTACTGTATAGCACAGGGAACTATATTCAATATCCTGTGACAAACCATAGTGCGAAAGAATATGAAAAAGAGTATGTATGTGTATAACTGAGTCACTCTGCTGTACAGAAGAAATTAACACAACATTGTAAATCAACTATACTTTAATAAAATCTAAAAAAAATACACTGGAGGCAAAATAAAACCAACCATAATCCTTGGAAAAATGTTAGCAAAACATACACTTGACAGAGGATTAGCATCTAGAATGTGGACAGAACACCTGTAAGTCATGTAGAAACAGTATATTTCCCCTTTTCTCCTCTTGACCTTTGAGTTATTGTTATACATTTTACTTCTTCATTGTTCTAAACCCCATATTTCATTGCTGTTTAAGAAGTCAATGATCTTTTATAGATGTAAATAAGAAGAAAAAAGTATTATTTATTTACATACATATTACCATTTTGGGTGCTCTTTATTTCTTTGCTCAGAAATATGATATCATCTGCTATCATTTTCTTCCAGTCCAAAGGACTTCTTTTAACATTTCTTACAGTTGGGTCTGCTAATAAAATATTCTTTCAGTTTTTGTATGACCCAACAAATCTTTGTTTCACCTTTGTCTTTGAAATATATATTCAGTGGATATAGAATTCTACTTTTTTTTTCCTTTTAGTACTTTAACAATGTTGCTCCAGTTTCTTGTCACTTGCATTATTTCCAGATGAAATCTGCTGTCATCCTTTGTTCCTCTGTAGATAAAATGTTTTTGCTCTGGATGCTTAAGATATTCTCTTTATTGCTGATTCTAAGATATTTACTATTTGCCTTGTTATAGGTTCCTTTGTGTTTCTTGGGTTTCGTTTCAAAGTTGCTTGAAATTATTGCATAGCTCACTAATGGTTTATTTATTTATTTTGCTTTTTTAAAATGAGCCGTTTTCTTTGTTTCATTTTGGATAGTTCCTATTGTTATGTCTTCAAGTTTAGTTATCTTTTTGTTCACAATATTTAGTCTGCTATTAATTCTATCCAGTGCATTTTTCGTCTCCTGCACTATAATTTTCACCTCTAGAATTTCAGTCAGGATATTTTTTTATGTCTTCCATACTTATAATGTTTCATTTTCCTCTAGTTTTCTGAAAATATGGAATACAGTTATAAAAGCTTTTTTTTTCAATTGCTTGTATGCTAATTGAAGCATTTATGTGTGGGTCAGTTTCAATATTTAATTTTTCTTCTTACTGAGGGTTTTTCTGTTGTTTTTATTTATTGCCTGGAAATTATTTAATTAGATGACAGACTTTGTGAATTTTACCTTGATAAGTGCGAGATACTTTTGTATTCCTGTTGGAAAGTTTGATCATTTTAGGCCTCACTTTAAAATTTTTAAGTGTGACCATAACCACATTCATTTTGGGATTATTAATCCCTACTGCTGAGGTAAGAGCCTTCTGACTACCCAATTTCTTCTGAATTATAAGATTCTCCAGTCTGGCTGGTGGGAACAGGAGTCAGGAAAACAATGCTAAATGATCAGGGCTTTCTTAACAAAGATTGCTGGTACCTGGATAAATGGATGTTTGAATGATAAACAAGCCTTGGGAGTTAAAGACTCTTGGTGTTATTTCTATAATTGACTTAGGGACCTTCACACTTTACCCCCCAAGGAGCATTTGTTTATGTTAAAAGGCAAAAGTCTCTCTCCCTCTCTCTGGAGGAGTGATGGGAGCAGATGTGTCAGCTCTCTTGTATAGGTCCTATGTACACACAGGAGATTTCTGCCCTCACTGCATTGCCCTATGGGGAATTGGAGCATGAGAGACTGACAACATATGTTCTCTGAGTAATTAAACATTTTCCTCTGATCCAGAAACCTCATGTTTCCTGTCAAAAAAACTCATAAATGTAGATATAAAAACTTAATAATAGGCACTATTCCCAGTACTGTGTGAGCTCTGAGTACATTTCTTTTAATCCTTTTGCATGTTTGTTCCCTAGCCTTGGGTATTTTCATCACAAGCATGCACTGATTAGTATTCTCCTGTATCCCTTTGCAAATCTCCACAGTTCTCACTCTGTTTATATTTGTCTCCTCTGGTATTCTGTCCTATGAATCCTAGCTACTTAGGATCTCCCTGGACCCTCAGCTCTGATTCCTCAGCTTAGGGAGCACACCAAGCTTTGCCTGAGTTAGTCCTTACTGTGCCACAACATGAAAATTCTCTAAAAGCAATAAACTATGGCATCAGAGGGCTCACCTCATTTTTTTCTTGTATCTCAGGGATCACTGTTCTTGTGTCCAATGTCATATATTTTGTCTAGTGTTTCAATTGTTAAGGGCAGGGAGTGGGTAAATCCAGTACTCTGTCTTTGATGGAAGTAGAAGTGATATTGCAGCATTTTTAACAGAGAAAATTGTAAAGAGAACAAACTGCCCATGTCAGGAGAATAAATAAAGACATTTTCAGATAATCATACAGTGATATACACTATAGCCTGAATTTTAATTAAAAAAATCACACATACAATTTTGAGTGCCAGAGAAATACATATACAGCTGCCTCCTTTATCTCCACTTAGTAAAAGTGAAAAAGTTGTAGAATAATATATATTATCATACAAGATAAATATGTTTCAGAAAGAGGCAAATCAATACTATATATTAATTTTGAATACCTACACATGGAGAATGAGTATAAAAACTTCTATTAGAATGATAAGCATCCAACTGAAACATGTTAATCAGATACCTTTTGGGACTAGCATATATATACAGTTTTATTTCCTAAGGTATTTGTTCAGTACATAGATATCTGATTGTGGCCAAAGGAGCAGATGTCTTCAAAATGTAGCTCTGTGGTGTTTTGTTTGAAATTATTCCAGGAAGCTAAGATTTACATCTGTTTGTTTCAACAATGATTTTGTAATCCATATAATATCCTACATAAATCCCTTTCTGCTTATAGTAGCTAAAGTATATTCAGGTCCCTGCAATTAAAGCTTGACTCATATAAAATATCATTCAAAAAATGAAGAAATGGAGCATGAAGGATGTGTAAATTTAAAAAGGTAGAGATGGGGTAAGATATTTTAGGTAGAGAGAACAGTAGAAACAGAGGAACTGGAACCTTTCCATTTACATTCAAACATTCTCAATTCACTCACATCTTAAAGGAAAGACACACGTTCCCCTCTATACACTTACACCTGGCTTCTGCCAACTAACTTCCATTCCATTAAAATTATCAGAGAATTTCAATCTTCCACTTACTTGACCTCTAAGTGTGTTCATTACTCCCACTTGTAACATTCTCTTTCTTGAGCTTATAATACTATATCTGCTGGGTTTCCCCTTTCTATCTGGCCTTCTCTTCTCAGCCTTCAACGCAGGCTCATATATTCGGCCACTTAATAGTGGATTTCTTAAAAGTTTGGTGGTTGGTCCTTCTCTCACTTTACTCTATATCCCTAAGGAATATCATTTATGCCTGTGGTCTCAAATATATTAATGTAAAAATAAATTTCAAATTTCTATCTCTTGCTGTGAAATTTCATATGAACCCCATCTTATATATACACAAAACTGCCTACTAAGTATCTCCAATTAGTAAAGGCTCCTCAAACTCAACATGTCAAAAAACAAAAACATAATTATTTGCTTTCAGCCATCTGTACAAGTTAAGCCCTAATTTTAAAGATGAGGATGATGATACTTGCCAAAATCAAGTAATTTGACAAAGTCACGAGATCCAAGAATTTAATGAAAAAATATAGGTCTTGACATTTGTCATAATTGGTTAAATATATCATGAATGTATGGATTACAACCCCATTCAGAACTGATCGTCACTCTCTAACAGTAAAATTACTGGTGCAGTGATGAGAAAGGTTGTTGAAATTCTGATTTCCATGAGGGAATCTGGTGGGAATTATAATATTTAAATGAGTGAAGGCAATTAAAAGACATACATGTATACATTTTTAAAATGGACATCCTTACAATGTCCACCCTCACCTCAACATAGTCTTAGAAGTCCTAGACAAAGCAATTAGGCAAGAAAAAAGTCCTCCAAATTGGAATGGAAAACATGAAACCATCACTATTTGCAAATGACATGATATTATATATAGAAAATCCTACAGACTTCACCAAAAAACTGTTGGAACTAATAAACAAATTCAATAAAGTTGCAATATACAAAATCAATAAACAAAAATCTGTTATGCTTCCGTATGCTAATAGGAAACTATCAGAAAGCTCATTTACAATTGCATCAAAAAGGATAAAATACCTAGGAATAAATTTAATCAAGGAGATGAAAGACCTGTTCAGTGAAAACTACAAGACACTGATAAAAGAAACTGAAATAGATACAAATACATGGAAAGATATTCCATGCTCATGGATTAGAAGGATTAATATTATTAAAATGTCCATACTACCCAAAGTGATCTACAGATTCAGTGCAATCCCTATCAAAATTCCAATGGCATTTTTCACAGAAATAGAAAAAAACAACCCTAAAATTTGTATGGAACCATGAAAGACCTCTAATAGTCAAAGTCATCTTAAGAAGAACAAAACTACAGGCATTATTCTCCCTTATTTCAAACTATTTTACAAAGCTGTTGTAACCAAAAGAGTATGGTATTGGCATAAAAACAGACACATAGGGCTTCCCTGGTGGCGCAGTGGTTGAGAATCTGCCTGCCAATGCAGGGGACACGGGTTCGAGCCCTGGTCTGGGAAGATCCCACATGCCACGGAGCAACTGGGCCCGTGAGCCACAATTACTGAGCCTGCGCGTCTGGAGCCTGTGCTCCGCAACAAGAGAGGCCGCGATGGTGAGAGGCCCGCGCACCGCGATGAAGAGTGGTCCCCACTTGCCGCAACTAGAGAAAGCCCTCGCACAGAAACGAAGACTCAACACAGTCATAAATAAATAAATAAATAAATAAAAGAACGTGAATTTCTTTAAAAAAAAAAAACAAAAAAAAAACAGACACATAGAACAATGGAACAGAATAGATAACCCAGAGATAAACCCAAGCATGTATGGCCAATTAATTTATGACAGAGGAGCCAAGAATATGCAATGGAGAAGGACAGTCTCTTCAATAAATGGGGTTGGGAAAGCTGGACAGCCACATGCAAAAGAATGAAACTGGACCACTACCTAACACCATACACAAAAATTAACTCAAAATTGATTAAAGATTTGAATGGAAGACCTGAAACCATAACACTCTACAAGAAAGCATAGGTGGTAAGCTCCTTGTCATAAGTCTTGGTGATGATTTTTCAATCTGACACCAAAAGCAAAAGCAATAAAAGAAAAAATAAACAAAGGGGACCATTTCAAATTAAAAAGCTTTTGCACAGAAAAGAAAACCATCAACAGAATGAAAAGGTAGCTACCAAATGGGAGACAATATTTGCAAATGAGACATCTTATAAGGGGGTAATATCCAAAATATATAAAGAACTCATAAAACTCATAAAAACTCAAACAATCCAATTAAAAACTGGACAGAGGATGTGAATAGACATTTTTCCAAAGAAGACATACAGAGGGCCGAGAGGTACATGAAAAAAAAGCTCAACATCACTAATCATCAGGGAAATTCAAATTAAAACCACCAGTGGTGATATCTCATCACCTCACACCTGTTAGAATGGCTATTCTCAGAAAGACAAGAAATAAATTTTGGCAAGAACACGGAGAAAGAACCCTAATACACTGTTGGTGGAAATGTAAATTAGTGCAGCCACTATGGAACACACTATTGAGGTTTGACAAAAAATTAAAAACAGAACTACCATATGATCCAGCAACTCCATCTGGGTATTTATTAGATGAAAACAAAAATGCTAACTAGAAAAGATATATAAAGCCCTTGCTCACTGAAGCATTATTTACAATATCCAAGATATAAAAATAACCTAAATATCCATCAACATATGAATTGATGAATAAAATGTGACACACACACACACACACACACACGAATACTACTCAGTCATAAAAAGAATGAAATCTTGCCATTTGTGACAACATGGACGGACCCTGAAGGCATTATACTAAGTGAAATAAGTTAGACAAAGACAAATACCGTATATCTCATTTATATACGGACTATTTAAAAAAATCCAACACTCCCAAAACAAACAACTCTCCCACCCCTGAACTCATAGAGAGAACGGATTTGTGGTTGCCAGAGGTGAGGTTTAGAAGGTGGGCAGAATGGGTGAAGGTCAAAAGGTATAAACTTCCAGTTTTAAAATAAATAAGTCCTGAAAATGTAATGTACATCATAGTGACTAGAGCTAAGAATCCAGTATTGAATATTTGAAAGTTGTTAAGAGATTAGGTCTTAAAATTGTCATCACTAGAGAGATTTGCAACTATGCGTGGTGAGGAATGTTCACTTATTGTGGCGATCATTTTGCAATATATACCAATATTTAATTCTCATATTGTACACCTGAAACTAATACCATGCTATATGTAAATTATATCTCAATAAAAAGGAACATCCTTATGATGGTTTAATTTGGGGAAATTATTAATAAATTAGAAATGTTACAGGAAAAGATGAGAAGACAGGGAAGAGCAGATATTATTTAGGATCTTATTAAATATAGGAGTGTAATAGTTGTTTTTTGTGTTGTGTTGACAAATAGCTTGCTGTCATGAATGATTGATTAATCTGTGATAGAGTAATAGTAGAGAATTAATATATGTTCCACGTAGAGATTAGATTTTTTTGAGGAAGAATATCAAAGAAAATTAAAAATTACAAAGAACAATTAAACAAAACTATATTTTCATAACACATAGATAACAATGTTTTATGTTTGCTTTTTAAAGAAGTAAACAATATAGATAAAACTAAAGTCTCCATGTGTTCACTGTTCTTATTTGTAGGCAACAGAACCCACTCTATTGAGTTTAAACAGAAATGGGTTTTTAAAAGGGGAATAAGGTAGTTCACAGAACCTCACACAGGGTGGAGTACCAGGCTTGGATGCTACATAGCCAGGATCAATGCAGCTAGAATACCTGACCAGCCATACCACGGGGCTCTTATAGCAGAAGTATTACTGCTGTTGCCACCTGTTACTCAGTACCTATGATGTTAGAGATTTGAAGCTAAAATTTTGCTAAAATGCCTCAGAAGAATCACATGCTTTCACCATCATGCATTTCCCCAGGCAGAACTGCCATCTCACAAAGCTCACTCCCCTGTTGCAACTGCACACAGGGTCTCTGCTTGGCAGAACCTAGGCCATACAAAGAATATCGGCTGCAAGACAAACTAGAAATGGATGGCATGAGTGTGGAGCAGCCAATCAACAGTATTTCTCTAGTCCCTTTGATCATCTCTACTAGTCCCTTTTTCCCTGTAACCCTATACCCTCCCTCTCACAGAAGTAACCAATGTACACATTAGTCTGTAAATAATATACATTTTAAATTTACATACACTGCATTTTGTTTACATGTTTCTATAATTGGATTTCTCTTTTTCATATATTTCAGACTTATTCATTATGCTATATTATTCATTGGTAACCTCCATCTAAATGTATCCCATTTTTTCATTCACTTTTGATGGATAGTTTATCTTTTTTATTATTATAAAAACTGGTAAAATTAATATCATTATACATATTTCCTTGGGCACATTTACACAAATAACTGAAAAAGAAAATTCCCTGGAGGTAAAATCACCTAAGGCCATTTATTACAAATATAGCTTCCCAGGCTTGTCCGTAACAGTCAAGAGGCAAGGAGGAAACGTGGAAAACTAAAAAAAAAAAAAAAGCTGCAACAGGTTAAATTACAAGGAGACTATTTTCAAAAGTAAAGGTATAGGTCGTAGGCGGGATAACTTTTTCTGTAAAGGGCCAAACAGTAAATATTTTAAGTTTCGTGGGCCACAATCTGCTGTAGTCTTCCTTGTTTTCTCTTTTACAACACTTCAAAAATGTGAAAAACATTCTGAACTTAAAAGGACTCTGCAAAAACAGGCTGGTAGTTTGCTGACCCCTGGTTTGGTGAAGCGAGGGATAGTACAGTTATTTGGAATCAGTAGCAACTGAGCTTTTACTACCCAGATCTGAAGGGAAGAGACAGGTTACTGGGACTTGAAAAGAGAAAGGGTATCCTCTGGAGTCAGATACATGGCTTGAGGGGAACTGTGAGAGGGCCTGCCTATGGAGACCTTCCAGGAAGGAATTAAATACCTGAACCTCTCTCCTCTGAGTTCCTGCCAGTGCTCTCCATTTGGCTATGCCAACCCTGAAGCCAGGGGCAATAGAGCCCTGTTATGCCACCACGCTGTCCAGCCTTCTGGAACAGACGGTAGGGTGGGCAAGGTGGAGAGTGGGTTTGGAGGAATGCACAGAAGGTATCTAGGAGGCTTCCATTCACTATTCTGAGACAGTATAGCTGGGATGGAACCTGGGAACTGGTGGTTTTAACAAATAACCCAGGTGATGCTTACTAAAGCTTGAGAAACACTGTTCAAGGGTATACAACTAGATGTGAAATTGCTGGATCACAGTGTATGTGAATTATCCATTTTAGAGCTAAATTATTCTCCAAGGTGACCATATCAATTTAATTTACACCATCAACATACGAAAACAACTAATTTCCCTTTTAATCTGACCAAATACTTAATATTGCCAAACTTTTCCATTTTTGCTGATTTAATGGGTGAAAAATGGAATATTCTTTGGTTTCGTTTTCAATAACATTTATCTGATTTCCAGTGAAGGTGAACATATTGTCATATATTTGTCATTCCAATCTCTCTCCTTTTTCTTTTTTTTTTTAACGATTTATTTTATTATTTATTCATTTTATTTTATTTATTTTTCGCTGTGTTGGGTCTTAAGTGTGGCATGAGGGATCTTCGTTGAGGCATGCAGCATCTTTTGTTGGGGCGTGCGGGTTTTTTTGTGGCGCGCGGGCTTCTCTCTAGTTGTGGTGTGCGGGTTTTCTCTTCTCTAGTTGTGGTGCACAGGCTCCAGGCCATGTGGGCTCTGTAGTTGTGCCGCGCTGGTTCCAGAGTGTGTGGGCTCCGTCGTTTGTGGCACGCAGCTCTAGTTGAGGTGCACGAGCTCAGTAATTGTGGCATGCAGGCTTCGTTGTCCCACGGCATGTGGGATCTTAGTTCCCTGATCAGGGATCGAACCCGCGTCCCTTGCATTGCAAGGCGGATTCTTTACCACTGGACCACCAGGGAAGTCCCTTCCTTTTCGAATTTATGTTCTTTGCCTATTTTTCTATTATATTATTTTTCTTGTTATATTATTTTCTCAATTGGTCAAAATTCTTTACATATTCTGGATATAACCCTATGTCTAATATATACTACAAACACCTTTTCCTCATCTGTGGCTTATTTTTTTTCATTCTGTTGATGTTGCCTTTTGCCATATAAAATCTAAAAATTTTTATGTATTTTTTTGATTTATACTTTATGACCTGTTATGAATTTTCCTATTAAAAGTTCATTAACGTGTTCCACTACTTTCTTATAATGTCATAGTTTTATTTATCATTCTTAATATATCTGAATTTTTTTCCAAAAATAAAAATATACTAAAAGGCATATAAAATTATGCTGAATTAAACTACAGATAAATCAGTATTCCTTGAATTTAAAATTCATTTGAAAGACTTAAATTTTTCTTAGGGCCAACATGAACAAATTGTCATACAGCAGATGTTTGAAAATGCCAATTAAGAGAATTTTGAAAGAAAGCAGATACTCGGTTTTGGCAGTCTTTGGTTAACACAAAAAATAATGTACTAAAGTAAGAGAAAGTAAAAGCAATTTATTCCAGTTAGTATTAATAATGAAAAAATATTTCTCAATGTAGTATTATTATCATGTATTGTAAGAACACTCTAATATAAAGAGGTGCAAGTTTAGCCAACTGGCCAATAAATAACCTGTTGTTTCTATTAGAAATTATGGAAAAGAGGGTACTTTTAAGAAATGGAAAATAATATTAAGATAATATTTTTGGAATCTGGTCAAAATTCTGCACTGAGCAGCTACATCTACCTCAAACATCCCAAGTTTCTACTGAAACAAGAGAGTGAATTGAAAACTCATGTGATAGTAAGAGTTCTGGAATAAAAAAGAATTAGCAGTAAACCAGAAAATTGTGAGGAAATCCTGGAAACTATAAAGTAGATGGAATCAGATTAATGAAAGAAAAGGAAAGGGATCAGGGGATGCCACACGGTTTTCCCCCAAACAGAGGCATAAACACTCCTTCTTTGGGGAGCACCCTTACTGCTCCAAGCTCAAAGTCAGCAAAGTGCTGGATAATTGTTTATAGACTCACTGTGTTGGTCTGTTTGGGCTGCTATGACAAATACCTTAGGCAAGGTGGCTCAAACAATAAACATTTATTTCTCACAGTTCTAAAGGCTGGAAAGTCCAAGATCAAGGCGTCAGGAGATGCAGTGTCTGGTGAGGGCATGCCTCCTAGTTAATGGTGGAAGAGGAGAAAGAGCTCTCTGGGGTCTTTTATAAGGACATTTAACACCTTCCAAAGGTCTCACCTCAAAATACCAACACAGTAGGGACTAGGTTTCAACATGTAAGTGTTGTGGGGGACGCAAATATTCAGTCTGTAGCACCCACACTCTGTAGTGTGGTTGCCTGGTACCTCTCCTTCACAGGCAATCTTCTATCTTCAGTTCTGTATAGCACTCTGAATCTTCCTAGTGAATTCTTTATTCTGCTTAAGTTAACCTTCTCCTTGAAACCAAAATATCCTAACTTTACACAAAACCAATCCAGGCATTTATGGTAATCAACCTAACTCGTCAATCATTAAAAACACCTGAACTGAACGAAGATCATACAACAATTGGAGAAAACTAACAGCAGAAAAGTTATTAACCAAGATGAGCAAAAAGAAAAACTGACCTCAGACTTAGCAAAAGCACAAAAGATGAAGTTATGATTATAAAACATAAAATAAATATTATAACCTTGACTGTGAAAAAATACATATAACTAACAAAAATAAGGCTAAAGAGATGGAAGTGGTTGGATGTATAAAATGTGTTCAATCTTTTGTAGTGGGAAGTCAGCAAACTCATTTTTTTTTTAACTTGAGATATCTGGTTTTCTTTAATTAACAGTAATCTTTTGATGTTCCAACTCTCTGGTCTTTGTTGCAAAAACTCCTATATATCCTGGCTGCGGCCTTTGCCTTTTCGGAGCAGTCTCTCAGAGTTATCTGAGACGCTATGTCCCTGGCTTAAGTCCTCAGTTTTGCCCGCCAAATAAAACATAACTCTCAACTTCTAGGTTGTGCATTTTTTTCAGTCAACACCTAGTAGCTCCTCTCAGCTAGACAAAAAGTCTTCTAAGACTCTTAAGAATGTCATCCCACAGCCCTCACATTCTGTGCAAGGTAGAGAGGATACTGTCTTGAGAAATCATGCATGTGGCATGTTGGGGCACATAGTGACTTCCAATCAGATCCACAGGGAAACACAAAGTTTTTAAGAGAATTATAAAAACACTTTGATATTGAAATTCAAGCCAGAGAAGTACGTACTACTATGTTATTTAAACTTGTAATAGTCAACACCAGAAAAATCTAGAAACCAGGAACTGCCTAAAGCAACTACTTCAGGGAGACATGGATTTGAAGGTGGGAAAAAGAGGAGGATTTTAAACTGTAGGCTCTTTTGCATGGTTTGAGTTTTTCAAACTACATCTAGCTATTAATTTAATGGGTCATTTGTAGAGATGTGGATGGACCTAGAGTCTGTCATACAGATTGAAGTAAGCCAGAAAGAGAAAAGCACAGGGAGCTCAGCTCGGTGCTCTGTGATGACCTACATGGGGCGGGAAGCGGGGGAGGGAGGTCCAAGAGGGAGGGGATATAGATATACATATACCTGATTCACTTCATTGTACAGCAGAAACTAAGACAACGTTGTAAGGCAATTTTACTCCAAAAAACCCCCACTAAACCTAGTTTAAGTTTTAAAATATAACTTGTATTATACAAATGATGCATGTTATTAGTTCACACCTGCTTATGTTGTTTTTAATTTTTTTAACATCTTTATTGGAGTATAATTGCTTTACATTGTTGTGTTAGTTTCTGCTCTATAAAAAGTGAATCAGCTATATGTATACATATATCCCCATATCCCTCCCTCTTGCATCTCCCTCCCACCCTCCATATCCCACCTCTCTAGGTGATCACAAAGCACTGAGCTGATCTCCATGTGCTATGCAGCTGCTTCTACTAGCTAGCTATTTTACATTTGGTAGTGTATATATGTCAATGCCACTCTCTCACTTCCTCCCAGCTTACCCTTCCCCCTCCCCGTGTCCTCAAGTCCTCTATGTTTATTTTTTAAATAAGAAGTTATATCAATTTAGGCTAGGATATCCAGAAACCTCGTTCTTGACCAATGACTCTTCCCCAAGGGTCCACAAGTAGGAAATATGCACACAATAGGCAAAGCAAAGCAAACAGAAGGCAAAGTAACAGTTCAGTCTCAGCTGTGGTCTTATTCTACAAACTAGTACTCAACATGGTGACGCTAGCTATCTGGGCTGTGACATACCTGGTAGACATTTCCTTCCTTAAATAATCTGGGAATCAGTCAAACAGGCTGTGAGGCAGGCTTGTTCTGTTTTTCCCTACCTATGCCAGAGTCAGATCATACACGCTGATGCGACAGAAGTTCAATCCCAAGCCCACTTGCCATCACCAGAGAATTGGAAGCCTCAGAGTCAAGAGCCCAAGAGAAAAATAATTCCCCTCCTGCCAAACTGATGTGGGGAGGTGAAGCTTACCTGGGAGAGCGAACTGCCTGTACCTCCTCCACTTTGAAGCGGCTTCCAGCACTTCCAGTTTCAGTCACGTGGAAGCAAACAGCAGGAGGAGAAAGGTAAGAAAGATCCCACTCACGTGTTGCAACTGTTTTACCCAATGGTTCTCAGCCTGGCTATACATAGTAATCACCTGGGAAACTTTAAGCTAAGGTCTGGGCTATATCCCAGAAGTTGATTTAATTGTTCTCAGGTACCTTGGACATTAGGCGCGTTAAAATTTCTCCAGGTGGGGTATGGATTGACAATTCTGAAACTGCTTTTTTCTGTATACTGGAGCCAAAAAAATAAGTAAATGTTTGGTGGATGGCGGCTGTCACTTTTCTCAGTCGGAGAGGAAAGTTATAGATAAGCAAGAAGGGAAGGCTAGAATGAATCTTGTGGGCTGGAGTTGGAGACATCACTATGAAGTCATGTTTAGCTACACACAGCACACACAGAGAGAGAGAGAGACAGGTGAACAGTACAGAATTACAGATATGTGTTTATACATAGACTAATATACAAATACATATTAGTTCTGTTCGCTGAGGGCAATGAGCATTCCCAGTTCCTAGATCTTGATTTCTAATTATCATTCCCCCTATAAAAGCAACTAGGTCACTTTAAAGAAATGGTAGGGAAAATACAAAATAAACCTAGGGCATTTTGTACTACCACAAAGTCAGGCAGTGTTCAAAAAATAAAAGGATGGGGTCATGCTAAAGGGACATAGGAACCAACCTGAAAGGACTCCCAATGGCCAAAGCTGGAAATATTTAAGAAATAAAATAAATAACATAGTGTTAGATTATGACTCAAAGTGTGAAATGAACACACATGAGTCCATACTGATACAATTAAACAAATGAATTAATAAGTGAGGAGAAAAAGACAAATCTTTCTTACAGAATAGTTCCAAGTAATTTATTTATATACTACCCCTTGCAGGAGGTGGAGCTTGAATTCTTCTCTCACCTACTTGAGGGTGCGCTAGACTTTGTGACTTGTTTCCAAAGAATAAAATAGGGAAAGGGAAAAATAATAACTATTTAAGTGGAGGAACCCGGAAAACACTAAGTGATGAAGGTTAACATTGCCTGTGATGTCATGTGGCTTTCAAGGATCCTCTGATGTAATGAGAAGGGCATTTCACCCCTGTGGTATCCTTTTCATAAACTGTAATTCTAGTCTAATTGTGAGAAAAATATCAGACATACCCAAATTGAAGGATGTTCTGCTAGTACTAGAACTAGTACTAGATGTCCTACTAGTACTCCTTAAGACTTTCAAGGAAAGCAAAGAGAGAAACTTATAGACCAGAGGAGATTGGGAGACATAATATCTCAATGCAGTGGATTGGATCCTAGAAGAGAAAAAGTAAAAACTGGTGATATCTGAGTGAAGTCTGGATTACAGTTAATAGTAATTTACCAATGTTAGTTTCCTAATTTTGACAAATGTACCACAATAATCTAAGATGATAACATGAGAGGAAACTGAAAGGGGGTCATGGGTATAGTAGAACTCTCTGCATTATGGCTGCTACTTTTCTGAAAATCTAAAATTATCCCAAAGTAAAATTTTATTTAAACACCAACAACAAAAACGACAACAAAACAAAGCAGATTAAGTACTGACCAAAAAATGCCCATGCCAGAAGAATAAGTAGAGATGTGTGCAATGATCTTAGTAAAGTTCTGATAATGTGGGAAAAGCAAACACCCCACATGATTCAAATAGCAACTAAATTTGAGAATCCCTGTTTCAACCCCTTTGAAAGTTATGTCACTAGAACATGTGACCAAATGATTGATCTCTGATTTTGACCAAACATTTCTCCTCCTGTTGAAGCGGAAAGAGGAGGAGGCTTGGGGAAGTGAATATAAGGTCCTTGAACTACTTACTGCACAGGCCAGCAATCTATATCAGGGTTGTGGAGGCACATTGAGGGTTGTAGACATTTAATTTTTCTTATTTTTACCTGATAGGCTCTTCAGGCATATTTAGGAAAACATAGGAGAACTCAGAATTAAATCAGCACTGGCTCGCAGTGGGAAACAGTATTGATAGTAAGGAGATATCCATTTCAGCAATTTAAGCAGGTTCCAGAGAAACAGAATGAAGGAGCATGCTCTGTGTGTGTCCAGTGGTTAACGTTTTCTTGTCATGGCACATAGAGAGCATTTAATGCACATTTATTGAATAAATGGCTTAACGTCTTCCAGTGGTCAGTGCAAGAGATTAGAAAAAAAAAGATTTCCTGAACTTGAATCACAAAGACATTACTCGTGAGATAAAATGGCAGCATGCACTTTAAAAAGATGTGCAGGCTGGCATTTTAGAAATGCACAATAATGTCCATTTATACTACTTCAGCCAACCTTTGTAATTATGTACTGTTTTATGGGGGAAAGAAGAAATGCTCTTAAGATGAGGAAAAGCTCCTTTTTTCCCCCCAAGGATTTATTTAATTTCACTTCCTGAGGTACAGAGGTATTTTCAGAAAGTACAACCCTCCCTCTTTACATATCAGTGAAAAATACGCTTTCTTAGAGCTTAAGAATTCTTGCCATCCCCTGGGAAATGTGGTAGGACACTTAAAAACTTTATTCCAAAGGCTAAACCCATCTTGGCAGATGATATCAGGGCTTATGTTTTCTTGGGGAGAAACAAGATGAAAATACATCAGAGAAAGGAAAGAAGAAAGAGGAGGGAGAGTGATTTAGGAATGAGTGGTGAGCTGTGAAGCAGGAAGAACCAGACGGTTCCAAAGGAGAATTAAGAGTCAGCCTTTCATCAGGGAAACTGGTCCTGGCCTCAGAGGAGGTGTGGAAAGGACAAGGGGCAAGGAACATGCCTTGAGAAGATTTGGTCCAGACCTCTCCAAGGAAAATATTTTATAACAGTTAAACAAGGAAAAAGATATCTGGGATTTGTCATTCCCCCAGAGCCTGTTGTATTTTGAGCTGAGAAAAAGAGGATTGAGGCAAGGTAGGTTCACCACAAATAGAAGTGCTCATAGGGTGCCCACTCCCCAAATTCCCGAGCACATTGAGCACACAGGGCAAATGTGGGAAGCTGGAGGGATGGAAAATGTAACCCAAGGATGAAAGGAGGGAACACTGGGTGTATTTATCAACCTCAAACTAAGCATTGTAGAATTTGTTTTCCCAGATCTTGACCATAATGGAAAAATCTTTCATTATCAGAAATGAGATCTAATAAATGGTTCCTTTTTTTTCACTACTGGCATTTTTTTTTGACATACAAAAAGCTGTGTATAATTAATGTATACAATTTGACAAGTTTGGAGATAAGTATACTTCCATGAAACCATCACCACAATCTATGCCACAAACCTATCCATAAACCTCCAAAATTTCCTTCTGGCCTCTTTTATTATTTTGTAATAAGAACACAGAACAAATGTATCCTCTTAGAAATTTTAAAAATAATAAGTGGTTCTTTATAGGTCAGGTAAGTGAGTTAAATGGAGGGCTGAGGGCTAAATGACTGTCAAGTGTATGGAATCACTGGTGAAGTCTGAATAACAATACGAGAATCCAATGGATATGAGTCAGTGTCTTCTTTCAGGACAAACTGCAAGAAGGTAATTTCTTTTTAAAATTAAACTAAAAGCTCAATTCCTTGGTTCAAAGTATCCTATCTTCCTTTTTCTGAAGGCAATTTGGCATGCTTAAAAATTCAATAAAAGATTATATTAAATCACACTGGAGCTTCAATACTAGGCTTTGTTAATCAATAATTATTTGCTGACTATCCACTATGTCTCAGGCACTGTATGAGGCACAGGGGATACTAGGGCAAACAAGAAAGAACACCATCTCTGCTTTCCTAACTTGTAGTTATCTCCCAATTAGCAACAGAATCTTTGAGAATGACATGGATTTAGCTCTCATTTCAGAATCTGTAGAAAGTATAGCTCCAAATTTCTGGTAGTGTGAGTCTGGGATTCTGACCTAATCATAAATGTTATACTTGGAGAGAAGGTCTGAGTTATAAAAAGATGAAACATATGCCTCTTTCCATCTCCATTAAGAACACAGACATGTTGGAATTGTGCAAATGGTAAGAACAGTTCTACTAAACTTGACTGGTCTCTTACATTTTAGAGTGAGTATATCACCTTTGGAGATCATTGCTTTTTTTTTTTTTTAACATCTTTATTGGAGTATAATTTCTTTACATTGGTGTGTTAGCTTCTGCTTTATAACAAAGTGAATCAGCTATACATATACATATATCCCCATATCCCCTCCCTCTTGCGTCTCCCTCCCACCCTCCCTATCCCACCCCTCTAGGTGGTCACAGAGCACCGAGCTGATCTCCCTGTGCCATGTGGCTGCTTCCCACTAGCTATCTATTTTACATTTGGTAGTGTATATATGTCCATGCCACTCTCTCACTTCATCCCAGCTTACCCTTCCCCCTCCCCGTGTCCTCAAGTCCATTCTCTACGTCTGTGTCTTTATTCCTGTCCTGCCCCTAGGTTCTTCAGAACCTTTTTTTTTTAGATTCCATATATATGTGTGATCACTGCTGTTTTAAATAAAGCTGTGGGAGCTTGTGAAATTATTTATCCTCTGAGCCTCAGTTTCCTAGTCTGTAAAACTGGGATAATACCTACCTTACAGAGTAGTCATATGACTAAGTATAATATCAGTCTAGTGCTGGGTGCACAGTTGATCCTCAAAATGGTTGATTTTTCACCATTAAATGGCCGATTGATGAAATGGCAATTCTTCTGTATTTGGAAATATTCACACCTGAGGGGCTGGAATGAATAATCACTGACAGAGACGATGTAGAGACAAATCATTCATCAGGAAGGACTAGAACACATCTGTACTGTTTTCCAACTCTGAGATTCTATAAAAGCCTTAATTGGATGTTGCCATGGCACTACGGTTTCTTCTTTCTTAATAAGCCAGTGTGGACACCCAATCTCCTTTAGAGGTTCAGATGGGCCTAGTTGTTTATTAAGCGTCTGACTTGGGAGGAACATTCCAGGTGCCTCTAATACCTTATGTCATTCAATCCTTCCAACACCCTAGTGGGAAAGGGATTTTAAAGATGTGAAAAAAGGCTCAGCAATATAAAAATTCAATGTAAATTCAGTATAATAATATTTAATGTAAAAATTCAATATCAACTCAATGAGTGAAGGATTGAGAGTCTGAACACAAGACTTTCTACTAATTCAGATCCACATCTTTCCCTCTCTTCAGTATTCAGGTTAAGATGTGGTTAAATTGGAACTTGATTTATTTGGCAGAAGGGGCCATAAGTAATGGGTATTTTTAAACTTTTAGCTCTTGGTAACCAAATTCTGCATATTCACTGCTAATTTCATGTCAGCAAGGGCCACCTGTGTTTCTTGCTGTTGCTGAGGCTACTTGGACAGTATTTTGCCCATTGGGTTCTGGGAGCACAGGTGTGGGAACTAGAGTAAAAGCCAAAAAATCTAATGACTTTGAACTCCCAGAGCATGGGGCTCTGGGCTCTCAAGCCCTCCAACTGACGACACGGTGGAAATAATGAGAAGCGGCTGCATTGTTTTCCATCACTTTTAGGTTTATAAGCGTTCAGGGCAAAGGAGGTCATTGTAAGTCATGTATTTTGTAAGTCACTGGTGTATTAGAAGAGACTTTTAAATATTTGTCATGTCATAGTTGAATATGAAATGTAAATTGCAGTTAAATTTTCTCATCAAGGCTGAAGAAAACAATTTTGCCCAGAGGTGTCCATCTGTAAGTTTAGCAAACCAGGCACCAGCTATATTTCATAACAGGCTGGAGAGATACCCCAGAAAACAAGGGTGCTCTGGCAGAAGTGCTAATTCTCATTAGGTCAACTGTGGATGGGAAGAATTCCTCTGTGAGCCTTTGCAGCCCATTTAGCCACAGAGGAAGCTCAGTATAAAGTTCTCTTTTCCTAAGTGACCAACAGAGGCTGAAAAAGTTGAAAACAAAGGAAACCAGCTCTCTTTTCAAAGGTCAGCTGGGTTCTGGTTGTTAAACCCACAACATCTGGCAGATTATAGTTAGACACTATTTTGCATACTGAACTCTAGTTTTGCATGAAACATTTGTAGCACGGAAGGCGTTATGTGTAGAAGACGAAACCCTCAAACAAAATAATTTCTACTGCCTCTGTGTAAGAAGTAAACGAATCCTACTCCAGTATTTGCTATGATCTGTGTGTTGTTGGGATCTTGTGCAGTTACTATGGAAATGCCAGGTTCCCAAAAGAGCATAATTTCCACTAGTACTACAAAAATGACCCCACTTAGCACAGTGAATTGATTGATCTCTGCCCTGTAATTTGGCAGAAGGCTCGAAGGCCTCCCATCTCTCTCACTGTTCTTTCTTACGAAATGCAGTAGGCTCAAAGAGCTTGTGTTAGAGAGTATTAAAGAAATGCAGTGGTTGAGCTAAAAGCTAAAGCATGTATTTAAGGCAGCACATTTCTTTAGAATTATAATATCAAGTGATGTTTCATTTCTGTTGTAAGTTTAGGAATGTGAAATGGTTAACCAGCCTCAATTGGTAGCATGCCATTTATTTTATTTCTCAATGAGAGACTATCATTTGTTATCCATTGCAAATTTATTCTGAGGCTCCAAAGGTAAGCAGAGGAAAAAAATGTTTAGTGTCTAGGTCACGTTTGAATTGGCTAGGAAATCACAGAAGCAAAACAGATGACTTGTTACCAGATTTGGTATTTTCATCATTTGACGTACGTCTAAACTCATTACTGTTCTTACTGCACTTTTCATCAGAGGAATTATATACACAAATTATATACCACAGTGATCTGAATATTAGAGAGCTGAGATCCACTCTTCCCTATTTGCTGATGGGCGGTGAGCTGTCAAGGAGGCAAAGAACCCGGCCAAGGAATGAGGGGAATAATGTTTTGTTTCAAGTTGTATTGTTTTCTTCCATACCTGGGCTACCCAATTACTCTCCAATGTCTTTGACAGCCTCCCTACTTACTTTAAAGATGTAGTCCTTCTTTGCCTGCCATTTCATCACAGCTGCCCTCACCCCCTGCCCTCAGCCACCCAGCACACACCTATTCAGATTCTACCTTCTGTAAGTCCCAGATCAGATTGCAAGTTCTTTGTGATGCTGTCTCAGCTAGTACAGCCAGCATCATTAAAATTTCTACATATAAAACTTTTTTCCAAACCACCAAGCCACTTATACTCTATGGCATTCACTAAGTTTTTCCCCAGTGAATCTAACAGCCTCTTTTAGTTTCCAGTCTTATCAATATCTCTGCATCATTTAGCATCATTCACCAGACCTCTGTGCCCATGCCTGTTGTGATTCTGTCCTCTCTTGTTGCCCCTTATCTCTGTTAATGCTCTTTCTCAGGTTCCCTGCTGTCTTCCCTTCCTTTCCACAACATTTGTTCATTCATTCATGAAACAAACATTTATGGGGCGCTTATCAAGTTCCAGGCTAGGTGCTGAGGATCTGCAGATACAATGATGAACAAGGTGTGTTCCCCTCCATCAAGAAGTTTACAGTCTAAAGTAGAAGAAAGGTCAGCAGATCAGCAATTGTAGCTTGATGATTCCTTTTGTAGACATGTGTGAAGTCTACTGCTAATGAGAGCACAGGGGAAGAGGTTCTAAAATCCAGGTAGGAGAAGGAACCAAGGAAGGCTTCCTAGAGAAGGTGACCATTTAGCTGAGTCTTGATGAAGGGGTAAAACTTATTCAGATGAAGGAGAGAGTATTTTTCAGGCACAAGGAACAGAATGTGACAAGACATAAACACATGGAATAGCACACTGGGAAAATAAGGAGCTTGTGGATTGGGAGGCAGTGTGGTGTAGTGAGGAAGATTATAGTCCCTGGAGTTGGAAATGGAATTGGATCCTGGCCATATGACCATGGACAAATTGCTTAATCTTGGAGAGCCTCAGTTTTATCATCTATAAAATGGGAATAGTAATATCTACTTGTGGTGTTCTGGGGGGTAGTTTAATGATAAATAACATAAGGCACCTGCATCAGACCTGGCAACATAGTAGACACCCAGTAAACTGTAACTATGATTATTATGGTGATGATGATGTGACGGTTAGTTTTATGTGTCAGCTTGGTTAGGCTACAATGCCCAGATATTTAGTCAAAGGTTATACTGGATGATTTTTGCAAAGGTATTTTTTAGATGAGATTAACATTTAAATTGGTGGATTTGAGTAAAGCAGACTACCCTCCATAATGTGGGTGGGCCTCATCCAATCAGTTGAAGGTCTTAAGAGAACAAAGACTGACCTTCCCTGAGCAAAAGGGAATTCTGCCAGCAGGCAATCTTTGGCTTGAACTTCAACTCTTCCCTGAGTCTCCAGCATGCTGGCCTACCCATCGGATTTTGGACTCATCAAGTCCTCCACAATAGTGTAAGCCAATTCCTCAAAATAAATTTCTCTCTCTCTCTCCACACACACACACACACACACACACATACACAGTTGGTTCTGTTTCTCTGGAGAACTGTGACTGACACAGATGGGTTACCTGAACCCCCAACTGCCTACCTGAAATCTCCACTTGGATATCTAATAGGCATTTCTAGTTTAATATATCCTAAAACGAGCTTCAGATAACCTCCCCTCCAAACCCTACTCTTCTTGCAGTCTTTCCTATTCCAGTCAGTATCAACTCCATTCTTATAATTGTTTGGGTCCCAAACCTGATGTCATTCTGGACTGTTCTTTGTCTCACATCATACATCTGATTCACTGTCAAGGCCTCTTAGCTCTATGTTCAAAACATATCTAGAATTCACCATCTCCACCACTATCCTCATGGCCCATACCACCTGGATTATTGGAATACCTTTCGAAATGGTCTTTCCTCATCCCCTTCTCAGAAGCCAGAGAGATCCTGCCATTCTCTGCTCAAAACCCTCCAGGGTCTCTCTGAGAGTGAAAAGGCTGAAGTCCTTACCTGGCCCACAAGGCCCTACACAGTATAGCCCCGTTCCTCTGGCCTCTCCTCCTACTACCCTCTTCTTGCTCATTATTCTTGGCCAATCTGTCCTCCATGTTGTTCCTCAAACTCACTGCATCACAAATGTCTGAGGGCCATTCCACTTGGTATTCCCTCTGCCTGGAATGCCTTGCCCAGATTTCCACATGGCATTCCCCTTCTCTCCTAAAGGTCTCACTCAGCTCAAGGCAGTGAGGCCTTCTCTGAAAATTCTGTCTAAAATGGCAACTTCCTTCTCCCATTACCCTCCCCACACAGAATTCCTGTCCTCCTTCTTTGCTTTATTTTTCTTCTTAGCACTTAACACCATCTCACCTACTACTACTAGATTTTACTTATTAACTTCTTTACCCTCTGTCTCTCCCCACTAGAATTAGGCTGCATGAGAGCAGGGTTTTTAGTATCTTTCGTTCAGTGCTGCATCCCCCAGTGCCTAGAACAGAAGCTGGCACTTAATAGGAGCTCAACAAATATCTGTTAAATGGTCAAGTGATCAAGATGATGATGACGAGGAAGAGGAGGAATACCTAAAACAGAGGTAGGGTCCTAATGTGTTATTTGTGACATGGGAACATGTCCATCTCTCAGATCTCCCAGTCTTAGAAAATCCAATACCTGAATGTTGGGCCAATCTCCCCTATCATTTTCACCAAGAATGTTTACTTAAAATGCTGATCGCTGGGCCTTAATTCTGGAGATTCTGATTCAGTAGGTTTGGGGTAGGCCTGTAAATCTTCATTTAAAAAAATGACATTGATGCAGGTGCTCCTTGAACCATACCTTGGGAAACAATGACTAGGACTGAGTCCCAAATTGTATAAGCCACGTCTGGCTCCCAGATGTATTTTATTTGGTCCAGGAAGTACTGGCTCACAAAATGTTTAAGAAAAGTACATTACTTATCAACACTTAAAAATTTCCTATATCATCATTATTTACAGATTTCTATTTTAATTTGATGACCTGACAATATTGGACCTACATTCCTAGATGGCAATAATTGGCTAAAGCTGGGTGGCAGCTGCAGATTTCGTTTAAAAAGGACACATCTAATTGTCTACTCCAGGTTACCACAGGTACCATCCTCCTCATTATGTCTTAAACACTGCACTCATTTATCAAAGCCCCAGAAAACATCTGAGTCTGGGACACCCTTCCTAACCAATCCAAGCCCAGGATGGGACTGGTGTCAGGTCAGCATAACTCTATACAAATCCTGAAACTCAAAAAGTCTGTTGGCCACTGCAAATCCAGGAATCCCAGAACAGGCAACACAAAGACCATTTCTGTGAGGAGCATGAAGAAAATTGCCCTTTTCTTATTTTGCTGATGATTCTGTTCTAGAGGAAATATAAACCACTAGGTAGTTTCTACATCAAACTTTTAATACATTAGTCAGTCATTTTACTGGTAAGGAGCAATTAGATTTACATAAAGATGTACATTGAGTTTTTCATCATTCTTCCAACAGAAATAAGTGATCAGGTCTTGGCTCCTCAGAAGAACTCTGCTCATCTCACCAGGAGACAGACAGACACACATCAAGAATCATGCTCCAAAAGGAATATTCTGATTGGACCAGACACCTGCTCTGTAGCAGAGTTCTCTCCTAGGATACTCTCTTATGGTCAGCTTGGTAGTACGGTTTTGGTTGTGATCTGGGCTGTGCCACTCAAGTGTGATCCAACTCATTCCCAAGTAAACTTGTCCATTTGCCTCAAGAGTGGATTAAAAGAAAACAGGCAACCACACTTTGGAGAGCCCAATATAAACATACGTAAACCCTAGTCTGGGAGTCCTAGCCTCTGAGAGTTGCAGTCGTAGGGCAGTAGGAGCCACAGCTGTGACACTGAAGGACCATTACTGGCAGAACTAGTGCCTCACCAGTCAGGCTGGCAGGCAGTTGGTGAAACATGACCTTGATGTTGACAGTAAATAAAGGTAACAGGCTCTCAAGGGGTACACTAAGACGTGTGGGATCATGCTAAAGGAAGGGAGGATACTCTAGTTCCTAGTGACTATAATTGATGGAGACTTGGTCAAAGATATTTTCCATTGTTATTGTTACCCCGGGATCTTCACTATCTCCCTACAGCTTCTAAGGTCTAGGAAGTAGTGGCTCCGTAGATAGTAGAGCCAGCATTAAATATGAGTTCAAATGTCACTTTTTCCCTATTCAAAGGTGAAAACACTGAAGATACTTATTCCTGCAGTTTTACAGAAGTTTTAAAAAGTTATTGGTTCATGTCAAACCCACTGTACTGAAATGGTAATTGACTTTTTTTTACCATCTAAGTATCTGTCGTAGAATTCCCTAAGACTACTAAGTGCATTAGATGAGTGTCTAGTCAGATGTGATCGTCAGCCATAGCTGGCAGCCCCACCCCAGTCAATCAATTTGAAGATGGGTGCTACTTTTGTATTACTATTGGTCACAAAAGGAACTCAACAAATGAGTGTAGACCAATGAGAGGAAAGACATTCCTCCCCTGGAAAACCATCTGAGGACAAATGACTCATTTCCTGTTTCCATATAGAAGTGCAAAATATTGGAAAGAGCGCAGGCTTTGAGGTTTGAAGGACTCAGGTTAAGATTAAACCTCTGCCACTTCCCAGGAGTATGGCCTCTAGGACTTTAGTTGCTCTCCTGAGCTTTAGTTTTCTCATCTGTAAAATGAAGATAATATTGATAATTCATACTTCATAGGGTTTGGACTTGAATAAAAAATGACATGTGTAAAGGATCTAGTCCACTGCCAGACTCACCAAGGCTCCATTAAGCATCACGAATTTGGTTATTGTGATTGTTCTTACACTAAGCATGTCATAGGGAATCAGAGAGCCATAGAATTGAAAGGGATGTAAAGTTTTCTAATCCTACTCTGTTTAAGAGGCACAAAGCATTTCAGATAAGGGATTATGCAGTTTTTGCTTTAGAGTGTCATTTCCATTAATTAACATTAATACTAATATCACCTAACATTGTTTGAATACTGACTATGTGTTAAAGTCTGGTATTTAATGCTCACTGTGACTATTATTATTATTATCACCTTGCTTTACAGCTGAGGACTTGGAGGTTTAGTCAAGTTCCATCACTTGCCCAAGGGATTCCTGATGCTCTCAATACCATTCTATGTTGTCTCCCGTGTTCAGACTCCCAAGGTCAGTCTTGCTGCCCACAAAAGCCCTTCTTTTTTTGTTTTTCTAAATAAAAACTAGGCAAATGGAACACACATACCTTCCAGGCATATAAAACCCCTGCTGATACCAGAGTCTCAAAAAAGTAAGCACACCTGACTCATTAGCCTTCTGTTTTTTGACTTCTTTTCACCCTAGGTGTATCTCACCAAATTCAGAGGCTAAAATAGTTTTAAATGCCCTTGGCTTTTTCTGTGATGATGTGCAGTAGGACACCTTTTCTGAAATCTGTCTCAGAGATTCTGGTCTAAGGTTCCACTTCATAATTGTACATGTTGAGGTTGCTACATGACAATATTCAACTGGGTTAGTCCAACATGATATAGTGTGACACTGTTCCAGGTGTAGCTGTGAAAATGTGAGCAGAGAATTTGAGGGATAAGGTGAACCTGACAGAGCACTTAAGGGTGGTGTCTGGTTAGGATGCTAAGGGTCAGATCAGATTGGAAGGAGGTAGAAACATTCATTTGAGGGTCTTTTGCTGGTGCACAGGCAGAGTCTGGGTGATGGGGGTGGGCAGGCAGCTCTTCTGTAGGGACCTTGTGTGTCTTCAGCTTCGGGGTTAAGTTCATCAACAGGGGTAGTGGTCTGGCTCTTTGGAGGGAAGAGTGTCTGGCTTACACCAGCAATATGTACTCCATGAATATTTGTGGGATCAATGAATAAGAGTAGCTGAGGAAGGTAGGGAAATGTGAAGACAAGGAGACATTATCAGCATGACATTAAAAAAGAGATGCATTTGGGGTGACAAGCAGAGAAGGAGGTGACTCTTCAGGTCAGGTGGCCAGTCGTAAATGAGAGGTTTACTACAAAAATAGGACACAAAACTCCATAGTAAGTTGTGGATGGATAAGTGGAGGGATCCAACTGTTAAAAGTCTGTAGTGTTTATAACTGTGGGGTGGAGATTATGGACAGTTTTATTTCCTTCTTTTTGTTTATCATTGTTATATTATTTCATTGTTTTATTCAGGTTTGTTAGAGTTTACCTACACATTATTCTTGGGTCTGTCGCATCTTGCAATGAACTCTGACAAAGCCTTTGTCCTTTTGTCACATGAGGAACTGACTGAAATCTGTAGGTCAGTTGAGCCTAAATGAGACTTTTTCGTAACTTATCCAAGGTTCATTTAACTCTGTCTGCTTATCCACATCAGCCAGGAGTTGACAAATGTGCCTTTCTCAATGAATCTTTCTGCCAGTTCTTCACAGTCCTTGTTTGAGTGCTTTTCTCAGCTTACCCAGACATCAGTGAGAAAAGGGAGATTTACACTATCTCTTTGAATTGACAGTGCCCTATTTTCTTTTCTTGTATGCAACCCCATGTATAATTAAAATCCTATTAAGTTTTGGTAGCTATTACAGATACTTACAACAATATTATAAGAAAAGCTGTTTCCCAGCCCAAATGATTATAGAATACTGTTGGCTTTGCCGGCGAAATGTATCTAGCACAAACATTGACTTTGGTATTTTCTTTCTTCTTTGTCTTGCATTTCTTTTTTTAGCTTTAGAGGTGGTGTCACCTGGGGCTTGATGCCAACCTCTTGGTGCTCAGCAGGATAAAGAAGCCTGGGGAGAATGTTGTTTGACATTAAAGAATGTTTAAAGTTCATTATTTGTGAATGTACTGTTGTGTACAGAGCAATTATGCTACACCCTGCTGACTCCCTTTTTGCTTGGATTAAGTCTCAGCTCTGATTTGTCTGATGTTTATCTACATTAAGCCTCTCTTTCTTTCTCTCATTCTCACTCTTGTTTCTTTTGTAAATAAAATATCTGAAGAAAACAGAGGTGAAGAATGGTAATGGGGAGGAACGTTGTCTGGAGACTTTTCTGTATGATTACTATAATTTGAGGAACAGATGTGGGGGAAGATTCCCCTGCTTTCTGAAGAATCTAAAATTTAGGCTTGTGTATAAACAGTTTGGAACCCATGTAATTTCAGTTTTTAAAGAATAAAGTCCTGGTGTAACAAGCCACATTTTTTGGTGAACTCTCCGTAATCTAGGTCTAGGGGTGACCAGAGTCCAGAGGATGAAGTAGTAGGTTTGGCTGTTTGTTTCCTCCTGGTTTTCCCTTTCTATGCCCTCTTTCTCCTCCAAGGTACTCTTGTCTTCACCAAGACCTCCCCCTTGGAAGGAACTGATATCAGGCATGGAATGGAAGTGAATGGACATCTTTGTGTTAGCATTTGCTGGAATTTTGAACTTCATTTCTCATTTTGTGTCAAAAGAGAATACTCTGAAAAAGTATTTAGTAAAAGATAAGAGGTACAAGTCAAGTCTGATGAAAGTTGATTAACTCCTCCAAGCCCCTGTGTCTGTTAAAGTGGGATCTATCAAAGGTACCAAGGGAGCAGTGGGTAGGTTCTGTTCAGGTGGATAGGTGAGAAAAGCAAGGTTATAACATACTCTCAGAAGTGTTTTTTATATAAAAGAAGTACATATTAAGAAAAGGATACATGCTTATTAACTTATATTTCGTTATTACAAGCCAAGTGTAAGAGCAAGAATTAAAGGAAATGTAAACCTTATGTACAAACTAAAGCTTTTGTTTCTTTTGTTTTGTATTGTTTTTACTACTTCAAATCAATAAGCTCCATCAAGCTGAATATTTTTTTACACCTAGAAGAAGGACATTATTACATATATCTCTGTATCTGTGTATTTGTTTTCTCAGGGATAATAATAATTAATATTAATATTCCATCTCTCTCTCTCTCCCCCCTGACCCTGGTCTCTCTTTCTCTCACTTATTAGCCTCTAATGAAAATACTCTTGGAGTGCTGAGTTTCTGTGTCTTTGTAATGCAGAAAGGAACTGCATCAGATATGGCCAGTTTCACTCTCAAGAGTAATAATTTCAGGGAAAATGATGGAGGTTAAAGAAAGGAGTAATGAAGAAGACTGGGGAAAAAAGGGAGAATAGGGAAGGGTTGAGAACAAGCTTTGGAAGCACGGAATTGGGAAAGAGAATTTTAAGAAGTAAACTGGGGTTATATATTGATATCCTTTGAGAGAATGGAATGAAAATTTTGATTAGTTTTGATTACTAGAATGTTTTCCTTTGAATACAAAATAGTAATAAGAGAGAACCATGATAAATCCTCCTAAATATAATTAGAGCTTCACAAATACATACATATATATTCTGTATTTCATGTCTGAAATGATTACCTAATCTGTGGTTACTGATTTTAAGATGCATCATCATTTCATATACCTACATTTAAGAAAGACAAAAACTCTTTCAATAATTATTTTAACAAGTCTCCAATTATAAGATGCATCTGCTTCAAAGATGTTAATATGTGAAAAAAATGTGTATCAGTAAAAGAGTATAGAAAATAATAGAATAGAATACACTAAAATATTAAGAGTACTTATCAGTAGATTTTGGAATTGTAAGTTATTTTTGTTTTCTTCATACATTTATGTGTTTTCGAAGTGTTTTATTCTGATCATGAGTTACTTTTCTAATTAGAACCAAAAACATGGTTCAGATGTAGTTTTGCAGGAAATTAACAGGGAATGAAGCCCTATGCTTCTGGGAACTTCTGATCTCATTGGCAAAATGCTACAACTGCTACCACCATCAGATAATTCTGTTCCAAGGTCCAGCAAAACAGTCTTTGAAATTATTGTTACAGTTTGTTCTGTGGATTTCCTAGGACCTAGTGAGTGTCCCTACCCATAAAACAAACATAACTTTACTTAGCATAAATTATTTGTACATCTATAAATGTAGGCATATCCAGTTACAAAATGTAATAGTGGGTGAATTTCTAAATAGTGCGCACACAATTTCTTTTCAATGGCCAGTAAAATGTTGAAGTCTATCCATATTCCTCAGGCCTTTTTGCTTCCCATGCTTTCTGAGCTCATTTGAAGGCCAGTGGGCTCAAGGTTTGAAGAATCTGCCATGTAACCTGAGGGTTTAACTCTCCCAAAAGACTGGATTCAGGGGGTTAAAGGGTATATGTGCCATCTACCACCTTCCCTTAGTGAACAATCCAATGGAAGAAAGAAGTTTAATAAGGAAAAGACTTTCATATTTCCTATGGCAGGGTTTCCAGCTCAGTGTGCCTAAGGATACAGATGATTTTGAGTCAGAAGGAGGTAGCTTGCGAGGGAGAAGGACAGTGATTGCATTTCTGAAAAACTTTCCCCCAGATCATCATATTTTAATGATTTTTAAGATAACTATCAAAAAAGCTCTAGAAGAAACTACATGAAACATGCAATAAAACATTAACAGTTAGATAGTGAGACATGCAATCAAAGGGTGGTGGCTGTTTTATGTGCTTTCTCCCAACCCAAAGTGCTCTCACTCCCAGAACCAAGAGAACCTCACTTTGCTTAGAGTCTGGGCCTGTCCAGAGGGCCTGGAGGGCTGATCTCCAGGGTGCTGAATAGGAAAGACTCATCCAGCTGGAAGGGGGAGTCGGGTTCACAAATTCAAGCCAAGAAAAATAGGTTGGAGTCAGAGGTCAGAGGTAACTTTGAGTCCAGTGTAGTGTCTGCCTCTTAATATGTCCTCTGGATCACCTCTTGCACAGTCATGGATTGTTTCTGGAAAGAGACTGTTTCAATACAGAGGCAGTTTAAGGGAAAAAGAAAACAGCTCTAATAAAACCTCAGTAAGACTGGGAGAGCAGAAGGCAGTGCTGTGTGGCAGAGTGTGTGCAAATGTGCAAGTGGGGACGAAGGGAACCTTCTTGCCTTCTGGAGGCCTTTGGCACATGGAGCAGTTCGGCTTACATTTGGACTGGAGACAGAAGCCTTGGACTTAAACCTTGGGGCAGCTACCACACAAGAAGAGACAGCTGACTGCAATAGCTTGAACAGGAGCAGAGAGAGGACAGAAGTTAGACTGCGGCCCAGAGTTTAGGCTAAGGAGCATGTGATGCATTCTGTAAGGAAGTTTGCAGAGGCAGTCAGAAGTGGGAGAGGCTGGCATCGCAAAAACACCAGTGAGGGCAGAACCAGAGAAATACTGTTTTGTTATTCTTTTAATGATGCTGTTATGACTTACAGAATTTAGGTTACACAGTTAAACTACTGCTCTGGCACAAAGTGACTCCTGACTTTGCATTTGATCACGTAGGCTAGAGACTGAATCTGCCCAGTGATCATGGCCCTGAGGTGGTATTCTGTGTCAGAGATAAGACTTATTGCTGGGTACTGCCCCTCTTCTAATATATGGAGGCTGAAGGACTTCAGGACTCTACACTTGGCAACCTTCACATAATTAAGCGTGCCCCAGAATTCCATGGGTTCTCCAGCCTTCAGAAGGAATCCTTTCCCCAAACCAATATTCTTATCTCCCATCTGGTGAACCCTGAGAAATCCATTTACATTTTCAGAATGGAATCCACACTTTCCAAGTATTTCCTGGGAATTTCCAAGGAACAATTAAATATTCTGGTTGTTTGTCACCTGAGAAGAGAACTACAATGCAGGAAAAAAAGCTTGGAACTGGATATAGACATCACTCTTTCTAGACCTGTTGGAAATGCCCTTCCACAAGGTTCTTTACTTGACATTGTCCAGCTGCCAGGTTCCAAAACTAAGCCTACCCCCTCTCAGAAAAATGCCTTTTATCAGAAGTTCCCAATTTAGGCTCATCAGCTCACAGCCCATTTCCTCCTCCAGACTAAAGCCTTCCCCCTTTTCTCCCTTCAGGTGATTTGACAGAGGAGACATATTTTTCTTTACGGGAATGCCCCGCCCTTGTTTATAAGATTTGGTCTAGCTCCCAAGTCATGGGATAGAGCAAGTAAAATATTTGACAAGAGTTGTTACAGTTGGAAGTATGTCACTTTTGGGGGTTTTAGAAGATTAGCAGGGACATCCATTCTTTTTTATTTTTTTTCTCTTTTTTTTTTTTAACATCTTTATTAGAGTATAATTGCTTTACAATGGTGTGTCAGTTTCTGCTGTATAACAAAGTGAATCAGCTATACATATACATATATCCCCATATCCCCTCCCTCTTGCGTCTCCCTCCCACCCTCCCTATCCCACCCCTCTAGGTGGACACAAAGCACCGAGCTGCTCTCCCTGTGCTATGTGGCTGCTTCCCACCAGCTATCTATTTTACGTTTGGTAGTGTATATATGTCCATGCCACTCTCTCACTTTGGCAGGGACATCCATTCTTAATGATCCAACCACCAGCATGAGATGAAGACATGCCAGAATTGCTATCTCATCTTTCCTGCCATCAACAAGTCTTAGCTTCTAATTTCTTTCTTAACCACACACACACACACAACACACACACATACACACACACCCCTCATAAGAACAACACAGTACTTCTTTGTAGACAGGGATGTCTAGATAAAAACAAAAAAAGTCTTAATCTGTAAAGGTACAATCATACATCTAATTTATATTACTAATTGCTGGTCAGAAGCAGTGTTCTAGAAGGGAAATGGGTGAGTACCTGTGTTATATCTGTGTAAGTAAAAGACCCTGTCCAAATGGCCATTCCCAAAGACAAATTCTGTTACAGAAATTTTGCTACAGAATAAAAAATCTGCACTCAAATTGTCATTTCTAGCTTTGATGTTTTAAATTTTCATCCTCCATTGGCACCTTCTTTACAAAAATAAATTAATAAATACAATCAAATAAGACCTTGAGAGGCTGTCCAGTTTCAAACAATTTTAAGGCACATTTGAATAATTTCGGTTAAGGATAGTCTACTAGGGTAAATATTTGGATAAAAGTGGTATTCTTCGTCCTGCTT
Organism: Balaenoptera musculus; assembly: GCF_009873245.2. Taxonomy (NCBI): domain Eukaryota; kingdom Metazoa; phylum Chordata; class Mammalia; order Artiodactyla; family Balaenopteridae; genus Balaenoptera; species Balaenoptera musculus. The sequence goes on along the minus strand of NC_045800.1, from coordinate 74,451,210 downwards.
CATTTCCAGAATATTCTGAGTTAGGATCTATGAGGAGGAAGAGGATAAGCACTTGGATTTCACTCTGGAATAACTTTCTTACAAGCCAACACAATTCGGTGAACCAGCAAATATTTCTACCGCCACTACTTTTATACTTAGAAAAGGACTTTCTTCTTGTCTTTTAAATGATTCTTTGGAAAAATATTTTAAATCCTCCTGGGTCTTATTAATATTTCACTTCTTAGCCTAACCTTTTGAATCACTACTTTCTGCCTTACCTCTGGGATCATGTTTTTCTGTTTGATCGTCAGAGTTCCAGTCTAGTAAAAGGTTTACCCAGAATGAACATAGTAGAAACAACGGAAATGGCTACCTATATGGAGTTCTCCAATTTAATAATGCTCATCAGGACCAGAAGGGAACTTCTGAGGTTATGCCATCTGGACCCCTCATGGCCTTGGAGATAAAGTCTTTGCATTTTATTTTTATTCACTCTCCTAGATTTCATTCTACTTTCATTTTTATTCCTCTAGATCCTCATTCGTTTTTTCTGATTTCTGTCTATCACTTAGACAATGATATATCTCTTAGCAATGGTATATCTCCTACACAACGATATAGCTGCCTGATTTTATTGCATTAAATAAACATTTATACAATGTTTTGCTCACTTCCCCTTTCTTATATTAGTTTTCTCTCCCTTCTCCTTTATCTGGTAAAGACCTAAAGGAGATAAGGGCGCCAACCATAGGGATAAATATCTGGTAAGAAAACTTTCCAGAAGAGGAAACAGCAAGTTCAAATCCTTGAAAAGGAGCATGGCATGGCTGGCATAGATTGTGCAAGAACAAGGGGGTAGAAAAGATGAAGTCAGAAATCAACTAGACCTTTATAAGCTATGAAGGGGCTTTGGTTTTTCACTCTGAGTGAGATGGAAAGCCCCTGGAGGATGTTGATTGGTTTAATCTTTATCTTTAAAAGCTCACCCACACTAGCCAGATATGTTGAGAATATATTATGACCAACAAAGGTCAAAGAAAGGTACAAGGGTGGGAGCCAACTGAAATAATCTAGGAAAGGGATAATGGTGACTTGGACCAAGTTACTAGCAGTTAAAGAGATTAACGAATTGTTTGGATTCTGGATGTATTTTGAGAGGGGAGCCCACAGGATCTGATAACCAATTTGATGTGTGATGATGAGGGAAAGAGAAGTAAAGGGTGAATCCAAGATTTTGGCATAATAAACTGGAAGAAAGGAGTTGCCACTAACTGAAAAGGGAATGGCTGAGGGTAGAACAAATTTGGGATAAGAACAAGATCAGGAGCTTAGTTTCTTTGGATGTATTCACACTGGGATTCCTAATAGCTGTCCAGATATAGATGTCAAGTAGGCAGGTGAATTTATGGATCTGGAATTCAGGGGAGTGTTCCCGATTGTATATACAAATATAAGAATCCTCATTATATATAGTATTTAAAGATGGGAGAATGAATGAAACTTCCAAAAGAGTAAGAGAGTAGCTTAAAAGGAGAGGAGATTCATGGATAGTAGTCTAATCTACCCAAGAGTTTCATGGATTATGTCCCGTTACTGTAAAAGTCTCACTGGCATAGCATTCTGTCTTTGCTTTAAGGGAGAATGCCCAGAGAATAAACATCCCGTTGAAGGTTTCTTTAAAATTTCCACAGAGCACACACATTCACTGGTGGTGATCCAAGAACAGGTGTGTGTTGTCTGTGAGTCTGTATGTTTGTACATTTTTTTCTTCTGATTTTGAAATATGTTGAGTGCACCAACGTGTTGGAAGTGTAATCTACTGGAGGAGGAAAACATACCAAGATTCGTTAGAAGAAATAAGTTAATTAATAAACCTAGAGAAAACTGTACAGTTCCTGAGTCCTTGTGGAGAAACTGATGACATATGGAGAAGGATTCTGCTGAACGTGTATTTCTTGCTGCCACAAGAGTGAGGTGAGTAAGAATGCTGTTGCAGATGGGAGAAATGCTTGACTGACTGCACGAGTGCCATCCCTGGTTGCCTTGGTTACAGGCAACTTATTACACATGCAAATGAAATAAGTGGTAGTTAGCAGTGGAGCAACAGGTGACCTAGCTAGCACTACCTTGTGGGTAGGCTGTGTGGCAGGGATAGGATGAGGACAGGAGACAAAGAACTCATTGTGAATAACAAGGGCCACATTAGGGCTTCCTGTTCAGGAACCTCTCAGTGTAGCAGAACTTTTTATATCTTCCACTAAGTTTGGTCAGCCTCAACGTAGATAACCTGCATCATTGCCACCCTGGTCCTGTCTAATGGCCTTCTAATGTTGAATAGAAGGACACCCTAGGGAGAACAATGTGGGTGGGTGAACAAAATCATTTAAAAATACCTTTCTTCTCACAAAAGGGAAGAGGACATTCTGAAATTCATCCGAGCATTTTAGCATTAATTTCTTTGTAAATCTCTGTGGGTATATACCCCCAGATATTAGTTATGCATTATTCCAAGATAAAGTGAAATGGAATATAAATCATTAATAGAACCTATGAACATGGTTCTGATGGCTCAAACCTTCATAATAAATCCAAATCTCACAAGTAATACAGGTAACATTTAAGAAAGGAGATTGTTACTCCCATTATATGGATTTGGTAGCTTGATCTGAAACAACTCAGAATTTCTTTGCAAGCCTGGATGTGAAATTAACTCCCTCTTCCTCATCTGCCAGGCTTCACTGGGTTAATGAAGTCCCAGGAAGAAGGCTGCCCACTTACCGTGAGGGCTGTGGCACAGCCTGATAATCTAGAGCTATCAGAACCCACAGTGAGTAACAGTATTATAGCTGGGCCTCCTTCTCGAAGCATTTAGAGCCAATTTGATTTTTATTCTACCTCTGGCACAAAGGTACTTTGGAAGCTCTAATGTGGACATTTCAATATTGGCTTTACAGGAATCTTAAAATGTTTCGAGGGTTGGATTGAGGAAATAAAGGAAGCAAGGAAACAAAGACCCTTATTTCTGTTTCTAAAGTTGATTTTCTGCCACCTGGATAGAGCATTCATGAGGGGGAAATGATGCACAGTGTAGATCTGGGCCAGCAAAATCGGGAAGTCAGTTATCTTGTTCCATGTGGTTTCACAGGGGAAGAAGAAGATGAGCTAGTTAAGGACCACTGGGGAGAATGCCAGATGTGTAACATGCACCCGCAGGTGATGATCACGTTGGTCGTGTCGTCTGAGCAAGGGCAGAAGCTCCAGCTATGAGCACAAGCAGATGGAATGCCAGTTTTTATTCTTGGCAAAATAATAAACTCAACACTTCAGAGCTTTAAAAGCTTTTCAATTATTTATCATCTTCAGGTATTCACCCAAACACCTATTCTTCCTATTAATGTTTATGCCAATAGGAAGAAGTACCTCATGGCTAAATGAAGCCCACAGATTGGCAATTACCATAGTACATTAAGGATGCTCTGTTTAAGGGAATACTTTAAATAACTAGTGTCTCTTTGCACTGATACAATATATCTTTTCCCGCTATAATCTGAACAAGAATACCAACAACCTGCTTTCTCAGAAATAGCATTAATAACAGCTTAAAGATGAAATTCTTATATGGAGACACTAACTGCTTTGAGAAGACTCATTCCTACTCAAAGCAAACAAAAACATTTGGAAATCAAAGGCAGAATTCTTATTTTCTTTAAATAAGATGGAAGGAAGCAGAGAGTATTTATTTAAAGCTTGACTTTGTTGCATATATACTTTCAAAGAGAAAATGTTGAAAGATGACATTTCTCTACAAATAACAAATGCTGGAGAGGGTGTGGAGAAAAGGAAACCCTCCTACACTGTTGGTGGGAATGTAAGTTGGTGCAGCCACTGTAGAAAACAGTATGGAGGTTCCTCAGAAAACTAAAAATAGAATTACCATATGATCCAGCAATACCACTTCTGGGCATATATCCAGACAAAACTATAATTCAAAAAGATACATGCACCCCTATGAACATAGCAGCACTATTCACAACAGCCAAGACATGGAAACCACCTAAATGTCCATCAACAGATGAATGGATAAAGAAGATGTGGTACATATATACAATGGAATACTACTCAGCCATAAAAAAGAATGAAATAATGCCATTTGCAGCAACATGGATGCAACTAGAGATTATCATACTAAGGGAAGTAAGTCAGAAAGGGAAAGACAACTATCGTATGATATCACTTATATGTGGAATCTAAACTATGATACAAATGAACCTATCTATAAAATAGAAACAGACTCACAGACATAGAGGACAGACTGGTGGTTACCAAGAGGGAGGGGCTGGGGGAGGGATGGAGTGGGAGGTTGAGGTTAGCAGATGTAAGCTTTTATAAATAGAATGGATAAATAACAAGGTCCTATAGCACAATATCCTATGATAAACCATAATGAAAAAGAATATTAAAAAAAGAACGTGTATATATATATATATATATATATATATATATATGTATAACTGAATCACTTTGCTGTATAGCAGTAATTAACACAACACTGTAAATCAACTATACTTCAATAAAAAAAAGAAAGATGACATTTCTGTGTCAGGATATTTTTTTTAATAGAAATGGTACACACTCGTGTAACCTACACATTCTTTTTATGCAGCAAGCATTGATTGACTGTTTATTATTATTTATTTATTTGTTTATTATTCTCTTTATTAAAGATCTGTACCAACCACTTTGTAATAGGGGTGACCCCAGCCCCTGCCTCTTGGATATGCCTTAGGGAGGTATCAGCTTTCCTGCTGATTGCTTTGTTCCACTTCCTTGCTGCATGAGAGAACTTAGCGCAGTTAGCTTTCTGACTAAACTCTAGGAGATAAACTTTTTACAAACTTATCCTACTTGGAAATTACTGTAATTAACTACGAAATTACCGTACACACTTGTTATTTAGAACTTCTTGTTTAGGTCTATATGTAGGTCTTGTTATTCAGCACATTGATAAACATATCACTATATCATGAATTTGATTTTTTAGATATTTTGTATTTGATTAAAATTGGTTTCCTTTGTGATTTTACATATTTTATTTTATGTTTTTAAGGACCTTATTCTGAGAAAGTAGTCACAGGTCTCACCAGAGTGCCAAAGGGGCCATGACACAAGAAAAGGTTAAGAACTCTGAGAGACTTTTTTGCAGTTTCATTTGTCTGAAAATGTTTTCCTCTTGCCTTTGTTTTTGGAAATTCTTTTTTTTGCTGGATATTAAGCTCTAAGTTGGCTATTATTTCTTTCAGCATACGGAATATATCTATCCACTGTGTTTTGGCTTTCATGATTGCTACTGAGAAGTCACTGCTAATCTAATTTTCACGACTTTGAAGATATACTCCTTTTTAAAACTACTATTAAGTAGTTCTTTCTTTTGTTTTTCATTTTCAGTGAATTGGATTTAGATGTGTTTTTTTCTCTTTTTTTGATTTGTTTGGCTTCTTGAAGCTATGGCTTGATGTCTTTCAATAGTTCTGGAAGAATTCTCTGAAAATTCTCTTCAAATTTTGCCTCCGCTCCATTATCTTATTTCTTTCAGGGACCTTCTCACTCTATGCCCTACATCTTTCACTCTTTCTTCTGTATTTTATAACTTTTTGTCTACTGTTGTGTTATTTGGTTATTTTCTCTGGTCTACCTCCCAGTTGTCTGATTATTTCTTCAGCTGTGACCAATTTGTTGTTATTATTGTCCATTGAATTCTTAATTTAGGTTATTGTATTTTACAGTTGTAGAATTTCTCTTTGGCTTATTTTCAAATCTGTTATGTCACAATTCCAGAGTCCTTGAGTTACAGCTTTTTTTTTACCCTTCTATTTTCTCTTTTCCAATCATGTTTCCTTTCTCTGCATTCATCAGAACGACATGTAGATTAAAAGGCACAATTAAACTTTACTTTTAAAAATAAGTTTAAAACCATTGAGGCATTACATAGAGCAGAACTTGAGTACTGGAACTTCTCTCTGGGCCTCAGTTTCCTTATCTGCAAAGTGAGGGGACTGGGAAAGATCAGTGGTTTCCAGAAATTGTTGGATTTTACAAGCCAGTAAAATTTCCAAAAAGAATTTGATATGCATTAAAGGGTTGTCAAAGTTTTATGTTTCTAAACGATGATATGAGCAAAACAAACCACCATTATTTCTGAAAAGAATGGACATTTAATACAAATTTTAAAATAATGATCAATTCTTCCAAAAGAAAATCAGCTTGCATTTGCTATGTTGTCCTTATTTTTCTGCTGACCAGTCCTCAGACCCAAGTTTTGGAACCAGACTAATTAAGGATATGAAGTTCCTTCCAGAATTTACACTATCTGACTTCTAAGATAAAGCACTAATTATGTAGAATTTTTAATGAACACAATAAGAGATTCATTAGAGAGATAAGATGGCTTAACTTTGTTGAGGAAAGTTTCATAGCAGAGTCAGGACTCTCACTGGACCTGGTTTAAATCAGTCTAAGAATGTCCTGATGAGTTTAAAAAATTCCCAAGGCTCAGGCCAGTGCCATTCTCATTTAATTGGTCTGGGGTGGAGCCCTGACATGGATAGTTTACAGCACCCAGGTGATTCAAATGAATAGCCAGGGCTGAGAACCACTGTGGAAACCTCATGGGCTTTGAAATCAGAAAGTTTGAAACCTTAAACAAAATGAAAAGACAACCCACAGAATGTGAGAAAATATTTGCAAACGATGCGGCTGACAAGGGATTAATCTCCAAACTTTCTTGTGGCTAAATATCAAAAAAACAAAGAACCCAATCAGAAAATGGGCAGAAGACCTAAATAGACATTTCTCCAAAGAAGACATACAGATGGCCAAGAGGCACATGAAAAGATGCTCAACATCACTAATTATTAGACAAATGCAAATCAAAACTACAATGAGATATCACTTCACACCAGTCAGAATGGCCCTCATCAAAAAATCTACAAACAATAAATGCTGGAGACGGTGTGGAGAAAAGGGAACCCTCCTACACTATTGGTGGGAATGTAAATAGGTACAACCACTATGGAGAACAGTATGGAGGTTTCTTAAGACACTAAAAGTAGAGCTACTATATGATCCAGCAATCCCACTCCTGGGCATGTATCTGGAGAAAAACATGGCTCGAAAGGATACATGCACCCCAATGTTCACTGCAGCACTGTTTACAATAGCCAAGACATGGAAGCAACCTAAATGTCCATCGACAGATGAATGGATAAAGAAGATGTGGTACATATATATGATGGAATATTACTCAGCCATTAAAAAGAATGAAATAATGCCATTTGCAGCAACATGGATGGCCCTGGAGATTATCAAATTAAGTGAAGTAAGTCAGACAGAGAAAGACAATTATGATATCGCTTATATGTGGAATCTAAAAAAAAATGATACAAATGAACTTATTTACAAAACAGAAACAGACTCATAGACTTAGAGAACAAACTTATGGTTACCAGGGGGAAAGGGTGGCAGAGGGGATAGATTGGGACTTTGGGATTGACATGTACACACTGCTATATTAAAACTAGATAACCAGGCTTCCCCGGTGGCGCAGTGGTTGAGAATCTGCTTGCCAATGCAGGGGACACGGGTTCGATCCCTGGTCCGGGAAGATCCCACATGCCGCAGAGCAACTAAGCTCGTGTGCCACAACTACTGAGCCTGTGCTCTAGAGCCTGTGAGCCACAACTACTGAGCCCATGTGCCGCAACTACTGAAGCCCGTGCGCCTAGAGCCCATGCTCCACAATGAGAGAAGCCATTGCCATGAGAAGCCCGCGCACTGCAATGAAGAGTAGCCCCCGCTTGCCGCAACTAGAGAAAGCCCGTGCGCAGCAACGAAGACCCAACACAGCCAAAAACAAAAAACAAAAAAAAACTAGGTAACCATCAAGGACCTACTGTATAGCACAGGGAACTCTGCTCAGTACTCTGTAATAACCTAAGCGGGAAAAGAATTTGAAAAAGAATAGATACATGTATATGTATAAATGAATCACATTGCTGTACACCTGAAACTAACACAACATTGCTAATCAGCTATACTCCAATATAAAATAAAAATAAAAATAATTTAAAAAAAAGAAATTTAGGCCTAACCCTACTGCTTACTCACTATGTGTATGATCAGGTCACTCAAGATGGTGGTTCTCTTGCTCTCTGTACATCCCCTGCTGGACCACTCCCTGCTTCACCTACACCCTACTCACATGAATATCCAATCCTCTTAATCATAGGGCTTAATCAGTTACTACCTACAAGCTTGCCACCTGCCCCAGCCGCTGGTTTCCCAGATAACTGATGAGCCAATCTGAGGTCAATTCCCCCTATAAATGGTAGCCTCCCTCTCCTCCAAGCAGTGAAGACTGTTGTCGTGTCCTGCCCACCCGCCTGCCCGCCCTCTGCCTTAGGTGGTGGGGTATCGCTCTGGGACCTTTGCTTCTGACTTGTAAGATTCCTTATCCAGTGAATCGTGAATGTCACTGTCACTGTCTCTGGGTTCTTTCTTCACTTTTGTGGCTGGGCCATTACAAGGCTCCTACCTAGGCTTCAGAGTGCAGCTCAACACTATGTAACCTTAGCAAGTTATTTAAACTTTCTGGCCCTCAGTTTCCTCATCTGCAAACTAGGGATTATAAAACCTGTTTCACTGGATCAAATGAGATAATACACGAAAATTCCTCTGTAAACTATAGAATGGTATATAATAAATGATGTGATGATGTTACCATCATTCATTGTCCCAATGAAGGCAGAGAGGCTAAAGAGAGCCTAGTGTGTGTGGAAGTGATAGAACAAGACAACTTGATTGTGATGGGAAATAGTGAAAAACAAAGATTTATTGGCTCTTCAGTATTCAGCATTGAAGTTTCAACTTAAAGCAGAAGTTTTGTATTACTCATCAGGTTATTGAAAATATTCCTGTATAATAGCTATGATCAGATACCTATGTTATTTATAATCCTCAAAATAACCCTACAAAATCTTCTTACCAAAATTTGACAAATGAGGACACGCCTCAGGAAGCAAAATTACCTTATCATCTAAAGGTTACCTAGTGCCTAAAGAGCAGAACCAAGATTTGAACTCAAGTCTGGCTCTGACTCCTGTGCTCTTTGCATATGCGAGGACACCAGGGTGGCAACTCAGTTCTGGTTTGGTCAACGGTAACTTAAACACCTTATTTTGTAAGCTAAGTTGTCAGCTCTTAGAAGAGAAAAATGTATTTTAAGCCAAAGCATACAAGCTAGGTGAAAATATGACCTGCAGATGGACCCAGCCCTGGTGTCTGCTGAGGCCAAAGTTTATAGGATGGAGCTGACCTAGGAGAGTCCTCCTTCCCTTCCCCCCCCTCAGTTAATCCTCCCATTAGGAGGATTTTTTCCATCTCATTCTCATGAGTTTCACTAGCAAATAAAACAAAGAGGTTGTTTGGCAGCAGTTCAAATGTCCCCCTTCCAGGTGTACTTGCATTTTAACAGGGAATTCATCAAGCTTGAAATACATTCAGGACCCAAACAAATGAATCACCTATTATGGAATTTTAGAAACTATGGTCAGCAGCTGGGGAAGATATTTTAGGACAAAACACTTTTATTGCGAGCCTCTGAAATCATAGCCCTGAAATGTGCAGGAAAATGCACAGTTTATTTCTATTAATAGTGGTTTATTAGAAGGAAAAAGATAAGAAAGATGAGAAACATTTTAGTATTGAGTAGTCAGGCTTCAGTGAAAGCAAGGGTGTCACCATCACAATTTGAGATAGAAGAGTAGACACAGGAGTCTGAAGCCAGTGGTCTGAACATGACTCAAATAGTGCTTGATGCTCTAGAGTTAACTCTTCAACCTGTTGCTCTCCATGGGCTGCTTCTTCCGGTTCTGCTGCCAGCTACCTCTTTGTTGACTCTCTCTACTTCTACTTGTGACCTTCTCTTTCTGAGACTTCCTACGTGGTACTACTTTGGTCTCTGCTTACTCTCACTGTAAATTCCATTCAAATTCTCCAAAACATGATCAGATTGATTTGAACTGCTACCATCTGGTACAAAATGCCCCTGCTGGGCGGGGGTCTCAAGATAGAGCACATCAAAGGGCACAGACCACAGACAACTGTCTCTAGCTCACATGTTAACTCCTGGTCAAATTGGGTACGATTAAGTTAGCTGGAACCCATGGTACAAAGTGGGGGTGACTTTTGGTCAAAGAACCACCAAAAAGGGGATTAGAAGAATGACAGGCACTCAGTATGAACTGTTAAATACACCCTCCATGTAGACACATGCCCATTCCACCAACTTCATACCTGAGTACTATTCAGATGTCCTACTGAGCAGGGCTGGATTAGGATAAGGCAAGAGAGGCCTGGGTGAAGAATTTTAGAAGGCACTCATTTTCAGGGACGTGCAAGGGCAGAATCAATGGCTAAGAGTGAATGCCTCCTTAAATTTTGTACCCGAGGCACTTCATTTGCCTCACCCTAGTCCTTGCCCTGCTATTGAGAGGCAGTTTCTTTCGTTTTGACTTCCTTTTACCATCTATTACTTGAGTTTTAATGGTGTGTCTACCACTAATACTGGTATTTTGAAGACAAAAATCCATAGGAGTTCCAAAAACCTGACCATAGGGGTGCATTTTCTATAGAGAGGTAGCATTTACTAAGTCTTCCTAAATGAATCCTAAGGAAAAAAAAAAGATTAACCACAGGTTTTGTTTCACATTGATAAATGTTAATTAACAAAAATAGTTTGGAAATTTTGTCATCAATTTTGTTCCTTTCTGTATTGAAAGGATTATAACAAACAGCCCATGTAGTTATTTTCTGAGCTGAGCTTCAGTGAACTGTACAAATCTGAACTCTCTTTCCGAGGTGAAGAATGAAATATCTTGTGGGTGGAGGGTCAACTATTTTTCACAGAACAGAAAAACAAGGAAATTTTTTCCCCCAATGGATTGCTTCAAATTTGAATCGTGTGGTGTGCAACTAGAATTATTTGCATCAGGCTATAAGCTGTTACCAGTATCTGTTGGATTCCTACAGAGATGAGTCATTATATAATACTTCAAGTGGCACATCTCAAACATATTGGACTTGAAAGTAAACCAAATGGCAATTATAGAGCAAGCACTAAGGGTAAGTGGCAATTTTCTTCCCTAGTAAATTAAATGTGGATCATAAAAACTTACTTTGGTAAAAAAAATAATAATAAGACCTGTAGTGAATGCACCGACCAGATCCCCCTTTAGGAATTCATTCCTCCAGCTGTCAAGAGTGTTAGCTGCTGAAGGCTCATGACTATGTCCCTACTGGGGGAATTGCCCTCTGTTTACTTATACTGCTTAGCCCAAGGCTATGCCCCTTCCAAGGGAGCAGCCTGCATTCAATAACCGGCCGGAAGCAGGGGAACAAAAGACTGAAACTTTTACCTCTGTTACAAGCATCTCTAAAGGATCATCCCATCTTTGGAGCAACCTGTAGGATCCACGAGGCTATTGTAATTGCAACACAGTTCAACTTCTCCCTCTGCCCAATTCTTGTTACCTTATGTTCTCAGAGGTGCTGTTTCTGAAAGCGTCCCTCAAAAACTCTCGCACGTGCAAATGTCAGAATTTCAGTATTTATTTCCTGGGAACCTGATCTGTGACAACTGGAACCAGAAGTTGTCCTAAGAGATTTTGAGATTTTGGAGCTGGATGATCCCCTAGTTGAGTAGCAGAGAGAACTCCATCACTGGTGGTAGGTGGAGGATGAGTAGTGCCTGACGTGCTACAGGAACGCAATTGTTAATGATTAATTGGCACGGAACTGGGATACGATACTGATAGAACAAAATGCACTGAGAGGTGTATCTCAGATTTATAAGAGATATGGGTTATGGTGTCTTTAGAACATGGCTGGAAATTTTTTTACACTCCTTCCATTAATAAGTAGGAACTATGTCCTCTATCCCTGAATTTGAACGAACCTTTGACTGCTTTGATAAATAGATTATGGTAGAAGTGATCCTATGTGATTTATGAGAATCTATCATAAAAGGCCATGTAGCTTTTACTAGACTTGTTTACTCTTTTTTCAAACAATAGACTTTTATTTACTTGTTTATTTAATTGTACCATTTTAATCATTTAAAGTCTATGGTTCAGCGACAACCTTGTTTATTCTTGAAACTTTGTGCCGCTACGTAAACATTCGGCTGCCCTGAGGTTGCCATGCTATGAGGGAGCCCGTCATCTGGAGAGGTCCCAGAACAGCCCAGCTTTTTAGCTGTCCTCGCCCAAGTGCCCAGTGTGTGGTGGACGAAGCCTCCAGGTTAGGGTTTCTCAACCTCAGTACTATTCACATTTGAAGCCAGACAATTCTTCATCGTGGGACGTTGTATCAGTGTACAGGACTATCCTGTACATTGTAGGATGGTTAGCAGTGTCTCTGACCTCTAACTACGACCACCAGTAGTACTCCCTTTCCTGCAGCTGTGACAAACAAAAATGTTTCTGACGTTGCTGTATTCCACGGGGACAAAATTACCCCCGGTTAGGAACCACTCCTTCAAATAAATTCAGCTCTCAGGCCTCTGAGTAACCTTAAGATATGCGAGCCTTCCCAGTATATAGCCCAGTATATATCATGAAACAGAGAAAAGCAATTCCTCCCTATCGTGCCATCTCCAAATTCCCATCCTGCAGAATCTGTAAATATACTAAAATTGTTGTTGTTTACACCAGTAACTTTGGGGGTGTTTTTAAACACAGTATTAGATAACCTGAGCAAGAGAGAGAATAGTTATAATAACTGTGGAACTGGATGACTACAGCATGGAGGCAATCAATACACTGGAAAAGATAATGAAAATTGAGGACGTTTCATCACCAAATTAAAAAGTGAGTATGAAAGCTAGAGGTTCTTGGTGGCAGCATATAAAGAGACTCTTATCTCCAGAAAGCTGAGGATTGTGTCCCAAACCTTAATGATAAAAGTAGCAGAACTATAGAGACAGAGTTCTCAAATTTGGCATGTTTTCTATGCCAATGGCAGGGCTATATCTGGAGATGTGAGACCCTGAGACACGGCACAGGGAAATCTGGGTTGACTCCCCATATTCTCCTTAACCCTTTGGGCCTGGAAAAGTGGCCCAAACTGCTCTGTTAAGGTTCAGTTCTCTCCGCTTGCTGCAGTCCTCTGCCTTTCTTTCACTTTCATCCTTGGCCACTGGGTGAGTAACTGGCACTAAGTCACCACTCAGTCCTGCTACGGAAGTGCGGGGACTGATGAGAAAGGAAAGGAGCTATACTGTGAGGAGCTGTGGGTTCTAGCCCGACACGTGCCCCAGGAATTGGGAGAACATATATGGAACTTCATGCTGAGGCTGCTGGATCAAGCAAGGGAGAACATAAAGGCAGAGAAGAGAGAGTTTATGTAGGAGCACTTTTGAGTAATACAGGATTTAGCACCCTGGAAGGTCCCTTAGATGATGTTGATGCTGTCTTGGAGGATGGCTCTTAGAAGCTTGGAGGAAGACAACACCAAGTAAAAAATGCCACATCGACCATGGCAAAAAATAGAAAAGATATCAAAAAGCTAAGTGAACTGGACATGCTTGAGTGGATGTATCATATTATATAATTTAGGAAAACCCACCAGCCCAGTATGTTCTGTGGTAGGGTCCAGAAGGTACCCCACTTATCAATGTCATAAGGAATGCACCAGTAAATGGGGAATAGCACTGATGAAATGCTTAGTTATGATCTTCCTCTGTAGGTCAAGCTGACGGTAAGAGATGTTATGTAGAACTGGGCCCCTTGATGGCAATGAAGTTGATAGAAGAGTGATTTCTGAGAGTGATTAGTACATTCCTAGATTCCATTCAATGTCAGTAATAAAGAGTTACTGTAAGTATTAAGTTACATAAAATGTCAAATTGTTTCATAAACTATAAATGCTATTGACATAAATTGTCCAGGATTGTTATTATTAAGTTATGAGACTGAGCTATATTAACTCTGTATCTTAGTCAAATAGCACAGTGCCTGTAATGTACAAGGGACTTAATAAAGGTTTGTTAATTAAATGATTCTGAAAATTGATTATTAATACGCCAAAAAACTCAGATATGTGGATGACGAGTTAAAATACTTATATTTAATATTAAAAGTACCTTGGCAACAATTAATCCACATGCTTACCATTGTAGAGTCAACTCAGTTCAATCAAAAATTAACACGTGATTTTTAATCTCTACCCTTGAAGAGATTAGAGACTATAATTGGAGAAACTAGAGTCACAGCAAAGACAGTAAGAGAACAAAAGAGAGCAAGACAAGAGCATATTAAGTGTTCTGTAGATCAGAGACTTCGAAGACGAATGCCGGTTGAAATGGCCATGAAGGCTTCCAGGAGGAAGTAGGATGGATTTGGGGTGTGTTTAAATGACAAGAGAAGACACTGGGCAGAATGGGTGAAGTTGGGGTGGTTGTAGAGAAGAGGTGGGGTGCAGAAGGTCAACTGGATTGAAGGCCTAGAGACAATGTTGAGTCTGGTGAGCTTATGGACAGAGAGGAGACAGATTCCACCAGAAACTCTGGTAGAGTGTATGCTGAAGAGCAGTGGATGATTTGCTATGGTAAGAAATGAGGAGTCACTGAAAAGTTTCATGCATTGGAAGCAGCCACGTGCTATTTCTAGCTCCATCATTTACCCTTGTCCCTACACAGTATTTCTAAGGCACCTCCACTCATTAAGATAAATCATTCAGCGCATTTTAAGATTTCCCTGTATTTTTCCTTTATGTGTGCAGCTTTTATGATGATGCCTAGTCCTACATCATTTGAGGATAAAATTAATGTATTTTCTCTATTTCTTCTGTATCTTGCAGCTCATCTGTAAAGATGTGATGAAAATGGCACTTAGCATCTATCTTTGACCTGCTTCATCAGATCTTTCTCACTGGCTGGGTATATTTCTATTTATAATGATCATCACTCTGCAGTTGCAGTGAGCTCTTCTTTATCTAGTTATTATTCTTTCTTTCTGTGCATTTTCATTAAACTTTTCTGGGGTAAAGCATTAAAAGGCTATTGAAATTTAGAATGGTCAATGTCTAATACAATACTTAGAAATCACCTCATCAACCAAACTGGTTGTTTATCATATGTTAAAAATATGTACCCTATTATATTAATTTCCCAGGCTTGCATATTCTGTAGAATGTATAATTTGTGAATAAAAATATTACTTTAAAAATGTCCTGAAACTTAATAGCAGCTTTTGCTTGAAGGAAGGGAGGAAGGGAGGAAGGGAGGAAGGAAGAGAGGGAAGGAAGAGGAAAAGAGATAGGGAGGGAGGGAGAGAAAAAGAGGTAAAGAAAAGTCATGTCTGACATGGAATCTATCAAGCCCCTGCTATTCTGCCTCACGTATGGTTGTGTGTTGGTCATTATATATTAAGGCTGCATTAGCAGATTTATCTTTTAGTGCTAGTTTTGCTTAGGCAATATTCATGGAATTTGGTTGAAAGACATCTGGTGGAAGATTCTGTCTTTTTAGGGTAGAATAAATTGCCCTTTTCAAATTATTCCAGGCATGGAGGGTAACTGAGAGACACCAAAGTGTACACTTCTGTGTTCAAGCATATCCTTAAAAAAAATTAAAATATAGCCTTTTATTGTTTGAATACTGATTAAACAGAGAAAAGATGGAACATGACTTAAAGAAATGCCATTTGGAACCATGGATTGGCATATTCTCTAATCTCAACCATTTAAAATTATTGATCATCTAAAAGTGGTAGTAATCTGAGCTATAAACCTCTAAACGTTCTTCATGGTTATTACTCTCTGGAATAGGTTTTCTTCAATCGGTGGGTGACTGAGTTCTTTCCAGCTGCTTGGTCACTTGCATTTCATTTGTTTACTTAAATCTCTTAGTTTTTGGACCCTATTTGTATCATGTTAGTGTGGGGATCCTAGTGGTCTGATGAAGAGAAATGCATTTTCATGAATGGCTTATTTATTCAAACTCTGACTGAAATTTGACATTTTGTAGTTTGTCATCTCAAATAAAATGGCAGTCTACAGAAGCAGAAAATAAGGACAGACTGGAGTGATGAAGACCTTTAGACATCTATAGTTCACATCTTTTATTTATAATGATAAATGAGAGACTAAGATCTGGCGATTGATCCACAGAGATGGGAGAAGAACTCAGAGTTCTTAACTCCTGGGTTAATTTATCTTTCCTGTCTTTATCTTCTCCTCTACTTACTAAATGTTTCTCTCTTCAACTCGCTCTCATTTGCTTCGCCCCTCACACATAGACATCACCACAGGAATGATTCTGTTAAAACATTCATCTTGGCACATTCTAACTTGGCCTTATCAAGTATCAGTGGCTGAGATAAATTTCTATTTGGAATATTTTCTGAAAAGGGCCTCCCTGTCCACCATAATTTAAATACACAATATTTATAAATAATATACAAAATATATGAGTTTATATGTGGCTTTTTTTTTTACAATAGTCTAATCACAGAAAACTCTTAAAGTGCTGTTTGATTCTGATGCCTTCAGATAACTTTTTAAAAATTTTAGGATCCTATATTAACTAATCTTCAGAAGTTTAATACTTTTCAGGTTACCCAAACTAAAATTCTCTTTTATTTAAACACTTGCCTACCCCTGATGCCCCTTCCTTACCAAGCATAAAATTTGGACCATTGATTTTGACTGTCAATCTCCTTTTGTAAAACTTCCATATCAATTTTAACCATTATTTAGGACTGGTTAAATACATGGATCTTTGGAATTTTGGTGTTACTGACAGAAGACAGATAGCTTTTCATTAACTCCATTGTTCTGGAATAGCCCTTGTATGATTGCCTTTCTTGTATACCATAGAACTTCTTTTTCATTTTGACTTTTAGTCCTGTTAACCTTGAATCACACTGGCCCAAGTCAACCATGTCAACAATTCAATGAATTCCAAATTATACCTAGCAGCCAGACTGAAGGAGCATTAACTGAAATAAACTTCCCTGAGGGTATGGGTAGTATGGGGGAGACAAAACAAAAAGCCACAATTCTATTCCAGTTGTTCTGCCCATACTGAAGGCCACTTGGCTAGGGGAATAAAAAAAAACTAAAGTACATATAAAGCTATATTTTTGAATGCCTCAGTTGTCCAGTAGTTTAACACCATGATGTTTTTCTGTAGATTTAGGAGTTTCACTTGATTTAACTTTTTATTAACCAGTTTCACAGGTGTTTCTATGATTATGAAAGATATATATTTTCTTTGTAAAATGCCCATAGTTTACTGAAAAGCATAAAATAAATCACTTATTCTATCTTTCAGAGACAACAACTGGTAATACTTTGGTGTATAGCCTTTCTAATGTTTTCTATGCACGCACATGTACGCACATTACAAAAAAATTGAACCATACTGTAATAATGCTGTTTTCTCTTGATCATCTTTTCTATATAAAATCTATCATCTTCATGAATGATTCCACTGAATTCTACTTTATGGACCTGATCCAATATCAATAACTTGTACCCCTTTTTAAGTAGCTTCTAATTTGAAGCTGTTATAAATAACACTGCAGTGACTGTCCTGTTTATTCATCTTTGCCCCTTTGTCTAATACTTTCTTAGGGTTAATTTCTCTATGTTGAATTTCTGGATCAAAAGAATATAAGTTTTATGGATTTGGATGTATACTGCCAAATTGCCTTCCAGAAAGTCTGTGCCTATTTAGACTCCTAGAAACAGTAGAAGAAGACCCTTTCCTCACAGCATACCCCATACCAACAATGAGATTTAGAATCCCTTTTACCTTTGCTAATTTGAGAGGTAAAGAAGGAATTTTGATATTTCAATTTGCTCAAATATTGGTAAGGTTGAAAATCTTTTCATGTATGTTTTGGGTTAACTCTAACTAGAAAGCAACTTAGAGCAACTTAAGTACCAACTGTGTCTAAAATTGATTTTATTGAACTGAAATAAGTAGGATGGTGAATGCATTCTTTGAGTCTATTAAATTAACTGAAAGTAGGAGAACTTTTCATTGATATGCCTTTTACATCAATAGGTGATGTTTACTGAGTACTTGTTTTATGCCAGGAATTTTTCCGCATTTGTTGAATTTAGTCTTTGTAACAATGCTGTGCAGTAGGTACACTATTTTATTCATTTCATCAATGAGGAGATAGAGGAACAAAGAAGGTAAGTAACTTATCCAAGTTAAGTAACTGGCAGAACTAAAATTGAAACACAGGTCCTGCCTCTAAAACTCACACTCTTAAACTCTGTATATTTCTGGCATTTTTACATGCACATATACCCAAGGTACCTTGGTGGAAGACTTTAATAGTATCTTCCTCTATATTATATGTTATTAACAAATATGTTTTATTATTAAAATAAAATTAATAAAATAGTTTTCTTCTTAGAAAACTTTTCAGAAAATACTTTAATTTTACTTTAATTTTAAGTTCTGATTTATATATATAACTAAAAGTATATATAATTAAATTATATATAAATTTATTTATATAAATAAAACTAAAATCTGTGTTCTGCTTTTGGGGCTGAATCTCCAAATATTCAGAAATACAGATTTAAACTTTCATAAATTTAGTAGTTTAAGCTAAGTGTTAAAGCCCTCACTGGAAAACAAAGCTCTTTACTTTTTTTGCTGCCTTCTCTTCTGCCCACTAATGAGCTAGTTTTCTGTTTTCATAAATATCTGAATTATCAAGCTGAACTTCTATTTTTTGAGATTTGGAATGCATACCCAAGGCTATAGGATTGGATGTGAATATATAAAACAAGTTTATGCTTAAAAATATGTAAATGCATAAGCAAATGTGTACGTGGTTGGTGATACATAAGTAATGAAAAAGCTGCTACCATGAATGACAGGAAAAGTCAGGATGAAAAATTACTTGATATTGGTTTATGGTAATGAGGATTAAAAAATGAAAAACATGGTTTTGATTTAAAAGGCCAATCATCCAACGAACACCGGAAAAGACCAATTATTTACCCTAAACCAGTACAAAGTAAGAGACCTGAGTTCTAATGGAGAAAGATACACTTTATAAGAAGAAGCCATACGGTTCATGTCACTCAGGCCTCACTGAGTGTGTCAAGTGCTTCCTACACTCATGGCAATCCATCTTCTCTTTGGATTTAGGAGCCTTTGATCCCACTTCTTGCCTGACCCTGCTGGGATTACAGGTCGCTATAAATATAAGGGGGGCTCCAGTCTATTTGTGCCAATGATACTTCATTTTCTAAGTTTGATTTACAGATCTGAGAGGGGCAGCAAGTGATTTGTTTTGAGTACCAAACAGTAAGATATTTAACTCACAGTAACTCCATGGGCAGGTCAGAGCACTCTTATTTATATATGAGGACACTCAGGTTGAAGAGATGAACTCCCTTCACTCAAGAAGCAGAAAGACTGCTTGGGAAATTGGCAGACACTCCCTTTGTGATACTCGCCCCTCTCACCCCACCATCATCCTGTTAACTTCTTAATACTTAATGCCAAAAAGCTTGGCCACAAAAATGTGATAAAAATAAATGTAGCTAAGAAAAAAGGACAACTCTACTGATAGCCTCAGAGATATCCTAGTTATCTTACTGAGCCCAGAGGAGGTGAATAAGGTGCAAGGACTATCATTTTAAAAATTCATTTTTTTACAAGACGTACATTTCAGTTAAGATATGAACTTTATACAAATTCTCTTCCAAATTCAATTACTTCTCCCTTCTTCATACCACACAACTAGTTAAAATGTGAAAATTTACGTGGTCATCTCTTGCTCTCTCGTTTTGTAGATCAAGAATCCCTTTTTCAGTTTTAATGTTACACAATAGTTTATTTGACTGCTTTTCTTTTGTTGTTGCAATGAGATGGACATATAGAAGTGGCGAGTATTAGCCTCAACATTGTCTCTTTTTCCCAGAGGATGCACAGCAATGGCAGTAACTGACAGTTATATACGTAGTTCTACTTTGTGTTCTAAGTGCTTTATTTATATTCCAAAATCCTTTTCTAATGCAGTTAGTGGGGGCCACATAATTCAATATGCCAGAGAAGCATGACTGAAAGTTTATTGTTAGTTGGCTAGGAATTCCCTGGGACAATTATAATCTATTCTTATTTCTGGCTATGGATTGATGCCATCTGGGAGCAATGATTTTGGGTCCTGAAATCCTTGCTGAGACTTCCAAGACAGCATGAATGATTCCAGGAATCTCTTAATTAGGTGACACCCATTTCTTTAGCCCAATCCTGGGATATGTGGCCAGTAGAATTCTGGGGACATGGGCTGGACAGAGGATGGGAGTGAATCAGGTTATGTGTGAATGTACATTATTATCACGCGGAGAGTTATTCCAGGAATTATTTTCTATATTAACTCACTAAAATCCCAAGGTAAATACTATTATTATTCTCCCATTTTTCAAACCAGTAAACTGAGGCATTGAAGGCTGAGCAATTTGCCCACATAACTAGTAAGTGGAGGCGCTGGGATTCTAACCCAGGCAGTCTGACTTTACTGCCCCTTTTATTTCTGTCTAACCCACGATTCTCAAGGACAAACCATGTATTTACCTTGTGAATTATTATCCGGGACCCTCCACCAGTGTTCTTCAAGTGTTTGGTAATGGCAGATGGATTTATTACTGATGTAGGCAACAAAAGACGATGTTTGCTTCTCTGAGAGAAGAGGAGAAGGAGAAATGGTCACCTCCCTAATTCCAATACCTCAGTGGAGATTCAGGAGACCTAGCGTTGGTGAGGACTGACTCAGGAAGTCTGTAAAAGCCAATCTGCAGTTTATGAAGAGGAGCCATGACCCTGTCATTAGTTGGACCAAACTGCCCCAGAGTCAGGACCATCAGTATTTCTGTAGCATAAAAAACCCAGCAAGGTTCCAGAATGCTAACCAGGTAATTATTACCGCTAGGGCTATTTTTGTTTTCTTTCTTTGACTGAAAAACATGAATGAAATTACGATGCCATTCCTTTTGTTCTTTGTGTCCTCTTACTGTTAGGTTCTTTTTTTTTTTTTTTTTTTTTTTTTTTTTTTACTGTTAGGTTCTTTGTTTCTACTCTTTCCCTGCTGTTAGCAAGATGAAAAAGGCTTCGTATTCCAAGGCTTTCTGTTGACCTTTGAGACTTAAAGTCTCCCACAGGGGAAAGAAAGCATCCCTGAAATTTGGATTCATGAAATACCTCAGACTTCTGGAGGAAACAAATGACTCTGGGTTCTTTTCAACTCACAGCACACAGCAGACAGAAAAGCAGCAATTTGAGAATTCAGTGAGTCTAGGAGTCTCACAAGATAGTGCTTGTGTGGGGCGTTGGCAGTCTAAGGTACTAGTGGAGTGTTAGTGCTGCAAATTAAAAATGTTCATACTTCCCAGGATTTAAAAACATAAGCAGTCATAGCTTATTAAATTTGGGCTATCAATGGAATTTTCAAAAAGTTATCAATTTGGGGGTATTTCCCTTGTTTTGATTTGCCAAACAGACATCACCAAGTGCACACATTCATAAAGAGTTCTAGAGAAATAAAAAGGTCATGCTGTAAAGGAGAGGCAGTGTAATATAGTGCAAAGATCATCAGCTTGGAAGGAAGACTTGTGTCTGAACTGACGATTGAACAATTAATAATTCTATCTTCCTGGGAGAGTCATTTAATATCATCACTGTTCCTGAATTAGCACAATAGACTCCTAACTTGTTTTCCTTCTTCTACCCTTAACTGTCACACTTATTAACTAAAGTTAAATATGACGTACTTTCTATGTCCCATGAGGATCGACCTCTCTCACCTTACTTCTAATTAGTCCCCCTTCTCCCTCTGCTCTGGCCACACTGGCTTCCTTGTTCTTTACACGCACCAAGCCCAGATCCACCTTGGGGCTGTGGACTTGCTGTTTCCTCTGCCTGCAATTTTTACTCGGCTGGCTCCTTCACTGCATTTGGTTCTCTTCTCAATTTCATCTCTTAATATCAGGCTTCCCAAAATTATTTATCTAAAAAAAGGACCTCTTATCATTCTCGATTACCTTACTTTGCTTTATTTTTCTTCTCAGCTCTTATCTCTGTCTGTAAGTGTATTAGTTTACATGGTTGCCAGTCTCCCCAACTACAATATAAACTCCACATGGGCATATTTCTAGTCTGTTTTGTTCATCGCTCTATCCCAAATGTCTAGAACAGTGTCTAGTACATAAAAGGCATACAAAATAATTATCAGATGTGTCTTGGTTTCTTTCTCTTTAAAGTGAAGACAGAAAAAAACCTCCTTGTAGTGTTTGTAAAGATTATGAATAATGCATTAAGTGGAATCTCAAAGTCCTTTAGTTCATTGCAGCAGATCTGTCTGTGCTTCTCCTTTTCCTTCAGACTTTACCAATTGTATGTACTCTGGTGGACTTCCAACTACCAGTGTATGCTGCTCCTTGTCTGAGGACTATTTCTGAAGACTTGGAAGGACAGAAGTGACTAGGAAATAACATTCCCACCCCAGAAGCCCTCAAATTGTGACTCCTGGGTGTTGGTGCATAAATACCCCAATTCCCTAGACACCTGGGATAACTCTGAGGCTTCCCAGTGTTTCTCTACAAGATTAAGCTCTAGCCAGTTACAGTGATAGCTGGCTTGACCACGCATCCTTTATTGGCTGCTTTCTCTTTCTTTTATCATTTCTCCACTTCTCCTGTTGTTTCCCAATAAAATAATTGCATTGAATTATTGTCTTAGGATCTGCTTCTGGGGGAACTCAACTAAGATTTTAAAAATGGTAGCTATTAATATGTAATGACTTCTTCTAGTCTACTAGGTAAAATTCAGACCTTTTAATGTAAAATAACTGTACTTGTGTAAATGTGTGCTATTCTACAGATTTTAACACGTTATTGACCGGGGGATTTTTGCAGAAACTAATGCCTGTGGCCGTAATACGTCTCCGGTCAAAAATGTGTTAATAATTATTAAAAGTAAGAGTGTATTTCTCTGATATTTAGCTCATTCTCAAATATCTTACATTGTAGTCCTCATTTCTGTATTGCATATTTATTTTCTTATGCTCCTTCCAAAATGATAAAATGTGTTTTATTTATTGGTATCTGGACTATCTGTTTGGTTGTTATGATTCTCAAACTAGCCCTGTTCCAAAATAATCCATATCTTTGGGGTTGCAGATCAGGTATTGATACTTTAAAAATCTAATGGTCTCCTGTGTAACTAATGTGGACAACTCTGGTAAGTCTTCCATAAATTCTCCCTTTTCCACAATTACTTTTTTTTCCACAGTAACTTTTTTTTTTTTCTAGAGTTATCTGCAGTGCTGTATGATCATAGAGCTTTATATATTTTTTTAATCTTGAAAGACTCTTTTCTATGTTTTGTTAGCATCTGTTTACAGGTTATCAGAGTTTTAAATTTAATGACTTCTAAAATGTTACTTGAGACATTTAAATCTTTAAGCCTTAAAATTTTGTAACCCAACAAACTATTGATTTCAAAGTATGTGAAATACATTAATTTATAGACATTTTAACCTTCATTTCAAAAATATTAAGCATTAATACAATGGGGTACTGGCATAAGGATAGAAATATAGATCAATAGAAGAGAATAAAGAGTCCAGAAACAAATCAATATGATATTCAACAAAGGTGCCAAGGCAACGCAGTGGAGAAAGGAGAGTCTTTTCAACAAGCAGTGCAGGAATATTGGATATCCATATAATATATACAAAAACTTTGACTCATAATTTGTACCAAACACAAAAATTAACTGAAAATGAATCACAGATAGACCTAAATGTAAGAGCTCAAACTATAAAACTTCTACAAGGAAACATTGCAGAAAAATTTGCAACCTTGGGTTAGGCAAACATTTCATAGATATACATTAGACGTATGATCCAAAAACATTGGTAAATTGTACCACATCAAAATTCTAAACTTCTGCTTTTCAGAAGATAAAATTAGGGCAATGAAAAGACAAGCCACATACTTGAAAAAGATATGTGCAAAACATATAGCAGATAAAGGACTTACTAAGAATAAATAATTTTTATAATGAAATAAGAAGACAAACAACCCAGTAGAAGAACTGAGCAAAAAAATGTTCAGAAACGAGTTCTCATAAGTGGCCACTGACTACCTTCACCTGTCAGTAGCAGTATCATCATTTCTTAATTAACCCATGTGATTTTCAAGTGGTTACTGGATGCTTTCATATTCATTGGTTAGCATGCTCATGTAAAAATTATATTCAGATGAATATCGGGTAAATATACTTAAGTGGTTTGCACATAAAGATATGTTGTTGAAAGGTAAAGAAAGTAAGTGTCTAGATAAAGGTGAATCCTGTGGAGATTCTCATTTACCAGAGCATTTCTAAAGGGCCAATTATGATTATATTCTAAAGAATGAGTCAGGTGTCTTCCATTTCCAAACAGGATGTAGTTAAGTAGTTCATGATAGGTCATGTCAGGATGTAGTAAGTATGCTCCAATAGACAACAACTAGAAAAAGCCAGATGAATAATAAAAGTCATATTTAAAGAATCAGAGAGATGTGGAAATCTAAGGAACTACTTGGACTAAAATTCCAGAGTGGGGAGAATCATTTAGAGGTGAGTAGACAATTAGCTACCAGTTTTTCCCTGGGGCACTTGTCAATTTTAGGTGTAGGCTGATAAATGGAGCTTGACCCATGTATAAGGCTGATAGAGAAATCATTAAATCTTTTAAAACTGGAGATTTTAGAGGCCCCAACTACTTGGTCAGTTTTCTGCAAAAGATATTTGCAGTAATCTGAAGTGGCATGGGGTGTTAAGAGATAAGGGAAAAAAATCTGACAGGCAGAGTGAAATCTCTTGCAGTACTTAAGAAACAAACATCAACCAGGGCAATCTTGAAATTAAAATAGGCAAGAGATGAAATCCCTAGAGGAAGTAGTGAACTGACACTGAGGATCTATATCCTCTTTTTACCTGGGGACACCTCTGCGGGGAGTGGGAAGGACACAAGTAGAGGCTGAAAACCCAGGTTTGGCCCTGGCAAAAGGCTGCTGTTTGGGGAGATTAGCATAGATTTTGTCGTTTATGTAGGGACTAGGGAGTAGAGAAGCCTCAGACACATTGCTGGTCTCCCCCTCAAACATCTGATGTATCTGAAGCTATATCAGGAGGATAAGCTAAATTGAAAAACTTGGAAGAGTAGAACTACTGGAGTTTTATAGAGCCAAGAAGACAAAGACTCAGCAGCTTTAAAATAAAAATGCTAGTGGACCACATCCTAGAAATACTGGCAAATACGAGGTAGACTGAACTTTAGAAAAACTGAAGTCCAAAGAGGACGCATCTCAATTCCTGAATGGATTCAGGTGAGTAGTCCCTTACCCTATCTAACAAAGGAAAACACCTCTGTGGTGAGACATAACATCAGCTGGGGACTTTCCGGTTCTTTCATACACACTTTGTAACAAGAAAAAGTATGAAATATGTGAAGAGGTAATACCATACAATAGATAATCGAAAAAAAAAAAAAAACAACCCAGACAATAGAAGACCAGATATTGGGCAGGAATAGAAACGCAGACCTAGAGAACAGATGTGTGGACACAGGGTGGGATGAACTGGGAGATGAGGTTTGACATAAATACACTACCATGTGTAAAAGACATAGCTAGTGGGAACCTGCTGTAGAGCACAGGGAGCTCAGCTCGGTGCTCTGTGATGACCTAGATGGGTGGGATGGGGGGCGGGGGTTGGGAGGTCCAAGAGGGAGGGGATGTGTGTATACATACAGCTGATTCACATCACTGTACAGCAGAAATTAACACAACATCATAAAGCAACTATACTACAATAAAAAAAAAGGATCAGATATTAGAGTTAGCAGATGAGACTATAAATGAGCTTGATAAATATGTTCAAGAAAAAAAGAGAGAAAAGATAGATAAAAGAGATGAAAGGATGAAGAATTTCACCAGGCTCCTGTAATTTTAAAAAGGAATATAATGGATATTTTAGAACTATAAAATATAATTGAAATTAAGAACTGAATGGATGGATTTAACAGCAGATTGGACAATGAAGAACCCAGAATCAGTGAATAAAATAGGTAAGTAGGAAATATCCAAACAGACTCAAAGAAAAAAAATGGGGGAAAACTCAGATGTGACATAAAAGACAGGTGAGACACACTCAAAAGGTTTAACGTACATGTAATTGCAGCATCAGAATAAAGAAAAGGGAGGGGAATAGTAGCAATAGTCTTAGGTGTTTTATCCAAGAATTTCCCTAAACTGATAAAAATCAACTCACAGATTTAAGAAGTTTAGCAAATGTCAAGCAGGATTAAAAAACAAAAAACAAAAACCCACCAAAAAACCTAGACATATCTCAGTCAAAATACTGAAAAACAAAGGTAAAGAAACGAATTTAAAAGTTGCCAGAATTTAAAAGACAAATTAATTTCAAGGACTGACAAGGTGAAAATCCAATTTCTGAACAGAAACAATGGAAGCCAGAAGAAAATAGGAAAATGCCTTTAAAGTGCTGAAAGAAAATTAAGTGCCAACTTGGAATTCCGTACATAGCAAAAATATCTTTCAAAAATGAAAGGGAAGACCTTTTTAGACAAGTATTGAGGGAAATCACTGTTATTATGACTGTATTAAAAAAATAAGAAAAGGATATTTTCCAGCAGAAGGAAAATACAGACAAAAACATGGAAATGTAGGAGAAAATGAAGAATACCAAAAAGAGTAAATATCCAAGAAATAGAAATAAATATTGAATATTATAAAATAATTGTAATGTTTATATAGTTTAAAATATAATTAGAACTAAATGCATGAGAACAATAATAAAAAATTTGATAAAGGGGGATTAAAGGAGTGAAAATGTTCTAAAGTAGAATTCGGGAAGTGATAATTATTTGAGCTAGCTATAATAAATCAAAAATGCAAAAAAAAAAAAAAAAGGGGGCTTCCCTGGTGGCACAGTGGTTAAGAATCCACCTGCCAATGCAGGGGACACGGGTTCGAGCCCTGGTCCGGGAAGATCCCACATGCCGCGGAGCAACTAAGCCTGTGCACCACAACTACTGAGCCTGCATTCTAGAGCCTGCGAGCCACACTACTGAGCCTGCATGCCTGGAGCCTGTGCTCTTCAATGAGAGGGGCCACCGGAATGAGAAGCCCGCGCACCACAACGAAGAGTAGCCCCCACTTGCTGCAACTAGAGAAAGCCCGCGTGCAGCAACGAAGACCCAATGCAACCAAAAATAAATAAAATAAATAAATTTTTAAAAATGCATACTGCAATCTCTAAAGTAGTCATTGAAGGAATAAAAAATAATGTTTTAGTGCATATTTACTGTTTAAAAGAGGAAAGCTGAAATAATAAAAAAGGGATTGATCCAAAACGATAGAAAGAAGAAAAAAAGGAAATATAAAACAGATGGGAAACGAAACAAATGGAAAAATTATAGCTAAAAAATCAGTTATATCAGTAATTAAATATAAATGGATTAATACTTCATTTAAATGATGAAAATTAATTAGATTAAAAACACAAAACCCAACTATATGCTTCTTATGAGAAAAACATTTTAATTTTAAATAACATCACAGAAAAGTCAAAAATGAAAGGATGGGCTTGGGGATCTTGAGACTACAAAGAGTGCTACTCCCACACTTACAATAAGAACATAAAAAGCTGGGCAATTTTCAGGACTTCCCCAGCGGCACAGTGGTTAAGAATCTGCCTGTCAGGGGCTTCCCTGGTGGCGCAGTGGTTGAGAATCTGCCTGCCAATGCAGGGGACACGGGTTCGAGCCCTGGTCTGGGAAGATCCCACATGCCGCGGAGAAACTAGGCCCGTGAGCCACAATTACTGAGCCTGCGCGTCTGGAGCCTGTGCTCTGCAACAAGAGAGGCCGCGATAATGAGAGGCCCGCGCAACGCGATGAAGAATGGCCCCCACTTGCCACAACTAGAGAAAGCCCTCGCACAGAAACAAAGACCCAACACAGCCATAAATAGATAAATTAAAAAAAAAAAAAAAAGAATCTGCCTGTCAATGCAGGGGACCTGGATTCGATGTCTGGTCAGGGAACTAGATTCCACATGCTACAACTAAAAGATCCCACATGCTGCAACTAAAGATCCCACGTGCTGCAAATAAAGATCCCGTGTGCCGCAACTAAAGATCCCATGTGCCGCAACTAAGACCCGAATAAATAAATATAAAAAAAAAAAAAAAGCTGGGCAATTTTCAAGTTCACGACTTTCCTTGGACCCAACAGAATGCTAACACTGCATGGTGAAAAACTAAAGCTGAAATATGGACAGAGATGGGACACAAGAGCTTGCTTACCTGGGCAGATGCAGCCAGATACCAGTAAGAAGAATTCAGCTACAATAGTTGATAAATTGGCAAAAGTGAGTGTGGGCTAGAGAGATAGCTGGAAGACCCTGAGGTCCACAGATATGGGAGAGGGGAGGAATTTACATCTTCTTGCAAGTTTTTTCTCTACAAATCTCTACAAATCACAACTACTCACCAGGAAGGCTAAGGAGAATCCTGAGAAAGATTCCTTCATGGTGTAGGTCAGGGGAGGAGAAGAGCAGCTGCTGTGGAAGGGGCACAAAACTCTGCCTAGATCTTTCTCTTCTATTTCCCCTATTTCCTCTATGGAACAAAGCCTTACTATACAGAGTAGGGGGAGGAGGGCAACAAAAATTGTTGCCCCTAGAGTAATGGTAAAAACTCCTTGTAGCTGGAAGAAGGAAACAGGAAAAGTACCTTCTACCTTGAGGGAGGAGCTTGAATATATGCTGGGTCCAGAACTACAGTTGAAGGATAGGCAAGAGGATTTTAAAGGCTATGTTCCCCGAACTCAGGGAAACAGTACCTATCTAAGACTAAGGTTTAATCAGGATATCAGAGCAGACCACCCCTACCGCACTGCCTTCACAATGCTACAAACCACTGAGTAATAGAAACAGTGGACTACTGCCAGGAGAGCTGTAACATTCAGGCCCTCTATACAGTAGAGTATAAAAGAAGACCTAAAGCTGAGGGTAGAACAGATAATGAGAAACACCACCTTGGCAACCAGCCCTCAAAAATGAGTTATCATTAGAGAAACCTTGCATGCACTGAGAGTAAACAAGCAACAACAAACCTCAAATTCAAGTTGACTCTGATTAACACAAACCTAAAGCCTAAATACTAAAGGCCTAGCAGAAGGAAAGCTGTGCCCATTTCCAAGCTCAAAACCTACTTACCTCAGTCTCTATTGTCCTACACAAGTCAAACACACACACACACACACGTGCGCGTGCACACACACACACACACACACACACACACACACACACTCACTCCCAAGAAGCAGAACAGTCAACAGAACCAGATGTGGCTATTATAGAGATGCTGGAATTGTCTAACAGAGAATTTAGAATAACTGTGATTAATAAGGAAAAGGCTCAGTGGCAAAGTTGGACAACGGGTTAGATGATATGAGTAATTTCAACCAAGACATGAAAACTATAAGAAAGAATCAAAATGGAAATGAGAGAAATGAAAAACATAATACCAAAGATCTGGACTGCTCTGTATGGACTGATCAGTAGACTGGACACAGCCAAGGAAAGAATCAGTAAACTTGAAGATATGTCAATAGAAATTACCCAATCTGAAACAAAAGAGGAATAAGTGCAGGAAAAAACCCCAGGCATCCAAGAACTGTGGGATAATATCAAATTGTCTATATGCATTATTGGAATGCCAGAAGGAGAAAAGAGAAAAATGGACAGAAGATATATTTGAAGAAATAATCGCTGACAATTTTCAAAAATTAATGACAGATACCAAACCAAAGATTCAAGAAGTTCAGAGAACACCAAACAGGATAAATACTAACCAAACAAACAACAGCACACACCTAAGCATATCATAATTAAACAGTTGAAAACAAAAAACAAGAAAAATTTTAAAGTTAAAAGAGGCACATTACATGCAACTCTACATCCATAGGCGAAAACAAAAAAACAACTTGAAACCATATCTCATATCTTATACAAAAGCTAACTCAAAATGTTTTACAGACATAAATATAAAACAAAAAACTATAAAACTTCTAGAAGAAAACTTAGGAGAAAATATTTGTGACCTCAGGTGCGGCAAGGAATTTTAAAATATTATACCCAAAACATGATCCATAAAAGAAAAAAACTGTAAGTTGGATATTATCCAATTTCAAAACTTCTGATCTGTGAAAGACTCTGTTAAGTGCATAAAAAGCTAAGCTCAAGACTGGAAGAAAATATTTGCAAATCACATTTCTGACAAAGGCCTGTATCTATAAAATATAAACAATTCACAAAATTCAATAATAAAGACAACCAACAACTGATTTTTTAGCTCTGTAGGTGATTCAAACATACAACCAAGTTTGGAAACCTCTCTTCAATGGCCTCCTCTCTCACTTATCTGAGAATCAAAACTACCCTTAGTAGTTTTAGATTAGAGTTGGCTATGAAATATAAATCTAAACCCCAGGCTCACTCAGATTCCTTTGAATTTATGGTGGCTTTCTGGTGTGTGTATTGGCAGCCTACAGGCAGCTGGATATTTCACTTCTGTTCCTTTTGTTACTTCTGTTTATTCTATTCTTTCTTGGCACCTATAGATTTAGATTTAGCTTATCAAGCATGCACATCTCTTGAAAGACAAAATATGGAATGTAAAAATTTGCTTTAAAAGATCATTAAATGAAAACGCATCTCGACTTGTCTTTATAAATTCTACATTGATGAAGTTAATACACCTTTGAGCACGGCTCCAGGAGCAACTTGGACACGCCTCTTCATTCAGGATAGACCTTCAGGCAAACCCACTAAAGGTGGATAAGTTGTGGTAAGTTAATTCTTCTAATATTTAGTTTTATGATTTGCTCATCAGTTTGTTTCTAAGGAAATCTCCTATTAGAGTGATGATATTCAGAATTTAGTGGGCATAAAAATCACCTAGGCAAGAAGTTATAAAAATGTAGATCCTTGACCTCCCACCACCAGAGATTGTATGTAGTTAATGTTGAGGTAAGTCCCCCAAATCTATATTTTTAAATAAGTACCTTTCCATGATTCTAATGTAGCCAGGACCATAGAAGACCCGCTTAAAAATCCTGGTAAGAAGATCATTCCTGAGAATTTTGTGTTTATGCATGTCCTGTAACTGAAAACTAGCATAGACACTGAACTTCACCAATGCAGACACTGTGAGGCAAAAGAGAGCTTGCTAAAATAGAACGGGAGAAAATCTAGCTTTGAAAATGACTCTCCCTTTTACTGACTCCTTTTTTTCTTCTTTTTTGTAAATGACAAGTTTTGTGCAATGATTCACTGGAGAGTTATTATGGGCCAAGTACGATAATAGTCATTCATATTCTGGCCACAAATGCAATTCATTTGGTAAACGCCAAGCTCTTCGAAGCTTGAAGCACCTAATGTAATTGCATTCTGCAGCTAAGAAGTGGCAATGGATCCCTGGGCAGCCATGTGGATCTCTCTCTTAAAGCACTGGATAGAAACCTCAACGTGTGGCCCTGCAGTGGAGTTGTTTCAGTTTTCATCCTTCCCCCACTGCATTTTCTTTAGACTACTGAGTTACATTCAGTGGGGTCCGGACTGAATGTGAAAATATTTAGAAAATGTGAAATGTTTAGAAGGTTGATGTAAAAAACAATTTAGTTTCTCACATGTAAATAACAACTATTATGAAACCAGCAAGGGAAAATGTGAACTCAGTTTGGTTATCACCACTATACTGTATTGTCTTTTGCTTTTTCCTCAGGTTTTAGCCTTTTCTTTAGTGAGGAACCTTGGGATACATTGTCATCATATCTACCCCCAAATACTTACCCCATCAAATGCATTTTCTTTTTTACTTCATTTGCCATTTAGCTTTTGCTAAGTACAACTGGGAATGGCATTATGGTCTCAGATAACAGAAGAAAAATTAAATGTGTTGAAAAGCTGTCTGGTGCCTTTTCTAGGAGGGTGAGGCCCATTGTCATGTGTGAGCCTATTGGCTGACTTCTCATGGAGGGCATGGGAGTGTGATTCTAGAAAACCTTATTTTGAGTTTTGGGAGCTCAAGCAAGTCGCACACTCACCACTGCTCAGGCGTCCCATCCTTTGCATTTGTTAAATTGTATTTTTCATTAGAGATAACACTTGTAACAAGCCAGAGGAAAGTAGGTCTTGCTGCAGCTTAATTTGAGGAAATTGATTAAGATAAATTTTAGATTGTGCCCATCTTAGAGAAAAATGAAATAATTCATTATGAAAAGAATAGACTGCTTGCTATTATTCTGATAGAGAGCAATTTAATGAGCCAATTTATGAACTGCTGAAGCCAACTTATTGGCATTTGCAATTTGCCTGGTGGTTCCTAAAGAAAAAAAAATAACTCACATGAGGAGGTGAGCAGATGTTAACACAGAAGAACTTGGAAAATACACAAAATTATAAAAGAAAAATAATATTATTATTAACATTTTAATGCATATGCTTCCAGCCAGTTTTCTATGTGTACATGTATATGTTTTTTGACATCACATTTTATAATTCCTCTGTAAACTGCCTTTTTTCACCCACTCTTAGATTATAAGCATTTCCCAATGCTATTAAAATATCTTCAATACATAAATTTAATGTTTACATAATGCTACCCTTATTTATGCACTATATTTTAATTAACCATTCTTTTATAATTGGACATTAAGTTTATCTATAATAAATATTCTGATAATCTTGATTCATCACAGAAGGCTTAAAATATTTGTGGAAGATCTCATATTTCCAACAAGTAAATTAAATGGCAGATGGTGGATTCTGGATCTCCCTGTTTATATCAACTAACTCACCTCTTGAGAAAATATAAAATGTTGAATAGGATTGTAGGCCTTAAGGACTGGTTATCTGGGGAATGTCTTTTTGTTATATTTGGGTTTTATTATTTCCAGAGTTGCTTCCATGTTTGAAGTCAGTGGATTAAAGCAGTAGTTCCAGTCTTTTTTGCAGGGAGGGGAGGAGAAAAGGCAGGGAAGATGGATTATAGTTCCAAATCTGCAAAGTTGTGGAAATTCATTGTAAAGTCTCTGAGCTGGGTATTGAGGAACTCCAGCCTCATCGACTTCTCTGATTAGGTAGAGAAAGGGAGCAATGGACCATGGTGAGAAACACGGAAGTCTGTGAAGTGAGTAGGATTTGACATAGACATACTTTTGGGAGAGAAGTGACAAAGTCAAGTGTTTACCAGATAGAAGTTTGATATCTAACACTACTACAGATTTTGGCTGGCCATGTTAAAGGCTAATTTTGGAAAGGGGAGGAGGACTCAGAGTCCCAAACTGAAAGCCTGAGTAAAGTGTTGAGCATCATGAATAAATGAATAGCTCTTATTTCCCAATTCTCTGACACAAACTGGGTGTCCAACATTTCAATTCAATTCTGATACTAACTCCCAGATTTAGCATCACACCCCACAGGTTAAGGGTTCAGTCTCACAAGACTGCCCCCTACCTCAGATGCCAGTTGCAATGGGGTGCCCAGGATACCTGCACTTCTGTCTAGCTTGGCTGGAATGAGTCACAGAACTTAGGAAAATTCTATACAGTAGTCCCCCCTTATCCACAGTTTCATTTCCTGTAGTTTTAGTTACCTGTGTTCAACCTCAATCCAAAAATATTATATGGAAAATTCCAGAAATAAACAATTCATAAGTTTAAATTAAAAAAAAATTGCATGCTGTTCTGAGTAGTGTGATGAATCGTCCCTTTGTCCAATGAATCCACACTGTATATGTTACCTGTCTCTTAGTCAAGTTAGTAGTCATCTTGGGTATCAGACTGACTTTCGCAGTATCACAGGGCTTGTGTTTAAGTAACTCATAATTTACTTAAAAATGGCCCCAAAGTACAAGAGTAGTGATGCTGGGAAAACCATAGTATGTATAGGGTTTGGTACTATCCACGGTTTCAAGCATCTGCTGAGAGTCTTAGAACTTATAGCCCATGGGTAAGGGGGCACTACTGTACTTACTATTACAGTTTATTATAAAGGATAAAAATAAACAGCCAGATTAAGAGGTACAGAGGGTGAGCACCAACAGGGTCCTGAGTGCAGGAGCCTTTATCTCCATGGAACTGGAGTATGCCACCCTCCTAACACTTTAATGTGTTCATCAGCTTGGAAGCTCTCCAGACCACCTGTCATTTAGTCATTTTTATGGAGGTCTAATTATGTAGGAACGATTGATTAAATAATTGGTCATTGGGGGGACTGAACTCAGTCTCCAGTCCCTATTTCTACCCTTCAAAGGAATTTTATTTTAATTGAGAAAGCAGCTTAAGCCAGTTAAGCTTCATCCTACAAAGAGTCCTTGAGACTGCCCTATAACACAGGAGGGGATCTCTTCAGCCCTTGCCTGCTATCTTTCCTCCCAAACCCATTTGCTCTGCCTCAGAGGCAGCAATTCCTGCTTTGATGCATCAAAAGTAAGCCTCTTCATAGTAACACTTTGATCTCAGTCCTGATTCATCCCACAGGATGGCCCCGGATCTGCCTTTGGCCTTTACTCTGCATTCACTGGCAGTCCCAGGCTCCTATAACCTCCGCCTCCTCTGGGGCCTTGTTTGTCCAGGAAGGGAGAAAGGAACACATACCAAGTAACATACAGAACAAGTTCTACTCAGAATTGCTAACTGGCACTTTGCCATAATATTAACAATATTAATAACAACAACATTAAAAACCAATAATAGTTACAAGAGCTTACTAAGTGCCAGGTATTGCTCTAAGCACTTATATGCATTATTTTAATTAATTCTTACAATATCCCTATAAGTTGTTATCACCATTTACAGATGTTAAATTACAGAGAGGCTATTCAGATGGTAGGTGGAAGAAACAGGATTCAAATCCAGCCATTCTGATGCCAGTACTAAGGCCACTTGAGGCTACACTGATAGATCAGAAAAGAAAAGGACTGGATTAAGAAAGGTTTCCTGGAGGAAGGTTTGTAATTTCTTTAAGCAATGGAGGACATAAGCCTGATGACTGGATGGGAGGAGGCATTCCAAATCAAGAAAATACTCTGTAACCACGCTCCAAGAACCTAATGTCTCAGCTTAATGTTTTTGCACATGCTAGTTTCTGTACTTGGAATGCTTTCTCCTTTTTATTCATTTGACTGATATCTGTTCATCTTATAAAACTTAGCTTGGATACTATCTTGTTTTGAAGACTTCCTTGCATGCAGTGCTCTTGGTTTATTGCTCTCTGCTCACCCTGTGCTGACTTCTGACATAGCTCATGGTAGACTGATTGTAAAAAATGTCCCCAGTCATTCACCTCTCTCCGTATTCATGCACTTTGCCACGTACCTTTGCAGCCCTATCAGGAGATGGGTTCTATTTCCCCTGACCTTTGAGCATGGGCTGGCCTTGTGACTTGCTCTATCCAGTAGATAGTGGTTTGACTGATGATGGGCCAATTTCAGCCTGGATCTCTAGAGATCTTGTGACTCCTAGTGTCTTAGAGCCCTGCCTTTTCCATGTGTACAGGCTGGGATGCCCTGTTAGAGGGGGAGGAAGCACATGGAGGAGAGCTCTTGGCTAACCCACCAGTTGATCACAGATGTATGAAGGAACCCAGAAGAGAACTATCAAGTCTGGCCCAGATCAACAAGTCAAGTCTGCCTAGTCAACCTGGAGTCACAAGAAATAAAAAATGGTTATTGTTTTAAGCTGCTAAGTTTGCGGATGATATATTCCACAGCAATTACAAAAGGATACAGAAATTGATGCCCATAACAACATCCTAAAGTATGTGGCATTGGCTTTGTGTCTGAGTGGCGAGTGGCGGCTAGAAAAATGATGGGCAACTGTAAACTCTGGTTGGAAAAATGATGAGGAAATTTTTAGGGGAGCCTGGAAAAATAGCAACTCGTGTTATATAGCAATGAAATGACCAGCAAACTTGGAATACAGAACGTGTCCCTAACGACCTTTTGGATTTGGCTAAGAAGATCTCTAGGCACAATGCTTAAAGTATCAGTTAGTTGCTGCCTGATGGAAAAGATAAGATACAGAAAAAGAAGATGAGCTTAAAACAACAACACAACAACAACAACAACTGGTCAGGTTGCAAAATGTGAAGAACAGAAAACAAAAATGTTTCTCATCTCTAGCCTCTCAAGCCAAAGATCAAATACAGGGTGTATCAGAAAGACATGGCCCTGGGGCAAAGATGGACATGGAAACAGGAAAGCAATTTACAGAATTTAAGGCAAACCTATTTTGATCAACTAAAGAAAAAACATAGTTGGTTAGTAGTGAGAAATTAATATAGCAAGGAATCTAGAAAGCTCTGAGATATCTTTAAAATTTGAACATGCTCTTATTTCTAAACCTGCCAACTTCTTTTCTCTCTATAATTGTCACCCTTTTCTCCTTCTCCCTCATTTGCTCTCTATATTTCTTTCTGCTTACTACTTCCCTGTCTCTCAATGAAGGCAACGTAGCAAGTTAAATATAACTTTGTAACATTTCCCAAACCATCCTTTTTTATGTGACAGACTGCATGATGAGTTTTTAAATTAATTATGATAATTGAATACCTGGTAAATGTATTATTAAAAAATTGTATACCTTTAAAGAAGGTATACAATACCCATTTATTAATACCCATTTATTATTGTGGTAGGCTATCACTTTTTAAATTGGAAACTAAAGGCAAATCAATTTATCAAGTCCTAGGTGTCAGTTGAAATTCCCTTAAATAGAACACTGTGGATTTCTTTCTTCTTTATTTTTTGGTAAGCAAGAGAGCTTCAGACTACTTTTTTTTTTAACCACTTGTGGATTTGGGCAGAGTTTGAAGCCTTGCCTTTTGGGCTTCTGCTTTCTAGAAGTCACAGGGTGGGGATGTTTGTGTTTGCCAAAATTGAAAATGCCAGAATCAAAAAAATCATATGTTGCAATATTCTGTTTCCATTTCCAGAGCAGGCCCAGCTCCTTCCTGGTTCGACGAGGTTAAATGGAGACTTCCTTTTGAGTCACTTCTAGAAAAAGCTATTTGCAGTCTCCACGTATTTTCAGTGAGCAGATGGTGATAATGATGATGACGATGATGGTGGTGGTGGTGGTGATGCTAATTAAGACTTTTCTGAATAATTCCTGGAAAACTGTTTCCCACTGCACAAAATGGATGAAAGATATGCTATTTGGATTCAGAATAGTTTACCAGTGTGGTGTGGTGATTAGCAAGGCAGAAGCCATCATGGGATCCACCAGCAAAAGGAGGAGAAGTGAAATATGATAAGCAATTCTCTCTTTTCAACCTCATCATGGTTGGAATTTCACCCAAACTAGCATCCAGTTGTGAGTCTCTGTGCTCTGAAAGTTTTGAATATGTTGGAGGGGTGTAGAAGTAAGTAGGCAGTGTCAGAAGTTCAGTCCATATGTGATTGAAAGAAAGAGTATCTAAGACTACTAAGAGTATTTGAGTGTCTACTAGTTATAAGCAGTGGGTCAGGAAGGCTATGTGATCATTAGAACTTGTGTTTCTGGCATTATAGAATGACTTGTATCAAACTAACTCTCCTGCCAGGACAAATTATAAAAGCTAGATAAAACAATAGCTTGAAGATACTGGAGAGTAACTGCCCTAAGGGCTAGGACTAAACAATAGCATTAAAGGCAATCCTGAAGTAGACAATGTTCCCATTACCTATTACTGTTTTGCAAACCTTCTCA
Organism: Balaenoptera musculus; assembly: GCF_009873245.2. Taxonomy (NCBI): domain Eukaryota; kingdom Metazoa; phylum Chordata; class Mammalia; order Artiodactyla; family Balaenopteridae; genus Balaenoptera; species Balaenoptera musculus. Next base: position 74,413,315 of record NC_045800.1, on the reverse strand, counting down.
GAACCAAGAGACTTAAGACAATAACTAATTATCTCTCATAGTTCTAGAGGTTGACAGATTCAGTTGGGTGTTTCTTGTTTCATGTCCTTCATGTGCAGCCAGATAGTGTTTGAAGCTGGACTCATTTGAAAGCATCTTCACTCAAGTGTCTGGAGCCTGGGCTGGGAAATATGTAATAGGTGGGGAGTGGTTGAGCATTCATCTCTATAGGTGTCCTCTCCACGTGACTAGTTTGGGCTTCCTCACACTTGGAAGTCTCAGTGTAGTTGGACTTCTTATGTGGTGACTGGCTTATATCAGAGTGGGCATTTTAAGAGACAGGAAGCAGAGCTGGAGGTCTTTTAAGACCTGGGCCCTAAAATGGCACAGCATCACTTCTGCCATATTATATTGGTCAAAGCAGTCCCCAGATGTACCCAGTTGTAAGGGAAGGAGAGAGTGAGGGGAGTGTCAACTCAGTGAGAGAAGTGTCAAAGAATTTGAGGTCATCTTTATTATGCCACAAACTAGCTCTTACAAAGCTTTGAGCCCAGCCTTGACTGAAGTTGATCTTCACATACTCACTCGCCTGTCAGACAAAATTAAATCCTCCAAGGAGAAAGTTTACTCCACCCAGAGATCTTACAAGTTGTTCATGCAAAATGTTTGATATTCAGTGAAAAATTACTAGGAATGCCAAGAAATAGGAACAGACTCAAAAGCAAAATAAAAAGCAAACAAGAGAAACGGGTCCAGATGTTGAAGTTATAATACAGGAAATTTAAAATAACTATGATATAGGAAATTTAAAACAACTATAATATAAGAAATTTAAAATAACTATGATTAATATGATCAAGATTTTTTAAAAGATAGTTTTTCCAGAACACTGGTATCTATAAAAAAGAATAAAGTCAAGTAGAAATTCTAAAAATTAAAAATACAGTATCAGATACTATGAATTCAAACATGGAATAAAAATAGATCATTAAACTAAAATACAGACTAGTAGAAAATATCCAGATCTAAGAAAATATCACAGAGGTAAGAAAAGAATTGAAAATACAGAATGAATGTAAGAAATATGTGGTAGATGGTTAAGATGACTACCGTATATGGTTGGAGTTACAGGAGAAGAAAAGATGGAAGAAAACAAAAACAATTCATTTGAAAAAATACTGGCCAGAAATTTTCCGTAAGTTGGAAAACATTAAGTTTACAGAGTCAAGAAGTGCTATAAACCCAAAGCAGGATTAACACAAAGAGACCATTTCTAGAGACAATATATTCAAACTGATAAAAACAAAATACAAAGAGAAAAATATTTAAAGTAATCAAAAAAGACATTCTCCTTCAAAACTACAAGATTGACAGTTGACTTTTCAACAGAAATGTTGAATGCCAGAATTCAGCAAAATGACTGATATCTTTAAAGAGCTGGAAGATGATAACAGTCAATTTAAAATGTTATGTATAGTAAAGATGTCCTCATCAAATAAAGACAGATTGAGACAAACAAAAATGAGAGAAATTGTCTTCAGAAGACCTGCACTAAAAGAACTACTAAAAAATTTTTATTTTATGCAGAAAAAGAAAAATATGACCTCATATGGAAACAAAATAATTCAAGAAGAATGAAGATCACTGTGGGTGGGGAGAGAGTAGAGAAATCTAAATAAATATTGATGATTGAGAAAAATAATTATAAAATGGTTTATGGTTTTAAATATATAGAGTCCTATAATACATGAGAACAATAGCACAGACAGCAATGGGGAATGATAAAGAGAGTTGAAGTGATATAAGACTGCCCTGTCATAATAGCAAAAAAAGAAAAAAAGACTGCCCTGACTGGGAGGTAGTAAAAGAACTAATGTTAGGAAGACTATCATAACTTAAGAATGCACCTTGAAATGTCTAAGATAACCTCTAAAACCACTATTAAGGAAGAAAACAGAAAAATGGTTTTAAAGATATTTGATTCAAAAAAAGGCAAGGAAGGATAAAAACAACAAAAATAGATGCAATGAAGAGAAAAGAAATATCATATAGTAGATTTATACCTAAATTTATTAGTAATTATTTTAAATGTGAGGTAAATACTCCAATGAAAACACAGAGATTGCTAGAGTGTATAAAACAAAACAAAATCCATATATATGCTCCTTACATGATACAAACGTTAAATATAAAGCACAGGTAAAAATATGGAAAAAGTATGTCATGCAACATTAACCAAAAGAAAGCTTACGTAACTATTCCAATATAAGACAAAGTAAATTTTAAGGCCATAGCATTACTAGAGATAAAGAGATATTTTAAGAGATATTTTATCATGATAGGTATACTTTATTTATTTTTTCATATATGGCCTTTATTATGTTGAGGTAGGTTCCCTCTATGCCCACTTTCTGGAGAGTTTTTATCAAAAATGGGTGTTGAATTTTGTCAAAAGCTTTTTCTGCATCTATTGAGATGATCTTATGGTTTTTATTCTTCAATTTGTTAATATGGTGTATCACATTGATTGATTTGCATATACTGAAGAATCCTTGCATTCCTGGGATAAATCCCACTTGATCATGGTGTATGATCCTTTTAATGTGTTGTTGGATTCTGTTTGCTAGTATTTTCTTGAGGATTTTTGCATCTATATTCATCACTGATATTGGTCTGTAATTTTCTTGTTTTGTAGTATCTGTGTCTGGTTTTGGTATCAGGGTGATGGTGGCCTCATAGAATGAGTTTGGGAGTGTTCCTTCCTCTGCAATTTTTTGGAAGAGTTTGAGAAGGATGGGTGTTAGCTCTTCTCTAAATGTTTGATAGACTTCTCCTGTGAAGCCATCTGGTCCTGGGCTTTTGTTTGTTGGAAGATTTTTAATCACAGTTTCAATTTCAGTGCTTGTGATTGGTCTGTTCATATTTTCTATTTCTTCCTGGTTCAGTCTCAGAAGGGTGTGCATTTCTAAGAATTTGTCCATTTCTTCCAGGTTGTCCATTTTAATGGCATAGAGTTGCTTGTAGTAGTCTCTTAGGATGCTTTGTATTTCTGCGGTGTCTGTTGTAACTTCTCCTTTTTCATTTCTACTTTTATTGATTTGAGTCCTCTCCCTCTTTTTCTTGATGAGTCTGGCTAATGGTTTATCAATTTTGTTTATCTTCTCAAGGAACCAGCTTTTAGTTTTATTGATCTGTGCTATTGTTTTTTTGTTTCTATTTCATTTATTTCTGTTCTGATCTTTATGATTTCTTTCCTTCTGCTAATTCTCGGTTTTGTTTGTTCTTCTTTCTCTAGTTCCTTTAGGTGTAAGGTTAGATTGTTTACTTGAGATTTTTCTTGTTTCTTGAGGTAGGCTTGTATAGCTATAAACTTCCCTCTTAGAACTGCTTTTGCTGCATCCCATAGGTTTTGGATCCTCGTGTTTTCATTGTCATTTGTCTCTAGGTATTTTTTGATTTCCTCTTTGATTTCTTCAGTGATCTCTTGGTTATTTAGTAACATATTGTTTAGCCTCCATGTGTTTGTGTTTTTTACGTTTTTACCATGTAATTCATTTCTAATATCATAGCGTTGTGGTCAGAAAAGATGCTTGATATGATTTCAATTTTCTTAAATTTACTGAGGCTTGATTTGTGACCCAAGATGTGATCTATCCTGGAGAATGTTCTGTGCGCACTTGAAAAGAAAGTGTAACCTGCTGTTTTTGGATGGAATGTCCTATAAATATCAATTAAATCTATCTGGTCTATTGTGTCATTTAAAGCTTTTGTTTCCTTACTAATTTTCATTTTGATTGATCTGCCCATTGGTGTAAGTGAGGTGTTAAAGTCCCCCACTATTATTGTGTTACTGTCGATTTCCTCTTTTATAGCTGTTAGCAGTTGCCTTATGTATTGAGGTGCTCCTATGTTGGGTGCATAAATATTTACAATTGTTATATCTTGTTTTTGGATTCATCCCTTGATCATTATGTAGTGTCCTTCTTTGTCTCTTGTAACAGTCTTTGTTTTAAAGTCTATTTTGTCTGGTATGAGAATTGCTACTCCAGCTTTCTTTTGACTTCCATTTGCATGGAATACCTTTTTCCATCCCCTCACTTTCAGTCTGTATGTGTCCCTAGGTCTGAAGTGGGTCTCTTGTAGACAGCATATGTATGGGTCCTGTTTTTGTATCAATTCAGCCAGTATATGTCTTTTGGTTGGAGCATTTAATCCATTTACATTTAAGGTAATTATCAATATGTATGTTCCTATTACCATTTTCTTAATTGTTTTGGGTTTCTTTTTGTAGGTCTTTTCCTTCTCTTGTGTTTCCTGCCTAGAGAAGTACCTTTAGCATCTGTTGTAAAGCTGGTTTGGTGGTGCTGAATTCTCTTAGCTTTTGCTTCTCTGTAAAGGTTTTAATTTCTCCATCCAATCTGAATAAGATCCTTGCTGGGTAGAGTAATCTTGGTTGTAGGTTTTTCTCCTTCATCACTTTAAATATGTCCTGCCTCTCCCTTCTGGTTTGCAGAGTTTCTGCTGAAAAATCAGCTGTTAACCTTATGGAGATTCCCTTGTATTTTATTAGTTGCTTTTCCCTTGTTGCTTTTAATATTTTTTCTTTGTATTTAATTTTTGATAGTTTGATTAATATGTGTCTTGGCGTGTTTCTCCTTGGGTTTATCATGTATGGGTCTCTCTGCGCTTACTGGACTTGGGTGGCTATTTCCTTTCCCATGTTAGGGAAGATTTTGACTATCATGTCTTCAAATATTTTCTCAAACCCTTTCTTTTTCTCTTCTTCTGGGACCCCTATAATTCGAATGTTGGTGTGTTTAATGTTGTCCCAGAGGTCTCTGAGACTGTCCTGAATTCTTTTCATTCTTTTTTCTTTATTCTGCTCCCTGGCAGTTATTTCCACCATTTTATCTTCCAGCTCACTTATGCGTTCTTTTGCCTCAGTTATTCTGTTATTGACTCCTTTTAGAGTATTTTTAATTTCAGTCATTGTGTTGTTCATCACTGTTTGTTTGCTCTTTAGTTTTCTAGATCCTTAGTAAATGTTTCTTGTATTTTCTCCATTCTGTTTCTGAGATTTTGGATCATCTTTACTATCATTACTCTGAATTCTTTTTCAGGTAGGTTGCCTATTTCATCTTCATTTATGTGGTCTTGTAGGTTTTTACCTTGCTCTTTCATCTGTAACATTTTTTTTGTCACTTCTTTTCCTTTCTTTTTTTTTTTTTTTTTTTTTGACCGGTGGGGCTGGATTCCTGTCTTACTGGTTGTTTGGCCTGAGGCGTCCAGCACTGGAGTTTGCAGGCAGTTGGATATAGTTGGTGCTAAGATTAGGACCTCCAGGGGGCTCAGTCCAATTAATATTCCCTGGGGCCTGTGGTTCCCTGTTAGTCCAGCGGTTTGGACTCAGAGCTCCCACCACAGGAGCTCGGGCCCAACCTCCAGCCTGGGAACCAAGATCCCCCAAGCTGGTCGCTGGGGGTTCCTCCTGTCCCCTTAGGTGTCCATGGTCCCCCACCGGTGACTGGTAGGTGCCCTAGTTGTGCGGAGACAGGAATTCCACGTCCTCCTAGTCTACAATATTGACTCCACTCTTAATTGATTATTGATGCCTACAACCTATGTTAAAAAGAGGTTTGGCTTTACCTTCTCCTTCATGACGTATGTCTGAGCCTCATCAAACTGACCAACAAATATGAAAGAGATGATTTTGGAGACAGATTCCCAATTTGGTGGCTGTGCAGCCAGGAATCTGTCCCAAATATGAAGAATGTTCAGAGGGTGGGTAGAAGACCAGAGAATTGTGCCAAGTACACAATCAGGTTAGTATTCCAAGAGTGAAGGAAATCATTAAAATACTAGGGGGTGTGGGTCAAATGGTCTGGTAAGTATCTCGTAAGTATGGTCTGGGAGCATGGGACACATTGAATGGAGAAGAAAGTCTGAGCTGAAAAGAAGAACACTGGTAGCTCTCAAAATTGTGAGAGAGTGAAGAAATTACTCTGGGAACAAAAGTGGCTCAGTTTAGTTATTTTTCAACTTTGATCTTAAACATAAACTCTAGAAACAGACCTGCTTATAAGACTATGCTGTTTCTGTGAATGATCATGTACCTCCAGGCATGGAGGGTGGTGGTATCTTGTCTTCTAACAGAGTTCAAAGCCAAACAGAGCTGTACTAAGGAAGTGTTTCAAAAATGTAAACAAAACAAAATAACAAAAACCCACTCAATAAAATGCAGTATTTCTAGTAAAGTGGGAGTATTTAATATCTGATAATTCCCATTTGGTTTGAGGATATAATTAAAGACATGTGATTCCCCAAAGCTTGGTTCTCATTCATCTTTCATCATGGGCCTGCTGATGGGCAGTCTGCTAGGATGCCAGTCCTGGAAGGATATCCATTTCAAGAAGTAGAGACAGACTATAAATAGACACCTTGAATACAGTCTTGTGTTAGGCATTTGTGCTTTGTGTGGTGGGAGCAAAGAGATGGGAGTGATGGAGTCCACCCTGGGTTTGGGGAAGAGAGAGATTGTTTTGGGTTTTTAGAAATGGCTCTATAGAGAGGGGATGCTTGAGCTAAGTCTTGTTCAGCTTCTAGAGTTCACCTATATTCCTTGGCTTGTGGCCCCCTGCTTTGATCTTCAAAGCCAGCAATGTAGTACCATGTGACCCTGTTTTTGGTACATATCTTTCTCTGACCAAAGCCTGGAAAGGTTCCCCACTTTTAATGATTCATGTGATTAGAAAAGGCCTACCTGGATAATCCAGGATAATATAATTATTTCAATGTCTGTAACCTTAATCATATCTGAAAAATCCCTATGTCCATGCAAAGTAACAGGTTCTGGGGATTAGGGTGTGGGCATCTTTGGGTGGGTGGGGGGGTGGGTGGGTGGGTCATTATTCTGCCTACCACAGGGAGAGATGACTCTGATGAGGTATGCAAGGACCACATCATGGATGGAAGGCCCTGTGTGGCTGCCACGTGTTCGAACAAGGTTCTGGCTTTCTTTTCCAGTTTGGAATGACTCCCTCGCCAGTGCTCTGCTATTTGGGGGCTGAAGCTGGTCTCTGGTCTCTGTGGCTCATTGACAAAGTGAGTGATTGAGGACTGATTGCGTTTCATTACCCTCAATGGTGCCCCCGACCACAGGCAACTTAACCCCTGTATGACATTAATTAAAAAGCAATTAGAGCTTTGAGACTACGGTGGCGCGAAAGCCATGTGGAGGACAGGCTCTTGGTGCTCCAGCCAGGCGTCAGGGCTGTGCCACTGAGGTGGAAGAGCCAAGTTCAGGACACTGGTCCACAAGAGACCTCCCAGCTCCACGTAATATCGAACAGCGAAAATCTCCCAGAGATCTCCATCTCAAATCCAAGACCCACCTCCACTCAACGACCAGCAAGCGACAGTGCTGGACACCCTATGCCAAACAACTAGCAAGACAGGAAGAAAACACCATCTGTAGGCACAGAGGCTGCCTAAAATCACAATAAGGCCACAGACACCACAAAATACACCACCAGATGTGGACCTGCTCACCAGAAAAACAAGATCCAGCCTCATCCACCAGAACACAGGAACTAGTCCCCTCCACCAGGAAGTCTACACAACCCACTGAACCAACCTTAGCCACTGGGGACAGACACCTAAAACAACGGAAACTATGAACCTGCAGCCTGCAAAAAGGAGACCCCAAACACAGTAAGATAATCAAAATGAGAAGCAGAGAAACACACAGCAGATGAAGGAGCAAGGCAAAAACCCACCAGACCTAACAAATGAAGAGGAAATAGGCAGTCTACCTGAAAAAGAATTCAGAATAATGATAGTAAAGATGATCCAAAATCTTGGAAATAGAATGGAGAGAATACAAGAAACGTTTAACAAGGACCTAGAAGAACTAAAGAGCAAACAAACACTGATGAACAATACAATAAATGAAATTAAAAATTCTCTAGAAGGGATCAATAGCAGAATAACTGAGGGAGAAGAACGGATAAGTGACCTGGAAGATAAAATAGTGGAAATAACTACTGCAGAGCAGAATAAAGAAAAAAGAATGAAAAGAATTGAGGACAGTCTCAGAGACCTCTGGGACAACATTAAACGCACCAACATTCAAATTATAGGGGTCCCAGAAGAAGAAGAGAAAAAGAAAGGGACTGAGAAAATACTTAAAGAGATTATAGTTGAAAACTTCCCTAATATGGGAAAGGAAATAGTTAATCAAGTTCAGGAAGCACAGAGAGTCCCATATAGGATAAATCCAAGGAGAAACACGCCAAGACACATATTAATCAAACTATCAAAAATTAAATGCAAAGAAAAAATATTAAAAGCTGCAAGGGAAAAACAGCAAATAACACATAAGGGAATCCCCATACAGTTCACAGCTGATCTTTCAACAGAAACTCTGCAAGCGAGAAGGGAGTGGCAGGACACATTCAAAGTGATGAAGTAGAAAAAACTCCAACCAAGATTACTCTATCCAGCAAGGATCTCATTCAGATTTGACGGAGAAATTAAAACCTTTACAGAGAAGCAAAAACTAAGAGAATTCAGCACCACCAAACCAGCTTTACAACAATGCTAAAGGAACTTCTCTAGGCAGGAAACACAAGAGAAGGAAAAGACCTATAATAATAAACCCAAAACAATTAAGAAAACGGTAAAAGGAACATGCATATTGATAATTACCTTAAATGTAAATGGATCAAATGTTCCAACCAAAAGACACAGACTGGCTGAATGGATACAAAAAGAAGACCCGTATATACGCTATCTACAAGAGATCCACTTCAGACCTAGGGACACATACAGACTGAAAGTGAGGGGATGGAAAAAGATATTCCATGCAAATGGAAATCAAAAGAAAGCTGGAGTAGCAATTCTCATACCAGACAAAATAGACTTTAAAACAAAGACTATTACAAGAGACAAAGAAGGACACTACATAATGATCAAGGGATCAATCCAAGAAGAAGATATAACAATTGTAAATATTTATGCACCCAACACAGAAGCACCTCAATACATAAGGCAAATGCTAACAGCCATAAAAGGGGAAATTGACAGTAACACAATCATAGTAGGGGACTTTAACACCCCACTTTCACCAATGGACAGATCGTCCAAAATGAAAATAAATAAGGAAACACAAGCTTTAAATGATACATTAAACAAGATGGACTTAATTGATATTTATAGGACATTCCATCAAAAAATAACAGAATACACATTCTTCTCAAGTGCTCATGGAACATTCTCCAGGATAGATCATGTCTTGGGTCACAAATCAAGCCTTGGTAAATTTAAGAAAATTGAAATCGTATCAAGTATCTTTTCCGACCACAATGCTATGAGACTAGATATCAATTGCAGGTAAAAATCTGTAAGAAATACAAACACATGGAGGCTAAACATCACACCGCTTAATAACGAAGAGATCACTGAAGAAATCAAAGAGGAAATCAAAAAATACCTAGAAACAAATGACAATGAAAACACGATGACCCAAAACCTATGGGATGCAGCAAAAGCAGTTCTAAGAGGGAAGTTTATAGCAACACAATCCTACCTTAAGAAACAAGAAACATCTCAAATAAACAACCTAACCTTACACCTAAAGCAATTAGAGAAAGAAGAACAAAAAACACCAAAGTTAGCAGAAGGAAAGAAATCATAAAGATCAGATTAGAAATAAATGAAAAAGAAATGAAGGAAACAATAGCAAAGATCAATAAAACTAAAAGCTGGTTCTTTGAGAAGATAAACAAAATTGACAAACCATTAGCCAGACTCATCAAGAAAAAAGGGGAGAAGACTCAGATCAACAGAATTAGAAATGAAAAAGCAGAAGTAACACCTGACAGTGCAGAAATACAAAGGATCATGAGAGATTACTACAAGCAACTATATGCCAATAAAATGGACAACCTGGAAGAAATGGACAGATTCTTAGAAATGCACACCCTTCTGAGACTGAACTAGGAAGAAATAGAAAATATGAACAGACCAATCACAAGCACTGAAATTGAGACTGTGATTAAAAATCTTCCAACAAACAAAAGCCCAGGACCAGATGGCTTCACAGGCGAAATCTATCAAACATTTAGAGAAGAGCTAACACCTATCCTTCTCAAACTCTTCCAAAATATAGCAGAGGGAGGAACACTCCCAAACTCACTGTATGAGGCCACCATCACCCCGATACCAAAACCAGACAATGATGTCACAAAGAAAGAAAACTACAGGCCAATATCACTGATGAACATAGATGCAAAATTCCTCAACAAAATACTAGCAAACAGAATGCAACAGCACATTAAAAGGATCATACCTTATGATCAAGTGGGGTTTATCCCAGGAATGCAAGGATTCTTCAATATATGGAAATCAATCAACGTGATACACCATATTAACAAACTGAAGGAGAAAAACCATATGATCATCTCAATCAACGCAGAGAAAGCTTCTGACAAAATTCAACACCCATTTATGATAAAAACCCTCCAGAAAGGAGGCATAGAGGGAACTTTCCTCAACATAATAAAGGCCATATATGACAAACCCACAGCCAACATCATGCTCAATGGTGAAAAACTGAAACCATTTCCACTAATATCAGGAACAAGACAAGGTTGCCCACTCTCCCCACTATTATTCAACATAGATTTGGAAGTTTTAGCCACAGCAATTAGAGAAGAAAAAGAAATAAAAGGAATCCAACTTGGAAAAGAAGAAGTAAAGCTGTCACTGTTTGCAGATGACATGATACTATACATAGATAATCCTAAAGAAGCTACCAGAAAACTACTAGAGCTAACCAATGAATTTGGTAAAGTAGCAGGATACAAAATTAATGCACAGAAATTTCTTGCATTCTTATACACTAATGATGAAAACCTGAAAGTGAAATTAAGAAAACACTCCCATTTACCACTGCAACAAAAAGAATAAAATACCTAGGAATAAACCTACCTAAGGAGAAAAAAGTCCTGTATGCAGAAAAGTATAAGACACTGATGAAAGAAATCAAAGATGATACAAACAGATGGAGAGATATACCATATTCTTGGATTGGAAGAATCAACATTGTGAAAATGACTATACTACCCAAAGCAATCTACAGATTCAATGCAAGCCCTATCACACTACCACTGGCAGTTTTCACAGACCTAGAACAAAAAATTACACAATTTGTATAGAAACACATAAGACCCCGAGTAGCCAAAGCAATCTTGAGAAAGAAAAATGGAGCTGGAGGAATCAGGCTCCCAGACTTCAGACTATACTACAAAGCTACAGTCATCAAGACAGTATGGTACTGGCACAAAAACAGAAATATACACCAGTGGAACAGGGTAGAAAGCCCAGAGATAAACCCATGCACATATGGTCACCTTATCTTTGATAAAGGAGGCCAGAATATACAATGGAGAAAAGGCAGCCTCTTCAATAAGTGGTGATGGGAAAACTGGACAGCTACATAGAAAAGAATGAAATTGGAACACTTCCTAACACCATACACAAAAATAAACTCAAAATGGATTAAATACCTAAATGTAAGGCCAGACACTATCAAAGTCTTAAGAGGAAAACATAGGCAGAACACTCTATGACATAAATCACAGCAAGATCTTTTTTGACCCACCTCCTAGAGAAATGGAAATAAAAACAAAAATAAACAAATGGGACCTAATGAAACTTAAAAGCTTTTGCACAGCAAGGGAAACCATAAACAAGATGAAAAGACAACCCTCAGAATGGGAGAAAATATTTGCAAATGAAGCAACTGACAAAGGATTAATCTCCAAAATTTACAAGCAGCTCATGCAGCTCAATATCAAAAAAACAAACAACCCAGTCCAGAAATGGGCAGAAGACCTAAATAGATTATGTCTCCAAAGAAGATATACAGATTGCCAACAAACACATGAAAGAATGCTCAATGTCATTAATCATTAGAGAAATGCAAATCAAAACTACAATGAGATATCATCTCACACCGGTCAGAATGGCCATCATCAAAAAATCTACAAACAATAAATGCTGGAGAGGGTGTGGAGAAAAGGGAACCCTCTTGCACTGTTGATGGGAATGTAAATTGGTACAGCCAGTATGGAGAACAGTATGGAGGTTCCTTAAAAAACTAAAAATAGAACTACCATACGACCCAGCAATCCCACTACTGGGCATATACCCTGAGAAAACCATAATTCAAAAAGAGTCATGTACCACAATGTTCGTTGCAGCTCTGTTTACAATAGCCAGGACATGGAAGCAACCTAAGTGTCCATCAACAGATGAATGGATAAAGAAGATGTGGCACATATATACAATGGAATATTACTCAGCCATAAAAAGAACGAAACTGAGTTATTTGTAGTGAGGTGGATGGACCTAGAGACTGTTATTCAGAGTGAAGTAAGTCAGAAAGAGTCAGAAAGAGAAAAACAAATACCAAAAATATATGGTCATGAAGAACCTAGGGGCAAGGCGGGAATAAATATGCAGACCTACTAGAGAATGGACTTGAGGATATGGGGAGGGGGAAGGGTAAGCTGGGACAAAGTGAGAGAGTGGCATGGACATATATACACTACCAAAGGTAAAACAGATAGCTAGTGGGAAGCAGCCGCATAGCTCAGGGAGATCAGTTCGGTGCTTTGTGATACCTAGAGGGGTGGGATAGGAAGGGTGGGAGGGAGGGAGATGCAAGAGGGAAGAGATATGGGGACATATGTATATGTATAACTGATTCACTTTTTTATAAAGCAGAAACTAACACACCATTGTAAAGCAATTATACTCCAATAAAGATGTTAAAAAAAAAAAAAGCAATTAGTCTCCTTTTCACTGCTTATCTGAAGACACACACCAAGATAAAAGGGACTTTGACTTCCTCCAGATTCTGCGAAGCCTTTGTGTCTGCCAGCTACTGCCATACTTTCCTTATATTTGATTTTCAGTTAATTACACATAAAAACATATGATAGATTCTACATATATCCCCTTTAACTGACTTAATTATATGAATTTCTAAAGGTGAAATTGGTCCCAAACCAGTTCTTTAAATTATCTTATTCTCTATCACATAGAAGAAATCTTTGAGACAGTCCAGTATTTCTCAAACTTCTGTCCTCTTTACACATTGGTCTCATGCTCAGTCAATCTTCCTCAGTAACATCTCTCGTTAAAATAAGTGCTTCTTAATGGAATCACAGCTTGAGAATAGTGGATCTAGTCAATCTCCATAATTTTATGAACTAGCAAACTGATACTCAGATAGGTTAAGTGCAACTTGACCAATATCACATAGCTACTTAGCTCAAAATCCAGGATTTGACCCCAATACTACTTCTGTCTACACTTTCAAGCTTTAGACTCCACATCAATTTAGATCCAAATCTAATTTTATCTCAGTCTTTTAATTATTCCTTTGTTTAAAGCAAAATAATTTTTCATTTAAGTTTCTTGGGTTTTTTGTTTTTTTGGCTTAGTCCTATATTTTAGAGGCTTTACTATCTTTGCTGGAAAAGTAACATTCAAGGACCAAACATTGACATGTAGTCTCTTTCTACACACATCACCTCTTTTTACAAGGAGAGATTAGATTTGTTGGCCCATGTTTCTTTTTTTAATCTGTTCTTATTATCTTCCTTGTAAGACTCACATTCCCCTCACTTCCTCTTCACTTCTAGTTCTCTTTCTTTAATAATATTCCACACTCTACATGCCTCCTCACTTCCCCCTGGGTCTAAGACTAACAAAGGGCAGATACAAATAGCTGCAGCAGTGGATGTTGATTCAGTTGCTTGACCATGTTCTTACTTGGGTCTTCTCTGAGTCTTTCCTCCAGATGCTTACCTAATTTTCCTCCTCCTTGCTCTATTTTTTCTCTTCTAAAGAGAATGTACCCAGCCCCATCCACATCACAGTTTTCTGTCGGCTCAGGCAAGGAGTTAGCTTCCCAAAAAAGATGGCTATATCGAGCATTTGTGTAGCACCTTCCCCCTCAGCTACTGAAAACCTTCCATGGGAGAGGGATTAGCCATCTTTATTAAGTTGCAGATGAGAAATGGAGGCAGGAAATAGAAGGAGAATGCTTCTAGAAGGTGGGAAGAAGGTATATTATCAGTTACACTTTACTGATGGAGCAACCCACATACAGATTAGGTCTACCCAACTATTTCCCTTTAGGGGCCTTAAGGGAAGCCATAATGCTGGAGCATTGATCAGCAGATTGGCTTGCCAAGAAGCCAATCCAATCCTGTAATGAATATATCTAAAATAGAGAGATCTACACAGCCCACAGATGAGAGCTTAGGCAGGACCAGCTGCTACAGAACATGGCATGACACATAATGAAAGGCATTGTATATGGCTGTAATGTCCTGGGTTTGGACCCTACTCTATCTTTTCCTCATTAATCTCCATGAGCCTCCATTTTCTCATCTGTGAAATCGAGAAAGGCAAATGATTGTTTTCAGGTTTAAGTGATAAAAAAAGTCTTGGACATATTTAAAAGCTGATGAGAAAGATTCAGTATAGAGCAAAAGGTTTAAGATAGAAGAGAGAGGGGATAATTTATAAAGCATGGTCCATCCTGGATAAAGCATGGCAGGGGACTGGTGGACAGTTAAACCCTAATTAGAAATGAAGGGTGCTTCTTATATAGCGTCAGGAGACAACGGGGAAGAACAGCTGCATAAGCACATGGGTTTGTAAATGTGATGGTGGGAATTTGAAGAATGTCCCCTCTGAGGGTCTCTATCTTCTCCATGGGGTAGGAGTTGATGCCACCTGCTTTGAGTATGGAGGGATGTGAGGAAATTGGAGGATTAAGGACAATGGAGAAATCCTCATGGTAGAGAAGAGGAGAAAGAACTGATAAAAACTCAATAAAAGAGAAATGCAAATCAAAACTACAATGAAGTATCACCTTACACTGGTTAGAATGGCCATCATCACAAAGTCTACAAATAATAAATCTTGGAGAAAAGGGAATCCTCCTACATTGTTGGTGGGAATGTAAATTGATGCGGCCATTATGAAGAATAGCATGCAGGTTCCTTAAAAAACTAAAAATAGAGCTACCATAAGATCCTACAATCCTACTCTTGGGCATATATCCAGAGAAAACCATAATTCAAAAAGATACATGCACCCCAGTGTTCATAGCAGCACTATTTCCAAGACATGGAAACAACTTAAATGTCCATTGACAGGTGAATGGATAAAGAAGGTGTGGTATATATAGAGAGAGTGGAATATTACTCAGCAATATAAAAGAATGAAATAATGCCATTTGCTGCAACATGGATGGACCTAGAGATTATCATAGTAAGTGAAGTAAGTCAGTCAGA
The DNA here is from genome assembly GCF_009873245.2 of Balaenoptera musculus. Classification (NCBI taxonomy): domain Eukaryota; kingdom Metazoa; phylum Chordata; class Mammalia; order Artiodactyla; family Balaenopteridae; genus Balaenoptera; species Balaenoptera musculus. The sequence goes on along the minus strand of NC_045800.1, from coordinate 74,397,959 downwards.
GAAAGACAAATACCATGATATCACTTATATGCGGAATCTAAAAAATGATTCAAATGAACATATTTACCAAACAGAAACAGATTCACAGACATAGCATACAAAGTTAAGGTTACCAAAGGGGAAGGATAAACTGGGAGTTTGGGATGAACATATAAGCACTACTATATATAAAACAGATAAACAACAAGGACCTACTGTACAGAACAGGGAACTATATTCAATATCTTATAATAACCTATAATGGAAAAGAATCTGAAAAAGAATATATATATAAAACTGAATCACTTTGCTGTACACCTGAAACACAACTTTTAAAATCAACTATACTTCAACTAAAAATATTTTTTAAAAGTTAATAGAATTTCTTGGCAGTGTATCATGTCCTGTTGAATATGCTGACCATGAACACATAATGACAACACTCTGCCCTGCTGCTTTTTCTGCAATGATGCTCAGCAACCTTGGTCAATAGTTGGATTCACTGAGAAAGGCCAAGTAGGTGTGTTGAAAGGACAATGGGGCAAGGGAATTGAGGAAATTAGGGAGAGTGGTCGAAGTAACAGAACATTGAATATGAGTAGGATAGGGAAGGAAGTGAAGAAAGGAGGACAGTGATAAGTGAGAAATTGTAAGGGAAGTCCAATGAATTCAAGGAGCTGGTTTAACAGAAATAACTGAATGAGCCACCTGGAAGGATAAGAGTTGTAAGGTGTCTGAGTTGTTGATTTTGAAGGTAGAACTGTTCTGGGTGATAACAAAGTCCAGAGAGTGGCCATAAAAACACACGACCAAAGTTGGGAGTGAAGTAAAGGTGACTGGAGACGAAGAGTTCAAGGAACCCAGCAGCCAGGATACTGGGTATTAACATAAATGAAGTCACACGAGATGCTGACGTTAGAATCTGGGTATAGAGACCAAGATTTGGTGGCTAATAGTGACAAAGAGGAGTAGAGGGATGGTAGAGCCAAAAGCAAGAGTCTTAATGGAGCAGGGGTTTTTACAAGAGGGTGCAAGAACAGTAGTGTGGAAATGTCTATGTGGAACAAGGAGGCCCCTCCAGACTCTAGGATATGCGGTTGAGCAAATTCTCCTTGGGAAAGCTCTGTAGAAAGTTGTATCTTCAGGAGTGAGCCAGCATTCTACAAAATGGAAACAAAATACAGTCGGCCCTCTCTATTCACAAGGCCAACCAACCATGGATTGATCCACGGTTGGCTGACTACTGGGATGTGAAATGTGTGGATTTGGAGGGCCTGCCCACTATACTTCACCATCTTATATAACCGACTTAAGCATCCAGGGATTTTGGTATCCATGGGGGTCTTGGCACTAATTCCTGCAGAAACCGAGGGAGGGTTGTACCTACATTATGGAGTTACCAGGATTAAATGCAATAGTGTATGTGGAAATGCCTGTCATATAAAATAATGGTTTTATTTATTAAAAAATACAATTTACAATGCACATGATACTATGCTAAGTACATTTTGTGCATTATCTCATTTAATCCTAATAGTTGGATAGGCAAACACTATTACTATCTGTATTCTAAAAATGAAGAAGCTGGGTTTTAGAGGGGTTAAGTAACTTGCACAGGTCTCCCAGCTCAGAGGTATCAAATGTGAACCCCAGCAGTCTGAGGTCAGAGCCCACACTTTTAAACACTAGTATAAGCTGATTATTTGTTTTGAAAACAGCTTTATCATGTTGTTACATATGAATGAACTCAAGAAAGGAATTTCTTTTGAAGTCATTTAAACTTAGCCTAAATTAAGTTAGGCAAAGTTTGGGGGTAAATATAAAAATTCTCAAAATTGTAGTGTTTATGTTATTTTCAGGATGAAAATCACACTACCATCATACCCTATTCATAGGGCCAGGAAGGGGGATTAAAGCCAGTTAATTTTTTTGAGCTTTGTGCCTCAAGGCAAGTCTGCAAAGCTATTTTGGACTGTTTGATCATGAATGATGACTCTGAAATAACAGGGAAGTCAGGGAAGCGATGAAGTCAGGGAAGAGATGAAAATGAATTTGGACTAAATGTAGCTGATAGTTGGAGTAGGTGGAAATAAAAGGAACTCTTCTGGCAGGTGTGGAATGACGGGAGGGCTAGAAAGGAAGAACCAGGGGTTCTAGTTGCCTGCATCTCCTTAATGTGGATCAGAGAAAGGGGAGGTGCTGTCCCATCCCTCATGGATCTTGTAAGGGGAGAATTGTCACTTGCATTGAGCAGGGTCTCTAGGCTACTGGGGATATCCAAGCATAATGTATAGTCCAGGAATTCCAAGAACTCTGAGTTTATCCCTAAGAGGGAAAAGTTGGCAGTGGTAATTCATGATCAAGTCACAAGAACTTTCACCTGGCCTTGAGCGCTCATTTGGACCTCCTGGTCCTCATATAACCGCCACACTGAAATTCCGGGTAAATGTTCTCATTCTTTCCTTCTCTCAGGAGAAAAGTCTTCAGTACCTCAATGCTGTGCTCTAGAGTTCTGCCATCAGGATTGTGCCCTCAGCCATGGGCACTGTGGGGAGATGGTAAGGGTGCACAAGGATTCAGATTCAAACTAAGGACGTTCTAGATCACGTCTAGGGATGGTGTAGTGGTGAGCATTACTCCCCACACTAGTGGTTGAGACTGGAGGAGAGATGATCATAGGAAAGAATTAATTGAGTATTGACATCTTCCTTAGCATTTTTTTTCTTTTTGTTTTTCAAGGGGAAAATGTTTTTTGGTCCCATCACTGAGGGACTAAAATGGTACCTCAACTGATCCTTAACCCTTCAGGACCCTGTACTATTTTCCTCACCAGGCTTGTCCCAGGAATATGAAGTAAAAGAGTTACTTTTCCAATTTACGGAATGAAATGATCAGCTTGAACATGCTCATGAGCTGGTGGTACTACCTTAAGTAAAGAAGATTTTAAAAAATACATTCAGAGCCGAAGAATTCCAGGGAAATTTTTCTGAAGTACCCAGTGAGAACTCCAGATAGCCACATCTTTTTTCCTTTGTTTTAGAAGCCCAGGCCCTGAAGTGCTCGGTTCTAAGAATCGTCAGGAAAAGATGAAACTCTTTCTGGCAGGTACTGAGATGTCTGGTTTGTTTTGACTCTGCATTGATCCCAGGAATGTTAAGAGGCATGTTTTCATGCAAACCACACTTTAATAAAAAGATGACTATTGTTAGATCCAGTCCCATGGGGTAGCTAAAAAAATAAAAATATGTGTATGTTGGAAAAACGAATGCTTCTGTAGCCAATTCTGCCAGGTTCATAGAGTGGGGGGCTTTCTGGAAGGTTTTTACACCAATCCTGTCTATTCTGATTAGAGTGGCAGTTCCTAGCTTTTTCAGTTATGGTTTGTCAGTTTTTTCCATTAAAGATCACAGCTTCTCAGAACACAAACTTCTGGTGTGTTTCTAATCCCTCCAAGTCTTGCTGATGGCAGACAATCCAATGGCATGCAACACAGCCGCTCCATATCTTTGCCTAACTTTTTTGATGTGGAATTCCAAGTTTTGTGAGTCTAGTCTTTCCCACATCATCCCATACAGCTGTCCTCAGATCCAGGAAATCTATGGACAGAACGCAGAAAATCAGATACTCTGCTTTTTGGAATGTGAGGAGCTTTATACAAGGGGGTAAGAGATTCCTGGCATGTAACCTGGAACAAGTTTTAATTGCTTTATTTCTTTTTGGAAAAAGTCAGCATTGTTGACCAGATGTACTGCTGTGAGCATCTGGAACAAAAAAGAGCCTGATTTTGTCAGGAAGCCTAGATTAGAGTTCAAGCCCTTTCACTGACTAAGCTGTACGGCCCTGGGTGATCATGTACTCTTCATGGGAAATGGCTTCCCCTTTGGTAAAATGAAATGGTTGGGTGTGTTGGAATCTAAGCCTCTCATAGCTTTTAGACCCAGAAGATTCCGGAGAAAATGAAAATACCTTGTCACAGGTTTCACAGTGCTACCCTGTATCACCAGTAGATGGCAGAGTCGCATTGTAATCTGAAATTGATACTGTGATGTGATACTGGTAATCCTAATGGTGATGAAGCTTATCAAGGTAGGTACAGTATAACGACTAATAAATAAATAAATAAATAAAAGGTTGTTCTTAACCAGCAGATTCATGGACCCCTAGGCAAAGGTCCTTGGTTACCATTAAACCCGATGGGGACTCCACACTTAGACAATTGACATCTTTTCAAACTATATTTTGAAAGGCAATATACCCACTGGAGCAAATTATGTATTTCTTCTCTTACTCTCATTTATTAATTAATTCAATGACTATTTGTCAAGTCCACTATGTTCCAGGTCCTGGGATAATCCTGAGGACACAGAGATAAACAAAGACAATATAATATCAGCACTCAGGAAGCTCATCCTCCAGAGAGTTACACCATTGAACAAGTACTTATCATTGAGGCAAAAGTCTACAGAGAAGTCTATAGGTAGAATATGTAACATGGGTGCTGAGAGGTAAAGAGTGTTGAGAATAACTTCCTTGGTGAAGTACTGGATATTTGAGAACAAGAAAAGTCTGATTTAACAAACAAAAAAATCAGTTGGGGAAAAAAGTGGTCCAGGCAGAAGAACAGCATGTGCCAAGATTCACAGGCAAGAGAGGGTGAGGAGCATTCCAGGAGCAAAAGAAGCCAGACGCTTGTGGCATAGAACCAGGCAGAGAGTGATATATTGATGAAAAGAAGAAAACTGGTTTCACAGAATTCTTAACTTCCCCATGACTCCATCGGCAAGGGTGCTTTTGTCAGACTAGTTAGCTGGCATCTTGGTGGGTAGAGAAGCCTGGTCCAATGATAGTAAAAAAGAGAACAGGTTCATTTTGACTGGGAAGTAGAAGAGAGGAACGTGGAGATCTGAGAATCAAAACTGGCTTGTATCAGTTTAGATCAAAAGAATATTGATTGTATTTCTGGGATTCCCTAAGCTATCCCTTGCTGGCCAGCACCCAAGATGGCAGCAGTTAGCCTGTCAAAGTGACACAGCCAACTCTATCATGTCTGTGTACTCTTGGCTCTATTCTCCTTAACACTAATCATAGCTACCTGTGTGCCAGACACTGGGATTGACACTTGCAATGCAAGAATTTGCAGCACTGTGGAACCACAGAGGTTGGCTGAAGAGGCCTGTGTCACCCCTCATTTGCCCACCATCCCTTCACTCATCATAACTCGGTATCAATTAAGCAACTGTTTTTCTCTGTAAATCTCAGTTCTTTAATAGCATGGTTGCTTAGCAAATGACACTGTGAATTAGCTCCTGAAGTGTTTCTACGCAGTAGAGGGAACAAACAACATGTCGGTATAGATTTTCTGGCCGTAAAACCAAGACAGGTATTAGATTTTAAAGAACTACAGGCTGCAGACAGGCGATCACTTAGTTTTAAAAGCCAAGTTAGGTTTGTAATCTGCTATGAGTCTTGGAATGGTCACAAAGCTGAAGGTAGACAAAGTTATGTCTGTGAACTCAGATGACTAGTCCATTCACTGCTCCTCCCCCAGGTCTGTTTAAATGCCCAGAACAGTGAGTATTGTGTACCTAGACATTTGCTTGAAGGCATGCAAAATCCAAAGTCAATGAATCTTTCTCCACTGCCTTTATGTGGAACTAAGCACATTTACATAACGCAATTCTGTGTGTGAGAAATCAGAGATGCTTTGGGGCTACTGGAAATTTTTCATTTAGCTTGTAGTGACATTCTTAGACCATGCAGCAAAAAATCAAGAACTATTTATTTTCAGGGCCTGGCTGCAGTTTGGCAGAATACAGTGGGCAGCCATTTATTTTTGCCCATCTCCTTGCTTGATCTAACCATACATCTAACTGCAGGTTACTATAAATATAATGAGGATCACTTGGGGATGTGAGCCCAGAGTCTTAGACAGTTTTATTAGTATTCATAAATGTTTATGTTCCAGATATAATCGTATTATTATAGTTTTGTATATATGCACATAAAATTCACAGGCTACTAATTTTATTAACTCAACCATGCCCCCACTCCTAGGCAGAAAAATATATTAGAGATGATAAAAATGAAGACCTATCAGTATGTTGGCCACCATGCTTCAAATAGAACCCATTTTTAATAGAACCATAGTGCTTAGGGTCAGCCTGACCCAATGGTGGATCAAAACGCCCTCCTCACCCCCATGTCACTCTTCTTCCTGGCCTGAAATCACCTTTAGAGACAATCATGGACAGTACCATCAGTTAAGAGGCTGTTTTTCCACTGAAGGAGACATGAGGGATGACCTTCCCTTGTATTACACACAACTATGGGTTATCTAAAGTTATGTACACTTCTCTGTGTGTTAATTAAACACCACTTTCTTTCTTTCCCACTCAAAAAATATAATTGTGTTCACTCTCATTTACATAAAAAGTGAACTGTTAGCAAGCTAATACATAAAGGAGTAGTAGTAAAAAATAATAATCTCGAATATATCCCATGTTATTGATGCCAGGTCCGGGTCTTCAAGACCGAGATAAGATTCCAGAAAGGAGCCTAAAGCGCTTCACTGACTATCTGAAGAATAATGAATAATGAATAACTTCGTAGCAGTTACTGTCACTGGAATGCTGAGGGGGCAGGGACAGAAGCAGCACTGGGTAGCTTCGTAAAAATCAGAAATGAAGATCAGAGAAATTTCCCAGCAGAACTGTGATCATCAAGGCAGTGGAGTTTTCTCTGCATATGTCCAGGTGTCCCTGGCTGGACAAAATGGGGGCACATGTACTGACCAGATGACTTTGAAAGGTTGGATACAGGAGGGACCAACGAGAGCTATTTTCTACATCTTGTTTCACCAAGGCTGACAGAACATTAGAGCTAGGGGCAACTTATTTTAAGAAGTCTCCCTCACTCTCCAGATAATTGAACCAAATCCAGAGAGGCTGATGGCCACACAGGGGTTGTGACACAGAGCTGCTAGGGCTGTGGCTTGAACCAGCTTCTCTTAACTACCAGTGAGGTCCAATTTCCTTCACACTGCATATTAAAGCAAGCAGGAGAAGCCAGGAGAAGAAAGAAACCACAGTTTAGTGGCATGCCCAGGATTTCCTTAGCTTGCTGAAATGGATGCTTTCAGAAGAAACAGTAAAATGCAATCCTCAGACCACCCTTGGCTAAATGACATAAGGGACACCAAACCTTTGGTGTGAGCTGTTGGGTACAGTCCTCTCCTAAGTTAGCCCCCCGTCTAGCACCAGTTCTCTGTCCACCTGTTCATACTCACACAATCCTGGACCCCATGTGTCTGCTGGAATTCCCCACCTATGCCTGATCTCTTCCTTCTTTTGGCCAAAAGAAATAGTTGCTTCCATCTGAAACATAACATCTTTTCAATTTTATCCTTCAAGGCCAGATGTCTTTTGCCCAGCAAGTCTCTAGCTATGTAGGCTGTAAATCCTGTTCAAGTCACCATGCTGAGGGGGTCTAAAAGGCACTCCTAGAGCCATCCTTTGCTACCGAGCTTTCATGCCCTGCCTATATGTCCGGCAGCAGAACGGAAAAAGGAATTGGAAGATGGAACTTGAGAACTTGAGTCTTAGCTATAATTACCTTTGGCAAGACTCAATGTCTTTGAGTTTTAATGTTCTCATCTATAAAACACAGATTAAAACCCCCCACTTGCCATGTGTTACGGAGTGGTGGGGTCCCAATGTGGAGAGATATGTGAAAGTGCTTTGGTAAACTTAAAGCACCTTGTAGATTCAATGCATTATTAGTAGCTCCTAGGAGTCATGCCATGGTAGGAATCTGAAGCCAGGTATGGAGAACTCCTAAGTATTCTTAAGATCCAGGCCCTGGTGACTCCCTGCTCAACCTGCATGCACAGTCAGCTGTGCTTCTAAGTCTTCTGACTAAGAGAATCACCATCTTCGTGGAGATACACAATATTACACCATCCCTAATACATAGAGATCGCCTCTTCCCACTGTTGCTACTAACCCAGAAGCAGAGGTGATTCAGGAAAGAACCAACTTTTCCTCACTATCAGGAAACCATGTGGGTTGTCCTTACGGTATTTTTCCAGAAGATGTTTGTCTGATGCCTAAAAACTTTCCTGTGGCTTCTTTGACTATCTTGCTAATTCTTTGACAGAAACTTCATCTACTATCTCCACTTCTTCACCTGTCATGTGTACAGTGAAGAAAAATGTTTTTTCTCATTGCCTTTTGAGCCAAGAGTACCAAACTTTGGTGTCTGCATTCTCTGAACAAATTTCCTCTGAAACAAATTTTTGTAGTAAATCTCTCTTGAATCTGGCATATCCGTTTCTTTTCACACATTTACCCTATAAACTCACATCTTTGTTTTCTCACCCATCTGAAATCCTGACAGATGGTGTAATTTACATAGTGAATTAAATCTGCTCTGCCTTTACCCTCCATGGGATGCCATCTGAAACATAGGCCATGCACCTGCCCCTTTCTTACCTGTGACATTTATGGAAAGAGCTCAACTAATCGTGTTTACCTCCTTCCAGATCCAGTTTATGCTGGAAAATCTTGGAATACAAATCAGATCAAGTGTTGATCACTTGGCAGATCATCTGAACTCAGTCGTGCGGAACCCTTGGGAAATAGACATTTCCAGGGAGAGGAAAGGATTTGAAAAATATTAAAAGTTTAGGTAAATGTGTGTCCAGTAAATGTTAGAGGGGACCTGTTTAAGATCAGGTAGTGGCCCAGAAAATTGCTAGAAAGCATCCCATATCTCCTACTACCTTTGATCAGGGTTCCTCCGAGACTATGATTTTTAAATTTTTTTGCCCTGTCAAAAGGATGGGCTGAATAGCTAAACAACATTCCATAATAAGAACATATAGATGGATTGAACATTCCTACATACAATAAATTAGAGAGAATGTGTAGTGGTAGTCGATTTTAGTTTTTCATTCCTCTTACTGAGGAAATGATGGCTAAGGGAATTTTTTATTATTTTGAATTATTTTTACCTCAAATTTTCATTTTGAAAATTTTCAGACATAAAGTTTATAAAAAGTAAAATGAATTACTGTCTATTGATCACCCAAATTTACTAATTGTTAAATTTTGCCACATTTGCTTGATCTCTCCCTTTATATTTCCCCCTTTTCCTCAGAATGATTGAAAACAGACATCGTGATGCTGCTTTACCCACAAATACTTTACGGTATTTCTCCTAACCTCAATATCATTGTTACATCTATGTCATTTAACACTGATATATTTTCAATAAATTTTTATCGTGATAAAATTTATATAGAGAGAAATATATAAATATGTGTACAGTCCAGTTGGTTTTTACAAATGCATATAATCCACGCCCCTATCAAGATATGCCTCTATCAAGATAAAGGGCATTTCCATCACCCTAGAAAATTCCCTCATGCCCTTTCCCAGTCAATCCTCTTCACCCCTAGAAGCAACCACTGGCCTGATTTCTATCACCATAAATTCATTTCACCTCATCTAGAACTTCATATAAATGGAGTCATACAGTATACATATTTTAGTTTAGCTTTTTTTTGTCTCAGAATATTTCTGAGATTCATTCATGTTTTATGGCGTATCAGTGGTTCATTCCTTTATATTGCTGATTAGTATTATATTATCTATATAGCTCAGTTTATTATCTATTTCATCCGGACTGTTTTGAGTTTTTAGGCTATTATGAACATTCTTTTTTCTTTTTTAATGAACATTCTTGTACAAAGTTTTATGGACATTGATACAATATTGCCTAATACATAGTCTATATTCAAATTATCCCAACTGTCCCCCAAATGTCCTTCATGGCTTTATTTTTTTCTCATTCAAGGATCAAATCAAGGATCACGCATTACATTTGGTTGTTTCTCTTTGGTGTCCTTTAACTGAGAACAATCCTGCTTTAAAGAAATATCTCCTGTGTCATTTGGAAATATCCACACTGATCTTTGAGTATTTTGAGGGAATAATCTTAATGCTGGTTCAGTCTAGGTCTTCTCTGTGGATCCCACAGAGATCTATTCAGCACTGGGATATCTCTTTCTTGCTTCAGACCCCTTATTAATAATTGCAGAATTCCTTTAAATAAATATTTATTGGGTACCTATAAGCACTAAGCATTGTTGTAGGCACTGGAATACAGGCCTAGACAAAAATGTGAAGAAAGAGGGGAAAAAAATCCCTGATGTTATAGAATTTACATTCTAGTGAGAATGTTCTCACATTTTGCTTACATAGTTTTTTATGTTATTCAAAAGACCAAGGCTTCATCTTCTGCTTCTGTAGAGATTTTGTGTTCTGCTTTTTCAAATGCAACCTGGGCTTCCCTGGTGGTGCAGTGGTTAAGAATCCGCCTTCCAATGCAGGGGACATGGGTTCGAGACCTGGTCCGGAAAGATCCCACATGCCGCAGAGCAACTAAGCCCGTGTGCCACAACTACTGAGCCTGCATTCTAGAGCCTGCGAGCCACAACTACTGAGCCCTGTGCCACAACTACTGAAGCCCGCACGCCTACAGCCCATGCTCTGCAACAAGAGAAGCTACTGCGATAAGAAGCCCGCGCACGGCAACGAAGAGTAGCCCCTGCTGGCCACAACTAAAGAAAGCCCACACGCAGCAACAAAGACCCAGTGCAGCCAAAAATAAATAAATAAATAACATGCAGCCTGTTTGGAGAGGACTGGGGTTGGCTGCGTGAACACAGCCTGAAGGGGGTTAGTGTGCCACAGCTAGCCGGGAGGGAGTCTGGGAAAAAGTCTGGAGCTGCCGAAGAGGCAAGAGACTTTTTCTTGCCTCCTTGTTTCGTGGTGCACGAGGAGAGGGGATTAAGAGCGCCGATTAAAGGAGCTCCAGAGACGGGCGAGAGCCGCGGCTATCAGTGCGGACACCAGAGACGGGCATGAGATGCTAAGGCTGCTGCTGCAGCCACCAAGAAGCCTGTGTGCGAGCACAGGTCACTCTCCACAGCGCCCCTCCCGGGAACCTGTGCAGCCTACCACTGTCAGGGTCCCGTGATCCGGGGACAACTTCCCCGGGAGAACACACAGTGCGCCTCAGGCTGGTGCAACAACACGCTGGTCTCTGCTGCCGCAGGCTCGCCCCGCATCCGTACCCCTCCCTCCCCCCGGCCTGAGTGAGCCAGAGCCCCTGAATCAGTTGCTCCTTTAACACTGAAGAACAGACGCCCTCAGGCGACCTACACACAGAGGCGGATCCAAATCCAAGCTGAACCCCGGGAGCTGTGCAAACAAAGAAGAGAAAGGGAAATGTCTCCCAGCAGCCTCAGGAGCAGTGGATTAAATCTCCACAATCAACTGGATGTACCCTGCATCTGTGGAATACCTGAATAGACAACGAATCATCCCAAATTGAGGAGGTGGACTTTGGGAGCAATGATATATATATTTTTTCCCTTTTTCTCTTTTTGTGAGTGTGTATGTGTATGCTTCTGTGTGTGATTTTGTCTGTATAGCTTTGCTTTTACCATTTGTCCTAAGGTTATGTCCGTCTGTTTTTTTTTAGTATAGTTTTTAGTACTTATCATTGGTGGATTTGTTTTTTGGTTTGGTGGCTGTCTTCTTTCTTTCTTTCTCTCTTTTTTTTATTACTTAAAAAATTGTTTTTAATAATTATTTTTTATTTTAATAACTTTATTTTATTTTATCTTCTTCTTTCTTTTTTTTTCCCCTTTTATTCTGAGCCATGTGGATGACAGGCTCTTGGTGCTCCAGCAGGCGTCAGGTGTGCCTCTGAGGTGGGAGAGCCAAGTTCAGGACACTGGTCCACAAGAGACCTCCCAGCTCCACATAATATCAAACGGCAAAAATCTCCCAGAGATCTACATCTCAACGCCAAGACCCAGCTTCACTCAACAACCAGCAAGCTACAGTGCTGGACACCCTATGCCAAACAACTAGCAAGACAGGAACACAACCCCACCCATTAGCAGAGAGGCTGCCTAAAATCATAGTAAGGTCACAGACACCCCAAAACACACCACTAGACGTGGATCTGCCCACCAGAAAGACAAGATCCAGCCTCATCTACCAGAACACAGGCACTAGGCCCCTCCACCAGGAAGCCTCCACAACCAACTGAACCAACCTTAACCACTGGGGACAGACACCAAAAACAACGGGAACTACAAACGTGCAGCCTGCGAAAAGGAGACGCCAAACACAGTAAGTTAAGCAAAATGAGAAGACGGAGAAACTCACAGCAGATGAAGGAGAAAGGCAAAAACCCACCAGACCTAACAAATGAAGAGGAAATAAGCAGTCTACCTGAAAAAGAATTCAGAATAATGATAGTAAAGACGATCCAAAATCTTGGAAATAGAATGGAGAAAATACAAGAAACGTTTAACAAGGACCGAGAAGAAATAAAGAGCAAACAAACAGTGATGAACAGCACAATAAATGAAATTAAAAATTCTCTAGAAGGGATCAATAGCAGAATAACTGAGGGAGAAGAACGGATAAGTGACCTGGAAGATAAAATAGTGGAAATAACTACTGCAGAGCAGAATGAAGAAAAAAGAATGAAAAAAATTGAGGACGGTCTCAGAGACCTCTGGGACAACATTAAATGCACCAACATTCAAATTATAGGGGTCCAGAAGAAGAAGAGAAAAAGAAAGGGACTGAGAAAATATTTGAAGAGATTATAGTTGAAAACTTCCCTAATATGGGAAAGGAAATAGTTAATCAAGTCCAGGAAGCACAGAGAGTCCCATATAGGATAAATCCAAGGAGAAACATGCCAAGACACATATTAATCAAACTATCAAAAATTAAATACAAAGAAAAAATATTAAAAGCAGCAAGGGAAAAACAACAAATAACACACAAGGGAATCCCCATAAGGTTAACAGCTGATCTTTCAGCAGAAACTCTGCAAGCCAGAATGGAGTGGCAGGACATATTTAAAGTGATGAAGGAGAAAAAGCTACAACCAAGATTACTCTACCCAGCAAGGATCTCATTCACATTTGACAGAGAAATTAAAACCTTTACAGACAAGCAAGAGCTAAGAGAATTCAGTACCACCAAATCAGCTTTACAACACATGCTAAAGGAACTTCTCTAGGCAAGAAACACAAGACAAGGAAAAGACCTACAATAACAAACCCAAAACAATTAAGAAAATGGTAATAGGAACATACACATCGATAATTACCTTAAATGTAAATGGCTTAAATGCTCCAAACAAAAGACATAGACTGGCTGAATGGATACAAAAACAAGACCCGTATATATGCTGTCTACAAGAGACCCACTTCAGACCTAGGGACACATACAGACTGAAAGTGAGGGGATGGAAAAAGATATTCCACGCAAATGGAAGTGAAAAGAAAGCTGGAGTAGCAATTCTCATATCAGACAAAATAGACTTTAAAACAAAGACTATTACAAGAGACAAAGAAGGACACTAAATAATGATCAAGGGATCAATCCAAGAATAAGACATAACAATTGTAAATATTTATGCACCCAACATAGGACCACCTCAATACATAAGGCAAATGCTAACAGCCATAAAAGGGGAAATCAACAGTAACACAATCATAGTAGGGGACTTTAACACCCCACTTCCACCAATGGACAGATCATCCAAAATGAAAATAAATAAGGAAACACAAGCTTTAAATGGTACATTAAACAAGATGGACTTAATTGATATTTACAGGACATTCCATCCAAAAACAACAGAATACACTTTCTTCTCAAGTGCTCATGGAACATTCTCCAGGATAGATCATATCTTGGGTCACAAATCAAGCCTTGGTAAATTTAAGAAAATTGAAATCGTATCAAGTATCCTTTCAGACCACAACGCTATGAGACTAGATATCAATTAAAGGAAAAAATCTGTTAAAAAATAAAAACACATGGAGGCTAAACAATACACGACTTAATAACCAAGAGATCACTGAAGAAATCAAAGAGGAAATCAAAAAATACCTAGAAACAAATGACAATGAAAACACGATGACCCAAAACCTATGGGATGCAGCAAAAGCAGTTCTAAGAGGGAAGTTTATAGCAACACAATCCTACCTTAAGAAACAAGAAACATCTCAAATAAACAACCTAACCTTACACCTAAAGCAATTAGAGAAAGAAGGACAAAAAACCCCAAAGTTAGCAGAAGGAAAGAAATCATAAAGATCAGATCACAAATAAATGAAAAAGAAGTGAAGGAAACGATAGCAAAGATCAATAAAACTAAAAGCTGGTTCTTTGAGAAGATAAAAATAATTGATAAACCATTAGCCAGACTCATCAAGAAAAAAAGGGAGAAGACTCAAATCAATAGAATTAGAAATGAAAAAGGAGAAGTAACAACTGATACAGCAGAAATACAAAGGATCATGAGAGATTACTACAAGCAACTATATGCCAATAAAATGGACAACCTGGAAGAAATGGACAAATTCTTAGAAAAGCACAACCTTCTGAGACTGAACCAGGAAGAAATAGAAATTATGAACAGACAAATCACAAGCACTGAAATTGAGACTGTGATTAAAAATCTTCCAACAAACAAAAGCCCAGGACCACATGGCTTCTCAGGAGAAGTCTATCAAACATTTAGAGAAGAGCTAATACCTATTCTTCTTAAACTCTTCCAAAATATAGCAGAGGGAGGAACACTCCCAAACTCATTCTACAAGGCCACCATCACCCTGATACCAAAACCAGACAAAGATGTCACAAAGAAAGAAAACTACAGGCTAATATCACTGATGAACATAGATGCAAAAATCCTCAACAAAATACTAGCAAACAGAATCCAACAGCACATTAAAAGGGTCATACACCATGATCAAGTGGGGTTTATCTCAGGAATGCAAGGATTATTTAATATATGCATATCAATCAATGTGATACACCATATTAACAAACTGAAGGAGAAAAACCAAATGATCATCTCAATAGATGCAGAGAAAGCTTTCGACAAAATTCAACACCCATTTATGATAAAAACTCTCCAGAAAGTAGGCATAGAGGGAACTTTCCTCAACATAATAAAGGCCATATATGACAAAACCACAGCCAACATCATCCTCAATGGTGAAAAACTGAAACCATTTCCTCTAAGATCAGGAACAAGACAAGGTTGAGCACTCTCCCCACTATTATTCAACATAGTTTTGGAAGTTTCAGCCACAGCAATTAGAGAAGAAAAAGAAATAAAAGGAATCCAACTTGGAAAAGAAGAAGTAAAGCTGTCACTGTTTGCAGATGACATGATACTATACATAGAGAATCCTAAAGATGCTACCAGAAAACTACTAGAGCTAATCAATGAATTTGGTAAAGTAGCAGGATACAAAATTAATGCACAGAAATCTCTTGTATTCCTATACACTAATGATGAAAAACCTGAAAGTGAAATTAAGAAAACACTCCCATTTACCATTGCAACAAAAAGAATAAAATATCTAGGAATAAACCTACCTAAGGAGACAAAAGACCTGTATGCATAAAGTTATAAGACACTGATGAAAGAAATTAAAGATGATACAAATAGATGGAGGGATATACCATGTTCTTGGATTGGAAGAATCAACATCGTGAAAATGACTCTACTACCCAAAGCTATCTACAGATTCAATGCAATCCCTATCAAACTACCAATGGCATTTTTCACGGAACTAGAACAAAAAATTTCACAATTTGTATGGAAACACAAAAGACCCCAAATAGCCAAAGCAATCTTGAGAAAGAAAAATGGAACTGGAGGAATCAGGCTCCCGGACTTCAGAGTATACTACACAGCTACAGTCATCAAGACAGTATGGTACTGGCACAAAAACAGAAATACAGATCAATGGAACAGGATAGAAAGCCCAGAGTAAACCCGTGCACATATGGTCACCTTATCTTTGATAAAGGAGGCAAGCATATACAGTGGAGAAAAGACAGCCTCTTCAATAAGTGGTGCTGGGAAAACTGGACAGCTACGTGGAAAAGAATGAAATTAGAACACTCCCTAACACCATACACAAAAATAAACTCAAAATGGATTAAACACCTAAATGTAAGGCCAGACACTATCAAACTCTTAGAAGAAAACATAGGCAGAACACTCTATGACATAAATCACAGCAAGATCCTTTTTGACCCACCTCCTAGAGAAATGGAAATAAAAACAAAAATAAACAAATGGGACTTAATGAAAATTAAAAGCTTTTGCACAGCATAGGAAACCATAAACAAGACGAAAAGACAACCCTCAGAATGGGAGAAAATATTTACCAATGAAGCAACTGACAAAGGATTAATCTCCAAAATTTACAAGCAGCTCATGCAGCTCAATATCAAAAAAACAAACAACCCAGTCCAGAAATGGGCCAAAGACCTAAATAGACATTTCTCCAAAGAAGATATACAGATTGCCAACAAACACATGAAAGAATGCTCAACATCATTAATCATTAGAGAAATGCAATCAAAACTACAATGAGATATCATCTCACACCAGTCAGAATGGCCATAGTCAAAAAATCTACAAACAATAAATGCTGGAGAGGGTGTGGAGAAAAGGGAACTCTCTTGCACTGTTGGTGGGAATGTAAATTGATACAGCCACTATGGAGAACAGTATGGAGGTTCCTTAAAAAACGAAAACTAGAGCTACCATACGACCCAGCAACCCCACTACTGGGCATATACCCTGAGAAAACCATTAATTCAAAACGAGTCATGTACCAAAGTGTTCATTGCAGCTCCATTTACAATAGCCAGGACATGGAAGCAACCTAAGTGTCCATGAACAGATGAATGGATAAAGAAAATGTGGCACATATATACCATGGAATATTACTCAGCCATAAAAAGAAATGAAATTGAGTGATTTGTAGGGAGGTGGATGGACCTAGAGTCTGTCATACAGAGTGAAGTAAGTCAGAAAGAGGAAAACAAATACTGTATGCTAACACATAAATATGGAATGTAAAAAAAAATGGTCATGAAGAACCTAGGGGCAAGACGGGAATATATATGCAGACCTACTAGAGAATGGACTTGAGGACATGGGCAGGGGGAAGGGTAAGCTGGGACAAAGTGAGAGAGTGGCACGGACATATATACACTACCAAATGTGAAATAGATAGCTAGTGGGAAGCAGCCGCATAGCACAGGGAGATCAGCTCGGTGCTCTGTGACCGCCTAGAGGGGTGGGATAGGGAGGGTGGGAGGGAGGGAGACGTAAGATGGAAGACATATGGGGACATATGTATATGTATAACTGATTCACTTTTTTATAAAGCAGAAACTAACACATCATTGTAAAGCAATTATACTCCAATAAAGATGTGAAAAAAAAAATGCAGCCTGTTTGCTTCTTTCTTAATTAAGATGGCTGCTTATTGCCAGAGATTCTCTCTATCTCTGTTTGTCTCTGTATCTCTTTCATCTTCTGAGTTCTTTTTAAAAACATTTTTAAAATTAATTAATTTTTATTTTTGGCTGCATTGGGTCTTTGTTGCTGTGTGCAGGCTTTCTCTAGTTGTGGTGAGCAGGGGCTACTCTTTGTTGCAGTGTGTGGGCTTCTGATTGCAGTGGCTTCTCTTGTTGCGGAGCATGGGCTCTAGGCGTGCGGGCTTCAGTAGTTGCAGCATGCAGGCTCAGCAGTTGTGGCACGCGAGCTCTGGAGTGCAGGCTCAGTAGTTGTGTCACACAGGTTTAGTTGCTCTGCGGCATGTGGGATCTTCCCAGACCAGTGATCAAACATGTGTCCCCTGAACTGGCAGGCAGATTCTTATCCACTGCGCCACCAGGGAAGTGCCGGATCACTCATTTTTTGTGAACTATGACAACGAGAGAAGTCTTTTGAACATTTTGGACATGGAAAAAGTCATTTCCATCTCAGAGTTCAGCTGGAACTAACTTCTGTGTTCTGCAGCTTCATGATACTTTCTGTATAGCACCATTAAGTCTCTCCCATAGGCAGTCGTTTGGGGCATTACTGTTTAATCACCTCATTCCAATAGTGTGTAGGCTGCATGAGGACCTAGACAATTCTAAGCACATAGTCAAAGCACAGATGATACCTACTGAACGTAATTTAATAAACCCTTGACGTGACTGAATTGACTGACTGGATACACGGCTTGCTGTTTTAGTATTACATAGGTCTTTTATTTTATGTTGAAGGTTAAAATCCTTCTCAAGACTATGGTCACTTGAGGCATCTTTCCTGTACGGAAACTGCTAATTCTAAGCAACAGAGACTATTGATTCCTCTTGTGTTTTCTTAGAAAATTTCCTATCAAAACCTTCTTCTACCTTTACTCTATGCCAGTATTTCTCAACGGCGGGGCGGATGGCGGGGGGAAATTTTACCCCCAGGAGACATGTGGCAATGCCTGGAGATATTTTCAGCAACATGACTAGGAGATGCCATTGGCATGGGTAGAGGCCAGGACGCTACTTGAACATACTACTATGCACAGGACAGCCCCCTATGACAAAATATCATGTGGTCCAAAACATCAGTAGTGCTGAGGTTGAGTAATCCTGCTCTATACGCATGGTCTAAGTCACACTACAATATATAAAAGTGCTAATACCCAGAGGGTAATGGGCAGTTGATTAAGTGATGCCTGGACATGGCCTTTGAGTAACATAAGCAACTGTATCACTAATAATGGTAGCAGAATCAAATTTTAGGAGCAAATTAACAATCTGAGTTACTGGGGGAATTGAGTTCCATAAAAAAATGATCTTGAAAGAGATTGAATTTTTGCTTCTCTCTATAGGCTTTTTAAGGGAATTCTACCCTGCCACCTGTATTCTTTCTTCACTGTCTCCCTCTTGGGTACATGTGAACAGGAATGGTCCAGGGACCCCAGCAAAAGATGCCTTTATCTTCCCCTTGCCTTGCAGAGCCTTTGTTTCCTTAACCTGGCTTGGCCTAACAGTCCTCACCTTGTGCATTACAAAGTACCAACTCCATTCTTGAACAGCTGCCATCCTCACTCTGCTTAGGGACCCTGCTTCGGTTGCTGGGCCATCACCTGCCTCCACAGCCAGTGAGCAAGTGAGGTCACACAAGCTGTGGTGGCAGAGATTACACCAGCTTTTTGCATTTGGCCTGGAATCCCATGGGGCATTCAATCCCCTCTCCTGTGGTGCCTTTGTGGGTCTTTCCCTAACAAATGCCTACTTGTTCTTCCTCAAAGCTCACAGGGTGTTAGAAGCTAAGACTGAGCCCTCGTTTGCATTCCCGGCGCCCACTGGCATGACCTCAGGAATCCTGCAGCTGCAGGATGAATGGGGCCATTGGATGGTTTAGCTGAGGGCTTAAGTGGAGTTGGATGGCACAGAATCCTCCCATTTAACAGCACTGTCAAATCTTCAACCAGCCTCAAACTAATGCTCTTTGGAAAAATCACTAGCTTGTCTGAGTTCCCCACCTTGCAACTCTGCAAGAGAGAGCATCAGGGATCAGGGCTCTGCCCCACAGTGCCAGCACTGGGCTTGGTACACAGTGCTCAGTAAATGTTGGTTAAACAAAATGATTTAAGCCAAAGTGCCAAAATAAAGTCTTATACATTGGTTGGGACTCTAAGGGAGGGAAAAGAAATCTTTTTCCTCTACCTATTTTAGCTTTTCTGCCTGGAGCCCTGTAAATTAGACTGACAAAAGACAGATTAACAAGAGAAAAACAAACACAAGTTTATTAACATGTGCATCACGCATACACGCGGGATACTCAGAGATGGGTAACTCAAAGGAGTGGTTAGAACTTGAGCTTATATATCATCTTGACGAAAGAACAATACATTTTAGAGAAAGGACAAGACAAAGGAATAAGACTTTGTTTACAGTGGTGGCAAATTGTGAGAAGGCAAATACATGGGGAAACTAACGGCAGATGAGTGCTAGTTTTAGTAAGGTTTGTTATGTGGATTCCTCTGGTGCTGTCTCTGGGCTGATAATGGTCTAGAGTTGTCTCTATTGATTAACTTCTGTCCTTCTTGGTTATGGGTGCACTTTTACAAATTTATACCCCGCTTTTAGGCAAATAGGGAGAGGGCAGAGAGCTTTTCTTGAATCTGCTTCTTCTCAATTGCTTCCTCTCAAAACAATTCTCAGGCCGAAGTGGCATATATCGGGGTAACATATTCTGCTACCCTTCAATACTGTTTTTCTTTGTCCCCACCCCCATCCTTTTGCCCCCATTTTTAAACAGCAGAGTTTTTCAGTTAGAGCAATAATATATGTTTCATTATAATCAAAGAAATCCCAGCCTAACACCAGGCATATTGTTCCCATACAGCCAACAGAGTGATCACTTTTAAAATGCAAATCTGAGTCTGTCCAGCCCTCAGGGAAAATCCAAAGTCCTCGGAAAGGTTCTGGGCTTTTAAACCACTGGCCTCTGTAACCCTCTAGCCTCAAAATTCATCACTTCTCCTCTATTTCTAACACTCCACTCTGAGCTCACCAAACCCCTTTCCAGTCACCAAACCCACTTTGCTCTCTCTGCCAGTGAGCCTTTGCATAGTCTGTTTTCTATAACAATCTTCCTGACTTTCTTTATGGGGCTAACTCCTACTCAGGCTGCATTTACCTTAGGTCAGTGGTTCTCAAAATTTGCTGAATATTAGAATCACCTGGGGGGAACTTTTCACACCCTATACCAATTAAACCAGACTTGCTAGGGGTGGAAGCCTGGCATCACTAGTTTTTTAAACTGCCTAGGTGATTCCAGTGTGCAGTCAAGTTGGAGAACCAGTGGTTTCCATACTTTAGTGTGCAGAGGTGTCACCCGGGGTCTTGATGCAGACTCTGACTCAGTAGATCTGGGGTGAGACTTGAATTTCCACATTTCTAACAGGTGTCCAGGTGAAGCCCATGTTGTGAGGCTGCTGGTCTGCAGACCATGCTTTGAGTAGTGCAGGTCGAGGCTTTGGTTTCTCCAGGACGGTGGTTCTCAAAGTGTCATCTCTAGACCAACAGCATCAGTACTGCCTGGAAATGTATTCGAAGTGCAAATTCTCCGGTTTTGCCCCAGAACTACTGAATCAGAAGCTCTGGGGTGAGGACCAGCAGTCTGTGTTTTAACAAGCCCTCCAGGTGATCCTATGCACACTCATCTTTGAGAACTGCTCCTCTAGGAAATATTTCTGCAACCCCAAGATTAAGTTGATTTCTCTCTCTTTCCAGCCTCCTCTGCTTTTTTTCAGAGCATTCTGTGCTTCCCTCTGCTGTAGCACATTTTATGCATACTGTTTAGTTGCCTGGTCACTGCCCTGTAATCCCAGGGGTGGGGGAAGTCTGTGTTGTCGGGCGCTTGGCATCCCCGTGACCTAGCAGCTCAGTGGCGGGGCCTAATAAGCACTCATACATATTTGTAGAATGTATTACATAAGGATAGAAAGTTAAATGCACATTATTGTGTCATTCCTTCCAGGTAGTTTCCTCTGTGGCTAGCATAAAGAACGAAGAGAAAGAACAGATTATAAAATACCATCAAGGTCACCTTGGTGCGTGAACTCTGTTCCAAAGACTGGCCCTTAGAGGGTAGGGCTCAGATTTCCATAATTCCTCTTTCAAGCAGAGCTACAAATGGCAGTTGAACAAATGTCTTTCTGTGAGGAGGCTGAGTGAGTCTGGCAATAATAAAACTTGCGGAAGGGGGAGGGGCAGCTGTCAGATTTTCTGCACTACATGGCAGTAGTTTCTTCCCTCTTATGCTGCAACACGATGAAAAGAAAGAGTGATTCCGATTCCTTTCACACTCCACTCTCTGAGGTTTTCTCCCTTACCTGATGGGGTCATCTCCCTGATTGTTCTCTCAATAGGAACATCTCCATTTCTGCCAGGGAACAAGGTGGGGGTCTGTCGATTGCTAGGGACCATAGACATCATTTTTTTTAGCAGTAAGATATAGGGAGAGAGACACTTGCCATCCCTCAGACACAGCTATCAGCAGGTTTCAGGGAGTATCCCTAGCAAATTCATTTTGGTTGGTATAATTCTGTTGGAAGATGTAAAATTGCTTCTAATCTACCAGGAGAGACATAGTGGACATCCATAATTCTCCTCCCTGGAATCACAGAATCCCAAGGCAAATGCCTATACCAACAAATTCAGAATCTCTAAGAACAGGGCCTGGACATCTGCATTTTAAAAGTTCCCCTGGTGACTTTAATATGCAGCTAGAGAACCACTGGCTTGGTGTTAAGACCAGGTATGGGCTTAGAAATCACCTGACCCAATGCCATACAGTGGTGAACATGAGTTCTCTACACAGAACAAAACATTACAGTACAGAGTGGAAAAAAGCAAGTTGCAGAAGTACAGAAAGAGACAAATTATAAAATGCACCCCCAATATTATATATTCTTTTTTTGTATAGGCAAAAAAAAAAACAGTCTGCAAGTGGATTAGATGGAAGTGCTTTAATTCCTTTCAGGTGCTTTTCTCTGAGGGAGAAGAAAGGGCTAAGGAGGGAGGATAATAGGCTAGAAGGGGTGTCCATCTTGCTGCTGTACTTCATTTCTATTTTAAAAACAGGTCTTGAAACAAACATTACAAAATGTTACCAATGTTCTCTTTTGGCTGGAAGGTGTGTACATAATTATATTCTTTCGTACTTTTCTATTTTTTTTAAACGTTCTCAAGACAAAAATGATAATTAATTAAAGAATAAAGACCTAGCACCTAGGTTTTTCTCAATGAGAAGTATGAGGCCCTGAAGAGCACCTGAAGTGACAACCATGTCAGGGGCAGGGCCTGGGCCTCTGGGCTCCCAGCACAGGGCTCTGCCACTGA
The DNA here is from genome assembly GCF_009873245.2 of Balaenoptera musculus. NCBI lineage: Eukaryota > Metazoa > Chordata > Mammalia > Artiodactyla > Balaenopteridae > Balaenoptera > Balaenoptera musculus. Next base: position 74,375,163 of record NC_045800.1, on the reverse strand, counting down.
CCTCTGCTGAGTCACAGGTGGTGCTGCGGGGGAATCCCTTCTCAGCGCGCCATCTCCGCCTCCCCTCAACTGCCTCCTCTGACAGACGTTACAGCCTCCCTGACGCAGGGGCGGCTGCAGGCTACTTTCTCCCTCTTGGTCCCTGTCCAGCACGGGGGTTGCGGCAGCGGCGGTACGCTCGGAGCCCCAGCCCGGTGCATCCTTCTGGGCAGCTCGGCTCCCGGACACCGTGGCCAGGCTGCAGCAGTTGCCTCGCAGAGCCGGCGCTCAGGTGGTCGTTCGCAGGCGGGAACGCCGCAAGGACGGCAATCAGGCTGCTTGTACCTACGCTGAAAAGCCCCCTCTGAAGGCAGCGATTCAGATACAAAGCTGGATGAATGTGCTTCGTGGCAGAGCGTGCAGCTGCATTATTGACTGGGGCTGAGAAAGGCGTTGAATCGGGAGACTGAAGAGATCTGCTCTTTTGATTCGGGTTTCCAGGATTTTGCAGACTCGTGATGGCTCTGGTCCAAAGCAAAAATCTCCCTATGATCCTAAGCTAAAATTTGGGGGAGTGAGCTGCATAAATAATTTTCTCTTAATTAAAAGCAAGCACACGGTAGCACGTGGTTTTACTCCCCTCCCGTGTCTGATGTGGCCGGCTCACCTGTCACTGAGCTGTCTGAATGGGTTTTTCCCATTGCTAGGAAAGGGTTTTTTCCTCTTTCGTAGCCAGCTCTGGTGTAAAAGGAAGCCTGTGCCCGAGCACAGTTGAGGGGCCATGTTCATGGAGCAGGAGTACAGTTGCAATTAAGTCAGGCAATCAGAGGCTTTAATGGATGAATAGCTGTCAAAGCACAGTGGGGTGGCTGATAACCTCTAAGGCTGCTTATTGTGAGTGGAAACCACAGGTGAAAAAGGAGACAGGGATGGATGAGCTTGTGCTTCTCTCCCCTCCTCGCCTTTGAAGAGTTTGACAATACTGCTGAGTACTCCTTGGGGAGGGTACTCTTGGGGACCTAGCAGGCTTCTGGTTTGAGGAAAGAGGAGAAGAGCCACATAATTAAGGAAGAAAAAGCAGAAATTGGGGGCAGGGCTGCACATTTAATGCAGGAATTCAAAGCACAGAAGTTCCATGGAGGGGAAAGGGACCAAAGCTCCATTACCCAGTATCCCCAGAGGAGGAGCTGGAGACATTGAGATAGGATCCCCACCTAAGGTCTCCAAACAGAAAACAGGGAGCCGGGAAGGGGAAGCATCTGCTTCACTTTGAAATCAGTCTCTCTCAGGATTTGGCCAGCTCCAGAAATTGAGTTCAAGTGGCGCTCTAGGCACCACAGTGTTTTATTGCTAGATTGTTGTAGAAGGAATTTTCCTGAATGTCTGGAAACAAGAGGGCATTGGCTCTCTAACGAAGGGACGTCAGATAGAGCTCCATTTACTTGCCAATTTCACTTGAATGGCAGTGGCTGGCTGGAATATTCAGTCAGGAATGGTTTTTAAAGGCAGATCCAGGCTCTGTGGAGAAATAGTGCTTGATTGATTAGTGATATCTGTCTTTGGTGTTGAATGATAAAGGCAGTGCATGGGCTTCCTATTTGTCACCTCTGCTTTGGGATGCTTTTCCTTCTGTAGGGGCACCACCACCACAGACATTAATGTAATAATCTCGATGTAATGATCTTTGCTTTAGACTCTTCTGCTAAGGAGCTTTCAATCTAAAAGGGAAGTCAGTAATGGTATTTTTTTCTAGGTCCTTTAAGGAACTGGCCAGTGTATGATTCATGTGGCATCGAAATGCTCTTCCACTGGCTTGCCTCAGTTACCAAAATGTCTGCAGACCTTTTGCCAGAGAGAACACACCTTTGTTGGTAGGTTCGTCCTCTGAAAATTAAACGGATCTCCATACTTAGGCTCATCTTCCCAAAATTAAGCAACCAGAAATTTGCAATTATATGGCTAAAGTAAATGTTCAGTGACTAAGTCTCCTTTCAAGAGTCTTAAGTAGGTAGTTTTGAGCACAAATCCAATTACTCAATGTGTCCTTGGGCTTCTCAAGCAATAATAATGGTTAGGGTGAAATAAATAAGGAAGAGTAGCTGGAACGGAACTCTGTTACCAATGTCTTGCTGCAGGCGGCAGGAAGAAAAAAGCCAGAAAGGATGACTCAGTATTTGAATCCAGACAGAGCGGAGTAGAAGGACAGGAGAGGGACTGTGGAGAGAAGAGAGAGAAAAGTATGTGGGAGGGACTCAAATCCTTACTGCAGACAGCCCCACTTCGACAAAAATGTGAGATACTCAAGCTTGTCATTATAGCCTGTGGTAGGCCAAATAATGACCCCCCCAAAGACATCCAGGTCTTAATCCCTGGTCCCTGTACATGGTAAAAGGGAATCTGCAGGTATGATTAAGTTTCTTGAGATGGTAAAATTATCCTGGATTATCTGAATGGACCCACTGTAATCACAAGGTTCCTAATAAGAGGGAGACATGAAGACCACTGTCAGTGAAGGAGATGTGATAATGGAAGCAGAGGTCAGAGTGACCTGGGCTGTGAGCCAAAGAATGTGGGGAGCCTCTAGAAGCCGGAAAAGGTAAAAACAGATTCTTTCCTAGCCCCTCCAGAAGGAACACAGTCCTGCAGACCCATTTTAGACTTCTGACCTCCAGAACTGTAAGAGAATAAATGTGTAAAGAGAATAAATTATGAGGACATAATTAACCTCTCTGACTCTCAGCACTCTTCTCTGTAAGAGAAGGGGATGGAATTTGGAAAACATTTAAGATTCCTCCCTGCTCTAAGATGTTATGTGTTTTTTCATTGGAAACTTTCTTTTGAAAGATACTTTTGTAAAATTCACTTTTTTAAAAAATGAACTACAATCTATTCCCTACTACAATCTATTGTCCCAGATGAATCTGGGAACATAATAAGAAAGATGCTGGTATCTGGTCAATTGTCTTTGGATTTCATGTACAAGGCTAGAGGTAGAATCTAATTTTTGTTGTTGCTGCTTGAGAAAATTAAATTGTATTTGTCTTGGAAATGGACTAAAGAGTGAGGAGGGCTAAGAATTTTAAAAATCCATGTATTGTTCAAGAGAGTGAGAGGTAACCATTTCAAGGTGAACCATAGCTAACTTCGTGATGGAGAACTTTAAGACTGTACCTGACTAAAATGAGTAGTAACTTTTTGTTTTACAGATGAGTGTTGCATAGCTGCCCAGGGCTACCAATTATAGTGCCACCTCATCTAACCTCTCATTCTGTCCCTTTTCCTCCTCATCAAAACTTACCAGCCCAGGGTAAGTTTCAACCCACTCCCCCCAGGGCCATGCTTCTAGTTGCTATGGTAACAGCTAGCTAATCCGAGCTTAATGTGCCCTTCCTGCCTTCTCAGGCAAGGGAGACTTCTGGAGACATCTCTTCCTGGAAGTGAAATGACACTAATGGGGGAATCTCAAACTAAAAGTTAAGACTGATATTTTGAAACAGGTAGCCTGTGGTACCTCTCAAATTACCACATGGAAGCAGTCTTCCTTCCTACCTACATGTATAGCCAACCTGGTACCTGTTATTCCTGTTCTTTCCTTTTGCTAAACATCTATGTCCTATGTGCTATGATAACAGTGACATGCTGGCTGTGGTCTATCCTATGGAGAGGTACTGAGTGCTGTGACTGTACAGTTGATATTCAAATCCAGTTAGCTAGTACCTTTTCCTGGACTCTCACTAATGCAGAAAGAATCGACACTGGAGTTAAAACAAAATAAAACAACCTCTGGCAATTTCTCATCTTGTGTCTGATTGCTTCTTTTACACCCAAGGGAGGTACTGTCAAACCAGCAATCCCCCAGAGCCGTGCTGTCTTGGAGATGCTAAATTGAAAAGGGAAAACAGCTTAGTGTTAGGGAAGAAGAGCGCTCTGGATGTGGAATGATTATAAGGTGGAGTAACCTTTGGAAAAATGCTGCAAGATCTCAATATTCTTATATGCTAGTATTCTAAAATTTCCCATCTCAGGTGCTCAGATTTCCAACCTCTGTCTCCTTCTCCCCAACTGTATTTCCTAGCATGTCAATGCACCAAAGAGTGTAAATGATTAACAACAGTTTAATGTTACCCATCCCTACAGGTATTTGCATTTTGACATGCAATAGAAAGGCAGTTTAAAATACAGTAGAATTTAAGTGTAGAAGCAGTAAGGGATGGGAGGAATTGAAAATGCAGATGATTCTATAGTCCAATAACCTAGAATGAATCCCATCTGCACTCTTGCCTTTGGGCAAGATACTTAACCTCTTTAAACTTTAATTTTCTTACCCATATTAGGGGATCATAATTATTCCTATCTCATAGAGGATGTTCAAAAGATTATATTATCCATATAAAGTGTCAAGGGATCAAGTGAATGCCAATAAATGATGGTTCTTGCTATAAATAAAGCTTTAAGGGAAAGAAATTTAGACTAATTGTGGAATTTAAAACATCATTATTTATTTATTCAACAAGTTCTTATTGAGCACCCATCAAATACTTCCACGCCCTGTTCTAAGGGCTGGGCTGGGAGAACAGCTATGAACAAGATGGACAAACTCTGCCATTACTGAGCCTACATATTAGTGGGGGAAGGCAGGGAGCAAACAAATGCATGTATAATATAATTTCAGGTACTACTAAGTGCTGTGAGGAAAAATAAGCAAGGTAAGGAGATAAAGAGTGATACAGAGGAGGACTATTTTAGATAAGATGGTCAGGGAAGATATCTCTAAGGAGTGGACATATGCACAGAGCTTTGCGTGAAATAAGGGAGTGAGTCAGGTAAGACTCTGTTGGAAAGGATCAGCAAATCAGTCATGTTTTGTTGGAATATTTATTTTTCTGGGAATTTCCTGTTACCTCTAAAATTATATCAATAGCTGCAAATTTACTTGGCTGAGGGTAAGACTGATCTTGAATCTGAGATTAGGGCTAGATGAAAGAAGGAAACCAGAGTTTGCTGAGTTCCTATTATGTGCTAGGGGCTATACTCCCTTTGACCACAGTCATTTTGTCCTCTAACTACCTAATCACTCTGTCATTTTTCATAACAGCCTATGTTGTGATTATTACTCTCCCAATGTGGACAATGAGCCTTTAGAATTTTCAACAACTTGCCCCCAAATAGTAAGGGGCTGAAATGGAATTTAAACAGATTCCACTGATCCCTGGTAGGCTCTCCTCCTGATAGTACCACGACACAGCAGGATTGTGCCCTGGAATGCCCTGGAATGCCCTCCATCCCCCATAGAGCCTTTAAAAGCCATTAGCCCTCATGTGGTCATTGAGAATGTATCCAAAACCCCAAACCGAAAATCTTCACTCAGCACAAGCACAGATTACAGTAGGCGTTGAGTCATCTTTAAAAAGAGTATGGATCCTACTCGAAAGCACAAAACTGCCCATTTCTAGATTCACCCAGGGGAGAGCTAGAATGTAGGCATTCTATTGCTACAAGATGACATTCTGTCGCTACCCTCCAGTGCCAATATTTGTGGGCTCAAAGAATTTCACAGAAGACCAGCTGTTCTGCTCTGTGGGGAGTTTCTGGAGGAGTTAAGGATTTTTTCAATGTGCAGTTAAGTGGCAGATTGCCAACATACGGGTCTTTGGTCACTTGTAGTAGGCATAACTATAAAGAATATCAACTTTTTTGTTGTATAAATGAACATACAAGAAAGTAATTGTAAAAAAGAAGGTTGACCCTTGGGAAACTTTTCACATATTTAAGATGCTGCCTTTGCTTAAAATATTCTACCTACCGGGCTTCCCTGGTGGCGCAGTGGTTGAGAATCTGCCTGCTAATGCAGGGGACATGGGTTCGAACCCTGGTCTGGGAAGATCCCACATGCCACGGAGTAACTAGGCCCGTGTGCCACAACTACTGAGCCTGCGCGTCTGGAGCCTGTGCTCCACAACAAGAGAGGCCGCGATAGTGAGAGGCCCGCGCAGCACGATGAAGAGTGGCCCCCGCTTGCCACAACTAGGGAAAGCCCTCGCACAGAAATGAAGACCCAACACAGCCAAAAATAAATAAATAAATAAAATTAAAAAAAAAAATATTCTACCTACCATTTAATTTTTGTCTATTTAATCTACAAGGTAGGTAATTTTATCCTCTTTATGCAGATGGGGAATCTGAGCCTTGGAAATATTTGCTGAGTTACCTAAACTTAGCCATTTAGCAAGCTTAAATTTGAGCTGATATCTGTCCAGATATGTCAAAGTCTGTGCTCTTTCAACTAAAGAAGCTATCTCTTTTGAAATTTACCTTCAGAATTGGTGGCATATTCTTTTAAATAACTCCACTGGTAGCAGACCACTGTTCTTTCTAAGTAGATTTAATTTTGGAGAGTCAAGTTCATTTGAAGTCAAGACTGAGTGGATGACCACATTACATGATGTCATTTTTGTTATTTGTACTAAAAAAATAAGAGAGATGAAGGACAAGATGACTTCTTATTTATCTTTGCTTTTCTCCATTACACGTACTGTGTTTTACATAGTCAATCAGTGTATGTGTTTTTTTTTTTTTTTAAACATCTTTATTGAAGTATAATTGCCTTACAATGGTGTGTTAGCTTCTGCTTTATAACAAAGTGAATCAGTTATACATATACAATATGTTCCCATTTCTCTTCCCTCTTGCATCTCCCTCCCTCCCACCCCTCCAGGTGGTCACAAAGCACCGAGCTGATCTCCCTGTGCTATGCGGCTGCTTCCCACTAGCTATCTATTTTACATTTGGTAGTGTATATATGTCCATGACACTCTCTTACCCTGTCACATCTCACCCCACCCCCTCCCCATATCTTCAAGTCCATTCTCTAGTAGGTCTGTGTCTTTATTCCCGTCTTGCCACTAGGTTCTTCATGGCCTTTTTTTTTTTTTTCCTTAGATTCCGTATATATATGTTAGCATACTGTATTTGTTTTTCTCTTTCTGACTTACTTCACTCTGTATGACAGACTCTAACTCCATCCACCTCATTACAAATACCTCCATTTCATTTCTTTTTATGGCTGAGTAATATTCCATTGTATATATGTGCCACATCTTCTTTATCCATTCATCTGTCGATGGACATTTAGGTTGCTTCCATGTCCTGGCTATTGTAAATAGAGCTGCAATGAACATTTTGGTACATGACTCTTTTTGAATTAATGGTTTTCTCAGGGTATATGCCCAGTAGTGGGATTGCTGGGTCGTATGGTAGTTCTATTTGTAGTTTTTTAAGGAACCTCCATACTGTTCTCCATAGTGGCTGTATCAATTTACATTCCCACCAACAGTGCAAGAGTGTTCCCTTTCCTCCACACCCTCTCCAGCATTTATTGTTTCTAGATTTTTTGATGATGGCCATTCTGACCGGTGTGAGATGATATCTCATTGTAGTTTTGATTTGCATTTCTCTAATGATTAATGATGTTGAGCATTCTTTCATGTGTCTGTAGGCCATCTGTATATCTTCTTTGGAGAAATGTCTATTTAGGTCTTCTGCCCATTTTTGGATTGGGTTGTTCCTTTTTTTGTTATTGAGCTGCATGAGCTGCTTGTAAATCTTGGAGATTAATCCTTTGTCAGTTGCTTCATTTGCAAATATTTTCTCCCATTCTGATGGTTGTCTTTTGGTCTTGTTTATGGTTTCCTTTGCTGTGCAAAAGCTTTTAAGTTTCATTAGGTCCCATTTGTTTATTTGTGTTCTTATTTCCATTTCTCTGGGAGCTGGGTCAAAAAGAATCTTGCTGTGATGTATGTCATAGAGTGTTCTGCCTATGTTTTCCTCTAAGAGTTTGATAGTGCCTGCCCTTACACTTAGGTCTTTAATCCATTTTGAGTTTATTTTTGTGCATGGTGTCAGGGAGTGTTCTAATTTCATACTTTTACATGTACCTGTCCAATTTTCCCAGCACCACTTATTGAAGAGGCTGTCTTTTCTCCACTGTATATGCTTGCCTCCTTTATCAAAGATAAGGTGACCATATGTGTGTGGGTTTATCTCTGGGCTTTCTATCCTGTTCCATTGATCTATATTTCTGTTTTTGTGCCAGTACCAAACTGTCTTGATTACTGAAGCTTTGTAATATAGTCTGAAGTCAGGGAGCCTGATTCCCCCAGCTCCATTTTTCGTTCTCAAGATTGCTTTGGCTATTCGGGGTCTTTTGTGTTTCCAGTGTATGTGTTTTTTTATTTAAAATTATTTGTTAGAGCTAATCAATGAATTTGGTAAAGTAGCAGGATACAAAATTAATGCACAGAAATCTCTTGCATTCACCTATACACTAATGATGAAACATCTGAAAGAGAAATTAAGGAAACACTCCCATTCACCACTGCAACAAAAAGAATACAATACCTAGGAATAAACCTACCTAAGGAGACAAAAGACCTGTATGCAGAAAACTATAAGACACTGACGAAAGAAATTAAAGATGATACAAATAGATGGAGAGATATACCATGTTCTTGGATTGGAAGAATCAACATTGTGAAAATGACTATACTACCCAAAGCAATCTACAGATTCAATGCAATCCCTACCAAACTACCAATGGCATTTTTCACGGAACTAGAACAAAAAATTTCACAATTTGTATGGAAACACGTAAGACCCCGAATAGCCAAAGCAATCTTGAGAAAGAAAACCGAAGCTGGAGAAATCAGGCTCCTGGACTTAAGACTATACTACAAAGCTACAGTCATCAAGACAATATGGTACTGGCACAAAAACAGAAATACAGATCAATGGAACAGGATAGAAAGCCCAGAGATAAACCCACAAACATATGGTCACCTTATCTTTGATAAAGGAGGCAAGAATATACAATGGAGGAAAGACAGCCTCTTCCATAAGTGGTGCCGGGAAGACTGGACAGCTACATGTTAAAGAATGAAATTAGAACACTTCCTAACACCATACACAAAAATAAACTCAAAATGGATTAAAGACCTAAATGTAAGGCTAGACAATATCAAACTCTTAGAGGAAAACACAGGCAGAACACTCTATACTCTATGACATAAATCACAGCAAGATCCTTTTTGACCCACCTCCTAGAGAAATGGAAATAAAAACAAAAATAAACAAATGGGACCTAATGAAACTTAAAAGCTTTTGCACAGCAAAGGATACCATAAACAAGATGAAAAGACAGCCCTCAGAATGGGAGAAAATATTTGCAAATGAAGCAACTGACAAAGGATTAATCTCCAAAATCTACAAGCAGCTCATGCAGCTCAATATCAAAAAACCAAACAACCCAATCCAAAAATGGGCTGAAGACCTAAATAGACATGTCTCCAAAGAAGACATACAGATTGCCAACAAACACATGAAAGGATGCTCAACATCACTAATCATTAGAGAAATACAAATTAAAACTACAATGAGGTATCACCTCACACTGGTCAGAATGGCCATCATCAAAAAATCTACAAACAATAAATGCTGGAGAGGGTGTGGAGAAAAGGGAACCCTCCTATGCTGTTGGTGGGAATGTAAACTGATACAGCCACTATGGAGGTTCCTTATAAAACTAAAAATAGAACTACCATATGACCCAGCAATCCCACTACTGGGCATACACCCTGAGAAAACCATTAATTCAAAAAGAGTCATGTACTACAATGTTCATTGCAGCTCTATTTACAATAGCCAGGACATGGAAGCAACCTAAGTGTCCATGGACAGATGAATGGATAAAGAAGATGTGGCACATATATACGATAGAGTATTACTCAGCCATAAAAAGAAACGAAATTGAGTTATTTGTACTGAGGTCAGTGGACTTAGAGTCTGTCATACAGAGTGAAATAAGTCAGAAAGAGAAAAACAAATACTGTATGCTCTCACATATACATGGAACCAAAAAAAAAAAAAAAAAGGTTCTGAAGAACCTAGGGGCAGGACAGGAATAAAGACGCAGATGTAGAGAATGGACTTGAGGACACGGCGAGGGGGAAGGGTAAGCTGGGACGAAGTGAGAGAGTGGCATGGACATATATACACTACCAAATGTAAAACAGATAGCTAGTGGGAAGCAGCCGCATAGCACAGGGAGATGAGCTCGGTGCTTTTGGTCCACCTAGAGGTGTGGGATAGGGAGGGTGGGAGGGAGATGCAAGAGGGAGGGGATATGGGGATATATGTATATGTATAGCTGATTCACTTTGTTATAAAGCAAGCAGAAACTAACACACCATTGTAAAGCAATTATACTCCAATAACTATCTTATAAAAATAAAAAAATAAAATTACTTGTTGAAATATAAACATTGATCTATCATCAGTCATCTGTACCTAGCATTAACCTGTTGATCACATTTTCTGCTAGAGAGGAGAACCTTGAAAGAATAGGATATAGGACAGGCGATTTTTAAAAAAATTAATTAATTAATTTATTTATTATTTTTGGCTGCATTGGGTCTTCGTTGCTGTGTGTGGGCTTTCTCTAGTTGCGGCGAGTGGGGGCTACTCTTCTTTGCAGTGCGCGGGCTTCTCATTGCAGTGGCTTCTCTTGTTGCGGAGCTCGGGCTCTAGGCGCGTGGGCTTCAGTAATTGTGGCACACAGGCTCTAGAGCGCAGGCTCAGTAGTTGTGGCGCACAGGCTTAGTTGCTCCGTGGCATGTGGGATCTTCCCGGACCAGGGCTCGAACCCGTGTCCCCTTCATTGGCAGGCGGATTCTTAACCACTGTGCCACCAGGGAAGCCCAGGACAGGTGATTTTTGATGGTGGGGTTAGGAAGCAGGAAGGTCAAACCTCAGAGGACTAGTTCCGGGAAGGGAGGTGGGGAGGCTGAGGGGTGAAGGGTGAGGAAGCTAGGCAGAAGAGGTGGGGAGACTGTGGGTGGAAGGTATAGGTAGGTTGGGAGTAGAGGTGGCAGTATGAGAGCAATGAAGACTTGAGTATAGAATTAGACCCCAGAAATAGGGCTGGCGGGGAGAGACTAGAAAGAATAGGGAAACCTATTCTTCTCGTTGCAGTGGCTTCTCTTTGTTGCAGAGCACGGGCTCTAGGCGCACGGGCTTCAGTAGTTGTGGCTCGTGGGCTCTAGAGCGCAGGCTCAGTAGCTGTGGCACACAGGCTTAGCTGCTCTGCGGCATGTGGGATCTTCCTGGACCAGGGTTCGAACCCATGTCCCCTGCCCTGGCAGGCAGATTCTTAACCACTGCACCACCAGGGAAGTCCCCCTCTGTTTTTTTGAGAGCCTTAATAACCCTCCTGCCTCAAATGTAGTTGTGGCCATTGTGGAATGATGATCTACCTTTAACCTCATCCATCATCAATAACCAGCAAAAGGATAAGGACAGTAATTAATAAATGTCTGAATATGCTTTAATTTATTCAGGCTGGGCAGGCTTCTCTTTCTAGTTAAGTATTTACTGAGAGTAAACAGCTATGTGTTAAATCATGAAATTCTAAAAACATACATATAGAGGCATGTACATTTTACCTCAAGCAGGGGATAATTCCCAGAAATGGAACTTCAGTAACATATCCACCCTCATTTGTGCATCTATAAAAAACAGGTCCAATTTTAGCAAGGCACCTAGAATATGTTATAAAATGTCTGCGTATAATTAATTCAAAATACTCTGTCATTAAATCATGAAATGATGCTTTGTGAGCACACATGAGCTTATTAATTGGGAGTAATGAAACCAAGGAGACTGCAACCCAGAGTGACGTAAATAAAATAACCATTAGCAGCTCCTGCAATATGAATTTAGGTCATCAGGTAATCTTGCAAATGTCCCAAGGTTTGTTCTGGCTTGACCTTCTCTCTCTCTGTGTGAAGACAACAGAAAAATTACTAAGTCTCATAACTGGAAGATCTGAAGAGTTCCAGCCCTGTTATTAGCAGGTAGAAGAATTATATGTCAGCTGACCCAACAGTCAATACATTTCTTTCAGTTTGCAGTGGATGAATGGATATAGCACACTCAGAGGCCCCTTGAGGGTGGGACATTATACTGTAGTGAAAAGAGTTCTGCAGGTTCAAGGACATTATATTTGACCTCAATTATTTCAGTTTCCTCATCTGTAAAATGGACAGAGTCTACTGAGGATGAAAAGAAAAAGGTCAGAGAGTACCTTGATACAGTGCTTGGCACGTAGGAAGTATTCAATAAATGCTATTGGTTTTCCCATGCCCCCAGCACAGAGTGTCCTACATAGTGTAAGAACAACAGATAATTGTTGATGTGACTGAAGTGTGTCCTTGAGATGAGTTCCCTAAGGGGGTTGCCTAAATTTTCTAGTTAGACACTGAGGAAACAAGTGGAACTCAAATCAGATTTAAGACACAATCAGGCTAATGGCAATAGAGATGCTGGAGAAACATCACAGGGTCAACAGTGGTAGGAGTCAGCTCCTTGCTTTCCCATGATGGGATTCCAAAGCTGAGCAAAGAAAAGCGGACGTCTGCCAGTTGTTCTGCCATTTCTCTTCCTGAGCATGTAGTCATTACTAAGTAACAACAGCTATCTCCCCTCTTTACCCAGAGGGGTCCTCAGATTCCTGAATGCAGCATTTGGGCAGCCATTCATAGCCTGTTAGTGGTGGCACGCGTGATATCTGCTATTCCAGCAGAATAGTGCAGCGCACTGCCTCACTGGCCTGATCAGTTGACTCTGAAAAGGAGAACAGCTGCTATTCTTCTGTACCCTTCCTGAATCCCTCTTAAAGCAAGAGGAAAGGACTCTGTTTCTTTCTCTTTGTAGAGTGACTTTTTAGTCTGTTTCTTTCTCTTTGTAGAGTGACTTTTTAGTCTGTAGATGATTCCTTATATCTGATATTTGGATACCACTTCACAGTTTATATAATATTTTAAAGTGCACTTAACCCTAATAATGATCATGGGTGAGAAGTGGGTTAACACAGTATCACCCTCATTGTATACAGGAGAAAACCAAGGCTCTGAGAGGTAATGAATTTATCTACAATGATAGAATCAGTAAGTGGTATAGCTGGAACTTGAAGACTGAGATATCCAACTCCAAAATCTGACAATTATTTAGAAACAAATGCTACCATTAATAAGTAATATCAGGGAGAAGACTATAGACAACGATGGCACATGAATTCTTCATAGAGGAGAAGCCAGTCTTCAAAGAGAGGATAAGATTTGGAATTGACAAGACCCAGCAGGATGGCATTCTAGGCAAGGTAACGTGGGCAATGGATGGAAGTTCAGCTTTGTGGGCATGGCAAGTAGTGGTGGTGGATATCAGCCACAGCATGCAGCCGGCTGTGACCGTACGGGCGATCACATAGGGATGCTGAGGAGTATCAGGAGATGAGTGGACAAGGAAGCCATGTCCTGCAGGGAAAGTTCTGAATGCAAGGCCAAGCGTGATGCATTACTTGTTTTGGTTATTGAGCTATAACCCATGATTTTATCTAAACCCTTTTGGAATCGATTTATATTTTCAGTTTGTCAAATATGGTCACTGTCTAAACTGCCTTGCCTTACCAAGTAGTATTCCATTGTAGACATATACAACGGAATACTACTCAGCCATAAAAAGAATGAAATGATGCCATTTGCAGCAAATAATAATACCTTTTAAGAAAGGTAGAAAGGAGAAATCTGATGTTCTTTAGTTGGCAAACGTGTCTATCTTTTCCTCTTACTTCCCTAGTGACTTTTTATGTTGCTACATCTTGGGGCTATTGTTTTTTCTGGAAAATAAGAATACTGAGTAAAATTTAATATATGAAAATCAATAAGGTTCATATATACAAATTTCAGCAAGTTAAATTTTATAAGGGAAGAAATTATCTCTTTCAAAATATCAAAGAAGGAAAAGAACCCAAATCCATGAAATAACTAAAAACTAGGCTTAAACAAGATATGTGTAAGATTTATGTGAAGAACATTTTTAAATGTTAAAGAGGGATACAAAATATGACTTGAACAAATGAAAACACATATATACCTTGTTTTTGGAAAGACTCATCATAAATATATCAATTTCTTTTAACTTAATGTATACATTTAATGTTAATTCATGATCAAAATATTCTCAGGACTTTTTTTAAGAACTAGATAAGCTGACTCTAAATTCATATGGAAAAACTAGAAAGCAATAATGGCCAGGATAAATTATGAAACAGAATAGTAATGAGTTAGACCTAGTCCTATCAGATGTAAATTATAAAAAGACAATAATTAAAATAGAACAATTAATGGACTAAACTATAGTCCAGAAATAGACTCCAATACATATGTAGTATATGATAAAAGTGGCATTGCTTATCAGTAAGAAAAAGGGAATGTTCAGTAAACAATGAAGAGTAGAAAAAGAAATCAGAAGTACTAGAAGAATGTTCAACATTACTAATTATTAAAGAAATGCAAATCAAAACTACAATGAGGTACCACCTCACACTGGTCAGAATGGCCATAATTAAAAACTCTACAAATAACAAATGCTGGAGAGGATGCAGAGAAAAGGGAACCTTCTTACACTGTTGGTGGGAATGTAAGTTCAAACAGCCACTATGGAAAACAGTATGGAGGTTCCTCAGAAAACTAAAAACAGAATTACCATGTGATCCAGAAATCCCACTCCTGGGCATATATCCAGGCAAAACTCTCATCCAAAAAAATACATGCACCCCTCTGTTCATAGCAGAAGTATTCACAGTAGCCAAGATATTGGAACAACGTACATGTCCATCGACAGGTGAATGGATAAAGATGTACATATGTACAATGGAATACTACTCAGCCATAAAAAAGAATGAAATAATGCCATTTGCAGCAACATGGATGCAACTAGATTATCATACTAAGGGAAGTAAGTCAGAAAGAGAAAGACAAATACCAGATGATATCACTTATATGTGGAATCTAAAATATGACACAAATGAACCTATCTATGAAACAGAAACAGGCTCACGGACATAGAAAACAGACCTGCGGTTGCCAAGGGGTGGGGGGGAGGGATGGGTTGGAAGTTTGGGATTGGCAGATGCAAACTATCAATATTATTTATAGAATGGATAAACAACAAGGTCTTAATGTATAGCCCAGTATCAATATCCTGTGATAAACCATAATGGATAAGAATATGAAAAATGGGAGGGGATTGGGGGAGGGATGGGATGGGAGGTTGGGGTCAGCAGATGTAAGCTATTATATATGGAACAAATAAGCAACAAGGTCCTACTGTATAGCACAGAGAACTATATTCAGTATCCTATGATAAACCATAATGGAAAAGAATATAAAAAAAAGAATGCATATATATGTGTAACTGAATCACTTTGCTGTACAGCAGAAATTAACACAACATTGTAAATCAACTATACTTCAATTAAAAAAAGAAGTACTAGAAGATAACAGTATATATATAAAAACATAGATAAAATGTGTAAAATATAGTCTCTATGTAAGTTATTATATATAATATATATTACTATATATTTGTAGAGAGGGGTAGGCTTTGTTAGGTATGAAACAAAAATCCAGAAATCATAAAAACTACCAATATATTTATTGAAATAAATCTTTAATCTGCAAGAAAAAACAGCACAATAATGTTAAATGGCCATCCAAGAAAAAGTATTTGTATCATACCATACTCATTTTCCTAATTTATTAAGTATAAGTCAATATGAGAAAAAAACTAAAAATTCAATAGAAAAATTGGAAAAGATGAAAAAATAGTTCATAGGAAAATCGTTCTTAAACATTTAGAAAGATGTCCAGTCTCACTGATCACAAGAGAAATGCAAATCAAAACTACAGTGGTATTTCTTCTTCCCCCATCAGAATGGCAATGATATAGCCTGCTACTGCACTGCATTAGTGCAGATATGAGGAGTCGTCCACATCAGACATCAGTGGTGGGACAATTCTGTGGAAAAGTAATCTGCAATATCTTCCAAAATTATAAATGCACATTCCCTTTGCCTCAGAATTCCACTTCTAAGAATTTGTCCTACAGATATACTAGCACATACATATGTAGAATATGTAGAAACATATTCATTCCATGATGGTTTATAATAGAGACTGAAACAACCTACATGTCTGGCAGTATGGTGCTGGTTAATTAAACTTGGTGGATGCATGTAACGTGCAGCTATTAAAATTTATTAAAATTAATGAATTTTAAATATTAGCTCTGTTTTGACCACTGCACAGCTCCAAGGTCTCTTTTCTTTTTGTCAAAATCTCAAAAAGTTATCAGGAAGATGGCAGGGACTATGAGTGGTAACTTCTCTCCCCAGTTAAATTCATTATAATAAAGAATAATTCATTAGAAGGATAATTCATTAAATTTTAGACAGGCAGAATGCATAGACTGCGCCTGCCGTTTAATGTACATCCCTGTGAGTGACAAGGAGAGGATGAAAAAGATGTATGTTATAGTCAGGAATGTTCCTGGAAAATCCCTAAGGAGACATAAATGGAAAATCCCTAGGTCCAGTTGTATAAGAGGTTGTATAACCTGCAACACAGAAAGAAGAGAGGTGGCCTCAGTACGGCATAGCAAACTGTCAGGACCAGGACTCCAGAAGTTAGGCCTAGGGGCCATGGCTTGCTGGAAGCACAATGCTTGCCTTCCTGGTAGCCTAAGATATTTCCAGGTGCTGATGTGGATGGGAGGAGGGGCAAGGGGTAAAAGTCTGAGATCCTTTGCAGAGAGCTTCTCAGCCTTGGTTGACTCCTTACCCCTCAGCAGCTGCCCAATGTCACTATGCTGGGAGCATCCCTGTGGGGAACAGGGGGACACCGTGGACCCACATTTATGCAGACATATCCTTTGATTACTCCAAGGTTCTCAGTCTCAACCCTGCCTCCTCCTTACCTGGGGAATCACCTGGGTTGCTAATAAAAACTTACCACTGACTAGGCTCCCCCACCAGTGGTTCTGATTTAAGTGGTCGGGGGTGAGGCCAAGTGTTGGTATTTGTTAAGTGTTCCCCAGATGATTCTATTGTGAACTGGGTGTTCGTCAGGTGACTCTACAAGGTCTGAGAATCTTGGGACTGTGCTCTTATATCTTTTTTTTTCTATGCTCAATAATGCTTGTGTATAGCAACGTTTAATGTTTGTGAGTTTCATTTCTATTATTCCCCAAACTCATTTGGGTCTCTCATCAGGCTTAAGAGAAAGAGGCAAACGAAAAGGGAAAAAATAATTGAAAAGAATAATTGGACAGAGAAACTTAAAAAGGGAGGGAAGGGGAAATGTTGAGTTCTTCACTCCAAACTCACTCCAGAATCTTTGAGCACAGTACCTAAAAATCTTCAGAAGATTATAAACTTCTGAGTTGATTTTTTTTTTTTTTTAAACAGTGAGTCTGATGGCTTTGATTCTGAACTCCCTGTCTTTTAACAAGGAAGTTTTTTTTTTTTTTTTTTAATTAATAGACTTTTACTTTTTTTTTTAAGTATTTTTTTTTTTTTAATTTATTTATGGCTGTGTTGGGTCTTCGTTTCTGTGCGAGGGCTTTCTCTAGTTGTGGCAAGCGGGGACCACTCTTCATCGCGGTGCGCGGGCCTCTCACTATCGTGGCCTCTCCTTGTGGAGCACAGGCTCCAGACGCGCAGGCTCAGTAATTGTGGCTCACGGGCCCAGCTGCTCCGCGGCACGTGGGATCTTCCCAGACCAGGGCTCGAACCCGTGTCCCCTGCCTGAGTTGATTTTTATGCACACGTTAAGTCTGAAAGCTCAGATGCATTAGGATATCCATTTAAAGTAAAATCAATGAGACAGCAGATAGGGATCACGTGCTAACCGGTGAAGGGCGATGGAACAGAGGATTCCATCATCAAGGAAACTTGGACGAAGCAGAGGAACTTGTGTAGGCTGCTTGTATTTTGCCTAAACAACCCCGTGAAATTGCGGGGCTTCACGTGAAAATTGAAGCCTAACGACATCCATTTTTCAATGGTAAACCTAGCTGAGTCAGGCACACAAGTCATTGGATTTAGGGCCCATTCTAATCCACTCTGACTTCATCTTAATGTTATTGCATCAGCAAAGACCCTCTTTCCAAAGAAGGTCACATTCACAGGTACCAGGGTTAACACTTCAACATATCTTTTTTTGGGGAACACAATTCAACGCTCTGCAGATCATCTTGTGCAAAGCTGTCTTCCAGTTCGCTTAAAGCTGTTTTACCCACGAGACCAGCAGTGGCCACACTTCTGAGATCCACTTTTCCTACCTCTTCGTTTACAGACCTACAAATCGTTCCTTCTAGAGCTCTACCTCTACTTGGTAAAAGAATAGCTGAGTAGCAAGGGATGGTGACACCTCGTCACTTCCTCCATCATCAGACTGACAGGCCTTAAATTACACTGACAAGACAGAGGCCCTGGGAGCACACGGCCAGTTTGTAGGGAAAAAAAAGAGTAGCAATCGAAGTACAGGTGAAGACAGCTCATGTTAGAGCTCTTTTTCCTGCCCACACATTGGAATGCTTATTTGACCACAAGACATTATTTGGCTTCACAGAGCCACACAGTCATCAGTTTTTTTTCTGTCCTCAATACCTGAATGTCAATGTGAGAAAGCACAGAATTCCAGAGAAGCGGGTTAAGTGGCCCCTTGGGATTCCTTGGAACATTTTGATCTGGTTATTATTATTATTATTTTTTTTTCTGTTAAAAGAATTGTTAGAAAATTTCCTAAATCTAGTTCCAACCCAACTGCTTTTAAGTCCATGTAAATATTCGAAACGAAGAAACATCTTTGCTATTTGGTCCTTGACTAGGAATAGACTGAATTCTTACTCAAAGAACTTTTATTTCCACTGGGATTTGTAGGCGTGATACATTTTAAGTGGACAACTCTAATTCCAAGCTCTCAATGAAGACAGGTTGCCAGGATCCAGGATCAGGATCATGGAGATAAAGATGTACAGAGTAGAGGAGAAGTAGAGATAATAAAGAGAAAGGGAGGTCAGGAGCAACACATATGGAACTCAGAAGAAAGGTTATTGAGCTGTATGGGAAAAGGAAAAAATACACAACTATACCCTCATGCCCATATGACTATATGACTCATATGGGATGAATATACTCAAAAGTTTTAGGTTGCAACTATGTTGGCATTACTTATTAAGAATTGGGAGTTTCCTACATACTGAAATTTAAGATGTCCTAAGAAAAGGTCCCTGCAAAAATTTTTCCATTAGGGCTCCACAAAATTCTCACAGCCTGCACTTCCTTGCAGAAAGGCAGGGCTCCCCAGTTAAGAGATGTAAAGCTACCGATAAACTTTGCAGCCTACATGGTGAATCTCCAAGCCAGCTGCCATCACCATCTTCACTGCTGTTCTGTCTTCCCTGGTTGGAAATCTCAGGGAGTGCCGTGCAGGTGCAGCACTGCGCTCTCACCTGTTCTATGGCCCGGCTCCTGTGAGCACCACCCCTCCAGCTTTCAAGGAAATGAATAGAAACTTCTACACAAGAAAGGGCTCCTTGAGTTAATGCATTTAAATCACCAGATAACTTCATATAAAACATTTAAGGCTTAGCAATCTTTAATATATTAGTGTAAATTTAGAAGCGACTTGACATAGAAGCAAGTGGATATAGACTTGGACTATAAAAAGGCCTGATTTTAAACCTCAGCTTTTCATGTCGTGGCTGTAACGATCTGGGGCAAGTTACATAACTTTTTTGATGCTCGTTTTCTTCATCTGTAAAATATGTATCTCACAGCATTGTTCTAAGGATGAGATGACACACGTGTAGCTATGCCTGGAACATAGTAGGGAGTTGACAAATATTTATCTAATACATAATCATTACTTTACATTTTTCAAAAGGCTTTTATATATATTATCCACTATTCTTCTAAGTCTCCAATGAGATAGGCAGGGTAATGAGGGCAGGACCAAGATTAGAATCCAGGACTTCTGACTTCCCAGGAGTAGATCTGGTGTTTCCCAAGAGTGTAAATGTAATGGGAATAATGGGATAGCACATCCATCTACTTAATTACTTAGAAAATTAAAAAGTTAGATTGAGACAGAGGGTAAATGGACTGGCCATTTGAATAAAATATTCAGCTGTCTCTCCTTATTTGGTAAATAAATTCATTCGCTCCCAGGTATTGGGCTATCTTACCACTGTTCAATTTGGCAAGCTCATTTCAGGAGCTTAGCACAGCAAGTTTCCCCTATATAAGTCCCGAGAGGCCATATGAAGACTCAAGCAGTATAGCTTGAAGTCAGCGCTGTCAGGCTCCTCTGGGGCAGTTGACACAGTGACTGACTTACTCACTGCCAGCTCATCTGTAACAAGTCACAGGTTTTCTCAATTCCCAAGATGGACTCATTTTTTTCTGCAGTTATTGTGCATTTGGAACAGTTCTTTTGAAGGGATGCTAGTCCTTTTCCTCAATCCAGGAGATTCAGAGAGGCACGCTCACGTGGCTCTAACCTGAACTGCTGTCTTTGCTAGAAATGGTTATTCTCTTCCAATGCCAGGGTGAGCAGCCAGGAATAACACTGCTCTGTTGGGGTATCTGGTAAGTGAGAAGTGTGCCTGTCCTAGGGGAAGTTCTCTTCTATCTTAAAATTACAAGAATTTACATGAGTTCATGTGATCATATGTGCGTTAATGAATGTGCCTATGAGTCCAGCTTTTGGAATATTTAGTTAATTGGAAGTGAGGATTTATCAGGTAATTCCAGAGTAGCATCTCAAAAAAAGGGTCATTTAGGTTTCTGAAGATATTTTTATTTTAAAGGCCATCTAGCAAAAAATTTCAACATAAACTTTTGTTCTCTTTGAAATGGCTCTAAATGGTGCTAGAAGTGTATAACTTGCTTCAGATATGCTAATTTGAGCCTCAGACAGCTGCAGTAGTTATTAATATGAGCACAATGGCTGACAATGTGACAACAGCCTCTACTTTTCATTTACTGCTTTCATACTAAATATCCCGTTTGTGTACAGGGTGTAAAAACCGTGGTCAGATGACTAATTGGGAGACACGCCTGTAGACTGACCAGCATTTGAGAGCCTTTTTTTTCTTTTGAAGAAAGTGATACCCTTTACATAGGGAAATTGGTAGTCTTATACTAGACTATAAATCTTTATCATTAGTCTTTCCACATTGCAGTGAAAACTCAGTGAGAAGAAACTTTTTAATAAAATTAGTGAGGAGTGATGTGTTCTTAACGCACATTTACTCTAGATAAATTGACCTATAAAAGGGTCAGAGGGGCTTCCCTGGTGGCACAGTGGTTAAGAATCTGCCTGCCAATGCAGGGGACACAGATTCGAGCCCTGGTCTGGGAAGATCCCACATGCCGCAGAGCAACTAAGCCCATGTGCCACAACTACTGAGCCTGCGCTCTAGAGCCCGTGAGCCACAACTACTGAGCCTGCATGCCACAACTACTGAAGCCCGCACGCCTAGAGCCCGTGACCTGCAACAGGAGAAGCCACCGCAATGAGAAGACTTCACACCGCAACGAAGAGTAGCCCCTGCTGGCCACAACTAGAGAAAGCCTGAGCGCAGCAGTGAAGACCCAACACACCCCAAAAAAAAAAAAAAAAAAGCATCATAGGACATTGGCCTAGCATTAGAACAAATAAGCAATTCTTTATCATTCATTTGAAACGTGATTTAGAGGTGGACATTTAAAATCAGATATATTTTGCCTGCTTATTCTTTGTAATTTTCAAAAAAGTAATGCTATCTAAATGAAAAAACTAAAAACATCCACAGAAAAACATCTGATGACATGTATTTTCTTTTCATAGTTGAGCTCTATGGGTCTGAGCCAGATGGATGTGTATTTGTATGTGGTCTGTGGGTTTCTGCTACAGAGCACCATTTTGCTTGGTTGAACTTTGTTCTGTAAATGCACAAAGGCTTAAATCATCCTGTGGGCATCTCTGCATGTGTCACATTCACCAGACAACTTGTCTAACTCTGTGAATATGTTTCTTCTGAGGGATTCAGCTGAGCCATTTTGTGAATAAAACCAAAGAACCAGCTATATACTGAAAGATGTACAACTTAATATTTCTGACCTACGCTGTGTCAAAGGCAGAATTATAAAATATAAGCATTTTTCTATAGTATATGACTTCACAATTTAAACTGGGTATCTTAAAAAGTTACTACAAACAGATTGCTTAACTAGGAAATACACCTTACATCAAGCACCCTGTCTTCCCAGCCAGAAGATAAGTACTATAAGGTCAGAGAAAGTGTTTTTTCACTGCATCAGGTTTGGTGTCTGTCACATGAATGAATGGATGGATGAATGAATGAATTCTCACAGGACTTGAATATTTATATAGGACTTGAATGTAAGTTGTTTAATTTAATTCTCACTACCAATATGCAATGTACATGTTATTATCTCGTTTTACAGAGAAAGAACTTTAAGTGCAGATCGCAATGATTTGTCCAATGTTATCCAGCTAAGGAGAGACAAGGTGAAACTTGAAGCCTATCTTTTCATTCCTAAGTCTAGGCAATTTCTAAGTCCTCATAATATCAAATCCCTGTCCTTAGAATTTACTTCTGCTCCTATGTTGATCTTATTCTAGAAAATCCTTTATCCTTTACATGTCAGCAATCTTTCTGTGAAGGACCAGAGAGTAAATATTTAGGGTTTTGCGGGCCATACGACCTCCATCATACAGCTCCTCGATTCTGCCATTGTCCAGGCTATATTATGAGAAGTGGAAATAGTAAGTCAATAAAAACAACAACAGCACATTTATTACACAATTCAGGAAACACATGTGCTTCATCCAATTTATTTCATTTAATAAACCTATGTACAGAAAAGTTATCCCATTCATTCAAGGTCATTGAGGTATTAGTAGTAGAGCTGGGTTTAAACCAAGTCTGCCTACTTCACCAACCCCTCAAGGCTTTGGAACTAGGGTAGGAAGCTCCTTCTCTCACCTAGCTCAAAAAACTGTGCTGCAGAATCTGAAAGAAGAGAGTCCATCATCTTCGCTGACATGAAACTCAGGGAGAAATGATGCCTTGTGTTCCCATAGGCTGGAGCACGTGGATGCTGGCTGCCTAGCATGAGCCCACGGCTGCATAATGGGTCCAAGGGTGACACAAGACTCTGGAGAGAGCAGGCTTTGGGGGATGTCTGCTGCTTCTCCTGGGATTTATTAACTATTCTCTCTGGGCTCTAACTGCTTTCTCTCTTTTTTTTTTTTAATTTTTTTTAACATCGTTATTGGAGTATAATTGCTTTACAATGGTGTGTTAGTTTCTGCTTTATAACAAAGTGAATCAGATATACATATACATATATCCCCATTTCCCTTCCCTCTTGTGTCTCCCTCCCTGCCACCCTCCCTATCCCACCCCTGTAGGTGGTCACAAAGCACCAAGCTGATCTCCCTGGGCTATGCAGCTGCTTCCCACTAGCTATCTATTTTACATTTGGTAGTGTATATGTGTCCATGCCACTCTCTCACTTTGTCCCAGCTTACCCTCCCCCCTCCCCGTGTCCTCAGGCCCATTCTCTAGTAGGTCTGAGTCTTTATTCCCATCTTGCCCCTAGGTTTTTCATGACTTTTGTTTTTATTTAGATTCCATATATATGTGTTAGCATACGGTATTTGTTTTTCTCTTTCTGACTTACTTCACTCTGTATGACAGACTCTGGTCCATCCACCTCACTACAAATCACTCAATTTTGTTTCTTTATATGGCTGAGTAACATTCCATTGTATATATGTGTCACATCTTCTTTATCCATTCATCTATCGATGGACACTTAGGTTGCTTCCATGTCCTAGCTATTGTAAACAGCGTTGCAATGAACATT
This sequence comes from Balaenoptera musculus, assembly GCF_009873245.2. Taxonomy (NCBI): domain Eukaryota; kingdom Metazoa; phylum Chordata; class Mammalia; order Artiodactyla; family Balaenopteridae; genus Balaenoptera; species Balaenoptera musculus. The sequence continues at coordinate 74,351,351 of NC_045800.1, read as the reverse complement.
GTGGTACATGACTCTTTTTGAATTATGATTTTCTCAGGGTATATGCCCAGTAGTGGGATTGCTGGGACATATGGTAGTTCTATTTTTAGTTTTTTAAGGAACCTCCATACTGCTCTCCATAGTGGCTGTATCAATTTACATTCCCACCAACAGTGCAAGAGTGTTCCCTTTTCTCCACACCCTCTCCAGCATTTATTGTTTCTAGATTTTTTGATGATGGCCATTCTGACTGGTGTGAGATGATATCTCATTGTAGTTTTGATTTGCATTTCTCTAATGATTAATGATGCTGAGCATTCTTTCATGTGTTTGTTGGCAATCTGTATATCTTCTTTGGAGACATGTCTATTTAGGTCTTCTGCCCATTTCTGGACTGGGTTGTTTGTTTTTTTGATATTGAGCTGCATGAGCTGCTTGTAAATTTTGGAGATTAATCCTTTGTCAGTTGCTTCATTGGCAAATATTTTCTCCCATTCTGAGGGTTGTCTTTTCGTCTTGTTTACGGTTTCCTTTGCTGTGCAAAAGCTTTTAAGTTTCATTAGGTCCCATTTGTCTATTTTTGTTTTTATTTCCATTTCTCTAGGAGGTGGGTCAGAAAGGATCTTGCTGTGATTTTTATCATAGAGTGTTCTGCCTATGTTTTCCTCTAAGAGTTTGATAGTGTCTGGCCTTACATTTAGGTCTTTAATCCATTTTGAGTTTATTTTTGTGTACGGTGTTAGGGAGTGTTCTAATTTCATTCTTTCACATGTAGCTGTCCAGTTTTCCCAGCACCACTTATTCAAGAGGCTGTCTTTTCTCCATTTTATATTCTGGCTTCCTTTATCAAAGATAAGGTGACCATATGTGTGTGGGTTTATCTCTGGGCTTTCTACCATGTTCCACTGGTCTATATTTCTGTTTTTGTGCCAGTACCATACTGTCTTGATTACTGTAGCTTTGTAGTATAGTCTGAGGTCAGGGAGCCTGATTCCTCCAGCTCCGTTTTTCTTTCTCAAGATTGCTTTGGCTATTTGGGGTGTTATGTGTTTCCTTACAAATTGTGAAATTTTTTGTTCTAGTTCCGTGAAAAATGCCATTGGTAGTTTGATAGGGATTGCATTGAATCTGTAGATTGCTTTGGGTAGTACAGTCATTTTCACAATGTTGATTCTTGCAATCCAAGAACATGGTATATCTCTCCATCTATTTGTATCACCTTTAATTTCTTTTATCAGTGTCTTATAATTTTCTGCATACATCTTGGGACCCAAGATGTGATCTGTTCTGGAGAATGTTCTATGTGCACTAGAGAAGAAAGTGTAATCTGCTGTTTTTGGATGGAATGTCCTTTAAATATCAATTAAATCTATCTGGTCTATTGTGTCATTTAAAGCTTCTGTTTCCATATTTATTTTCATTTTGGATGATCTGTCCATTGGTGTAAGTGAGGTGTTAAAGTCCCCCACTATTATTGTGTTACTGTCAATTTCCTCTTTTATAGCTGTTAGCAGTTGCCTTAGGTATTGAGGTGCCCCTATGTTGGGTGCATATATATTTATAATTGTTATATCTTCTTCTTGGATTGATCCCTTGATCATTATGTAGTGTCCTTCCTTGTTTCTTATAACATTCTTTCTTTTAAAGCCTATTTTATCTGATATGAGTATAGCTACTCCAGCTTTCTTTTGATTTCCATTTGCATGGAATATCTTTTTCCATCCCCTCTCTTTCAGTCTGTATGTGTCCCTAGGTCTGAAATGCGTCTCCTGTAGACAGCATATATACGTGTCTTGTTTTTGTATCCATTCAGCCAGTCTATGTCTTTTGGTTGGAGCATTTAACCCATTTACATTTAAGGTAATTATCGATATGTATGTTCCTATTACCATTTTCTTAATTGTTTTGGGTTTGTTTTTGTAAGTCTTTTCGTTCTCTTGTGTTTCCTGCCTAGAGAAGTTCCTTTAGCATTTGTTGTAAAGCTGGTTTGTTGGTGATTCCTTTCTAATACATCAATGTAAATGTTTTCCTTTCTTTGAATATTTAATAAACTCATTTAAACAGAACTATGCAAAGATTGTATAAGACAAAGTTACTGTTCCCAGATTCAAAGTTGTGTGAACCTGCACTTCAGGCCACAATGCCTTCTCACTGTCTCATCTTCATGGAATGCATGTCTGATGCCAGGGACAGACAGCATCACTCCATGGGCATGGCCACGAGGCAGAGCATGTGTATGTTACTCTCATGGAGATTTGGAACGGTGCTGTTGCTGAGGCTGCAGTGCTAAAATCCTGGCTGCAGGTGTGTGGAGTGGCAAACTGAGAATTTTGGACAGGAACAACTGATTTCTCAATGCAATGGAGAGAGCTTCCCTTAACACAGGCAGAATGTGCAGGTAGGTTCCAGAATTACAAGATCCAAATAGTCTTCTCTTGATTTTCTTCCACTGGCAATCCATTCTTTGTTGCTTGCTTCACAGACTCCATAGGGAATGTACCACCCTGTGACTTTAGAATCTTTTGGCCACTTTCCTCATTGTTGAGATATACCAGAGCTGCAAAAAGTATATCGTACCATGAGAAGGTGGAGAAAGTGGAAGAAAGGTAAGGAAAGAGAAAAAGATGAGCAAAAATACTGCCTTTGATTAGTTGACAAAGAAATTGGGGGAAGGATGGGTAGGTGGTGTTCAATGGGTATAGGGTTTCAGTTTTGCAAGATAAAAAAGTTTTAGAGAGCTTCTGCAGTGAATACACTTAACACTACTGAGCTATATACTTAAAAATAGTTAAAATGGTAAATTTGATGTTATGTGTTTTTTTACCATAATTAAAAAATTTAAAAAAGAAGAAAAAGTCATTCAAAACCTAGCTCCATGACTAACTGTGTGAATCTGAGAATGCCTAGAAGCCTTGTTTCCTTTATTGTTAAAATCAGGGTTAGAATTCTAACCTCATTAGATTGATTAGGTTAAATGAGATAATGTACATAAAGTGCCAAGTACAATACTTTCCACCAGTAGAATCTCAATAAAAGAATCTCAATAAAAGCTAGTGTTCTTTTCCCACTTCTATCACTTTCCTCCAGCGATTCCTTTCCCCACTGCTTTGGTATCAGATTTTATCTTCCTATGGAAAAATCTTCCACAAGGTTAAAAAAATATTGCCCACTTAATTGAGCTTGCTTCTCTTGCCCCTCATTAGTTAGCCAGTGTGCATATGTGGTGTGGTGTCTACCTAGTGCGATGAGTGATAAACTAACAGTTACCCTTATTCAGCATTAACTCTTGAGGCCATTAGATTGCAAAGTATGGACTCAAGGAATGTGGAATGAAATGAAGTAGACAAGCATTTCCTGAGGGTCCTAAGGAAAAACATGGGTTGTTGAACAGCACTAAATCTTTAGGCATGACAGGATTAAGGAAAGTTAAATATAGAATGTGAAACAGGAAATGTGATGCTAATGGATTGCCAGATGTCCCTTCAAGGACAGCAGTGGAAGCTGGGGACCAAGTTGGTGAAAGCTACCAGTAGTGTCTACTAAGAATTTATATTTTACTTGATGTTTTCTAGAGGCAAGGTAATTTACCTCAGTCTCCTTCCCAATAGCATCAGATTTAATTTGACATTGTCTGTTCTGTGGTAGAGACATGCATGATACAGTTTTATAAAACCTATTTTTTTCAGTGGCCCTTCGCTTTTTGCATAAATTTGTACCTAGCACCTACTCTGGGCATAGCCTAGTGCTGGGTGCCAAGAAGAATAGTGAGAGAATGCCAGGAGTCCCCTTATGGTCTCCTGGGTGAGGAGGCAAGAATGGAAATGTGTGAGTATACACAAACACACAGGCACATGCAACAGCACGGTGCAGGGCAGGTACATTCATGGTTACCAAACCCAGAGCCTTGGACAGTCAATGCTTCAGATGTTTATGCAAGTGAGAAATCAGGGTAAGGTGGATTAGTGTTACTCATACTTTAATGTGCAATCAAATCTCCCTAGCATTTGTTAGAATGCAGATTCTGATTTGGTAGGTCTGGGCTGAGACCCAAGATTCTGCATTTGTAACAAGCTTCTGGTCCAGTTCGTTTATTCATGCATTTGTTCATTATTGAATCTGCCACACACCATGCATTGTGCTATAAACTGGGGATAAAATAATGACTAAAATACAGCCTATCCCTCAAGAAGAGGACAGGTAAAACAAAGATTATAACTTCATGATTGATAGAACTATTCTCAAGCTTCTTTCTGAGCCTAGAGGTATAGAATGCAGGCCGATTTATGAGGGATGGATAAGAGTTTCCTTGATAAATAAGTTGTTGTGGGGAGTGAAGGGATGGGGCAATTCAGGCAGGAGAGACAGTATGTGTGAAGGTCTGGAAGTGTTCAACAGCATCCTAAAGGTTGTTTTAAGTCTTGGATTTGGTCAAAGCACAGGCTCTGGGTAGAAGCGTGGAGGGAAAAAGAGCTGCACAGTGGTCAGGGCCCAGGTCCGGAGGGCCTTGTGTGCTAAGCATAACATCCTGAAAGCTAAGGTGAGGTGGGGAAGGGAATCCAGAAACAGCTCAGAGATCCCCTATCTAAGTGGTGTGTCCTCCACCTTGTCCTCTCACTTGCAGGTGACCATGGCGACTCCTCTCTAGGACTTCAGCCCTTGTTTATTCTATCTGAGTTGGTGCCCACTCCCCAGCCCCACCCAAACATGGAAAGCTCTGCTGCTCCAATGATTTTCTTTAAAAGAGGATGTAATGCCCAGAGTACGGCCTCTCAGAGGTTAAGAGAATCACCAGCAGCTTCCAATATTTGAGTTTTCTGATTTATTTAAAAAAAAAAAAAACACGAGTCAAAATAAGGTGACAAGTTTATAGTATATTTTAAATATTCCCTTGAATAATTAAAACATTTACCGTAACAAGTAGACCACAAGTGTATGCTATTTTAGAGATAATTATAGTTTTATAAACATTAAAGTACGTTAGAAGCAGAATGGGGCATGAGATTACTGTCTGCTTTCAATTCTGTATCTCCATGGTTGTATATATAACCCAATTTACAGACAAAAAGTGAAAATATGAGGAGTTTTGTAAATGTAAGGCTAGGGCAAACTGCCACCCCACCCCCTGCCCTTCCTACCCATCCATCCTAATAGGCCCTGATCCAGGAGCTTTGGAAATCCTATTTTCTTGTTTAATTATTGGAAAAAACAAAGCATTAGACCGTACAGGAAAAAGCAGCAACACTGACTGAAGGGTATGAAAGGTCAATGACCAAACATCAGTGACCTTCAAAAGACACCTTGAGGGCCAACCAAAGAAGCCACTGTGTTGCTCCAACCTAATGCCAACATGGGCATTTTCAGCAAAATGACAAAAACCACTGAAGAGAAAACAGGCATGCCATCGTGTGAAAGACAGACTAGCTGGCCTTCTATCGTCATCCCTCATTTTTTTTTGGCTTAGTGGAAGATTTCCTGATTTGAAGAGACAGGTTTATTTTGGAGTGAAACACAAATGAATGCACAAACAAGAGGCGTATCTGGCAGCATAAGAAGCAGTTTGCAGTTTAAAACACAATGACACAAACCAAATTTAGCTCCCATTCCCTGAACCAGCTGAAAAAGCAGCCACTGCACGTGCCCAGCAAGCCACATCCAGCATGCCAATCCATCTCTGGGGTGCATTTGCTGGCCCTGTACATTCGGACTGCAGATATTGGTAGGAACTGTTCCTGTGCTATAACGATTTTTTACAGAAAAATAAAACAAGATCTTGATCCCTACAGAGTCCTATCAGAGAGCTTACTGAGAGAAAGAGCTGTACTGTGAGTTATGAAGAGCAAAGGGGATCCCAACAAAATTAAACTATTGCTTAGTCACTTTGATGAATGAACATTGTCCAGCCTGGGCAAAGATCTGACTGTCCAGAGTTAATTCTGGAGTGACGTTTCATGGTTTTGTCTTTTAAAAGCCACGTGTATTGGCAAGCAGAAAGCTGACAGGACCTGCAGGCTTCCCAGAGAACACGCTGTCCCTCTCATTTATGTAAGGGAACGCTGCCCCTGCTCAAAGGCCTCCAGTGAGCCGTGCCAGAGCGTTCTGCTTGGGCCACGAGTGCTTGATGCAGTCTGGCGGGAGGATGGGGTGGCACAGAGAGCACCCAAATGAGAAAGGATTCTGCTCTGTAGAGACAAAGGAGCCACAGAGCCATAGACACTGGACCTAGAGGATTCACAATTTGCTGCCCTTCCTGACGTAGCAAGAAGATTTCTGGCATGGCTGAGAACTTACACTTTTCCCCTGAGAATTCTGAACTCTTGTTTTTGGCATTATGTTTTCAGGGCCTGACAAAACTGTAATGATCAGAATAGGTTAAAAATTGATCACCTTGATCCATCTGTGATTCAATGCCCTGTAGGATATAGAGATGAGTGCCTGGTCCAGAGGATGAAGAGGAGGTTGGAAACTATGGCTGAAATGGGAACAGAGAGATTTGCAGGATGACTATGAGGATGTCAGAGCAGAAGGGGCTTCAGAGGTAATCGGGCTGGATGCCCACATTTATACAGATGAGGCAGTGGAGGGAGACCCCAAGTGATTTGCTTAGGGTTACAAAATGATATGTTGTTAGGGTAGAGTTTTTACAGCAAGTAGAACTCATGGTTCATGTGAGTGTGGCAGATTTATTGCAAAAGTGGCTCCAATTCTTCCCCTCTCTGTATCCCTCTCTGTAACCAGACAAATGCCCAGCCAGGCCTGACCAAGATCAGCAGAAGCAGCCAGCCAACTGTGGATTGTGAGCAATAATAATGGATATTGTTCTAAGCTCCTCGGCTTTGGGGTAGTTTGTTTGTGGCAATACGTAACTAGTCAGTGGCGCTGTAATGAGAGGTCGGTCACTGAGGAGAGAAGGAAGGAGCAGGATAATCCCCCGTGTTTAATCCTGCAGTTTCCAGCATTTGGGAATAGCGGCCAATTTAGAGGATGAGAATATGTGCTGGAAATGGAATTCCAGAAAAATCTGCTCAGAGCCATTGTGGTCTTGTGCTCCCTCAATGCCAGATGATCCTGAGGCATTTGTGTCATCACACAGTGAAGTTGAAACGATGCTGGAAATCTTCCAATCCTGAATTTACAAGATATGCAAACAGAGGCTAGGCAGTGTTAAGGAAGAATCGACCTCAAAATTTGAGGGACCCAGTGCAAGACGAAAATGTAATGTCCCTTGTTAAAAATTAAGAATTTTGGGCTTCCCTGGTGGCGCAGTGGTTGAGAATCTGCCTGCCAATGCAGGGGACACGGGTTCGAGCCCTGGTCTGGGAGGATCCCACGTGCCGCGGAGCAACTGGGCCCGTGAGCCACAGCTGCTGAGCCTGAGCGTCTGGAGCCTCTGCTCCGCAACAGGAGAGGCCGCGATAGTGACAGGCCCGCGCACCGATGAAGACTGGCCCCCACTCGCCGCAACTGGAGAAAGCCCTCACACAGAAACGAAGACCCAACACAGCCAAAAATAAAAACATAATAAATAAATAATAAATAAAAATTAAAAAAAAAAATTAAGAATTTTAAGACTGTGACAGCAGAGCACAGAACCAAGTGCTTGTCCCTTCTAGGTGTGGGACACTTCTGCAACTCGTGGGTTGTACTTCAGCTCTGAAGCCAGCCTGGAGTTAAGCAATTGGTTTAATAATGCCCCTTCAAAAGTCCATCTGTTTAATTTTTGCCAAAACTTAAAACTTATTTGTTAATAGCTAGTTCAAGATGTAAGGCAAGAATCTAAGGCCTCTAGTTCCTACTCCCGTGATTTATTTTCTTCATTTTTTGACAGACTGATAGAAAGAAAATCTGAACCAGAAACAGTATGGCTGGCTTGGGGTCTGACTCAGAGGGAAGAATTTATAATTCTTCATAGGATGTGCTGAAGCATGGGAATTTGGATTCAAGCAAGGAAAGTCTGAAATTAGAATTCTTACATTGAATATTTGCTGTGTCCAATTATATCTTTATGATATTTTCTTTGTTGAAGTTGACTGCTGTTCATTACAATAAATGACTTGAATCGTCTATTTAGCTATTTCTTTTCCTGTCTTTGCTTTCTTTCTTTTTCTTCTTTTTTCTCTTCTTTTTGTAAGTAAAAAATTCTCAGGTGTTAAATAATGATTTAATTTTTAAATTTCTCCTAAGTTTTGCCTTACTTATGACATTAATACTTTTCCAACAGCTCTGAACTCCTCTCTTTCCTTTAGAGCTCTGGAAAAATGGTAGCTTAGTATGTGCGTTATCCTATCCTTAACCAACTTCGTCACTACTTTGAACACTCTTCTCTTTGACTTATGCAAGACCCTGCGGTTAAGTGTTATCTGAATCTTTGTTTCTGTAGGAAACCCATCTCCATTATTTTATTTTGTAATTAATTAAAAAGAAAATAGAACTGGGCTTTCTTTAAGGCTTTCTAAGTTTTTTCTCATTCTCTCATCACAGGGAATTCAAAAGGGCCTCTTAGGTTACAGAGATGAGTCTGTGAATTTAAAAAAATTTCTTTGAGCAAAGACAAGGTTTTTGTGACGTCTTTTTTTTTTAAAGACAATGAAAGTGACAAGGCAAGGTCTTAAATGATAAAGGCATCACTAAAGGCAAAAGTCAGAGATGAGAAACAACTGTGAGAACACACATGAAAGCCAGTGGCGATGTCATGAGGAACAGAGCTCAGCTTTGCATCAAAGGTTAAGCTAACTGAACACTAATGCTTGAATCCAGGCAGAGTTGTTTTCTGCTGTGTAGAGGCTGGTTGCTTTCTGCATTGACACAAGTTCTTCTTGCTTTAAGGATTACTTGCTAACTCACCAAAGACACGTCCGTGTTATCTGCGTCCCTTTGCCAAGGCTCCTATCCACCTGGCTTTGTCTACGCAGCTACAAAGGAAGGCTAGATTCTCAGGGCATTTGTCCCTGTTCCCACCTCTTTTCCTTCAAAAATCACCATAATGGGCTTATATTTAGCCAATGACATCTAACTGGACTAATGAAATGTCTAATTTAATTTGGAACAGTGAACCTCAATTCTATTTTGGTTTGTTCTTTTATTGAATCAGAATACATTTTCATGGTCCCTAATGGAAATGCGAACTTTCTCCATCAAGGTGGCAAAGGGCTTCCCTTATCAAAGAGGTTTTCAAACCAGTTTCCAGAGGAGGTCCCATAGTGGTCAGAACTGGTCAGAGAACTATGGGTTGTAATACTCATCACCTGGTTCTGGTTACTATCTTTTTAGGCACGGTTTCTCTTCCGCTATTTGCTCTTTCTCCCCAATCTATTTCTTATCTCTCTCCCTCTTTTTTCCCCTATATTTCACCCCAAATGCCAAAGCTGTGAGCCTTATTTATGTTTACCAAGGTCACACTGGCACAGAAATCTTTCTGCAGGTTTCTCTAGAGGACTAAATCAAACTGAAACTTTCTGCCCTGAAGCTAAAAGCTGTATCAACTTCTAGGTACTTGGCTTCTGTTTGGCTTTATTTTCTCTTCCCATTTTACTCACTCTTTCCCCTCTTCTCCCAAATACCAGGTACTCTAGATTCCTTTCTCTGTCTCTCTCCTGCTTTCTTTCCTTTGACCCTGAAAGACAAAATGCTAATAAGCTCCCTTCCTTTGCCTCATTAAAAAATTACCATAAAATTTATAGCTGGCTTAGGCCAGCCATCACTGATCTCCTTGATTTAGTTACTGCCGAGAAGTGTTTTATGACTATCCACTGACTTATTTACAACGCACACCACAAAGTCCTTGGTGTTAGGAACCTGGATAGACCTTCTGATTTGTTTGAAAAATAGAGTGGGTACTTGAAGTTCCCTGTGTAGAATGGGGTGGGTTGGGTTGTTTGACTTGCACATTTTTATATGAGAAGATAAAATCCCCAAGCCTTAAAATGTAATAGTATCAAATCATTTTGCTGCTGTGTAGAAAATGTATACAGCCCTCAGACAACACAGGAAACTTTCCAGTACTTCCCTAAGCATTAATTTCAGAAGGCCATTAGTGAAGCTGGTAATTGAAAACAAATTGTATTGGTGATGCTAAAATTGTATATTGGTGGAAGCTGTTTGAATATATGAATGTGATGAGGTTAATTGATTACACAAGAGTGATTTAGAGGCTGATGTAATAACCACCAGTCTTGAGTCTGCTATTTGAAGGATGAATCAGAGTGGCAACGATTTAAATGATTTGAATTGTGTTGACTATTCAGTTGTGTATTTGAAATATATGAAATTGATCTCTTCCCTTTGTAACCCCTGGTATCATATTGGTCACTATGTGAATTTAAAGTGTTCAGTAGTACCCAAAGCTCTCTAACAGGTGATAGTTTGTTCTGAGCAAAATAGTAATTACCTGGAACAGATTCATAAAAAGAGTTCTGATGTGTGTTTCTGAAGAGAAACATCAACTATATCTTTTGGAAGTTAACTCAAAACTATGATGCCAGTGATTATTTGAGCACTTCACTGTCATAGAAGGAATCGGAGAGGAACAGCTGTATTATTCTGCCTTCTCTAGTCACTTTCTCCAACCTGGCTAAAGCTAGGTTTGGGATCTGGGGTAGTGGCAATAAAGATTGGGTGTCTAGAACTGGACCACTGACTATTATTTGTTCCTTTGATGAGCCAATGCTATTCTATGGGGAGTTGCTGGTGGAAAAGATCTTGGTGGTGAAGGTGGGAGACTAAAGGCTCACTTCTTTAAGTTTAAGGTGTAGTTCCCCTAACACATTAGAAGCTGTGAGGAGGAGCAATCATGTCAGGGTAAACGTGTCACAGCACTGTTAGAGAAGTACCACTTGATAATTCAGGAAATGTGACGGCATGAAGTACAAACTGTGGCTCCACATGGCCTAATGTCCACATGATGCTTCATTAAAAAGCATGGTTCAGGGACTTCCCTTGTGGTCCAGTGGTTAAGACTTTGCCTTCCAATGCATGGGGTGCGGGTTCAATCCCTAGTCAGGGAGCTAGGATCCCACATGCCTTGTGCCCAAAAAACCAAAACATAAAACGGAAGCAATATTGTAACAAATTCAATAAAGACTTTAAAAATGGTCCACATGAAAAAAAAATCTTTAAAAAAATTCATAGTCCAAAAACCAAATTACAACAGGAAGCTAATTGTTACTTCCATCTCTTAAAGATCATGAAAGTAGATTCAATTTATAATCCACAGTAAAATATCTTTCAAAACTCCCTTTGCTTCCTTCTCAGTGTCTCAGACTCCAAATATATTGCAGAGACCCCCCCAAAATGCTTTTCTCAGGTAACACATGGACTTTCATCCCCTACCCCACCCCTTCAGCTCTTCATTCTGCAGGTTTACTCAGCCTGTTGTTTTTTTTTTTTAAATTCTATCTTTTGTTTAATGTGGTTCTGCTTATACTTACAAAAAGGTTAGGAACTACTTTGGCGAAATTCTCTTAGAGCTTAAGGCAAGGGCAAGGGAAGAATCTGAGCAGATAAAGACAAAGTTCTCTTATTAGCTGGGGTGGGACCAGGAATATGAAATTACTTCTAAGATATCTTGTGCCTAACACAATCTGTAATAAGAGCCAACATTTATTAGTAGTTAACATGTTCCACTTATTTTGCTAATGTTTTTACACTAATTATGTCATAATAAGTCTAATATTTTACAGATTTGTAGTAGCACTGTAAATACAAGGAAACTGTAGTTTAAGGGGCAAGAGAGTGACTTGCCCAAGGTTACATAGCTGGTTAATGGCAGAACTAGGATTTCTTGGCCTTAGTCTCCTTCCAAAGCCCCTGTTCTTGACCATCACAAGTTCAGGGATCAGCATCCCCAATGGATGAAGTTATACTGAGAATAAAGCAATCATTTAAACACAATGACACTGGTTTGTACATAAGAAATATAATTTAATGCCATCTTTTAAATTTTTTTTCCTTTTTACACGATTTTTTAGCTGAATGTAACATGGACCCAGATCTGCATTAGCATACTAGTGACCAAACGTTGGACAGTTGTCTACAAATTAGCACTAGAACTTCCCAACTATAAATGATTGACATTTGGGGAGGCAATTCAAAATTTTAATTAATTCATTAATTAATTCTATTTACTGTTTTCCTCCTGAAAGATCAGAGGAAATTCTGTGGCCCGGAGTTATAATCTTGAGTGCGTTCCCTCTGAGTAGTTCACTCCTCTCCTCTGGGTCTCCTCTGTGAGGCTGGGGTTTAGGAGGAAGATTAGGAGCTCATCAGAGCGTGACAGTGATGAATGGTACACAGAGCGCATGTAAGGAACTCCAAATGCAGTTGTTGGCTCCTCTGTCGAGTATACAACCTCCAAAATGACCTTTATATTAAATTTCTACCTTTTGAACAAATTTACCTTTTGGTATAAATGTTTCTGTACTAGCTTTGAATCCTGATTGAAAGTAAAATGCTATGCCTCTGATGAGATTCATCATTATTCTTTGCAAGACAGGTCTTAAATCAACGTGTCCTATTTTTCTTTTTGGCAGATGCCTTCAACGTGGAGTACATGTTGAGTCGGTCACTTTCATTTTCATCGTCTAGAATTGGTTGTAACTCATTATCTTGGTAGTGATGGTCAGTGTAGATTCCCTTGGCAGCTAGTTAGTTCTCTCCCAATTGAAATTAGAGTTTGAGCTAGTTGTTTAAAGGAAATGTAAACAGAGGGTTAGAGGATGCTGAATGTGGGACTCTGATCTTACATTTGGAGGCCTGGGCCTTTACAGTTAAGACAAACAGCAGAGCTATAAAAAGAATCATTCTAAGTCATCTGTCCCCAATTTCTTGACCTTATTAAAGAAAGGGTTTATGGAATTATTATAAGAAGTCTATACATCCCTATGTAGATTGAATAAATATTATATCTTGCACATGCATATACTATTCATTTTCACATGTGTTGTAATCAATGTGATACAAATTGTTTTAAAAATATTAATTTTACTAAATTTATATGATATTATGTATTTTTAGTCAATATATCAATATAGGCAAGACATTCAACTGCTATCATGAGACATTTATAAACTCTTATGTTCGAAAGGAGTTCTCATTTTTAAAACAATTGGGAATCACTAATCTAAATAATGATGGTTCCCGTGTGATCAGCAAAATGGGAAGAAACGTGAAAGAGGTCAGAAATATGAAGGCATTTCCACAATAAAAAAGAGCAGGAGGTCCCTACCCAAAGCTATCAATTCCTGTCAGGAAATTGGCTGACACATCCTTGCTTTTACCTTGGAGCTATGGAAGCCTGCTGCTTGATTTACCACGGGTGTTAAAGTACCCTGTGTCAGCAAACTCACAGGAAGAACTTGTCAATTCTACTGGTATTCTGTCCAAGTTACAAAATGGCACGGCCCTCAGGTACCCTAGTATATCACAGTGTCTTTGACATTTTCCTGAGGAAAAATCATAGATTACGAGTCAACGTACAAAAGGGAGAATAAAGGCTATCTCTGATTGTGAAATTTCTGCTTTTAGTTGATGATCAAAAGGATCATCCAAGGGGCATAGCAGATAAGTGGTTTTGGTGGTTTTTACAGCCCCAATTTAATCTCCCCTGCTTCTGGTAACAGAATCTGTTTTCCTTTAGAGAATTTTCCATACCCACTGCTGGCGCGTGGCTCAGATTTAGTCTCAAAACTGCTGCTAGAATTACTAAGAAAGAGGTGAATTCCTCTGGATGAAGTTCTGAGGTCAGTTTAGTGCTGCTTATAGTCAATTTCACCATCACTGGGAAGCGCCTGCCCAAGAATAAAGCAACATAGGGGACAACCGACCCAAAGGTGGAGAGAGCCCAAAAAAATAACATTTGAACATCTGATCCAGGTATTCTGATTTTGACTTTTGGGTAATGTGAGACAATCAAGTTTACTTTGTTTCTTACATGTTTGTGTTAGGGTATTGTCACCAGCACCATAAAGAAACCTGATTAAGGCAGGGTTGTCCTTCAGCCTCCAATGGAGTTTACCATTCTCTTTGCACTGTTGTTTTCCACATTCGAAGTCCAAGAAAACTACACTCTGCCATGCCAGGACTGCTCTAGCCTTACTCCATTATGGACCCTCTCAGTGTGGAGCAGAAAGACTTTTCCTCTAGCTCACCAGCTGACTCGTAGGGACAAGGCATTCACAGCCCTGACAGGGTCCAAAAAAACTGGTGAGAAGCAGAGACCCTGTAGTTCTGAAAAATTCAGCTCTCAGATGTCATGGAAAAGTCACCTCAAACTAGAATATTTTAAATGTAACTGAAGATTTCTTTCCAATTGGCAATAAACAGTGAATGATGCACTGCAGTATACAAAGGTTGCCAATTTTTGATAGAGCAGCCCAGTAGCTCAGCTGGAGATTCTACTAAGAGGCAAGACTATAATAAGCATTGTTTTATGGAGATGGGGTATTTTGATGCTGACGCTTCAGTTTTGCTTTTATTGTTTTTTTCTGTTCCTTTTTTCATTCTTGTTTACTCCGCTGTGTTCTTTTCCATTATAACTCTTTTCTTTGTCTGAAATTGGACCCACAGAAAGAAGCCTGTAATAAGGGGACATGAGAATCCCTAAATTTCTCTTATTTTGATTTTCCACTTTATTAATATTTCAGTTTATGAAACATACAGGAGGTATTTTAGCTCACTGGCTCTTCAACTTAGTCATGCTACTTTCTAATCCGTTGCAAGGAAAATTTGAATATGCATCATAGCATCTAAAACCGACATTTCTAAATCTGTTTGTGGTACATTATGTAGGAAAATACTTCAATCTCACTAGTACTTGAAAACCCTCATCATACACCATTCCATCCTAGAAAAAAAAAAAGCAAGTGGAGATATTTGTATATAAGGGAAAAAGAGGGACAGTAATATTGCAACCCATTGATAAAGATTAAACTGTCTTCCTTAGCTTAACTGGACGTGGCTCAGTTTTGATTTTGGGGTTTCCTTGCGCTGCTTAATATACAACCAAGTAAGATAATTTTTCTTCAGTGATCTCTGCATAGGATTAAACAAAGTTTGAGTTTAAAGTTGTTATAAACTTTATGAAGTTTAAATTTTTTTTTTTTTTCTCTATGAAGCTTTCTGTGTTAGTCCTGAACTAATTCAACTGTTTTGTTTGTTTGTTTGTTTGTTTTTGGTACATTTGGCTGTAGTGTCTTTTTACTTTTACCCTAAAAACTAGGTTATAGTATATTGGGTTGGTCAAAACGTTCATTTGGCTAGTGAATACGTTGTTCAATAAAATTCTTTGTGAAAATGACAAATGTCTTTCATTTTTACCTAAAACCAAATGAATTTGGCCAACCCAATACTACAGGACCCCTCACATATGCTGATGGAGAACTTACTGCTTTAGTTGTTATTGTGTGTTTGATGTCTGGTCTCCCCATGGGGTTGTAAACTCTTAAAGGGCAGGAACTGTGTCTTTTGCTCACCATTGAACCCTCTGTCCCTAGTATAATACCTGGAACATAGTAAGCACTTAATAAATAGTTGTTGAATAAGTGAACAAATAATGAAACAGCTCAAGTTAAGTCACTGTCATTGAATATTAGCACGGATCAATAAGTAGTTATCAAACTGTATGTGACCAGGTGAAACTAAAAACAACAGCGACAGCAACAGTAACATTATCCTTGCCCTTAAGGATAAAACAATGTGACATATTACTTGGAAAGGAAGAGAATGATCATTTACTGAGTACCTGTAATTTAGAAAGAGTATAATGCAGTGTATGTAAAATTTTTCGTAACCTACAGTAAAAAAATATACTCTACAGCAATACCCAGTACACATGCACACACAGCTTAAACAAAATTTTCACAGAATATTTACCTTTACTGTGTGGGATATACTGATATTTCTATTCTAATCTATTTTATGCATTCTCTTATATTTCATTAAAAAATGCTGGTCATGACCACCTAAATTGATCTCATCTCTCTCTCTCATAGTTCTGAAGAACTCCCTAATAGCAGTGAGGAGTGTGGGTTTTGGAGTCAGACTGCCCACTCGCTCTGCCACTTACCGGTGGTGTGACATTGGCCCAACATCCAATGTTGTGAAGCCTCACTGCCTCATCTACAAAATGGGGATGGCGTTAGTAACTACATCATAGGGTGGCTGTGAGAACTAAGTGAAATAATGAGTGGAAATCTCTTACCACAGTGTCTGGCAAAGAGAAAATCCTCAAAAAACATTAGCCACTAGCATGTACCAGACACTACATGCATGCTTCTCAGGCATCTCCTTTTATCCTCTGGAAAGTCTCATGATGTAGTATTATTACCCCCATTTTACAATAAGGAAAGTAATGTTTAGAGAGGTTAAATGAATCATCCAGGGCCAAATGGTCAACAAATGGTAGAGCTGGGGTACTCAAACCAGGTCTGTTCGACTCTGACTGAGGCCTGTGTGTGTTTTTTTTTTTTTTAAGGAAATACTCGAAGAAGCCTCCATGGAAATGGTGGAACTTGAGATGGGCTTTGAAAGATGAGTGAATTGTATAATACCTATGCCCAAATGCTATTGCCCATGGTTGAAAGAAGGTGGAGTTTGGGATCAGCCACATCTGGGTTCTATCCTTGGTCTACCATTTGCCACCTTAGTAACTGGGTGCAACTTTACTTGGCCTTCCTGAGCCTCAGTTTCCTCAGGTTTATGCTACTGATAAGACCAACTGTGCAGAGTTCTCATGAATAATGAGCTACACAGGATACAATTTTTTATTGTCTGGCATATAGGTGCTCAACAAATGTAAGCTACTTTTATTAGATAGAATTCGCTTAGAGGGTATGTGAGTTGGAATTTAATCTCTCACCTAGGGCTTAATTACATTTGTAATTTGTAGGTTTCAATAGATGTAATTTGTAGCCATATAGAGAGCACGGGTGAAAATATACTGTATGAATGGGTCTGATAAGTTTCATCATTAATCATCTTAAGCAGTTCCAAATAGAATGACTGTGAGTGACACTGAGACTGCAGCTACTGATTATACTTCTGGTAGTAGAGTTTGTTCAACATAATCTCTTCCGAGTTACTAGCAATACTGTTTAGCTTTCCAGGGTTAATGTAAAGTACATTTGCCTCACCAGGAGACACCAGGACTTTACAAGTATTGCCCAGCATCAAACGACAATGGGGCCAACTTGGCAGCACTATTCATTTCCATTGTAGTTTAATTACCAACTCTGCTGCCTGCTCTTCAAGCCTTGGGACCAAAGTTGAATCAAATACTAGAAAATATAAAGTTGGCTTCTGTTTATGTCCCCTCTCATTTCTACCTTTGTGGATCTGAAGATTGAGAAAGCCAAATTTCTTGCTCCCTAGGGTACCAATGAAGGCATGGTTTACGACTTAAGTAGGCATGTTGCTTCAACTGCGATCAGCTCTGATTACTATGAAATCATTCCGTTTAATATTTCCCCTGTGGACTCCATGGTGTGTTAGGTGGTTACTAAACCTCTGGACATCAGAAGTGGAGCACAGCTGTGATTCTAAAAGGTTCATTCATAGGTAGAGAATGGTGATGGCAAAGCTTATGAAGTTGGGATGCACTGTTAATGCTCTTAGGTGCCCAATCAACCCTGGAGAAACTCCATCCTGCAAGTGAATTATAGAGATGCAGGGAGAACGCATGTTTTAGCCTCTTGGGAACTAAATTACTCCTGAGACAAAACTACCAGGAGAGTAGAAAGTCAATTTTATACACATATATTTTCTTAAGTAGGAATATGATCCCATATATCAAAGAGGATCCTGGGAACTTTTAGTGTGTTTGGTGATACAGTGATAAATGCTTTAGTAAAACATATGCCCTTAAATAGTTTATTAACAAGTGGCAGTAAAAAGCACTGAAGTTGGGAGAATGGAATTTGAGCCCTGATCCTACTACAATGCTTTGTGTTGACCTGAGTAAATCACTTACATTTTAGTCTTTTTTTCCCTTATTTGTAAATTTCAGATTCATATCCATGGAATATAGAGTCCAGTTCTAAGATTATTTCTCTGAGATTCTTAAAGTCTCATGTGATCAAGCTGAGATTTTTTGATTGAGTTTAAACTCCATTAACCTTTCTCAAAAAGAAAGAAACTTTTGGGCTTCCTTGGTGGCGCAGTGGTTGAGAATCTGCCTGGCGATGCAGGGGACACGGGTTCGAGCCCTGGTCTGGGAAGATCCCACATGCCGCGGAGCAACTAGGCCCGTGAGCCACAACTACTGAGCCTGTGCGTCTGGAGCCTGTGCTCCGCAACAAGAGAGGCCACGCTAGTGAGAGGCCCGCGCACCGCGATGAAGAGTGGACCCCGATTGCTGCAACTGGAGAAAGCCCTCGCACAGAAACAAAGACCCAACACAGCCAAAAATAAATAAATAAATAAATAATAATTTAAAAAAAAAAAAAAAAAGAAGGAACCTTTTGCACTGTGCTAAGGGACTCTACTCATATAAGTCAGCATGTGATTTGCCAGGTAAAAGAATCATGTATGGAATACTTCAATAAAATATATCCTTTCAAATACTATATTTATTAATGAGTAGCAATAAAAGAATAAAAACTAGAGTTTTCAAGATTTTCACACATTATCTGATCCTCATAAAAACTCTATAATGTGGGGCTTCCCTGGTGGCGCAGTGGTTGAGAATCCAGCTGCCAATGCAGGGGACACGGGTTCGAGCCCTGGTCTGGGAGGATCCCACATGCCGCGGAGCAACTAGGCCCATGAGCCACAACTACTGAGCCTGCGCGTCTGGAGTCTGTGCTCCGCAACAAGAGAGGCCGCGATAGTGAGAGGCCTGCGCACCGCGATGAAGAGTGGCCTCCGCTTGCCGCAACTAGAGAAAGACCTTGCACAGAAACGAAGACCCAACACAGCCATAAATAAATAAATAAATAAATAAATAATTAAAAAAAACAAAAAAACCCCCACAAAAACTCTATAAGGTAAGTCATCATTCCAGTTTAACAGAAGAAAGTGAGATTGTAAAAGGATTAATTTCTTGCCAATATTTACATAATTAATAAGTAGCAGAGATGGATCTTAGCATTCATGCTCTTGATTTTTACCCCACTGTGAAATACCAGTGGTCATGATGATACTAGGAATCTTTTTGTATTTTGTCATGTGCCTTTCCACCAAATGCTCCTGATCATACACATTTTGGAAGAGCTAAGGCAGAAGCTGTTAATCTGTAAGATGCAGACCCCTGGGGAGGTTGTTGGAAGGTTATTTCTGAAGGCATTTGAATCCTCACAGACACTAAGAAATATCTGTTCATTAAATGTCTTAGTCAGTTCCAGCTGCTGTAACGAAGTACCATAGACTGGGTGTCTTATGCACGACAGAAACTCATTTCTCACTGTTCTGCAGGCAGGAGACGAGGGCACCGTACCAGTATAATCAAGTACTGGTGAGAGCCCTCTTCGAGGCTGCAGTCTGCTGGAGAGCAGAGAAAGCTCTCTAGGGTCTCTTTTTATAAGGACATTAATTCCGTTAATTAACTAACTATACCTCCCGAAGGTCCCACCCCCTAATACCATAACACTGGGGGTTAGGAATTTCAACATATGAATTTGAGGGGACACAAACATTCAGTCCATAACACGAAAAAAGTAAGATCTCAAATGCATGTGAACAGTTCTTTTAATACTCAAATATTTCCAAACGATTATGATTACTAAAACAAATAATTATGTAAAAACATGACTGAATTACTAACAATTTTCTGTCAATATGTATTTTCTCAATCAATGAATACTGAGAATACAACTAATACTGTTTGGACTCTGTGAAACTTTGGATATTAAAGTGAGCCCCTGTGAACTTCCTGGAGTTATGAAAATGTTCTATTTCATGGTTTGGGTGTTGGCCATATGGGTGTACACATTTGTCAAAATGCATTGAATTATATGCTCAGGATCTATACATTTCACTATTATGAACCTTACCTCAATTTTTAAAAATGAGGCCTCAGGCACTTGGAAAGTTGACAATCCAAAAGTACAACAACCTCTCAATCCTAATTAGCATTCCCCTTTTGGCAGTATTCGGGGTGATAGTGAGGTGCCCTTCCCCATGTCGCCCTCTGTGAGCTAAACCACAATACTAAAAATCACCATTGGTGGGTGAAATTGGACATCTGCGCGTGCAAACCAAGAAATTTCTTGCAAATATGCCTCTGGGAAGTGTGAAAACAGTAATATCAACCAAGGTGATCAGGACATAGATTTGTGAAGGCAGAAAGAGAATGTGACTGCAATTTAGGAAATGGAATCTAATTGAATGTTCAGAGAAAGGAAAGAGTCAAAACAATTGATTAGGTTTTATGACCAGAAGAGGCGTAGTCAATCTGACGCATAAAAAGCAATTCTGAGGATTAACCAATGCTGCCCAAAGAAGAAATGTCCTAAATCTAGTAGGTTCAAATTCAGATGTTCTCTTGGGCAGCAACTTGGATCATAAAACTTCATGTTGGTCCAGATAAAATAGGTCCAAATTAGCCACCTATCTTTGTTCTGATTCCCAATCTTGGGGCAACCTTTTGTTTGCTGATTTTGGCTTTTCAGTTCACCTAATTCTGGGAAATGAGTGCCCTAACTAGAAGATGTGAATATTTTAGATACTTGCCAAGGTCTATACAATCAATATTTTGTATTACACATCAGTCTCTCTTTTTTAAAATAATTAATTAATTAATTTATTTATTTTTGGCTGTGTTGGGTCTTCGTTGCTGCGCGTGGGCTTTCTCTAGTTGCAGCCAGTGGGGGCTACTCTTTGTTGTGGCGCACGGGCTTCCCATTGCGGTGGCTTCTCTTGTTGCACAGCATGGTCTCTAGGTGCGTGGGCTCAGTAGTTGTGGTTCACGGGCTTAGTTGCTCCACGGCATGTGGGATCTTCCTGGACCAGGGCTCAAACCCAAGTCCCCTGCATTGGCAGGCAGATTCTTAACCACTGCGCCACCAGGGAAGCCCCACATCAGTCTCTTTTAAAATTGGTTAATGCAAGTCAATTCCTTTGTGCCCAATCATTTCTAAAGACATCAACTTTAAGTTTATGCATCTCAAGACTGTGATGACTCCTTGTATTAGTCAAGAATTTTTAGTTTTCAAGTGACAGAAACACAACTCAAACTTGCTTAAGCAAAAGCAGGAATTTACTGGCTCATTTCACTTAGAAGTTCAAGGTGGCACATCCTTCAGACAAGCTGGATCCAGAGGCTTGAATAATTTGGTTAGGAATATTGCAATCTTCATTGCTAGGCTCTGCTTTACCCTCCATTAGCTCCATTTTTATTCAGCCTTTCCTTCTGTCTTGATAAAATGGTTGTCAACAGATCTAAATTAGTCCTAAATTCTAAGACATTCCAGTGAGAAATGAATCTCTGTTTCCAACAGTTACCCGCAAACCCTGGACCCATTATCTAATTGGCTTGACTTGGGTCAAGCGACTAAGCTTGAACTAATCACTGGGGCTAGGGAAACAGAATGTGCCAGTTGGCCTGAGATTTGGATCCTAGACCTCCACTGCAGCCGGAGGGTTGGATGGCCTCTTCCAATACATGAGGAATTAGGGGAAGGGGAATTCTCAAATAGAAAGTAGAGGTACTAATGCCAGGTGAAGGAAGAATGGAAGCTAGGCAGGTAAAACACAATAAATATCCACCATGCCCCTCAAAGTCACACCTGGCCTTTCAGCTGGTAATCCCTGACTCGTCCTTGTTCCCTCTTTCCTTTATCCCCTCCCTTTCTACAACCAATATAGGAGACCAAGGAAGTATGAGTGGGTCACAGTTTGTAAATGTCTTTTTAAAACCAATCTATTCTAAATTTAATTTAGGAAGTAAATCAGATATAATGTGGGGCTTGTATCTTAAGGTTACGACCCCAGTACTTATCCTTTTATAAATGAGGATCTGCTGAAAGCAAAAAGATATTCTGAAACTAAAATAATATTTTTTGAGATATGATCATCTGCTTTTGATTTTCTATTCTCCTCCTTTAGTTTGCTGAGACTAACTGTGGTTGGGATTTGTATTTTCTTTGATCACAATAAATAAACAAGCAAACAAATAAAGCCTGCTTTGCAACAATGGATTATCTATTCATTCTGCAACTATTTATTAAGCACCTACTGTGTGCCCAGAACTGGTTCTAAAAGAATATAGTGTTAAAATTTGTTTATGTGATTGTAACTATGTGAGAGATAGTAATGATTTTGAGGATAATAATAATACCCTCCCCCCCCCAACTTGGGTTTATAGATAAGGAAACTAAGGCACTAAAGTATTAAGTGTCTTGCTCTCATATAGGTAATGATTCATGGAGCTACAATTTGAACCTCCCCTGCAGAGTCAGTCTTCTCAATCACATCACTGTATACTACCTATAGTGAGGTAATCACCAGTTTTGCTGTCTGATACGTAATTGATGCTCAAGGAATTGCAGGGCAGAATTATCAGCACTAAGTCCAGGAGTAGGTGATTTGCAGTGATCCAGGCAACAGGCTAGTCACTGATATTAGGGAGGATTGAAGCAAAATCCCAGGTGTGTGGTGAAAATCTAGTTCTTAGGAGATTTTGACAGGAATAAAAGTGGGTCTCCATCCTGGAAAGCTGTGACATCTTACAGGTTATAGGCATAACGACTGTAGCACAGGAGAGCAAAATAAGGGCCTGGGTCCTGGAAAAGTGTCACAAAGTGGCAATGAACTCAGAAACAAGGCAGAATCCAAGCAACTAAATTGTAGCTCAAATTTAGAAACGGGCTAGCAAGGAAGCATGGCATGATTCCCTGTCACCCAGAGAGCTCTGACCAGCCTGGGGGATACCGAGTTGCAGCTGGGCATCAGGTGCTGCACTAAGAGGAGGGAGAGAAGGGCAGTGGGAGAAGGCACCAGGCAAGACATACCAGTCACGTTTATTGATGACAGTAAATTGCTGGCTTAGCAATTCCTAGAGAGAGAGAGAGAGAGAGAGAGAGAGAGAGAAAGAGAGAGAGAGAGAGGGAGGGAGGGAGACAAGAGAGAGAGAGAGAGAGAGAGAGAGAGGGAATGTGTGTATGTGTACACGTTTGTGGTGTTAATCAATCTTCTAGTGTGTATGAAGCTATTTTTAGAATGCATCCTTCCTAAGCTTCCTTTGGATTCCTAAAACATGTTGACAGCTACCTTATCAAGATGATTCTTTAGAAAAATAAGCTCATTACTTGCAAGCAAACAACCAACAATAAGTTTTAAAACCCTCACCCAAATCAATCATTACAATAAAAATAAAAAGCCCTTTTTTAAAAAAGGGAGGCTAGATTTTCAATGGGGTGGTTATTTAGACATCATCTTTGTAATATGTAGGCTCTTCCTAACCTTTCATCATATGAGAAAATAAATGCAGCACCATGAAGCGTGACTAACCAAGGGATATTCTTAGGAAAAGACTGTGAGGGAATCAGACAGATAACAATAAAGGGCTTTCCCCCACCCCATTTTCCTTTTTCTTTCTTGCTTTTTTTTTTAAGTCCAGATTTTGAAAAGAAAAACCTGGCCTGGACTTAAGAAAGGAGCACTGGATCCTAGTTCTTCAGGCTACTTCTTCTGGCAACCCTTGAGGGAAAATGTGGGACTGAGCTGATACCATCCAGGTTAAGGACAGATTCATTTCCATTTAAATTTACATCTGTTTCAAACTCGCATCACAATTAAATGTGTTTCTTAGGTATCTTCCTAAAGTTGAGGCTCTTTGAGTCTTATGTAAGTTTTCCATAAACTAGTTGTTAAGGAATGAGAAAATCCAAATTCTAGTCTGCAATCTATTTTGGCAAGTATCTTACATTTTCTGGGCCTGCTTATTCCTCTGCAAACCAAACACTTCTGACTAGATTCAAATTTTTTAAAATCCTGGCACTTTGGCAACATGGTAAAGTTTTTATATTCATAGGCTAAATATAGACAACATGCTCACATATGGCAAATTATAATGAAGCAAGAATTATACCAGTTTGAATCCTATGATCCATGAATTAAAAAAAAAATTCTGCAGAAATGGTTGGGAGACTCCAAAAATAATAATAACAATGTTAATGAAGTACTAAGTATAAGGTTAGGGGTGGATGTTGTAATATTTTTCTCCTTCCTTTTCATGTCATTCCTTTTGTGAGGTGTGTCAAATTAGGCATTGATTTTCCACTTCCAGGTGGCAATGTATAGTGATCTGACTCAGACACTTGGGCCAACAGTAATAATAATAGCAGGCATTTCTTACCATATAGCAGGCACTCTCCTAAACAATGATCTCACTTAATCCTTCACATACCCTCCCCCAAACACACACACCATTTTACAGACAGGGAAACTGAGGGGCAGAATTAACAGTACCAGGCTAATGAATGGCAGCCTGGAGAATGGAGCCTGGTTTTCTTGCCTTCAAGCCTATGCTCCTTCCACTGTGCCACGCAGCTTCAACACTGGAGATATAGCGAAAGAAAGGCAAGAGCATAATTTGGGAACTGAAGAGGAGAATGAGGCTGTGAACAGAACAAGAGCCCCTGCACAAATATATAATTTATTAAAGATTTGTAATTTCACAAAAGTGCCAAAAGCCCAAGTCTTTTTGCAAAACAACTCACAGATCCCTAGCAAGCATCCAAGGAGGCCTTGAGCACCACAAAACGGTTTTGAAAATTCCTATCTAGATGATCTCTCATTAAGGACTTTTCAGCATTAAACCTGCATCTGTCCTTTGCTAATCTTTAATTATTAATACAGGATGGTTCCTATTTTTAGAAGGGCAGATAGGTTACCCTTCTTAGTTTTCCTTCTAGGGCCCTAACCTTCTCTTAGAGGTTTGTCTTGTGACATAATCATAATATAAACCCAGGTGAAGTTTGGAGTGGGTGAAGCAAAAAGAGGAGAGATGACCACTGGATTTAGCTATTGGTCCAGGAGTGAAAAAGGGCTGGACTAAGCAACTGAGCCTCTCCAACCCCGTCAGCCTCCCTTTGGACAGGGGAATTGTTGTGTAAGGGACTGGCTGGGCCTACCCATGGAAGGGGGCTGGAGCCATGGCTGAAAATGAGACTGAATGTCTGCTTGAGACTCCACTAGGGCCCGTGCCTGGTGGAGTAACCAAACCAAGCAGACACTGATTGCTGGCAATCCCTGAAGAGGAAATCAGCTCTTTCAGAGACTGGGCCCTGAAGGGTTTACATGATGTCTGAGGCCTTTATTTGAAAGATTAAGTCCTAAGAATTGCTTCTTGATCCCATCTTCCTGATTGGCTTCCTAAGAGCCAGCTCCATCATGGGGTAAACCTGATAGAGGTTTAGATGTTTTGAGACATTTCTGGCACATGGAAGTACAGACTGTAGCATCCGTAAGGAAAAAAATATGTATATACTCATGTATGTATGTATTGATAAATATATACGTAATTTCTCTCACTTTGTTCTCTCTTTCTATGCACATGCACACACACATGCACATGTTCACACACACATTGTTTTTTCCAAGGCTCGTGCATACCAATACCCAAAGCAACAAGGGAAGAAGGAGAAGCCCAGAGGTAACATGGAGTCAAGGCTTCCAGGTTCATTCTGCCATTAATTATGTGTGGCCTTGGGCGAGTCTCTCTGAAAAGTGACTTCCTCTTCAAGTAGTATGTTGCTGTATGTTCAGAAAGACTGGGTGTTGAAAAACTGTAAATTCAAAATTAGACAACACAATTCTACTGAGAAGCCATCAAGAGCACAAAGTACCGGGGAACCGGAGGGATGGGAACCCTGATCTCTGACAGCTTTGGTT
The DNA here is from genome assembly GCF_009873245.2 of Balaenoptera musculus. NCBI lineage: Eukaryota > Metazoa > Chordata > Mammalia > Artiodactyla > Balaenopteridae > Balaenoptera > Balaenoptera musculus. The sequence continues at coordinate 74,325,551 of NC_045800.1, read as the reverse complement.
TTTCTTGGGCCTCATGGTAGATCCATTATTTCTGCCTGTGAAATAATCTAAGTCCAAGAGGCATTTTTAAACTTGGAAAGTACAATTCAATAGGAGGTGTCACTAAGCAGAAAGGATCACTGTTAACATTTTTGTTTTTTCCTAATCGTTTTCCGATGCACGTGTGTGTGTGTGTGTGGTGTGTGTGCATGTGTGTGTGTGGTGTGTGTGTGGTGTGTGTGTGGTGTGTGTGACTATTCTCTCTCATAGTTGGAGCCCATCAGCAGCCTGTGGCGTTTCCCACACTCATCTTGTATGTAGCATTCCACACACGAGCAATTTCTATTCTACTGATAATTTCAAGCAGATGAGATAAAAGGGTAGAAACTGCCTCAGAGAGCATGTAGCATTTTGCTCTAAAAATTCCTTTCCTCTATTTAGCTCCTAGCTAAATCCTCTCTCCCACTCTATTTTCCCCCATGTAGGAAGTTCTGCTTCTCTTCTCAGCTTACAAACACCACAATCAGAAATAAAAGGCTGGTATCTTGCTGAACAGCTACCACGTAATATCCAGGTGAAGGCAAATATGACGCCAACAAGCATCACGTACATAAATGTATAGACATATATTATTTTCTAAGAACTATACTTATATTGTATACTTTATCTCCTCTTTCAGTAATATATTCTGTTCATTTCCTCATATCATTAAATATGCTTCAAGAAAACATAATTTTCAAAGGCTCCCAACAAGAGTATGAACTTTTGATGTAAGAGATGCAATGTGGAAGTGACGTGGACTCTGGAAGATGTAAGATGACCCTCGTCATAGGAGACCACAAGGAACTTTGTCATCTACAACACTACATGAGGAAGCTGAGCTTCCTTGGAAGGAGCAAGAAGGAGATAGGGAACCTAATGCTGTGTGCTTTATATTCATTATCCTATTTAGTATTCCAAAAAAACCTTATGAACTATTACTATCTCATTTCACCTATGAGGAAACTGAGGCCAGAGATCAAGTTAGATAATATGAAATAGATCTTGGATTTGGGACCAGATATGCTTGAGTCTAGACCCTAGTTTTTTTCAATATCACTACACTGCACCTCTGAGAGGTAACTGGAACCTTAAAGTCAAGTCATACAAAATGTCTCATAGAACCACATGAAGAAAAATTTTTAACAAATGTTATGAGCAAGAATAGGACATTTGGCTACTGAGAATCAGAGGGAAAAAATGCAACGTCAATATACTTCATATTTAGTTCCCTAAGTATAAAATAGGAGTCTTGTGGGCCAGGCAGGGAAGCCCCTCACTCCTTGGGTGGTCAAGGACCAGGGGACTGAACAGGGGTAGAGTAGCTGCTGAGATGATATATATATAGCTCAGGTTGGGAGGAGTGGAGCCAGCTCAGTTGCATATGAGCCAAGTACTGGAAAGGAGTGAGAATCTTTGTAAACTCTTCATCCCATCTAACAAGTAGATGTGCTGGTCTAGATAGTATTCCAGCAATGTTGGGGTGAGCACATTAAGAGGGATCTTTTAATGTACGTCGGCCAAATGTCTTTGGCAATATTTAATAATCTCGGCAATAAAGTCCTATACTCTATAAAATCCATGATCTCTTAGACATTTTTAAAAATTTTATTTGCTCAGTTTGTATTTTTCCCCTTTGTCTCTGTTGACCTACCCTTTCTAGCTGGGCCTGGCTCTCTGATACAAGCAAGGAACAAGACAAGCATCCAAGTAAGTGAGCTACCAAGAAGGCCAGCAACCCAAGGCATCTGCCAAGAGCCACCAGGAGGATGAGTTTCCTATCTTCACTCCAAGGTTTCTGCCAGCCAATGATGGTGGCAGGTAGGACAGGGAATTACAGATACCACTGTACTTATGCTGTTCCTTAAGCTGATGGACAAATAATAGGCAGGCATGATGCCCAGAAGTTCTCAAGTAGGTCTCTCCGGGCATCCTTTTATTCACAGCCCCAAATGTTCTCTATCAACTCTCAGTAATGGAGCCCAAACTCCCCCCAAACCTACCACAGCTCTTCAAGCCCTCTATATAATCCTTCTTCTTTAATAAGCCTGTGTACCCGTATAGGTGGGAGAGATATGTTCTTATTACTGATGAGCTAATTTTTTGCTTAATTCTTCCTCCTTAATATATTTTATTCTACCAAAAAATGTAACATAAATTATTTCCAATCATGAACAACCACATGAATCATGCCTTTTATGTAGAGAATGTACATTTCTCTTCGTATTGCTTAGAGGAACAATCTCTCTATCTCAGGATACAATAAATAGCACCACTGCCATCTGCATTCATCTTTACCAAGCTGAGGGGAAAGGTCGCTAGGAGCCAGGAAGGTGACAGCAGCACCAGAAGGTGCAGTGCCAGGTGTGGGATAGGGATAAAACCAGTGGCACTAGGACAATTCCCGAGGTGGGCCTTCAGTGCTGAGGTGGGCGGGAGGGACATCTGTATCAGCAACTTCCTCCCTCCTTGTGAGTGTCCTTAGCAAGCCATAGCTGCCTTGCCCTACCAGCCTCATCCCAATGTCCTTTATTTTTCCCTCAGTGGCTCCCACTGCTGGAATGATGGCCTTGGCAGCTGGCAGGGTCAAGAGATGTGCACAGTTATACAGTCTCTCTGCACTCCTTTCTGAGTCCTGACATAACCTAGTAGTCTCTTGGGCTGAACAGAAATCCTGTCAAAAGCAAAAGGGATCAGAGAAAAGGAGGCAAAGAAGAGTTACAGGGCAGACTCCCTCATTCCCTCAAGCCTTGTCACTGATGTCTGTCACCTGGCAATAGTGTGAATTCCCCCTTTCCCAGCCTGTCCTCCTCCAGAGGCACTCACAGCTCTGTGGCCCAGACAGCAACTACAATGAGCTGCCCACATGGGGGTCAAGGGAGGACTGACAAGATTAGCCTCATGTCCTAAGGACAGGGTGTGTGAGAGAGAGACAGCCAAAGGCTTTCTTACCTCCAAAGCAGAATTTTATTTCTATTAAAAGAACAGTTACTCAAATTCTACACTTAGATATATACCTGAAAGAACTGAAAACAGGGACTAAAACAGATACATGTATGTTAGTGTTCACTGCAGCATTATTCATAATAGCTAAAATGCAGAAACAATACAAAAGTCCATCAACAGATGAATGGATACATAAAATGTGGTATGTATATACAATGGAATATTTTTCAGCCATAAAAAGGAATGAAGTTCTAATATACGTTACAATATGGATAAACCTCAAAAACTTTGTTTTAAGTGAAATAAGCCAGACACAAAAGAACACGAATTTCATGGTTCCACTTATGTGAAATAACTAGAATAGTCAAAATCATAGACATAAAGTAGATTAAAGGTTACTAGGGGCTGAGGGCAGAGAGGAATGGGGAGTTAACTGTTTAATTATTACAGAGTTTCTATTTGGGGCGCTGAGAAAGTTTTGGAAATAGAGGTGATGGTCGCACAACATTGTGAATGTTATTCATGCCACTGAATTGTACCCTTAAAAATGGTTAAAACAACAACTTTTAGGCCATATATATTTTACCACACACAAAAAAAGATCAGTTAATCAGTGAGCATTCATTTTCCTTGCTATTCACAAGCAAGCAGCCTTTTTAGATTCTGCCAAGTCACTGGAAATGTTTTTGATGTCATCAGATGGGCACACATTTTCCTTTCTCTTTCTGCATTTCCCCATTGTCCAATCCTCTGAATGACTTTTAGTAAAAAAATAATTACATCACATTTATGGAGCCCCAGGCACTCTTCTAGTCCACATGAACTTAATTCATGTGAAAAGTACTATAATTATCATCCCTATTTTACTGAAGGAGAAGCATATATCCTTCCCCAGTGTCACCCAGCAAGTACGAGCAGAACCAGAATTCAGTCAGGCTCCAACACTCACATTCTTAACCACTACTCTACGGCATCCTTGGAACTCTGCAACAGACACTTTTAGGGAACTTGTGAAAAATCAAACTCATATTCTACCTCACACTGATTGAATCAGAATCTCTGAAGGTGGGGTCCAGGAATCTACATTTTAAAAAAGATTCTCATATGTTCCAATTTCAAAACTTACTAGAAAGCTACAGGAGTCAGTGCCAGTATGGTACAGGCATAAGGAGAGACATATAGATTAATGGAACAGAAATGAAAGTTCTCTACACTCTGGCAGAGTATAGAGGATGGACTGACAATGGTTAGAGATGATTATATGAGACTGTAGAAGGAAAAATTCTTAGGAAACTATACTAAATTATCCAATTGAGAGATGAAGAAGACTGAACTGTGACAAGGGGTAAGAGAGAGGAACCACTGAAAATAACTCCGTGGCTTCTAGCTTGGGTCACTGTTAATAGAGTAATGACATTTTCTAACAGAAAGTATGGGAGAAAGAGCAGATTTTTCGAGATGAGAAACAGGACAATGAATGATTTCAGATTTTCTGAATTTAAGCAGCCTGTGAAGCTTTCCAGAGTGGCTTGGCAATACTAGTCTAGAGGTATGGGCTAGAGATATAAATTTGGGATTCAGGCGCTTGCAGGTATTAACTGAAACTGGAGGAGGTGAGATTCTCTGTAAAGGTCAGAGAGACAAAGAGATGGGTTGAGCACAAAGCATTAGGGAATTCCTATATTTAAGGGGTAGGCAGAAAAAGAGGCACAATTAATGGAGGTTGAGAAATAGATGGAGAGGTAGGAGAAGAACTAAAAGAGATTGAAAGGCAGACATTTCTAGGAGAATGTGGAACTGACACACCCATCAATAAAGTACTTATTATGATACTTTCAGTTGCAAGTAGCAGAAATTCACTTGAGCTAACTTAAGTGGAAGAGGAGAATTTAATAACAGGATTCAGGAGTGTTTCACTCAATCTAAAGGCAGACCGTGTGGCTGGGCCTCACAGGGGGCTAGAATCAGGAACTGGACAGCTGTCAGGCACCAAGGAGGATATCTGCTCAGTTCTCTAAGCAAATGCTTCATTTATCTCCCTGCAGACTCTTTGCTTTTGCCCACCTCTCAGTGTCTGATTTACCTATTGAGTAGTTCTCTGAATCCCAGTTCCAAGTCATTAGAAAAAGAATCTGATTGGCCCCAGTTGGGTCAGGTGTCCACCCATGATCCAATCAACCATGGCCATGGGGGGGATAAAGGAAGATACACAGAACAAACGTGGCAGCCATGATTCACTTCTGTGAATAAAGGTAGTAGTTCTCAGAGAAGAACTGCTCTGAATTTGGCAGAAGTCCCCAAAGATATCTACTTCAACCTTAATCAAGATTTAGTTGCCCATTCATGGAGGCCCATTCATGGAGGCATTAATTATAAGGAAAGTTGTGAGAACCCTGACTCGTTTTCTCTCATCTCTGTTCCTATTTCCTTTCTTAGCTCAGAGGGAAAGTTTCATTAATGTCCTTGTGGGTTTCTCCATAACAGAGACAAGAATAAAAGAAATTGCTTGTGAAATGCCTTGACATCCTTAGGACAAAGGATCTAAACAAATACCAAGGATTTTTTATTTTTTTCTAGGGAGAGCTAGAGCTTTCCTGTTGTTTTTGCCTTTGGCTGGGTCTCATTGATTTCCCAAATTGTACTTGCTGCTTTCTGGCTTTCATTAATCAAACTGCCACCTGTGATAGACTGCTGGTCCCTCATCTTATTCTGATTAATTCCATTCTCACATTCATCTCTCTGGCACAGTTTGCAGTGGATGATTTGCTAGGGGCAGAGCGGGATGGGAGATGACTAGAGATTTGGAGTAGTGGAGTCTTCTCCTGAATCTGACTGAGTCTATCTGTTAACAGAAATACTCTGCCCCCCTACCCCATTCCTTCCAGTTCTAAGAATAGCAGTACCAGCTGTACTTGCCCGAGCCATATCTAAATTAATAAAATAAAGTGGGATTATTGACATTTTCTTGCTTCAAGTAGCAAATGTGCATCTTTGAATTTTTATCAACTAAAATGCTCTTATAATGGAACATTCACAGAAATGGGCTTGACATAAAAATGATAACGCACACGTTACTCATGCTAATTATGCATTTGTAGTCCTCTTATTTATGATGTTCTTTTATCTATTTTGCATTTTAGAAATTAGTATTAAACTAAGGCAGTTATAGGAAAGCAATGTAACTTAGTAGTCAGGAAAGGGGTTTTGTGGTCAGACTTGTGTCTTATTGCCAGTTCTATTACCTAAGACCTAGGTGACCTGGGGGAAATTATTTAACCTTTCTGAGCCCTCCTTTTCATATCTGCTATTATGCTCTTTCGAGGTTTAAATGATACATGCAAAGAATGCACCATTAGTATCTGACACATAGCAAAGGCTAATTAATGTTAGTTCAAAAAAGGTGTTTTGGTGAGGAGAGTGACTTCTCAGCCACACTGTTCAGCATCTTTGTTTCAGATGTCGAGATAGAAGAAGAGTTCAATATGCGGATAAACCCAAGAGAGATCTGGGAGCCTGGTTTAGCAGGGGAAAATAGTGAACTTCTTGTTGGTGGAAATGGGGTCAAGCTCTCTTTTGCATCACATAGGAGAGTGTGACAGAATTAACAGTTTGAGAGCTGGCACATTCTTTACACTTGGGATTGAGCACATCTGAAGGTCTCAGGGGCTGGTCCACCACGGTCTATTTGCGTGAAGGCCTGAGGAGGCTCCTGGGCAAGAACTCTTCCAGGTTTGAGTGACTGGAAGCTGCAGGCCAGGCTCCGTAAGGAAGGTGATATTGAATGCATCTGCTACTCAAACGTCCTGTGGTCCAGACTATGGGTCTCATGCTTAGACTAAGATTAAAAGATAAATGACCTTCATTTACACCTTTGTTGGACATTCAGAGCACAAGGCCACATGGCTTTGTAACCAGCTTAATATTACAAATCAGGGTGAACTAAACTTTTCCCCTTGAGAAAACTCCTAGAACCTAAACAAGTCAAGGACATGGTAGCCTGAGCAGTGCACTTGATCACTAAGAAAATGAAACAGCAGAAGGAGAAACAGGTGAGGGCCCTTGGTGGCTGGGAGGACCAGTTCACAAACACAGGCAACACCCAGGGGGTGGGAGCTGCCGTGCTGGGGGTATGGATAGAGTGAAGGAAATGCCATTTGTGGCCGTTGCTGTGATGCTAATTTTACCCTCTTAAGATGTAGCCTCGGAAATAATCTGCACCTAACAAATGTTTGTGGAATAAATTTCTACTAATTAAGCAATTTATATGTATCATACTTGCGTATTGTCCTTTTTCATTTATTTTGCTTCTAGGGATTAATATTGAAGTTAAAAAGTTCAAAGGGGGGCTTCCCTGGTGGCGCAGTGGTTGAGAATCTGCCTGCCAATGCAGGGGACACGGGTTCGAGCCCTGGTCTGGGAAGATCCCACATGCTGCGGAGCAACTAGGCCCGTGAGCCACAACTACTGAGCCTGCACGTCTGGAGCCTGTGCTCCGCAACAAGAGAGGCCGTGATAGTGAGAGGCCCGCGCACCGCGATGAAGAGTGGCCCCCGCTTGCCGCAAATGGAGAAAGCCCTCACACAGAAACGAAGGCCCAACACAGCCAAAAATAAATAAATAAATAAAAATAAATAAATAATAATTAAAAAAAAAAAAAAGTTCAAAGGAATCTGCGTGGTGTAAACATGGGCTTTGGCATCTGAGAGGGACTCGGGCAAGTTACTTCATGTCTCCATGCCTTTTTTATTTCATCTATAAAATAGGATTATTGGGAGATCTAATTGGACGATGTGTGAACGTGGGCCTGACCCTAATAATGGAGTTTTCTGCATAGCAATAATCAGCCATAAATCGCTTAGCAAGGATTCATGTATACAATTGCTTTTCCCTCTTCTCATTGTTGAAGATAGAAACATAAAAAGTAGAATTCAAAATTAATATAAAATTAATGAGGAAAGACATCTGCAATGAGAGGAGCAATTTGATTCATTTGTGTAATAAATTATAATAATTTAATTGTGAAGAATGTGCCTCATACTTATTTAATACTTTCCAAAGTTTTTAGCAGTTCTAGGTTCATTTAGGTAGGTGCTCAGTAAATACATACTAATGTGTTGATTTGGGGTGCCCCTCACAATTTCAGATAATAATAATGCAGTAAAGCCACTGGACTAGGAGTCAGGAGACTTGGGTCGAGACCTAGTTTTGCCACTAATTAGCCATGTGACCTTGGATAAGGCTTCAGGCCTTAGCATATTCTTCCTTAAAATAAAGAGTTTCCTCCAAATTCTTCCCAGGTTGAATATTCTATATTTTTACATAGCCTCTGAAGACCTAGAAGAGTGTTTTTCATGAGGGACAAAAGGAGCATAGAAAGCGCACAGGAGGGCCCCAATATGAAAATTCACAGTATCGCGGGCACTAACACTATGTGAGAATCAGAGAAATAATAACAGCATGAACAACCATTTGAGCGCCTATCAAGTTTCAAGCACTGTGCTTAGTGCTTTACATACATTATTTCATTTCATCCTTACAATAACCCTGTGAAATAAGTATTAATAGTCCAAATTATAGATAAGGAAACTGAGTTTTAGACACTCAAAATTTTCAGTGATGACTTGCCTCATATACTAACCTGAGAATCTGGTTTGCCCTTCTTATTAACAAAGAGAACTGAATTCGGTATTGGAATTATGTCCATAGCCTTGGTTTGTTTATCATGGTTCTTAACCTTTATTGAATTACAGATTCCTTAGGGAATGTGATGAATGTTGTATGGATGGCAGCAGAAGTCACAGACCCTTTGAAGCACTTTTATTGTTTAGAACATCTCTCAGATAAAGAGACAAATTCTGCCCATGATCTTTAATGGCAGCCTAAGAGGCTCCAAGAACATCTCAAGTAACTGTTCAGAGAGTGCTTCAAAGATTAGCAAGGTGATAAAAATCCTTGCCACTATTATCCTTTCAGGATATCATGTTTTCTCATTTCTTAAGTCTCCTTCCACCCATATATCTATTTCACTGAGGCTAGAGTGCTTACCTTGGAGCAATAAAAGGTAAATCATTTGTGCTAGACTATTGCATTGCCTTTGATCTACTTCTCCATGGGTTTCAATTCTGGATCTTTACCACATGCCCCCTGGATTTGGTGGGTAGAGATGATTACTTTATACTTAACGGGTATTTATGATAAGCTTGGTGACAGCACTTCAGCCTGCTTATTCCAACAACTGCAATCTGTCCAGGCTGAATTAGATTATAAGGGGCTACCACCCTGCCATTTAAAGGCCCTGCAAATGAAAACGGCCAAGAGCCAGATGACGCAGGACCTTATTTGCATTAGTTTGAATTATATACTGAGGGAAACCATTAGAGTTTGAAGCAGGGGAAATATGACCTGATCAGATTTGATTTTCCAAAATGGCACTATGACTACAGGAGGAAAAGGCTTGGAGAAGATTCAGAACCGGCAGAGTAAAACTAAGTAGGAGCCTTAGGTCATCCCATTTCCCTTTGAGCTCCCTGAAGGAGAGACCTTGTAAATCTTTCTCTTGATGGTGTCCACAGCACCTAGCACAGAGCCTAGTACAGTGTAGAATGTTGAATTAATCAGTGATCAAATAAAGAACTAAAAGCTCCTTGAAGGCAAGAAGAGTTCTTTATCACTGATCAATTTGTGAAAGGCTACTATTTACAAAGAATGGTCTTGGTGCAAAAAGTGCAAAGTAGCACAGCATCATTTTCAGTAAATTATAAGCTCCTGAAAAGGCAGCAGCTGTAACTAGTTTTCTTTGCATCTCTGCTTGCTCTTCCTCCTAGCACCTAGCACTGTTATTTGTACACAATAGGCTAGTAACAAATGTTTACTGAATGAAAATGCTATTTGTAGGCTAGTAGAGTTTTTTTTTTAAGCCAACTGCTGAAACATCATTTTCCACATTCTTAGATCCTTCTACAATTACCAGTGCCTCTTAGTGGGGCTGATTCTAGAGTTACAACAATGAAAACCTGAAAGAAGTAGAAACAAAGAATGCCCAAGTTGGAGAAGGCTTTAGAGATCATCTGATCCAACTCCTTGTACTGTGAACAACAGTATAACTACTGTGGGTATTGCTTTCTAATTTGGTCTCATGCTTGACCCCCGTGCCTGACGTCTCTGAGCTCTGTCCTCATTTCTTTCCAGCTCTGAGTAGTGCACATCTGTATGACTCTACTACATTCATTTGAAAATATAAAAATAGGATGAATTCCTGGTGTGATGCAGTGACTGTCATTCATCTTGGCTCAGATCAACTTCTTTAGCATTACTTAAAGGAGGGCCTTCTGGGTCAGGAAGTGCTGAGAGTTCTACAAATAAGAATGTATAATCAGTATGTTTGGGGCTTCTTTGTTGGATTTTGCAGAATGTGTCACTTGCCCCTCCCAAGTACTTTAATAAGCAAAGCAAAGGCAGCTAGGGTGGATGTTGGGATTATGTAAATTCACTAGTTAATAATTTGATCATTAATATAGCATTCCTGAGCTCTCCAGTGGAATTTTTATACCTCTTATCTATTTATGAAATGCTTCCATAGATCCTTTTTCTTTTGGTCAGTGCTTGTTTTTCCATTTAAGTTCTTTAGAATGTCACTAATGAACACTTACCCTGTGACAAGCACTGTGATTTGTGTGATGGGCCATGCAAACAAGTATAGGGTTTGCCCCTGTAACAGAATGTTTGGGTTGCCAGCAACAGAAAAATTGACTAACTTGTTGCAAGGCTATCATGTTGTTCAAAGAAAAGTTAGAGTAGCAGGCTTGACTAGAACAGGATCTGGTAGATCTAGGGGGCCAAGTTAGCAGAAAATAGACAACTTCCCCAGGACACTGCCACTAGAACAAATCAACTGTTTTTCCCTATGTTTGTGATACTTTGTTCAAGTTTCAAAGCCCTGGGAAAGAATTCCAACTAGCCTTTGAGTCACTTACTTACCCTTAGGGAAAGGAAGTGCAGAAAGCTTTGATAGACTGTCCTATCAAGACCACACACAATGGAAGAAAGATAACTTCCCAAAAGAGAAACAAGCTACTGTTTCTAAAGTAGGAAAATGGATACTGTAGCCAAAAACCAACATATGACTACTACAGCTGGTTTCCCTGAAGATTTTACAATTGGGCTTGGAAGATGTCACATATGCTCATGAAGAGTTAAAGGGATAAGGGTTGAATAGCCAAACAAATTAACAGCACAAATACCTCAAACTAATGGTCTGATTAAGTCTCATATATTGCATAACTAGTCATACTGAGGAAAAAAGCTGTGAGTTTAGAGAAAAATAAATGACTAGGGAAACTCAGGCAGCTCTCACAGAGAAAGAGCAATTTAAGCTGGGCATGGTAGGATGAGTAGAATTTGACTAGGCGGGGTGTTGTTCATCAGGTATTCACTCCTGGATAGATTTAAAATAGAAGGTTCACTTGAGGACACGGGGAGGGGGAAGGGTAAGCTGGGACGAAGTGAGAGAGTGGCATGGACATATATACACTACCAAACGTAAGATAGATAGCTAGTGGGAAGCAGCCGCATAGCACAGGGAGATCAGCTCAGTGCTTTGTGACCACCTAGAGGGGTGGGATAGGGAGGGTGGGAGGGAGATGCAAGAGGGAGGAGATACGGGGATATATGTATACGTATAGCTGATTCACTTCCTTATAAAGCAGAAACTAACACACCATTGTAAAGCAATTATATTCCAATAAAGATGTTAAAAAAAAAATAGAAGTTCCAAGGTTAGAATAGTTCCTGGAATTAAGTGCAAATAGTAATTATTGAACAGCAAAAGATAAGACATATAGTATACTTAGAATACAGTCTTTCCCACAGTAAGTACTTAAAAAATGTTAACTATTGTTATTAACATTATTATTATCATTATAAAACTATTCTTCCAATTATACATCACATTGATTTTTATATGTCTCCAAAAGAGTATATATCTCTGCCTTATAGGTTATAGAGTCTGATATAAACATCTGCCAAAGACTGTGTCCCTGAACTGATCGAAAACTTATCTCTGGGACTCAGATTTAAAAGGTCAGCCAGGGCAGCTATAACTAGATTTTCACCTAAATTAGCCAGGATATTTTTAGATGCACCAGGTTGATATAACCATACCTTCTCTAGCACGCTGTTCTAGTGTTGTCACTCTCCCTGACAAGACATCCTTATTTGTGTCAAATCAAGTTATTCTGCTGTAGTATTTACATTGCTAACCCCTGTAGAAATGGAAAACAACCCATCAGCCTCCTCCTCGTAATAATTCTTACACTTGAATGCTATTGTCACTTTTTGGCTTCTTCTTCTCCAAGCTAAAAACACCCTGGCTCCTTTCATCTTTCTTTACAGCTTCCCAGCTTTTAAAAATGCCATTGTTGTTGCTTTATTTCGGGATCACTTTCAGTTTCTCCATATCCCCTTTTATACTTACTAGAACAAAATTATATAGAGTAGGTGATCATAGGGAGTTCCCATGAATAGGGCCAAGAGACCGCTCAAGAAATAATAGTAATGAACAATTGTGGAGTGCTTATTATGTCCCAGGTATTGTGCTGAACAATTTACATACATTCTTTAGTAGTCAAAATACTTCTATGAATTAACTATTATTATCTCTATTTCAAACGTATGCAAAGTATCTAGTAAATGGATACACAGGACAGTTATTAGGTCTGTTCAATACCAAAACCTGTACTTTTAACCCCCATGTTATATTCCAGTCCGTTGAATTTGGGACCATGGTAACAAACAGATGACTGGATGATCAAGGCCCCAAAATGCTCTACCTTAGAGCAGTGCTTCTCCCATTTTTCCCACCCTAGTATTCAGAAGACATGGGGAGAATCACTACTTAGTGTATCAGAAATGGGAGAGATTCTTGGAGAATTCATCTTTTCTTTTAAAAGTTCATGTATATCTTGTATTCCATTTAATAATATATTCATGTTTATTCAAATATAAAAAAGTTAAAATTATAAACACCAAAGTAAAATTGAATCTCTAAAAAGGTACATCATATTTATGACACTTTGAGTTCTCTAGGACTACGGGAAGCCCAAATGGAGAATTAGAGCCATAGCACTGGCTACAATAACTTTAGCATGGGAAATATTTCAAAGAAGTTGTAATGCTTTTCCTTAGAACCCCCTCCCCAATCATCTTAGCAAAGCACCATAAGAGATCAAGCATCACTCAGAATTACATCCTTATGTGCCCTCTAACATACACTGTTTGCAAAATACCTGCTAATATAACTCAGTGTCTATGGTATGGGGTTGTTTAGAATAATCTAGGCAAAATTTTAGGGACATCTACCTAAAATGATGATTGTCATTTTAAAATGATTGATCTGTTGTTGCCCTTTCATTGTGGTAATAATTAAGTATTATGGAAGAAGTGGCTGTTAAGCTCATTCTGAGTTTGCAACAATAGTGTGAAGTTAAAAGAGAAGGAAAATGTTTTCTGCTTCATCACCCTACTTTCATGGTAGTATTAGTGGTATCAGTAGCTCTCAGTGAGTACTGGTTGTTGGAGCAGGGAAGAAAGCCTGCACTGAGCTCCTAAAGTTTGGCCCCGAACAAGGGTGATCCTATAATCTATCATTCAAACTGGGGCATTCTGGAGAGAGAAAGGGGGCACTATTAATAATTCAGCCTAGGCAACAGTCATAAACTGGGACTGTTCTGGGCAAGCTGGGACACACGGTCACACTACCCATAACCAATTCTTCACATGGAGTTAAAGGCCAAGGATGGTTGATTATACTAAAAACCTAATGTTATCCTATCTAATTTCAGGTTGCTTTTTGGTGACACTTATGACTAATTTTTAGATTTGGGTGAGAGCTGTGGGCTCTCAAATTTAAAAAAGCCCTCTGCCCCACCCCTGCCAATTCCTGTACCAATGTGACTTTCTCCTTCCCATACCTTAGGTGTTTGTGTGTATGTCTATTTACCAAAAATTACATCTAAACTAGCAACATCATTGTTTATTCATATCTAATTTATGTTCCATTTTGACCATGGGATTTTTTTTTTCAGCAATAAAGTGGTTAGTCACTTTCTCATCTTATATCTCAGTATGTGTGTGTTTGCTCCTAATTGTACTCTATATAACTATTGAATTTCCATTTTATTTTTGAAGGATTTTTTCAAAAACAATTTACAGTAAATTTGATTCCTGTCTTTTAAAGTGTTGGTAATCCTTGTCAAGTTAATCCAGATGGCATCTTAATTAATAGTTGTTGATATCAATCACAGGACTGCTTAGTGTGACACCAATGAAAAAGCCTTCCAAGGTCACTCTAACTGCCATAACAGATAAACTCTCAAATCTCAGTGATTTAACAAAATAGAAGTTTTTTTCTTTTTTTCTTTTTTTTTTACTTTGGTCAAAACTAAAATAGTTATTCCTAACCAGCAGGTTGACTCTCCTCTGAGGAGTGATCGAGAGACCTAATTTTATTTCACCTTATTGTTATTAGGCTAGGCATGGAGATGGTACACATCACGTCCAGCCATCGTCTATTGGCCAGAATTTAGTTGTATGACCATACCTCCTGAAAGAAGTTTTGGAAATGTAGTCTAGCTGCAGTTCCAGAAGGAAGAGGAAATAGGTTTGGTGAACACCTAGGCATTCTATGCCACAGAAGTGATTTTTCTATACTATTTGCTTGGCACATTGAGCAAGAATTGTACTTAGTAAGATAAGTTCAGAACCTAGTCTGTACCATATCTCCTTAGTGTGCAAATAGCACAGATCCTTAAGCTTTATTAAAGTCCTTGCAGAAGCAATAGATCAAACAGAGTCAGGTACGATCTTGAATAATTCACTTAATCTTTATGAGCCTCAATTTTCTCAACTGTAAAATTTAGGCAAAAGTACCTAACGCCACTCCTGGCACATAGAAAGCTCTGGTAGTTAAGACTATTTCTTATGGTTTCACAAGGGAATACGCTATACGGCAGTATTTGATTCATTGTAGTTTTTGTTTTGTTTTGTTTTTGCAGTATCTTTCCTATCAAGGAAGCTAAATTAACTGGTATCTAATGGACATACCCACCCTAAGGCATAATATTACCTTTCCCAGTGCCCAGGGCTTCTTTCAGTCCTCCAAGAGTTATCACGCAATAACTGATGGCCCTAATGCCACCTTATGCCTGCAAGGTCCTACTGATAATCTATTTATTTATCAATTCATGGTTCAATTATTTCCTTATTCTAATCAGAAAATTTCCATTTTCTCTTATTAAAAGCACTTTATTCTGGTTTATCTCAGAGTTCCTTCATCAGATACTTTTATAGGATACAGTAAATACTAGTTCAAGAATTACTGTCAATAACAATTGTAAATTGTTCAAAATCAAGAACTGTCTCCAGGCCAGATTCCCATTAGACATTGTTTTCTGGCAGTGTATACACTGTCATTTTTATTTTTACATTTCCCTTCAGGAAAGAGAATGTCATGGGCTTATGCATATAATAGAGGAGGGAGGGAAAAACACACAATAATAGGCACTTACCTACATTAACTCATTTTTTTCTAGTTCTTTTGAGATATAATTGACATATAACATTATATTAGTTTAAGGTATACAACATGATGATTTGATATATATTATGAAATGTTCATTATGAAATGAAGATTAACTTATTTTATTCTCACACATATAATCCTATTAGGTATTGGCACCCTCATTTTAATAAAATGAGTAAGCCAAAATTCAGAGAGATCGCTTGACTTTTCCAGCTTTGAGGGAAGCTTTAGGTTTTACAGGAAGACACGTGCTCCTTTCTAATCCAGAGTGTCTCAAGGTGTGTTCCAGGTGCTATAGACTTTCAGAATCATCAGAGCCTCAAGCAAGATCTATGGGACCAAAATCTTGGAGGGTGGATATCAGAAACCTGCATTTTAAACAATCATCGCAGGTAATGTTGGAGCCATAGTACAAACCAGCTGGTCTCTACCACTGCTATCCCTACTAAAACCTACTGCTCCACAGAAATCAGTCTAGCTGAGGTATGCTATGACCTGCTGCAACTAACTCCAACAGACATTCTCACTCCTAATTTTAGAGTCTCTCACCTTCATTTGATGATACTGATCACTCCCTTCTTGAGAATTTTACTACACTGGCTACCAGGAGTAGCAATTCCTGCTCATGATTCTACATGCTATTTCTTTTCTATCCTCTACACAAGTCCTTCTTCTGCCTACACTTTAAATGCTGATATTCTCCAGAGTTATATCCAAGGCCTACTGCTCCCCGCATTCATACTCTCTTCCCACAGGGTTGCTACGACCTCTTACCTGCTGTTTGCTTTTCCTGCCCAGAGATTCACACACACCAACCCACTGATCCATTACTTCAATATGCAACATACCCCAAACAGAACTAGTCATTCACACACATGTACTGAACTACTTTACTTTTGAAAGGAATCTATTAAACTTTTTATTGAAATGTACACCCTGAAAAGAGCACAAGTCATAAGCTTGGATCACATATCAACGAACTTCCAGAAAGTAAACACACCCATGTAAGCAGTACCCACATCAAAAAAATAGGCCAATAAATACCGGCAGCCAGTAGCCCTCCTCATGACCGCTTCTAATCACTATCCTCCGCATATTAAAAGTATCGCTATCCTGACCTCTAATGCCATAGATTAATTTTGCTTGTTTCTGAATATCATATAAATGGAATCATAGAGTACACGTTCCATTTGTACCTGGCTTCTGTAACTCAATAGTATGTTTATGAGATTCATCCACGTTGTTGTATGTAGCTGTAGCATGTTTATTCTCATAATTTTGTGATATTCTATTATATTAGTAAATCACAATTTATTTTTCCATTCTGCTACTGATGGACTTTTTTTGTTATTTCAACTTCGGGGCTATTATGACTAGTGAAGCTGTAAAATTGTCATACATGATTTTTGGCGAACGTATTACACATTTTTGTTAGGCATATATCTAGAAGTGGGATTTCTGGCTCAAGGTTATGTATAAGTCTGACCTTAGTGGATATTTCCAAACACTTTTCCAAAGGATTGTGCCGATTTATACTACTACCAGCAGCATACGAAAAGTTCCAATTTTCCCATCCTCATCAACACTTGATATTGTTTGTCTTTTTTTTCATTTCAGCCATTCTGGTGGGTGTGCATTTAATTTGCATTTTTCTGAAGACTAATCACTAATCATTTTTGCAAGTTCTGTTTCATTAGATTGGTGCTAGAACTAGAAATCTGGGCCTCATCTATGACTCTCTCCTTCCCTTACCCTCATATGCTAATTTTACCACAAAAATACTTCCCAAGTCCTTCAGCTCACTGCTATCAATTAATTCCAAAACCTTCATTCAGAGCTTCATTACTTCTCAATTTGTTTACCTCCATGGCCTCCTAAGTAGTTTCCCTTCTCTTAGTCCCCAAATAAATCATCCATAAAGCCATCAGAATGATCTACTCTAAACCAGAATCTGCCATGTTTAACCATTTCCATGGCTCCCCGCCTCCTCTAAAAGAAAGCCTAAGCCTCTGAAAATAGCATATAAGACCCAACAGTGTCTGGCTTTTTTGTCCTCCCATTTGGCCTCATTGCTCATCATATTCACTACTATCTCCACACTCCAATGCCGAATTTTCTTCCTAGTGTCTCTTTTCCTCAAGAAGTGCTGTATCTTCCACTTTCTCACTTCAAAATCCATCTCATACGTCCTGCTCTGCTCCTAGAAAAGTTTCAGTTTACACTAAGTCAAAGAAATGGTTGCTAAAACCTGGAGGTATTTCCTCTTCATAGGATGTTTATATTTTAATGGAGACTGAAAAACTAGTCTCTAATTGTGGAATTTCTAGCATTAGTGTGCATGTGAAAGAAAAACAAAATTACACCATGAAGCTTGCAGTCTATACATAAAAAAAAAGCCCTGTGAAATAACAATTCTTAAGTATATTTAGGAAAGAATAAATCTGTAGCCTTAAGTAAATCATTACACTAAATTCCAGATGGATCAAAGGCTTAAATATAAAAAAAGAAACCAGAAGATTGTTAAAAGAAAATACCTTTTAAGATAAGGTGATCATATGGAAAGCCTTTCTAAACATCACAAAAAAGAAACTATGAAAGAAAAGATGGATAAATTTGATTCCATGGGGGAAAAAAAACATGAATGTAAAGAAAAAACATTACAAATACGACTGAAAGACAATGGTAAACTGAGTGTGGGGCACTAAGTTCTCTAACCATAGTTGTTGCCTGCTATAACTGGTACAGCCTTTGTGGAGAACAGTGTAGCACTCTGTGCCAAAATATAAAACGTTCATTTACTGAGCAATCTCATTTTGGCGTCATTAAGATGGTGTGATATATATTGATGGAATGTTTATGGCTTATTACTGAATGGAGGAAATAAGTAGATTATAGGCTGATTTTAAAGCAATTTCATCTGTGTATAATTATTAAAATGATATATGTATATAACGTTATATATATATAACTCTATGTGTGTGCTTATGCACAGAGAGGTGGAGATCCTCGAGGACCGTTAGATTCTAAGGCACAAGGACAGAGACACTATTCTCTCTTGCAGTGCCTGTCACATAGTAGGTATTCAATAAGTATGTGAGGGAGGAAAAGAGAGGGAAAGAGGAAGGAATGGAAAAATTATTTGTCAAAATGTTTATATTGGTTTATAGGCTTTGGGTTATTTTTACTTTTAACATTGTACTTTTCTATAGGTCCTTGATTTTTTCCTCCATGGAGCATATGTAATTAGAAAAACAATAACAAAGCTATTTTTAATAAATACAAGCTTTGTAGCTGGATAAATATTGGTCAGATGCGGGGGATGTGTGAGAGATCCCAGAGTAGTCCAAGTCTGAGGAGGAAGGGCTTTCACACAGCCAACCAGCAAGAATGGGTTTTCATTTCAATGGTAGATCAGTGCTCTCTTGCCACCAAAAAAGGTAACCACTTCATCCTCAGGAAAAACAGGAGACCTTCACCCTAAACATGGCACGTGGTGCCAACAGTTCTCAAAGCCTGCTTTCCTGTGCCAATGGAAATCCCTTGAGCAAGCTAGATCCACCTCGGCCTCTTTGTAGAGGCCCTTTGTCAGTATTAGCTTGTCTCATGGGATATGCTTTGCTGATCTAAAGTCATCTTCGCCCTCCTTCCTCTCTCCCTGCCCCCCAATAACCTCCTTTGCAGTTTTCCCCTCAATCACCGATTTCCATCTTTTAGGTTCCTAGGCACATAATCCAGTTCTTGTTTCTACAACAGACAAAAAGAAAAATGTCCGCCTGCCAGGAGAGGAAACAGGATGCTAAAGTAGTGCCTCGTTGCCCCACATAAAGTGGTTCTGTCTGGATCTTCTCCCAGAATTCTTAGGAGAAGAGGCTGCTGCCAGTGGGGTATGCCTTTTCAGATGGATTTGGCAAGTCAGAGAGAGTCTCGCGTCCCTCTGTGCTGTGGGAACACTCAGGCCAAGTTACAGGAATGTGGTCTCTTTGGGGTTTGCCCTTGAGAATCGGAGGCCAGTGCTTTGGTGTGTTATCTGCCCAAGGCTCGAGACAGCTAGGCTCCAGTCAGCTCAGTTGGGTAATTCAGCACTTTGCTTGCAAAGGCCTTTCCAACCTGACCCCTAATGTTGACAGAGACCACCTATTTCTTTCTAAATGGACAAGAAGCCAAGTTTAGTTCCAGGGCACTTTTTCAAGCGATTGGTCTTTAGCATAGAAAACGAATGCACTTTGATTTGACATCTCAATATATATCTTGAATACTTATTTCTGTATTGGTCAGTGTTTCTTTGGAAATAAGAATGGGTGTTTTTTTCCCCTATCAAACTTCATTTTTAAGTTTAATTTTTTAACCCTGTGTCCCTGTCTGCTTGGTGTTTTGGAGTTACAACTGTACTTCTGCTTCTTGTGCAACTGGTTTCGTAGCTTAAGGAAACGATCAGGACTATCCTTACGATAGCTGTTGCTTTTTGTTGTTAGGGTTCTCTTTCCGAGAATGGCATTTTTTCCCTAAGTATTCTTTTGACATGGAACTTTTGGACATGGATTTATTAAGACATATAGGGGCTTTAGGTAAAACCCCTCTTTCCTTGCAGGGTGGGGAGCTGTGAGCATTTCTAGTAGAGGAGGGTGAATGAGGACCTCATCACTGGTCCGTGAGCCTGGGTGCCCCTGCCAAAAATGGACTCAAAGTAGCTCAAGCAATTAGAAGACTTGGGGAAGGGGTGTGGGGGAGGAGGTGACACAGAGTAGAAAAAAATCCCTGAAGAACTAAGTTTTAGGAAGGGGGAAACAAGGCAGCTTTGGAGACCACCCAGTCTAGAAGGAGGGCATTAAAAGCTGTCACAATTCTCTCTTTCTCTCAGTGGCTCATGTTTCTCCTTCTCTGTGTGTGCCCCAAACTGTATATTCTCTTCTAGACAGAAATGACTTTCCCTACCAGGTAGGGGAATGTCCTCTGGCAGCACAACCCTGTGTTCCAAGCTTTCTCAGGATCAAGTAAAGAATGCCTCCTCTGAGCCTGCCCGTGTAACTATGCACCAAGCCCCTGGTCAATCCCTGAGGCAGGGGAGCTGAGGTCCTGTGAATGGTGCATTGCTGGTCAGCCCTCCGCCTCCAGACCAATCACAGGGACCAAGGAGGCGGGGTCATGAGGTCTTGGGAGAGGATGGCTGCTCTCATTTCAAGGACTTGTTAAAGGGGTTCCCCAGGAGCAGGGTAGTGCTGGATGGACTCCAGAAGTCCTCTGCAGCTCTCCTACAGAAGAGCCTTCAGTGGCTCCCCGCTCTACAGAATGTTCCTCACAAGCATGCTTGTCTTCCTCTGGGTCTGCCTTTGTATTTTCATGCCTTCCTCTGTGGTTCTGAAAGAATTTCAGTTCCTCAGTCAAGCCATTCTGTTCCCCTCTGCACGCCTCTGTCTCATCCGTTAAGCAAACTGCTGTTTAACTTTGAAGATTCCATTCCAGTGTCACTTCCTTGGAGAGACATTCCTGCATTTCTTCATCCTGTGGGTCACCATGACTTACTGTTCACATTACTGTAGTTCTTCGGACTCATAATCATTTGTTTATGTGTTTTATTCTCTCTCTTCCTCCAGACCAAGGGATACATTGAGCTCTATTCATCTTTGTATTCAGGGCCTAACACAGTCACTGGCACTTCCTAGACGTCTGTAGAATGTGCAGGTGAATAAATTAATGGAAGGTGAGGGAGGGAAAAAGGAAAACCCTTGAAATCCGACCAGGTTTGTAAGTGCTTTAGAAAAGAATTTATAGAAAGTTCTATAATTCCAAAGCTTACATCATCAAAGCAGTTTGTATTGGAGCCATGTTTGTAAATTGCAGGGCAGTAGTTGCAAAGCAATCCCCAACATTGTGTTTAAATAATTAAGCTACACCTAGCAGCTGGTGTGCTGGGGGCGGGGCAGCAGGGGAGGCAGCTTGGAGCAACTGAGAGATGTAACTGAGGATAAGAAAATCACAGGATTTCAGACAGAGGAAAGCATATGTTTTGCATTTTCCAGGGCAGTTCTGATTTTAAACATTCTGTCCCATTGTCTCCATAAACATACTAGTTTCTGTTAGATTGTTGTTCTGATATCTGGGCAGGGAAATATGGGAACAATATGTAAAATTAATCTCTCTGTCTAGCTGCTAAAAAAGAAAGAAAAGAGAGGCATGAAAGTGAAGGCACAAAGGGACTGAAGGGAAGGATACGAATTTCTCCTAACTTGAACCTTTCAGCTAGTAGAATAGTCTGTTGATACGAGGCAGAGAGAAGCAAATTGATGGAAATTATTAAACATCCAATGTTATCATTTAATGATAAAGCATCAGCGTATCACATTTGACTGAGGTACTTGATGTCTTAAATAAACACTCATTTTCACGAAGAAAAGCCTATTGTTTCCTTCTGTTTTTGCCAGACTTATTGGAAGCCTGGACCCCAAATCAAAGAATTTCCACATGTTGATAATGATTTTTAATTTCTGGGAAAAATGAAACTAAAAATGGTGGTTCCTAATCCTAGAAGATCTTTTAAGTCTACTGAAGAGATACTCTACCAGTATCCTACCTCCTGTTCTCACTAGATTCTGGCTCTAGATAGCTCTGGAGTGGGACCTATGTGAAGGCATTTAAGAAAAGCTTCCCAGGCAGTTCCAATCCAGAGGACTGCGCTCATAAACCAGAGTTTCTCAGGATATGGTTCTGATCTAACCCAATCAGAGTCATCTGAATGCTTAAGAGGAAGCTGATTCTCAGGTCCTGCCTGGGGCCTACTGAATCAGAGCTTCTGGATGGAAAGGTCAAGAATCTGCATTTTTTTTTTTTTTTATGGTAAGTTACCTTTTTATTTATTTATTTATTTATTTATGGCCGTGTTGGGTCTTCGTTTCTGTGCGAGGGCTTTCTCTAGTTGTGGCAAGCGGGGGCCACTCTTCATCGCGGTGCGCGGGCCTCTCACTATCGCGGCCTCTCTTGTTGCGGAGCACAGGCTCCAGACGCGCAGGCTCAGTAGTTGTGGCTCACGGGCCTAGTTGCTCCGTGGCATGTGGGATCTTCCCAGACCAGGGCTCGAACCCGTGTCCCCTGCATTAGCAGGCAGATTCTCAACCACTGCGCCACCAGGGAAGCCCCCAAGAATATGCATTTTAAATATATTCCCCAGGTAAATCTCATGCACTCCATGAGAATGCATGGGTTTGGGACTCACAACTAATACATTTCTGATTTAGAATCAATAAGTATTGATGACTAGTAATATATATATAGAATCTTGATTAACCGGAATGCTCAGAGAATTGGGAACTCTAGTAAATTTAATTTTGCGGCAAATTCATCCTTAACTGAACAAAGAGGGCTCCCATCTTCTGTGCCTAATCATAAATTCTGAAATTTCCAAAATTTCCAGAACAGGCCTACCATGCTTTTATTTACAAGCAGAACCCACGAGCCTCCCAGGAAAGACCACCTTTAAGGAAAAGAAGTTGAAGAACCCAAACTTGGTCCAAAGGCAATGGGCTGATGCCAGAAGGGAGGGCAAGTAGGGAGAGGGAGGAGGTAAAAATAAGAGCTTTATTCACCAAAAAATGAAAACCAGCAAATACGGTTGATTTTCAGTGTTGAGGGAGCTGGTTAAATGCACACTGTAGCACAAAGAGAACGGTGGCTTCTGCTTGTCCAGTCTTCACCAAGATGGAGAAGCGCGAGGGGATTCACACATATGAACACTGAGAAAGTCAGAAGAAAGTCCACTGTGGCTAGAATTTGAAGGGAACAGCATAGTGAGCCCTGTGCGATGCTGAAAGGATAACATTCTTCCTAGCACATGAGATGGAAGTGCTAGGGACTTTCTGAAGTCCTTGGGGGAGATTTTTGGAGTGGGTGGTTTTCTTGTGGATAGCAGATGTGCATCAAACTGGGGAAGTACTCCTTTGTCACTGTCTTCATGAGATTCATAATGCCTAAGGAAATAGGGATTGTCCATGGTTTCTTTGTTGGAAATCATTCTAAAATGCTGTGTTCCTACCATAGTAATTGGAGTAGAGAAGGTCAACTTGCAGTGATAAGAAAGAACATCAGACTGGACATCAGAACCTAGTATTCTAATTTTGGGCTCTAATCCTGGGACTCATTTTCTGCTGTGCAACTTTGAGCAAGCCTTAGTTTCCTTTGTGTTCTACCACCTAGGGTTCTGCTATGATTAAATTAAGTAATAA
Organism: Balaenoptera musculus; assembly: GCF_009873245.2. NCBI lineage: Eukaryota > Metazoa > Chordata > Mammalia > Artiodactyla > Balaenopteridae > Balaenoptera > Balaenoptera musculus. The sequence continues at coordinate 74,301,797 of NC_045800.1, read as the reverse complement.
ATGGGAAAGTGCTATAAAAATGTAAGGTGGACTGATTGTAATTGAATTTGCTCTTGACTGAGGAGCCTTGGTGATTAGTGAACAGTTCTCTTTAGAGCAGTTGTTCTAGGGGTTGTACCTAAATGCCTGTAGACTTTGAAAAATATAAAGTATTCCTTGGCCCTGACCCTGGATATTATGATGTGGGGAAGGGAAGGTATCTATATATGTACTTAAAATTCTTCAGGTGACTCTCAGGGACATCAGAGGCTGAGAGCCACTGCTTTAGCATGGAGGTCAGTGGTGACTGGACAGAGCCCTGGCAACCTGAGTCCTTGCTCTGCTTCAACAAATATTTCTGTGCTGCAGGAGGAAACTCAGCAGGATCTTGAAAGGGTCACTAAACTCTTCACACTTCATTTTTCCCATTTGTAAAATGCCGAGCCGGACCAATCACAGACTCCTTTATTCAATGAGAATTTTACTTGGAAGCTTTAACATGTAAAACAAAAAAACCAGCTCTGCTTTGATATCTGCTCAGCAGCCCCTACAGGATTTCAGAAACCACTGGCCCGGATGGTTGATAATGTCCCTTCTAGCACTAGAATTCTGTTCAAGGCACAGAAAATTTTAATAAATTTGTACTGGCTCTATTCAGGAGGCTGGAAGTTTCACGGTATATATATTCTGAGGACTGTGAATTCAGGCAAGTAGGCAGACAGAGCTGGATTTTTACCTGCTTTCTATCTTATCTTTTCCCTGCCCTGCTCTGTTTTTCAGATGCACTTGCCAACTTGCTGCCAGCTAGGTTTGGGCAAAATGATGCGCTGGCAGGAGACTGGAAGACAGGAAAAAATGTAAACCAGAACATTTCAATCCTCTTTCTCTGTGTTGGGTGATGTCTCAGGAAGACAGAGGCTGTCTCTTCCCTCATTCCAGAGCCAGCCAGCTGGGGACAAAAGTGCACAGTTACCTCTTGACTCTAATACCACTGTTTTTCCCACTGTCCCACCAGCACCAGGGATGGTGGCAACGTCTATCTGTGTCCGTGTGCTAACATCTATGTTGCCTAACCACCACCTCTTTTGGTCTTTCAGTTCTTTCAACACCTATGTAAAAAGTTTCCTGTATAAGTCTCCCTCGTTTGAACTACCTCGCAACGACTCTCTTTTTCTGACTAGATCCTGACTGAGTTGGGTGTTGAAATTACATCATAGGACCTTGAAAAACATGCTAAGGCGTTTGCATTTTATGCTTTAATGTTGGGAACATTGTGTTTAAGGAAAATGAGTGGTCCCAGTGTGGACGCCGGACAAGAGAAACAAATGAGAGGACATGAGGAACAGCAAGTGTTACCATAATACAATGGAACTGTTTCAGTATTCAACTTTATGATAAAATGTTTTACCCATTTCTGGCTGTTTTTTTCTCAGGGAAAATTTATTTCTAGCACCTTGGGGGAATTCTGCCCCCAAATATCTTTTGGCTATCTGATCCACCCCCCTTTTTCACTTTGACTTTCAAAAGGAGGAGTCAGATGGCACATAGAGTGATTCACCATGCTAAAGGAATTCGATGGTAAAGGAGGTGAGGATAACTCAGGAAAAACAATTTCACTCCTAGGTATATACCCAAGAGAAACGAAAACATATATCCACACAAAGACTTGCATGGTAGTTTCTTAACAACATTATTCATAATAGGTCCAAATTGGAAACAACCTGCAGACCCATCAACTGGTGAGTAGATGAACAAAATGTATATATCCTCACAGTGGAATACTATTGAGCAGTAATAAGGAACGGACTGACGATATATCCCATAATGTTGATGAACTTCAAAAACATTATGCTAGGTGAAAGATACCAGACACAAGAGACCACATATTGTATGATCCCATTTATAGGAAATGTCCAGAAAAGGCAAATCTATAGAGACAGGAAGTAGGTTAGTGATTGCCTGGGTAGGATGCAGATGGTGAATGGTGGAGGGGAATTAACCCATAAAATTGCATAAGCAATCTTACTGGGGTGATAGAAATGTTCTAAAATAGATTTATGCTGATGGTTGCCCAACTTGGGAAATGTACTAAGAAATCATTGAATCGTACACTTGATGTGAGTGAATTATATGGTATGTAAAATATGCCTTATAAAGTCGTTTTTTAAAAGGAGAAAGGTAACAGGCAGCAGCACTGTTGTTAATCTAGGCCTTTTTAGAAACCAGTTAGTTAGTTACTATGTCACTTTCAGCTATATTACCCACGTAACTATGTCGTTTTCATGGACTTTCATCCCAAAACAGTGTCAAGAGCTTCACTAAAGTCTAAATAGATTATCATTAGTCTGGTACTCCTATGCACCCATTCAGTTCCATCAAAAGGAACAATACAATGTATGGTTCAGGCTCTGATAAATGTGTGCTGATTTTAAAAAAGGATCATTTTCTTGGAGGTTCAGCACTTTAAAACTCCTACCACTATCTAACCCCCAAAAAGCTCAGAGGTTGGTAGTCTAATACCAATTCCTACCAGAGGTTTGGGGAAATACTATCTGGTGCCGGATAGTCTGCACTTAGAGGTGTGTAAGAGAATGCTTGCCTTTGTTCTCTGTACCCAATAGCTGGGAGATAGGTGATAAACAAATTCTTTTAAAAATAATTTTTGCCTAACATGGCAATAGCTTTAATTCCTATGATCTGGAGAATAAGAAGCCCTGTTTATCTTGCTGTGTGGTGGCAAGAGGGTGCTTGCTGTGAAAGTCTGCCGTTCATGACAAAGCTCAATGACTCACATAATAATCTATTGATTCTGCCCACACTGGGTTTGTCATTACCCTCAGATTAAAGCCCCCTTTCCTGACTTCAGTGTTCACAGATCTGCCATCAACAGCCTAGTGAGTATCGGACCACAAGCTCTGAAATGACTGAGCTGGACATTTAGTGTCTTACTTTTATTATTCTTTCATGCTTTCTCTCTGGGAGGGAAAATAATAGGCCTCCACCTCTGCACATTCCAAGCCTGCACCTTCTAAGCATGGCTAGAAGAGGGGAGATTTCACTCAGCCATAGTTCTGCCATCATTGAGGGACCTCAGGAAAATTACTGAACCTTGGATTATTCGTTTGCAAAACTTCTTACTGTGCCTGTCTCCTTTAAGCATGGTTGTGAAGAGGGATGCAGTAGATGTAAATATCTTCTAAAAATACTTACTGGAGGAGAGATTCAGACATGTTTTGATTCTGGGCTGAAATCAAGCTGAGTTTCAGACCTTTAGGGGGATATAGGAGGGAAGCAGACTATAGAATTAACCTGAAATTTTTCAAGTGCTGTGTCACTTTCAGATTTTGAAACCTCTCCGCTTGGTGCTCCGCACATTGGGATCTTTGCAGCTGATTGGAGTGAAGGAGGGACAGCTTCAGGTCCTTTGATAATTGAATCTTAAGAGAACTGATAATAGATGCCACTGTGTCCCCCTCCAGCCACACATTGCTCCCACTAGCGAGAGGTCTATCCCCAATCAAAATCCTGTCCTCTGCACTTTTCTCCATTGCCTTTACTCTGCCCGCCATATCTAATATCCTTTCATCTCCCTTTAATAGATGCCTAAATGCCTGACATGTGACGGCAATGCCTGTTCCCACGGGGCCGCTGCTTCCAAGGAAGCTCACAACAGACAAAGACAAGGCAGAAAATGGCCTCCTGGCTGGAGGGAAGAAGGAGCTGTCCTGATGAGGAAGTCAGTTCTCAGGTCTTGTCACTAAAATCTCCCTCTTCTGCCTCTGATCTTCTTTTCTGTGCACCCCCAGAAGCACCCGCTCCCTCAGAAGGCAACACACACAATAGAGAAAATATTGATTCTATAACCCAATTTTGATAAACACAACCAAAGTGGAAGAAGTGATCTACACAAAGATAGGGTCTGCTGATTACTTTAAGATTTCATCATCTCCTGTTGTGCCTCTATGTTGCTAAGAGAACTCTAAAGGTCTAACTTATACTTTATAATACTTGGAAGAAAAAAAACCTTTACTTTTGTATCTGTTTGTGCAGGTGTATCATATACCTGTAGCTGTATGAGTTTATTAGAACTAATGCATTTTAAAGTACCTAACATAACCGATACGATGCTGGGCACTGAGGAAACAAAGATGACTGGGCCCCTGCCTTCCAGAAGTTCACACACTAGAAAGGTAGGCATATGAAGCACTATCTGTAGAACACCATGCTTAGTTATTTAGAAACTGCAATAGGATTGCAGATGGGGTAGCAGAGAACTGTGGTGGAGAAGAGGAGAAAGTTTCACAGAAACCTATAGGAGAAATGACACTTTTGCAGGCCTTCAAAAGGTGAACTGAAATTTTCCTGGTTGGACCAGGATGGAAAGGGCATTTCAGCAGAGGTAAACTGAATAAAGACCTCGAGACATGGAAGTGCGTGGCATGTCCAGAGAACTTGTAAACCTGAAGGGTTAGACCCCTGGGTAATATTTTGCCAAGTGTGGTCACCAGCATCACTATCATTTGGGGGTATTTGTTTAATGTTTCAGCTTCTTTAGCCTCAGCCCAAACCCAGTGAATCAGAATATCTGAAAGTGAGAATCAGGAATCTGAATTGTAGAAGTTCACTGCCCCCCCCCCCTCAACCCCGAGAGTGTGATGAGTAAAGGTTAAGGATCATCTGATTTAGGCTGTTCTAGGTAGGGTAGGGAATACAGGGAAGGACACTGATTTATGACTCCAATTTGTCCTGTGGTTATGTGCCTATATACTGTCAAACAGATTGGTCAATTCAGTTCCAAATGTGTTCAATCAAACAAACAGAATTCACTGTTTGTAAATTTATTATTGTAAATTGTAAAACTTCTGTAAACAGAAGCGTACTTACTGTAAATTGAAAGAGTCAAAAGGCAAATATCCAGCTGAGCCTGTTTGAAAATGGGAAAATGTTTTCCAGACTGTTCTCAGCTCCAAAGAGAATCTTCTTCTCATATGATACTGGGAATATTGATTAAAATCTCTCCCTGCTCAGCAGCACTAAACTCTCTCAATGAGTCTCAAAAGAGAGTCACCTCAGAGTTGCTCACCCCAGTCCTTCCATGCTTGAGCTCAGTTTTATCACTACACAGGCTTGTGTGACAGCAGAGTCACTGTGAGGAAGGCAGAGAGCAAGCTGGGAAGTTGACGGACTTCCTTGTCTGAGGCCCAGAGCCTGGCCTAGGAGGACTGGATGCTTCAGCGAGAGATGGACCGCTTCCCAGTGGGGGCATCAGCATCAGGGCAAACTGATGATCCCAGATAAGAAGCGGACGACGTGAATCAGGCAGAGCAGCACAATAAAGCCAGAACGAGGCAAATATTGGTAGCTACTCAGAGCTCTGTGCTTTCCCAAGCTGTTCTCAGAGAGATCTGCTGATTTCAGGGCCATACTGTAGTCCTAGCTACCGATAACCCCAATAATTGCACACACAAATACCTACAATTAGGTTATATTGGCTTAAAATTGATACACAATTCAGCCGGTGTTGACAGTGTTTCTCGACAAAACCTTTCCCCCCAACAAAGGTAATATTTCTCATATAATCACCAAAGAACTCCTCCATCAGACTCTTACCTGAGCTTGTTAAAATGCAGAGACTTGGGTGCCACCTCCAGCCTTCAGAATCAGACTCTCTCAGGTGAGGGCCCAGGAATCTGCATGTTCATAAACTCACACAGGTTGATTCTTACGCACATGAAAGCTGAAGAACCCCTATTCTCATGTTTCTGGTTAAATAGCCCTCTTCAGGTACTGTTGAAGTAAGATACTTGAACTAGGAACCCACTCTGGGACCAATCTGATGGGACAGGACTGGTATGAAAGTTGAACAGAACTGGCCCCTAACCAGGTGCAGTTTCATTAAGGAAATGAATAGAACAGGCCAGCTGTAAAAAATACCTGAATATTTGGTTAAGTGAATAAAAAGAATCAACTTATTTTGATCTTCTGAAAACACAGTCAACATTCAGCTCTTTATAATGCCTTGCATCATTGGAGCTGTTTTGGGGTGACTAATAAATCAAACACGGCTCATAAAGACTAAGAAGGAATTATAAAACAACAGAGCTGGAAGAGGCCTTAGAAATGGCCTCGTCTGGTGTTTCATTTTAGAAATGAAGAAATCAGAGCCTGGAGAGGACTAGTGGCCGAGGTCGTACTGCTCATTAGTGGCTGAGAACCAAAGTGTCCAGGCTTCCGGCCTAGGGTTCTTTCTATGGTGCCTCCTCTGAGACTAGAATCAATTCCCACTACTAAACAGGTAAAATAATGTTTTCCCCCTTAACAAGTAGTCTCACCTTCTCACTGAAAAAGTCACTAAAATAAAAAATATAAACAAATATGCTGACTCAAGGACCAAAAGGAAACGTAAATGATTTGATGATCTCAGGCTGAAATAGTCATTGAATCATTTATTCATTCATTCAATAAGTATTGTGGAATGATAGTTCTCCTCATACCTAGAGAGAGCAGGAAGTGCTCTCAAGAGAGAGGCAGTGACATTTAGGGAAGACGACACTGCAGAGAGCTTGCTACTTGGCTGCCAAGGCCTCCCTCACCTGTCTTCACCTACCTGTCTTCTCTTAGTTCCTCTCAAATTGAACTGTCCGCCCCAGGAGGCCGGGCCCATTCTCCCTCTTCACCTTTCTTCCTGCTATGCTCCACCTGGTATGCCTTCCCAACCTCTCTTTGGTTCTCTAAATTCTGTCACTCAAAGACCAAGCTTGAGAGTGTGCCTCCTTCTTTAAGACTGTTTCCTCTTCTTGGATCTCAGGACTTTCTCTTCAGTGAACTCCTGTTATACTCGGTACTAAATAACATACTGGTATTTTTGTTGTCCATCAGTTAGAATTTTGCTAGTGTGGCTTTGGTAGGTAAAAGGATGTTGTTGCAAGAGCACAGGGATTGAAGCCGACGTCAGTAAGTGCCTGGGTCCCCTGTGATATGTCTAACAGGCATCCCCAGCTCTGCAACTCTCCCACCCTCCATACACCCCGACAAAGCTGCTCCTCCTCCTCTTTTCCCTGTCTCACTAAATCATGTGCCACATCTAGCCAAGACTGGGGGTCATCTTTTACCATCATCTCTCCCTCACATAGTGACAATTATAAAGAATAATTTTCCCTCCTAAACATCGCCAGAACCCACCCACTTCTCTCACCACCACTCCTGCTAGGCTGCCACCCCTTCTTACCTAGATTATTTTAATAACTTCCTAACATTCTTGCTCCATTCTGCAACCAGGATGATCATTCTTAAAATCTCATACTGTCACTTTCCTTCATACTATTAATTCCCTGCTTAAACCTTTTGGCTCTCAGGATAAAAGTCCAATCTGTTCAAAGCCCTTTCATGATCAAGTCCCTTTCCAGCGTTCCACCCCATCTCCTCCTTCTTTCCCATTTTGAATTTCATCTCCAGCCAAACTGAACTGCTTGTACAGTACATCAGATTCTCCATTGCTGCTGGACCTCTGCACATGATGGTTCCTCTGCCTAAAATACCTCTTTCATGTTTTCGCTTGACTGTCCACTGTTGGTTTTAGAGGATTTAGCTTAGACATTATCTCTTCTAGGAAGTTTCTCTGACCCAAGTGTCACTCCTTTGTATTTTTCTAACATTCTGGGCTTACTCCTTGTTACAGATTGAATTGTATCCCCCCGAAAGATATGTTGAAGTGTTACCCTTTGGTGCCTGTAACATGACCTTATTTGGAAATAGGGTCATTGCTGATATAATCAAGTTAATACAAGATCATTAGGGTGGGCCCTGTTCCAACACAACCCATGATCAGTGTCTTTATAAGAAGAGAAATAGGGCTTCCCTGGTGGCGCAGTGGTTGAGAATCTGCCTGCCAATGCAGGGGACACGGGTTCAAGCCCTGGTCCGGGAAGATCCCACATGCCGTGGAGCGACTAGGCCCGTGAGCCACAATTACTGAGCCTGCGCGTCTGGAGCCTGTGCTCCACAACAAGAGAGGCCGCGATAGTGAGAGGCCCGCGCACCGCGATGAAGAGTGGCCCCCGCTTGCTGCAACTAGAGAAAGCCCTCGCACAGAAACGAAGACCCAACACAGCCATAAATAAATTAATTAATAAAAAAAAAAAAAGAAGAGAAATATTCCACGTGAAGACATAGACACACAGGGTGAATGTTATGTGATGAAAGAAGCAGAGACTGGAGTGATTCACCTGCAAGTTAAGGAATGCCAAGGATTGATGGCCACCATTAGAAGCTAGGAAGAAGCAAGGAAGGAGTCTACCCAGAGCCTCAGAGGAAACATAGCTCTGCTGACACCTTGATTTCAGACTTCTGGCCTCTAGAACTGTGAGAGAATACATTTGCTTTTTAAGCCATCCAGCACTTCGTTATAATAGCCCTAGGAAACTAATATACTCCCATTGTGGTACTTACTGCATTATATTATACTGACTGGGCATTTTTGCTTATCTCCTTCTTTCCTCATTGAAAGGTGGTATTGAGTCTGAGACATCTTTGAAATCCCATGCACATCTCAGTCCTTAGTAGGTGCTCAATAATTAGTTGGTAAATGATAAGTCCGTTAATATAAAAATGAACTAAAATATTTTAAAACCTCTAGCAAATTATCTGACATGAAGAAATACTTGGTGAATGTCAATTGCTTTCCCTTTCACCACCCTAACAGTTAAAATCTTCTCAGGGGCAAGGACCTGGCCTTTGTCTTCCTTGTACTCCTTCTCAGCACATGAACAATTCAACAAAGACCACTGGGGCTCCCCAACCATCCATGTGCTCCCCCATATTCTCCAGCTTCCCTGGCACTTAGGGTTAGGGTCTTGTACTAGATTCTGGTCAGTTTGCTACGGATAGAAGTGATATTAGCCCAATCCGTCCTCTTAACCCTCCAGGGGCTCCTTCCCATGCCATGGCAACCTTGGGAACCCCATGCCAAGCTTGGGGGCCCACAGACTAAGTTAGATACAAGATGAAGGAGCTTGACTCAATCTACGTAGGATTCTATATGAGTGAGAAATAAAGTTTTACTATATTAACCACTGATATTTGGGGCGGGGGGAGCAGTATTTATGACCACGGCAGAACCCAGCCTATCTTGACTAATGTACAAAGCAACATGGACACAGGGGAGGTACCAAGAAGTCCCTGTTGGTTGGCTAATTAAATCATCACAACAAATAAAAATATCAGAGAGTCCTGAATGAATAAAGACTGTTTGAGAAAAACAGGCATCTTTATGTTTCCTCTTGGCATGCTTTGCTAGTTTTAAAAAGTGTCTGGAGCTTGAATATTTTGATTGAGAAGAAGCTGCCCAGCCAAGACAGCTGCTGTGGTGAGGCTGTCTCGCCATGACACTGAACTGGTTCATGTTGCTTGGGCTTTAAAAGAAATTAGTTCAGTGGGACCAAACTCAATTGAATGCTGCCTGCCCCGCTGTCCTCCTCTCCCTGCAGGTGAAAGGGGTATAATATTTTTTTATCATCAAGCATGTCTTTGTAAGAAATTATTGTTATGCTGCAGCTCTTGCCATAAAGTTAATAAGGATAGTTAATTAAGACATTAAAATCTAAGCCACAGTAATTATCTGGAAGTAAAGTAAATGTCTAGCAAGCTAGAAAACAGAACATTGCCAATAAAAGACACAAATTGAGCAGGCATTTTCTAGTAACACAATTAAAATTTCACAATGTAAACAGGAGAGCCACTTGTTACTAAGATATGAATCTAAAGCTTTATTTGCACAGAGACATAAACCTCAGAACATTTGGGCAAAAGTTCCAGGGCCTAAATGGTGAACTGGATTCACTTTACTTGACTGTGCATTGGATGTTCCTGGGATGAGAAAGGGGACTTATCGACCACAGTGGGTCACTGATGCCCAGAGGGCAACATTTATCCGCATCCGTTTATTATGACTGACTAATGAGGGGCAAGTAGGAGAGTATCCTGCTAAGACTTCTCACTCTTATAACTAGGACTATAGTGATGCTCATCAATCCAACTATTCTTCTCTTGTCCCTTCTCTCTCCACACACGTAGATGAGTATTCTGTAAACTTTTTCTCTCTCTTTAGCCTCAAATACCTCCTCTCCAACTTCATTCTCAGCTAATGATGATGCTTCTGATTTCACTGAAGAAACAAGAGCAATGACGAGAGTATGTCCATACACTCCCATAACCACACTAATTCACCTACCTGCATCAGTTCCCATTTATTCTGCCTTCTCTTCTATTACTATGACTGAAATGTCTGAGACTCTGCTTGTGCACTAGATTCCAGGCCCTTTTACCTACACAAGGTATTACTTAAAAAATTCTCCCTTCTTGCTCCTCCATCAGTGGCTTTTTCTTCTCTACTTATTTGTTCTTATCAATACACAAATATCAAGAACTATGAAAGTTCTGTGATTTTACCCTACTTGCAAATCACAAATTAGCTTGCCACGGTTTCATGGCTGCTGGCAGGAGCCACAAGGCTCCTGGGTCAGAAACAAGGGACTTTATTACCGACAGCAACGGCAGTAGCCAGAGGATCAGCATTTTATTGTGCTGGTTCCCTGAGCCCCAGTCCCCACACGGTGATGCAAAAAGAGCCAGGCAACCCCTGCACACACAGTGAACTGCATTACAGGAGAGGAACCCGGAGCTTAGGGAACTTGAATTACTTATTATACTGGACAATAAACATGCCTGCTCTTTGTTCTAGAGGGAAACACCCTCTTTGTCTTCAAAAGCTATTCATTATGCAAGTATCCTTGAAAAGAAAGTCCAGAAGAGAAGAAACAGTATTTCTGCTCACAATACATACAGAAATGCAAGAGACACATGGAAATTTGCCTTCCAACAACAGCGTGCTTTAATTTCTCCCATCATTAATAAAAACATCTTTCTTGACCCTCATATTCTGTCTACCCACCACCCCATTTCTCTGCTCCTCTTTATAGGGACAATCCTCAAACGACTTGCCCATGATTGCTGACTCAGACTTATCTCCTCCTGTTCTCTCTTGAACACACTACCATCAGGCTTTCATCCCTACACTGCTTTGTCAAGGCCACTGATGATATTTGTGTACTAAATCCAAAGCTCAATTCTCTTTTCATATTTCTTGACCCATGTGCAGAATTTGACACCGTTGATCACTCCCTCTTCATTGAAACACCTTCCCTGAAATTCCAGGACAACATTACTTTCCTATTTTTGCCTTCTACTTCACCTATTGTACCTTCTCAGTTTTCTTGACTTTTTTTTTTTTTCATCTTCTATAATGCTGGAGCTTCCAGGATCGGAACTAGAGCCCCTTCTCTTTTTTATTTACCAGGATATAGAAGGATATCTATGTCCAGCATATATAACCAGGATTGAATATATATCACCCTTGAGTATCCAGAATTATGACTTTAAAACCATCAATGAGATGATGACTCTCCAGTCTGGGCCTGTCCTCTGAAATCCAGACTAATAATCTAATGGCCTATTCCACATTTCCTCTTGAGTGTCTCCTAGACATCTCAAACCTAATGGGTACAATACAGAACTCCTGACTATCCTACCCCTAAACCTGCCCCTCCCATAAGCTTGCCCATCTCATCAAATGGCAACTCTATTATTCCAGTTTCTTAGGCCAAAATCCTTGGCACTATTCTTGCTTCTTCTCTATCTCTTATATTTCATATTTTATCAGCACCAAATCCTGTTGGCTCTGCCTTCAAAATATAGCCCCAATCCAATCATTCTTTAGCACCTCCACTGTTACCACCCTGGACAAAGCCACCATTACTTCTTCCCTGGATTATTATATGAGCCTCCAAAATGGGCACCTGCTTCCACTCTTGTTTTCTTTCACTCTATGCTCAACACAGAGGACGCTGTTAAAAATATAAGTCAGATCATATCACTCACCTCATTCAAAACTCTCCACTGGCTTCCCATTCAGAGAAGATGCCAGCCTTTACAGGATCTTCTGCTCCCCATCAAGTCTTCGACTCCAGCTTCTACCACTTTCCCCTTTACTCTGCTGGCCTCTCTCCATTCCCCATCCTCAGCCATGCTCCTGCCTTACGGCCTTTGTGCTTACTCTTCTCTCTGCCTATGGTGCTCTTTCTCCCAGATATTCTGACAGTTCCTTCCCTCACCTCTTTTACATCTTTGCTCAAATGTCACCTGAACATATAATTGTAAATGAAAAGCACACCCCCGCTCTGAACACTTCCTATACAACTTGTAACCTTATTTTTTTATCCGTAACAGTCACTAAAATCTGATCTAATATATACAGTGGATTCTTGTTATTCATGGTAGTAACATCACTGTGGACGCTAAATTAGCAAACACTGAATCCTTACTTATTCTTACTGTGAGCCTCAGTTATAATACTTTCTTCAACCACTAATGCATAACCTTGTTTTATGCGTGCTTCTGTTTATGGTCACTTTACTTAATATATATTGTAGATTGATTAACATTGAACTTACAAGTTATGCCTGAACAAAGCTTATCTAACACGTGTATTTTCTCTGAAAGGGATATCACAACCTCCTTGCAGTAGGTAACAATAGACGGCACCTTGGCACAATGTTTGTGGGGCCATTTTAAACAGTGAAACTACTAAGAACACAAAAATGAGAAAAATGTGGTGCTAAATAGACCAATAAAAGTACACTTGTTAGTATGAGATAGTATGAAAGTAGAAACAAGAAGGCAGAGTGTTGCCTTGTTTGACCTCACCTAAGAACATGCCTGTCTGGCGACTCAAGTTTTTCACTCCTCTGGCATGTTTACAGATGACCATGAAATGCTGTAAGTACTGATTTGGGAATTACAAATAAATTTTTAGCAAGTAGGCGGATTTGCAAATATGGAATCCTCGAAAAATGGGAAGGGACTGTGTTTACCACATATATTAGTTACATGTTTGTGTATATAACTATTATGTATTTACTGTGTTTTCTCCTACTAAAATGTAAACTCTATGAGCCTGAGGATTTTTGTCTGTTTATCTCACTGATGTATTCCCAGTGTCTAGAATAGCACCTGTCACGCTCAGTACCGCTGACTGAAGGTGCTTTTCTCTCCAGGTTGGGAAATGCAGTCCTACTGAAGGTTCTGAAGGCCAGGACTGTTGATGTTGAAGGCCAGAGCCCCAGGGGCACCAAAGTCATGGGAGCATTTAGAGCCAAATGTCCAGGGGAAATATGAGGTTGGTATACCAGAGAAAGAAATCCAAATGAGTCATCAGACTCAAATGGGGAGATACAGGTATGGAGAACTAGGGATGGAGCTGGGGAGCTGAGGACCAATAGAAGAATGTACTGAGCATTGGGCTGAAAGACAAAATGGGATAGCAGTCAGGAAATTCTCTGAAACTACAGTTAATATCTTTGGCTGGATATTTCACAACCATGATAGTGATATTTATGAGAGGGCCAGCTGGGTATAAAAACCCAGCAATATGGAATATGTCACTAGCTGTGAGTTGCTTGAAATCAGAACATGTGTCTAATCTATCTTTATACTTCCAGCTCTTGGCAGTACCTAGCATACCATAGGTGCTAAAAAAATGTGTACTGCATCGAAGTAACCTCTATTACCTATTACAATCCTTTTGGGCCAGAGAGAAGAAGAGTTTCTGCACACTCCTGGGTCTAGGGATCTTAAAAAATAGCTTCCATTCAGACTATGCTCCACGTTAACCGGGGCCCTAACTCAGGGATGAGCTTCCTCCTCCCAGCTCTCAGCCCACTCTAGCTCTCTAAGCCAGACTTCTCCATATTTCCTTAACCCTACTGTGTCCTGTGACCCATCACGACAAAACGTTTACTGAAGTTGGCTGACTCAGTTATCTTTCCCAGGGCAACGGCTCTTAATCTGGTATATACGAATTGGCCTTAAGTCTGTGAACCTCATGAAATGTAAAATGTAAATGTGCATAGGTGCCTGTGTGAAATTTCTTAGGGAGAGAATTCATAGATTTCACTAAAGGGGACTCATTATTCAGAAAAATTAGAGAACAATTCTTTAGAATGATTCTGATGGTTCCTGCAGATCAGGGATAGAATTAAATATGATCAGAGAACTCTAAATAGAGTATCCATCCAGGCAACTGATTATTCATTCATTCATATATAGAGAGGTTCTAAAACCTTGGCATGCGTGGAAATCTCTTGGAGAACCTCATAGAGAAGAGATTTCTGAGACACTGAAATTCAGGTTCAGTAAGCCCAGGTTAGAGTCCTAGAACTGGCCTTGTAAATTAGCTTAACAGAGAGAGTCTTACGTTCCCCAGAGCATACTTCTGACTTTCTAAAGTGTTTGGCTAAGTAAAGGCATGGCTCTCCTCACTTTTTGATCAGCTGGGACCATTTCATTGCTCCGGGCAGTGGTTCCCAAACCGGGCTGGGTACAAGAATTACTCAGTAAGCCGGTGGTTAGTGGTGCTGGTGGTTTTAAATACAGATGCTTAGGTCTCACCTTAGAGACTCATATTCACTACTGCTGTGGTGGGAACTGAATATCTATACTTTCAAAAATCTCCCAAGGTTGTTCTACACACAGCCATGACTAGAACCTCTGCAGCAGAGGCCAGGACCAAGAGCAACCATGTTTAAATAATGCCACACAGTGGGGAAAGCTTTCCCTGTGGATGTGATCCCACAAACAAACTGGAAGTTAAATATTACAACCAAGCTTTGTTGATAAAACAGTTCCAGTTTTTTAACCTTTGGATTCCTCTGAAAATGGCAAGTAAGCAAGTAACAATTTGGTACTTGTTAATGTTTCTTTTTCACAGAAGTCAGTGAAGGGAAACATAACCCATGGATTGAATTTCAGCATGGAGTATTAGCTATGTAAAGGCCAAAGTGAGATCCATACTAGGATTTCCTATGGTATTATCATAGCTCCAAGCAACTGTTTGATTAAAATGAAAATGACTCAATTAAGGAGCTAAGTGAAATCCCAAAAGGAACAATGGTGCCAAGGACTCAAACTTTTCAGAACAGTATGTTCTCCTAGCACCAAATAAGAATAATTCAAATGCATCATTAATGCTCAAAATCACCTCCAGTTACAGACAAAGACTCTTCAGTAATTACGTCTGTAATTACTACTCTCAAAGTTATGAAGAAAAGCTAAACATCAATATCCAATAACAAAGAAAGACCACAACTATGTACCATTTATGGAAAGGACAGGCTAAAACTATAACCCTGAAGAAAGTTTTAGTATTAGCTTATTAAACATTCAATTTAATTGAACAGGTAACTCATTTGGTGCTTATTTACTATAATTCATTTGAGATAATTTCTACCTTATCATGGTATCCCTTGCATATTAAGTGTTTAGTAAATTAGCCTAGATCGGCCTACAGACAGGCATCAACAGGGGGGCCTCCCGGGATGGCACGACAGGCCGCGGATGACCTCAGCGCATCATCAGTTACAGGGGCAGGGCCAGCCCCCAGCCCTGCCCTTGCCCAGCTCTCTGGCCGCAGCCCTCCCACCTAGCCCACCTCACTCACACCTGTGCACTTCTTTCAGCCCCGGCCAAGCTTTGAGGCTCCGTCACTGAGCCAAGATGACTGGACTTGGGCAGCCTGCCCCCACCCCTCAGCCTCAGCCTAACTTCTTACCCCAAAGCACTGCTCCCCTGGCCCACCCTCCCGGCTCCCCCACTAGCTGTACTGTCTCCCTTCCCGTCCCAGGCTCAGCAGGGGGGACATGGGCTGCGGGTGGCCTCGCTGTGGGCAAGTCCACCATCCTTGGCAGTGGATGTCCATTGAAGGAGACCCAGCCCAACTTCTCCCCCATTTTTTGCTGGAATATTTTGGGGGTTGAAATTCAAAAAGGGAAAATAAATAAATGTCAATCTTTTCTCAGGGAAAAAAAAAAACAAACAACTTAGGATTCTGGAATCTTATAACAAGTCTGATGTGCACGAAAGCTCCCAGGTGAACTTGCACTAGACTTTGTGACTGATGGCCAGGCTCCTAAATAACACAATTAAAATTCTCAAACCAAAGAAAGATGACTGCCCTAACCTCCACCTCAAGAAGAAGGAGGTCTTTTCTAAAGTATAAGAGAGTCAAGGCATATACTCCCTATCTCCACCTCAGGAAGAAAGAGGTCTTCTCTAAAGTATAAGAGAGTCAAGGCATATACTCCCTATCTCCACCTCAGGAAGAAGGAGGTCTTCTCTAAAGTATAAGAGAGTCAAGGCATATACTCCCTATCTCCACCTCAGGAAGAAGGAGGTCTTTTCTAAAGTATAAGAGAGTCAAGGCATATACTCCCTATCTCCACCTCAGGAAGAAGGAGGTCTCCTCTAAAGTATAAGAGAGTCAAGGCATATACTCCCTATCTCCACCTCAGGAAGAAGGAGGTCTTCTCTAAAGTATAAGAGAGTCAAGGCATATACTCCCTGTCTTAGAATACTGCTTTAATGTTGATGAAAAAGGCTCAAGTGGTCTCAGGCTATTAGTTCCAAACTTGGTATGAAGTACCCGGACAGAGAGAAATGTGAACCATAAATAGCAAGTCAAATACTGAGCCCCTCTGGTTGTGTCTGAAAGAATGTCACATTTAGAGGGGAAATCTCTTGGGAATCTCTCTGGATTTGTTCATCTCTTACTCCTAGTTTCTATTGGAGCCCTTCACTGTCTTTTCTTTTTTTTCCCTACCTGCTCCTACCCCACCCCCAGGGATTTAATGCTTAACGCTCTTCTTTGCTTCCTTAATTCTCATCACCTAAGATCTTGCCATGGCCCTGCTCTGAACAATACCATCCCAGGCCTACTGAATCAGAACAACATTTTATCAAGATCCCCAGATCATGCATATGTGTATTAAATTTTGAGAAGCACTGGCTGAAGACACATAATTTAGTTTCCCTTTGCTTCACGGTGTCTACAGAGAGCTTTAAATTGCACATTAATAAGTTTGTGGTTATTCAGTAAACAGGGAGTCATGGAAAATTTCCGAGCAGCAGAGTAAAAGAGCACATAGCTGAAATTTGTTCATTTTGATGACCAATAGTAATCTTGTTGCACTAAGTTTTCTAAATTGCTTTGGCTTGAGAGAGAATCTGAGTAGAAGCTGATAATCTTCTATTAGAGCAAATATCATGCACCATTTAAAAAAATTAACTGGTTTAAAATCTTATCATTGAGAACAGAATACAGCTACAACAAATTATGTGTTCCAGTTAAACCAGCATCTAACCTAACCCTAACCCTCCTGGCCAGAGGAAGTATCCTCACAATAGCGTGTTAATCATTTTCAACCACAATGTGAAGAGGTCATAAGAGTCAGTTTTTCTGACATGCTTATGATTTAGTCTTATGAGTCATCCTTCTCAGCAAAACAGAAACTGGATCCAGAGCCATGGAAATGTACAGAAATAGCTCATGGTTCACCTTCCCAGATCTCTCACTCTGCTTTGACATTTTTTTGAAAAGCAAACTCTCCTAACTATGATTTGACCCTAAAAGAACCAAGTCTAGATCCACACCATTTGATCCATATCATGTTTTCAATGAACTGGCCACTTGAGTCAGCAAACAAAAGCCGAGTCAACCAACAGCAGACACCAAAAGGTGGTAGGCAGAAATAATACTTATGAACAATGTGAAGAATCAGAAACAAAAGGTGAAGCATCAGAAGACGAAGGGGAATAAGGACATTCCCAACCCACTCAAAGGTTAAAACAGGAGCAGTGGCAATACTATAAGTTAAAATTCTGAGGCTCCCTAATGCAAAATTAGCAGCTATAATTTGTTGCTTAAGTACTAGACACTTTATATATATTTCTCCTAACTCCCTAACCACCCTGCAAGGTGGGCATCGTTATTTGCTCTTCACAGATGAGCACTCTGAGACCCAGAGTTTACCTAACTTGCCCCAATTTGTAGACATACCAAGGGCAGAATTAGAATACTGTCCCAGATTTGACTGTCTCTGAAGCCCATGACCTGTCCACTCTACCATAATGGTCTTTTGAGGAAGGGGGTCTCCTTCCATTTCTCTGTCTGCCAAGAGTTACCTCACTGTGAAGAGGAAGAGCTCCTGGACCTCTTAAACCAGGATTTCCCAGACTGTGCTTAACGGAACACTGGTCTTGAGACATCCTCTGTGAAAAAGGGATCCTAGGGCTGGGTAACTCAGAAAACAGTGTCCCAATACACATTTAAGAGGACCTCAAGAACTTGTTTGATCTCGAAACATTTTTCTACCTATATTTAGTATTTTAAAGAACTCTATAGGGAGTCTTAACTTCCTTGAGTTACTTATGTCTAGGTGCTTCATAACAAAACACCTTAAGCATTATGGGAAAACCACGGAGCATTACCCTGACAGCCAGATAAAAGACACACATTTGTGAAGGATCTTCAGGCTAATAACTAACTCCTGAACTCCCACTTCCCTCTCTCCCACTTCCTGAATCCATTTGGACTCTAGCTTCTGATCTTTCTATGCCCTCAAATCTGACCTGTTCAGTAAGAATAGAGTACCCCTGTTGCCAATGCTTTGTTTCAGAATCTTCATTTCTACATTTCATCTTCCACGCTTCACTTTTCCAATCAACTTCATTTTCCACACTTCATCTCGACATCTTTCTAGAAATTTAAATCTTAAAAAAACACATCTGCTTGTGCCACATTTCATTTTAACACCTCTACTCTCTCTTTGCTGCTGACTAGATGAAGTTCAACTTTTTAGTTGGCACATAAAAACCTCACACTCTGGTTCCAACATATATCTTGATACTCTCCAATGAAGCTGAGCTTAACATGGTTCCCAGCACATTCCAGGTCCTTCATGATTCCTTAGTGCATGGTGTTCCTCTGCCCAGAATATTCTGTCCTCCATTCTTTGTATGTCAAACCCCATTCCTCCTTCACACCCAGTTTAATTACTACATCCTTATGAACACCTTTTTAGCTCTCTGAGGCAAAGTTTGCTACTTTCTTTTTTATGCTCTTATAGATCTTTGTTCCTCTCTCTATAGGTTTACCAGGTAGCTTTTTAATTAATTGCTGTCTTGTTTCTCATCCTCACTAGACTATAAACTCCTTGAAAATAAGAACACTTACTTACTTTTTCATTTAGTTACAGTCTTGTTTTTGATAGGTGTTCATTAAATGTAGCAAAAACTGAGAGCTTGCTACGAAGCACCTCAGATATAAAGATTTAGCTATAGCAGCTTCTCTATTTTCTCTCTCATGCGCTCTCATTTTGAAGTGAAGCTTCGTCATACTTAAATCTCTTAGATTTTCGTGACTTTCCCAGTTTCGCAATTATTTCTTTAGGACTCCTGCTTGAAATGTGACAGTCCATCATACCACTTCTTTGATCATCTAGAGCCTCTCGAACCAGGCTTATCACTTCTCATACAAGTGCTTATGATCTAAACCTTGTTTTCATGCAGAAGAGAAGTCTTGCCTTTTGAGAGGCATCCAAGCTGTTTCTCAAGAACTTGAAAGTCAGTGAATTGGACACAGCTTCCCCCAGAGTGAGGCGTTTCTCCTTTGCGTATCTCAGAGACTCCTGGCAAGACAGCACAGTGTATGTGTAAGACAGCAATTCTCAAAGTGCGGTCCCTGCAGCAGCACTGGCAGCATCACTTGGGAACTGAGAAAAATGTAAATTCTCTGGTCCCACCTCTGACCTACAGAATCGAAAACTCTAGATGTGGAACTCTGTAGGCTGTGTTCCAACAAGCCCTCCAGGTGAGTCTGATACTTGTTGACATTGGAGAACTACTTCTGTAAGAGTTTGGAGTCAGACTACCTAGATCCAAATCCTCATTCCGCCTCTGCACCTTGTGTGCTTTCTGACACCTCTGTGCCCCACCTCATATCCTCCCGGCTTGCATGGTGACTCCTGCATTTCTATGGTAACTACCTTGACCGCACTTTGCCTCAGCTGCACTCTTACCTCTTGCTTTCTGCTCTGTCATTACCCTCATGGGACACCTGTTAGAACCTGTTCAACTTTCTAATGCATGTGCAAACCTGAAAGTGCCGGTGAGTGAAACACTTATGAAGAGAACTTCGACCAGTGGGAAGATGGGAGCCAGTTATTGAAGAGTCCCTTCTTCTGTCCTTTGAGGACAATTTTGTGTCTTCTCCTCAGCTCCTCCTCCCAGGTTAATTGAGGCTCTGTTGCCCACTCGGTTACCATGTCAGTTATACACCTTGGACTGGCTTTCCCTGCTTCCCTCTCTAATTTTTCTCATTCTTCCATTCCTGTTCCTTGGGGTCACTTTCCAAAATAAGCTACTTGACAGGCAAGCACTTGTTTCAGATTCTGCTCTTGGGGGATCCCAGCCTAAGGCATTAGGCAAGTTTCTTCACTTCTTCAAACAAGCCTCAGCTTCCTAACATGAATGAGCATAATACTTACATTTACCTTATAAGCTTTTTCTGAATATTGTGATAATGAAGGTGAAGTGCCTAGAACAGCACCAAGAACAAAGTGAGGATCAACTAAAGTTAGGGTTACTATTATTCCCTTCTTCCTTTAATTTTTTTATTTTTAAAAATTTTTATTGAAGTATAATTAACATATAACATTATATTGGTTTCAGGTGTACAACTGTCACTGTTTGCAGATGACATGATATTATACATAGAAAATACTAAAGATGCTACCAGAAAATTACTAGAGCTCATCAATGAATTTGGTAAAGTTGCAGGATACCAAATTAATACACAGAAATCTGTTGCATTTCTATACACTAACAATGAAATATCAGAAAGAGAAATTAAAGAAACAATCCCATCTATCATCGCATCAAAAAGAATAAAATACCTAGGAAGAAACCTACCTAAGGAGGCAAAAGACCTGTACTCCAAAAACTATAAGATGATGATGAAAGAAATCGAAGATGACACAGATGGAAAGATAAACCATATCCTTGGATTGAAAGAACTGACACTGTCAAAATGACTATACTACCCAAGGCAATCTACAGATTCAACGCAATCCCTATCAAATTATGAATGGCATTTTTCACAGAACTAGAACAAAAAAAAATTTTAATTTGTATGGAGACACAAAAGACCCCCAATAGCCACAGCAATCCTGAGAAAGAAAAACGGAGCTGGAGGAATCAGGCTCCCTGACTTCAGGCTATACTAAAAAGCTACAGTCATCCAAACAGTCTGGTCCTGGCACAAAAACAGAAATACAGAACAGTGGAACAGGATAGAAAGCCCAGAAATAAACCCACACACCTCTGGCCAATTAATCTAGGACAAATGAGGCAAGAATATACAATGGAGAAAAAGACAGTCTCTTCAATAAGTGGTGCTGGAAACTGATTTTTTTAAATTGAAATATAGTTCATTTACCATGTTGTGTAGATTCTGGTGTACGGCAAAGTGATTCAGTTTTTTTTTCATTAAAAACCATTCAGTTTTATTAATCAACATATAATAAGTTCAAATTTAGTCTAAATAAAACCTTTCAAAATTCACTGTAGGATCCAAAATCAAAATATATATATTCTTTTCCAGATTCTTTTCCATTATAGTTTATTACAAGATATTGAATATAGTTCCCTGTACTATACAGCAGGTCCTTGCTGCTTATCTATTTTATATACAGTAGTGTGTATCTGCTAATCCCAAACTCCTAATTTATCCCCCCCTTTTCCTTTGGTAACCATAGTTTGTTTTCTATGTCTATGAGTCTGTTTCTATTTTATAAGTAAGTTCATTTGTATCATTTTTCAGATTCCACATACAAGTGATATCATATTATATTTGTCTTTCTCTGTCTGACTTACTTCACTTAGTGTGATAATCTCTAGGTCCATCCATGTTGCTGCAAATGGTATTATTTCATTCTTTTTTTATGGCTGAGTAGTATTCCATTGTGTGTGTCTGTGTATATATATATAATATATATATATATATATATATATATATATATACACAGACACACACATATATATATAACCATGTACAGGGGGAGTTATAGGAGTATATATACACATATACATATATTCATACACCATATCTTCTTTATCCATCTGTCAATGGACACACTTAGGTTGCTTCCATGTCCTGGCTATTGTAAATAGTGCTGCTATGAACATTGGGGTGCATGTATCTTTTCAAATTAGAATTTTCTCCAAATATTTGCCCATGAGTGGGATTGCTGGATCATATGGAGTTCAATTTTTAGTTTTTTAAGGAACCTCCATACTGTTCTCCATAGTGGTTGTATCAATTTACACTCCTACCACCAATGTAGGAAGGTTCTCTTTTCTCCACACCCTCTTCAGCATTAATAATTTGATATTTTTATATATTGTGAAATGATTACCACAATACATCTCATTAGCATCCGTCACCATACATAGTTAGAGAAAAGGATTTTTTTGTGATAACTTTTAAAATTACTCTCAGCAACTTTGAAATATTCAATACAGTATTATTAACTATAGTCACCACACCGTACATAACATCCCCATGACCTATTTTATAACTAGAATCTGTTCTCTGTATTTATGAACTTATGAGGTTTTATTGTTTGTTTTTAGATTCCACATATGAGTGAGATCACATGGTATCTGTCTTTCTCTGTCTGACATTTCGCTTACCGTAATGCCCTCAAGATCCATCCATGTTTTCACAAATGGCAAGATTTCATTCTTTTTTATGGCTGAGTTTTACACACACACACACACACACACACACACACACACACACACACCGCATTTTCTTTATCCATTTATTCACTGATAGACACAGGTTGCTTTTATATCTTTCTTTAATTTTTCAGAACTATTTTGTCTCCATCTATGACACCATTTTTATTTCTTATATTATAGGTAGTCTCTAGAAATCATCTTTTTTTAAAAAAGGAGAAAAAAACTATTTAATTCATACACTCAGAGGTCTCATAGAAATGGGATCCTGAAGTGGCCAAAGCAGGCCGTTTATATATCATTTTTAGAAAAAGAAACAATTATTTGTAAAGATTTAACAAAACAAAGGAGCTTGTGCTTGGGATAGCAGGCTAATGGAGAAGTAATAGTCTGTCTATACAGCTAGGAATCATGTTTTTATTCTGAGGAAGATATCAGCTTTGAGAGCAAATTTCATCTTTTCTTTTTTTTTTTGTCTCTCAGGAGAGCGAAAGTTGAAATGGGAAGATCATAGTTTTTGGAGTTAGAAAGCAGTGAATTTAAATCTTGGCTGTTCATAGTAGTTGAATGAATTTCTAAAAGTGTTTCCTCTTCTACTTTATCTGTAGACTTGAGATAATCTTACCTACCTTTCAAGGTTGTCATGAGCAGTACATAAGATAATGCATGTAAAGGGCCAGGCACGTGAGAGATGCTCAATAAATGTTGGTTCTTTCCTTCACTGAAAAATATGCCCTTTCTCTCCATTTTTATTGTCATCACCCTGGTCCCAGACCTCCTCGCCGCCTCACCTCATCTCTTGCTGTACTTTCACAACAGCTTTTCGTTTCTTTCCTTGCTGTTATCTTTATGGCCTTTAATCCATACCGTATACTCCATAGACCCTTCTGGAAACAATACTGCATTTTTATGGCCTTTGATAATCTAGTCCCAACCTACATATGCGATTTCAGTTTTCACTACTTCAAATTCTATTTTTCACACATTCTCCATTTCCGATCACACTAGATACCCAAATTTTGCATGCTCACTCCTCCCCGCCATCCTCACGCTCCTCCCAGACACTTTCTTTACTGACTAGTCTTTCCTCAAGTTCCCTCATCTGGAATGTTCTTCTCTTTCCTTATCAAACTATAGTGTTCTCATTTCCCAATTGCCACCATCTTCTACTACTCCTCTGGTCTCTCCCTCCTATAACTCCCCCTGCATTTGTACATGGTTAGATGCCTAAGCGGCCACAGTTAAGGCCCATTCTCCCAGGGCTCAGTGTTAGGGCACTGGGATAGCACCAAGAAACAGTGACAAGAGGTTACCTAAGTGTGGGCAAGTTAGAGTAACTTATCTTCATTTTCATTTCAATTTCACATAGCCATTCAGTCTAACAGCAGGAGTTGAAATAAGAAGTAATTGCTCACCAAACAAAAACATCTTAAAGAAAGCTGCCCAGGCTGAAGAACATGCCAGGTATTGTTCTCATTTCACTGCTGTTCATCTTAGAAGCAGTTCTAAAAACTGTGAAACTGTTTCTATTCATTTAATTTGAGGAGAAGATAAAGCCACAGTTTTCTGCTTCCCTTTGCAGGGGGAAAAAGGTTAAGATGTACAATTTCATGGCTCTCTCTCCATGCTCACATTGGGTCACTGGGTCTGAGTGCCACCCAAGGTACAAATAATTTGTTCACGAGGTAATAAGAGCTATAGCAGCTTAGTGCTTTTTGGCGCTCCTTCATGGCCACTTTGTTTTGGTGGTGGGTTGAATGCATGTCTCAGGGAGATAACTTATGATTGCTGAAATATATTTATAATTCATGACCATTTATTTATAATTTATAATCTTTCTTCTTCCAAAAGTAATTTTAAGCATCTTGCAATAAAAATGAATATATACTCTTACATGGAGTTTAAAATAAATAAGAAAAGGACATCAAATATCATACAGAGGAAGGTCCCAAGTCTCCAAGGGCTTCACTGAGAGAATAAAAGCTGCCTTCATGTGGCAGTCCAGATGATCATCCAAAAAACAATTGCCACTTTTGGGGCCTTGGCTGACTCCCAGCCTCAACTAGATGATCACTCCATAGGTGACCCCTTCTTCACCCAGGTCATCTGGGAAATTAGTGGGAACAAGATAAAGAAATAGAGAATTAAACTGAGGATGAGCTATTAACAGGTATTGACTCTAAACAGGTACTGAGTTAACTCCAAGCTCTTGAGAGCCAAACCAAGAAAGGAAAAAAAAAGGGGAGGGGAGATAAACAAAGTTAGATATAACTCTCATTTTAATAAAAGGAAAAAATACCTGATTTCAGAAGAAAGGAACTTTCTTTCTGACACTGAGTTTTGTAGAAATTAATCATAAGAGTGTCACAAGCCAAATCATGTGAAATATCTTCAATAGCAGGTACTCAGAGGATGATTTTTGAGGGCCATTTCTCACATGAATCCACAATTCTTAAAAATACAATATTAAATTGTGGTTCAATAAAGGCACTTCTATAGGGAGATGTCTAGTACAGACACATTTTGGTGGTACATTCAAAGTTGTTCTTAATATATGGAAAATCATGACAATAACCCTTGAACTGTTTGTGAGGGAAGGGCAGATTTGTGGGAGCAAGACGGATCAAATTTACAATCTGATGGTCAGTGATTGAGGAAGGCATCTAAGAGTAGCAAGGACTTTGTCGCCACGGGCTAGGGAAGAACAGTTATACACAACCAAGCCCTAAAACTGTCCAGGATCAATACTAAGGCAAATTCATTCCCCAGCAAGATTTTTTTCCTCCTGAAATCTGCAGGGTACTCCTTTGGGACAATCTCCCCTCTGGTCTTTATGTTCACTTTGTACTTAATTTTATCTACATGGGAATGGAGGTGGGGTTTGGAAAATGGTCATGCAGTGAAATTTTGCCCCAGATCCACACCCTTGTGGAGCTAATTCTGAGTCCTTAAAAATTTAAAACATTGGATTCCCAAGGACCCACTGTGGTATGTTTTGTGAAATCTGAGCCTGGATTTTAGAGGCAATTCATCAGTGTCAGAATTTTCTACAGGTACCTACAGACTGTTAGAGGAAAAAGCTTAGTTGGAATACTCTCAACCTGAAAGTTTTCCAGCTTGGCCAACAGCAGAGTAATAACAATGGAAAAAATGTTAAAGAAAGTGGCGTTGTATGATGGAAAAAAAAACAAAGTATTTGGAGTCAAAAGATATGTAGTAACTACTTGTATTATCCTGGTTAAATCACGTTACCCCTTTGGACTCTATTTCCTCAACATTAAAATAAAAGGCTTGAATTATACTGTCTGTAAGCCCTAGCTGTATTATGCCATGATTATTTGTAAATTATGGATATGAGTGTGTGTGTGGGGGGTGTGTGGAGTGGATGGGGGGTTGTTTGTGTGTGATTGTATTACTCCACTATATAACATCCTTCAGCAGCTCTTGGGGTAAAATCCAAGCTCTTCAGATTTGGTTTATAAAACTGTTCATGATCAGATGTGGTTTATGTCTCCATCTCATCTCTTGTCACTTACCTTTTATATATATGTATACATGTATATGTATGTATATGTGTATATTATGAACATACTATAGATGTATACTATATACTATATATATTTTCTATAAATATTAAATGTCCAGTTATCCCAAGCTCTGATGACTCTTGACTGTATCTCTCACACATTCTGTTTCTCTGTCTGATATGATCTCTACCCTTCCCCTAGTTCTCACCTACTCATCCTTCAAGTCCCAAATAATTAAGAGCAATAAAACAATAGTAATAGTATATTACTAATAATAGTTTAAGAAATAATAGTGTAACAAAAATAATGGTATCAACTATGTCTTGGCAGAGCTTACTATGTCCAGCAACTATGCCAAGAGCTTTACATATGTAATCTCATTTAATCTTCACCTCAATTTTATAAGGTAGTATTATTATTCCTGTTTTAAAGATAAAGAAACAGAGGCCCCAAAAAGTGACTCACCCAAAGTTATTTCCTCCTGGAAGGCCTTCTTGATCTGATCTCTCAAATCTCCATTAGCTGCCCATCCTATGGACCCCCATAGCACCAATAATAGCAATTAACACACTAGATTATGACACCCAAAATGCTCCACAAACGAGGCTTGTTTACGACTATATTCTCAATGCCTGGTATAGTACTTGGTTCATAATACACACTAAATAAATACCTATTAAATGGATGAATGAATAAACTCAAAGCTCTCCGTACACAAAATTTTAACTTCGGCCAAATTAGGCATCACTGTATCTCATTCTCCATTCGTTTGCTCATCTGCCCTTTCCTCTTCTGTTCCTAGTCACTTAGTGGATACTCATCAGTTTTTGCTGCTCAGCATCTGAACCCTCTTCAAGACTCAGTGGAAGGTATGGT
Organism: Balaenoptera musculus; assembly: GCF_009873245.2. Classification (NCBI taxonomy): domain Eukaryota; kingdom Metazoa; phylum Chordata; class Mammalia; order Artiodactyla; family Balaenopteridae; genus Balaenoptera; species Balaenoptera musculus. The sequence goes on along the minus strand of NC_045800.1, from coordinate 74,274,729 downwards.
CCTATCTCTCATTACAGAAGCTAACGGCTTGTACAAATGTTACTTTGACCATGGCTAGACACTGGTTGCCAATGTAGAGACAGGATGGGGAGGTGCTCCTGGGTCTGTTGCTTTCTGAATCATAATAATCTCTGTAATATTACTTCCTGAGCTGTGGATGACAGTCAGAGATTCAAATGTAGGGGTTTCCCACATGTTCCATATTGTTCCCTTGTCTGCCCGCCCCCTAATGAATAGGACAATATGAGAACTTGAAGATTCTGCTCGCCTTGTCTCTGGAGTGGTCCTGGGTGCTGGCCACCCATCCCACTTGGCGTAAATGCCACATAGATCAATGTGAATTGTGAGAAGGATACAATCAATTTTTCAGTAAAGAAAAAAATAACATGCCAAGATTTGTCCTCATTGGAGATACTCTTTCTGGATCCCACAACTTGATGGGATGATCCTCCCCATTAGTCATCGGAGGCCCCAATTAACTGTGGAGTCTGCAATAGTCAAAAGGAAAGTTGGCAATCTCTGATAAAAGCTAAAACTTCACTTAAATATGTTCTCTTTCAGAGATACAGGTGTAACACAAAAGGGTATTTCAGAATCCACAGTTCACAAGGCATCATTTCCCTGTGTATGTGGACTCATTCACTTAGGGCTCTACCATAGCAGCCGGTTCATATTATGAAATTGAAGCCAAAAAGGAATTTTACCAAGAAGAAGGTGTACTGTAATTGGAACTGCTGGGTGGGATCTGGGGTTCTAGATGTTGTTCGTGACTATGCTGTGGATCTGATGGTTCTAGAAACGTCCTGGCCCCCACCGTTAGCATCTGTTTCCAGGTGAAGCTGGGCTACAATAAGGGTCTAGGGCAATCCCTGAAAGGAAAAAAAAAATTTTTTTTCGAACGTAGTCTGATAAATTTGGGAGGAGGAGGAAGGTCAGCTGCATACCATGTGGTCACGTGCAGGACCTTCTTTGCAGCATCTGCAGCTCTAGGTGGCCTAAGTCTGTGGTATGTGGGAATGGACCTAATTTTCCATCCCCCAGGGCAGCTCTGAGTACAAGTCAACCTTACTAGGAGAGTACTTTTGCAAACTGTTTAAAGTAAGAAAAACACCGCCTCTGTGATACTAAACTTTCCATTCAAATGGGAATAAAGAGCCCTGAATCCAGGTGTGTTGCCCACAGGGAGATGTTGCGAAACAGCTGTCTCTCAGATTGATTAGTCTCCTCTAATTTTTATCCAGATGTGTGCCAACACCAAGAGCCAGCTGGAAAGTATTTGTGCAATCTTCCCTTTTCTCATAACTACTCTGCAAATGCTGGCAGCAAAGTATGGCAAGCCATAGCACTAATACGCTTCCAATTAAAAAACTGGTCAGGACGCTGATCACCACTGGTCTGCCACAGGACACCTTACAGGACAGAAAAGGCCTAGGATGCCTGACTCCTCCGAACTTCCTCACTGTAGTCAGTAGCTGTTTGGGGCATGTAATCTCAACTTCAAGGCTTCGGAGACACAATCACCCAGAACTTCTTGCTAAAAACACACATTCCTTGTTCCTGCCCTTAATATGTGGAATCAGAAATTCTGCACAGGGAATCTGCATTTTAAACAAGTTCCTGGTAAGATTCTTATGTACTCCAAAGTTTAAGGACTTCTACATATTTTAGAGTCCAGGCACAGTGTTCCAAGTGCTATGAGGATCCACTCGACTACTTAACCACCATAAGCCAGTATTTATTTAATAGCTCCCAAGTCACTGTCCTGATAGAGGCTCTCCATTCTGCCAGCTCTTACTCCTAAATTCCAACCTGCTGTGGCCACCTCTCATTCACACGTCATTCCTGGTTCCTGACCAGCCTTCTTACCTGGTTTCCTGGCTCTGCTTAGTTTTGGGAACATAAAATCTTAGGATGTCAGAGCTAGAAGGGACTTTAAAGATCACCTCTTCTGACACCATGTTCCGTGAAGGTTTGGCCTTGGTGGGGGACCCACTGAATCTTCTCTTGAGAGATTCTATTTTGGGAAAAAATCAATACCTGCACAACCAAACCCACATTTTTCTAATTTGACAGTTAGGTACTGAGAGTCCAGCACTGTGTTAAAAGGCTCAGCTCTGAGAAGCCAGAGCCATTTCAGTTCAGAGGCGACATCATCTAAAGCAAGCCATACATGTATTGTTCTCTTTTTACTGTTTTTGTTTTGTTTTGTGATTAGTTATCCCTGAGTGCAGGTTTTATGTATCATCAGCACTATACTCTTGTGTACTTAGCACAGGCCTGCATATTAAGGCTCCTGGAAAATATGTGTTTAATTGTGGAAAGAAGGTAGAGAGGAAGGAAAGGAGGAACCAGGGCAAAGATTCAAATCCAATTCTGTCAGGGTCTCAAGGCTGAGCTCTTCCTACTTTTGCATACTACCATTATTGCATTATTGTGTCTCATCCACTAGATTGTGGTCTACTTGACTACAAGGTTAACATTTCATTTATATCACCAGTGCTTTGTGAAGTGGCTTCCCCATAGCAGATATAGTAGATAACAGATATTTGTGGAATTAACAAAATTAACAGAATTTATGTGAGTGGAGACTGAGTAATGAGAACATGCCAGGGGATGTTAGTGAATTTTATCTGGCACTAAGCCTCCTCTGTGTAATTGTCCTTTATAAATAATTGCCCTCCTCTTAGCATCATAGAGGGGAAAAAAAGCTTATCTGGTCTCTTAACCATAATGGAGTGTAACAAAAACTGACAGTAAGTGGGTTCTCTGTATGCTGATCATCTTCTATCTCCCCCCTGATTGGCTGAGAGCTGGGGGCAACACACAATGGACCTTGCTCTCCCTAGTCCTTCCTCCATGACTTTCCTTCTGAGCTGCCATGCCCCTTTCTGATGGTTCATTTCTCTTTCCCTTTCACTTAACTCAGCTTTTATACATCTGTCCATCACTGACTCTCTAACTACCAGCTAGGATGGCCTGGCTCTTTTTTAACTTTCAAAGGAAGCTGCCTGCTCTGAATGTGTGATGCTAGAGAATGGGTTTGGTAAGTCCTTAAGAACAGTTGTTTATATTCTTTCAAAGGTTGCCAAGTAATAAATAGTTGTCTGAAAGTGAAGGGTAAAGTGGTATTTCATCATCCTGTTCTCTGGTGTTCTAGTGATGGCTCAAATCATAAAACATTGTGTTTCAACCTCTGTAGGGAGATCTCATCAGTCCAGGGTTACTTAGTGGGCACAGACACTGGCTTCCCTACTCAGTACCCAGGGCACTACTCAATTCCAGCCTAGCTGGAACTCCGCTGGTTGAACCTTTGAAACTCTGAGGCTGATTGAAGCTTCTAAGCCAACAAAAAGAGGCAAAGGGCCTTTGTACTTCAGCAAGGAAATGTTCCAGTTCTTTTGCACTTTCCTAATGAAAGCAGCCCAGCAGCCCTAGTGTCCCTGGCACACAGAGGGGGGTTGTAGGGAATAAAGGGAATTTGACTCTTTGGGGTCACTCCTCTCTTCCCAGGGACTTTTATAGATGGCTTTCCAGCCATTGAGAGGTTTGCTACTCATTCAGATTTCACAGCTTCGAATCTTGGGGGAAAAAAAAGAAGTGCTATTTTGTGTATTGCTGAACTGTATCAAATGTTCCAATGCATCTCACACATGCCATGTCTCATTTACATTAGTACCCACCTAGCTTCATTCATTTAGGTCAACTGACCAGGCTTGTAGGGATTTTGGTTTGCCATCTCAAACTGAATTTGTAAATTACAGGGCTAGGAAGATGTAAATTGTTCACCATTGTTGTTACTGGTGGATCAAGTTAAAGTGCTTTACAGTATGAATTCAGGTATTAATTCCAGTACCATGTAATGCCTCCAGTAAGCTGAGTGAAGGGAGTTTTCCATTCCTTCCTGACACAGTATTAGAAAATGTGAGATTTTAAAAAGTGCAGGGCCCAAATTCCAAATTCCACTGTGACTAGTTATGTTAGATATCTGGATATGGAAATTGAGGTAAGTAGAATTGCAAACAGCAGGCCTGAAACGAGCTTTGCAATTTGATCCCCAATCCTTGACTTTATAAATAAGCTATCTTATTTATAACCCAGAGTAATTACTGGATATGAGTTAATGCATGAGATGACAATAGTGTCCTCCTGGTCATCAATTAGAAATCTCCAAATTTGCTGAACCCATTAGAATAATTACGGTATAGCATCTGAGCTTGCAATGAAAGAATGCAATGTAAAAGATGGTTCTGGTACCGCTTAGAAGCATCTGGCCCTAATCAGACTCCAATTTTAGACATAGTCCTACCTAAAGTTTCCTATAATTTATTACATCAGAAGACTGAAAGAGTTATTTTTATGCAGAGAAAATTGGACTCAAGTAAAAGTTATTTTCATCACTTCATCTAATTACAAAGCTGAGCATAGAACCATGACTACTGAAACATATTACAGATATAACAAAGAGAGTGAATAGCAATGAAAGATGGTCTTGACTAGCTGCCAAGGCAAGCAAAGATGGGGGGAATGATTCTCATGATTAGAGGGGAAAGTAAGGAAGCAGTAATTTCTTTTCAGAATGTTTACACACTACTCAGTTCAGTTAGATATTTTAAGGGTTCATGTTAACTATGATATTGATTATTCCTTAGTAGCATGTAGCTCATCTGAGCAATGAAGTGTGTTTTTATTTCAAGTGACTTCAAGGGATATGGTCTCCCACTGAGAAAATAAAGAGAAAGACATAGTTGGGCCAGGGAATGTGAATTTGAGCAAAGAGACATAGAGTCTAGATTTAGGCTACAGGTCCATATCCTTTTGGGTGATTCTTTCCTTCCTTGGGATAACACAAAACTACATTAGCATTGAGGATGAAAACATTAGCATTGAGAAGAGAAAATTTAGGCAAAAACAGTACCTTGTGTTTAAAAGTGAAGCAAAAGAAAATTTAGCATGATGAAGGAGAGCTCATAAATCAGTCAACGATTCTGAGTTTTTTATAAAAGCAAAGAACTCTATTTGGTTCAGAGAAAAACTTCAACTTCCTCTTAATTACCTGTGGCAGGTTAAATAGATTTAGCTTATCTAGTTTCTTTCTAATACTTTGCTGCTGAGGAGCAGTTTGCATACAAGTCCAAGAAACCTGGAATTAAATCCAAACCGTGTAGTTTAGAGCCATGTGACTTCAAGCAAATCACAATCTCTCTAAACCTCAATTTCCTCATCTGTTAAATAGTATAAATCAAGGCTATTTTTAGGGTTGGCATGAGAGGTAAGTGCAAAAAGATAAACCTCAATAAACAGTAGTTTTAAATTTCTGATGAACACATTGTTTTCTAAGACTCAGCACTGTCAGTATATTTCCATTGTCTCTGGAAGTGACTGGAAGAAGAGTTATTTTCTTATTCATTTAGTTACCCTTGCTGCCCAGGGAACAAACAGCTTGGAAAAAAGATATCTCTACTCCAGATGAGGGTTTGCACTAGCCCAAGATATATTACTTCCTAGAAAATGGAAGAGGCAGAAAGAGGTTGGAGCAAGTAATTTTCATGCTCCTGTGAGCTAAAAGCTTATTGTACTTGCAGTTTGGCAAATCCCTAGAATTTCAGACACAGTCATATATAAATATGTTAGTATATAAACATAAATACCAGTGGCCAGTTGAGGAGGTGGTGAAAGGCATCACTCCATAAGCATGGACATTTTTATTTTGTTTTAAATTCTTATTACTGAGCATCCACTATGTGTTCAACACACACATAGTGTTTAGGTGCTTTATATATGCCATTTCATTTAATTCTCCCATTATCCTATGGAAAAGATGTTATCCTCATTTTGCATTTGAGGGAATTAACAGAGAGGTTAACCTGGATTCATGAGCAATGTTTACACTATAAAGCAGAGGTAGGGAGGCCAGGTAGGACTCATTTGCAGTAATCTAGTTGAGAGGAATTATTTTTCTGTAAGAATGGAGAGAAATAAATCTTTTGGAAAGAGTCTACGATGTTGTTTTTGCCCCAAATGGCATATTACAGAAATCAATTAATCCAGTTAAATTGCAACAAAATGTGCAAACATGTTCTTATGACTCATCTGGATCATATCTTGTACTTTCCCTTTAATAAATGTCATTTATAAGTAAATTAAAAGCACTTGAATTCAGGGATAATGTCCAAACACCCATCTAGTCTCTACTTTAAAGACTTTTAGATAGCAAAATTGAGAAATGTGCTTTGCAAAGTGTTCCGCAACCCTGACTGCCAGGACTTGCTTTTGGAAATCTGAATAAAACTGAGCCTTTGGTTGGTGAGCATTATGTTGGCCCTGAAGGAATCACTATCATCTCAATAATTTAACCTTATCATGAATCTACTAAATGAAAATAGCCAATATAATCTTGTATTATTTAGCTCTTTCTTTTATACTGCCACTCCCTTCTCTATAGTGAACCATGTGTACAAAACAGCTGTAAAATAAAGGAATATATTTAAAATATATATGTCTATGAACTCCATTTTGAATGACTTCTCTATAACTAATAAGTTACATTGTTGGCCACTAAAAACATTTCCTCCACTAATCTGACACTGAAGTCTTGTATTTTGCCATCAGAGAGGCTTCCAGTATCAAAATGCTAATTACTCTAGAGTGGGTTTCTCAAACTTGACACTCCAATTGTCATTTTGGACCAGACAATTCTTTGTTGTAGGGAGTTAGTTGTCCTGTGCATTGTAGGATGTTTGGCAGCATTTCTGGCCTCTCCCCACTAAATGCCAGTGGCAACTGCCCCCTACTTTTCCAAAATTATGATAATAAAAATGTCTCTAGGCATTGTCAAATGACCCCCAAGGAGGCAAAACTGCCTCCAATTGAGAACCACAGCCCCAGAGACAAGACTATATTATTCCACTTTCAGTCACAGACAAAATGATATTATTTGTTTTTCCATGTGACAAATGTCTGTAAGAATAAGACTCAATGGACAAGTCTGTCACCATCATTATTATTAAAAAAAAATTTATCTTTGTTAAAAGAAAAAGCAATATATGTCCATTGTAGATAAAAGCAGAAATACAGATAAAACTATCAGAAAGTATTTACTCACTCTTTTTCCATGTTTCAGAAACAACCAGCATTATTATTTATGTATTAATCTTTTTGATCAAACTTCAAAATGAGATTATATTGTACACATTGCTTAGAAACTTGATTATTTTTAAAGTAATAATATAAAAAATTTAGTTATCTACCTACAGCATAATTTTAAATAGAATAGCATTCCACTGTATGGCTTTACAATTAGTGAGTCATTAATTCATTTAATAAATATAGTAAACCTCTTATGTGTCAGGCACTGTGCTAGGTGCTAGGGATAAAATATGAAGAAGATAAGTGGTCAAGAAACTGCCTAACGAAGTTTGAGAGACCAACAAAGAAAATAAATAAAGTAGGAGAGACTAGGCAATAGCCTAACACTCTCTAGGAAAACAGGCCTTGGCAGCCAGGTTAGACAAGACAAATGAGAACAGAAAAGTGAAGAGTAGCTAGTGCTGAAGACCAGCTGTTATCCTATTGATCTATTTTTCTCTCCATTCAGTTATGATTATACTGCTTAATAAATGATCGAAGAATTTAAATTTTTATACAAACTTGAACATCTCCAATCATTCCTACCCCTGGTTTGGTAACCTTTCTGCTACTCTTCCTCCCTCCCTACTTCCCTAGATGTGCAGGCAAATGTTTGGTGTCTTGCATCTGTGTTCTGAACAGGTCTAGATATGCAGAGTGACCCTCAGACCCTAATGGAAGCACTCAATAGGTAAAAAATATGATTAAAAAGGTGTTTGAACTCAAACTGATACAGTGTTTTAGACTAAAGATTTTCTTGTTTGTTTTTTGTGTTTCTTCTAAGTGTAATAACAGCCCTAATCTCTTCCTGATTAGTGTTGATATTCCTGCCAGAATGGTAATTCCTCTTTTTGCCAGCTGATCCCTTGACAGAAGTAGCCTTGGAAGAAGGAGTTCAATGGGACTCTTGCTATTCCTTCTATAAACTTACAGAATCCAGAGCTGTAGGAATGGTAAGCAAAACTTCTCTGACTGGGTCACTAGGAGTGATGGGAAACAGGTAATCAGGACCATTTCTGTGTCTACTTCTTGGTTCCTGGACCCATGTATTTTGCTAATTGAAGAAACAGAACTATGTAATAGTCATTGATTTAGGATATATACCGTTCTTGGAAATGGCATCCCATCCTCACTGGGTATCATTTCTAAGCTGGCACTATAACTGGTAGTTCTGTCACTCCTTCAGGCCAGCAGGTCCAAGGTGGTACACTGTGATGGGACTAGTATATCCCATTGTAATACGCTCATTGCTGCACTTTCTTTGCTTTAAAATAGGTCCCTTGATCTGTGTAATGTCTTGTGGTCAATGGATCAGGCTGTAAGCCTGCAGATAGTGGTGCTGACTGAGGACCTATAGGTAAAAAAAGACAAAACTCATACCAAGAAGAGAAGTCAGTTTCCATCAAAATGGAAACTTCTATTCAACACTGTACTGTAGTTCCTAGCCAATGCAATACGAGAAAAAAAAAGAAATAAAGGTATTCAAATTAGGATGGAAAAAATAAAACTATTTTCAGAAGACATGCTTATCTGTGTAGAAAGTGCTAATGAATCCACAAAAAACCCTATGAGAACCAAGAAGTGAATTTAGAAAGGCCATAGAATATATATATATATATATATATATATATATATACACATATATATAAACTTTCAGCTTATGACACTTACATAACAATGGGATCAAAATACATTTACAAATGAAATAAAAACAAAATATAATAAAATTAACAATTAACAGCATCATTTTTATGTGATGGGTTCTTTTTTTCTTTGCTTTATCATGAATATCAGACCACTATATCATCCTACATTGTTTTGAGATGATCATGTCTACTACCCTGTTCCATATGATAACTCCAATTCTTCTTCCGCTCTTTCTATTTCAGCTATTTATACAGCTTTCTGCAACTTATTTGCATTTTAATTGGCTTGAATACTTCATTTGTTTGTTAACTCCTGACTAGTAAGCATAAAAAAGTGATAGAACTTGGACTCCATGCTATTATAATCACAACTACAAATATAAACTTTGGCACTGAAATGTTGTGGCAGTACTCAATTATATGTTATGCCCCAAATGATCCAGAATATGATTATATTAATTAATTTAAAAAGATTTTCATAAAAATATTAAAAAATCACACAGGGACCTTCCATAATAATATAACCATGGATTATACAGAGGTTCATGGATCCCACTTTTGAGAAACACTGTTAAATACCACTCATTTGGCAATAAACTCTATAAAGTCTGGTAGTACCTCTTATATTGTGTGCTGTACATTAGAGCTAGGAACTTTTCAAGCTTTTATGGTACACTGAGAGTGTGCTCAGTGAGGGTTTATTTCTTATTTCCTAACACATAGAGGATATTCTTCTGATATTTATGGGTTAAAATATACCCAAATTCCTCTTCAGTGGACAGAATGCCTGTGACCTATATAAAATTCTAGGCTTCAAATTTCGTTTTCTCTGACTGTAAAAATGAGGACATTTCATATGTGTCATCTAGTTTAAGGAGATGCTCAAATTAATATTCCCTGAATACTAAGCATTAATGCTTTTATACAATGCATGGGAATATGAGCTGTATCTCATTTGAACCTACCACAGCCCTCTGAAGAAGGTTATGCTGTTATCCCCACTTACAGTAATACTTAGGAAAAATAAAGCCCTGAGGCTTAGAGAGAGACAACAATTTGTCTAACATCACGTGACTATTAAGCAGCAGAGGAGGAGTTTGAACTCAGGCAGATTGGTTTTGAACCAGAGTACCAGAACCCCATGTTCCAATGCTCAGTGAATCCTGGAAGCTTCCTGGGTATCCTTGCTTCCTGAGTTCTACAGTTTGCTCCCCAGCTGATTAAGTTGCTTGGAATGCCTGTTACATAAACATTAATAAGGAAACCTCATCTTCGGTTCATGAAGATCCATAAGAAAATGATCTTATTTCTCAATGGGAGTTTAGTAAGTGTATTTGTACTCTGGAGTTTCATGCATCTATTTTTTTAAATATTTTGACTTAGGCAGCTGTGGCTTGCTAGGAGCATTAATGTACTTATGTAAGGATACTGACTTTTTATAGTAAAGAAAGATATGATTCTCAATTTCTTTGATAATCAAAACTTAGCACTCCCCCTTAAAATACCCAAGAAAAGGAACTGCTTCTCCTCCATTTTCTACATTAACTCAGATGGAACTGAAGGAAGTTCACAAGCCATCTGGATTTAATTAGACAGTGCACTGTGTAGATATGCTGGTAGCAGCATTGCTGAGGGGAATTAGCTTTAATGGAAAGAACCTCAAATTTGGAGTCAGGAATTCTGGTTTCTCTCTGGCCTCTGTCACTAACCTCTCACTCTATGTTTTTCTTTTCTTAAAAAAAAAAAAAAAATTATTTATTTTTCCTGCGTTGGGTCTTGGTTGCTGCACACGGGCTTTCTCTAGTTGCAGCGAGCGGGGGCTACTCTTCGTTGCAGTGCACGGGCTTCTCATTGCGGTGGCTTCTCTTGTTGCGGAGCATGGGCTCTAGGCGCGCGGGCTTCAGTAGTTGTGGCACGCGGGCTCAGCAGTTGTGACTTGGGGGCTCTAGAGTGGAGGCTCAGTAGTTGTGGCGCAAGGGTTTAGTTGCTCCATGGCATGTGGGATCTTCCCAGACCAGGGATCAAACCTGTGTCCCCTGCATTGGCAGGCGGATTCTTAACCACTGCACCACAAGGGAAGTCCCTATGTTTTTCTTTTATCAAAAGAAAAGAATATCTCCTCTGGTAACTCACTGAGTTTTACTTTTACTTTGGAGATCAGATAATATTTCAAAAAGCACAAATCACCTCTGAATACAAAAGATTCTTTTATTATTATTATTATAGTACTACAGAATTTAAACCATGTTTGTTGTTATTGTTGTTTTTAACAACTTTTATCAATATATGATAATTAAACGTCTTTGTCATTTGTTACTATTTGGTTGGACCAAAAATGGTGAGCAGGACATTTTGAGGCTCTATTTTTGGAGTCTAGTATCTCTGTATAACCTCCCTGAGCCACAGAAGCCCTCAATCATGCAAGTAGAGTTTGCCTTTATTTGCAGACTTCCTCTCCCCTTCCTATTTCCCTCAGGTTTCAGAAGTTGAAATATTCAGGCATGCACACAGGAAGTCAAAGAGTTATTACTGATTCCATAATGGGATGAGGATTCCAAAACAGTTCAAATGAGAGAAAAATAATCTGCAGATAGCATGTAATTAGCCAGCTGTGGCTGAGGGGAACCAGCTTCTATTAGGGGAATCTTGTATTAAATAATAGCAGCGTGCATTTAGCTGATTTTGGCCCTAGTTAGGAAACGTAGTGACTCTGCACAAAGTTTGCTCTTATAAAGATATTAGTAGCCATCCTCATTTCATGACCAAATATTTGGAAATTTGGGACATGCAGTGTGTTTCTGAAAAATGGTCAACTGTTCGTTAGGCAGTTTGCAGTAGGAGGGGTGAAAAGATTCCGTATCTCCATTTATATTAGACTCTCAGCACCAGTCTTGCTCCTTTGGGAAGTCAGAGGAAGATAAATAGACAAAAAACAAACAAACAAAAAAAGCAAACAAAAAACTAGCACATGAGCACTGAAAACCTAAAAGCATCAAGAATATATATTTTTTTTGCCAAAACCACTCTTCCAGGAGGCTTAGTCTGATTTAGTAGCTGAAAAACAGATTTTCATTAGTTTTCTTCCCCATCATCAAATTTTAATTTTGTATTTTTCTAATTTCTTTAAAAAATATTTTAAAGTATTATTACAAAGATGGTATGTGGTTTTAGTAGAAACATTTTATAGTTATTGCTAAACAGAAATGAAATAAGATGAAAAAAGCAATCAACTTGCACTAACCATGGGGTTTATCATCATCCTTGCTGACCTTAGCTTACTGACCAGTGAAGATTAAATCAGGTAAGTGGGGACTTCCCTGGTGGTGCAGAGGATAAGATTCCATGCTCCCAATGCAGGGGGCCTGGGTTTGATCCCTCATCAGGGAACTAGATCCCACCTGCATGAAGCAACTAAGGAGCCCAGGAGCTGCAACTAAGGAGCCAGCAAGCCGCGACTAAGGAGCCTACCTGCCACAACTAAGGCTTGGTGCAATGAAAAAAATAAATAAATATTAAAAAAATAATAAATCAGTTAAGTGATGTTATAGTCCTTTAAAAGGGTCCAGTTGAATATAGAATAATAAGAGCTAACCCTCACTGAGTGCTTACCATGTGCCAGACATTGTTCTGACCACTGTGCAAGTATCCTTCTGACAACCCCAGATAGGTACTGTTATCCCCATCACAGAGATAACAAATGTCAAAGATATTTAGTAATTCACCCAGGGTCACAAAACTAGTAAGGGACAGAACCTGAATTCAAACCCAGCAGTCTGACTCCAGAGCCCATACCCTAAACCAAGAGTCATCAAATTACATCCCAAAAGCCAAATCTGGCCCTGCCACTTGTTTTTGTTAATAAAGTTTTAGTGGAACACACACACATCAATCATAATCTTAAAACTAAGAGATAAACCTTGCTGATTATCAGTAGGTATGTCCATGGTTTTCCAATTCTTTCCTTTTTTTTTTGATGAGAAAGGGAAGAGATGATATTGTCTAAGAGTAGGGCATTTGTTAAACTTAATATTTATTACCAATTCCAGACAACTACCACTCAAAGAATTTATAAGACAGACGTGTTCTACATTACCTCAAAGAGAACAGAACATAAATTCATTAAACTGTTTGCATCTATCTATTAGATAGGGCTAAACCCTCAGACAGATTTTGATCATGTTGGTTTTGATAAGCACAGCTAGCTATATTGTTGTATAGCTCACGACTCAATTTAAATACTGATTTATGCCTTAACACTCAGTAGGATTCTGAAAATGCTACTAAGTTTTAGACCCTGGTTTGGAAGTCAACAACTGTGTGATGTAAACATATATTTTAAAATATATACTGAATCCTGCGTACCTAGAACCCCTGCTCTGCAGCAAGAGAAGCCACCACAATGAGAACCCCGCGCACCTCAACGTAGAGTAGCCCCTGCTCGCCGCAACTAGAGAAAGCCCACGTGCAGCAACGAAGATCCAACGCAGCCAAAAATAAATAAATAAATAAATAAATAAATTTTTAAAATAAATAAATAAAATAAAATATAAACACCAGTCATTCCTGAAAACAAGACAAAAACAAAACTCTAAAGGCCAGCAATAAGTGAACATCAACATGTGCTTATTAAGCCCTGCTATGAGAACTATAAAATAGATATTAGAAAGATAACATCTCTATTTTTAAGAAGCATAAACCTTGCTGTAATAAAGTTTACTCTCTTCACGAACAGGGCTCCTTGCCAGTATATATGCATTGTTTAAAGCACATATCCCAGCTTATCCTATTCTATGGGGACTGTGAGTCTTTCATTGCCTTTGAACTATAACACTGTTATAAAATAACAGCTAATCTACAACAAGTTGATACAATTGTAGATACAATAAGTTGTAGATAACTGAAAGCAGTACAAAAGAATTCTTCTCTATAGATACATAAATAAATTCTGTCCAGTGTAAGTTCAAAGACTTCCCTCCTCCACTATGGAGGCCAGTTGTGGCTGTTTCCATAGTGGAAATTTGCAAATTCATTTCAACATTCCTGATCTATAATAATGTCTATTCTTCAGATACTTTTTTGAACTGGTTAAAACGTTACCAGTTCTCTTATTTATTTAATGAGTTAGGTAAAAATCTTTGACATGTGTTCATTGTATACTTGTTAAAAAATTATCCCTTAACATGAGCTTAGGCTCTAGAGTCAATCAGTCATAGATCCTAATCCTAGTTTAGCTATTGCTAGCTGTGTAACATTAGGCAAAAAATTACCCTCCCTATTAATAATACCTGCCTCATTAAACTGTTGTGGGATTATGTGACATGTTACTTCTATTCTGAAACTTAAGACACACGTGATGAAATAAAATTTGTATTTTAAGGCAAAAGAATTTTTTTAAAAAAAGAAATATAGTTGATTTACAATGTTAATTTCTGCTGTATAGCAAAGTGATTCAGTTATACATATATATATATATATATATATATATATATATATATACACACACACACCCATACACACACACACACACACACATTCTTTTTCATATTCTTTTCCATTATGGTTTATCACAGGATATTGAATACTGTGTTATAGAGTAAGACCTTGTTGTTTATCCATTCTATATATAACATTGATAGTTTGTATCTGCTAATCCCAAACTTCGAACCCATCCCTCCTCCACACCCCTTGGTAACCACAAGTCTGTTCTCTATGTCTGTGAGTCTGTTTCTGTTTCATAGATAAGTTGATTTGTGTAATATTTTAGTTTCCATGTATAAGTGATGTTTGGTATTTATCTTTCTCTGACTTACTTCATTTAGTATGATAATCTCTAGGTCCATCCATGTTCCTGCAAATGTCATTATTTCATTCTTTTTTTTACAGCTGAGTAGTATTCCATTGTATATATATACCACATCTTCTTTATCCATTCATCTGTTGATGGACATTTAGGTTGTTTCTATGTCTTGGCTATTGTGAATAGTGCTGCTATGAACACAGGGGTGCATGTATCTTTTTAAATTATAGTTTTGTCTGGATATATGTCCAGGAGTGGGATTTCTGGATCATATGGCAACTCTATTCTTAGTTTTTTGAGGAACCTCCATACTGTTTTCCATAGTGGCTGCACCAACATTCTAACCAATAGAGTAGGAGGGTTACTTTTTCTCCACACCCTCTGCAGCATTTGTTATTTGTAGACTATTTAATGATGGCCATTCTGACCAGTGTGAGGTAGTACTCCATTGTAGTTTTTATCTGCATTTCTCTGATAATTAACGATGTTGAGCACCTTGTCATGTGTAAGGCAAGATAAATTTAAACACAAATTTTTTTTCTCTGCCTGTTTGGGCCTCCTCCCTCCCCTGTAGTGTGCATCGTGCATCTGCACTATGCATTAACCAGAACACCCCAATGGCAGAAATACCTGATCAACCATAAAGATCCATTTTTCTTCTTTGGATGCCAACGATGTAACTCCCGAGAAAACAACACTCCTTTATCAATCCTGTAAGGGGTCCCAATGGCCCACCACTTGCCTTGTACGTGCAGATATCTTTGGTGAAATTTACGTACAGGTATAAAGACACAGACGTAGAGAATGGACTTGAGGACACGGGGAGGGTTCCCAGGGTAAGCTGGAACGAAGTGAGAGAGTGGCATGGACATATATACACTACCAAATGTAAAACAGATAGCTAGTGGGAAGCAGCCGCATAGCACAGGGAGATCAGCTCGGTGCTTTGTGACCACCTAGAGGGGTGGGATAGGGAGGGTGGGAGGGAGGGAGATGCAAGAGGGCAGAGATATGGGGACATATGTCTATGTATAGCTGATTCACTTTGTTATAAAGCAGGAACTAACACACCATTGTAAAGCAATTATACTCCAATAAAGATGTTAAAAAAAACATACGTACTATGCCAACATATCATTTCCCTTAAAGATAGCGACTGGTATGGAACAGACTGGGTCAGACAACCTGGGGAAATTCTGGACCCCACCTAATGGAAGTTCTTAGCTTAAACACTTACTTATGACCTTATTAATGTCACTAGCTATGTTACTTGTATTCCGCCTATTTTATAAGATTATTGTTCCTTGAATTACCAAATATGTGACTGAGTCTCTCATAAAAATAATGATGACCAGGTGACTTGAAATGACTGACCAAATATATAATTTTATAAGATCAATAATTGTAATAGTGTAACTCTAGATATGGGAAGAAGCAACAAGAGGGAACCATATCCTGGAATATAATAGACTAGTAAAACAGGGTGTCCAGAGGCTTTGGGCTACTATTAACAGGGCATAGTCCAATAATAGGACACTAAGTGGCCTATCAATGAAACACTTGCTTGACCTGGGAATGAGCATTTCTAGCACCATGGAACACATTGGTCACAAAATGTCTCCCAAACCTTGGACAAAATGAAGGCAAAAAGGGAGGGGATTGTAAAATAAAGAATACTGCCCACCATTCAGTTCTATAAGAATCAAGTCATTAGCTACTGCAGTTGCTGACCTATGATACACTCTGACGGGAATTCAGGGTGAAGATCAGGATGAGTTACTTTGTGCTCTAATAAAACTGGCACAACTAGCCCTCAAATAGTTAAATATTTTCAGGAGAAAATTTTATGAACCCAGTTTCTTGCATCTTCCCATACTTAGGAAAGTACTAAAACCATTAACTAAGATATCTGTTCCTCACGAACAGCAGTAACCTACTATCAAGACGTGTGTTTGACTGCATGTACCTTTTTACCAAAATTACATATATGCCTCCCTCTCCCCTTACCTCTTCAGAACAGTCTTCAGAGCTTTCTGAAGGACTGTCTCCCAGGTTATAATCCTCAGGTTGACTAGAACAGACTGATCTATTTCTTTCTTAGATTGACCATTAATTACTTTTACATCGACACACTCAACAACAATTAAAACAATGTTTTTTAAAGAATTAGCAGACCCACCACCAGAGCCTCTCATGAAGCCTCTTAAGATAGCCTCAGCCACCAGAGGCAAGACAGAAGAAGCAAGAAAAACTACAATCCTGCAGCCTGTGGAACAAAAACCACATTCACAGAAAGATAGACAAGATGAAAAGGCAGAGGGCTACATACCAGATGAAGGAACAAGATAAAACCCCAGAAAAACAACTAAATGAAGAGGAGATAGGCAACCTTCCAGAAAAAGAATTCAGAATAATGATAGTGAAGATGATCCAGGACCTCGGAATAAGAATGGAGGCAAATATCGAGAAGATGCAAGAAATGTTTAACAAAGACCTAGGAGAATTAAAGAACAAACAAACAGAGATGAATAATACAATAACTGAAATGAAAACTACACTAGAAGGAATCAATAGCAGAATAACTGAGGCAGAAGAACGGATAAGTGACCTGGAAGACAGAATGGTGGAATTCACCGCTATGGAACAGAATAAAGAAAAAAGAATGAAAAGAAGTGAAGACAGCCTAAGAGACCTCTGGGACAACATTAAACGCAACAACATTCGCATTATAGGGGTCCCAGAAGGAGAAGAGAGAGAGAAAGGACCAGAGAAAATATTTGAAGAGATTATAGTCAAAAACTTCCCTAACATGGGAAAGGAAATAGCCACCCAAGTCCAGGAAGCGCAGAGAGTCCCATACAGGATAAACCCAAGGAGAAACACGCCGAGACACATAGTAATCAAATTAGCAAAAATTAAAGACAAAGAAAAATTATTGAAAGCAGCAAGGGAAAAACGACAAATAACATACAAGGGAACTCCCATAAGGTAAACAGCTGATTTCTCAGGAGAAAGTCTACAAGCCAGAAGGGAGTGGCATGATATACTTAAAGTGATGAAAGGGAAGAACCTACAACCAAGATTACTCTACCCGGCAAGGATCTCATTTAGATTTGATGGAGAAATCAAAAGCTTTACAGACAAGCAAAAGCTAAGAGAATTCAGCACCACCAAACCAGCTCTACAACAAATGCTAAAGGAACTTCTCTAAGTGGGAAACACAAGAGAAGAAAAGGACCTACAAAAACAAACCCAAAACAATTAAGAAAATGGTCATGGGAACATACATATCAATAATTACCTTAAAAGTGAATGGATTAAATGCTCCAACCAAAAGACACAGGCTTGCTGAATGGATACAAAAACAAGACCCATATATATGCTGTCTACAAGAGACCCACTTCAGACCTAGGGACACATACAGACCGAAAGTGAGGGGATGGAAAAAGATATTCCATGCAAATGGAAATCAAAAGAAAGCTGGAGCAGCTATACTCATACCAGATAAAATAGACTTTAAAATAAAGAATGTTACAAGAGACAAGGAAGGACACTACATAATGATCAAGGGATCAATCCAAGAAGAAGATATAACAATTATAAATATATATGCACCCAACATAGGAGCACCTCAATACATAAGGCAACTGCTAACAGCTAGAAAAGAGGAAATCGACAGTAACACAATAATAGTGGGGGACTTTAACACCTCACTTACACCAATGGACAGATCATCCAAAATGAAAATAAATAAGGAAACAGAAGCTTTAAATGACACAATAGACCAGATAGATTTAATTGATATTTACAGGACATTCCATCCAAAAACAGCAGATTACACTTTCTTCTCAAGTGCACATGGAACGTTCTCCAGAATAGATCACATCTTGGGTCACAAATCAAGCCTTGGTAAATTTAAGAAAACTGAAATCACATCAAGCATCTTTTCTGACCACAATGCTACAAGATTAGAAATGAATTACAGGGAAAAAAACGTGAAAAGCACAAACACATGGAGGCTAAACAATACATTACTAAATAACCAAGAGATCACTGAAGAGATCAAAGAGGAAATCAAAAAATACCTAGAGACAAATGACAATGAAAACACGACGATCCAAAACTTATGGGATGCAGCAAAAGCAGTTCTAAGAGGGAAGTTTATAGCTATACAAGCCTACCTCAAGAAACAAGAAAAATCTCAAGTAAACAATCTAACCTTACACCTAAAGGAACTAGAGAAAGAAGAACAAACAAAACCTAAAGTTAGCAGAAGGAAAGAAATCATAAAGATCAGAGCAGAAATGAATGAAATAGAAACAAAAAAAACAATAGCAAAGATCAATAAAACTAAAAGCTGGTTCTTTGCGAAGATAAACAAAATTGATAAACCATTAGCCAGACTCATCAAGAAAAAGAGGGAGAGGACGCAAATCAATGAAATTAGAAATGAAAAAGGAGAAGTTACAACAGACACCACAGAAATACAAAGCATCCTAAGAGCCTACTACAAGCAACTCTAGGCCAATAAAATGGACAACCTGGAAGAAATGGACAAATTCTTAGAAAGGTATAACCTTCTAAGACTGAACCAGGAAGAAACAGAAAATATGAACAGACCCATCACAAGTAATGAAATTGAAACTGTGATTAAAAATCTTCCAACAAACAAAAGTTCAGCACCAGATGGCTTCACAGGTGAATTCTATCAAACATTTAGAGAAGAGCTAATACCTATCCTTCTCAAACTCTTCCAAAAAACTGCAGAGGAAGGAACACTCCCAAACTCATTCTATGAGGCCACCATCACCCTGATACCAAAACCAGACAAAGATACTACAAAAAAAGAAAATTACAGGACAATATCACTGATGAAGATAGATGCAAAAATCCTCAACAAAATACTAGCAAACAGAATCCAACAACACATTAAAAGGATCATACACCACGATCAAGTGGGATTTATCCCACTTATGCAAGGATTCTTCACTATATGCAAATCAATCAATGTGATACACCATATTAACAAAGTGAAGAATAAAAACCATATGATCCTCTCAGTAGGTGCAGAAAAAGCTTTTGACAAAATTCAACACCCATTTATGATAAAAACTCTCCAGAAAGTGGGCATAGAGGGAACCTACCTCAACATAATAAAGGCCATATACGACAAACCCACAGCAAACATCATTCTCAATGGTGAAAAACTGAAAGCATTTCCTCTAAGATAAGGAACAAGACAAGGATGTCCACTCTCACCACTATTATTCAACATAGTTTTGGAAGTCCTAGCCACGGCAATCAGAGAAGAAAAAGAAAGAAAAGGAATACAAATTGGAAAAGAAGAAGTAAAACTGTCACTGTTTGTGGATGACATGATACTATACATAGAGAATCCTAAAGATGCCACCAGAAAACTACTAGAGCTAATCAATGAATTTGGTAAAGTTGCAGGATACAAAATTAATGCACAGAAATCTCTTGCATTCCTATACACTAACAACAAAACATCAGAAAGGGAAATTAAGGAAACAACCCCATTCACCACTGCAACAAAAAGAATAAAATACCTAGGAATAGACCTACCTAGGGAGACAAAAGGCCTGTATGCAGAAAACCAGAAGACACTGATTAAAGAAATTAAAGTTGATACCAACAGATGGAGAGATATACCATGTTCTTGGATTGGAAGAATCAATATTGTGAAAATGACTATACTACCCAAAGCAATCTACAGATTCAATGCAATCCCTATCAAATTACCAATGGCATTTTTTACGGAACTAGAACAAATCATCTTAAAATTTGTATGGAGACACAAAAGACCCCAAATAGCCAAAGAAGTCTTGAGGGAAAAAAAGCGGAGCTGGAGGAATCAGACTCCCTGACTTCAGACGATACTACAAAGCTACAGTAATGAAGACAATATGGTACTGGCACAAAAACAGAAACACAGATCAATGGAACAAGATAGAAAGCCCAGAAATAAACCCACGCACTTATGGTCGACTAATCTATGACAAAGGAGGCAAAGATATACAATGGAGAAAAGACAGTCCCTTCAATAAGTGGTGCTGGGAGAACTGGACAGCTACATGTAAAAGAATGAAATTAGAATACTCCCTAACAACATACACAAAAATAAACTCAAAATGGATTAAAGACCTAAATGTAAGACCGGACACTATAAAACTCTTAGAGGAAAACATAGGAAGAACACTCTTTGACATCAATCACAGCAAGATCTTTTTTGATCCACCTCCTAGAGTAATGGAAATAAAAACAAAAATAAACAAATGGGACCTAATGAAACTTCAAAGCTTTTGCACAGCAAAGGAAACCATAAATAAGACGAAAAGACAACCCTCAGAATGGGAGAAAATATTTGCAAACGAATCAACGGACAAAGGATTAATCTCCAAAATATATAAACAGCTCATTCAGCTCAATATTAAAGAAACAAACAACCCAATCCAAAAATGGGCAGAAGACGTAAATAGACATTTCTCCAAAGAAGACATACAGATAGCCAAGAAGCACATGAAAAGCTGCTCAACATCACTAATTATCAGAGAAATGCAAATCAAAACTACAATGAGGTATCACCTCACACCAGTTAGAATGGGCATCATCAGAAAATCTACAAACAACAAATGCTGGAGAGGGTGTGGAGAAAAGGGAACCCTCTTGCACTGTTGGTGGGAATGTAAATTGATACAGCCACTATGGAGAACAGTATGGAGGTTCCTTAAAAAACTAAAAATAGATTTACCATATGATCCAGCAATCCCACTACTGGGCATATACCCAGAGAAAACCATAATTCAAAAAGACACATGTACCCCAATATTCATTGCAGCACTATTTACAATAGCCAGGACATGGAAGCAACCTAAATGCCCATCGACAGATGAATGGATAAAGAAGAAGTGGTACATATATACAATGGAATATTACTCAGCCATAAAAAGTAACGAAATTGAGTCATTTGTTGAGACGTGGATGGATCTAGAGACTGTCATACAGAGTGAAGTAAGTCAAAAAGAGAAAAACAAATATCGTATATTAATGCATGTATGTGGAAACTAGAAAAATGGTACAGATGAGCCGGTTTGCAGGGCAGAAGCTGAGACACAGATGTAGAGAACAGACATATGGACACCAAGGGGGGAAAACTGCGGTGGGGTGGGGATGGTGGTGTGCTGAATTGGGCGATTGGGATTGACATGTATACACTGATGCGTATAAAATTGATGACTAATAAGAACCTGCAGTATAAAAAAACAAACAGGGCTTCCCTGGTGGCGCAGCGGTTGAGAGTCTGCCTGCCAATGCAGGGAACATGGGTTCGGGCCCTGGGCCGGGAGGATCCCACATGCCACGGAGCAGCTGGGCCCGTGCGCCACAACTACTGAGCCTGCGCTCTAGAGCCCGCGAGCCACAACTACTGAGCCCACGTGTCACAACTACTGAAGCCCACGTGCCTGGAGCCTGTGCTCCGCAACAAGGGAGGCCACCGCAATGAGAAGCCCGCGCACCGCAACAAAGAGTGGCCCCTGCTCGCCACAACTAGAGAAAGCCCACGCACAGCAACGAAGACCCAACGCAACCAAAAATAAATAAATAAAATAAATAAATTTATTAAAAAAAACAAAAACAAACAAACAAACAAAACAACTAATACTAAACTTTCATTGGGTTATTTGTATGGAAATATGTTAATATAAATGTTTCAACCATTACGTGAAAAAAAAAAAAGGAATTACCATATGATCCAGCAATCCCACTACTGGGCATATACCCAGAGAAAACCACAATTCAAAAAGACACATGCACCCCAATGTTCACTGCAGCACTATTTACAATAGCCAGGTCATGGAAGCAACCTAAATGCCCATCGACAGATGAGTGGATAAAGAAGAAGTGGTACATATATACAATGGAATATTACTCAGCCATAAAAAGGAACAAAATTGGGTCATTTGTTGAGACGTGGATGGATCTAGAGCCTGTCATACAGAGTGAAGTAAGTCAGAAAGAGAAAAACAAATATCATATATTAACGCATGTATGTGGAACCTAGAAAAATGGTACAGATGAACCGGTTTGCAGGGCAGAAGTTGAGACACAGATGTAGAGAACAAACGTATGGACACCAAGGGGGGAAAGCCGTGGGGGTTGGGGATGGTGGTGTGATGCATTGGGCGATTGGGATTGACATGTATACACTGATGTGTATAAAATGGATGACTAATAAGAACCTGCTGTATAAAAAAATAAATAAAATAAAATTCAAAAATTAAAAAAACAAAAACAAAAACAAACAAAAAAATTAGAATCTTTAGACATGGAGTTGGACATTGGTATTTTATGTAATGTCCTCAGGTGAAAGTAATGTGTGGGTAGTTTTTTGGCAATCACTAACTACAAGGAGATGCTCCTTTGAATAAGAATCGACAGGCAGTGAACAAACCTTCATTGCAGGGCATTGTTCTAGGTACCACAGAGGATACAAAAAACAACCAAAACTTGTCTCTGTACTCAAGGAGCTTTCAGCTACTTGTAGGAGAAAACTTCCCCTGGGAAAAATATAAATAGCCAAAGGCTACAAGTGCTGGGTGTATGTGTGGGTAGAAACTAAATGCTGCAGAAATTTAGAGGTGAGAAGTCAATGGAAGTTGGAATAGCCAAAGGTCTCATGGCAGAGGAGGGAGGTCACTGAAGATTTACAGGGATATGAAGTCAAGAAATGCCATCCTTGACTTTTTCACATCAACTTTGGGACATATTTTCAGGAGTATGGTGGGCTTCTTGAAACTCTCGTATGTTTGTGGCCTATATTTTTAAGACACCACAAAACCTTTGTAAATAGAATTCGTTATTTCTGTAAAATTTCAATTCTCAGAACAGCTCTTGAATGCAATGCTACTGCTACTCTCTGTTTAAGAAACTGACACTTAGAAATAAGTGATAGCTATGAGGAAGTGTGGTATATAGGCAGGTGCATATTAGACTTGAGGGAACAAGCATGTAACCTCTGAGGATCCTATATTCAGACAACTTGCCAATGTTTCTCAGAAAAGTCAGTGTTCCTTTTGCCTGTTTGGTCTCTTCCTAGGTCACACAGGAAGGACAAACTTTCCCATAAGCAGCTGGGCAAAGCTCTAATGGCCCGATCCTCTGTCTAGCAGCCTACAGCCTCCTTCTCTGTATGTGGAATTGAAATTAGTCCTTGACTGTTCTCTCGGTAAGAACCAGCAATTTCATTTCTACTCATTTCGACACAGTTTCTTTGCTATCGGACCTAAGGGTTTTATACAGAAAAGAAAAAGCATTGATATTATGTACATTTTGTCTCCTTTCAAGAGTATCCTTTTTCACACATGGAGTTCAAGATATCTAGACTTTCATTTCTGAGAATCACACCTTTGTAACACTTTTGTCAAAAGAAACTCATTAACTTTTCCTAATGGAAATGTTAGAGGCATCACATGCTTATTTGAAGTTTTATTCTAACAGGGTTGGCATAAGATCCTTTTTTTGGGGGGTCTGACTGAACACTGACCCCAATTACTGGCATTTTTTGTGCTTCAGTGCTGCTGTTTCAGAATAAAAACCAATAACAACACTACAGAAAAGCTTTATAAACTTCCCTAGTGAGTCTATAGCTCATTTCTCTTTCTTTCATGGTCACTGAATTGATTTTTCCTTGTTGCTTGTACATGGCATTCAATTATAGTGCATTGCCAGAATCAGATGACAACCTGCTATCAGAGAAACTGTAGAACTTGAAGGGAAAATACAGATTTTTAAGGCTTCTCCATGGATAACACCCCAGTCTTTGGCTTTCTATTCTGGAAAGCTTGTCACAATTTTAGGTTGCTCTATCAGGTAGTTTTGATCTTGCCTTTTTTGAGAATGTATCAGTTGCCACTATTAAGAGTAATGTGTAAAATTGGTTTAATTTTCTATTTGGAGGTATCTCTAAAATATAAATGGAGTAATTGTTTTTTTCAGGGGTCCTCTGGAGTTGATCTTTAAATCAGGCTATTAAAAATGAGTTAGCTTCCACCAAAAGAAAAAAGTAAAACAACAAAAAAAATTGGGTAGCCACTATGGAAAACAGTATGGAGGTTTCTCAAAAAGCTAAAAATAGAACTACCATATGACCCAGCAATCCTTCTCCTGAGTATATATCCAAAAAAAACCCCAAAACACTAACTTGAAAAGATACATGAGCCCCAATGTTCATAGTAGCATTATTTACAGTTGCCAAGATATGGAAACAACCTAAGTATTCATCAACAGATGAATGGATAAAGAAGATGTGGTGTGTGTATATACATACACACACACACACACACACACACACACACACACACACACACACACACAATGGAATACTACTCAGCCATTAAAAAGAACGAAATTCTGCCATTTGCAGCAACATGGATGAACTTGGAGGGCATTATGCTAAGTGAAATAAGAGAAAGAAAAATACTGTATAATACCACTTATATGTGGAATCTAAAAAATACAACAAGCTAGTGAATATAACAAAAAAGCAGCAGACTCACAGATGTAGAGAATAAACTAGTGGTTACCAGTGGGGAAGGTGGGGTAGGGCAATACAGGGGTGGGAGAGTGGGAGGAATAAACTATTGGGTATAAGATAGGCTCAAGGATGTATTGTATAACACGGGGAAGATGCCAATATTTTGAAATAACTGTAAATGCAAAGTAAATCTCAAAATTGTATAAAAAATAAAAATTTTTTAATTAAAAAAATGAGTTAGTCTCCTCCACCAAAAGAAAAAAGTAAAACAAAAACGAAGACATATACCCTGGTTACAGGATTCAACCCAGTGGAATGACAAAGGATAAGAGCTGTGAAGTTTCCCTTTCAGGAAACCAGTTCAAATTGAAACAGGAGGCCCAAATTGACTCTAGAAGGAAAGTCTAGAAAAAAATGGAAATAAAGTATATGACAGGTTGCATTTGTGAGCAATTCTATTGAAATGCTGGGTGCTAGAGGATGTAAAAAGACGTTAAGTGTAAACACAAAGAAAACCAAGTGAATTCTTTTAAAAGAGGCAATAAATAACTCTAGGAAAAGCCAAAATTATGTTCAGAGAAAGAAAATAATATCATGACTCGGCACAGCAGTGAATTATATTTATATAATTACATTAACCTAAAGTTAATTCTTAAAAACATGGACATAAATACCATAAGAAACAGATAAGATACTTGAAAGTAGCTGCCTTTGGAAAATGGGGTTGATGTTGCTAGGGGTGGAGGAGCAGCTATTTGTTTGCTTGGTTTGTTTTAGTGTAAGCTGCTAGCACTATTTGACTTTTAAAACTTTGCACCTATATGATTTTGATTTAAAAATTAAACATTTAAAACACAAGTTTGTATTTCTAGCCCTTTTAGCATAAGTACAAGCTTGGCATGTTTTCCTCAGTGTTCGTGGAGCAGTGCTGAAGGAGGGGATTGGCTTTTTAAGCATATGGCCTAGCAAGACTTTGGTGGGATTGGTAGGATGGAGGAAGAGCCTTAGGACTGGGGTTCTGTCTGGAAGAGCCCTGGACAAATTTTGTTATTAACCTCTGTTGGCATTGATCCAGCCCTGATGAATAAGGAGAGAGGATTTCATCAACCTCAGAGGGCTGCGTTCTGTGTGTTCCTCTGGGCTGCTGAGCTTTTCCTTGCCATTATTGGCTATTGGCCCAAACATAATTCTCATTATGAAAAACGTTCTTCCAGGCCGCCTGGGTGTGCAATGGGCTTGTGTTTAACTCTTGGATGTGTCAAAGCACCTTGCTGGATCTAAGGTCTTTGGATGAATACGGATACAAGAGGCTGAGGAACTAGAACGCATTTTGAAAAAAAATGGACAAGGATTTATCTTGAACACCTGTCTGTGAGCAGACATGCTCTATACCTTCTTATTCATCCTTAAAGCAATTTTTCTCAGTTTGCAAAATAGCACCCAAAGCATGGTGATAAGTTTGGGTTAGTAATGACATTTTTTTCACTCGAGTAAGTTTCAAAATCTTATATCAGCTGGCTTTTGTAGCATGGCTAATTATATGCATGCATTAATGTTCTGTCATGCCTTAGTCACTCAAACACAGCAAAAATGCTTCTGGGACTGGAAACTGGTCATTTGAGTTGAGGTATGTGATTTTTTAATGATCTGAAACAGTGGAGTTGTTTACACTCAGGTTAAGAATTAAAGGAGAAGCACATTCTAGTTTAGGCTCAGATTAAGAAGGAACATGATATGTGTTTGGGGAAAGAAATGAACATTAGTTAAACGTCTACAAT
The DNA here is from genome assembly GCF_009873245.2 of Balaenoptera musculus. NCBI lineage: Eukaryota > Metazoa > Chordata > Mammalia > Artiodactyla > Balaenopteridae > Balaenoptera > Balaenoptera musculus. Next base: position 74,247,828 of record NC_045800.1, on the reverse strand, counting down.
GTACCAGGCACTTTACATATATTATTTCATTAATCCCCGAAAAAACACTGAATTATTCTTAAAGTCAAGATCCAGAAAGGTCATGTGACTTTTCTAAGGACTTCTAGCTAGTGAGTTGCGGAGCTCGAATTTTAAACAAAGTTTGGCTAGAAACCAAAAAAGAAAGAGGTTGAACAATTTTTACCAACATAAGTCCACGTGCAACAAAGTCACTTGTAAAACTTGTTAAAAAGTGGAAATTGTAGGGCTCCATTCCCGACCTACTAAGTCAGAATTTCTGGGAGAAAGGCCAGGGAATACCCGGTGACTTTTATGTACCCCAGAGTTTGAGAACCACTATATGGTAATTGTAAACTGTGCTCCAATTGTTTTGCAGAATATATGGTATTACCCTTCAATTAAACTTCCTTCAAGATTAGCCTTGTTTTATCACTTCTATTTCTCATTCTCCATGTATGCTGTCACAATTTTGGGGAACTACATACAGAAAATATCAGAAGATCACATTTTAGACTCAAATGGGGCCACAAAGAATTAGCATTTTCTCCTTAGACTAAGTTTATGGGGTAGTCATACAAAACAACAGTGGAGTAGTAAGAATAAGAGCTGAGGAATTTTCTGTGTGTGCATCCAGGGTAAGAACCATGACTGTGCTGCGTCTGTTTACTGTGGCCTCTTAACTATTGATACTTGTTTTAACACACAAGCATAGATTTTCTCCCCGCCCATTCTGATGGGTCAGTGGCTATGTGCTAGTCCTATTTTATTCTTTCTTTCTCTTTCTTCTGTGCTTATGCACAGGTTATTCCTTGAATAGCTTAGAATTTGAGAAGACTAAATGAATGTTTCCAGAACCCCTGGAAAGGTTATTACCAGAAATTTAATAAAAACCTAAATACAGACAGAAATCAAGTGCAACGCAAAATTAAGAAAACATAGGAAAGGGGGTGAAAACAATGGGAGAGTTTGTACTGGGCCATTTTTTCCATAAACCCAAATAAAAGGGCCATGCCCTAAATATAACAGAGCAGAAACGACAGGATGAAAAGAGATAAGGGCAATGTATTCTCTTCCTACTGCGTCCCTTTCCAAAAAGGGAAACTTGTTCATGTAGAAAGGTGGGAGGTTTAGATTTTGGTACCAGTTTGGTTTTCCTTTTCTAATAATTCAGTGTATTTTAAAATAGGAGAGTGTAAGGTTACCAGTTCAATCTGGGATATTCATTCTGAATTTAACAAATATTTATTGCATGGCTTCTATATTAAAGTCCTCTGAGTTTTGAAATACTGAACTCCTACTCAGGGAATCAGGACACACCAGTTCTAATCTCAATTAGTTGTATGACTTCAAAATGGTCACTCATTTCCTTTGACCCTCAATTGCTTTCTCTGTAAAAGTAAAGCAGATAGTACTGAGGCTCTTTCAAGCTCTGTGAGTCTGTGTCTCGTTTACAATTGTGCCACAAGGAGAGTCTGAATATCTTCTTTGGTGGATTAGGAGATTCTGAGTGAGGTTATCATAAGTTTGTTTAAATTGATGAAAAATTATAATTGTACCAGAAGACACTTAAAGCCAAGTTGATAGTGATTATTTTAGATAATATATTCAGTTAATAGGAGTCCAATCAAGGCTCCTAGTCAGCATCTGTCTGTTTCTGAGACAGTTATCAAGTTAGCTGTTCTGCTGATAAAATAAAATGCTAACGTTTAATGTGTAAAGTGGATAGGAGAAACTGGTAAAATATTTGCATCCTCATCACCCTGAGGTGAAAACTTCTGTGCATACTATTGTATTCCAGCTGTTTCTGAACAGCTTTATTGAGGTATTTATTGATGTACAGAGAGTTTTATTGATGTACCATAAACTGCACATATTTAAAGTGTACAATCTCCTAAGTTTTGACATATGACATTGTCCACATGTTAAATATGACCTATGAATCCATCACTACACTAAAGATACTGAACATGTACAGCACTCTCAAAAGACCCCTTTTGCCCCTTTGTCATCTCTCCCACCCTTCCCCACAACACCCCGTCCTGCTCACCCACCTGGCAGCCAGTGATCTGCTTTCTGTCACTATACATTAGTTTGCATTTACTAGAATTTTATATAAATAGAATTACATAGTAGTTTGTATTCTTTTTTTTGTCTGGTGTCTTAAGCTGAGCACTTATTTTGAGATTCATCCATACTGTTGCATGCATCAAGAATTCACTCCTTTTATTGCTAAATAGTATTTCACTGTATGGATATAATATATTTTATTTTTCCATTGACCTATTGATGGACATCTGGGTTGATGACAGTTTGGGGCTGTTACAAATACAGCTGTTATGGACATCTGTATACAAGTCTTTATATGGACATATATTTTCATTTCTCTTGGATAAATAAACACCAAGGAGTGAAATGGCTGGGTCATATGGCAGGTATATGTTTAACTTTATAAAGAACTTCCAAGCTGTATTCCAAAGGGACTGTTGCATTTAACATTTCCACCAGCAATGTGTGATCCATTTATCATTATGAAATGATAGTGTGAGTATGGCATATCTTTTTCCATACTTTTTTTTACTTTTAACTTATTTGTGTCTTTATATTTCAAGTAGGTTTTTGGTATGCATCATACACTTGGGTCTCAGATTTTTATTCAATATGATAATCTCTGCCTTGTAATTGAGGTATTTAGATAATTTATACATCATTTACATCATTAACATGGCAAGATTTAAATCAACCTCCTATTTAATTTCTCTTTGTCCTATATGCTTTTTGTTCCCCTTTTCCTCTTTTTCTGCCTTCTTTTGGATAAGCTGGGTATTTTCTATGATTCCATTTTATCTCCTTTGTTAGCTTATTTGCTAACAATTCTTATTCTTTGTTCTGTTATTTTAAGGGATTCTTTAGGATTTATAGTATACATGTTTAACTTACCACAGTTTATCTTCAAGTAATAAATATCATTTCAAATGATTTTATAAGGACCTCATAACAGTTTTACTTCCATTTCCTCCCTATTAGTCTGTGTGCTATTACAGTCATACGTTTTACTTCTATGTATCTTATAAATCCCACATTCCACTGTTATTATTTTTACTTATGCAATTATCTTTTAAAGATATTTAAATAATAAAATACAAACGTTTATTGCCTTTGTGTAGATCCAAATTTCTAGTTGGTATCATTTTTCTTTGACCTGAAGGGTTTCTTAAAACATTTCTTGTAGTACAAGATTACTGCTTATGAATTATTTCAGTTTTTGGATATTGGAAAAAGCCTTTATGTAACATTTCTTTTTGGAAAGATATTTTCACTGGGTATGGTATTCAAGATGGACAGAGTTCTTTTGCTCTTTCAGAAATTTAAAATCGTGCTTCGCTGTGTTTCCACTGGCATTGTTTTTGACAAGAAAGCTGCTATCATCCTTATCTGCATTCCTCTGTATATAATGTAACACTTTTCTCTGACTGCTTATAAAATTTTCTCATTATCACCAGTATTTGGGCAATTTGGTTAGGATGTACCTTTGGGTAGTATTCTTTCCATTTCTTATTCTTGGGGTTTTTGAACTTTGTGAAGGTTTATAGTTTTCATAAATTTGAAAATTTTTCGTTCACCATTTCTTTATCTTTTTCTGGTTCCTACCTTCCTGCGAACTCCCATTATGCATATATTAAGTCACTTGAAGTTGTACCACAGTGTACTGATTTTTCCTGTCTTTGTAATTTTTTAGTCTTTTTTTCTCTCTGTTTCATTTTGGATATCTATTGCTATGTCTTCAAGTTCATTAAACTTCCACACTGTTTAATCTGTAATAACCCTATTAATGTTTTTTTCATCTAGGTTTTATTTCTAGGATTTATTTTTCTGTTTTTTTGTCTCTAGAAGTTTGACATGGGTCTTTTTTTATATCTTTATCTCTCTATTTAGAACGTTTAATTTTTCCTCTGGCTTTTTGAACATATGAAATATAGTATAATGATTTTCCAATGTCCTTGTCAGTTAATTTTAATATCTCTGTCAGTTCTGGGTCAGTTTTGGCTGATTAGTTTTTCTCCTTGTTATAGGTTTTCTTGTTTCTTTTCATGCCTGGCAATTTTTGATTGGATGCAAGATACTGTGTTTTACCTTGTTGGGTGCTGGATATTTTTGTATTCCTATAACGATTTTGGGGTTTTGTTCTGGGACACAGTTAAGTAATTTGGAAATAGTTTGATCCTTTCTGCCATTGCTTACAAGATTTATCAGGCAACACCTGAGCAGTGTTTTGCCTAGGTCTAATTATTTTCCACTACTGAAGCAAGACTATTCTCAGTATTCAATCCAATGGTTCATGAATTATGAGTTTTTCCTCTCCGGTAGGGGATGGATCTAGTCCTATTCCCTAGTTTATCCTGCTGGTCCTGGCCCCATTTTGTGATCTGAGTGCTGTTGTCTCTAATCTTTTTGAGTATTTCTTTTCCTAGACTCAAAACAGTTTCTGCACATGTATGCCCTGATCATTATTTGGCTGAATACTTGAGGAAGACCCTCTGCCAATCTAGAGAGAACTCTCTCTTTGCAGACCTCTCCTCTCCAGTATTCTGTCTACCAAATGTAAGTGCCTTGGTTTCTCTAGATTCTCAGTTCCATCTCAACTCCAGAGTTTTGCAGCCTCTGCCTGTGTTTCTCCTCAGTGTGCAACGGTCCGGAAACTCCCTCAAAGCAACAAATTTTGGCAATCCTGGGGTTCCCTCATTTGTTTGCCATCTCTTTGAGATCACTATCTTTCATTGCCTGATATCTAATAACTTGAAAATCATTTCTTAACTTACTCTGATTTTTTTTTTGTTGTTTCAGGCAAGGGCATAAATTCAATTCTTATTACTACTTCTTAGCCAGAACCAGAAGTCTTCCCCACTTTTTTTCTTTTAAGAAAGAGCAACCTGACTATACTAAATAGAAGAGAGGGTAGGAGCACAGAAATCACTTAGGAAAAAAATTCTACAGCATTCTGGAGAAAGAAATAACCCTAATTAATGTAAATGAGCAAATGTTTGTTTAAATATATAAATGAAATAGGAAAGACTCTGAAAATCCATCTTGCAGAAGGGCTCAAGAGTAGCTTCTAGAAATATATCATTTACAAGCATGCCAATATCATTATTTTTATATATTCTCAATGCAAAAGAGAAGAGGGAGAATATCATCCCAGTCATAAAACTCTGTGTAGTTTTAAAACATGTGACTATTCCCCCTGCCCCAATGTGGCTGTGCGGATCCATTTACTATGCACTGGGTAACTGCGTCTAAGGGCACTGTAGATGGCAATGAGGTGTTTGTTTTCTTTTGTTTTTTTTAACATCTTTATTGGAGTATAATTGCTTTACAATGTTGTGTTACTTTCTGCTGTATAACAAAGTGAATCAGCTATACGTATACATATATCCCCATATCTCTGACCTCTTCTGTCTCCCTCCCACCCTCCCTATCCCACCCCTCTAGGTGGTCACAAAGCACTGAGCTGATCTCCCTGTGCTATGCAGCTGCTTCCCACTAGCTATCTATTTTACATTTGGTAGTGTATATATGTCCATGCCACTCTCTCACTTCGTCCCAGCTTACTCTTTCCCCTCCCTGTGTCCTCAAGTCCATTCTCTACGTCTGCGTCTTTATTCCTGTCCTGCCCCTAGGTTCTTCAGAACCAATTTTTTTTTTAGATTCCATATATATGTTAGCATGCAGTATTTGTTTTTCTCTTTCTGACTTAATTCACTCCGTATGACAGACTCTAGGTCTATCCACCTTACTACAAATAACTCAAATTTCGTTTTGTTTCTTTTCATGGCTGAGTAATATTCCATTGCATATATGTGCCACATCTTCTTTATCCATTCATCTGTCGATGGACACTTAGGTTGCTTCCATGTCCTGGCTATTGTAAATAGTGCTACAATGAATATTGTGGTACATGACTCTTTTTGAATTACTGTTTTCTCAGGGTATATACCCAGTAGTGGTATTGCTGGGTCATATGGTAGTTCTACTTTTAGTTTTTTAAGGAACCTCCATACTGTTCTCCATAGTGGCTGTACCAACTTACATTCCCATCAACAGTGCAAGAGGGTTCCCTTTTCTCCACATCCTCTGCAGCATTTATTGTTTGTAGATTTTTTGATGATGGCCATTCTGACCGGTGTGAGGTGATACCTCATTGTAGTTCTGATTTGCATTTCTCTAATGATTAGTGATGTTGAGCATCCTTTCATGTGTTTTTTGGCAAACTGTGTATCTTCTTTGGAGAAATGTCTATTTAGGTCTTCTGCCCATTTTTGGATTGGGTTGTTTGTTTTTTTGATATTGAGCTGCATGAGCTGCTTGTAAATTTTGGAGATTAATCCTTTGTCAGTTGCTTCATTTGAAAATATTTTCTCTTATTCTGAAGGGTTGTCTTTTCATCTTGTTTATGGTTTCCTTTGCTGTGCAAAAGCTTTGAAGTTTCATTAGGTCCCATTTGTTTATTTTTGTTTTTATTTCCATTGCTCTAGGAGGTGGGTCAAAAAGGATCTTGCTGTGACTTATGTCATTGAGTGTTCTGCCTATGTTTTCCTCTAAGAGTTTTACAGTGTCTGGACTTACATTTAGGTGTTTAATCCATTTTGAGTTTATTTTTGTGTATGGTGTTCGGGAGCGCTCTAATTTCATTCTTTTACATGTAGCTGTCCAGTTTTCCCAGCACCACTTATTGAAGACGCTGTCTTTTCTCCACTGTATATTCTTGCCTCCTTTATCAAAGGTAAGGTGACCATATGTGCGTGGGTTTATCTCTGGGCTTTCTATCCTGTTCCACTGATCTATATTTCCATTTTTGTGCCAGTAACATATTGTCTTTTTTTTTTTTTAATTTTTGAATTTTATTTATTTTTTTATACAGCAGGTTCTTACTAGTCATCCTTTTTTTTTTTTTAAACATCTTTATTGAAGTATAATTGCCTTACAATGGTGTGTTAGCTTCTGCTTTATAACAAAGTGAATCAGTTATACATATACAATATGTTCCCATTTCTCTTCCCTCTTGCATCTCCCTCCCTCCCACCCTCCCCATCCCACCCCTCTAGGTGGTCACAAAGCACCGAGCTGATCTCCCTGTGCTATGCGGCTGCTTCCCACTAGCTATCTATTTTACATTTGGTAGTGTATATATGTCCATGACACTCTCTTACCCTGTCACATCTCACCCCACCCCCTCCCCATATCCTCAAGTCCATTCTCTAGTAGGTCTGTGTCTTTATTCCCGTCTTGCCACTAGGTTCTTCATGGCCTTTTTTTTTTTTCCTTAGATTCCGTATATATGTGTTAGCATACTGTATTTGTTTTTCTCTTTCTGACTTACTTCACTCTGTATGACAGACTCTAACTCCATCCACCTCATTACAAATACCTCCATTTCATTTCTTTTTATGGCTGAGTAATATTCCATTGTATATATAGTCATCCATTTTATACACATCAGTGTATACATGTCAATCCCAATCTCCCAATTCATCCCACCACCACCACTACCACCCCCGCTGCTTTCCCCCCTTGGTGTCCATATGTTTGTTCTCTACATCTGTGTCTCAATTTCTGCTGTGCAAACCGGTTTTCGGTACCATTTTTCTAGGTTCCACATATATGCGTTAATATACGATATTTGTTTTTCTCTTTCTGACTTCCTTTACTCTGTATGACAGTCTCTAGATGCATACACGTCTCTACAAATGACCCAATTTCGTTCCTTTTTATGGCCGAGTAATATTCCATTGTATATATGTACCACATCTTCTTTATCCATTCGTCTGTCAATGGGCATTTAGGTTGCTTCCATGACCTGGCTATTGTAAATAGTGCTGCAATGAACATTGGGGTGCATGTGTCTTTTTGAATTATGAGTACCATACAGTCTTGATGACTGCAGCTTTGTAGTACAGTCTGAAGTAGGGGAGCCGGATGCCTCCAGTTCCATTTCTCTTTCTCAAGACTGCTTTGGCTATTCAGGGTCTTTTATGTTTCCATACAAATTGTGAATTGTTTTGTTCTAGTTCTGTGAAAAATGCCATTGGTAGTTTGATAGGGATTGCATTGAATCTGTAGATTCCTTTGGGTAGTACAGTCACTTTCACAATGTTGATTCTTGCAATCCAAGAACATGGTATATCTCTTCATCTGTGTGTATCATCTTTAATTTTTTATCAGTGTCTTATAGTTTTCTGCATACAGGTCTTTGGTCTCCTTAGGTAGGCTTATTCCTAGGTATTTTATTCTTTTTGTTGCAATGGTAAATGGGAGTGTTTCCTTAATTTCTCTTTCAGTTTTGGCAATGAGGTTTTGAAAGCCTTCACGAGACCCAAGTCTCATCTTTGCAGAATGACGCAAGAGCTCATTACTGTTGATGAATTTTAAATAGAACAATCATTTTGATTGCTTAAGTCTGACTCAGTAAGCCTGCAAAAGCATTTCTCCCATCATGCTGAATCCTCAACAAATCTCAGGATTCTACCAGACATTTTCACGAGAAAATATGAAAAATGTCCAGAGTTTCACATATTACCACCAGGCCAAAATGAGTCCTTTTTCTATGCCATGGTCTATGGGCATTAACTAGAAAGAAAGAGTACTAGAGAATAGTTAGGGAGATTAAAATTAAACCTCGAACTTCATAGTTGGTTCTTACATTTCCTTTCTGCTTTTCATATATTTACTCTCATTTCCCATTACCTTTTCTGAATTCTTTTTTTAGCTTTTAAAAAGTATTTATGGTACCTCAAATTCTTTAGGAAAGAAATGGACAATAATACATGCAGTGCATGTAAATAGCATTCTAGTCTATTATAGCAGGTGGCTGACCTCTTTGGAGGGCAGACACTTCACATCTTCAGCAAGCAGAGAAGCAGTCATAGCTTAATGTGATTCTAGAACTATAAAGACCTTAGTGATTTCGTGGTCTAGAGATGTTAAGATTCTGGCATAAGGGCCCTCATTCCTCTATCCCATGCTTATGGCTAATTTATCACAAAACACTCTCCCACTGCGTCAGGTTTCATCTTCGTTGTCTCAACTCAGTACCCCAGTTAGCTACTACCAACCACTCAAGGTAGGACTGTAAAATAAATCCTATTTGCAGTTCAGCACCTAGTCCATTCTCTTACTGTTACAGATATGGGAACAGAGGCTTCCAATCAGCTACAGGGCTTAGACCGATCCCTAACTCTGAGCACAGTCATTCCAGAATGTCTCCATAGTCCTAGAGGCCCAAATATTTTCATGTGAATACACAATGACAAAGCAGATATGTAGAAACAAGATGACAGAGCTGGCCTGGAAAGAAAGATTAAGAGACTTTCATCCTGTTCTGCTTGTTGCCAGACTGAAAATTTACCAAAAGAACAAAAAGATTTTCAACTGATTTAGAAACTAATCTTGTTTGTCAAGCAACCCAGAAAGAAAGCGTACCATGAAATGTTTGTTTGCTTGTTTTTCTTTTTGTTTTTTGCTTATCCAGCTTTATATAGAGGCAGAAAAGAAGAATATACATATAAAAGTATTCCAGAGTCACCGGAAGTCTCCACTCACTTCAAAACCCTTCTCTCATCATCAGGTCTTGATACGTGACATTCCTTTAGTAGGTCTATAGCTCATCATTACTCACTGAATGACTATACCAAAAAACAAATTCCTGTGGAAAGAAGGAATTCTTGGTTAAGGTGTCAACAAGTATCAACAGATTATTTTCTCAGGGAAGTTTGTATTAAAGAGGGGAAAAAAGAAAGAAAATACATAGTGAGAGATGTGAAAAAGGAGGCCAAGTAAGTGAGTTGCCAAAGGTCTTCCAGGTGAAATTGAATTTTGAATCCTGAATTCCTTGACCTGATTCACATTACACTCTCCTGCATTGCACACAACCCTGGCGGTTCTTCAGAGACCCTTTCCATGACCAAAAATTATCACTCAAAGTTCCAGATAAAAATCACTAATATTAAGGGAACACTTACTATGCGCTAGGCTATATGCTTACTGTTTCTTATGTGTATTACCTCACTTAGTACTCAAAGAAAACTTATGAAGTTCATTCTTTTATTATCCCTACTTTGCAGATAAGAAGATCGAGTCTTAGAGAAGTTAAGTAATTTGCCTAGGGACTTCTGGCTAGAAAGTGACAGAGCAGAGATTTGAAGCACAATCCATCTGATTGCAAGCCATACTTCTAATCACTACAGTAATCTGCTTTCAGTTGTTCCAGGGCCGAACAGAAGAATCTTAGCCTGGATTTGTACGTCCCTCAGTATTAAGAACGCAATTATGGGACAATATATAAAAATTCTAAATAATTCTTATTCTTCCTTCAGTTTTGCTAAAAATCAACAAAACATGTGAAAGGACATCTGATGTAAGATCGTGAGAGACAACTTACTGCAGAAATCAACCACTAATCCAAGGCCCTTGATCAAGCTAACCCTTGCAGGGAGGGTAGGGATTTTAACATTTAGTTGTTCTCTTGGGCTTGCTTACTGGAGATATGCTAAATCTTAGGCCAACTGTCCCATCTTCAACAGTTGATCAAAAATGAGAAGTCTGACCAACTTCTGTTGTTGGACTTGCAAAGACCTGAACTGAGTCACAGACACTTCATCCATTAAAGCCATTCATTCAAATGACATTTATTTGAACATCTACTAAGTTCTAGAAATGATGCTAAGTTTTGAGGATTCAAAGGTAAAACGATATGATCACAGAATTCAAGAGCTTCCTCAAGTGACAAGCTGATTGCGTCATAAGTAATAACAAAACTAAGGGTAATCGTTATCATGGAAATCAATACACACTGCAGTGCAAGTATCAGAAGAGGGGTTCCTGTCCTAGTCCACCAGGGCGATAAAAGGATACCATAGACTGGGTGGCTTATAAACAATAAAAACTCATTTCTCACATTTCTGGAGCCCGGGAGTTCAAGGTCAAGGTGCCAGCAGATTTGGCATCTGGTGAGGGCCCACTTCCTGTTTTATAGACAGCTGTCTTCTGTGTCCTAACATGGTGGAAGGGACACGGGAGCTCTCCAGAGCCTCTTTTATAAGGGCGTTAATCTCATTCATGAGGGCTCTGCCCTGATGACCTCATCACCTCCTAAAGGCTCCAGCTCCAAATACCATCACATTGGGGATCAGGATTTCAAAACATGAACCTTGAGGGGGAAGACAACATTTAGTCTATAGCAGTTCCTAAGTCTACCAACACAGTCTGGGAAGGCAAGAGAGAATATCATAGAAGGCTTAGGCAGAAGACATGTCTCTATTTCTCTCTTCTGGGCAGTGCTACAAAAAAGATAAAATCGCAAAGGGTAGAGGGTGAAGTTACCACCCAGGAAAAGGCATTACTAACTCTCAAAGTTGGTAAGGCCTATTCTTGTCTATGAGGGAAGTATTAAGACCCTAAATCTCCAATTACACAGCAATTTAAACATGTAAGTTCAATGATCCCAGGTCTCTCTCTGTGAATTCATATAAAATCACTTAATATTAATATTTTCATCATTTGTCCCAAGCTGCAACTGCTAATGGAGACTTCTGGTTCCTTGCAAAAAAAGGTGATGGAAAGTGTGGAATTAGATAGTAGTGAAGGTTGCACAACATTAAGAATATACTAAAAGTCACAGTGTACACTTTAAAATTATTAAAATGGTGAATTTTACCTTATGTAAATTTTATCTGAAAAAAAAATTCCCTAAAAAGATTTTCAAAACTCAAAGGATGTTATTAAAATGCTTACAAAAAGAGTCTAACACTCTTGCTCACTTCTGGCTTCTACTACACATCACTGCTTTTCAAATTTTTAAAAATCCATATAATAAAATAATTCAAAAATGCAGAAAACTGCACAAAATATCCACCATCCAGAATCATATCACCACCAAAAATCAAGAATTATTAACATTTTGCCATTTTCAGATTATTTTCACTTAAGTTTTTTTCCATTAAAAATCAAATGTAACTTACATTTGAAGACTTTTCCCACCTCATTCTCTGCTCTCTCCAAAGACAGCGATTTTTCTGAAACTGTTATGCTTCCCTTCTGTAACACATTCAAAAATATTAACCACCTGTAAGTTTTTTCACAGATTGTATACAATACCATTTCACAAGTTTAAATTTTTTTTAAACATCTTTATTGGAGTATAATTGCTTTACAGTGTTGTGATAGTTTCTGCTGTATAACAATGTGAACCAGCTATATACATACGTATATCCCCATATACCCTCCCTCTTGCGTCTCCCTCCCACCCTCCTTATCCCACCCTTCTAGGTGGTCACAAAGCACTGAGCTGATCTCCCTGTGCTATTCGGCTGCTTCCCACTAGCGATCTGTTTTACATTTGGTAGTGTATATATGTCAATGCTACTCTCTTACTTCGCACCAGCTTACCCTTCCCCCTCCCCGTGTCCTCAAGTCCATTCTCTATGTGTGTGTCTTTATTCCTGTCCTGCCCCTAAGTTCATCAGAACCATTTTTCTTTTAGATTTGATACATATGTGTTAGCATATGGTATTTGTTTTTCTCTTTCTGACTTACTTCACTCTGTATGACAGACTCTAGGTCCATCCACCTCACTACAAATAACTCAATTTCGTTTCTTTTTAGCCAGACTCATTAAGAAAAAAAGGGAGAGGGCTCAAATCAATAAAATTAGAAATGAAGGGGTTTCCCTGGTGGCACAGTGGTTCGGAGCCTGCCTGCCGGTGCAGAGGTCACGGGTTCGAGCCCTGGTCTGGGAGGATCCCACATGCCGCGGAGCAACTAGGCCCGTGAGCCACAATTACTGAGCCTGCGCGTCTGGAGCCTGTGCTCCGCAGCGGGAGAGGCCGCGATGGTGAGAGGCCCGTGCACTGTGATGAGGAGTGGCCCCGACTTGCCAGAACTCTAGAGGGCCCTCGCACAGAAACGAAGACCCAACACAGCCATAAATAAATAAATAAAAGGTTAAAAAAAAAAATTAGAAATGAAAAAGGAGAAGTTACAACAGACTTACAAAGGGTCATAAGAGACTACTACAAGCAACTATATGCCAATAAAATGGACAACCTAGAAGAAATGGACAAATTCTAAGAAAGGTACAATCTTCCAAGACTGAACTAGGAAGAAATAGAAAATATGAACAGACCAATCACAAGTACTGAAATTGAAACTGTGATTTAAAAACTTTCAACAAACAAAAGTCCAGGACCAGATGGCTTTACAGGCAAATTCTATCAAACGTTTAGAGAAGAGTTAACACCTATCCTTCTGAAACTCGTCCAAAAAACTGCAGAAGAAGGAACACTCCCAATATCATTTTATGAGGCCACCATCACCCTTATACCAAACCAAGACATAGATACCACACACAAAAAAGAAAACTAGAGGCCAATATCACTGATGAATATAGATGCAAAAATCCTCCACAAAATACTAGCAAACTAAATCCAACAATACATTAAAAGGCTCATACACCACGATCAAGTGGTATTTACCCCAGGGATGGAAGGATTTTTCAACATCTGCAAATCAATCGGTGTGATACACCACATCAACAAATTGAAGAATAAAAACCATATGATCATCTCAATAGATGCAGAAAAAGCTTCTGACAAAATTCAATACCCATTTATGATAAAAACTCTCCAGAAACTGTCATAGAGGGAACTTACCTCAACATAATAAAGGCCATATATGACAAACCTACAGCTAACATCATACTCAATGGTGAAAAGCTGAAAGCATATCCTTTAAGATCAGGAATGACACAAAGATGTCCACTCTCACCACTTTTATTCAACAGAGTTTTGGAAGTCCTAGCCACTGCAATCAGAGAAAACAAAAAAAGAAATAAAAGGAATCCAAATTGGAAAAGAAGTAAAACTGTCACTCTTTGCAGATGACATGATACTATACATAGAAAATCCTAAAGATGCTACCAGAAAACTACTAGAGCTCATCGATGAATTTGGTAAAGTTGCAGGATACAAAATTAATACACAGAAATCTCCTGCATTCCTATACACTAACAACAACAACAACAAAAGATCAGAAAGAGAAATTAAAGAAACCCATTTGAAGACGGTTCTTTGGGACATGAGCCCACCATCTTCTCAGTCTGCTGGCTTCTGAATAAAGTTGTTATTCCTTGCCCCAGCAAAAAAAAAAAAAAAAAAAGAAAGAAACCCATTTACCATCACTTCAAAAAGAATAAAATATCTAGGAATAAACCTACCTAAGGAGCCAAAAGATCTGTACTCAGAAAACCATAAGATGCTGATAAAAGAAATCAAAGATGACACAAACAGATGGAAAGATATACCATATTCTTGGATTGGAAGGATCAATATTGTCAAAATGACTATACTACCCAAGGTAATCTACAGATTCAAAGCAATCCCTATCAAATTACTAATGGCATTTTTCACAGAAGTAGAACAAAAATTTTTACAATTTGTATGGAAACACAAAAGACCCCGAATAGCCAAAGCAATCCTCAGAAAGAAAAACAGTGCTGGAGGAATCAGGCTCCCTGACTTCAGACTATACTGCAAAGTTACAGTAATCAAAAGAGTATGGTACTGCCACAAAAACAGAAATACAGATCAATGAAACAGCATTGAAAGTCCAGAAATAAACCCACATACCTATGTTCAATTAATCTATGACAAAGTAGGCAAGAACGTACAATGGAGAAAAGACAGTCTCTTCAGTAAATGGTGCTGGGAAAACTGGACAGTTACATATAAAAGAATGAAATTAGAACACTGTCTAACACCATACACAAAAATAAACTAAAAATGGATTAAAGACCTAAGTGTAAGACCAGATACTATAAAACTCCTAGAGGAAAATGTAGGCAGAACACTCTTTGACATAAACCAGAGCAACATCTTTTTGGATCCACCTTCTATCATAATGAAAATAAAAACAAAAACAAATGGGACCTAACTGAACTTAAAAGCTTTTGCACAGCAAAGGAAACCATAAACAAAACAAAAAGACAACCTACAGAATTTGCAGATGAAGCAACCCACAGGGGATTAACCCTCAAAATGTACAAAAACAGCCCATACAACTCAATATCAAAAAACCAAACAGCTCAATCAAAAAATGGCCAGAAGATCTAAATAAACATTTCCCCAAAGAAGACATACAGATGGCCAAAAAGGACATGAAAAGATGCTCAACATCTCTAATTATTAGAGAAATGCAAATCAAAACTACAATGAGGTATCAGTGCACACCAGTCAGAATGGCCATCATCAAAATGTCTATAAACAATAAATGCTGGAGAGGGTGTGGAGAAAAGGGAACCCTTCTACACTGTTGGTGGGAACATAAATTGTACAACCACTGTGGAGAACAGTATGGACGTTCCTTAGAAAAAGAAAAATACAACTACCATATGACCCAGCAATCCCACTCCTGGGCATATATCCAGAGAAAACCATACTTAGAAAAGATACATGCACCCCAATGTTCATTGCAACACTATTTACAGTAGCCAATACATGGAAGCAACCTAAATGTTCACTGACAGATGAATGGATAAAGAGGATGTGGTACATACACATAATGGAATATTACTCAGCCATAAAAAAAGAATGAAATAATGCCTTGCAGCAACATGGATGAACCTAGCGATTATCATACTAAGTGAAGTAAGTCAGACAGAGGAAGACAAATATCATTTGATATCACTTATATGTGGAATCTAAAAATATGATACAAATGAACTTATTTATAAAACAGAAACAGACTCACAGACTTAGAAAACAAACTTACGGTTACCAAAAGGGAAAGGTGGGTGGGGGGAGGGATACGTTTGGAGGTTGGGATTGACATATACACACTACTATATATAAAATAGATAATCAACAGGACCTACTGTATAGCACAGGTTACTCTACTCAATACTCTGTAATAACCTATATGGGAAAAGAATCTGAAAAAGAATACATACATGTATTCTTTCAGGTGCTCTACACCTGAAATTAACACAACGTTGTAATCAACTATACTCCAATATAAAATAAAAACCGAAAAAGGAAATAATTCTTCTATCTTGATAAAATACATGGCAAATTTGATGTATTCTTATTCTTCGTCTAATAAGAAATATTCCATTTGTCTGTAAATTCACTTGGAATTTTCAAGTAGAGAAAAATATCATCACTGCTATTTCTTTTTTCTTAGTTATGACAATAAAGCACAAAATTGAATAGATTCAGCAATAGTTGGCATTCCTATTCTGTTCTCAACTTCAAAAAGAATGCTAAATAACCTTAATGAGATTAAGAAAATAGGCTTCAAATCCTATTTTTTTCCTAAAAGGATTCTTTAAATCAATGTACATACTAAACATTTTAGAGATAAGATATTAATAAGTTAAGACTGATGAAGCAGGCACTTGATTAAGTAAGGACTGTTATTATCTAATTTTACCAATGAGAAAATTAAGGGAAGTAACTTGTTGAAGACCACACAGCTAGTAAATGGTAGAACTAGGATTTGAACATAGAAATCTGTCTTAATTGCACAGATGTTCTTAATTGTACACTTACTGCCTCTCTCTCAAGCTTGCTAGCAAGCTCACCTAACTTCCTTGTCACTTCACTTTGATTGTGGACTTGCCCACTCTCTGCTCGAGCCCACCAAGACCCACTGACTGGTCTGTACCAAAAACAAACATGTTCTTAATTGCACACTTACTGCCTCTCTCTCAAGCTTGCTAGCAAGCTCACCTAACTTCCTTGAAATTATTTCCTAGTATTTTATTTCTACCTTATTTTAATTTTGTCCCCTAATTTTCTTTTTTACCCAGAGTCCCAGACTAATTATAAGATTCCTTGCCACTTCCAGACTCAGTTTTACAGAGGGGGAAACCCTTATGGCATACCATCTTTGAAATCTGTGTAAGAATCTCAGTTCTAGCTCTCTGCCTTTGATGGGGCCAAGACTAGATTTCTGCCCCTTGCCTGGGCACTAAAACCCAACTTCCTGGCTATTAGGATTATATTTGGGAACAATACCTCATGGTCAGTCATCATGGCATTAGCTCATGTGCTTAGCATTTTGTTTTCATGTTTCTTCTTTATTTTCAACACCTAATATTTTTTCTTTTTGATTGTATTTCATTCTAATTTTTTTATTGTATTTTTACCCAGTGTTTCTATGTGTTTGGAGCCATGGAAGTGGGAGGGGAGAGAGGGCCCCTCAGTGTCATGTCAGTCCCAATGTTGGCAGAATTTCCACCTCTTGTTTTTTCCCTTCTATGCTCTTCTTAGCATTTACCCGGCCTCTGCCTCCAGTCACTTTGTTAACCTGGCTCAATCACTCCAAATTTACTTAATGATGCACAGCTTTGCAGTCCTTGTGATGCCAGAAGGAGAAGATTCTCTCCTCTGTGTAACACTCAGGTGCTGGTAGAGGGGCAAAGCAATTCCCTGGGCCTAAAGATGATTCTTTCAGTGTTCTCCACATTGGAGTAGGTTTCAGCCACTGGTCTGTACTCCGACCAACTGCTCCTCTCCTACCCTCAGGTCCTGTTGCTGACTCTCACTGGACCAGATTTTTCTTATCTAAAGATAAATTGGATTTCAGAGTCCCTGTCATTCCTTCCAGCCAAGCTTCTGCTAGCACCCATCCTTCCCTCCAGTCAGCATCCCCACCCACCTCCAGAAGACTCAGCAGATGCAAAGAGATACTTGAGCAGGGGCAAGGGTTGGGTGGAGAGGGGTGTCACTTCACTTTGACTGTGGACTTGCCCACTCTCTGCTCTAGCCCACCAAGACCCACTGGTCTGTACCAAAAACAAAGCAAATCAAACATGTGACATAAATTTTGTTTTAAAAGAATATATTAAAATTTTTGTTCCAAATGGAGCTGTTTTCTATGTAGTAATGAAATCGCCCATTAGTTCTCTGTTCATGAAAGATACAATGACAACGGAAGACCTGAATCTGGGTTCCACCTTTAAAAGGCCTTAAATCAGCATTCCAAGTCAGAATGTTAAGTCTAGATAATGTGTGAATATCCACAATTAAGGAACTAATCTGTGTGGGGATCACTTCTACTTACTTGGTAAAGACAAACTTCAACATTATTTATTTATTTATAACGTATGTACATTAAAACTCACCCATTCTTGAGGCGTATACAGTTCTGTGAGTTCTAACACATGTCTGGATCACACAAGCATGATGATCAGAACAGACAGTGCCATCATTCCCCAAATTCCCTCGTGCTACCTCTTATAATCATACCTTTCCCTGACCTCGTAACCCCAGCAGCCGCTGATCTGTTTTCCATCACTATAGCTTTTCCTCTTCTAGAATATCATATAAAGCAATTGTACAGTATGTACTTGTTTGAGACTAGCTTGTTTCACTTAGCAGAATACACGTGAAGTTCATCCATGTTGTTACAGGTATCAGTAGTTTGCTTCTGCTTAATGCTGAGTATATTCCATTGCATGAACTTATTATAGTTTGTTTAGTCTTTTACCTGTTGAAGAAAGTTTGGGTTGTTTCTAGTTTAGGGTGATCATAAGTAATGCTGCCTAAATATTTTTGTAAAAGTTTTTTTGTGAATGTAAGTGTTCATTTCTCTCTGGTAAATACGCAGGAGTGAGACTGCTGAGTGATAATGGTGAGTGTACGTTCAACCTCACAAGAAGCCACTAAACCATTTTCTAGAGTGGCTGTGCCCCAAGCAATGTAGGAAAGTCCCCAGAGCTCCTCACCCCTGCCAGACCTTGAGAGTGCCAATTTTGGAGTATTTTGTTACTATTTTTTTTAACTTAGACATTCTATAATACGTGTGTATAGTATGGATAGTAATTAAGCACACAAAAAGATGAACATCATTAATCATTAGGAAAATGCAAATCAAGCTCTTCTAACACTCTCATGAAAAGGGTATTAGGTTTCACACTAAAGAGACAAAAAATATTTCTTTCCAGGAGGTAAATAGTATAGCAATGTCGGCAGTATGACTCTCAACTTGATGGTCTGTGGATGTGAGAAGAAAACAAGGATATTCAATAAAGATTCTGGAAGAATGCCTGGTCCCAAAATAAGAAAATACACTCTATGGTGTGCTGAAAGTCACTTGCTGGGTATCTCTAATCTGTTGTTGGAAATCGGGTGTAGAACTGATTTCCCAATAATGGATTTTTGACAGTTGTTAGAAAAAAAAAAAAAAGGTATTACATTTGCAGTTGAAAAGTGTAACTTTTCTGTGCTGTCTGAAAATTCAATGGTCCCTTCACTACAGGAAACAATGTGTTACATACAGATAAATAGAGGGAAACTGAATTATTGGGCATCAGTCCCACCAAAGGGTTCCATAAAATTGAGAGAGACCCTTCATGGTTTGCATTGATATAAGTGCCAGAAACTTGAGGTGAATTTATAGCCACAGACTTAAAATCCTGCCAGGAGACCTGGCCTCCTATCAGTTATCCTCCAACAAGTTCCTCTGTTCCCCTGGCCTTCTCTAGTTTTCCCTCGGCACTTTGGAATTATGAACATTATCCTCTTCCTACTTGCTTCCTTCTGAGACTTGAAGGACTCCCAATTCCAGGCCTCCTGATCTCTGGTCTTCTTTTGTATCTCATCCCGCCTCCAACTCTCCCCAAACCTTAGCCTCAGGCTTCGAGTCAAGGACACTTCCCACTCTCTCAGCCAGGCAAGGTTTGCCAAGGCTGAAGGGGCTATTTTTCTCTTTGTGGCCTCTGAAGGCCCTCACAGAGCTCCTCCAATTTTGCCTTCCTCCATTGATGATTTCATCTCAGTTTGTTGTCAGCCCTAAAGACACGTTTCTCTACTTTGAGCCTTGGCTTGAGTTACTTTTCTTTTCCTCCAGATTACAGTAAGTTTTCAATTAGTTTCTTCCTAACTTATTTCATACCTTTCTCAGCTATCTTTGATCACTTCTGTGCCAATATACACTATGGATTATTTATTTAAAGTCATTTAAGTCTAATCCTAAATTGAGGGCCCTACTGTTCAATAAATGATAAATGCAATAAGAATGCTTTCATTTTCCATTTGCTTCATTATAGGTCATTTCTACAGTACACTGCATCAGGAAGGTTCTTTGGAGTCAATTATTTTGATCTATTCTTTCTGGATATAAGAGCTAATATTCTTTAAGAGGAAGGATGGCCTGAGAGAATTTATGACAAAAGGTTGGCACTTCAAGCACAGACACACTCTAGCCCTAATTCTGTTGTTGACTCATGACAGGACCTCAAAAAAGCCATCTAGAAATACGTTGCCTGTTAAGTGAGGATGAACTGCCTCTCAGGTTTCAGTTGAGGAATAAACTGCTAAATCACTTTCCTAACGTATTGTGTTTTGTAGCTCATCCATTGTCAGGAACCTGAGCTAAAAAGGAGGGAAATGGCTCTCTGGATATCATCACACATCACTCATAGGTTGAGTCAATTCTTCTAGGCATGGAACCTAGGAAAAAAATTTCAACTAAATCATAAATGAATCAATTCTTTCAGGCAACAGAACTTACACATAGAAACTTTAAAAAGTTTTATCTAAAATGTGTTAGCTAAATTTCAGCTTAACATAACTTATGATGTTACAAAATCGGGTTAATCTAGGCTGGAGCCCATATGGCCAGAAGTATTTAAGGATATTTCTCCTTGTACCACTGAGTGACACTGTAATTAATGAACAGATGATTTAATACCCATCTTGCTAATAGACTGCAAGTGCCATCAAAGCAGAGTTGGTGTCCTGTTGTGTTCCACATATATCTGTTAAATGAATAAGTGAAAAAATGACTTTTTAATTAAACAGCCAAAATATGGTTTAAAAGTAAAACTGATTATCAGGATTTTGCTTTGCCAGGGATTCCAAAATACTCAGGAGTTGAACATTCAATTCCACTTCTCAAGTGTTGTTGGCACATCTGACAACTACCATTTGGTGTGTGCAGGCAGGCACAGATTTTTTAGAGGCAGTTGGTCTACTCTTTAGTGAGATGGAAGGTTTCTGGGTTTTTTGTTTTTTAATTTTTTTTGGAGTTTAAGTGTTCTAAGTGGAATTTATATAGCCTACAAATGTTGAACCTGAGGTATAAAAATATAAATAAAAGACTCTATTTACATAGGCTAATTAGATTGGAGGTCTGAATTGGGTTAGGTTCACAGAATTGAATCATCAGTAAAATATACCCATGCCCCTCAATCTGGCCTCTAATCAGTCCTGTAGGTGGAAGCACCTTATTTTTTCCAATGTGCACTTAAGTATACACAACAGCAATAGTCTCTGCCTACCTCCAGAGTTTTGTTGTATTGTGCCACTGGAACTACATAGGAATCCAACTGTAGCTACTGAGTTCCCTCTGGACATAGCTGAGGCTCTGTTGGAAGTGGATCATTACCCAAGGATCAGAGCTAGACTTGTTTCAATCTCACTGCTGTAGTAGTTGCTGACTTGGCAGCTCAGGAATAACCTCTTCTGTGGTAATCTGTAATGGCAATCCCATATCAAAACAGAATCTTCACTATGTTGTATACTAATCTCTAAGACATTCTCTCACCTTCCTCAAATGCCTGTCAGGCAGGTGGCTCAGTTTTTCCCTCTGCCACCATTTTCCCTTTCATCTTCATAATAAGTTTTGATAACTCTTCCAACTCTCTGATCTAAACCCTCTAAATTGTAATCCCCAATTTAGAGATCAAAATTATTAAAAACTGCTTCAGATCCTGAACCTCAAACTCCAGTATGTGAAGTGTCATTCACGTTGAGATATAAAGAATGAATAAAATCAGAGAGCCCAAAGGAATAACAATTGAGGGAAAGGGATCTGCATCTCTAAAGAATCACCAATGAATGAAAGAGAGCCCTGCTCTTTTAAGAAGCTGAAAGGCACTCAACATAGCAGGCTAAAGATGAGGGAGTAGAATCAAGAGTTTAAAGAGGAAGACAGTGCAGGGCATTGGGAGCCTTAGAAGTCACACTAAGGAGTTTGAACTTTATCTCAAAGCTATCAAAGGATTTCTCGCAGGGCTGCAACAAGATAAAATTTATAATTTTGGAAAGATCGATCTGGCTCACATATAGAGTAGGAATTTAAGGGGAATTAAGACATGTGGCCAAGAGACCTATAGGAGGATGTTGTAGAAATCGGGGAAAGACATGTTTGCCTGAACTTGGGCAGTAGGAATGGGAGAAATGGATGAATGGATGAATCAGGGAGGATTCCAGGTAGGAGAAATGGCAAGCTTTAGTAATAAACAGAATCAAAGGGTAAGGGAGAGGGACTTGCTAAGACTGACTCTCAGGTACGTAGTTTAGGCAGTTGGATGGTGGAAGGTGGTTAATTTGACTTCAGAGAAGTTTGAAGTACCTGTCAGAAATCCACGTAGAAGTACTAGTAAGACATTTAAACAGCTGTATCTGGCTATTAAAAATAGAAGGGTTTGCTGTGGCTTGGAAATATGTCCGTACATAGATGGTATCTGAAACCAGGGTAGTGGATGAGGCTGCTAATTACAGAGGGAGAGAGACAGAGGTAGAAAGAGAGAGAGAGAGAGAGAGAGAGAGGGGTAGAGAGGCAGAGGGAGAGGGGGAGAGGGGGAGAGGGAGAGGGGGAGAGAAAGAGAGAGAAAGAGAGAGAGAATATTTGTCTTAGCCTTAGTTCTCCAGAAAGTAGAACTCAGGCAGAAGCTTCTGTGCTACTATGTTTTTAGCGTGTACAATCCAATGAAAGCATGAGCTGAAAAAGGGAAATGAGTCAAGGAAGAAAGAAAGACTAATAGGAGTTTGCTTTACCCAGCTGGTTGTCGCTTAGTATCAAATTGGACTATTTTTCAGGAGACTGGAGATCAGCACTGTATGGGGGAGGAGTGAAAGGGAAGAAAAATGTGTCAACCTCAAATCATAGCTCCCACCTCCCACTGGTCAAAGGTTTCCCCAGTGACTTCAACTTTCCACCTTTCTCACCCTCCAGTACATACATCTCCTCCACTTCTGGGTTGCTCCTTGCATAGGTGACCACTAGGATCTTTGTGGTATCTTATGAGTCACTGGTCATAAGGAAGCCCCAGATTGGGAGGCAAGAGGCACACAGTGGGCATGAGGCAAGGAACTGCAGGTCGCACCCATGTGAAGTCAGTAGTGTAGCAGCTGGCAAAGCCCACCCGGAGTTGGTCACTACAGAGTGGCAGGGCTGAAAAAAGTGGGCAAGGACTTCAGAGACAGGTGAAGTCAAGAAGGCTTAAGCTGGTTTATAAAAAGTGTCTGTACACTCTAGGACAGAATATAGCAAACACCATAACCAGGGGGATGGGCAGAGGAAAATAAGTGGTATAGGGTATTAAAAAGGCTCACAAACTGCTAGAAAGGTGGGGAGTGGCAAGCAAATAGATAGGTATGCTACATTCCAGTAAAATGAGTAATTCCACAAGTTTTTCCCCTTCTGCACTACTGCTGACGATGATCCCTCTTCTTAAAGTATCTTCCCCCTCAGTTTCACTGCTAACCTTGTAATTTTATCCACTTGGCAAATAATGAATTACTTCTGCACTGAAAAAGTCTTTTATTATCCCTCTCCATCCAAACCAGAGGTCATTCCCCCTCTTCAGCCCACTTAGGGTACTTGCAAGACCTTTCCCTTTGGGCTATTGCTACCTATGTATATGTTGTAAACTCCTGGTTATCTCCTCCACTGCTGTGCCAGTCCTAGAGGACCTAGGGATCCTTGTTGATTGTGGATTATTTGAACGATGAAATCATCATTGAAAAGCTGCACTTAGAAGTTCTCTAGCTAATTATGTCAAAGGACTGAATGTCATAAAGACAATTCCCTCAAGCTCAGACTCTCAAGTGAACAGTAAGTTGTCTGGGTCAGGAAGTTAGATGAACTGGGCTTTACTCCCTTCATCTTCCTGTCTCACTTTCTGTCTTTCTCCTTTTGCCAGCTTCTTTCCTCTACTCTTTCCCCACATACATACTCATTCCCCATCATTTTCTTTCTTCCTTCTTCATAGCTATCTCTCACTCTCTCTTCACTTCCTTTTTAGCCCATCTGTCCCTTCTCCTTCCCCTTTTCCCTTCCCATTTTTAGACTGTTTATTAAGCACCTATTAAGTGTAAGACACTCAAAAGGAATCAAATTACTGACCTCAAGGAAAAGAATATCTAACTAAGAAAATGGAACACAGACATGTTATTATAATCCTTCAGTAAGTGTCTGGAACATGTCTCCTACTATTTCTGCTGTCCCTTCTCCCTCGTCTGGCCACCATCATTGGTCTCCAATTCCTAACAACAACAGCTCTTTCAACTGGCCATTAAAATGCACTGTAGCTTTGGGTTTGCAACCTTGGGACTCAACCACAAGCAGGGCCAGCTCTACTACTTGCCAGCACAGTAACCATTGGCCAATTCAGCCTTGGCTTCCTCATTGGCAAAGCTGAAATAACAATAGTGTTTCTTTCTTAGGACTATTGTTAGATTTAGAGGTAATGTATATAAAGCACATAACAGAGTATCTGATACAGAAGTACTGCTCAATAAACAGAACTATGCTAATGATAATCATCATAATATATCGCATAGTACTGAGTCATATTTTACACTTTATGTTTGGAAACCATATTTGAGATTAATGCTTTATTGCTGTTAAAAGTAATGCACAACTAAATGAAGTTGCTTATATACCACATGGTTTTTGATAGGGGTTGGGGTGGGTAGGGGAGTTACCCATTCTATGGGAACCAGCATAGAAGCATTTTACCTGAATATGGATGAGTGAGAGGCAATATCCCATCCTTTATCCCCTTAACCTCCCACCCTTTCCCTTCCAATGACTAGGGAAAGTATGCCTTCTCAAATAAAAAGGGAGAGTCTGTTTTCCTTAGGTTTAAATTTAGTTCCATGCTATAAATTTCTAACGCTACCCTGGGACATGGGCTGCTTTCTGTTAAGAAGATCCCATGAAAGGGTCAGCCTAATGTTTTCTCCAGAACTGTGTTTTTGGTATGCTATTGGCACTGACAGTCCCTATGGTTACACACTCTGTTAGCCAGAGCACTTCCTGTGAGCAAGCAGAGGAGTAGGAATCAGAGAGGAGGTGGTGGGCAAATGTCCAGCAAGCAGTCTTGTCAAGGGACAGCAATGGGGTAGGAATGAGAGATGAAAGAATGAATGAGATGAAAGAATGGCTTGTGAAACAGAGACAAGCAAAGGCAGGAGGAATAATGACCAGGCTTAAAAGGACTCTGGAAATAAAGGGAAAAAGAAAGAATTTACCATAAAAGAACATCAGGATAAAAATACAATAATTATTAATACAAAGATGGATCACAATGAACTTTAAGCTCCTAAATTATTATGTGGAGAAGAAAGAATATTTATTTTGTGAATTTAAGACATATGGAGTTACTTCATAGCTCCAAATATTTTTTGCATTAAAATTTGGAATTCAAATCTGATGATACAGATTCCCCTACAACTCCTAGTCCAGAGAAATGGCTCTTCAGCTTTTTGGAGCCATGAGATGCTTTTAAGAAACTGATGAGAGTTGTGGACCCTCCTCCTTAGAAAAAACCCACACTTATAAACAAAATATTACACACAGAATTTTATTCATTTATGCATATGGACATGATAAAGCTTATTCATGGATTCTAATATTCTCAGATAAAGTAACTGGAATAACATCTTTTACCCTCATTTGACTGACGTCTTAGATAAAAGAAATCAACATTTTCAGAAAGGAATCATGATATTCTCAGATGGTAAATAATGGGAAGGACAGAAAGTTTACTTAGTCCCAAACTTTAAGTATTCAAACCTTCACCCTGCTTATAATACAAATGAAATATAACATTAACAAGGCTTTCAGACTGACTTGGCAACCTCTGCTTAAGTGTTTTCTATAAGGGTCTGAATTGTGTCCAGTAAAGTGAAACCTGTACATTTCAGCTGACCTACTTTATGTACATTGCTTGCCTGGTCAGAGGCACAGGGTTTTCAGAGACAACAGGCAGAGCAGAAAGGGGGGGGGGACTGTGAATTGGAGAAAGATTTACAAACCTACTCTATATGGTGAATAAATGATAAACACAAGAAATTCAGAGAATTAAAATCAGGAAATCTCCAAAACGCACAATTGACTTGATATAAGGACTCTGTAGAACATAAACCTTAAGACTCAAAAATGAGATTTTTTTTTTAACATCTTTATTAGAGTATAATTGCTTTCCTATGGTGTGTTAGTTTCTGCTGTATAACAAAGTGAATCAGTTATACATATACATATGTTCCCATATCTCTTCCCTCTTGCGTCTCCCTCCCTCCCACCCTCCCTATCCCACCCCTCTAGGTGGTCACAAAGCACCGAGCTGATCTCCCTGTGCTATGCGGCTGCTTCCCACTAGCTATCTATATTACATTTGGTAGAGTATATATGTCCATGCCACTCTCTCACTTCGTCCCAGCTTACCCTTCCCCCTCGCCGTGTCCTCAAGTCCATTCTCTAGTAGGTCTGCGTCTTTATTCCCGTTTTGCCCCTAGGTTCTTCATGACCTTTTTTTTTTTTTAGATTCCATATATAGGTGTTAGCATACAGCACTTGTTTTGAAGAAACACGAATTACTAAATGAAATGTAGGATTCTAGGTTGGATCCTAGAACAAAAATAGTTCATCAATGGAAGAACTGGGGAAACCTGAATAAAGTCTATGGTTTAGTGAATAGTATTGTGCCAAGGTTAATTTATTAATTTTCATAAATATGGTCATATAAGATGTTGAGATCGGGGAAGTTGAGTACTATCTTTGCAACACTTCTGTAAATCTAAAATCCAAACTGAGAGGTTAAAAAAATTTTTTTAAAGAATCCTAAATGGAGGAACTAAAATAGATCTTGAAAAAAAATCATCAAGTCTTCAAATATGATTTTAGAAAACTAAGTGCTGACCCATCCCAGTTTGAAAGAAAGATTCCACCTGGTTCCTCAGTAAGTCTACTCTCCCATTTCATCTCCCTTATTCTCATAGTCCTCCTTTACATTTACCTTGGTATCCCTCTGACCAGGTTTCTTTTCACTCATGGGGGAAGCAAAATGCTTGGATGACCATGATTTAGCCTTTCATATTTTTGAGTTAGTGCTTCTATTTCCTGGAGCAAAAAGATTCCTTTTTAACCTTTTTCAGAAACTAAAGTAATCTAGCAATTAATCGTTTCCGTGCTGTTCAAACTTGCTTCAAAATGACAGTTTGTCCTAAGATCATGTCTACGCACACTCAGTTTAAGTAGGTGGGAAAATATCTAACATATGTTACTAAATGGATGACTTGGAGTGTGAGCAGTCGAGGAAGAAAATACTGCTTTTTTCAATGTTTAAGCAATATATTGTCTGCTTACTAAAAACAGATCCATTGAACATTTCTATGCAATCCAATACAACAAATGTTTATTGAGAGTCTTTTATGAGCCATGTGCTGAGCTGAGTGATGGGAAAACAAGGCTGACTAAAATGAGATCCCTGACTTCAGGGAGACTCCATTTGGGGGAGAACACAGAGAGGGAAAGAGTTAATTTCAATGTATTAAGTGCTATCAGAGAAGTACATATAGGGTCTCATGGGATTGTACGAGAAAGGTGTAGGGACTATGGCCAAATGCACGTTTAATCATTCTTTTGCCCAGTGTTAAAACACCTGTAAAACAGATTAAAATGGTGTCTTTCCCATGGCTTTTTTAAAAAACAGATGCTTTTTCCCTACACACAAAGGATCTTTAAATTGTTCTACACTAGACACAATGCACCTATGACATGCCGTTTTCTGTGAAACACATGGTTGCATTTTTGTCTAACACGTTATTTTCCCAATGACTATTTATCATCTGCTCTATGTTTGTCTAATGAACAAAAAGTGTGAGGCAATGAAATAAACCTCAGCAAAACAATGAAAAGGCAACCATGCATCACCGATTTAGCAGGGTAAAAAAGGAACAAATAAAAAGAACATAGAGACTCAGTTGCTTCTGAATACCAGGAAAAGGCATCTGTGTTTCTCAACAAGTTAATAGCACCAACTGTGCCAACTAGCTGGAACCACTGAGGGAAAAAAAAAGTCAGCCAGAATTTAACACAAAAAAACTATTCAGCTGTATTCAGGTGCTCCAACAGTATGTAGTCAATCAGGAAGCCAACAAAGCAGCCATAATAAGATTTCACATGTGTCCATGCACAGTAATTTCTCCTACCACCACCACTAATTCAACCAAGGAAAATATATTAGTATTTTAATATAATGAATAAAAATGTGGAACTACTATTCATGTATCTATGGGATTCTGTTATGGCCACTCTGGATGCCACAACAAAATACCACAGACTAGGCAGATTAAACAGAAATTTATTTCTCACAGTTCTGGAGGCTGAGAAGTCCAAGATCAAGGTGCTGGGAAGAAAGGCTTCATTCTGAGGCCTCTTCTCTTGGCCTGTAGGCAGCTGTCATCTCACTGTGTGCTCACATGGCCTCTTCTTTGTGAACTGGCGTAGCTCTCTGGTACCTCCTCTCATAAGGACACTAATCCTTTCAGATCAGGGCCCTACCCTTATAACCTCATTTAACCTTAATTATTTCCTTAAAGGCTTGTCTCCAAATAGAGCCATACTGGAGGTTAGGGCTTCAACATATGAATTTGAGGGGGACACGGTCAGTTCTTAACAACTTACAAAAGAAGAGGGAGTTGTCGGGGGGGCTGAAGAACGCACAACATCAGTCAGAAAGAATAGAAGACTACAGGTTAGCAAGTTAGTTCTGGGTGCACATGTTCTAAAAGCAGTGTCAACTACAGCAACATCTCTGGAGATGTCAGTGCCTTAGGCGTACCTTCCTGAGTGTCAGAAAGAAGTGTGTCCTGAGAAATCCACATATCACACATGATAGGAAGCAATGTAGTGGTTGAATTAGGGCTAGAAAAAATGCAGTGGATGCAAAGAAGGTGCTAGTAGAAGAATAATATTCTCCAAGAGAGTATTTAAAAATCTGAGAAATAGTAACTTTCTAAACTTACATTTGAATTAAAGTAATATGTTGATGAATTTCTGAAAGTAGCTTTGGAAGCACGTTTAAAGGGGTCTTAAGAGGAGCTATGGGGCTGTGTGTGTGTGTGTGTATTCCCCCAGTTATACTCTGAATGTGCAGAGTGCCCTAAGGGGGAACATGTTAACTTCTCTGTGTCCAGGCCTCCATATTCATTAAGTAGAATGGCACTGACAAACATTGTCCCATAACTTATCACATTGAGACAGAGTAACATAATACATTAATAAAGAATGATTTTTTCCAACTAGGGAAAAAGGGACCCTAACACAAAAACAAATACAGCTCATACATTTGAACAATGAACTTATCATCACTAGTCATTAGATTCTTTGACTGTAAAACAAGGATGTTAAACTAAAATCTGATATCTAAGATTCCAATGAATTTTAAGACAATGTTTTTTACGTGATCAAAGTTATAAGTGTAAAAAGACTTCAGGGAATCTTTATTATTAGATAAAACTTTAACCCTATTTTCTTCCTGTTCTAACCTAAAAAAATTTCACTTTTGCCTATATTTTAGGCTTTTAAAAGAAATTTCTCTCATTTTATATTTTTTCTCACTACACTCTGTGAGAAGGATTTTAGTCTCCATTTTCAGACAAGGTAACCGAGTCCAGAGAGGTGAAATGACTTGCTCGAAGCTACATTACTAGTAAACAGCAAAGACTGAATCCATCCTTTCTACTCTACCTGTCTTAACAGTAAATTCTACTCTTCAGTCCACATAAATACCATTTTCAAATGGAAAATGAAAGTATTATTCTTCGGCCAACCATATTATTTCATAAGCATTTACTGAATACTTATCATACACCTGGACTGGGCTTTGAGTTTATGTTAATCGTATTCGAGTCACCGCAAGATCCTTCTCTACAAAGCAACTATGAATCCACAGACATGTTTGTAAAACTGAAGTTTCCACCAATTGATACTTTGCCCTCACTTACCCACCTTACTAATTTTTAGTCTTCCTAATTTCTACCCCTTCCATATGCTATGAGATAAAAGATGCCTTCTTTGACATTACTTAGAGTTTATTTATAGGTATGCACTGATTTAAAGATGGGGTAAAAGGTAAATATAAACAGGAAAGGTATAGTATTATGTATTTATTTTCTGTGTGTGGCTGCTTGGCTCTTATACATGGGAACTGGTTGCTTTGTGCTATTAGGCTAATGTAAAATGATAGATGGTAAAGATAAAGTCTTGGTTGTGCTGGCACCTATCCAATGATGGTAGGCATGAGAGAAGTTCTGATGAAATAGAGCAATTTCACAAATAAGAATAACTCACTAAAGGAGATTCCATAACATTGTACTGTCTTGATGTGATAGAAAGATCACCTAATCTTTGCAAGTTAGACCACTTGGAGTTGAACATGCTGTGTACCAGTATAATTACTGTACAGCGTTTCTGCTGTTTGAGCTATCTGTAGCTGGGAAAAGTTTAGAAAGACAGTTCCTAAATGATATTTCTCTTCATTATTAATAGAGAACTGAAAATATAGGGACCTTGAGAAAAGAATAGCTTAGTAGTTAAGAGCACTGACTGGGGAGACATGATGATATCTGAAACCATGGGATCAAAATAGAGTTGGATTTGGAAGTAGAGGACTGAATTTGAGACAAATTTAACAAGCTGAGAAGAGTGAAAGCTCTCTGGGTCTGGACCAGGCTGTGGCATAGGGCTGACAGGAAGGGATGGCCTGGATTTGAGATAGGGGTCACCAATGAGGCTATATAATCGGGAACTCTCATATATCCTCAATTAATCACTTGTTAAAATTTACTGAGGAAGGCCACATTCTGTTCCAATACCTCCACATGTCTAAACCAAGCTTTCTAGCGGGGTTTATTCTCAAGTCCTTCAGGCAAGACAATTACATTCTTATGTTAATTTGGTAACTGAAGTCAGAGGAAACATTCTTATGTTAATTTGGCAACTGAAGTCAGAGGAATGGCTCCATGGGAGTCTTGGGGTCAGGGAGTATTGCTAAACATATATCTCATTTCTGGCCCAAAGGACCCTTAGCATCAAAAAGAATTACTTGGTTTCACTTATATGAAAAATCACATTTTACATTGCTGAAACACGGTTGAGAGACATTTGTATCAAATAATTCTTAGGCATAAGAGAAAATGTATGAAAAGTACCTTCATTAAAAATTAGGAGTTTGCCAATCCAATTAAAAAGTGGGCGGAAGACCTAAATAGACATTTCACCAAGGAAGACATACAGATGGCCAAGAAACACATGAAAAGATGCTCAACATCACTAATTATTAGAGAAATGCAAATCAAAACTACAGTGAGGTATCACCTCACACAGGTCAAAATGGCCATCATCAAAAAATCTAGAAACAATAAATGCTGCAAAGGGTGTGGTGAAAAGGGAACCCTCTTGCACTGTTGGTGGGAATGTAAATTGATACAACCACTATGGAAAACACTATGGAGGTTCCTTAAAAAACTAAAAACAGAACTACCATATGACCCAGCAATCCCACTGCTGGGCATATACCCTGAGAAAACCATAATTCAAAAAGGGACATGTACCACAATGTTCACTGCAGCACTATTTACAATAGCCAGGATATGGAAGCAACCTAAGTGTCCATCGACAGATGAAAGGATAAAGATGTGGCACATATATACAATGGAATATTACTCAGTCATAAAAAGAAACGAAATTGAGTTATTTGTAGTGAGGTGGATGGACCTAGAGTCTGTCATACAGAGTGAAGTAAGTCAGAAAGAGAAAAACAAATACCATATGCTAACTCATATAATGCATATATATGGTACTGATGAACCTAGTTGCAGGGCAGGAATAAAGATGTAGACACAGACAATGGACTTGAGGGCATGGGGTGGGAGGGGGAAGCTGGGGCAAAGTGAGAATAGCATCGACATATATATACTACCGAATGTAAAATAGTTACCTAGCGGGAAGCAGCAGCATAGCACAAGGAGATCAGCTTGGTGCTTTGCGATGACCTAGAGGGGTGGGATAGGGAGGGTGGGAGGGAGGCTCAAAAGGGAGGGAATATGGGGACATATGTATGCATATGGCTGATTCACTTTGGTGCACAACAGAAACTAACACAGCATTGTGAAGCAATCATACTCCAGTAAAGATGAAAAAAATTAGGAGTTTGCGATTTAACATATACACACTACCATATATAAAACAAATAATCAACAAGGACCTACTGTATAGTACAGGGAACTCTACTCAATATTCTTTAATAACTTAAGTGGGAAAAGAATCTGAAAAAGAATAGATATATGTATATGTGTAACTGAATCACTTTGCTATACACCTGAAGCTAACACAAGATTATAAGTCAACTATACTCCAATGTAAAATAAAAATTAAATTAAAAAAAAAAGGTAAGGGTTATTTTACTAGTATTCACTCTTTGCAATCATTGGTTCATAGAAAAACTGGGAAGAAAAAAATGAGGCAAGGAAAAAGAAAATGCTAATGGTTGTTATGTTTGTTTTGTGTTTTTACAACACTGTACACATGCTACACATCCCTAACTACGCTTACATAATATCAGGTCATATAAAATCTTACATGATCATTAGCTAGATTATATAGTCTTATGTTTACCATGGAAAGATCTATATTCTGCTCCTTAGGCTATGAAATGCTATTTTATGCCTTGGAAAAAGCAAGTAATGAACAGGCTAGAAATACATTTTAATTTCCTTGGAATTCATAACTAATACTGATGATTTGTTGGATTCCTCCAACTCCTCTGATAACAGAAACAGTCTAATTAAAGCAACTTCACCCACATAAAAGACATATTTCCTCTCTAAAACAACATTTAAATTTTGTTCTAGTATGTTTAACATAAATATAAATGATCCTGTGTTTTAATTTCAGTATATCTGTATTTCAACTTTTTGATTTATTAATTGGATCTATCAGAACTTTAAGATTTCTTTGAGCTTATTTGGTTTTACTTACTTACATTTGAAAACATTAAAGCAATATGTATTTTGATTTTGCTTTTTACCAGATACACTTTGTTTTGTAACATAAATATTGAACTACTACTTTAAAAACTTGGTAAAATAACCATGAGTGATAATATTTAACTAAGCCACTCTTAGAGAAAGATCCTAGGAATAAGTTACTTATGTAAATTCTGGAATAGCATTCTCTGGAGATAATCAACTAGACTGTTAATGCCATAACCTAGGGAATCTAGCTATGTCAAATAATGATGCAGAATGGTGAACAGGAGCCATGACCACAGCTTGGTCAGATCCTATCTCTGCAGAGAGATGAGCAGGTTCTGGTTGCTATTTTGTAATCCAAGGATATTTTCTAAACATGAAACGCAAAAATCATGGGTGACTCTCATGCGATTTTTTTGGTTCAACTAATGACACCTGTGGCTTTCAGTGTTAAAAATGAGAAAGTCCCAGGCAAAATGGGTTGAGTTGGTCACCCTACTAATTATCCTTGCCTCTTCTCCTATCCCAGAAATGAACGTAATGTCTAGGGATATAGCTTTCATCTTGAGACAATAAGGGCAAAAGCTTTATGCAGACAGAAGTAAAAACAGATAGGGAAAAACCTAGGTCCCTAATTCCCTATCTGAGCAACCATATCAGCTTTGATTTGGCTACCTCTAAATTTCATATCAGGTGAGGAAATCCAACCTGGTTTTGTTCAAGTCACTGTAGTATGATTTCCTGTTAAATGAAGCCAAATGCATTTCAAACTCATGGACACATTCAGTTGGATCTAGAATTCAAAGAAACTTCTTGGAAAAGTTGATGATTAATCTGAATCTTGATCAATGAGTAAAAATTAGCAAGGCAAAGAAAAGCTTTTAGCTTGGGGTCAGCCACAGTAGGCACTTCATGGAGTGACTAAAACTCCGCAGAAAACCCATACTGCCTCTGGCACGAAGAACCAGAGGACAAAGTCGAGGACAACCACAGCCACTAGAAAGTAGCTATGAGTATCTGAGGTGGGGGTAGGAGGGTTGCAAAATCAGATGGAAGCTCAGAACTTCAGGAAGAAGTGAAAAAAAACTGAAACTGTAAATATATTGGTAAATATAAAAGACTATATTCTCCTCTTATTTATTAAAATAAATGACTATTTAAAAAAATTATACCATTGTGTTATGGGGTTTAATTCTGTAGATGTAATAATGATGCCTACAGTATAAAGGATGGAGAGTTACAATAAATGGCCTATATAGGTATAAGATTACTACATTTTATATATTTAGAAATATATCTAATAAGTCAATAAATAAACTAAAATGGAATTCTAAAAAAAATCA
This sequence comes from Balaenoptera musculus, assembly GCF_009873245.2. Lineage (NCBI taxonomy): Eukaryota > Metazoa > Chordata > Mammalia > Artiodactyla > Balaenopteridae > Balaenoptera > Balaenoptera musculus. The sequence goes on along the minus strand of NC_045800.1, from coordinate 74,213,387 downwards.
AGTAATCTAAAAGAAGGTAGCAAAGGAGAAACAAAGGAAAACAAAACAGAAGGGAAAAGCAAAAATCAAATAATAAAATATGAGATCCAAATTCAATCATATCAATAATTACAATAAATGTCAATGAACTAAATGATCCAATTAAAAATTAGCAAAAAACCGTAAAGGATTAACCAAAAAAGGCACAAATATATGCTCTCTACAAGAGTGAACTTTAAAATACAGACACAAATAGGTTGAAAGTAAATGGATGGGAAAAATTTACTATGCAAACAGTAAGCATTAGAAAGCTGGAGGGACTCAATATCTGATAAAATAAGCTTTAAGACAGAATACAACCAGAGATAAAAAGGACACTTCATAATGATAAAGCTCGTAAGAAATAACAATCATAAATATGTGTATACCTAATAATAGAGTTTCAAAATACAGTGGACCCTTGAATAATGCAGGGTTGCTGACCCAGAGCAGTTGAAAATCTGTGTATAGCTTTATAGTTGGTGCTTGGCACCTGCAGTTCCGCATCTGTGGATTGAACCAACCGTAGATCATGTAGTACTGTACTATATATTTACTGGAAAAAAAATCCACATATAAGTGGACCCACACAGTTCAAACCTGGGTTGTTCAAGGGTCAACTGTATATGAAGCAAAAATTGCCAGAATTAAAGGGAGACATAAACAGACAATTTCATTATCATAGTAAGAGATAGCAACACCCTTCTTTCAGCATTTGATAGATCTAGGCAAAATTTGATAAAGATATAAAGATATAAGTGATATGAATTACCTGGACTTACATGATACCCCCAATAACTACAGAATACACATTATTTTCAAGTGTACATGGTATGTTCAACAATAAAGGAAATAAATTATACAAAGCATTTTTTCTGACCACAACAGAATTTAAAAAGAAATCAATATCTGTACGATATCTCAGAATTTACTGGGGGGAGACCAGATGGATATGAGAACACAAGCTACTACAGGATGGACTGAAAGACAGTAGTGTTGAAACATATGTTCAAATATTGTCACCTGGAATTATTATTTATCAAAATAATACAAAAGTATTATAAAATGCCCAAACTCCTATTTTAGGTAATAATCAAAGCAAGGGATATCGAAATACGAAGATTCCCAAATTAAATGTCGAAGGAAGAGAAACTATCAAAAAGATTAATTAGAACTTATGATAAAAATGTACATTTCTAGGAAAGGACAGCTGTGGCCATTTCATTCAGAAGCCCTTGTAGAGTGTCTATATTTAGAAAAAGGAGCTTCACAACTGGTTCCTGTTCAATTTGGGGAAACTAGAGGGCATCAATTCAACTCTTTGTATTTTACTTTCCTGTTTATTCTTTTCAACCTTGGCCATGAGATCTTAGAAGAATTAATGAATTAACAAACTGAAACCATTTCAGGTTATTTGAGAAGATGGTGTTCATTTGGGTTTTATGTCCTTAGAGTACAAGTACTACTGTATGTTCAGTGGTTATATTGTATGCTTTTCCTCTAGAGCTGAAGTCTGTGAATACAATTCTTATCTGATCACAGTCTCTTCTATCTGGTGGTGCATAAAGCTAACATTTACACCAAGAAGTCTAAAAAAAGGGAAACCCTAGGGATTAGAAGCACAGACTTTAATCATCTCCTAGCTGACAGGCTATGAGTGGTACTTTCAGAGTTGAGCAAGTAAGTGGTGGTTAAATTCTCATGACTAGAATGGGCTCCCCCAGTCTCCACCTCCCCAAGCAACCTTGTTAGCTAGTTGTTGACTAAAGGTTACAAAGTATAGAGTCCTGATCCAATAAATCATGGCATCAGAAGCACACAGTGCTATGCATGAACCTATCTGCAGGGCAGGAATAGAAACGCGGACACAGACGTGTGGACACGGTGGGGGGGGAAGAGGAGGGTGAGATGAATTGGGAGATTAGGATTGACATAAATACACTACCATGTGTAGAACAGATAGCTAGTGGGAACCTGCTGTATAGCACAGGGAGCTCAGCTCGGTGCTCTGTGATGACCTAGATGGGTGGGATGGTGAAGGGACGGAGGTCCAAGAAGGAGGGGATATATGTATGTATACATATAGGTGATTCACTTCTCTGTACAGCAGAAACTAACACAACACTGTAAAGCAATTATACTCCAATTTTAAAAAAAACTAAAAAACTAAAATAAAGAGAAATAAAGCAAAAATTTCATTTCTTCCTTGGAAAACTTGTTTAATTAAAAAAAGTAAGAGTGGTTTGAAAGTGGTTATTGATTACTTAATGTACAACCATACCTGGGTGAAATATATTCATAAAACAGATTCAAGCAAGGTAACTGCAATTTGTTTGCCTTAAAAACCTATAATCAGCATTATCTGACTGGATCAAACCTTTTTATTCTACGTTTCCATAGTACCATGTTCCTGGAATTGGTTGCAATTTTAGAGTTGTTTTTTTTTTTTTTTTAAACATAAGTGTAGACAATCCTGCCCTAGACTGCACCTTTGCTCGGGGAAGGTTTTTTGTTTTTGTTTTTTAATTAATTAATTAATTTATTTTTGGCTGTGTTGGGTCTTCGTTTCTGCGAGAGGGCTTTCTCTAGTTGCGGCAAGTGGGGGCCACTCTTCATTGCGGTGCGCGGGCCTCTCACTATCGCGGCCTCTCTTGTTGCAGAGCACAGGCTCCAGACGCGCAGGCTCAGTAGTTGTGGCTCACGGGCCTAGTTGCTCCGCGGCACGTGGGATCTTCCCAGACCAGGGCTCGAACCCGTGTCCCCTGCATTGGCAGGCAGATTCTCAACCACTGCACCACCAGGGAAGCCCTAGAGTTGTTTTTATGATTATTTGAATAATACTTTTTTCCTCTACTAGACTTTAAGTTTTAAGTGCACATAGCATGTTTATTTTCCTAACAATTATATTTCCAGCACTCAGCATAGTGACCGGCACAAAGTATGCATTCAGTAAATATTTTTAATGGAAAAAATTAATGATCAGTTGTATTCTTTCAACTCTATGTTTCCTCATCTACATAATGTGGATAATAAAACATCATTAGCAAGTATTAAAAAGATTAACTTAGATAACATATATTAATGTTCTTTATAATCAGCAAATTGTTTTGCAAATCTTATGCCACTCTATTTTTATGATATTACCCCCACCACCACCTCTCTCACTCTTTACCGAGCATTATTGTTCCATTCCTTTCTCCACCTCCTCCCTTCCTCTGTTATGTCCCCTTCTCTGCATCCTTATCTTCTCTCTTTGGATTCATTACCTCCCACTTGGGTCCCCCTCCTTGAAATGAAGGATGATTATGGTGGTGATGGTGATGACAACAACAACCACCGCCGCTAAGAATATAAGATCATGTGGTGTTTCACCTGGATAATAAGGGTGGGAATACTAGAAATGAAAGTACACATGGTCATGGTTCCTTAAATATAGAGAACTGTACTTTTTTTGTCCTTGGAAATTTTTCTAAATCCTATGATATTATTTAATACCCATATCTTTCTCTTTTTGAGAAATGAAAGAAAAAAAGAAAACTGTACAGTGTTAATGTCCCACCATCTCAGCACATCAGAAAGAGAAGGCTATTTTATAGCCATGTTTCTGTTCCTCCCAACTGTGTGCTATTGTGTAAGACTTAAGATTAATCCAGGTAGGGACCATCTCACTCACTCAAACCCAAAGAGTAAGTCCTTGCAGGGTGTCTTTGGATTCAGTGTTATGACTCTTTCCTCAAACTTCACATATCTGTAGCTAGTTAAATGGTGAAGCAAACCCTTATTGGTTCAATATGTAAACTGTGTCCATTAGTTTATCGGCATTTTTGTGTGGGGTTTAAATCAGGCTTAAGTATAGGTTAAAGACTCACAGAGGCCAGTACATCTTGTTGTTTTATCATGTGTACATCAGGTTTTCTAATGCAATGTTACTGCACTGCAAACTACTCCCAAATTAGTAACTTAAAGGAAAAACCATTATATTTGCTCAAGAATTCAGATAGAGTTCAGTTGAGTACTTTTTCTTCACCTTGTAGCATCAGCTGGGGTCATTCCCTTGGCTGCATTCAGCTAATGGATCAGTTGTATGCTATGCTTAATTGCAATGCTGAAATAGCTGAGGTTTTATTGTCCAAGACGGCTTCACTGACATATCTGGTCACTCACTTGGGATGCCTGGAACAGTTTGGGTATGGACGGGCATCTCTCTATCTGATCTCTCCAGTAAGGTAGCTGGATCTCCGTTAGTTCAGGGCTCTAAGAAGGATGAAGCAGACACTCTCTTAAGGTCCAGAGTTGGAAGTTACACAGCCCTGCTTTCAACACATTCTGTTTACCAAAGCAAGTCACAAGGCCAGCTCAGAATCAAGCAGCAGAGAAACAGGCTTTGCTTCTCAATGGGTGACTGGAAAGGCCTCCTTGCAAAAGAGCACGTGGAATGAGATACAGTTGTAACCATCTTTGGAAACAAAATCTACCACACTTGTGTTCATTTCCTGTTGGGTAGTTTTCTTCAAATAACTTTGGGATCAGTACCTTCAAAAACAAAGGAATCGGAGACCTTCAAGATGGCGGAAGAGTAAGACGTGGAGATCACCTTCCTCCCCACAAATACATCAGAAATACATCTACATGTGGAACAACTCCTACAGAACACCTACTGAATGCTGGCAGAAGACCTCAGACTTCCCACAAGGCAAGAAACTCCCCACGTACCTGGGTAAGGCAAAAGAAAAAAGAAAAAACAGAGACAAAAGAATAGGGACGGGACCTGAACCTCTGGGAGGGAGCTGTGAAGGAGGAAAAGTTTCCACGCACTAGGAAGCCCCTTCACTGGCAGAGACAGGGATACTGGGGGTGAAGCTTTGGAGCCACGAGGAGAGCGCAGCAACAGGGGTGCAGAGGGCAAAGCGGAGAGATTCCCGCTCACAGGACTGGTGTCGACCAGCACTCACCAGCCCGAGAAGCTTCTCTGCTCACCTGCTGGGACAGGCAGGGGCTGGGAGCTGAGGCTCGGGCTTCGGATGTCAGATCCCAGGGAGAGGACTGGGGTTGGCTGCGTGAACACAGCCTGAAGGGGGCTAGTGCGCCACAACTAGCCGGGAGGGAGTACAGGAAAAGTCCAGACCTGCCTAAGAGGCAAGAGACCATTGTTTCAGGGTGCGCGAGGAGAGGGGATTCAGAGCACCGCCTAAACAAGCTCCAGAGATGGGCGCGAGCCGTGGCTATCAGCACGGACCCCAAAGACGGGCATGAGATGCTAAGGCTGCTGCTGCAGCCACCAAGAAGCCTCTGTGCGAGCACAGGTCACTCTCCACACCGCCCCTCCCGGGAGCCTGTGCAGCCCGCCACTGCCAGGGTCCCGTGATCCAGGGACAACTTCCCCGGGAGAACACACAGCATGCCTCAGGCTGGTGCAATGTCACGCCGGCCTCTGCCGCCGCAGGCTCGCCCCGCACTCTGTACGCCTCCCTCCCCCCTGCCTGAGTGAGCCAGAGCCCCCTAAGCAGCCGCTCCCTTAAACCCCTCCTGTCTGAGCGAAGAACAGACGCCGTCAGGCAACCAACACACAGAGGTGGGTCCAAATCCAAAGCTGAATCCCAGGAGCCATGCAAACAAAGAAGAGAAAGGGAAATCTCTCCCAGCAGCCTCAGGAGCAGCAGATTAAATCTCCACAATCAACTTGATGTGCCCTGCATCTGTGGAATACCTGAATAGACAACGAATTATCCCAAAATTGAGGTGGTGGACTTTGGGAGCAAAAATATACATATTTTTCTCATTTTTCTCTTTTTGTGACTGTGTTTGTGTATGCTTCTTTGTGTGATTTATCTGTAAAGCTCTGCTTTTACCATTTGTCCTAGGGTTCTGTCTGTCTGTTTTTTTTTGTTTATTTGTTTTGGTTTCTTTTAGTATAGTTTTTAGTGCTTGTTATCATAGGTGGATTTGTTTTTTGGTTTCATTGCTCTTCTCTTTCTTTCTTTCTTTTTTACTTTTTTAACTGCTTTTTAATTTTTAATAATTATTTTTTATTTTAATAACTTTTATTTATTTATTTCCTTTCTTTCTTTCTTCCTCCCTTTTCTTCTAAGCTGTGTGGCTGACAGGGTCTTGGTGCTCCTGCCGGGTGTCAGGCCTGTGCCTCTAAGGTGGGAGAGCCGAGTTCAGGTCATTGGTCCACCAGAGACATCCCGGCTCCACGTAATATCAAATGGCAAAAGATCTCCCAGAGATCACCATCTCAGTGCTAAGATGCAGCTCCACTCAACGACCAGCGAGCTACAGGGCTGGACACCCTATGCCAAACAACTAGCAACACAGGAACACAACCCCACCCATTACCAGAGAGGCTGCCTAAAATCATAATAAGCCCACATACAACCCAAAACACACCACCTGCCCAGCAGAAACACGAGATCCAGCCTCATCCACCAGAACACAAGCACTAGTCCCCTCCACCAGGGAGCCTACAAAACCCACAGAACCAATCTTAGCCACTGGGAGCAAACACCAAAAATAACGGGAATTACGAACCTGTGGCCTGTGAAAGGAGACCCCAAAAACAGTAAGTTAATTAAAATGAGAAGACAAACACACAGCGGATGAAGGAGCAAGCTAAAAACCCACCAGACCTAATAAATGAAGAGGAAATAGGCAGCCTACCTGAAAAAGAATTCAGAGTAATGATAGTAAAGAGGATCCAAAATCTTGAAAATAGAATGGAAAAAATACAAGAAACATTTAACAAGGACCTAGAAGAACTAAAGAGCAAACAAACAATGATGAACAACACAATAAATGAAATTAAAAATTCTCTAAAAGGAATCAACAGCAGAATAACTGAGTCAGAAGAACGGATAAGTGACCTGGAAGATGAAATAGTGGAGATAACTACTGCAGAGCAGAATTAAAAAAAAAGAATGAAAAGAATCGAGGGCAGTCTCAGAGACCTCTGGGACAACATTAAACGCACCAACATTCGAATTATAGGGGTCCCAGAAGAAGAAGAGAAATAGAAAGGGACTGAGAAAATATTTGAAGACATTATAGTTGAAAACTTCCATAATATGGGAAAGGAAATAGTCAATCAACTCCAGAAAGCGCAGAGAGTCCCATACAGGATAAATCCAAGGAGAAACATGCCAAGACACATATTAATCAAAGTATCAAAAATTCAATACAAAGAAAAAATATTAAAAGCAGCAAGGGAAAAACAACAAATAACATACAAGGGAATCCCCATAAGGTTAACAGCTGATTTTTCAGCAGAAACTCTGCAAGCCAGAAGGGACTGGCAGGACATATTTAAAGTGATGAAAGGGAAAAACCTGAAAGTAATCTTTAAACCAAGATTACTCTACTCAGCAAGGATCTCATTCAGATTCGACAGAGAAATTAAAACCTTTACAGACAAGCAACAACTAAGAGAATTCAGTACCACCAAACCAGCTTTACAACAAATGCTAAAGGAACTTCTCTAGGCATGAAACACAAGACAAGGAAAAGACCTACAATAACAAACTCAAAACAATTAATAAAATGGTAATAGGAACATACATATCGATAATTACCTTAAATGTAAATGGATTAAATGCTCCAACCAAAAGACACAGACTGGCTGAATGGATACAAAAAAAGACCCGTATATATGTTGTCTACAAGAGACATTTCAGACCTAGGAACACATATAGACTGAAAGTGAGGGGATGGAAAAAGATATTCCATGCAAATGGAAATCAAAAGAAAGCTGGTGTAGCAATTCTCATATCAGACAAAACAGACTTTAAAATAAAGACTATTACAAGAGACAAAGAAGGACACTACATAAAGATCAAGGGATCAATCCAAGAAGAAGATATAACAATTGTAAATACTTATGTACCCAACATAGGAGCACCTCAGTACATAAGGCAAATGCTAACAGCCATAAAAGGGGAAATCGACAGTAACACAAATATAGTAGGGGACTTTAACACCCACTTTCACCAATGGACAGATCATCCAAAATGAAAATAAATAAGGAAACACAAGCTTTAAATGACACATTAAACAAGATGAACTTAATTGATATTTATAGGACATTCCATCCCAAAACAACAGAATACTCTTTCTTCTCAAGTGCTCATGGAACATTCTCCAGGACAGATCATATCTTGGGTCACAAATCAAGCCTTGGTAAATTTAAGAAAATTGAAATCGTGTCAAGTGTCTTTTCTGACCACAACACTATGAGACTAGACATCAATTACAGGAAGAAATCTGTAAAAAATACAAACACATGGAGGTTAAACATTACACTACGTAATAACCAAGAGATCACTAAAGAAATCAAAGAGGATATAAAAAAATATCTAGAAACAAATGACAATGAAAACACAATGACCAAAGACTTATGGAATGCAGCAAAAGCAGTTCTAAGAGGGAAGTTTATAACAACAAAATTCTACCCCAAGAAACAAGAAACATATCAAATAAACAACCTAACCTTACACCTAAAGCAATTAGAGAAAGAAGAACAAAAAAACCCCAAAGTTAGCATTAGAAAAGAAATCATAAAGATCAGATCAGAAATAAACGAAAGAAATGAAGAAAACAATAGCAAAGATCAATAAAACTAAAAGCTGGCTCTTTGAGAAGATAAACAAAATTTATAAACCATTAACCAGACTCAAAAAGAAAAAAAGGGAAGAGACTCAAATCAACAGAATTAGAAATGAAAAAGTAGAAGTAACAACTGACACTGCAGAAATACAAAGGATCATGAGATTACTACAAGCAACTATATGCCAACAAAATGGACAACCTGCAAGAAATGGACAAATTCTTAGAAAAGCACAACCTTCCAAGACTGAACCAGGAAGAAATAGAAAATATAAACAGACCAATCACAAGCACTGAAATTGAGACTGTGATCAAAAATCTTCCAACAAACAAAAGCCCAGGACCAGATGGCTTCACAGGCGAATTCTATCAAACATTTAGAGAAGAGCTAACACCTATCCTTCTCAAACTCTTAAAAATATAGCAGAGGGAGGAACAATCCCAAACTCATTCTACGAGGCCACCATCACCCTGATACCAAAACCAGACAAAGGAGTCACAAAGAAGGAAAACTACAGGCCAATATCACTGATGAATATAGATGCAAAAATCCTCCACAAAATACTAGCAAACAGAATCCAACAGCACATTAAAAGGATCATACACCATGATCAAGTGGGGTTTATCCCGGGAATGCAAGCATTCTTCAATATACGCAAATCAATCAATGCGATACACCATATTAACAAACTGAAGGAGAAAAACCATATGATCATTTCAAGAGATGCAGAAAAAGCTCTGACAAAATTCAACACCCATTTATGATAAAAAAAAAAACCCTCCAGAAAATAGGCATGGAGGGAACTTACCTCAACATAATAAAGGCCATATATGACAAACCCACAGCCAACATTGTTCTCAATCGTAAAAAACTGAAACCATTTCCACTAAGATCAGGAACAAGACAAGCTTGCCCACTCTCCCCACTATTATTCAACATAGTTTTGGAAGTTTTAGCCACAGCAATCAGAGAAGAAAAAGAAATAAAAGGAATCCAAATTGGAAAAGAAGAAGTAAAGCTGTCACTGTTTGCAGATGACATGATACTATACGTAGAGAATCCTAAAGACACTACCAGAAAACTACTAGAGCTAATCAATGAATTTGGTAAAGTAGCAGGAAACAAAATTAATGCACACAAATCTCTTGCATTCACCTATACACTAATGATGAAAAATCTGAAAAAGAAATTAAGGAAACACTCCCATTCACCACTGCAACAAAAAGAATAAAATACCTAGGAATAAACCTACCTAAGGAGACAAAAGACCTATAGGCAGAAAACTATAAGACGCTAATGAAAGAAATTAAAGATGATACAAATAGATGGAGAGATATACTATGTTCTTGGACTGGAAGAATCAACATTGTGAAAATGACTCTAGTACCCAAAGCAATCTACAGATTCAATGCAATCCCTATCAAACTACCACTGGCATTTTTCACAGAACTAGAACAAAAAAGTTCACAATTTGTATGGAAACACAAAAGACTCCGAACAGCCAAAGCAATTGAGAAAGAAAAGCACAGCTGGAGGAGTCATGCTCCCAGACTTCAGACTATACTACAAAGCTACAGTAATCAAGACAGTATGTTACTGGCACAAAAACAGAAATATAGATCAATGGAACAGGCTAGAAAACCCAGAGATAAACCCATGCACATATGGTCACCTTATCTTTGATAAAGGAGGCAAGCATATACAGTGGAGAAAAGACAGCCTCTTCCATAAGTGGTGGTGGGAAAACTGGACAACTACATGTTAAAGAATGAAAGTAGAACACTTCCTAACACCATACAAAAAAATAAACTCAAAATGGATTAACGACCTAAATGTAACACCAGACACTATAAAACTCTTAGAGGAAAACATAGGCAGAACACTCTATGATATAAATCACAGCAAGATCCTTTTTGACCCACCTCCTAGAGAAATGGAAATGAAAACAAAAATTAACAAATGGGACCTAATGAAACTTAAAAGCTTTTGCACAGCATAGGAAACCATAAACAAGACGAAAAGACAACCCTCAGAATGAGAGAAAATATTTGCAAATGAAGCAACTGACAAAGGATTAATCTCCAAAATTTACAAGCAGCTCATGCAGCTCAATATCAAAAAGAGAAATAACCCAATCCAAAAATGGGCAGAAGACCTAAGTAGACATTTCTCCAAAGAAGATATACAGATTGCCAACAAACACATGAAAGGATGCTCAACATCACTAATTATTAGAGAAATGCAAACCAAAACTACAATGAGGTATCACCTCACACCAGTCAGAATGGCCATCATCAAAAAGTCTACAAGCAACAAATGCTGGAGAGGGTGTGGAGAAAAGGGAACCATCTTGCACTGTTGATGGGAATGTAAATTGATACAGCCACTATGGAGAACAGTATGGAGGTTCCTTAAAAAACTAAAAATAGAACTACCATACGACCCAGCAATCCCACTACTTGGCATGTACCCGGAGAAAGCCGTAATTCAAAAAGTCAGGTACCACAATGTTCATTTCAGCATTATTTACTATAGCCAGGACATAGAAGCAACCTAAGTGTCCATCGACTGATGAATGGATAAAGAAGATGTGGCACATATATACAATGGAATATTACTCAGCCATAAAAAGAAACGAAATTGAGTTATTTGTAGTGAGGTGGATGGATCTAGAGACTGTCATACAGAGTGAAGTAAGTCAGAAAGAGAAAAACAAATACCGTATGCTAACACATATATATGGAATCTAAAAGGAAAAGAAAAAAAAAAAAGCATGGTTCTGAAGAACCTACAGGCAGGACAGGAATAAAGATGCAGACGTAGAGAATGGACTTCAGGACACGGGGACGGGGAAGGGTATGCTGCGATGAAGTGAGAGAGTGGCATGGACTTATATACACTACAAAATGTAAAACAGGTAGCTAGTGGGAAGCAGCTGCATAGCACAGGGAGATCAGCTCGGTGCTTTGTGACCACCTAGAGGGGTGGGATAGGGAGGGTGGGAGGGAAATGCAAGAGGGAGGAGATATGGGGATATATGTATATGTATTCACTTTGTTATAAAGCAGAAACTAACACACCATTGTAAAGCAATTATACTCCAATAAAGATATTAAAAACAAAAATCCAAAGAACCCTAAGTTAAAATTAAAAAAAAAAAAAACACCCAGAGGAATCTTAGAAGTTGCCTAGCGTAACACGTAAACTATCAATAATACTATATATAACGCCCCTGGCAGATTGTTAACCTCTCCATGCCCAACAGTTACTGTGATAGAGCAAGAAACATTTCAAGAAGCAGTTCGCATTCGGACTACTGTAATTTCCTCAGAATTTAAACAAGATCTACAAATTGCATTTAGTTGAGAAGTTCACCTTTTAATCAATAACAGAAAATTTTTTACCCTCGTTATTACTTGCCATTTATTTGATAAAGAAACTGGCTCATTTATCTTACAGAAATTCCCCCATTCTGAACTTGGCTTACTGCTTCCTTGGGATTGTTGTTTCGCATGTTCCTCTATCCTCTATATTTCCTGCAAAATGGTAATTCATGCCTAATTAAATTTCCTTTAATTTACCTGAACACATCATTGGTGGTGTTGGATGCTTATGATCAAATCACTTCAGGAGGCACATAATTCCTGGCTGTCTCTCTTTGTGTGATTTAAAATTTATCAGTGGGTTCAGGTGCAATCAGCCTAATCTCCCAAGTATTGATATGAAGTTCCCCATGAATCTTTCTTGTAGTTGTTTTAGCATTCAAAATGCATTATTTCATTAGGTGTTGCAAGCTGATTACTTCCTAATTCTATAATTCTGCGTTTATTAGCTGAAATTCTTCTCTTAAGATTATTGATTACACAGTTTGTATAGCAAGAGAAAAATAAATGCTTCATTTTTTTCCTTTTATTTTCCAGTTTTTAGAATTATGATTTGGTGACCTAGCAACCTTTGAAGGTGACCAGCAGGTTTTGTTTTGAACTCATGCATTTTAATGCATTCGCTTTAATCCATTGGAGTCATTATTCTTTTGATGCACAAATACTCATCTTTGGCCTGTAACAACCCTTTCAAAGTGGTATCCTGAGTCCTCCTGACATAACCACAGTGGTCTTGGATCATGTTCATGCTTTCCAGCATAATAAGATGTCCCAAGGTAATCCTGTACATTTCTTGCCAGGATGTGGCATTAGCCATTTCTCCTAAAAGTTTCTCCTAGTCTTAGTAAGAACAGGTATTTAGAGATCTCACTCCAGGCTCAGTGATCTATTTCTACTGTGTTGATATTACTTCCAGGAACTTTTCCATGGATAGTGCAAGGAACTAAATATTTTTTAAAAGGAAAAATGCATCATGAATCTATAGTGGTATTAACAATCCAATTTAAGATTAAGGATTTTTCCTTAACTCATTTAGTATCAGTATTTGTATCTCTTTTCACTTACTCTGAAATAATAATTCCAGAAGATATGAACATAACTATTTATGGATAAAGAAAATAAGTAATGAAATTAATGAATTATATGAGAACCTAATACATATACATATTAATTATAAAGTAGCAATACCAATATGATTATTAAGTATGGTTTTTTTTAAAATTTTTTTTTCTGCCTTTATTTTTTTATTTTTTATTTTTAAATTATTTATGGCTGTGTTGGGTCTTCATTTCTGTGTGAGGGCTTTCTCTAGTTGTGGCAAGTGGGGGCCACTCTTCATCGCGGTGCACAGGCCTTTCACTGTTGTGGCCTCTCTTGTTGTGGAGCACAGGCTCCAGATGCGCAGGCTCAGTAGTTGTGGCTCACGGGCCTAGCTGCTCCGTGGCATGCGGGATCTTCAGGGCTCGAACCCGTGTCTCCTGCATTAGCAGGCAGATTCTCAACCACTGCAGCACCAGGGAAGCCCTACGTATGTTTTAATTTTCTTTTTTATCTTTTTGTCATGAGGATATATCTCCTAGGAATGTACATTCAAATTACTGAGTTTTGTAGATACTTGAAAGATTTCTTCTATGTGTGACTAAACTACCAACATGACATAGAGTTAGTCTTACTTATTTCATTTTGTTATTGACTTTTTAAAGGTATTTCTTTGTTTTTCAGATTACTTTGACCTACGATGACTATATGTATTTTGTTTATACAATTATCTCTTCAAAACAATTTTAAGATATAACTCATATTAACAAAATTCACCCATTTAAAGTATACAATAAAATGTTGCTTAGTGTATTCACAGTGTCCAACCACAACCATAACCTAAGTGTAAGTCATTTTTGTTCACCCAAAAAGAAAGCCTGTATTCATCAGCAGTCACTCCCCGTTCCCCACCACTTCCACGCCCTTAAGCCCTATTTAATCACCAATTTACTTTCCATCTCTATAGATCTGCCTATTCTGGACATTCCATGTGAATGGATTCATTGAATATCATTTGTGACTGGCTTCTTTCACTTATCATAATGTTTTCAAGGTTCATCCATGTTGTAGTGTCTATCAGTACTTCATTCCTTTTTATTGATGGATAATATTCCATCATGGAGGAAAGGATCAAAATGGAAGAGTAAGAAGACACTGAACTCACATCCTCCCACAGGCATACCAAAATTACAACTACTTACAGACTAACTGTCTATGAGAATGACCTGAAGACTAGCAGAAAGGATTGTCCACAACTAAAGATAAAAATGAAAAGCCAAAACAGACGTGTAGGAGGGGCACAGATGTGGTCTAGTCAGGACCCACACTCCCAGGCTGGTAACCCAGAAACAGGAGGGCTATCACAACCATAGAGGTCCTCCCAGAGAGGGGTCCAAGCCCTGAATCAGGTTCCCTAGCTAAGTGGTCCTGCACCCAGGAAGTCAGGCTTTGAAAACTAGCAAGGCTTATGTTTGGGAGAGCCCTAGGGCTATAAGAGACTCTGTATTTAAAGGGCACACACAAAATCTCACATATATTGACTCCCAGAGCAAAGACAGTAATTTGAAAGGCACCTAGGTCAAACCCATGTGCTGACCCTGAAGAGCCTCCCAGAGAAGCAAGTGGTAGCTGGGACTCCCCCTGGGGACTGAGACAATGATGGCACAGCCATTTGGGGGATCTCACTCTACCATGCTGACACAATGCTGGAAAGTGTCATTTTGAGATCTCCCCTCTAGCCTTTTAGCACTGGGGGCCTGTCCCACCCACCCACAGGCCCACAGCAGTCACACACAACCAGACTGCAAGGCCAGATGCCCAAGGAGCCAGCCCCACACTTCAGCACACCTGCAGCCACTTAACAAGGAAGGGCCTCAGAGCCAGCTGGGCTAGGGGACAACACCACCTACCATCAGGCCCATAATAGTTGGCCCCATAACAACAGAAGCACACACACAGCTCACAAAGGGGACACTCTGGGAGCATCTAGCTCAGGTGGCAAGAGGGGAGTGTGATTTGGGGCCCCATAGGACAATTCCTACATAAGGCCAATTCTCCAAGATTGGGAGATGTGATAGACATAGAAATACAAATACATAGAAATAAACACAGAGAATTAGGCAAAATGAAGAGACAGAGGAATGTGTTCCAATGAAGGAATAACACAAAAACCTCAGAAAAAGTACTAAAGGAAATGGAGATGAGCAACGTCCTTGATAAAGAATCAAAATAATGATCATAAAAACGATCACTGATCTTGGGAGAAGAATGGATGTCCACAGTGAGAACTTCAACAAAGAATTAGAAAATATAAAAAAGAACCAATCAGAGCTGAAGAATACAATAACTGAATGAAAAATACACTAGAGGAAATCAATAGTAGATTAGATGATATGGAAGAATGGAACAGTGATCCGGAAGACAGGGTAGTGGAAATCACTCAAACTGAAAAGAAAAAAAAGAATTAAAAAAAATGAGAACAGCTTAAGGGACTTCTGGGACAACAGCAAGTGTACTAACATTTGCATTATAGGAGTCCCAGAGGAGAAAACAGAGAGAGAAAGGCAGAGAACTTATTTGAAGAAATAACGGCTGAAAACCTCCCTAACTTGGGAAGAAAACAGACATCCAAGACCAGGAAGTACCGAGAGTCCCAAACAAGATGAAGCCAAAGAGGTCCACACCAATACATTGTAATTAAAATATCAAAAATTAAAGATAAAGAGAGAATCTTAAAAGCAGTGAGAGAAAAGCAACTAGATACGTAAAAAGGAACTCCCATAAGACTATCAGCTACCTTTTCAGTAGGAACTTTTCAGGCCACAAGAAAGTGGCATGATAAAGTCAAGGTGCTGAAAGAAAATTTAAAAACCTACAACCAAGAATGCTTTACCCAGCAAGGTTATCATTCAGAATTGAAGAAGAGATAAAGGGTTTTACAGTCGAACACTAGCACAGTTCATCACCACTAAACCAGCCTTAAGGAAATGTTAAAGGGACTTCTCTAAGTGGAAAAGAAAAGGCCACAGTGAGAAATAAAAAAATTATGAAAGGAAAAATCTCACTGGTAAAGGCAAATATATAGTATAGGTAGTGGATAAACCATTTATAAAGCTAGCAGGAAGGTTAAAAGGCAAAAGTAATAAAATAATCTATATCTATAAATAAAGAATACAAAATTAAAAGACGTAAAATATGACATCAAAACATAAAATGTGGGGAGTGGTAAAAATATAGGGCTGTTAGAATGTGTTCAAGCTTAAGAAATCATTAACTTAAGATAAGTACCTATATACAGGTTGTTATATATGAACCTCATGGTAACCAAAATCCAAAAATCTGTAATAGATACACAAAAAATAGAGACAGGAAGCCAAACATAACACTAAAGATACTCATCAAATCACAAGGGAAGAGAGCAAAAGAAGAAAGGAAGAGAGAAGAACTACAAAAATAACCAGAAAAAACTAATAAAATGGCAAAAAGTACATACCTATTAATAATTACTTTAAATGAAAATGGATTAAATGTTCCAATCAAAAAACATGCAGTGTTGGGCTTCCCTGGTGGCGCAGTGGTTGAGAATCTGCCTGCTAATGCAGGGGACACGGGTTCGAGCCCTGGTCTGGGAAGATCCCACATGCCACGGAGCAGCTGGGCCCGTGAGCCACAACTACTGAGCATGCGCATCTGGAGCCTGTGCCCCGCAACAGGAGGGGCCGCGATAGTGAAAGGCCCGTGCACCGCGATGAAGAGCGGTCCCCGCACCGCGATGAACAGTGGTCCCCACTTGCCGCAACTAGAGAAAGCCCTCGCACGAACCGAAGACCCAACACAGCCAAAAATAAATAAATAAATAAATAAAGTAGCTATAAAATTAAAAAAAACAAAAAAACAAAAAAAACAAAAAAACATGCAGTGTCTGAATGGATTAAAAAGAGGAAGACCCATGTATATACTGCTATAAGAGACTTACATCAGATCTTAAGACACACACAAACTGAAAGGGAGGGGATGGGAAAAGATATTCCATGCAAATGGAAATGAAAAGAAAGCTGGGATACCAATACTTATATTAGAAAAAACAGACTTTAAAACAAAGACTGTAACAAGAGACAAAGAATGGAATTAAATAATAATAAAGGGATCAATCCAACAAAAAATATAATACTTACAAACATCTATGCACCCAACATAAGGGTACCCAAATTTATAAAGCAAATATTAACAGACATAAAGGGAAAAACTGACATGAATAGAATAATAGTAGAGAACTTTAACACCTGACTTACATCTGGAAAGATCATCCAAACAGAAAATCAATAAAGAAATATTGGCCTTAAATGACACATTAGACTAGATAAATTTTATAGATATATACAGAACAGTCCATCCAAAAACAGCACAATACACCTTCTTTTTAAGTGTACATGGAACATTCTCCAGGATAGATCACATGCTAGGCCATGAAACAACTCTCAGTAAACTTTAGAAGACTGAAATCCTATCAAGCATCTTCTCTGACCAAAATGGTATGAGACTAGAAATTAAGCATAAGAAAAAAATGAAAAAAAAGCCCAACACATAGAGTCTAAATGATATGCTACTAAACAATGAATGGGTTACTGAAGAAATAAAAAATGAAATAAAAAACTGAACAAATGAAAACGGAAACACAACATTCCAAAATCTATGGGACACAGCAAAAGCAGTTCTAAGTGGGAAGTTTACAGTGATACAGGCCCACCTCAGGAAAATTTAAAAAATCTCAAATAACAATCTAACCTCACCCATGAAAGAAGTAGACAAAGAAGAACAAACAAAACCCAAATTTAGTTGAAGAAAGGAAATAATATATACTCAAGTAGAAATAAATGAAATAGACTAAAAAAATAAAAAATAAAAAATAAACTGGTTGACTGGTTCTTTGAAAAGATAAACAAAATTGATCAACCTTTAGTCAGACTCATCAAGAAAAAGAGAGAAGGCCCAAATAAAAATGAAAGAGAAGTTACAACCAATACCACAGAAATATAAAAGATCATAAGAGATTACTACAAACAATTAAATGTTAACAAACTGGATAACCTAGAAGAAATGGATACATCCTTAGAAATGTACAATCTTCTAATACTGAATAAGGAAGAAACAGAAAATCTGAACAGACCAATCACTAGTAATGAAATTGAATCAGTAATCAAAAAATTCCCAACAGACAAAATTCCAGAAACAGTTTCACAGGTGAATCCGACTAAACATTTACAGAAGAGTAAACACCTATCCTTTTCAAACTACTCCAAAAAACTCTTAAGGAATGCTTCCAAATTCATTCTACAAGGCCAGCACTGATTCAAAAATCAGATAAAGCCACCACACACAAAAAAATTACAGGCCAATATCACTGATGAATATAGATGCAGAAATCCTCAACATCGTATTAGAAAGCCAAGTTTAACAATATATTAAAAGGATCATACATCATGATGAAACGGGATTTACCCCACGGATGCAAGGATGATTCAATAACTTCAAATGAATCAATGTGATATACTACATTAACAAAATGAAAGATAAAAATCATCACCTCACTAGATGCAGAAAAAGATTTTGAAAAAATTCATCACCCATTCATGATAAAAACTATCAAAAAAGTGGGTATACAGGGATCACACCTCAACATAATAAAGGCCATATATGACAAACCCAAAGCATATATCATATGCAACAGTGACAAGCTGAAAGCATTTCCTCTAAGATTAAAAACAAGGGAATGATATCCACTCTCACATTTTTATTCAACAAACTATTGGAAGTCCTAGCCAGAGCAATCAGACAAGGAAAAGAAAAAAAACACATCTAAGTTGGAATGGAACAAGTACAATGGTCACTACTTGCAGATGACATGATATTATATATAGAAAACACTAAGGACTCCACCAAAAAACTATTTATAAGGATGCAGTAAATTTCCAGGATACAAAATTAATATACATAAATCTGTTGCATTTCTATACACTAATAACACACTAACAAACATAAATTAGGAAAACAATCCCTTTTACAATTACATGAAAAAGAATAAAATACCTACTAATAAATCTAACCAAGGGAAAAAAAGAAAAAAACCCATGAAAGTATCTTTTAGCAAAGAGTGGTCTGTGAATTTAAAATATTGACATCTAGTGTTGAAATACATTGACATAAACTTACTAAAATTAAAAATGTAACAGATATTTATCTGCAAAAAAATAAATCTAACCAAGGAAGTAAAAGACCTATACACTGAAAATTATAAGATATTGATGAGAGAAACTGAAGATGATACAAGCAAATGGAAAGACATACTGTGCTCATGGATTGGAAGAATTAATATTGTTAAAGATAGTTACTGGACTTATTGTGGTGATTTCACAGTGCATTTAAATGACAAATCACTAGGCTGTAATCTGAAATTAACATAATATTGCATATCAACTATATTTCAATAAAAAAGAATTAGTAAAACATTTCCAGTTCAACATATATTTACTGCTTTCTCATTCTAAATAAAAGTTATTAATTAAAAATATTCTGCTATATGAATATTCCATTATATAGATATTCTGTATGTATCTTATTTATCCATTTATCATGGATATTTTGATGGATGATGGGTATTTTGGTTGTTTCCACTTTTTTGCTATTATGAATAATACTACTATGAACAGAACATTTATGTACAAACTTTTGGGTAGATATATGTTTTCACTTCTCTTGGGTGTTTAAAAGGTATGTTTCTTTCTTATTGAGAAAACAGTAGTGACTCTACTGTTTGTCATGTTATACCAGACCCAGTACTAAGAACTTACATACCACCTTATGCAATAATACAGAAAAAAAACCTTAGGTAGTTGTCCCCACTTTTTCTTACTTAGTAGATGTCCAAAGTTGCCCCCACAAAAGGGCAAAGCAAAGTAAAATCAAATTTCAGTTATATCATCCATGCCTCCTTTGATTTCTTGCCAACACTTCACAACTACCTCAACTCAGGTTTTTGACATGATTTTAGCTTTCTACCCACAGCTCAAAAATATCTTTTATGGATATTCATTTGTATATCTCTTCCTGATTGACCCAAACAATCAAAGGGTACTTACTGATAGAGGTAGAGGAAGAGGAGAATTATGTAATGGGAAAAGCATGCAGTTGAAAGTCAGAGATCTGCACTCAAATCATGACTCTAACTCAGTAGCAGTCTAACCCAGAACAAATTACTACTTAGTTTCTCTGTGCCCAGGTTCATTCTCTGTAAAAAGAAGGCAAACAGAATGGAAACTACCAGAGGGTTTCTCAGGCGTGCTCTCTGTTCGCGATGTTTCTGTTTGGCTGAAGGCTTCCCTAAGAAACAAGTTCACAGAGAGACTGCTTCAAGATGGCGGAGTAGAAGGATGTGCTCTTACTCCCTCTTGCGAGAGCAGTGGAATCACAACTAACTGCTGAACAGTCACTGATAGGATGACACTGGAGCTCACCAAAAAAGATACCCAACATGCAGAGACAAAGGAGAAGCCGCAATGAGATGGACTTCGACAGGACTGGGGGAAACAGAGACTCCACTCTTGGAGGGAACACACAAAGTAGTGCGCGTGTCAGGACACAGGGGAAAGGATCAGTGACCCCACAGGAGACTGAACCAGACCTACCTGCTGGTGTTGGGGGGTCTCCTGCAGAGGCGGGGGGTGGCTGTGGCTCACTGCGGGGACAAGGACACTAGCAGCAGAAGTTCTGGGAAGTACTCCTTGGCATGAGCCCTCCCAGAGTCCACAATTAGCCCCACCAAAGGGCCTGCAGCCTCCAGTGCTGGGTCACCTCAGGCCAAACACCCAACAGGGAGGGAACTCAGCTCCACCCCTCAGCACACAAACAGATTAAAGTTTTACTGAGCTCTACCCACCAGAGCAACACCCAGCTCTACCCACCAACAGTCCCTCCCAACAGGAAGCTTGCACAAGCCTCTTAGATAGCCTCATCCACCAGAGGGCAGACAGCAGAAGAAAGAACTACAATCCTGCAGCCTGTGGAACGAAAACCACATTCACAGAAAAATAGACAAAATGAAAAGGCAGAGGACTATGTAACAGATGAAGGAACAAGACAAAACCCAAGAAAAACAATTAAATGAAGTGGAGATAAGCAACCTTACAAAAAAAGAATTTAGAATGACAGTGAAGATGATCCAGGACCTCAGAAAAAGAATGGAGGCAAAGATCGAGAAGATGCAAGAAATGTTTAACACAGACCTAGAAGAATTAAAGAACACAGATGAACAATACAATAATTGAAATGAAAAATACACTAGAAGGAATAAATAGCAGAATAACTGAGGCAGAAGAATGGATAAGTGACCTGAAAGACAGAATGGTGGAATTTACGGCCATGGAACAGAAGAAAAAAGAATGAGAAGAAAATGAAGACAGCCTAAGAGACCTCTGGGACAACATTAAATGCACCAACATTCGAATTATAGGGGTCCCAGAAGGAGAAGAGAGAGAGAAAGGACCTGAAAAAATATCTGAAGAGATTACAGTCAAAAACTTCCTTAACATGGGAAAGGAAATAGCCACCCAAGTCCAGAAAGCGCAGAGAGTCCCAGGAAGGATAAAGCCAAGGAGAAACACGTCAAGACACATAGTAATCAAATTCACAAAAATTAAACACAAAGAAAAATAATTAAAAGCAACAAGGGGAAAACGACAAATAACATACAAGGGAACTCCCATAAGGTAAACAGCCAATTTCTAAGCAGAAACTCTACAAGCCAGAAGGGAGTGGCATGATATATTTAAAGTGAAGAAAGGGAAGAACGTACAATCAATAACTCTACCCAGCAAGGATCTCATTCATATTCAACAGAGAAATCAAAAGCTTTACAGACAAAGCAAATGCTAAGAGAATTCAGCACCAACAAACCAGCTCTACAACAAATGCTAAAGGAACTTCTCTAAGTGGGAAACAAGAGAAGAAAAGGACGTACAAAAACAAACCCAAAACAATTAAGAAAATGGTAATAGGAACATACATAACGATAATTACCTTAAATGTGAATGGCTTAATTGCTCCAACCAAAAGACACAGGCTCACTGAATGGACACAAAAACAAGACCCATATATATGCTGTCTACAAGAGACCCACTTCAAACCTAGGGACACATACAGACTGAAAGTGAGGGGATGGAAAAAGATATTCCACGCAAATGGAAATCAAAAGAAAACTGGAGTAGCAATACTCGTATCAGATGAAGTAGACTTCAAAATACAGAATGTTACAAGAGACAAGGAAGAACACTACATAATGATCAACTAAGAATACTACATCAATCCAAGAAGATATAACAATTATAAATATATATGCACCCAACATAGGAGCACCTCGATACATAAGGCAAATGCTAACAGCTATAAAAGAGGAAATCGACAGTAACACAATAACAGTGGGGGACTTTAAAACCTCACTTACACCAATGGACAGATCATCCAGACAGAAAATTAATAAGGAAACACAAGCTTTAAATGACACAATAGACCAGACAGATTTAATTGATATTTATAGGACATTCCATCCAAAAACAGCAGATTACACTTTCTTCTTAAGGGCACATGGAACATTCTCCAGGATAGATCACATCTTGCGTCACAAATCAAGCCTTGGTAAATTTAAGAAAACTGAAACCATATCAAGCATCTTTTCTGACCACAATGCTTTGAGATTGGAAATCAATTACAAGGAAAAACATGTAAAAAACACAAATACATGGAGGCTAAACAATATGTTACTAAATAACCAGGAGATCACTGAAGAAATCAAAGAGAAAATCAAAATATACCTAGAGACAAATGACCAACAAAAACACGATGATACAAAACCTATGGGATGCAGCAAAAGCAGTTCTAAGAGGGAAGTTTATAGCAATACAATCCTACCTCAAGAAATAAAAAAATCTCAAATAAACAATCTAACCTTACACCTAAGGAACTAGAGAAAGAAGAAAAACAAAACCCAAAATTAGGAGAAGGAAATAAATGATAAAGATCAGAGCAGAAATAAATGAAATAGAAACAAAGAAAACAATAGCAAAGATCAATAAAACTAAAAGCTGGTTCTTTGAGAAGATAAACAAAATTGATAAACCTTTAGCCAGACTCATCAGGAAACAGAGGGAGAGGACTCAGATCAATAAAATTAGAAATGAAAAAGGAGAAGTTACAATGGACACCACAGAAATACAAAGCATCATAAGCAACTAGTACAAGCAACTCTATGCCAATAAAATGGACAACCTGGAAGAAATGGACACATTCTTAGAAAGGTAAAACCTTCCAAGAGTGAACCAGGAAGAAACAGAAAATATGAACAGACCAATCACAAGCACTGAGATTGAAACTGTGATTAAAAACCTTCCAACAAACAGAAGTCCAGGACCAGATGGCTCCACAGTTGAATTCTATCAAACATTTAGAGAAGAGCTAACACCCATCCTTCTCAAACTCTTCCAAAAATTGCAGAGGAAGGAACACTCCCACACTCATTCTATGAGGACACCATCACCGTGATACCAAAACCTGGAAAATATACTACAAAAAAATGAAAATTACACACCAATATCGTTGATGAATATAGATGCAAAAATCCTCAACAAAATACTAGCAAATAGAATGCAACAACACATTAAAAGGATCATACACCATGATCAAGTGGGGTTTATTACAGGGATACAAGGATTCTTCAATATATGCAAATCAATCAATGTGATACACCATATTAACAAATTGAAGAATAAAAACCATATGATCCTCTCAATAGATGCAGAAAAAGCTTTTGACAAAATTCAACACCCATTTATGATAAAAACTCTCCAGAAAGTGGGCATAAAGGGAACCTACCTCAACATAATAAAGGCCATATATGACAAACCCACAGCAAACATCATTCTCAACGGTGAAAAACTGAAAGCATTTCCTCTAAGATCAGGAACAAGACAAGGATGTCTAACCTCGTCACTATTATTCAACATAGTTTTGAAAGTCCTAGCCATGGCAATCAGAGAAGAAAAAGAAATAAAAGGAATACAAATTGGAAAAGAAGAAGTAAAACTGTCACTGTTTGCAGATGACATGATACTATACATAGAGAATCCTAAAACTGCCACCAGAAAACTACTAGAGCTGATCAGTGAATTTGGTAAAGTTGCAGGATACAAAATTAATGCACAGAAATCTCTTGCATTCCTATACACTAACAACAAAACATCAGAAAGGGAAATTAAGGAAACAATCCCATTCACCACTGCAACAAAAAGAATAAAATACCTAGGAATAAACCTACCTAAGGAGGTAAAAAACTTGTACTCAGAAAACTATAAGACACTGATGAAAGAAATCAAAGATGACACAAACAGATGGAGAGATATACCATGTTCTTGGATTGCAAGAATCAACATTGTGAAAATGACGATACTACCCAAAGCAATCTACAGATTCAATGAAATCCCTATCAAATTACCAATGGCACTTTTTACACAACTAGAAAAAAAAAATCTTAAAATCTGTATGGAGACACAAAAGACCCTGAATAGCCAACGAAATCTTGAGGGAAAAAAACGCAGCTGGAGGAATCAGACTCCCTGACTTCAGACTATTCTACAAAGCTACAGTAATCAAGACAATATGGTACTGGCACAAAAACAGAAATATAGCTCAAAGGAACAGGATAGAAAGCCCAAAGATAAACCCACACACCTATGGTCAACTAATCTATGACAAAGGAGGCAAGGATATACAATGGAGAAAAGACAGTCTCTTCAATAAGTGGTGCTGGGAAAACTGGACAGCTACATGGAAAAGAATGAAATTAGAACACTCCCTAATACGATACACAAAAATAAACTCAAAATGGATTAAAGACCTAAATGTAAGGCCGGACACCATCAAACTCTTAGAGGAAAACATAGGCAGAACACTCTATGACATAAATCACAGCAAGATCCTTTTTGACCCAGCTCCTAGACAAATGGAAATAAAAACAAAAATAAACAAATGGGACCTAATGAAACTTGAAAGCTTTTGCACAGCAAAGGAAACCGTAAACAAGACGAAAAGACAACCCTTCAGGATGGGAGAAAATATTTGCAAACAAAGCAACTGACAAACGATTAATCTCCAAAATATATAAGCAGCTCATGCAGCTCAATATTAAAAAAACAAACACCCCAATCAAAAAATGGCAGAAGACCTAAATAGACCTTTCTCCAAAGAAGACATACAGATGGCCAAGAAGCACATGAAAAGCTGCTCAAAATCACTAATTGTTAGAGACATGCAAATCAAAACTACAATGAGGTATCACCTCACACCAGTTAGAATGGGCATTATCAGAAAATCTACAAACAACAAATGCTGGAGAGGGTGTGGAGAAAAGGGAACCCTCTTGCACTGTTGGCGGGAATGTAAATTGATACAGCCACTACAGAGAAGAGTATGGAGGTTCCTTAAAAAACTAAAAATAGAATTATCATATGACCCAGCAATCCCACTACTGGGCATATACCCAGAGAAAACCGTAATTCAAAAAGACACATGCACCCCAATGTTCATTGCAGCACTATTTACAATAGCCAGGTCGTGGAAGCAACCTAAATGTCCATCGACAGATAAATGGATAAAGAAGTGTGGTACATATATACACTGGAATATTACTCAGCCATAAAAAGGAATGAAATTGGGTCATTTGTAGACATGGATCGACCTAGAGACTGTCACACAGACTGAAGTAAGTCAGAAAAACAAATTTCATATATTAATGCACATATGTGGAATCTAGAAAAATGGTACAGATGAATCGGTTTGTAAGGCAAAAATACAGACACAGATGTAGAGAACAAACGTATGAACACCAAGGGGGGAAAGCAGGGTGGTCGTGGATGAATTGGGAGATTGGGATTGACATATATACACCAATATTTATAAAATTGATAACTAATAAGAACCTGCTATATAAAAAAATTAAATTCAAATTAAAAAAAAAAAGGCAAACAACACAGAACTCCCTAATCTTATAAAGATTAAATTTAAATATCAGGAAGTCCATAGCAGGATGCATTGCTTTGTCTATGTACCTAAGAAATGCTGGTCATAGTTATTTTTTATTACATAATTTCAGTTTAAGAGTAAATGATAATAAGATTTAGTGAAAAGAGTTTAGTAACTGCATTGAATTCTTATTCTACAGGCTATATAATTTATTATCACCAACTCAACAGAGGTTTAGAACTGTCATAGAAGTGAGTTGTACACTGAGTTGCCTTGACAAATTATTGTGGGAAAGTTGTAAATGTTCTTTTTCCGGCAATTTGGTTTTTTTCCCCTTCCTTTCACGTACCATAATAAAACACTTGGAACATGACTCAACGGGACAGATGAGAAGGTGTCCTTAAAAGTGACTACAGATAAGACTCCCGAAGCTTGGCCTCTGCCCACAGTTTCTTCATTAGTTAAATGTATGTACCCGCATTTGGCTTTCTCCGTTGAGACTTAAATCTCTTCTAGTAATAGCATCTCCCATGCCTTTTATCCTTAGGAGAAATAAAATTAATTTCTCTAGGTTGAGTTCCTATTAATATCATCATAATGGGTTTCTCTCTTCAATCACTGAACCTAAATCAGTTGGTCATGACCCAGCCCCATTTTTTTCAAATTATATTTGCCAAGTTAAGTTTATTCATAAATTTTCCCAGGTGTCCAAGGGTCTATATTATGCTCATAAATTTGTTAGGATTGCAATGCAAATGTAAGCTTAGCAACGTTTTAGATTATATTTGCATTTATTCCATTTAACATTGTGAATTGCAGGGCTAGCAATAAGCCAAAACATCTTTCATAATTCTGACAAAATCACTGTGTTTTACAAAATTGCTCTCTAGCTGACATTTCCTTATTTGCTAATGGGAAATGACCAATTTTCTAAAATAACTATTCTATAGCAATAAACTTTTCAGAGACTTTATTCATCACTACTGTTTTCGTAACTAAAAACGTAAACAAATCTGTAATGCCCTATAGCTGGGGTCCATTTAAAGAATCATTGTTTATCTCCCACAAATAAAATTTGTTGTAAAAAATAACATTCGCAAGATCAAAATGCATAATTTAGTAGCTTTTTTGAGGTATAGTCAACATACAATAAATGTACAAACTTGAAACATACAACTTCACACATTTAGACATATGTATATATTCCCCATGAAACCATCAACATAATAAAAAATCATTCCCAATGGTTTTCTCATGCCCCTTTGTAATCCCTCTCTTCCACTCCTCTCCCACTCTCCCACTGCCAACTCATCCCTTGGCCATTACTGATTTGCTTTCTGTCCCTATAAATTTGCTTGTAATATAAATGCATTATATAAATAAAATCAGTATTCCTTTTTTGTCTGTTTTCTTTCACTTAGAATAATTATTTTGAGATTCACCCATGTTGTAATATATCACAGTTTCTTTATCAATTCACCTGTTCATGAACATTTGGGTTATTTTCAGCTGGGCTATTTTAAATAGCGCTGCTGCGAACATTTGCCAGAAGTCTTTATACCGTCAAATCCTTTTGTTCAACTTAGGTAAACAGAAGAAGTAGAGTGGCTGAATCATATAGTACATGAATGGTTAGTTTTTTAATAAATTGCCCATTTTTCAAAGTGGTTGTACCATTTTACATTCTCATCAGCAGTGTATCAGAGTTCCAGTACATCCACATACTTGTCAACACTTAGTACAATCAGTCTTTTTAATTTCAGCCATTCTCACAAGTGTGTAGTGGTAACTCATTGTGGTTTAAATTTTCATTTCCCTAACAATTCATGATGTTGAGCATCTTTTTGAATACTTATTTAGCATTTGTACATCTTTATTTAGTTGTCAGTTTCCTTACTACTGAGTTTTAGAGAGTAATTTTTATATTCTGGATACAAGTCTTTTATCAGGCATATGAATTTAAAATATTTTTCCAGAGTCTGTGGCTTTTCTCTTCATTTGCCTAAAAGTGCCTTTTGAAGATCTGAAGTTTTTCATTTTGATGAAGCTCAGTTTTCATGGATTGTACTTTTGATGTCATGTTGAGGAAATGTCTGCCTAACGTGAGATCACAAAGATTTTCTCTGAAGTTTTCTTCTAGAAGTTTTATAGTTTCAGTTTTTACATTTAAATTTATGATCCATTTTGACTTAATTTTTGTATATAGACGAGGTATGGATTGAGGTTCCTTTCTTTGTTGGGGGCGGGGTATAAACTTCTAATTGTTCCAGCATCTTTTGTTAAAAAGACTATTCTTTCTCCACTGAATTACATTTTAGCCATAGTCTAAAATCAGTTTCCCAAATATATGTACATCAATTGCTGTCAGAAAAATGAGAAAGTTGCTTTCCAATCTTTTAGCTCATAAATTTTCTGATTTCCCTCTTGATCTTCTTATCGCTAGGTAAACACACCAGTTATTTCAATTGTTATTCCCTGGTCACAATACAATGATGGATATTTTTCCAGGTTGGGAGTGAGAAGAATGAAAAGCAACAGTCTATTGCCGACTTTAATTCTGTTTGCTTTTGGTACTGTTTGTTGTTTTATTACTTGTCTTAGAAATACAACAATTTGGAAAATGTTGCCCCCATGTCTATGATTATAACTGAGGTACTAAGTCCATCATTCGTCAGTGAGACACAAACTAAGGCATCAAAAACCCTCTTGTGCACATGTAACATCTCTTCAGAAAAATCAGGCTGAAATGGCAGGAGGGTACACATTTCACGAACCTTTCTACACATCTATTGTGCCTGAACCAGCCAGGCAGATGAGTCCCCCTTTATCAGGACAGGACAAAAACATGCACAGAATTAAAAGCTTGCAGACAGAGAAGTAGGAAGACAGGTACAAAAAAAGAAAGACAAAGACAATAATAGGGGCAATGGTAGGATTGTGCCTATCCCTAGAGTATGTTCTCCTATAGTCTATTCCTAGAGAATCAGCAATCCCTGATATCACATGTAAATATTCAACCTTTCACAGGACAATGACCAGATCATGAGGCTACTGTAAGACACCACTCAGAATACCTATGTGCACACACTCACACACAACCTAGACTGAGTTTCTGAAACAATCATTTAGCTTTGACTCACAATAAAGCTGCTGAGTCACTTAAGGTAAAATTCTAACAATGACATTAAATTGATAGCTAACTGGTTTTCAGGGTCTTTGCCATACTGCTATATGTTATTCATATTTTTTTTTTATAAATTTATTTTATTTTATTTTTGGCTGCATTGGGTCTTCATTGTTGCGCACGGGCTTTCTCCAGTTGCGGCAAGCGGGGGCTACTCTTCCTTGCAGTGTGCCGGCTTCTCGTTGCGGTGGCTTCTTTTGTTGCGGAGCATGGGCTCTAGGCACGTGGGTTTCAGTAGTTGTGGCACATGGGCTCAGTAGTTGTGGCTTGCGGACTCTAGAGCTCAGGCTCAGTAGTTGTGGCGCACGGGCTTAGTTGCTCCATGGCATGTGGCATCTTCCTGGACCAGGGCTTGAACCCATGTCCCCTGCATTGGCAAGCGGATTCTTAACCACTGCGCCACCAAGGAAGTCCCCTTATTCATATTTTTAAAAATATTTTCTCCTTATATTCAAATACCTACTTGATGAGGTATTTGAATATACCTCAAATATACCTATAAAGAAATAATTACAGAACCCAACAGGTGAAACAAATTAAATAATTTCTTTAATTCTTATTATCTGCTAAATGCTGGTACCGGTGGAAAAGACTCTATGTAAATAATATAACTAACCCTTCCCTACGTCATTCACATGAGTCAATGGCTGTACTTATAAATTCAGCCCTAATTGATTTGTGTGGGTCTTTTTTTCTTATCTATGGTTTTCATCATGTAAGGTATTTTTGCTCCTTCGCACAAAAAGCTGAGGGGAGGGGGTCAGAATTTTTAAATCTTGCATTATCATTAGAAATCAATAATGATAATGAGTTGGCCTACTATTTTTATATGTAAACTTAGGTGATAGTTATATGATTCGAATAACAATGCATGAGATTCATATTTGATACAACTTAGTGAGCAAATGTCCATAATTTTCCTCCTATGGAAACACATCACCTAGGAAGCTACATACACTCAAGCCATACTAATAATCGTATTTGCTAAATAATAGAATAAGAACAGATTATAGTCGCAGCCAATGGGTTTCTCAATAGCCTAGAGCAAAAGTAAACAGTACACTGCAATTGTCATTAGTATTTTATAAAACACAACTAAATTGTCCTTTGCTTTATACAGTTTTCTATGTTTTTAAAGCTTGGTTACATCTAAAACCTCAAATCAAATTATTCTCACCCATAATTACTTCTGAGTCACTAGATAAAGAGACATGTAAAAAATTAGGGACAACTCCATTGGGATCCTGTATATTTAATTATACAATAAAATACTCATAGTTCTTTAATCGTATTTAAAAAATATAAGCACCATACACCTTAGGGCAAGGTGCCTTTCTGGATTTTGATCCCAACTAGGTCATCCCAAGGGCTTTGGCCAAACAGCCACCTGCTCACACAGGACATCATTTAGTTGGCTCTCTTAATGATCCAAATAGGTCACTGCACAATTGATTTGTATGAGACACATTCAAATAGATTGAATAAATTCCCCAGTTCCATTATGTTTGGTCATTTTTCAATTGCCAAAAGCTCGTGCAATGTGTGCACAATTAAAAATTGAGGAATAACAGTTTGGGACACACTTGCCCCAAAGTTTAAATTTTTCTGAAGAATGAAAATATAAGTTACTTTAAATATTATTAACTAAACAAAGTTTTGACTGAAAATGTGTAAGAAATGACAGACTCACCTTTCTGTTGCTTTGGGGAAGAAAACCCCTGTCTTTTGATACAAAGAGGGAATAGCTACAAATATTTAAATAATACCTACCATGTACCAGGTAATTTTCTATACATTTTACATTCATTACATTCATTATTGCACAACAACTATATGAAATGGATCCAATTATTATCCCATTTTACAGAGGTGGAAACCAATGCACAAAGAGGTTAAATAACTTGCTCAAAGTCTCACAGTAGTAACTGGCAGAGCTGGAATTTGGATCTTAACAGTTTGACTTCTGAGCCTGTGCCCTCAACCATTAGGCAACACTGTCTCTCTTTCCTTTTGCCTCCTTCTTCTAATTTCCCTCTTTCTAAGTTTAAGCTTCACTCTGATTTCCAAAGAGACTTTTCACCACTGCTATCCCTTTATCAACATGCCCTCTTGCACACAGGATGGGGTGGGGATGGGCCAGAAAACAGTTGGGTTGAGAAGAAATGAGCTCAACGATCACAAATGGTTTTTATTAATTAATATAAGGAGCTAATAGATAGTGACATTTCAAAGAGTAGCAATGGCAAAAGTTTTAGGAAGTCAAAAAAGTTGGAGATTCGTTTCTACAAACAAGAGGATACACTATCTCCCTGGATTTGAAAGAATATAACATGGGCAATTTAATGATCTATCTGTGATCCCTGAGATGGCACAGAAATCCTCATTAAGCAATGTGAATCTCTAAAAACACCAACTACTGGCAAATCATATTTTAAATACATTTCTGAAATCCTACAATTGGTAGTTCAAGTGACAGTACTAGGGTGCAGGATTAGCAGTGGCATAGAGCAACAGCCGATTAGCTTTGCGGTGGTGTGCTGATAAAGGTTTTAACAACTAGCTGGGAGGGAGTAGGAGGATTCCTGATTTGTAGCATTAGTTAACTGATTTCTGTGGAATAAATGCTCCCACTATGGCCAATTTCAAGCTACTAACCTGACATCACTGAACACAGAGTTTAGAAGAGACATGCAACAGCACACTGTTTTACGGTGCTTCCTCCATACAGATAAAATCTGTATTTTACAGATAAAAATATGGTGCTTCCTCCATACAGATAAAATAGATGTCAATAAACTCAAAAACAAAGATAATAGTAAAATGTAGCAAAATAATGTTTTTTGAGTATTTATAACCTTTGTGTATACTTTATTTGTATGTTTATATAATTTAATTTTTAATAATGGCTGTGTTTAGCAACCAGCTTGCAAAATTCCTAAAAATTTACTAATCATCTCTTGGGAGCTGATACGAACTGACTACAACACTCTACTGCCACCAAAAAATGTACAGATGACTTTACAGGGCATAATGTCAAAAAATAAAAGTCCACTAAATTTCACGGGCCTGATATCAAGTACCTAATTACAGGTAGGACACATCTCCTAGTTGTCTTACTCTGGAATCCAAAAACAAATTCTGTATTATAATCAATCCCTGAGAAGGCAAAAATGTTTATTAAGAATGCTCTCCTAGGGCTTCCCTGGTGGCGCAGTGGTTGAGAGTCTGCCTGCCAATGCAGGGGACACGGGTTCAAGCCCTGGTCTGGGAAGATCCCACATGCCGCGGAGCAACTAGGCCCGTGAGCCACAACTACTGAGCCTGCGCGTCTGGAGCTTGTGCTCCGCAACAAGAGAGGCCGCGACAGTGAGAGGCCCGCGCACCGCAATGAAGAGTGGCCCCCGCTTGCCACAACTTGAGAAAGCCCACGCACAGAAACGAAGACCCAACACAGCCAAAAATAAATAAATAAATTAATTAATTAATTTAAAAAAAA
Organism: Balaenoptera musculus; assembly: GCF_009873245.2. NCBI lineage: Eukaryota > Metazoa > Chordata > Mammalia > Artiodactyla > Balaenopteridae > Balaenoptera > Balaenoptera musculus. Next base: position 74,180,604 of record NC_045800.1, on the reverse strand, counting down.
AAAAGAATGTTCTCCTAGCCAAGAATATTTAATGTAGAAGATGTTGTTTGGCAGAAAACTATTTTCCAGAATTGTCTTAACTGAAACAACTCAGTGTTTAGAAATTCTATAATCACTAGAAAAGGAACATAGGTTTGCTATCACCGACTATATAACTGGCTGATAACACACCACTGATTCTAAAAGAGACAAAGTGTAGCATAGTATTGAAAACCACAAACACCAGAGTTAGATAACCTGGCTTCAAATCCTGCTTCTTGCACTCATTATCTGTGTGGAGTTGAGCAAATAATTGTGTCTATTTTTTTCACCTGTCAGGTGGGAATCAACATAGTATTGTATCTACTGCAAAAGACTGTCGTCAGAATTAAATAAGTTAATACATGTAAGTTCTGAAAACAGTACCTGGCACATAGTAAGCACTCATTTAGTGATCTCCTACTGTTAAGAAAATATATCCTTGTACTATTTTTTAACATTTTTTCTGATCTTTTTTCTTCATTTAGTGTCATACAGCAGTAGTAACAGCCACCACTGACTGAGCACCTATTTTTGCTAACCCTTTCATGTATATATGTGTGTGTCACGAGTGTATTCGTGCATGGTTGCTCATAATTTACAACCAAACTTAAGAAAAACATATATTACCTCTTCTTTATAGGTGAGAAAAAATGAGCTTTAGTGAGGTAACATGACTTTCACAGCTGCCATAGCTAGTAGGTGGTGAAGATAATTTAAACTCAGTTCTCTCTGCCTCCAAAGACTGAACGTACCTTTGCCCTGTTTAACACTGCCTCTCTATAATATCCCATAATTTGATGCTCTTGATCACAACCTATTTCTTGAAATATTCTTTCCATGGTTGCTGTGACACAACTTTTCCTGATTCTCCTGACTCTATTTCTACCTAATCATCCCTATCTCAGTGAGTCATAGTCACACATTATAAACCATGTTCACATGGTGTTTACTCTGTGTGCATGTCTATCTCTGTGTCCAAATTTGTCCTTTTTTATAAGGACAACATTCATATCAGACTAGGGCTCATTCTAATAACCTTAACTTGACTACATCTACAAAGACCCTATTTTCAAATAAGGTCACATTTTGAGGTACTGGGGGTTATGACTTCAACATATGAATTTTTTAGGGGAGACACCATTCAAACTATAGCAATGCTTACCCCTATACTTATTTTCTCACAATCAGAATTTTCTCTTTGGGATTTTATTGTCTACCCATGCTTTTTATCTGGACTTTCATTGAAAAATATATAGATTTGCAAAAAAACATAAACTTCTCAATTGTTTATTTACATCCTACCTCTTCCAAAGTGAATTAGCAATTATTTAAAATACAGCAAAATGGATAGACTAGATATATAAAATAATAAATGTGACAATAAAATGAGTATGGAAGTATAAATACAGAAGTTTCTTTTTTACTTTTTGTAACTTTCAAGTGTACAGCATTATAATTTGACATCTGTATACACTACAAAGTGATCATCACAAGTCTAATGACCATTCATCACCATACAGTTGACCCCCTTCACCCATTTTGTCCACCTCCCAATCCCCTTCTCCTCTGGTAACCACTAATCAACTCCCTGTATCTATGAGTTTATTTTTTAAAGTTCTGTTTGTTTGTTTTGTTTTTTTAGACTCCACATGAGTAAAAAATATGGTATTTATCTTTCTCATCTGACTTATTTCGCTTAGCATAATACCTTCAAGGTCCATCCATGTTGTTGCAAATGTCAGGATTTCATTCTTTTTTATGGCTGTATAATATTCCATTACATATAAATACCACATCTTCTTTATCCATTCATCAGTTGATGAGCAGTTAGGTTTTTCCACTTCTTGGCTACTGTAAATAATGCTGTGATGAACATAGGGATTAATATATCTCTTCAAATTACAATTTTAATGTTCTTCAGATAAATACCCAGAAGTGGAATAGCTGGGCCATATGGTACTTCTTAATTTTTTGAGCAATCTCCATACTGTTTTCCATACTGGTTGCACAAATTTACAGTCCCACCCATGGTGCATGAGGGTTCTCTTTTCTTCACATCCTCTCCAACATTTATTATTTCTTGTCTTTTCAATAATAACTATTCTAACAGGTGTGAGGTGATACTTCATTGTGGTTTTGATTTGCATTTCCCTAATAGTTAGTGATGTTGAACATCTTTTAATGCATCTGTTGGCCATCTATATTATGTCTTCTTTGGCAAAATGCCTATTCAGATCCTTTGCCCATTTTTTAATTGTTTCTTGTTGTTGTTGTTGTTGAGTTGTGTGAGTTCCTTATATATTTTGTATATTAACCCCTGGTAGTTTCTTTTTACTTTACATGCCATATATTATGCTCAACAACTAGAGATGAGTTTCAAGTATGGATTATATTGATTCAATATTTTAAAGAACTTTCATGATTATAAAGTAACACATTAATTGTAGAAATTTGAAAAATTCAAAGAAAGCATTAAACCCATATTCAGTCCCACCACTATGAACATTTTGATATGTATCATCCCCAACCACACTATATCAATAAATAGACATATATTTGTAATTTGGAAGTTAATGCTGTATATAATTCTGTAGGCTTTTAAATTTATTATATTGTGAGCATCATTGTATAGTTTATTACCACTAAAATTTATTTAACTCATGTGATTTAAATTTTATTATAAATGAGTTACTAAGGGCATTGTACTTTTTTTAAGAGTTTGACTAAAGATTATAAAATCAAGAACTAGATGTTAAAATTCAATTTTATCCAAACAGAATAGGCAGAGCTGAATATAATTTAGCAATACTCCACTGAAAAACATAAATTACCAAAGATAGCATTTCAGTTGAATCTCATACAGCAAAAGGGCACCAATAATTTTTGAAAGACCCTCACTCTATCTAATCCATTGATAGCTTTCAGGACATAGATTGAGCAAAATTACTCATGTTCAGTAACTTCTTTTTGACACACACTGTTCCATTCTATTAGAACTGCTTCTTATGGAGAGATATATGCTATTACTGTCAAAAAGTACAAAAGCCCTGAGATTTTTACCCTGCTTACAAGCTAATAAGCTAATCTGATGCTGTTTCACGTATGCTAGCAGAAGACACACGATTCCTAGATCAGAGACAAAGGACTTTATTACTCATGACAAAGCAGTAGCCAGAACTTCCTGTTGGTTTGCTTTCACTCCCCATGCCCTTCCAAATCCCACAGGGATAATGCAAGTGGGCCTAAATGGATGCCTTCATAAACAGGTGCTGCATTTCTGGAGAGGAACACTGAGCTTGGGGAATTTACTACTTTCATAGTAGGTACAAGTAAACTTGTTCTTTGTGTGAAGAAAGACATCACCTAATCCCTCAATGTTGTTCATTGCAAACACAAAGCTGAGGAGTGGCCTGAGCAAAATGCAGTCAGGGTCTTGCATTCTTTGCATACCAAGTCAGAAAGTACAAGAACCTTCATGGCCCATGGCAGATGGCTCTCCTAACGATCTCCATTTTCTAGTTATAAACTCAGTCTCACCAAATCTTGGTATTTATGAGACTGTGTTTCTCCCCTTTGTTTAAATGTTTAGATTTGCTTTTGTATAGGCCTTTAAAAATAGGCTTTATTGATATTTTAAAAGTTTTTTGAAGCTCTATATATACATTTACATTAATAACTATAAATAGTTATTGAGCACCTATTATGTCAGGAAACGTGGGACATCTGAACTAGCCTTGCTCCTGATTCTCACCTCTATTATTTTCTCTCAAGAATTACTAGACATGCAATATGTTTATTTTTCCTTGATATTTACCAAAGTATCAGATTTTATAGTTTTTTTCTTCATATATTTTCTTCCTCAAATTTGATCTTTCCTAATCAGACTAAATTTTTTTTCATGTATGCTCTTTCCAGTCTTTCACTGCCTACTATCCTACACCCAATCAGGAATCCATCATAAGAGCATAACAAATCATCACAAAGAAAATAAAACCCTATTTTTCAATAGCATCTGCATAAGCAGTATATGACTTTTGCATTCTGCTTTTTGTGCCAAAGTCACAACCTTCAACTTGATATCTAAATCCATCTGTGCTCCCCTTAGTCTTCCAGATTCCCTCTGCAAATCTCCAAGTCACTACAACTATGTTCCAGGTTCCTTCTGGCTCCCTCAATACTTGTGTAAACTTGTCTCCATGAAGAGCAGCTGGCAGGTTTCATGTATCCCGGCAAGCTTTCTCATACATCTTAGGTGCTTACTCCAGGAAGGGGGCACACATTCCCAATGACAATTCAATTTCAGGCCTATATATGCCTACCTCACTCCACTTTCCATTGAAGAGCTACATACTACACTGTTTTTCTCTTCCTCCAAGAAGTGGTAACTTGATTCCAAACACCTGTAATTGCCCATGGCCCTCCTTTTCTTGGTCTGTGAAGCAAGGAATGTCGAGTCATCTTCAGAATGTACAAATTCACAATTAACGTATTGCATTTCTACCCCTCCTTCTACTCTGTGGCAGGTTCTACTCCATGTTACCCTCTTGGCACTGAGTTTGATTGCTTTTTACTCCTTGACTCTTTCTTCTTTCTGACTTGCTTTCTGATTTTTTCCCCATCTTATCTAAGAAGCCTTTGTCCTAACATGTAAATCAGGTGTTTATAGGCATCCTTCAATTCCCTCAATTTCACCTTTAGCAAGAAAGCTAGCTTGCAAAAATATGCTAGATAGAAAGGCAAAAATTCGTATCTCTGCTAGTAATTTAAATAGATCCCCTAAATTTACACTTACGGATCCCAAGTTGAAATTTTCTCCTTAGAAACTGTTGGAGTAATGATTTGGGGGGCCTGTTTTCTGGAGATCAAAGGGACCCTACAAACATTGCCTTAACCTTGCTTGGCCACTCTGTTCCCCTTCCAGATATCTCTGCTAACACTTAAAAATAACTATTATAAAAAAAATAATAACTATTATAACTAATTTTACCAGAACATCAACTTCATTTTTCCTTAGTAAACAAATAGCTATGTTACATGATTCTGACATTTAATGAATACCTACTGTGTCCCAAGTACTTTATTTATCAAATTCTAGTATAGATAGCTCTTACAATGTGTGCTGTAAGTGAAAACTACATAATTCTAAGTGCTTTCAAGTATTAAAATGGTGGAGCTGGGAATCAACACCAGTCAGTCAGATTCCAGATCTGTGCTCTTAATCACTGATATATATTTAATTTTCACAATAACCCTGCAAGGCTAGTTATCCACAATTTAAAAATGAGAAAACTTAAGCAGAAAGGGGTTGAATAAATTTCTCAGGGTCATCCACCTATAAGTGGTAGATCTCAGATTCAAACCTAGGTTTCACTGATCTCTTTCCACAAGCATATTGCCTCTTGTGTAAATTATTTTATTCCTAATTAAAACTTGACAACTAACAGCATTATTGTATCAGTTATCTATTAACAAAATATTGCTACATAACAAACAACCACAAAACCTCAGTGAATACATTAAAAATGTATTTATCTCCTATGTCCCTATGGCTCCACGTACTTGGGCTGGGCTTGTTCATGCATCTGTACTCATCAATAGGTCAGGTAAACAAAATTGTGATTCTGGCTGGGCTCACTCACGTGTCTTGGGATTGGCTGACTGTCAGCTGACTTAGGATGGTATTAGTTTCAATGCAGGAAAATTTGGCTTTGCTAGACTGAATATGTTCTAATGGCAATAGCAGAAGTTCAAGAGAAAGAGCGGAAATATGGTCTTTTTCAAGCTTCCACTTGTATCATGATTGATAACATCCCATTGGTCAAAGCAAGTCACTTGGCTGGTTCAAGAATATCAGTGGGAGCACGTTACAAGGCCACATGGCAAAGGATGTGGATACACAAGGGGTGAAGCACTGGGGCCATAACATAATCAGTCTACTGCAGTTATATCATTGGGACTAAGTAACCAAGTCATATAATTATGCATTTAGTTGTATGAGAGAGCTGAGTACTAAATTTTCATAAATTTTGCAAGGCAGTTGCTAAACCATTAGTAGCTTGAAATCAACCCATGATAAGAGTATTTATACCACAAAACTAGTCAAATGTTACAAATCAAGGCTTTGTATAGCCAATTTACCAGCACACTTCTGTATGCATCTCAAAACTTTAAGTCTAATGCTTCTCCTAAGTATAGAAAAATTCAAGTGATTGTGATCAAGTTACATTTCTATTTTGCATCAAAAAATTATATATGTATTATTATCAGGGTGCTGTTATATTTTCTTTTCCTTAGTTACCTTCTATGTATGCAGATAGCTTAAGATAGTTCTAAAGATAGATGGCTCATCATTCCTTAAAAAGGTAGGGTAACAACAGTAATTAAGTAAACATCATCAAAGAAATTACTTATGAGTCTAAAGATTCCAATTTGCTATTTTTAAGGGTATTTTAATTCTCATTCATTCTGTTTTCAGCAAATCTGCTGTAGATAATCCCAGGGGCAGCATTAGGTTACAGAATCTATTAATTATGTCTGAAGACAGTTGAAATAGTAATTTAGACTGACTTAGAATCACAGATCATATGTGGAGTTCCTTCTATCACTCAAGGCTTTGTGCATAGGTGTCTTTCTTCATAAACAAAATAAAAATTCATTCTATTTCAAATACAAGTAAAACTGTTTCACAAACTGTGCCTGATGAAGCTGGGGAGGCAGGAAATGAAAACTTTTCTAGCCTTTTAGCCATTCCCCAAGTCTCTAGTATACCATCACTGTCATTATCAAGGAAGGAAGGAAGGAAGAGGGGGAAGGGAGAAAGGGAAGGGGAAAGAAAAGAGAAGAAAAGTTGCCAACAGGTCACAATTCAAAACATTAAATAATACTGAAAAGAGTTGAAAATGACTATGTATTAGTGTTTTTCTTTCCTCAGTGGTAAGGAAATTGTGACGTGAGTCTTCTTTCTCTATGAAATTTTAACTATGGTAGTAAGTTATGAAATTGTACCCAGTATTTCTTTCTTATTAAGAAATGAAAACACTGAGTTTGAGCACATATACATATTCTCTCTTCCTCCCTTTCTTTCTCTTTCTCTTTCTCTGCCTGTATGTGTGTGTATCTTTTTTTTTTTATTTCTTTTTATTTTTAGCTGTGTTGGGTCTTCGTTTCTGTGTGAAGGCTTTCTCTAGTTGCGGCGAGCGGGGGCCACTCTTCATTGCGGTGCGCGGGCCTCTCACTATCGCGGCCTCTCTTGTTGGGGAGCACAGGCTCCAGACGCACAGGCTCAGTAGTTATGGCTCACGGGCCCAGTTGCTCCGCGGCATGTGGGATCTTCCCAGACCAGGGCTCGAACCCATGTCCCCTGCATTGGCAGGCAAATTCTCAACCACTGCACCACCAGGGAAGCCCCTGTATCTTTTCTTTTCTTCCCTTTTTTGAATATAAAGATACAAATTATGCCTGATATACCCAGAGAAAACCATAATTCAAAAAGACACATGCACCCCAATGTTCACTGCAGCACTATTTACAATAGCCAAGACATGGAAGCAACCTAAATGTCCATCAACAGAGGAATGGATAAAGAAGATGTGGTACATATATACAATGGAATATTTTGGGTCATTTGTAGACACATGGATGGATCTAGAGACTGTCATACAGAGTAAAGTAAGTCAGAAAGAGAAAAACAAATATTGTATATTAACGCACACATGTGGAATCTGAAAAAATTGGTATAGACAATCTTATTTACAAAGCAGAAATAGAGACACAGACATAGAGAACAAATGTATGGATACCAAGGGGGAAGGCAGGGGGTGGGACGAATTGAGAGATTGGGATTGACATACATACACTATTGATACTATGTATAAAATAGATAGTATCTAATGAGAACTAATGAAAATCTATTATATAGCACAGGGAACTCTACTCAGTGCTCTGTGGTGACCTAAATGAGAAGGAAATCCAAAAAAGAGGGGATATATGTATACGTATAGCTGATTCACTTTGCTGTACAGTATACACTAACACAATATTGTAAAGCAACTATACCCCAATAAAATTTTTTTCTTAATTATGCCTGAAGCCAAACTATTTCAGTTCAGATTCAAGCTCTGGGACTCTGAGCAAGTATTTAACCTCTGCGTTCATTTTCTTCATTTGTAAAATGTGGATAAAAATAGTATTCACTTCAAGGGTTGTTATGAGTATTAAAAGAATTAATACATATAAAGTATTTAGAACAGTGCCTATAAATTCTGAAAAAATGTTGCGTGCATTATATGATACCCAAACCATTTTCATTCAAGTCAGTTTTAAAAAGCGAATCAAACTAGAACATTCTCTAACACTACACACAAAAATAATCTCAAAATGGATTAAAGACCTAAATGTAAGACCAGATACTATAAAACTCCTAGAGGAAAACACAGGCAGAACACTCTTCTACATAAATTGCAGCAATATCTTTTTTGATCCACCTCCTACAGTAATGAAAATAAAAACAAAAATAAACAAATGGGACTTAATTAAACTTAAAAGCTTTTGCACAGCAAAGGAAACCATAAACAAGACGTAAAGACAACCCACGGAATGGGAGAAAATACTTGCAAATGAAGCAACCGACAAGGATTAATCTCCAGAATATACAAGCATCTCAATATCAAAAAAACCCACAACCCAATCAAAAAATGGGCAGAAGATCTAAATAAACATTTCTCCAGGGAAGACATACAGATGGCCAAAAAGCACATGAAAAGATGTTCAACATCGCTGATTATCAGAGAATTGCAAACCAAAACTACAATGAGGTATCACCTCACACTGGTCAGAAAGGCCATCATCAAAAAGTCTATGAACAACAAATGCTAGAGAGGGTGTGGAGAAAAGGGAACCCTCCTACACTGTTGGTGGGAATGTAAATGGTACAGCCAATATGGAGAACAGTATAGAGGTTCCTTGAAAAACTAAAAATAGAACTACCATGTGATCCAGCAATCCCACTCCTGGGCATATATCCAGAGAAAACCTTACTTAGAAAAGATACATGCACCCCAACGTTCACTGCAGCATTATTTACAATAGCCAGGACATGGAAGCAACCTAAATGTCCATTGACAGAGGAATGGATAAAGAAGATGTGGTACATATACAATGGGATATTACTCAGCCATAAACAAAGAATGAAATAATGCCATTTGCAGCAACATGGATGAGATTATCATACTAAATGAAGTAAGTCAGATAGAGAAAGACAAATATCACATAACTCATATGTGGAATCTAAAAATATGATACAAATACAAATGAACTTATTTACAAAACAGAAAGAGACTCACAGACTTCGAAAAAAAGGGTTACCAAAGGGGAAAGGAGGTCGGGGGTAGGGATAAATTAGTAGTTTAGGATTAACATATACACACTACTGTATACAAAATAAACAACGAGGACCTACTGTATAACGCAGGGAACTCAATGTTCTGTAATAACCTATATGGGAAAAGAATCTGAAAAAGAATGGATATATGTATATTTATAACTGAATCACTTTGCTGTACACCTGAAACTAATACATTGAAAATCAACTATACCCCAATATAAAACAAAAATTAAATTAAAAAAAACAGTTAACTCTGAAACTTTAATCATATTAGTTGTCATTTTTAAAGATATTTCTTTATTCCTCAATATTTCTTTAGTTCTCAATGTTTCTTTAGTTCTCTGTGTTACACCACTATGGTTTAGGAATGTGTAGACACAGTGTGAAGAGGGCATCAGCAGCTCATACTCAGGGTAAAGACAAGGACCTCCCACTTCAGCTTTGATGGTCATGTATATTAATATATACAGAAGTATATATAATAAAGACTTTATGAAAACATGTGGTATCTGTGTCACTTTATAACCTTATATCCCTGAAATTATAGGATATAGAAGAGATCTACGTGTGCTTATTATTTATTCCTACTTTAGATATCTTTTAACTAGGAAAAAAATCTTAGATGTATTAGAAATATTTACATGTATTTTTATCTTTTCATAAATGTAATTTCACACTGGGGTCAAAGAGAAAGTGTGAACTGTTATCTCTTGATGGTATATGCTTGGCAAAAGCCCAGAAGACATAATGGGAAAAGAGAAGAGTGAATGGTCCTGGTAACAGAATATGAATTATTATAAAAGATGATTTTACAATTTTATAATGTACTGAGCTGAGATAAAAAAGACTTTTATATTTTGTAAGTGTGGAGCTTAATTATATAGAATAGATAGTTGGAAATCTCACATTAAGACAAAGACATGCATATCTCAATGAAAAACTCACTGAGGTAAAAATTGGCAATTGAAAATTTATATCCTCTAAAATTATTTTATTATACACTGCTTGCAGTTAGAGCAAAATATAGACTAGTGATGCTATTTATAAATCTGTTTGGAAGTCATGTGCTGTGGCACTATTAGGTAGTATCTATAAAACAGGTCCTATTTGTTTTTCTAGGCTTTATTTGAAGACATGGGCAGAGAATAGAATTATTGAGGTTATAAACATGGAAACTGCTATGGTTTTAATTAATATAAATATATACTCTTATGTGGTATATAGAATTATATATAGATATATAATATATATTTATATAAATTATAGAATATACATTTATTCTTATATTTTAGTTAAGAGAAATATAAATCATATTTATATTTATAGGAGACTAAATAGCCTCAGACACTTTTATTATAATAGTCACAGAATATATCGTAAGAAAACAATATTTGATAACTTTAATTTTAATTTAAAAATTAAAACTTATGGCATCATAGGTTATCACTCAGAATCAACCAGAGTTGAGTCAATATTCAGAAGCCCAGATTTTCAAAGAATAGCACTGCCAGACCAATCTTATAATGCAATGTAATGTAATCCTTATAGCTGAAACAAGAAAATAAAGACTTTAAATATAAGCCTTTATAATAGTATGGAGGTATTTTATGGTATATACAATACTTTCATTACATTAAATGAGATTAAAGTTGTCTGTATAACTGACCTCATTATTCACCATTGTTAAATGGCCTCTGCACATAAAGCACTCATCCTCCCTACTCATTAAAAGGACCCAACCTGGGCTTCCCTGGTGGCACAGTGGTTGAGAGTCTGCCTGCCAATGCAGGGGACACGGGTTCGTGCCCTGGTCTGGGAAGATCCCACATGCCGCGGAGCAACTAGGCCCGTGAGCCACAACTACTGAGCCTGCGCGTCTGGAGCCTGTGCTCCACAACAAGAGAGGCTGCGATAGTGAGAGGCCCGCGCACCGCGATGAAGAGTGGCCCCCACTTGCCACAACTTGAGAAAGCCCTCGCACAGAAACGAAGACCCAACACAGCCATAAATAAAAAGGACCCAACCTGAAAGAACATAACAGGTATGTTGACAATGGGCCATTTAATCAATCTGTTTTTTCCTGATATATCTATAAAAAAGAAAAAAAAATGTTTTGGGGATAAGAGGAATGCTTCTGTGGATGCCTCTACAGATTAAAACGGTTGACTCAGCAGCACTCTGAGTACAACATAGAGCCTGGAGAAGCAACCTGATGCCACTTTAGTTTATTGTACTTAATGGCACTCAGGACAAGCATTTTATTCACATAGATTTCCCCTAGCTGAAATTAATTTCTTCCTTCTTTGTGCTTGCACAGCACACAATTTCTTCCCCTCCTACAGCATTTGCCACATTTTGCCTTATTCTAAGCTCTACTTTTTTGTGTAAAAAGGTGAAACATCAATACTTACAAATATCTTGATAAAAATTTTAAGGTTTTTCTGTATCTTCCCTCCTTTTCCATATGCCCTTCTCCTCTAAATCAGTATTATAAAGCACATGCTTGCTACACAGAATTCAAGTATAGATCAATTATTACCACTATAAAACAAACCAACAACATGGAAAATGAAAGAAGAGTGAATTAGGATGAAGTGTCATATTTTATATATATTTTAGGCTATATACTGGCATACCAGAAAACTATTAATGTCTTTCTTTCTGACCAAAAATTGGTTATAGCATATACTATATCATACTATATCATGAAAAGCAAATTATTTGTGTGAATTTGAGGTCTCTTCAATAGCAGGAGACTGTTACCTTCTCATGAGTAAATTCAATCTCAGAATAAAGTCTTATACTCTGTGTCCTAGTTCTTAGTGCCCTACATAGGAAGTACTAAAAATCTTTGTTAAATTGCATTAATCAAACCAATGGAGTTTACTTTTGTTGATTCTAGTCTATAAGTCAATGATCTGGCAAACATTCTCCTTCTACTCAGTATCCACAGGCCACTACCATCCAAAACAAAAAACAAAAACAAACAAACAAAAAAAGTGTTTAACTGATTTAGCTTTAGCTGCCTTCTTTGTAGTCTGAGGAACTAAAGGATAGAGAGCAGATAGATATAGTCAAGGGGTCAAGGATGAAACCTGAAAGCTAAATTATCTTATAACTCAGCTATAAAAACAATTCCACAAGTTTACCCTTTCAAATCATTCAGAGGCCATTATCTTGATAAAGGCACTGAAGCCTTAGTAGTGAGAAAGAAGAGTGCCTTGAAATAGAAACTTAATATATCCAAATTAAGTCTTCATGTGAGGTGGCAGAAGAAAAAAATCAATCATAGGTTTTGACCCATAAGGGTTTTTCTGCTCATCCATAAGAAGGTGAATGAGACCAGTAAAAATATCATTTGTACCATTTACTACTATAGATCCTCAGCCTCTTATGAAGACATGAGACAGTCATTATGAGCTGTGTCTTAAGAAACTCTAGCACAGTTTCAATAAGATGTTCAAAAAAGTATTTTAAAACTATAAAACAAATTAGATACTTGATTTGTTCATATGACACCAGACAAATTAGTTTGAGTGAATACATATTAATATATTTCCTGAAGTAAACAGTTGTTTGGGCCACCTATAAAGACATCCTTAAGAAAGAGAAATAGAGGAGCTGACTACTGAGGGCCTACAATGGTCCTATTAAGTATCATAACTGTTTTGTTTTGCCTTCTTTTCCTCCCCCTGCCCCCATACCACTAGGGATATTTAGTTTCTATGATATAAAAGAAAGAAAGAAAGAAAAAGATCTAGAAAGAGTGACTGATGCATGGATGTAAAACAGTGAAATAATATGGAATAGAAACCAGGACAACAAAATGTAGTGTGTGGCAAGAATAAAACTAAATGTGCCTAGTCTGTTAAAAGCTCAATTTTGCCAGGTGATGGCTTAGACTTTAACTTTGTATTTGTATCAGTCTGGTTCCTGGGAGTATTAGGACCTTTTCAGTAGGCTTATTGTCTATGTAGTGTCTCTGTAGACTTAGTCTCTCTCTTGGCTATGTTTGATTATTCCCTTTATTCCTCAGTTCTGTGATATCTTAAACAGTCAAACTACTAGTTTAGTTGAGCAACATTTTTGTGGAGGAAAAACTAAATGCACTGTCGGACTACACTGTAATAAATAAGCATCACATAAGAGACTAAAGAAATATTCTCCCTTATCATTATAACAGTATCAACTAAATCCTTATAAGGCTGTCAGGTTTTTCCTGTGAATATCCGAAATAAGGCTTCTTTACTGCATTTCATGAACTGTCAACACCTTCCACACCATGGAAGATTAGCCCACGATCTGTCCCACAAAATGTGTGAATCCACAGATACTGTGTGGTTATACGACACTTATCATAAACAGAAAATCTTATTATCAAATTTCATGACATACTGTGTCATTTAAAGAGTAATCAAGAGACTACATAAAATATAACTATATTGCAGTAGTTATCCCATTTTTACATGTTATGCATAATTAGCTTTAATATCATCTGTGATTTGTAAAAATGAGAACAGTAGGCATTTCTTTCAGCTTAAAAAACAAAAGTTCAAGAAAGTTGTTGTGAGGAATAATAAATGAAAGTTACTGGGAAGGACTTTCCAAATATGAATAGACATACACTGTCAAATAATAATCAAATAACATTTTTAATGTGAATGCACTGGCAATTTATGTACTTATTTATAATTAAACAGTTCAGATAAGTTGCTCTATTGTAATCAGACCTCCTCCATTATATTGTGTTTAGTCCTGGACATTGTATTTTCAGAATGAAATATATAATTTTAGAGCATATTCAGAGGAAACCAAGGACTCAGTATGCTTTGAGTCAAGCTGCAATATGAGAAGATTCAGACTAGAGAAAAGACGAATCAGAAGAGACAACAATGTTTTGAATTATACACATACGGCTGTCATGTGAAGAAGAATTAACTGTTCTCTGTGTCTTCAAGATAAGTGGGGAAACATTGACAGTGGAGGAAGTTTTGGATTCCATACAATGCTGACTCTGGAGCTCTCTCTAGATACAACAGACTACTTCAAGAGGAAATAGTTTTCTAGCTGCAAGGCATAATCACATACAATTTGGCTTAGCTATTGTGGAGAAGTTTCAAACAAGGAAATGGTAAAACAAATATTCCAATCTTTAAAGCATTTAACACCTTTACAAATATTATACAATGAATATGAACACATATTGGGACAATAAATAGTCTCATTTATGTGTCTGAATGATGGGGATTTATTAGGAAGAGCAGAAGGTGATAGTTATCTGTCTCCATGGCTTCACTGTTGCCACTTTCTAGTTGAAGCCCCTCCTGTGAATAGCTGCTGCGCTAATTTTTATGATGCTATCTACTCTTGCTAAAATTAGCTAGAAGCAAATCCATTTATCTGTATTATAGGATAACAGCAATAACATGGTGTAAGGGGAAATGTTGACATGGGCAGTATCTTTGTATCATCACAGAAAATCTAATGGCACTCAATAATGTGCACTGACTTGGGTTTAAAGACGGAAGAAGTATGTTCAATACATTTTTCTTGCCTCATTTGCTATAGGATGCTGTACTACAATATTAATATTTAGAGTATATAGCCATCAATAATATGAGTGAACAATTGAATCTTTTAAAGTGTCAAAATATTGAAGGACCTCTCCTTTTTGTGATTTTTAAAAATAACCTCAGAAAACAACAGTATAACACCACTCTCGGGGCTTCCCTGGTGGCGCAGTGGTTGAGAATCTGCCTGCCAAGGCAGGGGACACGGGTTCGAGCCCTGGTCTGGGAAGATCCCACATGCCGCGGAGCAACTGGGCCCGTGAGCCACAACTACTGAGCCTGCGCGTCTGGAGCCTGTGCTCCGCAACGAGAGGCCGTGATAGTGAGAGGTCCGCGCACCGCGATTAAGAGTGGCCCCCGCTCGCCGCAACTAGAGAAGGCCCATGCACAGAAACGAAGACCCAACACAGCCAAAAATAAATAAATAAATAAATAAATAAATAAATAAAGTAGCTATAACAAAACAAAAAACAAAAAACAAAAAAAAACACCACTCTCTCAAATCCATTGCTTCCTTTACGTTACCAATTCTAATGTCTTAGTCTATAATACATAATGTTTTTTGCCTGGACTATAATAATCTCCTAAACGCCTGTCTTCCTCCATTACGTTTATCCCATGAAACATGGAAATATTAATCTTCTTACAACATTGCTTTGCAATTGTCATATAACTGCCTAAAAAACTTCAGTAACTGCAGAACAAAAATAAGTAGCCACTGTAATTTATAGAGCAAGTTCTGATCAATAAAGTGCTTTAGCGGGTCAATCTTAGTAGCAGCATGATTGAAGAAGGGAGGTAGGAAGACTATGCACATAGTAATTTCAAAAATCTGGTCAAAAATGATGAGAACTTAATGTGTTAGCAGTACTTATAATTCAGGGAAAAATCACACATCCAAGAACTATTGCAAAATTTTAATTATTTTCAGGATAGTTTCATTTAAAGAGGAAAAGAGAAAAATCAGAAAGTTGGGTAATACTGGGTGACTAAAAGGATACTGTTGCCAGTGATTACAATGGAAGAAATCAGAAAAGGTAATCAGTTTTCAGGATGAACAGATCAATTAGAAATGGTTATGGGAATGTAAATAAAAATGTTCATTAACATTTTTAGGGCAATAGGGAAATAGGGCAATGGCTTTTATTTATAGTTGGGAACTTGAGATACGGATTTGACGTTAAAGGTGAGAATTTAAACATTAAGAAGACATTAAAATTCATGGGAATGCATGCATCCTCAGAGGAAATGGCTTTAAACAGGGAAGAACATAATGTCAGAGGCTGAACTTTAACAAACACCTACACTCAAGAGGGTAGCTTAGAAGCTAGATAAACATTAAGCACATGTGAAAGAAGAGATGCAATAGAGTTCAGTGCTAAAGAAGTTCAGCAGAAGTAAACTGCTGAAATATCAAAGAGGATGCAGATGATAAAAGGCCTTTATACTCGGTGATGTGAAAAATCTTGCAGAAAAAAAAAAAAAGAAAAATCTCATGAAATCCAAAGATGATTCTGAAGAGTAAGAATCAGAGTGGTAGAGATGGGTGATAAACTGTATGAGGATTAAAAGGAAATAAAGGCAATGAATAACACTTTTATGACACTTCACAATTTATAATGGGATCCTTATTTACCTAAGAAAATTCAAATATTGGATAGTAACAGGTTGGTTCAAGTAAGATAATTTTTTAAATCAAGGAGATTTGGAACAAATACTGTTAGTAAACACATACTCAGAGCTAGGCTTTATTTGTTTGAGAAAAATAAAGCAAGGTGACATTAGATGACATTAGATAGTGGAGCAAATTATTTTGTGTGTGTGTTATTTATAAATGTGCATATATTTATGCACACATATCTATGAGATGCTGGCAGAAAACACACTGAAATATTAACTGAGTTCTAAAAAGAAACCCTGCCTTCGTTACTTTCCATCTGAGGAAGAAGCTTTTGGAACTGAAACCTTGGGAAGAGCAGCTCCCCTAGATGAGTTTGATATTCTTCCACATTTAATTTGGGATTTATAAGATCTGATGAGCATTAGGGCCAGCGTTGAAGATGAAACATTTCCATCCTTTCCATCGACCCGTGTGTGGTATGTCCCCTTCCATTCAGCCCTGGAGAGCAAGGCAGAGTGAACTGACCTGAAGTGTGTTGTGGAAATCAAAATTCAGTTATAATCCAGCATACTGTGTCAGTGTTTCATGGTACCTAGTTTTAAACGTTGAAGTGTTTCTGGCAAGGGTGTATTTTATGTTTATGTATAATGCTAACATACTAGCAAGGGATTTAGTTGTGACCATTCAGAAATAATTTATCTGTTAAACCCTAATTTAAAATAAAATGATGTTTAATCAAGAAAAAAGAATCAAGGAGATTTGGTAATGTTTAAAAACAAAAAAGAGAATCAGAGGAAAGAAAAAGACCAAAACAGCTGGAGCGGGTAAAAACAGGGAGTTAACTATATTCTGCAATACACAGGCACTGAATGGAGAGCACAGATGAAGGAAGGCAAAGTAGCAAGTTTTACCAGGACCTACTGAGCTAAAGGTAAGAACAAAAGAGAAACTTCACTCTGCCTTCCTTTCTTTTCCAGGAAAGAGAGACAGAGAGATCATCTTTTGAAAGTGAGAGTAGAGCTGGGGGATTTCAAAGAGAAGTGGTCTGCAATAGCCATTGAATTGTTAAGCAAGCTGAATTTTGACAGCATGGATTTATAATGGATCAGGTCATTATAGTTCTCTACCTTCTCCCATCAGTGTTTGGTGATACAGAATTAGGAGTGCAGAAATCAAATACTGGGCAGGGATTCAATGTTGAATATTTGCTTATGGGTTTGGCAAAAATCTATCACTAAGATAAAACCCAAAGCAAACAAAACGAGGCATAATTTTTAAGGGCCCCAACATACTGAATCATAAAGATATTCTAAATATAGAAGTTCTTAATGTTTTGAAATAGCTATTAAAATATATCCAGAAATTTGTACTGTAAAATTGACAAGAAATCCTTTCTTAATGGCATTCTTAGTGCCCAGTAATAACAACATCCTAACTTTCTGAAGTGCCTCACAGCTCACACAACACTTTCATATGCATTATCTCATTTGATCTTCGCAAGTCCAGACTCTACTCAACTTGAATCAAATTAAAGAATTTAGAGTATTTGAGTTGCTTTCAAGTTTGTCTCTATCAATCATGAGTTTTCTTTCATGCTACCATTTATAATAAGAGCTTAGGAAAAGTTACAGTAATGTTATGAGATAAAGAAAAAACACTCCTTCATTTACTATGCATTTTTTTGAGTTTGCTTCTACCTATGGTTTTGGTTCTCACGCTTTGCCTTCTGCCTAATAATAAAAAACTGGGTTGTGCCTACAGCTGTGGGTCCTATAAGAATGACCTCTGCACTTAAAAACTTACCTAAAGGACTTTTGTAACCTACTCCTTTGGGTCTGAGAAAATCCTAGGCTAGCTGCAACAATATAATTTAACACATTAAAAGTACTGAATGAACTTCAATCAAATAATTTAGCAAATTGTACTGAATATCTTCTCTATGCAAATACTATAATATGTACTCAAAACTTACAACATCAAGGGGGGAATTAAGAAATGTTCAGGGAAGAAGGATAGGTTTTATGTGACTGTAAGCTCAGGACGTGTAAGCAGAGTGATAACACTGTCAGAAAAGCTAATGTGTTCCTGGGTTGTGTTACAAGATGTCTGGCATATAGAGCAAAGACAGTGATAGACTACTGTGTATTTCCCTACATATATTTGTAATATCATTTATAATATTTGTATTATATATTATTATATTTCTACCCCTAGTGTGTTCACCTATGAACTCTTACAAAAATTAGAGCTATCCAGAGGACAGTGTCCAGAGTGAGAGAGGGACTCAAAGCAATGTGACATCAGAAATGTTTGAAAGAACTAGCAGCATTTACCCAGAGAATTGAATATATATGTGCAGAAGGAAGCAGGATTATCATTATTGTGTATGACTGACAGAGGGGAAAATTAAGGCCTTTGTACTGACCTTACAGTAGGCATGTTTGGGCTCAGAATGAGTAAGACTTTAGATTACTTCATTAGGATTTTAATTTACCATTTATTCAAAGGTAAACAACTTCTTGTCAAGGGCTTCAGCACTGGATAAGGGATTGAATTAGGATATATTTAAGATCCTTTTCAAATTTGAGCCTGATTTTTCATGTATAATAATAACTTATAAATCATAGTGTGACTACGTCTGTAGATAAATATAAAGTCCCATGTAAATAAAACAAAAAGATTTTTGGCAGTGGGAATAATCTTTATAGAGAATGTACCATTTGAGTTCGAGCTTGAATGATTGGTAGGATCTTGACTGTAATAGTGGGCACCTCAAGCTAACAATTAAATGATGTAAGTGTATGGGGATTACAATTACTCCCACTGCAACTTAGGTATGAGAAGAAAAGAATTTTCATTTTCTTATGTAATAATCTAAATCCTCAGCAGAAAGGTGCTTAGGATTGAAGAGGTCTTATGCCCAGAAAATCACATTACTATTTCTCAAAACATTACCCCCTTTCTCATTACACACATTTTCTGTGTAATGGTAAAAAATCTGATCATGGTAATTTCCTTTTTAAAGCCTTTCACACATTTCCCATTCCTTTAACATAAAATCCTTTTAGAGGCTTTCCTAACTAACCAAACTACGGTGGGGTCCCTGTGTGCACTTCCACAAGCTCCCATACTTCCTCTTCCGTAACACTCATCATTTTACTTTTTCAATGTCTATCTTTCCTCATAGATATGAACTCAAAATTTCCAACATCTAGTGTATTGTCCTTGGACACAGCAGGTGCTTCCTAAATATCTGTATAAGTTATAATTTTAATTATATGCATGAATTATATGTCTCATCTGTAAATCAATAAATTGGTCATCTATCTTACATAGTTCCTTTTAAGATTTGTAAGTTTACCACCACTCCGAAAGATGAACCCACTGTGGTTGGACTGACAATATCAATTTCTAGTTGAAACCGTGTTCGTCTTTGGAACACAGGAAATTCACTAATAAGCCCCATCTTGTCATATTTCTTGACAAGTAAAAACTTATCCTCTCCTTGGGGACACTCCTACCTTGACACAAAAGTTCTCTCAAACTACACGAAGGCAATCCATCTTCATTAATACCTAAGTTCATAATGAGGACGTTTCCCTTTAAGAGACCCAGTTATCTTCCACAGATTTTTAACAACTTGCAGTCGTGCCAAATTGTCTCACAGGCTTGTTTTACCCTAAGCTGGTTCATCTGTTTTATGAGGCGTCAATTAACTAGATTTAGTCCTGTTATGGCTAAATGGATGTGACTAGAAAGGGTAGTATACAGCAATCTTTATGTAAATTGTTACTCTATTGGTTAACATCTAGGTTTGAAGTTGGGAAATCAGTGAAAAGGAACTTTAATTTCAAGTAAGAATCCACACTCAGAAGGGGAGCGGTCACTACTTTTGATCCCCAGATAGCAACGAAACTAAAAACTATTCCAAAGACGCAAATGGCAACAGAGATCAACAGGCTGTGACCTCTGTTTTCTTTTTAAAAATCATTTGCACCTCCACTGAGTGACTTATCGCTAAATCTTAAGTGACATTTTAAAAAAATGGGCAGACAAGTGTAGGGTAGCTTAAGGAAGCACATTTTCCACGTGGAGAAGTTTCCTTCCATATCCCTGAGGGCAGGTACCATCTCTTCCACCTTCACTGGCGCCCAGAACAAAGCCTGGCACAGAGTAAGCGCTTATCACTTATTTGGTGGGTGAATAAATGGATGAATGAATGAAGACAGACTGAGAAGTTTGGGGTGGGGAGCTGGGGCCCCCGAAGCACGTCTGCTGCCTTTCCAGCAGGCTAGCGGGCATCTCCTCATTCCCTCACTTTCCTGGCAGGTCTGAACTCCCCTGTCTGCCCCTCCTTCGGGACGACCAAAATCCTGTCCCTAAACCATGCCACTCAGTTAATCCGCTCATTTCTCACACAGACGCAGCTGTTTCTGAGGAATGGCTGGCGGAACACGTTAAGTCTGGGCTGCGCGTAGCCCGGGACCTTGAGGGGGCGAAGACAGCCCGCTAGCTCCAAAACCCTATATAAAAAGGTCTGGACCGTCATTCTTCCAATCCTTGATAAACAAACAAACTGCTCACTCTCACCTCCTCGTGCAGACGCCGCAGTGCCAACCTGGTTCCGACTTAACACTGTGAGGAGGGAAGAAACGCCGAACCGCCCTCGCCAGCAGAGAGGGACAGGCGAACGCCTCCGCCACGCCCCGCCACGCCCGCCGTTCCGGCGCGCTCAGCCGTCCGACGCCTCACGCGCGGGGTTGCGAGCGCCGAGGCACGAGGGCCCCCCGGGCCGCGTACGCACGGAAGGCCGAGGGACTGGGGGGCAGGGAGCGCCGCGCGCCAGCAGGTGGGCGCGTCCTCTCGCGCGCGCGTGCGCGCCCCGTGCCTTCTCCCTCACGTTCCCCGCGCGCCGCGTCCCCTCCCCGCCGGGAGCGCGCCGTCTCCCGCCCTCGCGCCGGGTCTGTCTCGGCTTCTCAGAGCCGCACGCTCCGTGGAGCTCCCGCCACTGCCGTCGCCTAGGCTCCTCGGTGCCGCGTCCCAGGCCTCCTCCCCTCCTCCGCCACTCCCTTTCCCTTTCCCGCCCTTCTCTCTCACACGGTCCACGGAGAGAGCCTGGATACGAAGCAGGCGGACGTGAGAAGGGGGTTGGAAAAATGGAGGTGCCGCGCCTGGATCATGCCCTCAGCAGCCCCACCAGCCCCTGTGAGGAGGTGATCAAAAACCTCAGCCTGGAGGCCATTCAGCTGTGCGACCGGGACGGTAAGAGTGGCCGGGACGGTGAGGAGCGGGGGGTCGAGCCCACGGCCAGGCACCGCGGCCGCTCTGGCTCAGCCGCCCCTGCCCGCCCGGGCGGCAGGGTCTTTTGTTGTCCCCCCTGTGCAAATGAATGCCGGTGGGGGCTCCCCTTCGCCCACCCCTCGGCCCCTCAGACCCCAAAAACAAAAGCACCCCGGGGCTCGCGCGTTGGCGGGGAGAGTCGCCGTCGTCCCCGGCCTCGGCGCCCCTCGCCGGCCTCGCCCGCCTGGCCCCGGCCGAGGGCTGCCCTCGCGAGGGCGCCGTTCCCGCCCGCGGCTCCTGCCCGGGACGCGGCGCTTTTGATCTTTGCCGCAGTCCCGCGGTCCTGGGTCTCCCGGCATCGAAGGGGAGATGCGCTCAGGGGGTTTCCAGCCTGCGCGCCCCCCCGCCTCTCCCCGCACACACACTAGTTAGCGGTCTCTGCCCAGAAACTTACCAGTTCCTTTTTCGAACATCTACATTTACAAGTGTTTTTATCCTCTCAAAATGGGATTGGGGTGACAGTTTTTTCAGTGAGGGGGCAGAAAAAGAGTGCATTTCAGCACCAAGGACAGCCACCAGCTTCGCCGTTTGGGGCTGTGATTCAGAAACTGTCCAAAATCTGTGAAGGAAGTGGCCTCGTACATCTGCCGTGATTCAGAATATGGGGCGAGTACTCGCCATTGTGTCTTGATATTATACCGCTTATTCTGTGGTTAAAGTTGGCAGTCTCCTGAAGAAGGACGTTGATTAACCGTCGGTCTGAGCGTTAAAGAGAGAAACCGGTGGCAGTACGTGCAGCACGGGTAGTCACAGTGCTTCTGTCTTAGTTGGAGTAGTTGGAGAGTCAGTGCTATTTCAGTAATGCGGAAAAAACTTCATTTGTAAAGAAGGCATCTGATTCGTACTGATTGGCCTAATAATTGTAAAAATTATACATGTGACAAAGGAAAAACAATTTATGTGTTGTCAAGATGAACAGTTTTGGCCATACATGAAATTAATGTTTAACTGTATATAGAGACGATGATTTGAAAATGGTTTTTTAGCCAAGGTTATGTAGATATACTAATATACTCACAATAAGGTCATAAAATTGATCAGTATGTAATCCAAGTAGAGAGCAGAGGTTTTGTTTCAGTCCATTTAAATAGTAATAACTTGGTTAGGCGTTGCTATACAGTACGGTTTAGGTCAACTGAACACCGAGTTTCCGTTTAATAATAACTTTAGGACAATGGGTCTTTGATTAATTGCTCTTTGAAGCCAGAGCTGCTTTAAATAATTATGAAACAGGTGTAGTATGGATAATAAATATTCTTGCAAAAGCTGCTTATATTTTCTTTATCCTTAAATTGTTTTGGTCACCATAGTATTAAGTGCACATATTTATGGCATTAAAAAGATTCATTGTTTTGGTATTCCATATATAAGGTTGCATTATTAGACTATACAGATTATTTTTAACATACCACATAGGAAGTCCTGTAGTCCTATGGGTTTGTTTATACTTTTGTGAAATGACTTTTTGTAATGTTACCACTGTAAATATTTTTATTTTCCTGGACTGGTTTGACAGAAAACCAAGAATCTAATAAAATAAAGGCAGATTTTATTTTCATTTACTTCAGTGATTTATCAAAAGCTCATTACTGTAGTTATTGGAAATGGGCAATTCATGGTTGCTCCTCAGAAGCCAATAATCAATACTTAAAATTGCATTTACCACCTGTTTCATAGATACTAAGAAAAATAAAGTTTTTAAAATGACCTTTACAGAGTTAATAATGTAGAGTACAAAACTTAATGTGCTGCATTTACCATGGTCTCTCCTCCTAGAGTAGAAGTTATTTTATTTTGGTAATATTTTTTAGTTGTTTTAGTTCACATTACTAATCCTTGCAAAATGAGCAAATTATGTAACATTTAATGGGGGGGGTATTGGCACTAGGCAGTATCTATGAAAATGAATACTTATTTGCAGACTTCTGAGTCAACACAGATTAATTAAGTAGGGTTTCATTTTATAAAATAGCTTATGCCAACAAATACAGAGGGCTAACTCTTCTATTAAAAGATGTGTAAAATTTGAAAATAGCTAGTGTAAAGATGTTGTTAAATGCCTGACTTTTCATTTTGTGACTCTACTTTATATGTCAATTCCAAAAATGTTAAGTTGGTGTCATAGGAATAATTTAGAGAAGGTGATATGGTTATTTTTACAGAACAATTTTTAAATGCTGCATTAAGTTTTTCAACCAGATCTTATTTATCATAATTTTATATTGAGAAATTTTCAGCTAGATGCGTTTGCTTCCTTCACTCCCTTACTTTCACTCCCTCTCAGGTCTCATTATTTTACTGCTGAAAATATATAACATAGAAAAATTAGTATGTGGTAGATCTATTATGTGCTTAAGTACATAATAAGTGCTATATTTTCATAATTTTATTATAGAAATAGATTTGTCTTTTTTGCTCTTTACTTACTTTATTTTACCCTAATATTAATCTGATGATGGGAAAAATTAGAGCAATATTAATTCCTTAGAAGTGGAATAAAGTAGAATAAGAGAAAGTATCATATGATTGTTTAATAAACATTTCCTTTTACCTTCTCCACTGATAGACATTTTTAATTTTATAATGTTTTGCATATTGCATCAACTAAGATCTATAGCTGCTGGTAAACATAACTGTATGTCTTATGCTTCCCTGGCTCTCCTCTTTCATGTTTTTTTTTTTCTGTCACTTGCCTTTTTTCTTACAATCTGTTTACATTATTAGCAACAATTCACAATGCTTCTTTTTCTCATCGTTCCTCAAAATATTTAATAGTCTCTGAAGAATATGGAATAGAGTCCAAGTGGTCATATAATTGGATTTTTTAATTAAGCAAGAGGGTTCTTATACACACATATTATCTCATGTGTGCTTTTATCCTAGGCATGTGTGCTTTGGTTGCTAATACATGGCCCTGCCTAGATGTTACTTGTAGTTCAAAATGAGGATTCTGGATCGACTTCTATTAGGAAACCTCTGAAGATGTGCTGTAAATCTAGTAGTTTCTATAATCTCTGTTGTAAGTAAAAGAGTGTTTCTGTTATTTGCCTCTGCTGTGCTGAAGTAGCCTCAAGTTGCGTATATGATGTACTTTAATTGTGGCTTTTCAAAAAAAATCCAAGAAAAAAACATTAATTTCTCATCAGGAAGCATTAGTAATATGGGAACTTATTCCCAGTTTGTTTCTTCACATAGATACTTCAGACCCTCACTGACCTGTGACACGACAAAACAGCTCTGACCCCACATATAGAATTCTACGTAGTTCTCTTCATCTTTCCTCATCATGCATATACATATTGAAGCTTTATTTCCTTGCCGAGAAGGAAAGATTTATCTTTATGTTGCTTTATATGCATCCAAGCTCCCTGCACTCTTGTTATAACAGTAAAGAAGAAAATACAAAGTTAATTTGTTGTATAGCATTTAATCCACCCCCAAGGCTTTCTAGCTTTAATAAGTATTATTTCCATGATTCGGGCATTTTATGACTGCCTAGATACGGTTTGTGGAGTGTATGATGCTAGTCAGCAAGGGAACACATTTTAAAGGAATTGCACAGGCAGAAGCTGACAGATTTCCCTGTCTTTGTCTAACAGTAGTTTGCGGAAGAAAAGGGAAAAGGTTTTCTCTTTTTTTAACATATTTTAAAAGATAAATTCCTTTGAATTTGGACTCTACCATATTTATTTAAATTATAAATCAGTTGAGACTTTCTTCTCTATGCTTACTGATGTGTGAATTAAATTTTAATTTTGGAAACAAATGGTAATACAGGAGTGCTTAGTAACACAACGCTGTATTAGATAATTCTTGGACATATTTTCTAAAGCAGACACCTAGGACAAATACCCTTAACTATTACCTTTCATAGTACAAGAATGTAAGGTAGGCATTACTCAGTCTCACTGACATGCAAATAGCATGGTGGTAATACCATTTTAGAATCAGACCTCTCATACAATATTTACTCTTGATAGATATGTTATCTTAGGCAAATTACTTAACCATTTTTTAGCCTCAAGCTTTCTCATGTAATATGGGTATAATAATGTCAGTCCTGTAGGATTGCTGAGATATTCAGTGAAGTATTATATACCATTTCTCACAGTTCTTGACAAAAAATAGAGAATAATAATTGTTTTTAATGGACTGTTATTCTCCACATACCTTCTTGAGTTGAACTGCTTTTTAATTCTTATTTTTTGGCCAATGTTTAGATCTTTTTTTAAAATTTCAGTTGTGTTTTGTTTACATAGTAAATCCTTCTTATGTCACTTCAACTTCATGAGTAGTCAATGGAAACTGTAAATTCTGAATTTGAAAAGAACAGTAAAATCACAGTTACAGTACTCTATCCTTTGCTTATATTTTTCTATCGCATCAGTAATATCCTTCTCAGCATTAATCCTAAAAGCTATTTTCAGCTTCTATTTTGAACCTACTGTTTGCTGTTTTTCATGTACCTTGTGACCTTGATACCTGCTTTGGTAGGTATTTGCATCAGAGCCCTTCTCTGTTCTTGATTTAGCAATTGTTTTCTTTATGATTTTTTTCTAAGTATAGATCTATACCAACACATGTGATCTCCGGGTTCATTTCTTTGACCCTGATATGACTATAGAGATGCTGTAAATTTTCATTAGTGAGTATGAAACAAAACAAAAAGAAAAGAAAAACTAAAAGAAACAAGCAAAAGGCTTGAAAACCATCACATTATGTTAAACGAATTTATATTCTTGGTAGGGGTTCTAATTCATTCCCAGAGGAGACCAGGAGGTTTTTAAAGTCACATCAAAGGATATGTGACAAGGCTCCCTCCAGTGGTAGAATGACCGATATGTCGTTAAGTGGTAACATTCTTGCCTAGGTAAGTAAGCCAGTTAGAAATTCACTCTATAGAACACTATCTAGGCAACTTCCAAGTCACTTTTTTTTTTTTCCAAGTCACTTAAAAAAAAAAAAATTGCTGCTGATGTTTCCCTCTGTTTAGGCCTAAGCTTGATTTTTCCCTTAACTTATGTGAGTATAGTTTCTTGATGACATTTATGTTTTATCCTGGGCTTCAGTAATAACAGCAGCTGCATCAGTTACTGCAGTAAGCACGATCCTTCTAGTTTTTGGTTTTCCTTCTCTGCCCTTAAGTGTATAACTTAAGTTCTCCTTATAGCATTTGCCTCTTTCTTGGGTTTGTTTTACATTTCTTTTAACTTTCTCTATAAAGAATATTTTTATTATTTATAAATTATTTAAATTCTGTCTTTACTACTCTAAAGCATTTGCCTCATTTTTAACTGTTTTAAGTATTTTATTATTACTAGACAATAGTTAAACTGTCTTATTAAGAAGACTGTATTTTATACACATACATTTGAGAAGTAAAATTAGTATTGGGGGAGGACTTCTAGCAGAAATGTATTAGAAGATTTGAAGAGTCTCAACAGGAAAAATAGGCAGCCTCAGCCTGTTCTCCATGGGAAGATAGTGAGTGGCAATGGTATAAGAAAAATCTAAAAGTAATTACCAATAATTTGTGATTGATTGAATTTTCAAGCAAAATGAAAAGTGACCGGGGGTAACTTTAGGATTTTATGTCTAGGAAATCTGAAGAATCATTGACAAGAATGAAAAAAAGGAGAAAGGAAAGAGTATTTAGACATTGTGATGACAGTATTTTACATCTCAAATTTTAGGTCTCAGTGGACATCTAAATATGTCCCTAGCCCTTTTCCAGGGGTGCTTCCCTCTCAGAAAAATCATTCCCAGAACAGTATTATATACTGCCTTCTCATTATTGTTTCAATGTGGATCCCCACAAGAGAACCCATTTACATTCTTCTTAGACTCTCCTTTTTCTTGATTCCCACTATTCCCACTCTTTAGGGCTACTTAACATCCAGTGATAATATTTTGAGAATCATTACTAAACCACTTGATACCTTATAGAGGATTATGAAATAGAGATTTTTGAGTCATCTGAATAAAGGTAGTTTTGGAGTCTTAGGAGACTTTTCACAAGGATTTAGTATAAAGTGAAAAGAACATGTACATAAAGACATTTGAAATCTAACATAAGAGACTTCCTTGGAAACTTATATTAAACCTTTAGCAGTTCCTCTTATGTTCTGGGGAAAAGAGTTCTAGAATGAGGAAGAGAATTGTTCATAGAACTATGTATTTCACTGGGGAGGCTAGAACTTAGGTGAAAAAGGAAGTCTAGAATTTGACTTCAGTTTTAGAGTGACCTCTGATGAGCTTTGTGTCTCACCCCTTGAAGGTAAGGAATTATCACATCCTGGGGAAGGCCAATTTTGAACCCCAAAGATGAAATAAATCTACGATCCAGGCTTGTTAATGCAAACAAGTGCTCTACATTTTGAAGTCCCTCACTAGATGTGAGTTGAACAAAAAGCATCATACTCTGAATCGTGGTTAGTTTTGTTTGTGATATTGTGACTATCTGGGCCAAGTTTGTGGTTCATTTTAAACGGGTTTTGGGAGTTTTGCATATACACTACTAGTTGCAGTGGTAGTGGTAGCTACTGTAAATAAATCTGTTTTTTTGTTTTCTATAGCCTATGCGAGTGTTGCTATCTAATAATGGTATGAAAGGCTTATAACTTTCCTAGACGTATGCCATTAAAGACAAGCCGCAAAATATTTTTTCAATATACTTACTGTGATTTTTCTTGAAAAATAGTGTCTTACCTTCTCTAAGACTGAATGTTGGTAAATCTCTCAGTCTTTAAAGTTTTTAAAGCTGTTGATAAATGCAAAGAAAAATGACAGTTTTTGAGCATCAGGTATGTGATATGTTCTTTATGATTGCATTTTAGAGTTGTGTCTATGATGTAGAACAGGGATCAGCAAGTTACAGTCCTTGGGCCAAATCCAAACACCTGCTGCCAGGTTTTAAAGTAAAATTGTACTGGAATAAAGCCATGCTCATTTGTTTATATATTGTCTATGGCTGCTTTCTTACTAAAACATCATTTAGAAAGAAATACTAGTTATACATTAGTATTTCCAGGTATGCTTACAATTCCATTAATAAATATGTTTTAAAGTATCAAAAATGATAACATGAACTTTGAGAAATACTGATAGTTATATTGATACATATTATAAAATTTTATGTGTATATCATATTCTTCCTTCTAAACTAAATTCTCATTGAAAAAGAGGCAAGATCTTACTCATCTTCCTATTTCCATAGTTTCATACACTGCTTCCCAATCTATCTGTATTTTGTTGGGGTTTTTTTGAATATTCAATCTATCACTTAGACATTATAAAAATACAATAAAAATGAATTATTAGAAAAATGAAATTTAAAAGATCCAAAAAGATTCAGAAGACATAAAACTTACTGTCAGATTCCTATAAAAGTTTCTAAATGCTCAATCCTAATTTTTATATTTATCTCATCACAGACTGGTAAATAGTTTGCAGACCTCACTTTGAGTACAATAGCTAGAGGACAGTGCCGTTCTATTCTTGTTCAAAGGTTAATTTTTAGGTACTAAACCAGTTAATATTTGCACTTTGTTTCCTTCTGTTTTTTTACTTGCCTGGTATTTTACTGTTTATACGTGTATCGCAACTTTAGGGTCTATATTAAGAACGGGGAAAAAGGACCCAAGAATGAATGTAACTTGGATCCTGCATTCAAAGGAATTGCTGACAATTAGGGAGATGATATATTTAAATAGATGAATATAATATGTGATAAGGATATAATAAGAGTAGACGCAGCTCAGTATCAAAAAAACAAGCAACCCAATCCAAAAATGGGCAGAACACCTAAATAGACATTTCTCCAAAGAAGATATACAGATTGCCAACGAACACATGAAAGTATGTTCAACATCATTAATCATTAGAGAAATGCATATCAAAACTACAGTGAGATATCATCTCACACCGGTCAGAATGGCCATCATCAAAAAATCTACAAACACTAAATGCTGGAGAGGGTGTGGAGAAAAGGGAACCCTCTTGCACTGTTGGTGGGAATGTAAATTGATACAGCCACTATGGAGAACAGTATGGAGGTTCCTTAAAAAACTAAAAATAGAACTACCATACGACCCAGCAATCCCACTACTGGGCATATACCCTGAGAAAACCATAATTTAAAAAGAGTCATGTACCAAAATGTTCACTGCAGCTCTATTTACAATAGCCAGGACATGGAAGCAACCTAAGTGTCCATCAACAGATGAATGGATAAAGAAGATGTGGCACATATATACAATGGAATATTACTCAGCCATAAAAAGGAATGAAACTGAGTTATTTGTAGTGAGGTGGATGGACCTAGAGACTGTCATACAGAGTGAAGTAAGTCAGAAAGAGAAAAATACTGTATGCTCACACATATATATGGAATCTAAAAAAAAGAAGAAGAAGAAAAAAAAATTGGTCAGAAGAGCCTAGGGGCAAGACGGGAATAAAGATGCATACCTATAGAGAATGGACTTGAGGATATGGGGAGGGGGAAGGGTAATCTGGGAGAAAGTGAGAGAGTGTCATGGACATATATACACTACCAAATGTAAAATAGATAGCTAGTAGGAACGAAGCAGCCGCATAGCACGGGGAGATAAGCCCGGTGCTTTATGACCACCTAGAGGGGTGGGATAGGGAGGGTGGGAGGGAGGGAGATGCAAGAGGGAAGAGATATGGGGACATATGTAGATGTATAACTGATTCACTTTGTTATAAAGCAGAAACTAACACGCCATTGTAAAGTAATTATACTCCAATAAAGATGTTTAAAAATAAATAAATAAATAAGAGTAGAGAAGAAAAAGTGGTTAATTCTGTCCTGAGTCTCTCAGATGGCTTCATAGAGAGAAACAACATTTTTTCTGGGTATTAAAAGTAAAGTAAAAAATTTCTAGAAGCGGGATAAAGGAATTTCCAGCAGGATAAGTGCATATATAAAGGCATAACACCATGTATGTCCTAGGAATACATAGCATTTAGTATTGCTGAAGGAAAGAAGTGCTACTTGTGAGAAAATAAACTAAACGCTAGTTAGGGCTAGCTAGATTATGCCATGATCTATAGTTTGGATTTATCTAGTTTGAAATCTTATTAGTAGATTTCAAATTTTCTAATTTGTAGAGAACCTTTTAAAACAAAAATACCACATTTTACAAAACTCTAACAAGTAAAAGTAGCATTTTATTAGTATACATTTATCCTGGAATTTCAAACATGCATCGTTTTTCAAATTAAGTCGATTAAGTGAGAAATTAAAATTAGCGGTTATACTTTAAAATTGTTATTTAATATCAGCCTCAGCATCCACTTTATTTCTGAATTTTATTTTTATTGCATTGTCCCTAGGAAATTCTGATTCATACAAATAAGTAGTGGCAAATGGTAATGTTTTTCTTTTAAACTTATTTTGCCTTCTCAGGATACTCTTCAAATAAATTGATTCAGACTTTAGAGAAATAGTAAGATTTCTTCCCCCAAAATGAATCAAATTAAGTCCCAATTGAATAAATCCTTTTGGAGGGAAGTGATAGAATTGATTCATCCATCAGTTCATTTTTTCATTGTTCAGTGCAAAAATAATGTATCTTATAATATTCTAAGATATTCATTGACAACATTTTTAAATGCTCATATTTTTTCACTGATCTCTTAAAATTTCAGAACAGCTTAATTTAATTTACTTGAATGATGCCTGTTAACTGTAAGGATCAGTTTCATTACTGATACTTTATCTGCATTTATAAGCTTGGTAATGTTTGTGACTGTTTTGTCAGATTGAGTTTTTCAACTTGTTACAAAGCTATATAATCATATTAATGTGCCTATTATTTATATTTGAAAGATTTATAAAAGGGCTTTTTAATGAATAGATAAAGTATTTCTTGTTTCTTTTGAAACATTCATACCTTGCTTCAGGACACCTATCTAAGTTTGGTGTGAAAAAAATGAATTTTGAAATTTTCTATCTGTAACATTACAGCTAACTTCAGAAAAAAAAAAAGGAGAAAAATCCATCAATTTAAATGATAGTCTGTATGTGATGAGGCAAAACTATTTTGAAGTATCTTAATAGCCATTCCTTATTAGTGAACAGTTGCTACCTAATGAAAGCTGACAACAGCTTTTATAGGAGCTACCACTCCTGAGATTTTAAAAATTTTACCTGCTTCCCTTAATAGTTGTCTCAACAATTCTGACAGTTTAGTTGATGATGTGTAAAAACCTGATGTGTGTTGTTTTAGCATCCTTGAATTGACCTATTTGAGAAACTTCTACAAAAGTAAATGGAGAGATCTGCCACATTCATATTCTAATGCAGTTAAATTGGAAAGATTTTATATAATTTCAGTATTTGAATTAATCAAGCATATGTGATGAATAATATTGTATTCTCTGCATTTTTAGACATGTACCAATATTTATTTCAGTTTTTTGATAAGTTTACTAATTTAACATATTTGTTACACTGTCATGCAGGATTTAATAAGATTTTTCTCCAATCATATATGCTGTTGTTCATGGGTAAAAT
This sequence comes from Balaenoptera musculus, assembly GCF_009873245.2. Lineage (NCBI taxonomy): Eukaryota > Metazoa > Chordata > Mammalia > Artiodactyla > Balaenopteridae > Balaenoptera > Balaenoptera musculus. Next base: position 74,148,130 of record NC_045800.1, on the reverse strand, counting down.
GGTGACTTTGTTCTGAGCACATTTTATTTTAATTCCAAGATTTACAATAACTTCAGGCATACTTTTTTTCAAAATTATGGAACTTGTCAAAGACTGTATCATTACAGGTTCCTCTCGATATCCAAAAGTAGAGCTTTCTTCTGAAAGCTTTAGTAAGCCAAAATGGTGTAAAGTGAAGAAGCAGTTACCTTAGGACACATCTTGCTAATGATGCACAGAATAAATCCAGATAAAGCACAGATGCTCACAGACACAGTTCAGAGCTCTGGAGGCTTGATGCTGAGATTCAGAGTGTAGTTCCCAGGGAAGGAACTTGGCGGTGCAGCTCTCCTGGTTTGGGGTGCACACTGCCTCAATAATGGCTCTCTGCAAAACAAACGCTGAAAGCTATTCTTTGCTTTTTGCCTCTTTTTGTAGAAGGGAAAAATCCTCTTTGGATTTTTTTTGGTTGGCAAAAACAGGTACTAGTGTAGATATTTCGTAAAAGTGAAGTGACATGAAGCAAACTTTTGGAAGGCAAAGGGTATCTTTATTTGCAAACCTTGACGTATGAAACCCAATGAAAATTTATCATTTAAAATTTATCAGTACAATGTACATTCTACTGACCAGATGACTATCATTGAAATTTAGCATCATGTTTTAGCTTTGGTGAGAGCTCCCAAATGTTAGCTGAAAGATCAGCTGTTACTAATTAGTAGTAAAACTTTGAGACGTCTTGAGCCAAATCAGTCTCAGTACATCCATGTTAACATTTATTCAACATTCCTGCTTTTAACTAGGGATCCATTTCTAGTTTTATAGGTAATTATTTCATAACCTATACTGGAAAAAAGTGTAACTATAACCCAAACTTAGAATAACTTTATCACAAACATCAAGAAGTACACAAAATTCATAATAAGCCCTTCTATTTAATTTGTTCTGTTGAGCTGAAGGGACAAAGAGATGCACCTGAGCCTTGCCTGCAACTAATTGAACACTGCATGTAAACACATAATGTTTGCAAAATTTTACTTGAGTATATACTTGCTGTCTTGAATTTAAAAAACAAACATGAAACATGATCAGAGCCGTAACCTTTTTATACATTGTGCCATTTCGTGCACTGAAGTAGCAGGCAAATTTTTATTTTGATGTTTAACTCAAATCACATGATACAGCACAATTTGATGTATGCTATTTGTATTCAGTTTTCAAAATAGTTCAAAAATTAAGAAGAAAGTTAAATGATAATGCTTGCTGAACATCTTAATCACCTTTGTGTTAAAAATAAATAAATCATTTGTCAGAACCAACTTAAACCATGGAATCTCAACATTTATCACCAAGAGGGCTTCTTAAAACAGATTGCTCGGCCCCACCCCCTAGAGTTTCTGATCCCTTAGTTCTGGGGTGGAGCCCAAGAATTTGCATTTCTAACAAGTTTCCAGGTGATGCTAATGTTGGTGATTCGGAGACCACACTTGGAGAACCACTGCAGTAGGTAGCACGACCAAAGAAGTTCTTAGGTAAGGAAGAGATATTGCATATTTTGTTTTAATAAATATACTCATCTGGGGAATGAACTGAGATATTGAGCTCAGGAATCTAACCACTTACGGGGCAATTATAGATAATAGGATTGTTAAGAGGAAGATAAAAATTGGGGGTGGAATTGAATAACATTTTTGAAGTAAAAATCTGTTGACTTTGTGATTAAATTGGAAGTGTGAGACATGAAAAAGGAGTTGTTGTTGATGGCTAAATTTTCTAGATTGGGAGATTGGGTACATTTTGATGCCAGTAAATAAAGTAGTAATTGTTGGTTGGAGTGAATGTGAAGGCGAAGCCTTGTTAACAAGCTATTAACAAGCTATTAAAGTCTTTTCTGGGCAAGCTAGGTTTCAGATATTTGTGGAATACCTAGATGGAAACATCCAGGAGGCTGTTAGAAATATCTGTCTATGTTTCATAGGGAGTGCGTTTGAGGATAAAGATGGAATTTGGTAGTCCTTTTCAAGCTGTTTTCTATTGCTCCTTTATCAAGTGTTTTTTCCTTCATCTTCTAGTCAGTCTTTTAGACTCATGCCAAATTGTTGAACTGCTCGTTAGAATGAATAAATTCAAATGTTGGTGTCCTTTTTTGTGGTGTCTAAAAGGAGCATTTGAAAATTAATTACTTTTATATAATTAAATTTGGCTTGGGAGTAGTTATTTGGGGCAGTTAACATGGAGGAAATACAATTGACCTAAGCTCTATACTTGATAGATTTCTCTCATATCCACTGGAAAGAGAGTTAAGTATATAATTTTCTGTGCTTACTGTGGAAATACACTGGACTAATTTTTCCCTTCTTGACAGCAGTCTACAGTGCATAAAGTAAACACTTGAGACTACAGAAACTAAAATCTTCACCAAAGCTATTTCTAAAACTTTCATACTGAACATGTATTTCCAAGATTTTCTTTTGACTTCGAACCTACTAAATTTAATGTTTGCTATGGTATGTATTGAATGCTAGCCTAAATAAGACATTGTCTTTTTTCACTTAATTTTTGTTCCTTGCAGATTTTTTGGTATAAGTTTAGGTAAACCTTCCATTTTAATACATATAGTTTTGTATAACTTTTTCGAGCTGTGCTAAGGTTGGGTATTTGAGCCTATTTTTACATATTTTAGTACAGTTCAGTGTGTCCAATATTAATTTCCCTGGAGCTTGCTATGCTTTTTTGGTTGTTATTTTTAGTGATTAAAGAAAAATAAAAACAGGAAAGCCTAATGACTAAAAAGGCAGTGATTCTGGAATTTGCTGTTTGCACTATTTGTTTTGCTAAAAGCTTTATTCATTCAAATTCTAATAATAAAATTTACAGTAATAAAATTTGAGGTTGAAATAATGATAAATGTTCCAAATACAATCTAGCCACCTCTACCAGAATTTTCATTCTGCACTATGTATTATAGAAGAGTATTTTCATTTATATAAATATTTTTAAGAGCTTCACAAATATTTCTAAAAGCTTCATATGGGTCAGCAGTCACTGAACTTTTTCTTTACTGATTTCACAGTAATTTGAAAAATATTTTTACCAGTATTTTTGCTTTTAGTATTAATATATTACTATTTAAATTTTTTGACATACAAAAAGACCACTTAGTTTCATTATGATGTATTAATATTTTAATGAAAAAATTAAATGTATTTTCCTGGATACATGCATGATGCTATTTAGCACAAACAAAATGTATGTATGTGTGTGTACTTACTTATATTCATTACACTTTAAAATGCAGATATGCTGTCCTTTAAGAAAATCTAAAATATGAAATCTAAACTTACAGAACACATTAATCAACCACAGTAGTGCTCGCTGTCATTTCTCTAGTGTTCTTGTTTCCTTCTGAAAAATTTGACAGAAGGGCAAAATGGCAGTGAGATGTAATACCAACTAAATTGTCTTAAACTATGCTTTCTTAAATTATTTCTGAAATTTTTATGAGGGAAAGTAAATGGTAGACATTGGAAATACAAAGATATAACATTTTTATCTTCATCTATTTATAGGCCATGTCAAAGATAGCTAAATTGTTACTGTGCTGATAGTTAAATTTCAAAAACACTCTAGAATGCTGCATTTGTATCATTTACCTAAGAGTTTGCAAAGTTTTTTGCCCAGCATTTCTGTCAACATTTCTTTAATTTTTTCTCTGAGCACACAGAACTGTTGTGAAATGTCAAAAACATTGTTTTTAAGTAAAAAACGACTCCTAAGAAAGCGAAGTGTGATGATGTAAGGAAGCAGAAAGGAGAAGAGGGATTTTTACCCAGAATAGTTGTTGTTAAATTGAAAAGTAGTTTTGCAAAATTTTTGCATTGACTAATGTTATTATACTAACAGTATAAGGTATCATAATTTATTATGGTGTCAAAATTTACTTTAGTTGCTTTTAAAATGACTTTCACAGTCCTGTATTATCATTAAGAGTCTGCAAATGGCTTACTTCCATTTTTCTGTTTTACTCTGCTACTTTTTATGGGAAAGTTATATGGTTTGTTTCTACAGTGTAAGGACTTTCAAGAGTGTTGCGTAAATGCTATGGGTATACTGTGTATGAACGCTAGAGGTCATATAAGATAATTAATTGGGCCATGGAAGAAAGTAATAGAAGTTCTAGTAATATTTATTTTTATCTTATCTAATATAAGAAAAAGTAAGTTCGATTAATTTTACTTATATAGATTAATACTTGGTATATCAAACTGTCATCTATACTGTATGTGCCTGGGGTGCCTTTATATGATTGGTGTATGGAATTGAGAAATAAAAAAATATTAATATTTAGTAAGACACCTACTGATGCACTTTCTCCATTCTGATGTACCCATTCTTGTGTGATATCTTTTGCAAATGTGACAGCCCTCAAAACAGGTAAAAAATAAATCAAGTTTAGAGGTTGTCATTTGAATTGCTATGTCACAAAATATTAAAATAGATTATCAAAATAAGAACACATACTCATATACTTATTTTAGTAATAAAATTTTTAAAATATGTATTTTATTATTTTAAATTTCTATTTTGTCCTTAATCTATAATGTTCATAATACGGTTGACCCTTGAACAACTCAGGTTTGAACTACACAGGTCCACTTATACACAGATTTTTTTCAATAAATACTACAGTTCTATACCATCCACAGTTGGTTGAATCCCAGATGTGAAACCTCGGATACAGAAGGCTGACTCTGGGACTTCAGCATCTGTGGATTTTGATATCCACAGTGGGTCCTGGAATGAGTCTCCTTCAGATACCAAGGGGTGACTGTATATTTCGTACGATAGTATTTGTGTATAATTTATGAAGAAATACCTGCACTTATGAGTACACTCTCAGCACTTTTTTGTATAGGAGTACAAGATCAAAAAAAGTTTTAAGAATGAATTTTTATTATATTCTGTTTTTACACATCTTGCTTTACATAGCAAGGTATATCTGTATAAATCCACTCAATGTTCAAAGGTGGATATTAAGATTACATAACATAATTAAGTATTCTTTACCATCAAAAACATTCCTTAAATGTATTTTATAGAGGTATAGTTGACATAACATTATATTAGTTTCAGGAATACAATGTAATGATTTCATATTTGTATATATTGGAAAATGATCACAAAATAAGTCCAGTTAACATCCACCATACTTAGTTATAATTTTTTTCTCGTGATGAGAACTTTCAAGATCTAGCTACTTTCTTTTTCTTTTTAGATTTTATCATATTATTTATTTATTATATTTTATTTTTGGCTGCATCTGGTCTTAGTTGTGGCATGTGGGATCTTCACTGAGGTATGCGGGATCTTTCGTTGCAGCGCGGGCTCTTTGTTGCGGTGCGTGAGCTTCTCTCTAGTTATGGCGTGCGGGTTTTTTTTTTTCTTTTCTCTCTCTCTAGTTGTTGCCTGCGGGCTCCAGAGTGCATGGGCTCTGTAGTTGTGTCGCGTGGGTTCCAGAGTGCGTGGGCTCTGTAGTTTGCGGCATGCAGGCTCTCTAGTTGAGGAGCACAAGCTCAGTAGTTGTGGCACACAGGCTTAGTTGCCCGGCAGCATGTGGGATCTTAGTTCCCTGACCAGGGATCGAACCTGCATCCCTGCATTGTAAGACGGATTCTTTACCACTGGACCACCTTGGAAGTCCTGATCTGGCTATTTTCAAATATGCAATAGAGTATTATTAACTACAGTCCATTTTTTGTTTGTTTACTTTTTGGTTTAGTTTTTGTTTTTTAGATTCCACATAAAAGTGAGATACAGTATTTGTTGTTTTCTATCAGATCTACTTCACTAAGCATAATGCCCTCACAAACCATCTATGTTGTTGCAAATGGCAAGATTTCATTCTTTTTTATGGCTGAATAGTATTCCAGTGTGTGTCTGTGTGTGTGTGTACACACATTTTCTTTATCCGCTCATCCATTGATGGACATTTAGGTTGTTTCCATGTGTTGACTATTGTAAACAATGCTGCAGTGAACATGGTGATGCATATATCTCTTTGAATTAGTGGTTTTGTTTTCTTCAGATAAATTCTCAGAGATGGAATTGCTAGGGCTTCCCTGGTGGCGCAGTGGTTGAGAGTCTGCCTGCCAATGCAGGGGACACGGGTTCGAGCCCTGGTGTGGGAAGATCCCACATGCTGTGGAGCAAATGGGCCCATGAGCCACAATTACTGAGCCTGTGCGTCTGGAGCCTATGCTCCGCAACAAGAGAGGCCGCGATAGAGGCCCGCGCACCGTGATGAAGGGTGGCCCCCGCTTGCCGCAACTAGAGAAAGCCCTTGCACAGAAACGAAGACCCAACACAGCCATAAATAAATAAATAAAAATAAAATAAAAAATAATCAGGTACTTATTAAAAAAAAAAGAAATGGAATAGCTAGATCATATGGTACTTGTATTTTTAATTTTTGAGGAATCTCAATACTGTTTCCATAGTGGCTACCCCAATTTGCATTCCTACCAACAGTGCCCAAGAGCTCCCTTTTCTCCACATCCTCACAAACCCTTGTTATTTCTTGTCTTTTTGATAATAACCATTCTGACAGATGTGAGGCAATATCTCATTATGGTTTTGATTTGCATTTCCCTGATGAATTGTGATGTTGAGCATCTTTTCATGTACCTCTTGGTTATTTGTATGTCTTCTTTAGAAAAATGTCTATTGAGACTCTCTGCCCATTTTTAATTTGTATTGTTTATTGTTTTGCTATTGAACTTTGTGAGTTTTTTATATATTTTATCAGATACCTTATCAAATATATGATTTGCAGGTTTTATCTCCCATTCAGTACAGTGCCTTTTTCATTTTGTTGATGGTTTTCTTTGCTGTGAAGAAGCTTTTGTTTATTTATTTATTTATTTATTTTTGGATGCTCTGCATGGCTTGTGGGATCTTAGTTCCCCAACCAGGGATTGAACCCAGGCCCTTGGCAGTGAAAGCATGGAGTCCTAACCACTGGACCACCAAGGAATTCCCAGAAGCTTTTTAGTTTGATGTAGTCCTGCTTATTTATTTTTGCCTCCATTAGCAAATCAAAAAAATCCTTGTCGAGATGGCTCTCAAGGTGCTTACAGCCTATGTTTTCTTGTAAAGTGTTAGGGTTTCAGGTCTTACATTCAAGTCTTTAATCCATTCTGAGTTAATTTTTGTGTATGGTTAAAGATAGTAGTTTAGGCTGTCCAGTTTGCCAACACCATTTATGGAAGAGACTGTCTTTTTCTGATTGTGTATTGTTGACCCCTTTGTCATAAATTAGTTGACAGTATATGCATGTGTTTATTTCTGGGCTCTGTATGCTGTTCGATTGATCAGTGTCTTTATGCTCAATATCATAGTGTTTTGATCTCTATAGCTTTGTTATATAGTTTGAAATCAGGGAGCATTATGCCTCCAGCTTTGTTGTTCTTTCTCAAGATTGCTTTGGTTAATCAAATTCTTTTGTGGTTCCATATAAATTTTAGAACTGTTTTTTTCTATTTCTGTGAAAAATGCCATTGATATTTTCATAGGGAATGCATTGAATCTGCAGATTGCTTTGGGTAGTGTGAACATTTTAACAAAATTAATTATTTCAATCTATGAGTATAGATTACCTTTCCTTTATTTGTATTGTCTTAAATTTCTTTTTTGTTTTGTTTTGTTTTAATTTATTTTATTGAAGTATAGTTGATTTACAGTGTTGTGTTAGTTTCTGGTATACCACAAAGTGCTTCAGTTTTATATATATATGTATATGTATATACATATATTCTTTATCATTATGGTTTATTGAATATAGTTCCCTGTGCTATACAGTAGGACCCTGTTGTTTATCCATTCTATATATAATATTTTGCATCTGCTAATCCCAAATGCCCAATCCATCCTTCCCCCCACCCACCCTCCCCCTTGGCAACCACAAGTCTGTTCTCTATATGTGTGAGTCTGTTTCTGTTTCATAGATATGTTTATTTGTGTCATATTTTAGATTCCACATATAAGTGATACCATATGGTATTTGTCTTTCTTCTTCTGACTTCACTTAGTGTGATAATCTCTAGGTCCATCCATGTTGCTGCTAATGGCATTATTTCATTCTTTTTTTATGGCTGAGTAATATTCCATAGTGTAAATATACCACATTTTCTTTATCCACTCACCTTTTGATGGACATTTAGGTTGTTTCCATGTCTCGGCTATTGTAAGTAGTGCTGCTATGAACGTAGGGGTGCATATGTCTTTTCAGATTAGAGTTTTGTCCAGATACATGTCCAGGAGTGTGATTGCTGGATCATATGGCAACTGTATTTTTAGTTTTTTGAGGAACCTCCATGCTGTTTTCCCTAGTGGCTGCACTACTACATTCCCACCAACAGTGTGAGAGAGTTCCCTTTTCTCTGCACAGTCTCCAGCATTTATTGTGTGTGGACTTATTCATGATGGCCATTCTGACTGGTGTGAGTGATACCTCGTTGTAGTTTTGATTTGCATTTCTCTAATAATTAGTGATGTCGAGCATCTTTTTATGTGCCTGTTGGCCATCCATATGTCTTGTTTGAAGAAATGTCTACTTAGGTCTTCTGCCCATTTTTTGATTGGGTTGTTTGGTTTTTTATTACTGAGTTGTATGAGCTGTTTGTATATTTTGAAAATTAAGCCCTTGTTAGTTGCATTATTTGCAGGTATTTTCTCCCAGTCCATAGGTTGTCCTTTCGTTTTGTTTATGGTTTCCTTTGCTATGCAAAAGCTTGTTAGTTTGATTACGTCCCATTTGTTTATTTTTGCTTTTATTTCTATGGCCTTGATAGACTGACCTACGAAAACATTGGTACAATTTATGTCAGAGAATATTTGCCTATGTTCCCTTCTAGGAGTTTTATGGTGTCATGTATTATATTTAAGTCTTTAAGCCATTTGAGTTTATTTTTGTGTAAGGTGTGAGAGTGTGTTCTAACTTCATTGATTTACATGCGGCTCTCCAGCTTTCCCAACACCACTTGCTGAAGATACTGTCTTTTCTCCATTGCATATTCTTGCCTCCTTTGTTGAAGATTAATTGACCATAGGCCTATGAGTTTATTTCTGGGCTCTCTGTTCTGTTCCACTGATCCATATGTCTGTTTTTGTGTCAGTATCACACTGTTTTGTTTACTGTAGCTTTGTAGTATTGTCTGAAGTGTGGGAGGGTTATGCCTCCAGCTTTGTTCTTTTTCCTCAGGATTGCTTTAGCAATTCTTGGGGGTTTTTTGTGGCTTCACTGGGGAATTCTACCAAACATACAAAGAAGAACTTAAACCGATTCTTCCCAAACTCTTCCAAAATATTGAAGAGGAGGGAACACTCCCAAATTCATTCTATGAAGCCACCATTACCCTGATACTAAAACCAAAGACACCTCCAAAAAAGAAAATTACAGGCCAATATCTTTGAATATAGATGCAAAGACTCTCAACAAAATATTAGCAAACTGAGTCCAACAACATGTAACAAAGATCATACATCACAATCAAGTTGGATTCATCCCAGAGTCACAAGGATGGTTCAACATATGTAAATCAATCAATGTGATACACCATATCAACAAAAGACAAAAACCACATGATCATCTCAAGAGATGTAGAAAAAGCATTTGATAAAATTCAACATCCACTCATGATAGAAACTCTTACCAAAGTGGGTATAGGAGTAACATATCTCAACATAATAAAAGTTATTTATGACAGACTCACAGCCAACATAATACTAAAAGGTGAAAAGCTGAAAGCCTTCCTGCTAAAATCTGGAAGAAGAGGATTCCCACTTGCATACAACATAGTATTGGAAGTCCTAGCCACAGCAATCAGACCAGAGAAAGAAATAAAAGGTGTCTTAAATTTCTTTCATTAACGTTTTATAGTTTTCAGTGTACAGATCTTTCACCTCCTTGGTTAGATTTATTTCTAGGCATTTTATTCTTTTTGATGCAATTGTAAAGGGGATTGTTTTCTTAATTCCTCTTTCTGATAGTGTGTTATTAATGTATAGAAACGCAACAGATTTCTGTATATTGACTTTGCATCCTGCAACTTTAGTGAATTTGTTTATCAGTTCTAACAGTTTTTTTGTGTTTTCTCTATATAATATCATGTCATCTGCAAATAGTGATAGTTTTCCTTGTTCCATTACAATTTAGATGCCTTTTATTTCTTTTTCTTGCCTAATTTCTCAGGCAAGGATTTGCAATACTATGTTGAATAAGAGTGGCAAGAGTGGGCATCCTTGTCTTATTCCTGACCTTAGAGGTAAAGCTTTCAGGATTTCACCATTGAGTATGATGCTAGCTGTGGACTTATTATATATGGCTTTATTATTTTTGAGGTGCATTTCCTCTATATGCACTTTGTTGAGAGTTTTTGTCATAAATGGATGTTGAATTTTGTCAAACACTTTTTGTACATCTATTAATATGATCATACGATTTTTATCCTTAATTTTGTTAATGTGGTATATTATATTGATTTGTGAATGTTGGTACATCCTTGAATGGTATATGATTCTTTTAATGTATTGTTGAATTTGGTTTAAAAATATTTTGTTGATGATGTTTGTATCTATGTTCATCAGTGATACTGGCCTGTAATTATCTTTTCTTGTGGCATCCTTGTCTGGTTTTGGTATCAGGGTAATGCTGGCTTTGTAAAATGAGTTTGGAAGTGTTCTCTCCTCTTCTATTCTTTGGAGAAATTTGAGAAGGATTGTTATTAATTCTTTGAATGTTTGGTAGAATCCACCAGTGTACCCATCTGGTCCTGGACTTTTGTTTGCTGAGAGGTTTTTGATTACTTATTCAATCTCCTTACTAGTAATCAGTCTGTTCAGATTTCCTCTCTCTCATGATTCAGTCTTGGTAGATTGTATGTTCCTAGGAATTTACCCATTTTTTCTAAGTTTTCAAATTTATTGGCATATAATTGTTTATAGTAGTCACTTACTATCCTTTGTATTCTTGTGGGATCCACTGTAATGTCACCTCTTTCATTTTTGATTTTATTTATTTGCGTTCTCTTTTTTTCTTGGTGAGTCTAGCTAAAGTTTTGTCAGTTCTGTTTATCTCTTCAAATAACCAGCTTAGTTTCATTAATCTTTTCTGTCTTTTTAGTCTCTACTTCATTTCTGCTCTGATCTTTATTTCCTTTCATCATAACTTTTGACTTCATTTATTCTTCCTTTTCTAGTTCCTTGAGATGTGAAGTTAGGATGTTTGTTTGAAATTTTTCTTGTTTATTGATATAGGTAGTTATTGCAATGAACTTCCATCTTAGAATTGCTTTTGCTGAATCTGTAAGTTTTGGCATCCTGTATTTCCATCTTCATTACTCTCAAGGTACTTTTTATTTCTCTTTTTTTTTAAATAAATTTATTTATTTTATTTATTTATTTTTGGCTGTGTTGGGTCTTTGTTGCTGAGCACGGGCTTTCTTTAATTGCGGTGAGCAGGGGCTACTCTTCGTTGTGGTGCACGGGCTTCTCATTGTGGTGGCTTCTCTTGTTGTGGAGCATGGGATCTAGGCACGCGGGCTTCAGTAATCGCGGCACGCGGGCTTCAGTAGTCACAGCACGCGGGCTCAGTAGTTGTGGCTCACGGGCTCTAGAGGACAGGCTCAGTAGTAGTAGTGCATGGGCTTAGTTGCTCCACAGCATGTGGGATCTTCCCAGACCAGGGCTCTAACCCGTGTCCTCTGCATTGGCAGGTGGATTCTCAACCACTGTGCCACCAGGGAAGCCCTACTTTCTCTTTTGATTTCTTCTTTGACCCGTTAGTTATTCAGTAGCATGTTGTTTAATCTCCACATATTTGAATTTTTCAGTTTTCTTCTTCTAATTGTTTTCTGATTTCATACCATTGTGGTAGGAGAAGATGCTTGATTATGATTTCAGTCTTTTTAAATTTATGAAGACTTGTTTTATGGGCTAACATATGATCTGTCCTAGAGAATGTTGCATGTACACTTGAGAAGAATGTGTATTCTGTTGCTTTTGCTTGGAATGTTCTGTGTATATCTGTTACATCTATTTGGAAGAAGGTGTCATTTAAGGCTGATGCTTCCTTATTATTTTTCTGTTTGGATGATCTATTCATTGATATAAGTGGGGTATTAAAGTCCCCTACAATTATTGTATTGCAATCTATTTCTCCCTTTAGGTCTGTTAATATTTGCTTTATCTATCTAGATGTTCCTATGTTGGGTGCATAAATATTTACAAATGTTATATCTCCTGGTTGGGTTGACCCTTTTATCGTTTTGTAACACTCTTCTTTGTCTCTTGATATAGTCTTTGTTTTAAAGTTTATTTTGTCTGACATAACTATAACTACTTCAGCTTTTTTGGTTTCCATTTGCATGGAACATCTTTTTTCCATCCCTTAACTTTCAGTCTGTGTGTGTCCTTACATCTGAAGTGAGTCTCTAGTAGGCAGCATATAGATAGGTCTTTAAGTTAGCTTCACTTTTTTTCATTCTTTTTTTCCTGCCCTGAATGGGTGAGTCCCACTGTCCTGTCCTTGAGTCCACTGATCCTTTCTTTGTTTCATCTGGTCTGCTTTTGAACCCCTCTAGTGTATTTTTCAGTTCAGCCATTGTATGCTTCACCTCTATGACTTCTATTTGGTACTATCTTACATTATCTCTCTTTGTTAAAGTTCTCACTACATTTATCTATTCTTTTCCCACGTTTAGTTCGCATTTTTATGATCATTACTTTGAACTCTTTATCAGATAAATTACTTATCTTTGTTTCATTAAGGATTTTTAACGTTTTATCTAGGTACTTTATTTGGAGCATATCCCTGTGTTTCTTCAATTTGCTTGACTGTCTGTGTTGGTTTTTAAGCATTAGATTAAACAGCTACCTCTTCCAGTCTTGTAGGAGTGGTCTCATGTGGGAGATGAACGCTGTCATCCAACCATGCCCTAGCTCTTGGTTGTTTCTCAAATCTTTGTGATTGTTCAAGTAGACTATTTTATTTTTAATGACTCCCAGTAGTTGAGGGTGTCAGTGTCCCAAAGGGGAGGATTTCAGTCAGCACCTAGGTTCAGGCTGATTTGGAAGCCAGACCCTCAAAAAGCAGCTTTTAGAGTATGCAAATATATACAGTCCTGTGGGACCACTAGTGTAAACCCCACTGGCCCCCAGAACCAGGTGATCTGGAGGTGTGACCTCAATGGCAGTCACAAAAGTTGGGGCTCCAGATGAGTGTATAACCTCCTTTCTAGGACATATTGGTGACGTGTAGGAAGGTTGAGGGAGACTGCAAAGATGGCATCCATTGGCTTTTGTTCCCTGTGAACACCTCCGTAGGTCCCTGTTGTGTGCCAGTCCTGAAGCCTGCCCCTTAGGTCAAAGCCCTAGGACAAATAAGCCTCTTTCACAGAAAGACTGGAGTGTGTTTCAGTCAACTGTCTGCACAGTACCCTGGGAGTAGTGGCCTGCCAAGAACTGTCTCTCTTATTGGAACAATCCCATAGGACCCAAGAACACAAACCCCCTTGGCCACCAGAACCAGATCATCAAGGAGCATCCACTGGGTGGCAGCTGCAAAAACTGGGGCACCAGAATTGTGTAAAAGCTCACCTCAGGGAGATACTCATGGTCTGGAGCACAACAGAGGGAGAGTGTGAAGATGGCACCCACTGACTGGAATGAGGCAGAGGGAGAGTATATAGATGGCACCCACCAGGAAAGAGGGTAATAGAAAGATGGTACCTGCTGGCTAGAGAGAGCACAAAGATAACACTTGCTTCCTGGAATGAGACAAAAGGAGAGCATATAGATGGTGCCAACAGAAAAGAAAAAAAGAAAAAAAGCATAGCTTAAGAAAAAAAAGATGGCACCCACTAGCTAGAGCAAAGCTGAGGTAGAGTGTGAAGATGGTGACCCCCAGCCGGCAGGCCCCTAGATGTGTGGTAAATTAGATGCCTGCATCTAAAGCTCAGGCCAGAGCTTTATGATTAGCAAATGAATGTCATTCACATAAAGTCTGGGTGCTTCTCTAGTGGCTGCCACTTGCTCTGAGCCCTGGGGTGGGTGAGTCTGAACACTTGAGCCCTTTAAGAGCCATTTCTCAAGTCATTACAGTCTTGTGGATGCAAGCCTTGTTGGTTTTCAAAGCTAGATGCTTTGGGGCTCATCTCTCAGGTGCAGGACTTATAAGTTGGGGTGCTCAGTGTAGGGTTCAAGCCCTTTACTGCTCAGGGAGAAGCTCTGGGTTCTAAGTTCCCTCCTGATTGTTGGTCACTGCAACAGGGATGGATTTCATGGCAAAATTGTGTCCCAGGCTCTCCTACCCACTTTGATGAGAGACTTCTTTCATTCATCTGAGTCACTCAGACAGCTTTTAGGTTTTTTCCAGAGGAAGTTGTTCTATATTACGTGCAAGTTTGGTCTGTTTATGGGAGGAGGTGAGCTTAGGATCCTCCTACATCACCATTTTGAACCGGAACTTTAAATGTGTTTTTTTTAACATGATGCTGTATGATGAATTCCCTGGGTTTAAAAAAAAAAAAAAACATTAGTTATGTGTATGAAATCAAAGTTTAGCTGCTCATCAAGGAACTAAAACACCACAACAAATTTAGAAACATCTTGCTATCCACTACTCCCATTAATAGTTCTCTTTTCCAGATGTTCTCATTATCCTCCCCAACTACCAAGGCATTGATATTTAGAGACATTTTTAATATAAAATCTTAACGTAATATCCCTTGAATTATTTCTCTTCATTGGCCTAATCTGATTTTATCTTTCATAACTTTGTAACTGAATAACTTTGAAAGCCTCCTTGACGATCTAATATCACTAGTCTTTCTTCCAATCATATCTTATTCTTGGTCTAAAAGTAATCTTTTTTTTGGCAGGAGGTTTTCAGTATCTGTCTTCCCTGTTAACAAACTTTAATTGAACTGCAATACACTCGCAGAGTTTCATGAAGACTATTTCAACCTTCCCTCTTTTAGGGTTATTTGGTTTGGACACATGTCACCCCATTGTTCACCAAGCTCACCTAGCTGACTAGTCACCTATACTGTTTTTCCCCCTACATTCCATGTGTTTTCTTCCAAAATTTTGCCAAGTTCGAAGTGAACTGCTTTACCATGTACAAGTCATTGTACCACACTGCCAGGGCCAGCATTCCCTACTTTCACTCTTGTCCCACAATTTACCAATGTCGTCTTCTATTCTGGCTGTGCTCCCAGATTTATTGTCTTTTGCTTAAGGCTTTACTTCCTACTTCTGTGGGATTGTACATGTTTGATCCCCTCCATAATTCAAGAGGCTGCTTTCCTTTAAATTCAGTCTTAAAACACAGTTATCCCTATTTTAATTATCATTTATTCTATTGCCAAAATTATTTTGTGCTCCTCTTGCACCTTACTTGTATTCATTAGTTTTTGTTTTATCTTAGGTCAAATACAGTTGCATTTGTGTGTTTTTGTTGCTAAGTACTCAGGGTTGTATCTGAGGCTTGATTTACATTTGTGCCCTCTTGTGGGGTGAAACACTAAGGAAGAGTGAGCATAGGAAGAAGAGTTGGAATTGGATCTGTATGATACTTGCCTTCTCATTTTTGTAGTAATCTGGCTATGATACAATGATTTTGAGGAATCAGAATGTCATAAAGCCTTTCCCATTCCGGTTTTAGCCTTTGAATAATGAAAGTTCAAATTAAACTGAAAAACTTAATGATTTATGAAAATTATAAATTGAAAATATTGGAGGTAAATCTGGGCCTTTGTTTTTTACTTAAAAATGTATGTGAAATCTTATTTGAAGATTAAAGGTTTATCATTTATTCTTTATTCATCTAACAGAAATAGGTAGGAAGGTCTCCTAGATGACTTGTTGGGGGAGGGTCAGGAGAGTAAAGTAACTTGAAGGATGAGTAGAGATTAGGATGGCAAAAAATTCCTGGAGATGTTGATAGGGAGAGAGAAATAAGATAGGCAGTACTAAGCCAGGTATGAGAAATCACTCCAACAGAGGCTTAATAGTGACTGTTGAGAGTGAGAATGGGAGTTAGAAGAGCTTAGGCCAGAGAGGACAATATACCAGATCTTGAAGGGCCAATTTAGATAGTTATCTCATATTAATAACTATATCACAAGGTTATCCAAGGAAGGATTTAAAGAATGAGAGTAACATTATCTTTACATGAGTGGTTAAGAGGAGAATTTAAACAATTGTTCAGATAATTAAAACTAAGTCATTGATATCTTCACATGAATGGTTAAGAGGAGAATTTAAACAATTGTTGTTCAGATAATTAAAACTAAGTCATTTAGCAATGACTTAGCTAATTTAGGGATGTGTATGTGTGTGTGTGTGTGTGTGTGTGTGTGTGTGTGTGTGTATGTTTCCCTGTTCTGAATGATACTACTTCACTTTTATACCATTTTGGTGCATTGAGTGCTTAAGTAGTATTAAATTTATAACTAGAATTAAGGAAACAGAATTTTAGAGCTTAGAGAATACCTTAAAAATTATCTAATTCAAACTTCCATTTTTTAGATGTGAAAATCAAGGACTACTGAAGTTAAGTAACCTTTCTAATGTTGTATAGCTAGTAAATAGCGGAGTCAGGATTTGTATCGGTTTTATCTAATTCCTATGCTCTTAACCAATATATCATCCCACAAAATAAAATCAATAATAGGTATACTTCAGACATTTTTTTTTCAAACTGTTTTATTACTATGATTTTATTTTGCAATTTACACCACTATGTACATATTGTAGTTCACAGATTAAAAGTCACACTAACATAAACTGCAGTACGCATCTCAACTTTGACAGACTAGTGATTACTTAAGAGACCATAGATTATGGTAAATTGATCAGTTGGCTGCATGGAGAAGAATTCCTTTCCGGTGACTAGAAAGGGAGCAAAAGAGGGCTAAACGGTTTCATTGTTATAGAAATCTACATCAAGGTCAAATTCCATGGAAAGTCTTTACATAGCTATAGAATGTGTAGTGTTTATAGAATGTTGATAGGGTTTATGCCAATAAACCAAGTTTCTGATAAACTTTATAAAAAGACCTATCAAAAGAAGGTAAAACAAGTCACAAAATATGCTTTCAGTATATCCAAATATTAAATTTTAAAAGTTCTAACTTGCTGGGAGACCAGACCTTAAGTTAAACCTGAAATATGAAAATTCGTAACTAACTGCTGCTATTTAAATTGTATGTAACTATTAGGGTACATGGTATTTTTTGACAGGCCAGTTCATAACCATTCTAAATAGTCTAAGTAGTTACAATGTTAAAAGTCATATTTTATTATATAGTGAGTCTAGGTGTGATGACTTTTAACAGATCCCTTTTTTATGAGGCTTTAAATTTCCCCTGTCAGTCAAATGAGAATTCATTTATTTAAAAAAGAAGAAGAAGGATGAAGAGTTTCGTTAATTTTAAAGTCCCTGGGTTAGTACAAATTTAATTTGGTTCTGTTCCCATGTCATCTGGGGGAACTGGAGGCCCAGCTTCTCACTTAATGTAGATTTCTTTCCCTTTTGAGTAAATATCTTCTGTGTGACTTTTTATTGGCTTTTAATCTCAAATCTTTTTCTTAACATATTAAGTACTGCCAGCCTTGGTAGGGAGTGCCATCTCCAGTATGCTTTAGTCGTATATTCATGTTTTCATATTCCTCATTCATGCATTTATTTTTTTAATTTATTTATTTATTTATTTATTTATGTATTTATGGCTGCGTTGGGTCTTCATTGCTGCGCGTGGGCTTTCTCTAGTTGCAGCGAGCAGGGGCTCCTCTTCATTGAGGTGCACGGGCTTCTCATTGCAGTGGCTTCTCTTTGTTGTGGAGCATGGGCTCTAGGTGTGCGGGCTCAGTAGTTGTGGTTTGCAGGCTCTAGAGCACAGGCTTAGTAGTCGTGGGATATGGGCTTAGTTGCTCTGCAGCATGTGAGATCTTCCTGAACCAGGGCTCGAACCCATGTACCCTGCATTGGTAGGCGGATTCTTAACCACTGCGCCACCAGGGAAGTCCTCATGCATTTATTATTCACTCAACAAATATTTATTAGTGCCAGGCACTCTGGGTCAGTAGAAGGGAGTCTCATAAAGTTGTTAAAAGAATATAAAGTCATTGTACTTAAAGTTAGACTATGAGAAGATGTCCCAATTCCTTGTGGTTGCTTATTGTCTATATTCTTAAATATTAACTCTGTAACATTAAAAATACTCTGTGATTTTACCCTTGTCTCCTAAACCAGCCTTATTTCCTGCCATTTCTCCTGTCTTTTTCTAACCATATCATAATGCTTGGTTTGCCTTCAACACCTCATGCTATCTTTTAAAGCTTCAGAATATTTCTAGAAAAATAATATTTAAAAGGTAGTTTCAAATGTTAAGATAACCAACTGTAGGTATATTTACCCTCTGAAATGAATATATATATATATATAAATATATATATATATATAATATATAAAATGAGGTGATATGAGCTTATGGTTAGTGATACATGTTAAGAGTCAATTACTAAAGATAGTAGTGAAAATTCTGGTAATTATAATTACAGACATGAGTTTCAGCTACAGAATGTAGAGCAGAGACCCATAGGCTAGAGTTTTGGGAATACTCACCATTGAATTATGGGAGAAAAATCATATTGTGTAAGTTAGGCTTCTTGGCTGCATACAGCCAAAACTACTTTGATTAAAAAACAAAACACAATATATTAGAAAAAATTCAAGTGACTCTTAATCAGTGTTAAATCCAGAGGATCTAGGTTGGGCAGAAAACAAAGGATGTAACACAGCTAAGATTCTGCCACAGCAATAGTTTACTTTAGGTACTACTACTAGTGCCATTGCCAGTAGATACTCTCAACCATTGTCACTAACTCTCCTGCCACTAGAAACTCCTGCTGTGAGTCTGGACTCCTAATAAATGGTGATATTTCTAATCTATGAGGAAAAATATGGATTATTCAATAAAATAAACTAGGTAGCCATTTGGACAAAAAAATAAATAAAATGGATTCCTCCTCTACCGTAATTCCATACAGATCAAAGTTTTAAACGTTTAGAGAATAAAATCATAAAAGTACAAGGAAAAAAGCATGAATGAATATTTTTAAATATGTACTCTTGGAATGAAGAAGACGCTCAGGGATGACACAAAACCAAGAAATCGTAGGAAAGATACCTTTTACTACAGTAAAAACAAAAAGAGCCCTAAAATTTAAAATAAAGTAAATCAATTTGAACCTCAAAATTTATCCAATTGGTGGCATAATCACACAGAGAGGAAGTATTCCAAGTGATTTAAAAACACAGCTGTTAGAATGCACCTCCCTAGTGACATATACCCTACAGAAAAAAGAACTGAAAAAAGAAACAACTGTTTAACAACTATTTACAGAAATCATATAGTTGATAGTAATGTTAGTATTCTTATTCTCAGACTGTTATGTGTGGATTGTGGGATTTTTTAAAAATGAGTAAATAAGGAGTATTCTAATTTTATCATCCTGGTCCCCTTGAGAACCAGGCATGGGAGAAAGGAAATATGAATATAAGATGGAAGGGTTAAATTAAAACCCTGTAGTACTGAACTTGAATTAGAAGTATTAGTAGAACTCATAATAACTTTTCTCTTTAAGAATAAAACAATTATTTCCTAGCTCTGTCAAATGAAAAATCCTAGAAACAAAGATCCATCCAATAGGAACAAACATCCTTAGTGCCCAGATTATGCTCTTAAAATGTCATTTTCCATGAAAAACCTCTAGGGATCCTAGAAAAAATGGTTGATTACAGACCTGGAAAGGGCAGATAACAAGACTATGTGTGTAGAATATTCTGGAAGAATACACAGAAAAACTGTTAATAACGGTTGTTGCTGGGGAGGGGAATTGAGGGCTCTCTATCCTTTTTTGCATATTGTGCATTCTTTGTTTTCAGCATGATAAAATCATTAAAAATTATTTGGAGAGATAAATTCTTACTCATTGTTATTGTATGCCTGAAAGAGCATGTTACTTGGGGTTGAGGTTGGCAGAATTTACCCATTTAATGTGATAGAAAAACATTGTAGTGTCATATGTGTGTTTTAAAGTATACTTATTAACTTCTTTATTGGATCTACAGAAGTGAGCATTACCTTCTAATAGGTTACCACATGAGTAGTACAAGAAAAAATTTGGATAATTTGTTATGAACCTTTGGGAATCAAATGATTAATAATTAAAATTTCCTTTGTCAATAAAGTAGTATTTTAGAACCATAAAAATAATGTCCTATTTCTGAATTTGAGGAATGGATGGATTCCTTTACTTAAGTAGTCATGTATTCAATAAATATTTATTTTAACACTGTGAAAATATTGGTAACAAGATGGACATGATCCCTGCATTCATATCTTATGATCAAGTTGGAAAAACAGATTAAAGATAAAAATAGACAAATACAATTTATGGAAGTGCTGTGAAGAAAATAAATAAGGAGCTTATGGAGAGTATCAGTACTATGGAGACAAACTTACTTTAGATAAGAGACCTGAAGGCTGAGAAGTAGCTTTTAAATAACTGGAGGTAAAGCATTATAAGACAGGAGAATCAGCCTTCAGGGAGAAAGGAGCTTAGATTTTTAAAGAATTGAAAAAAGATTAGTTAACCTTTATTAGTTGTTGAAGTATAAAATTTCTAGATGGAGCATCTGGGTAGATGCTGATGCCATTTACTAAAATGGGAGAATACTGGGTTGGAGCATAAGTCTGAGAAGGAAAATCAAGAGTTCTGTTTCAGATATTTTAAATTTTAGATGTCTGTGTGACATCCAAGTGGAGGTTTAAATACGCTTTAGATTTTGAGATATAAATTTGGAAATTATAAGCAAACAGATGATAGATCACTTTTAAGGAGAGGAAAGAAAAGCAGACATTCTTTAGAGCTGTGTTGTCCAGTGTAGTAGCCATTAGGGTCAAATGGCTCTTCAAATTTAAATTAATTAAAATTACATCAAACTTAGTGTATTTCTTCATCAACAGTAGCCACATTCCAAGTGCTCAACGGTCACATGTGGTTGGTAGCAACCATACTAAACAGCACATATAAAAACATTTTCATCATTGCAGAAAGTTCTGTTGGACAGCACTAGTGTAGATCCCTGAGAAACACTAACTTCTGGTTAGGCACAAAGGTCTGGAGAATATGAAGGAGTAGTGAAAAAGAAAAACTAAGAGCATGTTTAAGAAGCAGCAAATGGTCAACTGTGTTAAATGCTGTTGAGAGGAAAAGTCAGGGGGAGTATCCATTGGATTTGCTACCATGTAGTTTATTGGCAACATGACAAGAAGACTTGTCTGAGCTGGTGGAGGCAGAAACTAGATTTAAATGGGTTTAAAAGTGAATAGATGGTGAAGAAATGGAGATAGCGTATTTTGGCAGTTCAGAGAAGTTTGGTTATGAAGGGAAGCAATGAAATAGATCACTATCTGAAAGGGTATATAGGACTAAGAGCTTTAAAAATTGACATATATATTTATAAACACACAAACACTTATATACACATATATGCATACATATGTGTCTACTAGATTGTAATGTAAGCTCCTTGAAAGAATGAACTCTAGTGTCTCATTGAATCATGTCTTTTTAAATTTTATTTTATATTGGAGTATATTTGATTTACAATGTTGTGTCAGTTTCAGGTGTACAGCAATGTGATTTAGTGATACATATATCTCTTCTTTTTCAGATTGTTTTCCCATAGAGGATATTATAGAGTATTGAGTAGAGTTCCCTGTGCTATACAGTACATCCTTGTTGATTATTTTATTTATAGTAATGTGTATATGTTAATCCCAAGCTCCTAATTTATCCCTCCCCACCCCCACCTTTCCCCTTTGGTAAGTGTAAGTTTGTTTTCTAAGTCTGTGAGTCTGTTTCTGCTTTGTAAATAAATTCACTTGTATCATTTTTTTGATTCCACGTATAAGTGATATGATATTTGTTTTCCTCTGTTTGACTTCACTTAGTATGATAATCTCTAGATCCATCCATGTTGCTGCAGATGGCATTATTTCATTCTTTTTTATGGCTGAGTAATACTCCATTGTGTATATGTACCACATCTTCTTTATCCATTCCTCTGTCAATGGACATTTTGGTTGCTTCCATGTCTTGGCTGTTGTAAATAGTGCTACAATGAACATTGAGGTGCATGTATCTTTTCGAAGTATGGTTTTCTCTAGATATATGCCCAGGAGTGGGATTGCTGGGTCATATGGTAGTTCTATGTTTAGTTTTGTAAGGACCTGCACACTGTTCTCCATAGTGATTGTACCAATTTATATTCCCACCAACAGTGTAGGAAGGTTCCCTTTTCTCCACACCTTCTCCAGCATTTACTGTTTGTAGACTTTTTGATGATGGCCGTTCTGACTGGTGTGAGGCGATATCTCATTGTAGTTTTGATTTGCATTGCTCTAATAATTAGTGATGTTGAGCATCTTTCCATGTGCCTCTTGGCCATCTTTGGCCTGCTCTGTCTTCTTTGGAGAAATGTCTATTTAGGACTTCCACCCATTTTTCAATTGGTTTGTTTGTTTGATATTGAGCTGCATGAGCTATTTGTATATTTTGGAGATTAATCCCTTGTCGGTGGCTCTGTTTGCAAATATTTTCTCCCATTCTGAGGGTTGTCTTTTCGTTTTGTTTATGGTTTCCTTTGATGTGCAAAAGCTTTTCAGTTTAATTAAGTCCATTTGTTTATTTTTGTTTTTATTTTCATTACTCTAGGAGGTGGGTTAAGAAAGATACTGCTGCGATTTATGTCAAAAATTGTTCTGCCTATGTTTTTCTCTAAGAGATTTATAGTATCTGGCCGTAGATTTATTGATAGGTCTTTAATCCAGTATGTATTTATTTTTTGTGTATAGTGTTACAGACTGTTCTAATTTCATTCTTTAAATGTAGCTGTCCAGTTTTCCCAGCACCACTTACTGAAGAAACTGTCTTTTCTCCGTTGTATAGTCTTGCCTCCTTTGTCATAGATTAATTGACCATAGGTGCGTAGGTTTATTTCTGGACTTTCTTTCCTGGTCCATTGATCTATATTTCTGTTTTTGTGCCAGTACCATACTGCTTTGATGACTGTAGCTTTGTAATGTAGCCTGAAGTCAGGGAGCCTGACTTTCAGAGTACAAGTCTTTGGCCTCCTTAGGTAGGTTTATTCCTAGGTATTTTATTTCTTTTTGATGTGATGGTAAATGGGATTGTTTCCTTAATTTCTCTTTCTGATCTTTCATTGTTAGTGTATAGGAATGCAAGAGATTTCTGTGTATTAATTTTGTATCCTGCAACTTTACCAAATTCATTGATAAGCTCTAGTTGTTTTCTGGTGGCATCTTTAGGACTTTCTATGTATAGTATCATGTCATCTGCAAAGAGTGACATTTTTACTTCTTCTTTTCCCATTTGTATTCGTTTTATTTCTTTTTCTTCTCTGATTCCTGTGTCTAGGACTTCCAAAACTATGTTGAATAAAAGTGGCGAGAGTGGACATCCTTGTCTCATTCCTCATCTTAGAGGAAATGCTTTCAGCTTTTCACCATTGAGTACGATTTTAGCTGTGGGTTTGTCATATATGGCCTTTATTATGTTGAGGTAGGTTCCCTCTATGCAGACTTCCTGGAGCGTTTTTATCATAAATGGATGTTGGGTTTTCTCAAAAGCTTTTTCTGCATCTATTGAGATGATCATATTGCTTTTATTCTTCAGTTTGTTACTGTGGTATATCACACTGATTGATTTGTGGATACTGAAGAATCCTTGCATCCCCGGGATAAATCCGACTTGATCATGGTGTATGATCCTTTTAATGTATTGTTGGATTCTGTTTGCTAGTATTTTGTTGAGGATTTTGCGTGTGTGTTCATCAGTGATATTGGCCTGTAATTTTCTTTTTTTGTGTTATCTTTGTCTGGTTTTGGTATCAGGGTGATGGTGGCCTCATAGAATTAGTTAGGGAGTGTTCCTTCCTCTGCAGTTTTTTGGAAGAGTTTCCGAAGCATAGGTGTTAACTCTTCTCTAAATGTTTGATAGAACTTGCCTGTGAAGTCATCTGGTCCCGGACTTTTGTTTGTTGGGATTTTTTTAATCCCAGTTTCAATTTCAGTACTTGTAATTGGTCTGTTCATATTTTCTGTCTCTTCCTGTTTCAGTCTTGGAAGTTTGTACATTTCTCAGAATTTGTTTATTTCTTCTAGGTTCTCTATTTTATTGGCATATAGTTGCTTGTAGTAGTCTGTTATGATCCTTTGTATTTCTGTGGTGTCCGTTGTAACTTCTCCTTTTTTATTTCTAACTTTTTTGATTTCAGCCCTCTCCCTTGTTTTCCTTGATGAGTCTGGCTAAAGGTTTGTCAATTTTGTTTATCTTTTCAAAGAACCAACTTTTAGTTTCATTGATCTTTTCTGTTGTTTTCTTTGTCTCTATTTCACTTATTTCTGCTCTGATGTTGATGATTTCTTTCCTTCTGCTAACTTTGGATTTTCTTTGTTCTTCTTTCTCTCGTTGGTTTAGGTTTAAGTTTAGGTTGTTTATTGGGGATTTTTTGTGTTTCCTGAGGTAAGACTGTATTGCTATAAACTTCCCTCTTATGCTGCATCCCATAGGTTTTGGATTATCGTGTTTTTGTTGTCATTTGTCTCCAGGTATTTTTTAATTTCCTATTTGATTTCTTCATTGATCCATTGGTTGTTTAGTAGCATATTGTTTAGCCTCCATGTGTTTGTGTTCTTTACAGCTTTTTTCTTGTAATTGATTTCTAATCTCATAGCGTTGTGGTCAGAAAAGATGCTTGATGTAATTTCAATTTTCTTAAATTTATTAAGGCTCGCTTTATGGCCCAGCATGTGATCTATCCTGGAGAATGTCCTATGTGCACTTGAGAAAAAAGTGTATCCTGCTGCTTTCATATGGAATGCTCTATAAATATCACTTAAGTTCATTTGGTCTAATGTGTCATTTAAGGCCTGTGTTTCCTTTTTGATTTTCTATCTGGATGATCTGTCCACTAATGAAAGTGGGGTGTTAAATCCCCCACGATTATTGTGTTACTGTCAATTTTTCCTTTAATGGCTGTTAGCATTTGCCTTACATATTGAGGTGCTCCTATATTAGTTGCATATATATTTACAATTGTTATATCTGCTTCTTGGATTGATCCCTTGATCATTATGGAGAGTCCTTCTTTGTCTCTTGTAACATTCTTTGTTTTAAGGTCTATTTTGTCTGATGTGACTATTGCTACTCCAGCTTGCTTTTAATTTCCATGTGCATGGAATAACTTTTTCCATCCCCTCACTTTCAGTCTGTATGTATCCCTAGATCTGAAGTGGGTCTCTTTAGACAGCATATATATGGGTCCTGTTTTTATATCCATTCAGCCAGTCTATCTTTTGGTTGGAGCATTTAATCCATTTACATTTAAGGTAATTATTGATATGTATTTTCTTATTGCCATTTTGTTAATTGCCTTGGGTGTGTTTTCGTAGGTCTTTTTCTTCCTTCCTCTTTTGTTTTCTGCTCTTGTGATTTGATGACTATCTTTAGTGTTGTGTTTGGATTCCTTTCTATTTTTGTGTGTGTATCTATTGTAGATTTTTGGTTTGCTGTTACCATCAGGTTTGGATATTGCAGTCTATATATATACAGGATTGTTTAAAGTTGCTAATCTCTTAATTTCAAATGCATTTCCAATATCCTGCATTTGTACTCTCCTCATCACTGCTGGTTTTGATATCATATTTGTGTGTGGATTATTTCCTACCTTTACTGTATGTTTGCCTTTACTGGTGAGCTTTCCCATTTTTAATATTCTTGTTTCTAGTTGCGGCCTTTTCTTTTCTGCCTAGAGGAGTTCCTTTAGCCTTTGTTGTAAAGCTGGTTTGGTAGTGCTGAATTCTCTTAAATTTTCCTTGTCTGTAAACTTTTGATTTCTACGTCAAATCTGAATCAGAGCCTTGCTGAGTACTGTAGTGTTGGTTGTAGGTTTTTCCCTTTCATCACTTTAAATATATCGTGCCACTCCCTTCTGACCTGTCATTGATTCATCTTTTAATCCTCTTACCCTTAGGCATTCAACCAATATCTGTTTAACATAGCAATTAGCCTTCTAACTGTATCTGAGAAAACAGTTTATAATATTTTATTTTGCTATTCTTGGAGTGAGATTCTCATCCTCAAAATTTATATATTTACTTATGGAGAACTGCCTTTTCATATTCTTGAGATGACAAGTAATAGTATACTAGACCACCTTTTACAAAAACACATTTTCTCCAATATTTATTTTGCAACCAAATGCTTTTTAGCCTTCAAGTATAAAGGGAATTTGAAGTGAGAAGGGAAAATGGTCCTTTTTTTTCTTATTTTTAGGAAGATAAATTTCATTGTGCTGATCAATTTTATAACAGTGCTCTGAATCCAGATAGAGGCTCAGTTTTAAAAGAAAACACTGTTTGATGCAGTAGCTTCTCTAGTGTTTACAAGCATACTTGCTGGTGAAAACTGGAATAAAAGAAAATGAATAAGTACTTTGCCAATCACTATTATGTATATTTTTTTCAATTTTTCATTTTTTGAATTTCTAATGCTGAAAAAAAATACACCTGTTTTCCTCATAAATTTTCTTTTTAAAATTTCCTCATCTATCTTCTCTATAAAACACAGTTGTGGTATTTGTAGTTGAAAGAAATATTTCCTTTTGAAATGTTTTAGCTGTTTCTGTGCATAGTGATACCTGTGATGGTCTTCGTTTCTTAATGTATTTTGCATTTTTAAATATTTTTGCATAAAGTTATTATGCATCACAATGAAGGGGCAGATGTGGAGAAAATATATAAAAATATGGTACATAACAAATTACATCTTATAAACCATTATTCACTTTTAAAAATGAAATTTGGATAATTTTAATGTACGATGATTCATAACCAAAAATGTAAGGAAAACTGAATGTATAACACTTCCTACTAAATGGATGTAATAACATGCCATCATTCTTACCTTTATTTGAGAAACAGTTCCTTTTAAGGATGTTTACCAGAAGAAAGAGAGAGATTCAGGTATGGTGCCAGCATAATCCTTTATGACCTTGATTTAGATCAAAAATTTATTTTATCTTCACTCAGTGTTACCTTCCAGTTGACTGTGTAAAGAATAATTTTCTGAGAAGCAAGAAGAACTACAATCCTGCAGCCTGTGGAACAAAAACCACATTCACAGAAAGATAGACAAGATGAAAAGGCAGAGGGCTATGTACCACATGAAGGAACAAGATAAAACCGCAGAAAAACAACTAAATAAAGTGGAGATAGGCAACCTTCCAGAAAAAGAATTCAGAATAATGATAGTGAAGATGATCCAGGACCTCGGAAAAAGAATGGAGGCAAAGATCGAGAAGATGCAAGAAATGTTTAACAAAGATCTAGAAGGATTAAAGAACAAACAGAGATGAACAACACAATAACTGAAATAAAAACTACACTAGAAGGAATCAGTAGCAGAATAACTGAGGTAGAAGAATGGATAAGTGACCTGCAAGACAGAATGGTGGAATTCACTGCTGTGGAACCGAATAAAGAAAAAAGAATGAAAAGAAATGAAGACAGCCTAAGAGACCTCTGGGACAACATTAAACGCAACAGCATTCGCATTATAGGGGTCCCAGAAGGAGAAGACAGAGAGAAAGGACCCAAGAAAATACTTGAAGAGATTATAGTCGAAAACTTCCCTAACATGGGAAAGGAAGTAGGCACCCAAGTCCAGGAAGCGCAGAGAGTCCCATACAGGATAAACCCAAGGAGAAATACTCCGAGACACATAGTAATCAAATTGGCAAAAATTAAAGACAAAGAAAAATTATTGAAAGCAGCAAGGGAAAAATGACAAATAACATACAAGGAAATTTCCATAAGGTTAACAGCCAATTTCTCAGCAGAAACTCTACAAGCCAGAAAGGAGTTGCATGATATACTTAAAGTGATGAAAGGGAAGAACCTACAACCAAGATTACCGTTCCTGGTAAGGATCTCATTCAGATTCGATGGAGAAATCAAAAGCTTTACAGACAAGCAAAAGCTAAGAGAATTCAGCACCACCAAACCAGCTCTACAACAAATGCTAAAGGAACTTCTCTATGTGGGAAACACAAGAGAAGAAAAAGACCTACAAAAACAAACCCAAAACAATTAAGAAAATGGTCATAGGAACATACATATCGATAATTACCTTAAACGTGAATGGATTGAATGCTCCAACCAAAAGACACAGGCTTACTGAATGGATACAAAAACAAGACCCAATATATGCTGCCTACAAGAGACCCTCTTCAGACCTAGGGACACATACAGACTGAAAGTGAGAGGATGGAAAAAGATATTCCATGCAAATGGAAATCAAAAGAAAGCTGGAGTAGCAATCCTCATATCAGATAAAATAGACTTTAAAATAAAGAATGTTACAAGAGACAAGGAAGGACACTACATAATGATCAAGGGATCAATCCAAGAAGAAGATATAACAATTATAAATATATATGCACCCAACATAGGAGCACCTCAATACATAAGGCAACTGCTAACAGCTATAAAAGAGGAAATCGAGAGTGACACAATAATAGTGGGGACTTTAACACCTCACTTACACCAATGGACAGATCGTCCAAAATGAAAATAAATAAGGAAACAGAAGCTTTAAATGACACAATAGACCAGATAGATTTAATTGATATTTATAGGACATTCCATCCAAAAACAACAGATTACACTCTCTTCTCAAGTGTGCACGGAACATTCTCCAGGGTAGATCACATCTTGGGTCACAAATCAAGCCTCAGTAAATTTAAGAAAATTGAAATCATAACAAGCATCTTTTCTGACCACAGCGCTACGAGATTAGAAATGAATTACAGGGAAAAAAACGTGAAAAGCACAAAGACTTGGAGGCTAAACAATATGTTACTAAATAACCAAGAGATCACTGAAGAGATCAAAGAGGAAACCAAAAAATACCTAGAGACAAATGACAATGAAAAGACGAAAATCCAAAACCTATGAGATGCAGCAAAAGCAGTTCTAAGAGGGAAGTTTATAGTTATACAAGCCTACCTCAAGAAACAAGAAAAATCTCAAATAAGTAATCTGACCTTACACCTAAAGGAACTAGAGAAAGAAGAACAAAAAATACCCAAAGTTAGCAGAAGGAAAGAAATCATAAAGATCAGAGCAGCAATAAATGAAATAGAAACAAAGAAAACAATAGCAAATATCAATAAAACTAAAAGCTGGTGTTTGAGAAGATAAACAAAATTGATAAACCATTAGCCAGACTCATGAAGAAAAAGAGGGACAGGACTCAAATCAATAAAATTAAATGAAAAAGGAGAAGTTACAACAGACACCGCAGAAATACAAAGCATCCTAAGAGACTACTACAAAAAACTCTATGCCAGTAAAATGGACAACCTGGAAGAAATGGACAAATTCTTAGAAAGGTATAACCTTCCAAGACTGAACCAGGAAGAAACAGAAAATATGAACAGAGCAATCACAAGTAATGAAATTGAAACTGTGATTAAAAATCTTACAACAAACAAAAGTCCAGGACCAGTTGGCTTCACAGGTGAATTCTATCAAACATTTAGGGAAGAGCTAACACCCATCCTTCTCAAACTCTTCCAAAAAATTGCAGAGGAAGGAACACTCCCAAACTCATTCTGTGAGGCCACCATCACCCTGATACCAAAGCCCAACAAAGATAACACAAAAAAAGAAAATTACAGACCAATATCACTGATGAAGATAGATGCAAAAATCCTCAACAAAATACTAGCAAACAGAATCCAACAACACATTAAAATGATCATACACCATGATCAAGTGGGATTTATCCCAGGGATGCAAGGATTCTTCAATATATGCAAATCAATCAATGTGATACACCATATTAACAAATTGAAGGAGAAAAAACATATGATCATCTCAATAGATGCAGAAAAAGCTTTTGACATAATTCAACATCTATTTATGATAAAAACTCTCCAGAAAGTGGGCATAGAGGGAACCTACCTCGACATAATAAACGACATATACAACAAACCCACAGCATACACCATTCTCAATGGTGAAAAACTGAAAGCATTTCCTCTAAGATCAGGAACAAGACAAGGATGTCCACTCTCACCACTATTATTCAGCATAGTTTTGGAAGTCCTAGCCATGGCAATCAGAGAAGAAAAAGGAATCCAAATTGGAAAAGAAGAAGTAAAACTGTCACTGTTTGCAGATGACATGATACTATACATAGAGAATCCTAAAGATGCCACTAAAAAACTACTAGAGCTAATCAATGAATTTGGTAAAGTTGCAGGATACAAAATTAATACACAGAAATCTCTTGCATTCCTATACACTAATGATGAAAAATCTGAAAGAGAAATGAAGGAAACACTCCCATTTACCATTGCAACAAAAAGAATAAAATACCTAGGAATAAACCTACCTAGGGAGACAAAAGACCTGTATGCAGACAACTATAAGACACTGATGAAAGAAATTAAAGATGATACCAACAGCTGCAGACATATACCATTTTCTTGGATTGGAAGAATCAATATTGTGAAAATGACTATACTACCCAAAGCAATCTACAGATTCAATGCAATCCCTACCAAATTACCAATGGCATTTTTTACGGAACTGGAACAAAAAATCTTAAAATTTGTATAGAGACACAAAAGACCCAGAATAGCCAAAGCAGTCTTGAGGGGAAAAAACGGAGCTGGAGGAATCAGACTCCCTGACTTCAGACTATACTACAAAGCTACAGTAATCAAGACAATATGGTACTGGCACAAAAACAGAAACATAGATCAATGGAACAAGATAGAAAGCCCAGAGGTAAACCCACGCATCTATGGTCAACTAATCTATGACAAAGGAGGCAAGGATATACAATGGAGAAAAGACAGCCTCTTCAATAAGTGGTGCTGGGAAAACTGGACAGCTACATGTAAAAGAATGAAATTAGAACACTCCCTAACACCATACACAAAAATAAACTCAAAATGGATTCAAGACCTAAATGTAAGACCGGACACTATAAAACTCTTAGAGGAAAACATAGGAAGAACACTCTTTGACATAAATCACAGCAAGATCTTTTTTGATCCACCTCCTAGAGTAATGGAAATAAAAACAAAAATAAACAAATGGCACCTAATGAAACTTCAAAGCTTTTGCACAGCAAAGGAAACCTTAAAGAAGACGAAAAGACAACCCTCAGAATGGGAGAAAATATTTGCAAATGAATCAACGGACAAAGGATTAATCTCCAAAATATATAAACAGCTCATGCAGCTCAATATTAAAGAAACAAACAACCCAATCCAAAAATGGGCAGAAGACCTAAATAGACATTTCTCCAAAGAAGACATACAGATGGCCAAGAAGCACATGAAAAGCTGCTCAACATCACTAATTATTAGAGAAATGCAAATCAAAACTACAATGAGGTATCACCTCACACTAGTTAGAATGGGCATCATGAGAAAATCAATAAACAACAAATGCTGGAGAGGGTGTGGAGAAAAGGGAATCCTCTTGCACTGTTGGTGGGAATGTAAATTGATACAGCCACTATGGAGAACAGTATGGAGGTTCCTTAAAAAACTAAAAAAAGAGTTACCATATGATCCAGTAATCCCACTACTGGGCATATATCCAGAGAAAACCACAATTCAAAAAGATACATTCACGCCAATGTTCATTGCAGCACTATTTACAATAGCCAGGTCATGGAAGCAACCTAAATGCCAATCCACAGACGAATGGATAAAGAAGAAGTGGTACATATATACAATGGAATATTACTCAGCCATAAAACCGAACGAAATTGGGTCATTTGTTGAGACGTGGGTGGGTCTAGAGACTGTCATACAGAGTGAAGTAAGTCAGAAAGAGAAAAACAAATATCGTATATTAACGCATGTATGTGGAACCTAGAAAAATGGTACAGATTAACTGGTTTGCAGGGCAGAAATTGAGACACAGTTGTAGAGAACAAACGTATGGTCACCAAGGGAGGAAAGCCAGGGGGTGGTGGGTGTGGTGGTGTGATGCATTGGGCGATTGGGATTGACATGTATACACTGATGTGTATAAAATTCATGACTAATAAGGACCTGCTGTATAAAAAATAAAGAAATAAAAAGAATAATTTTCTAAGATTAACATAAGTTTCATTGAAATCTAAACCAAGGGTGCCACTCCACTGCCAATGCTCTGAGTCATCCAAGTCCCTGAGCTAAGGATTTTTGCTTAACTAGCTATTCTTGTTTTTGAACATGTTGGGTTTGCATATTTATATATATATTTTTTACTCTAGAGAGGCATGGATCCAGATTTCATGGTGACTGAAGTTTATACAAGTTTAGATGTCTTATTTGAGAAAAAATAATATAAAATTATGGGTGTAAAATCAAGTACCAGAAACAAGAACAAGTAAAGAGCCCTAGAAGCTTAAGTTTCATTAGTTTCCTGGTAAATTCCTCTCATGATGTAGTGTTATTCTCCCCATTTTCAAGGTGAATCACTTGAGGACAAATAATTTAATATCCCCAAGATCACAGAACTAGAAGTGACAGAGATATCAAAGTCTTGTCTAATTTCAAAGCCCATATAATAGGGAAATAGGGTAGCCTAGAAAAATCTGTGGACTACACAGTTACAACAGAAAGTTCTATAAGAGTTCTGAGAGAAGCCTTTTGTAGATCCTGGAGTCATCAGGATAGACTTTCAGAGATGTGGTATAAGATCAACTCTGAAGAATAGGTTACATTTTTTGAGGAACCTTCATACTGTTTTCCATAATGGCTGTACCAATTTATATTCCCACCAACAGTTTAGAAGGATTCCCTTTTCTCTATATCTTCACTAACACTTATCTCTTTACTTTTTCATAGTAACCATCCTAACAGGTGTGAGATAATATCTCATTGTGGTTTTGATTTCCATTTCCCTGATGATTAGTGATAATTGAGCACCTTTTCATCTACCTGTCTGTTAAGTGTGTCTTCTTTGGAAAAATGTCTGTTCAGGTCCTTTGCTCATTTTTAATGGAATTACTTGGATTTTTTATTTGTTTGTTTTTGGGATTTTGTTTGTTTGTTTTGCTATTATGAGTTCCTTACGTGTTTTGGATATTAACCCCTTATCAGATACATGGTTTGCTAATATTTCCTCCCTATCTGTAGGTTGCCTTTTCATTTTGTTGAATGTTTCTTTTGTTGTTCAGAAGCTTTTTCATTGAATATAGTTCCACTTGTTTATTTTTGCTTTTGTTACCTGAGCTTTTGGTGTCATATTCAAAAATAATTGCCAAAGCCAGTGTCAAGGAGCTTTTTCCCTGTGTTTCCTTCTAGGAGTTTTATGGCTTCAGGTCTTATGTGTAAGTCTTTAATCCATTTTGAGTTGATTTTTGTGTATGATTTAAGATATGGGTCCAGTTTCGTTCTTTTGTGTGTAGACATTCAGTTTTCCCAGCACCATTTGTTAAAGAGACTACCCTTTCCTCATTGTGTATTCTTCATGCCCTTGTGGAAAATTAGTTGGCTATATGTGCTTGGGTTTATTCCTGGGCTCTCTGTTCTGTTCTGTTGGTCTATGTGTCTGTTTTGATGCCATTACCATACTGTTTTGATTACTCAAGCTTTGTGATATAACTTGAAATCAGGAGGGGTGATTCCTCCAACCCTGTTCTTTTTTCTCAGGATTGTTTTGGCTATTTGGGGTCTTTTGTTGTTCCGGATGAATTTTAGGATTGTTTTTTCTATTACTGTGAAAACTGCCAGTGGAAATTTGATAGGGATTATTTTGAATCTGTGTATTGTTTTTGGTAGTGTGTACATTTGAGCAATATTAGTTCTTTTAATTCTTGAATACAGTATATCTTTCCATTTATTTGTGCCTTCTTCAATTTCTTTCGTCAGTGTTTTATAGTCTTCAGTGTACAGATATTTCATGTCCTTGGTTAAGATTATTCCTAAGTATTTTATTCTTTTCGATGGTATTGTAAATGAGATTATTTTTTTGCTTTTCTTTTCAGATAGGTCATTATTGGTGTAAAGAAATGCATCTGATTTTTGTATGTTGATTTTTATGTCCTACAACTATACTAAATTCATTTATTAGTTTGAACCATTTTTTTGTTGATCCTTTAGGATTTTCTACATATAGGATTTTGTCATTTGTAAACAGAGGTAACTTTACTTCTTTCTTTCTGATTTGGATGCATTTTATTTTTTCTTGTCTGATTGCTCTTGATACTGTATGATCCAGCAGTTCTTCTCTTGGGTATATACCCAGAGGAAATGAAATCAGTACCTCAAAGAGATATCCACATTCCCATATTTATTGCAGCCTTACTCACAGTAGCTATGTTATGGACACAACCTAAGTGTCTGTCAATGAATAAATGGATAAAATAATTGTGCTATACATATAAACAATGGAATGTTACTCAGCCTTAAAGGAGGAGATCTTGTCATTTGCAGCAACATTGATGAACTTGAAGGACATTATGCTAAGTGAAATAAGCCAGACACATAAAGAAAATAACTACAGATTGTCTCCAACTTTCAGTGGTTCAATTTAGGATTTTTTTTTTTTTTTAACATTATGATGGTGCAAAAGCAATATGCATTCAGTAGAAGCTGTACTTCAAATTTTGAATTTCAGTCATTTCCTGGGCTACCAATATGCAGTACTATACACTCTTATGATGTTGGGCAGTAGCATTGAGCCACAGCTCCCAGTTAGCCACAAGGGTAAACAACCAGTACACTTAAAACCATACTGTTTTTCACTTTCAGTATAGTATTCAGTAAGTTACATGAGATATTCAACACTTTATTATAAAATTGGCCTTCTGTTAGATGATTTTGCCCAACTGTAGGCTAAGTGTTCTGAGCATGTTTAAGGTGGCTATGCTATGATGTCCGATAGGTTAGGCATATTAAATGCATTTTCAGTTTACAACGCTTCAGTTTACAATGGGTTTATCAGTACGTAATCCCATTGTAAGTCGAGAAAGATTTGTATATGATCTCACTTATATGTGGAATCTAAAAAAGTTGAATACATAGAAGCAGAGAGTAGAAGGAATGATGGTTACCAGGGGCAGGAAGGTAAGGGAAATGGAGAGATACTGGTCAAAGAGTAAAAAGTTACTGTTATGTAGGATGAATAAATCTAGAGATCTAATGTACAGCGTGATGACTATAGTTAACAATACTGTATCAAGTACTGGAAATTTGCTAAGAGAAGATTTCAGGTGTTTCACCATTAAAAAAAGAAGGTAACTATGAGATGTTATGTTAATTCGCTTGACTGTAATTATCATTTCACTATGTATATGTGTATCAAATAATCATGTTGTATACCTTATATAAAAGTGTATTAAAATATACACCTTGTGTACAGTTGTATAAAGGTGTATTTTTATTTTAAAATTAAAAAAAGAATAGGTTAAAAATTGGCTAGATTCATTCAAAAAACATTTAATCCTACTCTGGAGGAGTGGATCTAAATATTGTGTCACCTCAATGTTATATTTATAATTTGGAAGACCCTCTTTAGAAAAAAGAATACATAATTATAAATAAAATATTATGTATTGGGCCATGTAAGAGGACCATGCGAATGAGGGGCCCTGAATATTAAGTTTCATTAACCTTATGATAAAGCATCTCATTACAATGTAGAAGTACAGATTTTGTATGCAGTGTTCTGGTGGGAGGGGGCAGGAAAGCTGTGGAATTATCATACTGTGTAAGCTTGCTTGAAATTAGCTGGTGTTGACCACATGCAGAAAAATTATATTCTAAGTATTTTAAGAGACTTTTTGATATCCCTTTGTCATGTTGGGACTGTTGCCTGCATGTATTCATAAATAAATAAGAAAGTACTATTTAAAAAATGATAAAAAGTAGAAAGCCAAATAAACAGAGTTACAAATAAATTATAGTGTTAATAGCATAATGCCTTGCATATGTCGGTATTTTTTAGATAGTTTTATATTTATGTTCTGAAGTGTGATATGTAAAACTGAAGTATCCATGTATAGGTTTCCTACAATAAAAGTGTTTTTAGTTACCTAGGTGGGAATAAGTAAATTAAAATTTGGCTCACTAACTAGTCTCTCCACATAGTTTCATGCAGCAGGCTTATTTTATACCCCAAACTGTTCTATCCATAATTGCTTTTATAAGTCACAACATAATGCTAATTGGATCCATTTATATGTAAAGTTATTAATTTATTTTCATTTTGATATGAATTGTGACCACTATTTTGCTGGAAGTTTTAGACTTGATAATTGATGCTCATTTTATTTTACTACATGGAAGTACCTTCATATATGTCAATTAAATGAATTTGCTTATAGCTTGATAATTTTTCAAGATTACTAATACACGGGGGAAACAAGGGTCATTATTAGAGAAAGGGAAAGAGAGAAGAACTCTTAGTTGGCATCCATAATGGACAGTATCTATTTCCCTAAGAAAGGATTATTTCATGCAGTAATTCCACTTCAAATGCATATCTTCCTCTGAGTTTCTAGTATACTACAAGATATTAAGCACAAAACACAGGCCTTACTGAATTCATATAAAAATAACAAAGGGCCAGGTAAATTGAAAAAAGCAGAGAATAGGATTATGCAAACAAGTTGTGTTTGTTCTGTAGTCTTCGAAAAAGGAGCAGCAAAAGCAGTTCAGACCTTAAGTTTAATGTAAATTCTGCCTCTTTTCACACCATTTTTATGCCGAATTGCTAATAACTAACAAAATAAATTGATATGCCTCTTGCCTATTTTACCGGCCCCTGGGTGTCCTTGTAGAGTATTTAATACTATAAAATGGCAAAAATCAGGCATAAATGGTCAACTTTTAAGTAAATTAAAGTTGATCAGTTCTGTTTTTTGTCATTTAAGATTTTTCAAATCAAGAACAACAATATAATATCTCTAAAAATAATGGAACACACTGACCAGTCCCCTCAACTTAAAGAGGAACTTGAGTTCAAGAGAAGTTAAGTGACTTAGCTAACGAAGATCGTTGTCAGTAAGAGAGCTTGGACTAGATACTAAGCTTCTCTATTCCTACTGCACTACACCATGGTGTCCCAATTAGTTGCACTATGGCAAGGAAATATAATCAGAAAAGAATTGAGTTCCTGGATATAAAGATATTTAATTTGGTCATGAGGTAATGGAAAGTACTGTTAACTAATAATACATGTAAGAAGCTTAAAATTGCACTTGAGAAAAATAGTGATAGCTAAGTGTGGAGTTGTAAGTGACTTTAGAGAGAATCTATTGCAGATCAGTTCTCTTATTTTACAAATGAGGAAACAATGAAGGTTAGGTGATTTGCCCAAAACAATACAAATAATTCTAGAGCAACTATCAGAAGGCAGCTGTAGTTACAGTGGTTAAGAGCCTACAATTTAATGCCTGCCTCCTGGGTTGAAATTTTGGCTTCTACATCAGTTACTTGACCTTGGGCAAATCCTGTAAACTCTTTTTATCTCAGTTTCCTCATCTGTTAAAATGGGATGATAATGATAATAATAATACTAATTCATAAATTTTATGAGGATTAAAAAATGTATTCAGAACACTGCATAGCAGGCATGTGTTCAATAAATGTTTCTATTGCTAAAAGATTTTGATTGAATGCTTTATTTAAATATTGTCTATTTTAGTTAACCAAAAAACCTTTTATACCTTGATTTGCCTAGTTATTGCGAGAACCTAGGCTAGACCCTTGATGTCTACAGTTGTCATCTAGTGTTTTTCTTTTCAATCATATAAAATTGTTTCTTTTGTTACAGATTTGTTTTATTACGTAATTATTTGCCAAGGTTTTTTTCAGTTTTACTCTCTGAATACTTTTAACATTTGAGTAGTGAAAAAAGTGAAAAACAAATTTATCTTATCTTTAAAACTTGTTTAACAAAGTGCACTCATTTTCTCATTGCCATTTTGGCTTTTATAAGGAGAAATGACAAAAGAAATCATTGGTATTTTATTTACTGTTTTTAGACCATGTATACATATTTTGAGTAATTTAACTGCACAAAAGATACCGAATGAGTTTCACTTTTTCATTTACTACTCATTTACTAGTGTTTCAGTTCAACTTTAGTGGCAGGGATCACATCCATTTTAAAACTGATTAGACAATTTAATTTGGAATTTAACACTGGATATGGCCAAAAGAGATAAGCCCACAAATAGTGTGAAACATTAATCTTGTGCTGCTTCTTATGTCAGTGAAAGCCAGCATCTTGTGTTTCTGCTGTGAACTGGAGTATCCAGTGCTATCTGTGAAGGGTCAGCACCACAGAGATCAACCAGTTTTCTTGGTTTTACACAAAACATCAAAACTCTGTAAAGTCCATGAGCATTGTAATTAAACTACATTCGGATTCTTTTGAATATTGGTGACTTGGACTTCAGAGTCTGAGGTTCCAGGGTGGTCATATTCCCCTGCTTTTGACCACATAGATTGCCTTTACAAAGAGGAAAAGTTTTCATTAATATTCAGGTGCCAGTGTTCCCTGTAGAATAGTTTTCCTAATATTGTGACAGTTGAATTTTTATGTCCTCCATTTGTAACTCCTAACCTCTAGAGTAACGAGAAGCTGTGAAAAAGTATTGGTATCAAGAGGTTTCAGCCCTGCAGCTGGTTCAGTAAATGCAGTTTCATCATTGGTGAAGAATAAAATAGTACCTCATAAAAGTTTCTTGAAAAGTGAACTGGAATTCCCTTAATAAAGAAGTGCTGTTACGTGGATTTAAAAGAACCCCAGGAACGATAATCACAGAAAAGAGATTTAAGATCCAAAATTGGGGTGAAATGCTATTTGGATACTATGGTTATTGGGAAATATGCTTTCAAAAAATGTCTATTAATGATTTGGATGTGAAATAACCATGAAAAAGGTACAGATAATTAGGATGTGCTATAAGCATTAATCTAAGAGAAATAATTCAGAAAGAGAGGTTTAAGGATTAGGTGCATAGAAAAGAAGTTAATAAAAAGTGATATACTGTGAAAAAATAAAAACTAGAAGCCTGTGGAAAGAAAGAATACTGCAAGCAGGGTGGCAAGCTATAAGATTAAATAACACTTTAAAAACAGGAAATTAGATGTGATCTACAGTGATTTGGTTTTAAAAAATGGTTAAGAGTATATTTGAGTGGGAAGCATGAGGTAACTTAGAGATTATTTATACTCAAATATCACATCAAGATTAGGAAATTATAGCCTCTTTCAGCATATATGGATTTATTCAAAAATACTTGCATATATCTGGACACTAATGAATGTCAGCATATTTAAAGGATTTCGAAAGAAAATAATCATTCAAGACTTGAAGGAATAATCATTCAAGACTGACATTCTGGAGTGAATTAGAAAAGTTATTCATTAATTATACTAAAGGATAGAGTCAATTAGCATTGCTTTTTCTATCAAAGTAATGTTAAATTAGCTAACATTTATTGTCTACTACATGCTAGATACTATATTAAATGTTTTCTATGTCTACATTGCCTCATTTAATACTCATTGACCCTCTGAGAAAATGGAGGCTTAGCAGGTTATAATATTTACACAAGATCAGACAATTCCTTGTGGCATAGCTAGAATTCAAACCCTTGTCTGTCTAACTAGTATAAACAATCTTAGCCAATCTGTAATTAATAGTTGTATACTTATTTATGTGAGATATAGCTATCAACGTAGGAAATTAATTTGAGTATTAGCACAATGGAGATGCGTAATTTGTGATAAATATTCAGAGATATACAAACAAATGCAGTTTACCTTATTGAAAATGAGACTTAAAAAATTTGAATTGCTTTTGGCCCACCTCTGAGATTGCTCATGGGTTCTATTTCTTTTCTTAACTGTGTCCTGTTTCACATTTCCCTTCCTGGATCAGTCCTGCAATTCATTCTTGGCTCTTCCCCTTTGTCCTCTTTTGAATGCTGCCTCAGTATGCAAGCCTATTCTTTTTTTTTTTTTTTTTTTTTAATTTTATTTATTTATTTATTTTTATATTTATGGCTGTGTTGGGTCTTCGTTTCTGTGCGAGGGCTTTCTCCAGTTGCGGCAAGTGGGGGCCACTCTTCATCGCGGTGCACGGGCCTCTCACTATCGCAGCCTCTCTTGTTGCGGAGCACAAGCTCCAGACGCGCAGGTTCAGTAGCTGTGGCTCACGGGCCTAGTTGCTCCGCGGCATGTGGGATCTTCCCAGACCAGGGCTCGAACCCATGTCCCCTGCATTGGCAGGCAGATTCTCAACCACTGTGCCACCAGGGAAGCCCTGCAAGCCTATTCTTAGCGCTCTTGTGTAGTGTAGCATAATCCTTGCCTCCTGTCCTCCATCTTATCTTCTGTCTATTTTAATACCTAAGGAACATTTATTCTCAGTTCCTAGATTCCTTTAATTCTGGAAGTTGGATATCCAGAATTGTAATTTATCTTAAATCTGAAAAACACGTATTCAGGTAGATGGGCTACCACTAAATAATTTATAGTAAAACAATAATAATATTAAAAAATAATAATGAGTTCAATGATATCAAAAACATCAGTTAAATTATTAACTGTTTAGTTTATTTTCCAAAGGATATATACATTAACATTAAGCAATTGACTTATTTGAGGTTTCTAACTTAACTGACTGAATTGATTAGATATTTTATTTCATAGACTGATGAAGCTTCAAAATGTAAACTCACCAGATGCCAACAGCACCCTCCCCATGTTGTACTGATCAAAAATACCTCCAGACATTGCCAAATATCCCCTGGGTGGGGGCTGAGGGGTCAAAATTAGTAAAGGTATAGACTAATATACATTTTTATTAGAAACTCATTCAATTTAATTCCAGACTTAAGAAATTAATGAATTCAGTGAAAGAGTCAGAGAAACAGTACCATGTGAAATTAGATGAATTCAGTATGAATTACCATTAAGCTGTTCAGTTAGATTGCAAAGATGTTAAGGGCTGTGATCATCTTTTAGGCTTCATGCAAAACAGCCTCTAGAGCACCCAAATAATTTAGTTGATCTTACCACTGTCATCTTTGCCCACACTTCCCTGATCACACATATAACACACAATGTTCAAAGTAGAAAACCAGCAAGAAACTAAACTGGGAAAGACAACATAATGTAATGAAAAAAATCCATGGACTTGGATTAAAAAAAAGCAAAAACATGGATTTACATTTTTTTGTGTTCGTTTAATTACCCAGTCTTTAACTGTAGCCACATCATTTAGTTTCCCTGAGCCCTAGTTTATTTATCTACAAAGAAGGGAAATTGAACTATGTATCAAATGGTTTTCAAATATCAGTCCTTAGAACTAGTACCAAGCCATAGAGAAGTTTTCATTAGTCTTCTGTTAAATGCGAAAATATAGAAAATTTAGTCATTTCTTCATAAAGTTAATTTATTCAATTTTAGAAGACTTTTTATTCTGAGATCAGGTATTTTGACATTTGATGTTAAAATGTAATTTCTTTTATTATAATTGTGATTGTAATAAACTACAGTTTTGTTTTTACTCTTCACAAAATAAACACAATTCTCTTAGTTTTGTATGAAATATTGCTAATCTGTTGAATGAAAAGATTTGAGAACTATTGACTGGATCTCCAAGGCCAGGCTCAGAAAGAAGAGTGTATAATTCTACAAACATGTAAATATAGCTCTGCTGTTTACTTTTATCTGAAAATATTATAATAAATTGCATAAGGGTAGTCTGGTGAATGCTACCACAAAGAATTCAAGTTAAAAAAACAAAAAGGATGAGAAATTACTACTTTTTAAGTGAATTAAAGAATCTCAATAAGATGGTCATTTTGAGCATAAATATCAAACTAATCTTGTCTACAAGATCTTGGCCAAAATGAATAAGGAAAAATTAAAATAGAGGAAAAATGTCTTTAATACTAAACATTATGGAAAACTTCCATCGGCATTCCACTCACTGGGGTGTCTCTGTTATATAATTTACACATGAAATCCCCATTGTAGAAAGGAGCTTATAATTTTGACTCCTTTTCCTCAGAAAACCATGTGGTATTGCAGGAAAAATAGTGGAGAAGCTCTTAGAAGGGACCTGTTCTAGAACCCTCTGATTTGGTGGATAGCGGGGTGGATAGGGAGCACAACTCCACTTGAATTTTCCCTTGTTGCTGTGGGTCAGTAGTTCTTGAAAGCAGGTGTGCTGGGGGCCACAGAAAGTGAAGTTATCCACCAGTACCACCTGGTGGGCAATGAGGCATATCCCTAAAGTAGTAAGACACTTTTCTAATGTGAGAACCAGCAATTTAATAAAAAGAATCCAAACTTAGCTATATATTATAACTGGAGGAAGCAGTCAGACCACACAGAATGCTAGAGGTGGCAAAGCTGCCCCTGCTCATTGGTTAGCCAAAACCAAGAAAATAAGCTAAGATGAAGTTTCTGTCCTCGAATTATCCATGCCTCTGGTTCTTTTCCTCTTCACACAGACTTCAGAATTCCTTAACCAGAAAAATAAACATACAATTGCCCCTTCAGATTAAGATCTAAGAGCAAAATTTTGATAGTGTTCTCTTACAGCAAGTGAGGAGATCTGTCCTATGCCAAACCTAAAGATGTGTTCTTGTTCAAGGATAAATACATAGAAAAGTTAAAATGAGACCTAGCTATGAAAAGATTCTACAAAGAAATAGGTGGAGAAAAATTTAGCAATAAGAAGCAGAATAGCATTTATGAGAAAGATTTTCTGTAGTAAAACCATGTAAGTTTTATAGATGCTGATTTATATATTCTCAGTAAAATTCAAAATTAGATTTAATAAAACAAAAAAATGAAAGATTAGATAATAAACCAATATATAATGAGACCTAATTGTGAACAGGAGAGAATATAAGAAAATTAATAATGCTATACCAACTAAAATTCCATTAGCAGCAAAGAATGGAAGGCACACTGAAGAAAATAAATCAGAGATATGGAGGAAACACTTAGGATTTTTTGCTGAGAATGTAAAGGAAAAGTCAAAAATGAAAATAGAAGATAGTATATATATGGAGCTCAGAAACAGATACACCTAAACAAAAGATACACCTAAAACAAATTTACCCAAAAAGATTTAAAGTGAAAAATAAAATGCAGGAATGAGCAAAAATTTTCATACACATGCAAATTGAAATAAAACAGGATATAAATTATTTCAGAGTATAATTAATATATTACACTTATTAAGATGAAAATGGTCATTTTTAATTAAAAAGGCTGTAATGCCCAATGAAACTATAACTATATGCAAACACACACACACACACACACACACAATGTGGCATCAAGATATAGAAAGTAAAAAGGAGAAATTAGCTAAAACAATGGTAGAAGGGCACTTCTGTGGTTTTTATGTTTTACATTTAAGTTTTTTAATCAATTTGAGCTAATTTTGTGTAAGGTGTGCAGGTTAAGTAAAGTCTCATTTTTTGTTTTTTTAAGATAAAGATTCCAATTTTTGCCCATCAAAACACGTGGACATTGTAAGTAGTAGTAAATGGAATTGATAAAGGTGCAAAAAATAGACACTCAAAAACTGTAGTTGCGAATACAAATCGATGAAACCAAATGTGATTCAACATTTGCAGTTTGTGGGATTTATCCAAAAATAAATAATCATAGATATGCACAAAAATTGACATAGAATAGTGTTAACTGAGTGTTATTACAGGAAAACACGGGAAACAATCAATCTACATGTCCAGTGTTAGGATGACTGATTGGTAGAATAGAATACACAAGATGAGAATGATATGTAGCCATAGGAAATTGTTCATAATATAGTAAGTGAAAAACAAGTTACAAAACAATATTCTATAGTATGTTAATAGTATAGAGAATTAAAAATGATTTTTATTTTCTTCTTTGTGTTTTTTCCTAAGAGTTCCAACAATATTCAATGTTACCACTAAGAATATTTTTATTTTGGGAGTTTATTGTGAATAAAGCAGAGAACAGTTTCAGGTTTTGTAGTGGTTACTATTTTGAGTTTTATTACTGTCTTAATGAGTTTTTCTTTCATGACTTTAAAAGTACTGCAACATTTTAAAGTTGTTTTTATGAAGAGAAAAGTATTTTTACCCCAGCAGACTGTATCTCTTATTTTTATAATGAAAATTATTAACATATATATTTATTTAAACATATATACATATATAATTTTAATTATAAAATTATAATAAGTCTTCCTTTTTTTTACTATGTTAGCTGATTTTTCATCACTAAAACTTAAGGAAGGAAAAAAAGATATGGTATGAGGAAATTGCTCCTAATTGCTGTTTTTAAGGGAAGTGAACCTAACACCTGCAATTTTTTTCTTAGAAGGACAGCCCAGCACTTATTTTTAAAAGTAACTACATTTATTAACTTTTTAAAACACTCTTACTTTATTCAGACTGAGTCACTTATGCCCTTTTATCTACTGTAACTAAGATTTTACATTGGCTTCTATTATAGCACTCTAGAGAAGATAATATGAGGAAGAAAAATTACTCATTTTTACAAAACTTGGGGGGCCAAGGGACAATGGTGTAAAATTCTTGCTAAAAACATAGAGGTCCTCAATAAATAGAAACGTGTTCTGTTGCAGTGTTTGTCCGAGTACATCTGTTTATTAGGTGGGTGAAATTTTTAATCTTTATTCAAGATAAAACTGCATTTTGGGATTAATC
Source organism: Balaenoptera musculus (assembly GCF_009873245.2). Lineage (NCBI taxonomy): Eukaryota > Metazoa > Chordata > Mammalia > Artiodactyla > Balaenopteridae > Balaenoptera > Balaenoptera musculus. The sequence continues at coordinate 74,103,220 of NC_045800.1, read as the reverse complement.
AAATTGGGGGATATACTTCATGAGGTAATCTTGATAACCAAGTAACTTTTTTCTCTTATATATCTTTCAAAAAGATAAATATAAAGACATCTCAGGCTGTAAGGAATTTAGCTAAGGACTTTGATAGGTAAATAATTTAAATCTCTGTCCAAAGCTATCAAAAAGAAAAAGTATTACATATGTGTGTATTATATATTCAAACAAATGAATGTGCATACATGTATATAATGAGACAAAAAGATTATGTTTCAAGATTTCTATTCTGAACATGGCCCTAAAATGAAGGAGTAAGGATTATAGTGTGTAATGTTTGTTTAGAGTAACTTTTCTAATTCTTGAGAGGGAAAAGGAAAAATATGCAAACTTGAAGAATCTGTTTCTTATAAAATGGATAATTTATGGAATATATTGACAGTATTCTAGCGATATATATAAACTCATAATGATGCAGTAACATTGGTTTTATATGCATAGATTGTAGTATGTGATACTAAATGTACATGCAAAGTGAGTTTATTATCCTTTTGTACACTTAAAAGGTTTTAGTGAGTCTAGATCCTTTTAAGTTCCTTTAGATACAGAGTTTGTGTGTGCACTTCACAGATATCTTCTTAAATACATGGAATTACACTGGATATTCATGGATATTTAAAAATTGCTTTCTTGGTATATTTGAAGGGCACATTTGAACTAACTATGAGTCTGAGGATACATTTTAGTGAAATTTTATCTTTTGTGCTGTGCCTATTGAACTCCATGTTAAGCAACCATTAGTTTTTTCTCTTAGAAATAATTCCTCAACTTTGTTGACAACATTTCTAGTCTCTTTTAGAATTCTAACTCAGTATTTTCTTCATATACAATATGCTGAATTAACTAAAATGAAAAGACACTTTTTCTTAATGCTTTTTCTGTTGCCTCCATTTAGAATGCCATGTCCTCAGCTTTTTCACTACTGTCTTCAGCTGTTGAAATTCTGCTTCTCCCACAGCATTGTTATTAGAGCTAATAAGACTGTTATATACTTCAGAGTTGCTGAGAAGCTAGATCTTAATTGTTCTCGCCACAGAAAGGAAATGATAATTATGGGACATGATGGAGGTATTAGCTGACTCTGCAGTGGTAATCATATTGCAATATATAAATTATATTAACATATGTATCAAATCAACACAGTTGTATACCTGAAACAATGTTACATGTCAATTATATATTGATATTAATAAATTGTTTTTACTTCTACAAGGAAGAGTGTCACATATTTTCTGAAACACTTCTTGATTCCCTTAATGTTGTCTTTCAGTTAGATTATGTGATAACTTTTAATATTGCATTTTCCACATTCTTCCCCATTTTATATTCTTGAGACAGTAGCTAGTTTATACATCTTTGCACCTCTTCTGTTGTATGCTCTTGATATGTATAATTGGTACTTAATAAAAGTTGTAATAAGTAAAAAAAAAAAATATGAAGGGACACACATTTAAGTAGCAGAATGGTAAGCATCCTCAACCAGTTTTACAAATCTGAATGATTTGTCAAAGTCAATGTGAGAAGCCACTTAGTTCAACCACCTGCTAAAAATATAGCTAAAAATCATCCAAGGTAGAGATTTCACTTCAAAATCTTCCTTTCAGGAAGTTTTACTAAAATTAAAAATACAAAAAATTCTTTCCAACAATGATTCAACTTAACACAAGATAAAAATAAGTGAATGAATCTGATTTCTAAATAGCTGAATCTGAATCTCCCAACCCAGATATTAGGTAGAGATTAACAGCAACAACAACAAAAAATATATATCATGACCTAAATCCCACACCTTCAGAATAACTTTAAACTGAGAACGTATAACCTTCAAATTACCTCTAAGTTAAAAAAAAAAAAAAAAATCAGTGCAGCTATTTCTCAAACTCCTTTCCAAAGTCCATCCCTAGAGCAACTGGAAAGAGAAGGGGAGATCCAGCGAAACTTGAGGAATGAGAAAAGAGGAGAATGGAGGGTCTAAGATGGAATAATTGGAGAATCTTTAGGAAAGATACGGGAGCACTTAGTACTATTCTTGCAACTTTTCTGTAAGTCTGAAATTATATATATATATATTTTTTAATGATAACTATTTTTTTTAATTAATTTATTTTTTGGCTGTGTTGGGGTCTTCGTTTCTGTGCGAGGGCTTTCTCTAGTTGCGGCGAGCGGGGGCCACTCTTCATCGCGGTGCACGGGCCTCTCACTATCGTGGCCTCTCTTGTTGTGGAGCACAGGCTCCAGACGCGCAGGCTCAGTAGTTGTGGCTTGCGGGCCTACTTGCTCCGCAGCATGTGGGATCTTCCCAGACCAGGGCTCGAACCCGTGTCCCCTGCATTGGCAGGCAGATTCTCAACCACTGCGCCACCAGGGAAGCCCTGAAATTATATTTTAAAATACCATCAAAAAATTAAAAGGTGAATATAAGTAGGTGGTAAATAGATGAAACAAAACTGGCAAAATGTTAATAATTGTTGAAGCTGGGTGATATGTACATGGGGATTCATTATATTTGTTTCTAAACTTGGTGTATGCTTGTTAACTTCCATAATAGAAAGACTTTTAACAAGGAATGAATTTACAGTGATCTTTTCATTGATAATGTAAATTTACTTCCTCATTAAATACTTTTAAGGCATTTAGATCTGGTCATGTTGAAATAAACTGAAGACCTAAATAAATGGCAGTCATCTTTATGGATTAGAATACAATATCATTAAGATGACAGTATCACTCAAATTGATCTATAGGTTCAACTCAGTCTCTATCAAAGTTTCACCTAACTTCTTTGCAGAAATTGAAAAGCTGATCCTAAAATTCACGTAGAAAGTCAAGGGACCCAGAATAGCCAAAATAATCTTGAAAAAGAACAAAATTAGAGGACTCACACTACTCAATTTCAAAATATACTACACTGCTACTACAGTATTCAAGACAATGTGGTAATGGAATAGAATTGAGAGCCTAGAAATAAATCATACAATAGCCAATTGATTTTTGACAATAGTGCCAAAGCAATTAAATGAGGAAAAAATAATCTTTTTAAATAAACGGTGCTGAGATCACTGCATATCCACATGAAAAAGAATGAACTTGGACCCCTACTGTACACCATGTATAAAAATTAACTGAGTATGGATCCAAAACTTAAATGTAAGTGTTACAACTATAAAACTCTTAGAAGAAAATTTAGGTGTAAATCTTTGTGACCTTGAATTAGGCAATGGTCTCTTAGATATGACACCAAAAGTACAAGTTAGATAGTAAGAAGTGTGGATGAGGCTGTGGAGAAATTAGAACCCACGTACACTGCTGGTGGGATTGTAAAATGGCGTAGCCACTTTGAAAAACAGTTTGGCAGTTCCTTAGCGAGTTAAACACAAAGTTACCTTATGAACCAACAGTTCAACTCCTAGGCATACACTCAAGAGAAGAGAAAATATATGTTCACACAAAAACTTGTACATGAGAACTTCCCTGCTTGCGCAGTGGTTAAGCAACGCAGGGGACATGGGTTCGAGCCCTGGTCGGGAAGATCCCAGATGCCGCAGAGCAACTAAGCCCATGTGCCACAACTACTGAGCCCGTGTGCCACAACTACTGAAGCCTGCGTGCCTAGAGCCTGTGCTCTGCAACAAGAGGAGCCACCGCAACGAGAAGCCCGTGCACTGCAATGAAGAGTAGTCCCTGCATGCCACAACTAGGGAAAGTCCACACAGCAACGAAGACCCAATGCAGCCAAAAATAGATAGACAGATAGATAGATAGATAAATTTATTTAAAAAAAAAAACTTGTACGTGAATGTTCATAGTAACACTATATATAATAGCCAAAAAGTAGTAACAAATCAAATGTCCATCAGCTGACAAGTAAATAAACAAAAGCTGGTATATCCATACAATGAAATATTATTCAGCAATAAAAAGAAATAAAGTCTTTTTACAACATGGATGAACCTTGAAAATATTATGCTAAGTGAAAGAAGCCAGTCACAAAAGACCACTTATTATATGATACCATTTAAATGAAATACCCAGTATAGGCAAATCCAGAGACAGGAAACTGATTAGTAGTTGAGGGAAGAGGGGACATGGAGAGGTTGGGCTTGGAGAGTGACAACTAAGGTGTGCAGGGTTTCTTCTGCTATTAAAAAAAAAAGATGTTCTGTGATTGATAGCGGGGACGGATGCACAACTCTGAATCTACTAAAAGCCGTTGAATTGTACACTTAAAACGAATGGCTGTATGGTAAGTGAATTATATTTCAATAAATCTTTTTTTAAAATATCTGATCATTTTTTGCAAGGCAACCTAAGTTCAGTGAGAGAAGAGCCAAACATATAAAATATATCAGTATAATTTGGCTATGTTTTCAGTTTACATTTTAATAATTGCTGTTGTTGGAAAAGTGCTTTTGAAATGTTTGTTCTGAAAAAGCAGTTTTCATCTTTTGGATGGATAGAAAGTGCCACTTATTTGTTCTCCATTCAGTATTACCAGTGAGCAGCATAGCCAGAGTTATTAGAATTATTTGGCGTGTAAAGTAGAGAAATGTAGCTAGAATTACCTTTAAGATGAAGTCTTACTAAAAAAGGGAAGCTGCATTTGGAAGTACACTTGATCGTATAGATCTAAGATAGTATTGGCTGGTTATTGAATATTAACATCATGTGGATCACTGTTGTTTCACCGGTTTTAAAGACAGAATCATTGTCTTCTGTCACTTATCTCAAAATCTCAGTTAAAAATTGATTCACACAGCATGAGTAGGAAGCAAGTTACGTGTAAACTGGTAGGAATTATTAAATTAAATTCTTATCTTTTTCATCCCAAGTAAGAAAGCTGCATAGAGGCTAAGTAGGTTTGTTAAGAACTGGGATTATGATAAGTAGCTTGAAAATGAGGGATCTTGATATAGCATATCCTTTATAGGTTTGAGCTTTATATTCTGAATAGCAAAATATGATACGAGCAGAAGTTTCCACCTTTCAATAAAGGTAACAGAATTTTAATCAAGTTTTAACAAGTAGAAGAGAAACCATATAAAACAAAGTATTATATTCTAGAAAATAATTGTTTATAACTTTAAGGTTGAAAAGATAACAATACTGGAAGTTTAAATGGCAAAATATAGTATTTTAGATACTGTCAATATATTGAAGTTGTATTTTCATTAAATTGGATCAAATGCTAAATAGCTTTATTTTTTTCTTAAAAAACAATTTTTTCACTGTTGTTTGAAAGTATGTAGACAGTCATAATGCATACGATTTCTTTTTTAATTTAATTTTTATTTTATATTGGATAGTTGATTTACAATGTTATGTTAGTTTCAGGAATAGAGCTGAGTCAGTTATACATATACATATATCGATTCTTTTTCAGATTCTTTTCCCATATAGGCTATTTCAGAATATTTGAGTAGAGTTCCCTGTGCTGTACAGTAGGTCCTTGTTCATTATCTATTTTATCCATAGTAGTGTATAAGTGTTAATCACAACCTCCTAACATATCCCTCCCTACCAACTTTCCCCTTTGGTAACCATAAGTTTGTTTTCTAAGTCTGTGAGTCTCTATTTTGTAAATAAGCTCATTTGTATCATTTTTTGAATTAGTTTCCACATATAAGTGATATCATATGATATTTGCCTTTCTCTGACTTACTTCACATAGTATGATAATCTCTAGGTTCATCCATGTTGCTGCAAATGGAATTATTTCATTTTTTATTTCTGAGTAATATTCCGTTGAATATGTGTACCATATCTTCTTTAGTCATTCCTCTGTCAATGGACATTTAGGTTGCTTCCATGTCTTGGCTATTGTAAATAGTGTTGCAATGAACATTGGGGTGCATTTATCTTTTCAAAGCATGATTTTCTCCAGATATATGTCCAGGAGTGGGATTGCTGGATCATATGGTAGCTCTATTTTTAGGTTTTTTTTCATCTTTATTTTATTTATTTGTTTATTTGGCTGCATGGGGTCTTATTTGCAGCACACGGGATATTTGTTGCAATGTGCAGGATCTTTGTTGTGGCGTGCGGGATCTTTTTTGGGTTTTTTTCTTTTTTTTTGTTTTTTTAATTGTGGCATGCAGAATCTTTAGTTGTGGCATGTGAACTCTTAGCTGCGGCATGTGGGATCTAGTTCCCTGACCAGAGATTGAACCCGGGCCCCCTGTATTGGGAGTGCGGAGTCTTACCACAGGACCACCAGGGAAGTTCCTCTATTTTTAGTTTTTTAAGGAACCTCCATACTGTTCTCCATAGTGGCTGTACCAATTTACATTCCCACCAAAAGTGTAGAAGGGTTCTCTTTTCTCCACACCCTCTGCAGCATTTATTGTTTATAGACTTTCTGGTGATGGCCATTCTGACAGGTGTGAGGTGATACCACATTGTAGTTTTGATTTGCATTTCTCTGATAATTAGTGTTGTTGAGCATCTTTTCATGTGCCTCTTGGCCATCTGTATGTCTTTTTTTTTTTTTTTTTTTGTATGTCTTCTTTGGAGAAATGTCGGTTTAGATCTCCTGCCCATTTTTTGATTGGGTTGTTTGTTTTTTTGATATTGAGCTGCATAAGCTGTTTGTATAATTTGGAGATTAATCCCTTGTCAGTTGCTTCATTTGCAAATATTTTCTTCCATTCTGAGAGTTGTCTTTTCATTTTGTTTATGGTTTCCTTTGCTGTGTAAAAGATTTTCAGTTTAATTAGGTCGCATTTGTTTATCTTTGTTTTTACTTTCATTTCTCTAGGAGGTGGGTCAAAAAAGATATTGCTGCAATTTATGTCAAAGAGTGTTCTGCCTATGTTTTCCTCTAAGAGTTTTATAGTATCCGGCCTTACATTTGGGTCTTTAATCCATTTTGAGTTTATGTGTGTGTAACGTGTTAGGGAGTGTTCTAATTTCATTCATTTACATGTAGCTGTCCAGTTTTCCCAGCACCACTTACTGAAGAGACTGTCTTTTCTTCATTGTATATTCTTGCCTCCTTTGTCATAAATTAGGTGACGATAGGTGCGTGAGTTTATCTCTGGGCTTTCTATCCTGTTCCATTGATCTGTATTTCTGTGTTTGTGTTAGTACCATACTGTTTTGATGACTGTAGCTTTGTAGTATAGTTTGAAATCAGGGAGCCTGATTCCTCCAGATCCGTTTTTCTTTCTCAAGATTGCTTTGGCTATTCAGGGTCTTCTGTGTTTCCATACAAATTAAAAATTTTTTTTGTTCTAGTTCTGTGAAAAATGCCATTGTTAATTTGATAGGGATTGCATCGAATCTGTAGATTGCTTTGGGTAGTATAGTCATTTTCACAATATTGATTCTTCCAATCCAAGAACATGGTGTATCTCTCCATCTGTTTGTGTCATCTTCAGTTTCTTTCATCAATATCTTATAGTTTTCTGAGTACAGGTCTTTTGCCTCCTTGGGTAGGTTTATTCCTAGGTATTTTATTCTTTTTGATGTGATGGTAAATGGGATTGTTTCCTTGATTTCTCTTTCTGATCTTTCATTGTTAGTGTATAGGAATGCAAGAGATTTCTGTGTATTAATTTTGTATCCTGCAACTTTACCAAATTTATTGATAAGCTCTAGTCGTTTTCTGGTAGCATCTTTAGGATTTTCTATGCATAGTATCAGGTCATCTGCAAACAGTGACAGTTTTACTTCTTCCTTTCCCATTTGGATTCCTTTTATTTTTTTTTTCTTCTCTGATTGCCATGGCTAGGACTTCCAAACTATGTTGAATAATAGTGGCGAGAGTGGACATCCTTGTCTCATTCCTGATCTTAAAGGAAATGCTTTCAGTTTTTCACCATTGACAGTGATGTTTGCTGTGGGTTTGTCATATATGGCCTTTATTATGTTGAGGTATGTCCCCTCTATGCCCACGTTCTGGAGAGTTTTTATCATAATCGGATGTTGAATTTTGTCAAAAGTATTTTCTGCATCTATTGAGATAATTATATGGTTTTTATTCTTCAATTTGTTGATGTGGTATATCACACTGATTTTTGTGGATATTAAAAACTCCTTGCATCCCTGGGATAAATCCCACTTGATCATGGTGTATGATCCTTTTAATGCGTTGTTGGATTCAGTTTGCTAGTATTTTGTTGAGGATTTTTGCGTCTGTGTTCATCTGTGATATTGGCCTGTAATTTTCTTTTTGTGTGTTATCTTTGTCTGGTTTTGGTATCAGGGTGATGGTGGCCTCATAGAATGAGCTTGGGAGTGTTCCTTTCTCTGCAATTTTTTGGAAGAATTTCAGAAGAGTAGGTGTTAACTCTTCTCTAATGTTTGATAGAATTTGCCTGTGAAGTTATCTGGTCCTGGACTTTTGTTTGTTGGATTTTTAATCACAGTTTCAATTTCAGAACTTGTGATTGGTCTGTTCATATTTTCTATTTCTTCCTGGTTCAGTCTGGGAAGGTTGTACGTTTCTAAGAATGTGTCCATTTCTTCTAGGTTGTCCATTTTATTGGTGTATAGTGGTAGTAGTCTCTTATGATCCTTTGTATTTCTGTGGTGTCCGTTGTAACTTATCCTTTTTCTATTCTAATTTTGTTGATTTGAGGCCTCTCCCTTTTTTTCTTGATGAGTCTGGCTAAAGGCTTATCAATTTTGTTTATCTTCTCAAAGAACCAGCTTTTAGTTTCAATGATATGAGATTTTTCTTGTTTCTTGAGGTAAGATTGTATTGCTATAAACTTCACTTTTAGTACGGCTTTTGGTGTGTCACATAGGTTTTGGATCATCGTGTTTCATTGTCATTTGTCTCTAGGTATTTTTTGATTTCCTCTTTGATTTCTTCAGTGATCCATTGGTTGTTTAGTAACATATTGTTTAGTCTCCAGGTGTTTGTGTTTTTTACATTTTATTTTCTGTAATTGATTTCTACTCTCATAGTGTTGTGGTCAGAAAAGATGCCTGAAATGATTTCAATTTTCTTAAATTTATCGAGCCTTGATTTGGGACCCAAGATGTGATCTATCCTGGAGAATATTCCATGTGCATTTGAGAAGAAAGTGTATTCTGCTGCTTTTGGATGGACTATCCTATAAATATCAATTAAGTCTATCTGGTCTAATGTGTCATTTAAGGCTTGTGTTTCCTTATTAATTTTCTGTTTGGATGATCTGTCCACTGTTGTAAGTGGGGTGTTAAAGTCCCCCAGTATTATTGTATTACTGTCGATTTCCCCTTTTATGGCCATTAGCATTTGCCTTACATATAGAGCTGCTCCTGTGTTGGGTGCATATATATTTACAATTGTATCATTTTCTTCCTGGATTGATCCCTTGATCATTATGTAGTGTCCTTCCTTGTCTCTTGTAACAGTCTTTATCTTAAAGTCTATTTTGTCTGATATGAGTATTGCTACTCCAGCTTTCTTTGATTTCCATTTTCATAGAATACCTTTTTCCATCCCCTCACTTTCAGTCTGTATGTGTCCCTAGGTCTGAAGTGGGTCTCTTGTAGACAGTATATATACAAGTCTTGTTTTTTTTTAATCTATTTAGCCAGTCTGTGTCTTTTGGTTGGACTCTAATAATCCATTTACCTTTAAGGCAATTATCGATTTGTATGACCTTATTGCCATTGTGTTAATTGTTTTGGGATTGTTTTTGTAGGTCTTTTTTCTTCCCTTCCTCTTTTGTCCTCTTCTCTTGTGATTTGATGACTATCTTTAGTGTATGTTTGGATTCCTCTTTCTTTTTAGTGTGTATATATCTATTGTAGTTTTTTGGTTTGTGGTTACCATGAGGTTTTGATATAGCAGTCTATATGTAAACAAGATTGTTTTAAGTTGCTAGTCTTTTAATTTCAAATGCATTTCCAATATCCTACAGTTGTACTCTCCTCTTCTCACAATTGCTGGTTTTGATATCATGTTTGTGTGTGGATGATTTCCTTTCCTTCCTGTATGTTTGCCTTTATTGTTGAGCTTTCCTATTCGTAATTTTCTTGTTCTATTTGTGGCCTTTTCTTTTGCATCTAGAGAAGTTCCTTGAGCATTTGTTGTAAAGCTGGTTTGGTGGTGCTGAATTCTCTTAGCTTTTGCTTATCTGTAAAGCTTTTGATTTTTCTGTTGAAGCTGAACGAGAGCCTTGCTGGGTAGAATATTCTTGGTTGTAAATATATTGTGCCACTCCTTTCTGGCCTGCAGAGTTTCTGCTGAAAAATCAGCTGATAACCTTATGGGAGTTCCCTTGTATGGTTTTGTTTGTTTGTTTGTTTGTTTTTGGTATAATACTGAATGTTTATTCAAGACTAGTATGTAAAATATTTACAAATAGTCCCATGGAGGATTCACAAATATTTTAAATTCAGGATGTGGGTTTAACATTCACAGTGCATAAGGCGAAAGGTATATCAACTATGTATCTGCAACTTAATGTGAAAGAGAATTTTACTTTAGCAAATACTTTCTCTACATTGAGGAAAATATCGTTAAACATATCTTCTTTAATTTTAGTATACTCAGAGTAGGGATAAAACAGAGTTTCGTTTTATACAGGTCTCAAGAATTAAATAAAATTGACTCCATAGATCAGGGTTAAGAAACACATGGTAAAGTATGGTTTCAAAATACTTATATTTTTGTTTTCAATTAAATTCCCCCAAATTTATTTTCTTTAACAACGAATAGTCTTTATTCCACTTGATAACATTTTTCATGTTAAGCAACATTATATGCTTGTCCTCTTTAAACATTTAAAACAATTAGGACATGGGACATTATCTAAAGTTTCAAACTGACAGAGAAGTCAGTTTACACACCTCCATCTTATGAATAGTTAATAAAATAAGGTATATTCTGCTGTGAATGTAATGAGAAAAAGTACTCTTACAGCAATAAAGTAGCCCTCCCTCTTTACCATTACTTGAATTCCATCACACAGAAGGCAAAGAAAACAATTCCAATACTTCAATATCTGCTAAGGATGATCTATGGCCCTTGGAGTATATGTATATATGGACACACCCCACACACACATCTATGTAAGTATGTATGTCTGTATGCATTTAATCAATACAACTGGAGAAATCACATACAACCATGAAAAAATACAATAAAAGCAATAAATGAAAAATACTAAGTGAATAAAAGTTAACATAAGCCATAGGAGATATCAGAGAAGGGACAGTCCCATGGATAAGAGATTAAGACTTCAAGGTGAAAGTGAGATTTGTTCTGAACCCTAAAGGACAACTATAACTGTGAAAGGCTGGGAGATGAAGGTAGGATATTCCAGCTTCAGAACTGTGAATTAAGATTTTTAAAGACGCATGCCCACCAAAGCATTTCAGTGAAAAAAAAAAAAAAAGGGAGATCATAGTGGAAGGGGGAAAAGAGCAATCTATGGAGGAGACCTTATATGCCTTTAAATTTGAACTCAATTCTGGAATTAACAATGAACCATTAGTGGAATTCTAAACAAAGAAGTAATATGGTCAAAGCAGTCCCTTAAGGTCAAAAGGCAGGTATGCAGGCAATATTGGATAAGGTAGAGGCTGAAGGCAGTAAGTCATAATCAGAATGGTTTAGGAGAAAGTGACAGATTTAATATACTTTTATTTATACTACTGGCATACAAAGGACAGGGAAGAACGCCAAAAACTCTCAGCCTATCACAGGTATGACTCACTTAACAGCAGTGCGGTTTTTGTAAATCCATTAATATCCAAAGATATTTTGATCTTTTGATTCTCAGTTATTCAGAGCCCACACTTATGGGTGAACTTCAGCTTCCTCATCAGAGAGCTAAAATCTCTAAAGCAGTATGTATGTAATAGTGTACCTAGCTTCTTTAAGATACCCCAGGGCTAAATGTGAATCTGTATCCCCTAGCAGTGTCTCTCAAGCTTTTTACTGAGCCAAAGAATTACCAGGGAAGCTATTTAAAATGCAGATTTCTAATCTTCATTTTAGACCTACAGAATATACGGTTTTTTAAGATGTATCCCAGGTAATTCCTCGAGTCCATCTTAGACAAGTCATTTAAGCTCCCTAGCTTTGATATCATTACCTGTAAAATAGGTACAATATCACTATCTTACAGAGGTGTAAGAATTAAATGATATAATATGTATTATTAAGTATCCAGGAATAGCTCTGGCACTTTGTAGATGCTAATATGATAGCTCTACCGTCTCCTTAACGTGTTAATTTTGGATTTACCGATACTAGGTTTCTTAAGACTAGAGGATAGTTTCCCAGTAGACTTACAGAGTCCCTATTTGTTCTATTAACTAATAAAAGAATATGGCACCTTAGGAGAAGCTTTTCTCTTCCTCTTTCTTTTCCACTCCAAAGAAGGTAGTTACTTGTGGTTTTCTTCTGTCTTTTCTCACAAAAAAAGACTGGCCTTCAAACTTGGATCAAACAAGCAACACAGAGAAAGTAAGCCAAAATGAGTGAGGGAAGATGAACTATTAAGCCCATCCACTTCCAGAGCTCTTCCCTAAAACTTTTCTCCTCTTTTGCCAGTTTCTTGGCAAATTGGACCAAGGCTGTGATGGTTAAGAGTTGAGGCTAGACACAGGGGTGCTGTAGGTGCTATCACCCTTCCAGAGTGTGCTTAACCTCCTGGTTCGCAGAGGGCAATGGCATGTGTTCACTTGGATGCTAAAGACAAGCCCGTTTCTTGGCCAGGGGGTCTGACTACATGAGGCAGGACACTGTACAAGAGGCCTCACATCTGACTCCCATTTAGAGTACAGAAGGCCCACTCTTGCAGCCATATCCTACATCCTGGCCCTTTAGTTACTTCTAGGAGGTCTTGTTGGTATATTAAGGAAGGAAAATAGGGTCAAATCCTAGCTTCACCACTGACTTAGCTGTGTAACACTGAACAAGTTATTTAACCCCAAATTCAATTTTCTCAAGTTAATTTGAAGCTGTTCTGTAGGCAGTGGAGAACTGATGGTTTTTGAGGAGGAAAGTAACAATCAAAATTAGCTCCCTTAACCTGCTGTATAGCACAGGGAGCTCAGCTCAGCACTCTGTGATGGCCCAGTTGGGTGGGATGGGGGGTTGGGGGGAGAGAAGCCCAAGAGGGAGGGGATGTGTGTATGATTATGGCCCATTCACTTCACTGTGCAGCAGAAACTAAGACAACATTGCAAAGCAACCATACTCCAACAAAAATTTTTAAAAAATAAAAAAATTTTAAAAAATTTAGCTCCCTTCCCCCAAAACAGTGGCCCTACAAAAAAACCACAGACTAATTTTTTAATTTACATTTTTTCTGTTAAAATAAAAAACTAGAGTTAAATCCTCAAAGTCTAAATTAGACTAAATATAAAACTGCTATACAACCCACTGAATGGATTTATAGTTAATGTCCCTCAAAAGTATCTAGTCATCTTCCACCTTTTTCCTATTTTCTAAATTCATTCTGCTCCAGTCTTCACTATCATCACATGCACTTTATTCCATCAAACATCATTTTTCGGGATCAACCTACCTGAATAATCATTAAGCCTCTTTAGAGCTTTCCCAAACTTAAATATTGTCATTTTGATTATACACCCCAAAGCATTACTTTCCTCACGTTTTTTGTTTAGTACCAGAATGTTCTAAAAAGAAACAATAAAAGTTGTTTATTTCCCTAAAAAGAAAGATCAGTATATCCAATGGCTATTAAGTTAACCACTTAATAAAACACATCAAAAACTACTCCTCCTTATGTTAATTATCTGCAATTAGAGCATAATGAATTAGTTAACCTAATACTTTGCCATTTACTTCATGCTTAGAAGATTATGTAAGAAACCAAAATGGCTCCTCATAACTTGTTTGCTTTCCAAATACTTCACATTTCAACCCCATATCCGTACAGAGAGAGAAAATCCAAACATGCTCTCCTTACCTAAAATCAGTAGAGAGGGCTAAAAAGCATTATTTAGGACTTTTTTAGACCTTGAAAAACAGTTACACTTCCAATGTGTATTCAAATTACACTGTGCATAGGACTATTTGGTTCCAGTTTAAAATTGGCCTCTGTACTACTGGAGCTATTAAGACTTAAGTGACCAACTTCTTATGGAAGAGTTTCATGTAATATGCCAAAATCACTATCTTTAAAACTGGAACTAATTCCACTTGATATCTGAAAAGAGTTCCATAACATACTTTTATGCATGGAAAGATCTTTGTAAGAAGCTTTCGAGTGGTCTGATATTTTAATATACTCTTCTTCACTGCTACCTATCACATCTCTCCTATTGCCTACAGCAGGGGAGAATGTCTCTATTTGGCTAGTTTCTAACAGCTTGTTCTGTAAAGCTGTACATTCCAAATCTTGCTTACAAATTATGTCCTTATTTAACAAATCTGACAGATTTTGTGTTGTTGGTTCACCTATGCAACTGGTCAGCACAGGTTTCTGAAGCACACACTTGAGGCAATCTGAAAAAACTTTCTCTTCAGGCAAATGAGAATGACTAGAATCGGACACAGTGGTTGCTGAGAAAAAACTGGCCATGTTAAACTCTTTTTGATTATGCACCACAGGTAAGGATTCTGGCAATACTTCTGTATGTTCAGTATCCATTTGAATTGGTTCTGTACTTCTGTTATCTTCTATTTTAACAGCTTTTCTCCATGAGCTCCTGCTTTCACTTATCAAGTTTTCTGGAGTTTGGGGGATTTGATTCCTTGTTAAGAATGGGTTAGAAACTAGAGAGTCAATTAGTTCCTCTAATATTACTTCTTTTCCTTTAGAAGACTGTGGTGAATCAGATAAAACTGCCCTTGCAACCTCTTCTACCAGATGATCTTGCTCTTTTAGGAATGGATCACTTTTTTTAGCTGGCAGAGACCCTCCAAATGCACTACTCTTTGAAATATTTGATGATGAAGAGTCTTCCACTTCAGATTCTGGTGTTTTCTTAGAAACTGTTTCATTTTTCTCTCTAGGAGTTGTGGACTTTGTGTCCTTTTTAAGTAGTGTAACACTGTTTCTATCTAATGGTGAAATGGGCTGCCACAGGAAAGAAGCAGGGCTGTTGGCTAGATCACATTTAGTTTCCAGTATATCACTTGCCCTTCTGCAATCATTTTCCTGGATATGTTACTTAGGTGTATCTGGAAGTGAAGCAGGGTGCTGCAAAAGAATACTCTTCATATATGCTTCTTCTGAGGCAGGATCAAATGAAAGGGTAGACATAGGTGATAAAAGATCCACAGCTGGAGTCCAACCTTTAATTAGACTGAAAGGAGGCCGAGAAATTCTTTCCAATTTTTATGCCGTTCTTCTTGTTTTTCAACAATAGAATGTCTTATAGTTGTGAGATCTTCTTTTATTTTATACCTCGTATGCTTCAGATCTGACAGTCTTTCTTTCTGAAATTTGGTCTCTTTTTCAAGGAAGTGAAGGTCTGTTGTCAGTCTTGCTTGGTTAGCCTGACAATGTTCATATTTCATTACTTTCAAGACTTCATTTAATAACTGAATAACTGTTAAGAGATTCAATTTTCCAGCCTCTTAAACATTTCCTATGGGCAGCTGACACATTTGTTTCTCAATTTTGTCAAGTAAGAGCCTTGGAATATTGATAGCAACATTAGTTCCATCTAAAGTATATTGGTTAACAAGACTAAGGACTGAACCAGCAACTTCTCTCTCTTTTTCCAAAGCCGTGAGTGTTTCATTCACTGAAGCCCACAAAGACCGAACCTTTTGAATTTTCTCTTGTATATTACTTTGGTCATCATAGGGTTCCATTTTTTTAATTTGGTTTTGCTGTCTTATACATTCTGATCTCAAATTTCGTATTTGTTTAACTGACAATTGTGCATTTTCCTGGTATTTTCGGGTAAGACAATCTTCTCTTTGCAAAATTTGTAAAAATCTGTTACGTGCTACATGGCATCTGGCAATGCACTTGCACATATCTTGTGGCTTTACGTTAAATGTCTATATAAGATGTACAGAAGAATTTTTAGAATGGGTTTTTATATAATTTATTGCAACAAATCTTGCAAAGTGATACATCAGATGAATAAACTTAGGACCACCAGGAGAAAGAAATAGTGAACCAACAACTTGAGGAAAGCTACTTCCACATTCAGCAGAAATCTTTCTTAACCATTCACAGCAATGTTTTCGGAATTCAGTGTCACTTTTTTGGTCAAATGGAGGCCAACAAAGTTGGAAAACTTCTTTAGTGAGAGACTGGTCAAGCGTTTGAAACAAAAAACAAGAAGCTATCTGAAAGGCATCACTGTTCAACTTGTCAAACATGTTCACTCCGAGGTGCGGGTGGGACACGATCCTTCCACCGGCTACAGTTGCCGAGCCCGGCTCAAAGCTAAGTGCCTGCAGATACATCCAGAGATGCTCCTTCTCAAAAGAAGTGACCCAGGCCGAACTCATCTTCGCGGTAGGCAGGGCCCGGCAAAGGAAAGCGCAGTCTCCAACGACTGAGAGGGCCCCTTAGGCTTTTTCCCTACGGGCATCCTGAGATGGTAGCAGCCCCTCCATTGCCACCACCTGATCCTCTTGCCCGGAACCATTTCGCCTCACATGCCTCAAGTGGCCTGAGACTCTAAAGTCTCAGGGAATTAGAGCCTCTAACGGTAGTACTGCACAGCGGCCAAAGAGAACTCATCACCCCTTGTATGTTACTTGTGCTTTCTCTTGTTGCTTTTACTATTTTTTCTTTGTCTTTAATTTTTGTCAATTTGATTAACATGTGTCTCGGCCTGTTGCTACTTGGGTTTATCCTGCATGGGACGCTATGCTTTCGAGACTGAATGTTTCCTCTCCCACGTTAGGGAAGTTTTTGGCTGTCATCTCTTCAAATAATTTCTTGGACCTTTCTCTTTCTCTTTTCCTTCTGGGACCCCTATAATGTGAATTTATTGCATTTAATGCTGCCCCAGAGGTCTCTGGTACTGCTCACTTACCCATTCTTCTGCCTCATTTATTCCACTATAGATTCCTTCTACTGTATTTTTCATTCCAGTTATTGTACTGTTCATCTGTGTTTGTTCTTTAAATCTTCTAGGACTTGTTAAACATTTCTTGTGTCTTCTCGATCTGTGCCTCCATTCTTTTTCTAAGATCTTGGATCATCTTTACTCTGAATTATTTTTTGGGAAGATTGCCTAACTCCACTTCACTTACTTGTTCTTCTGGGTTTTTATCTTGTTCCTTCATCTGGAATATGCTCCTCTGCCGTCTCATTTTGTCTGACTTTTCTGTGTTTGCGGTCTCCTTTCCGCAGGCTGCAGGATCGTAGTTTCTCTTACTTCTGGTGTTTGCACCCTTGTGGGTGAGTGTGGGTCAGGGGCTTGTGCAGGTTTCCTGGAGGGAGGGACTGGTGCCTGCCCACTGGTGTGTGGAACTGTGTGTTGTCCCTCTGGTTGACAGGGCCACGTCAAGGGGTGTGTTTAGAAGTGGCTGTGAGCTCAGTACCACTTTAGGCAGCCTGTCTGCTGATGGGTGGGGCTGCGTTCCCCCTTTGCTGGTTGTTTGGCCGGAGGCGTCCCAGCACTGGAGCCTGCAGGCTGGTGGGTGGAGCCAGGTCTCAGTGCCAAAATGGCCACCTCTCGGACAGCTCGTGCCAATCAACATGTTATGGGGCCTCCACCTCCAGTCTCCTTGCCCCCGCTCTGCACCACAGCCAACCCACACCTCCCCAGGAGACCCTCCACACCACACAGGGTGGTCTAGCCCAGGCTCCTGTGGAGTCACTGCTTTGTTCTGGGTCCCAGTGTATGTGAAATCTTGTGTGCACCCTCCAAGAGTGCAGTTTCTATTTCTCCCAGTCCTGTGGAGCTCCTGCACTCAAGCCCTGCTGGCCTTCAGTGCCAAATGCTCTGGAGGCTCCTCCTTCTGATGCCCAGACCCTCAGGCTATGGAGCCTGACCTGGGGCTCAGAACTATCACTACTGTGGGAGAACCTCTAGGGATATAATTATTTTCCAATTTGTGGGTCTCTCACCCAAAGGGTATGGGATTTGATTATATCACGGAAGCGCCCCTCCTACCGACTTGTTGTGGCTTCTTCTTTGTCTTTGGGTGTAAAATATTTTTTTTGGTAGGTTCCAGTGTTTTTTGTTGATGGTTGTTCAGCAGTTAGTTGTGATTTTGGTGTTTTTGTAAGAGGAGGTGAGCTCAAGTTCTTCTACTCCACCATCTTGTCCAGAATTGAGGGGCTACTTTTAGTTTGGATGCTTTCTGCCTCTTTCGTCAGTGTGTACTGGCCATTATCCCCTTGATATGGGGTGCATAGGTGCAGCGGCCCTTGCGTGCTCTCCTGGTATGGCAGGGGCCGGGTCCGCCCCCAACCGTGGGTCTCTCAGTGGCAGCACTGGCCACGCGCCCCCAGGACAGCAGGGGCATCGATTGGCATCTGCTCCTGGGTCTCCCAGTGGTGGCTACGGCCCACGCATTCCCGGGACAGCAGGGGCAGTGATTGGTGCCTGCTCACCCCCCGTGCGTGCTCCCCATACGGCAGGGGCAGCAGCTAGCTTCTGTTCCCAGGCCTCCTAGCTGCGGCAGGGCCCACTCACCCCCAGGACAGTGGGGACAGCAATTGGCGCCTGCTCACAGGTCCCCTAGTTTCGGTAGCGGCCCATGCCCACTTCTGGAGCCCACGATGATGGTGACAGCTCATGCCCACCCCAAGAGCTCATATAGTTGGTGTTCTGTTGCCTGAGAGCATGCACACAGGGAAAGTAGCTCCTATGGCAATCCCACCCCTGTCCTCGTGCACCCCCCAGTAATGGTGCCTTGCCCCTCTGGCACGCCCAGGTTCTTCCAAGTACACCCTCAGTTGCCACAGTCCAGCCTCTTCAGGCTGTCTCCCCACAGGCAACGCTGTTCCTCTCCCTGGGTCTGACCTCTGAAGCCCAAGCTTCAGCACGCAGCCCCCGCCCATACCAGTGGATGAGCATCTCAGGCTGGGGAGCACAGGGTGGCAGTAGGTTACTCGGTTTTGCCTTCCGCAGACTGGTTGCTGCACTCTCCTCAGAGGCTCTGAAGCTCCCCCTCCAGGCTGATCTCCCTGCCGGTGAGGGGACTTCCTAGGGTGCGAGAACCTTTCCTCCTTCACAACTCCCTCCCTGGGGCACAGGTCCCATCCCGACTCCTTTTTCTTCTTCTTTTTTCTTTTCTCCTACCTGGCTATGTGGAGGTTTTCTTGCCCTTTCGGAAGTCTGAGGTCTTCTGCCAGTGTTCAGTAGATGTTCTGTGCAAATTGTTCCACTTGAAGATGTGTTTTGGATGTGTTTGTGGAAGGAGGTGAGCTCCACATCCTACTCCTCAGGCATCTTGATTCCTCCTCATAATGCATATAATTTGTACAGAAATTTCTGCTATTAGTCCAGAAAGTTTTTCATTTAACGTTGCTTACATTTTAAAGATAACTGCAGTCAGAATAATAGGTTAAAATGTGAGCTTTTATAAATAGAACAAAAATTACTGTTTGTATATTTATTGCCTTTCCCTTTCCCAAGGCCACTAAAGAGATTCCACTTTGTTTCTTCCCTGCACTTGACTTCTGAAAGGCTTTAGCAGGAAGCAATTTTGGGATTCTACGAGGGCGGGTGGGGAGGGAAAAAAGGGTGAGGGAGGAATTTTTCTGGGGGCTTTATGGAGTGGGAATCTGGGAAAGCCTGGGTGTGAGGGAGTACATGAGAGAAGAAAGAAGGATTTTTAAAAGTATTGTTCAAGAAATGACAATAAAGAACTTCAGTTATTTCGAAATTAGTCTTTGACTGTCATCGGGTTCCTCTGGCCACAACACAGCTTGGGATGAGAGAAAATAGGTGAATGATTTAATAAGACTGGGAACATCAAAAGATTTATATCAGTGATTGAGATGGGAGTCTGGGGACAGAGAGCACAAGCTAATATGGAAGTGGAAGGTGTTGCTACATTGATTGCTGTTCCTTTCAGTTATTGTCAATCAAGATTTGTTTATTCTTTTTTTTAAATTTATTTATTTTTTATTTATTTTTGGCTCTGTTGAGTCTTCATTGCTGCACGCGGGCTTTCTCTAGTTGTGGCGATCAGGGGCTGCTCTTCATTGTGGTGTGCAGGCTTCTCACTGCAGTGGCTTCTCTTGTTGCGGAGCATGGGCTCTAGGTGCATGGGCTTCAGTAGTTATGGCACGCAGGCTCAGTAGTTGTGGCTCAGGGGCTCTAGAGTGCAAGCTCAGTAGCTGTGGCACACAGGCTTAGTTGCTCCGCAGCATGTGGGATCTTCCTGAACCAGGGATCGAACCCATGTCCCCTGCATTGGCAGGTGGATTCTTAACTACTGTGCCACCAGGGAAGTCCCTGTTTATTCTTTTAAGGAAAAAATTATGTAGCTGATTTATGACCTACAACTTTTATAATATAAATAACAATTACACTTTTTTTTCTTGGGCACTGAATTTTATGTTGGGTTTGGGGAAGGGAACATAGGAAGGAGAAGTGGAGTAAAATTTCACTCAGTATGTCTTTCCTACATATGAAACAAACTTGGCAAGTCTATATTTTCTCTTTTTGTCCTGTCATCCATCATATTCTGCTCTATAATATTAGCCAAAGTGATAACATTTTCTCTAATTGGAAATGTAGGACATAGTCTGTAAAGTAACTAGACGTCAGATGCGTTCTTCAAGATTTTAATGATATCAATCAACATGGCAGTCGTTTTCTTTCTTTTAACCTTATCTGTTGTTTCAGCTTTCAAAATTAAATTTAGGAAGATACAACAGGTAAAAAGATTCCTAGAAGATTCCTAGAGTAATCCTTGACATAGTAACTGTTAAGAGAATGGTCTTTGATATTATTTATGTATGTAGCATAAACATTACATGCTATTTCTATATATAAATTTCCAAAAGGGGGAAGGGAGAGCAACTTTTATAGACTCACTGATACCTCACATTTTTTTTAAAGAAACATTCCCTTTATTTGACTGGACTGTTTCATTTCATTATCAACATTTCTGAGTTCATCTGGCTTAAAACACGTAGTATTACTTTAGAGAAGAATCGATTGGTCATGTAAGAAAAATGGTTGCTTGGGGCCTTTCAGCAGAACCTACCATGTAAGGCTAATCTTTCATAGATTAGAAAGATGGATCACCAGTGTTCTTGTTTTTATTTCTGTGAACGCAGAAAAAGGAATTGAAAACGTAGAGGTGATAAGGACTAATTAATTTATGCATTTTGTTGGTAATATGATCTTATAATGATAGTTTGTTTTACTATCATTAACACTCAAATTACTTCATGAACAAAATGAAATCTCAAATTTAGTAATTAGGTGAGTTCAGAAACAGGTACACAGCTAATGGTCTTGCAAACTAGAAAAAATCCATTAGTTGGAAATTATCTGTGCATTGTTTTCTTGCAGGGAACAAATCACAAGACAGTGGCATAGCAGAGATGGAAGAACTTCCCGTACCACATAACATCAAAATAAGCAACATTACATGTGACTCATTCAAGATTTCATGGGAAATGGATTCAAAATCAAAAGACCGTATTACACACTATTTCATTGACCTCAATAAGAAAGAGAACAAGAACTCCAATAAATTTAAACACAAGGTAAAATTCTAACACATCCTTATATACATTTGTATCTTAAAACTTCCTAAGTATGAGGACATTTTGAAAGAAGGAATAATGTTCTATTAATTACTAATATGATATATTTGACATTGAGAAGAATAAAAATTATATGTCATTTAAAAGCCCTATTCCTTCAAGAAATTGTGTAAGAAAATGAAATGCCAAATATATGGGTAAAATACATTTTTTTCTGGGGAAGCTGAAATCTTGACTCTCATACAGACATAAAAATTAACATGCGTTAAAGATTTTCTTTAACACATTAATGAGGTAACTGATGAGGTATTACAGCCAATTCAAAGGATGATCCAGAAAAAGACATTTTTATGGATCAGGATATTGAAATAAATGTTTAAGTGGAGGCAGAACTGGTCTGGGGTGGGAGAAGAGCAAGGGCAGGCGAGGAGGGTTTTACTTCCACTGGGCAAAATTCACTTGCATGTACTTAGACAAGAATAACTGAATTGTTATCAGTTGTCTACAAATTACAGAGTTGTAAAATAGATTCCACAAAATCAGAAGATAGCCAGAAGAGTGTGCTGTAAACAATTCATAGTTTTCCACTGAAGCACACATTGTTCCCTATAATTACTGCCAAATGAAGAATGTGAGGGCAGCTTATGAACTGTAGAATATTTGTTAAAATACTGAAGGGCTGAAAATTGCTTTATGTGGTCAATTTTATTTTATGGTTTGAGAATAAAAATTAACCTTTAGGTGTTTTAGACATGTAACAATTCTCTGATATTTATTCTCTTACCTGTCTGCTTATCACATATCTTTTCTGATACATACCTCCCTTCAGAAGTAGCTGTAGAGAGGATAATAGTTATCTGGCTTAAGAATTCTTTCTTATGTTTCAGTATTTTCACTGATATGAAACTGATCTTATTTTAATAGTGATACTAAATTTTAACTTGGCAAATCTTTTGGAAGAATTGTCTTATCTTGTCTGGAAATTATGCATTTTACTAGATGTGTAATCACACATACTAATGGTAAGTGAGGCTTATACACACAGATAAGTGTGATAGAGAGAACAAGATTGATGTCATTATTTTCCCATGTTCCAATTTTAATTATTCCTTCTAGTGTTGGATATCCTCTTTGCTGACATTTGCTTTCTTAAATTAGCTTTGAAATATTTAGTATTAAATGGTGAGGAGTCAAGATTTGACCCCCTTTCTTCATTCCACACTTAGAATACCATATCTTTGGAAATATAGTGAATACTCAACTAGCAGGTTTATTTACCTTATTAATCATTGTTTAAAAATACCTAAACTTTTCTGTGACACATAGGCTCCATACTTGAATACAAGTAAAGCAAATGTTACCTCATTTGTATGTAAAACTGAATCATTTAAAAATATTTATTTAAAAAACATTCTGTCCCTTCACATATAAAATATTTAGTAATGGGCTACTCTGATAAAATTATTGTGTAGTATATATTAAACAAATAAAATATTTTAAAATGCTAAATCTGTTAAATTTTTATTTCATGTTTCTGTTTTTGTATTGTTTTATCATTTAGGTTTAGAATATTGCATTTTAAGGAGCATATTAAGGAGTGTACAGAGAATAACATTATACTAGAAATCAAGTAAACAAATCCAAGTACATTTATGTCATTAGCTTAGCTGTATGATCTTGGCATGTCTCTTGATCAAATTGGGCCTTAATTTTTACATCTGAAGAATAAGAGATTTGAATATAGTAATTGCTAAATATCTTTAAAAAGGAAACTTGTGTCATTAGCCAGGAATTTAATAAGTTACTCCACATTGTTTACAATTGATTCAAGTTATACTACTAAATTAATTCATTTCCTTCCTCCCTCCCTTCCTTCCTTTCTTTCTACTTTTCTTTCTTCCTTTCTTAGGATGTTCCAACAAAACTGGTGGCAAAAGCTGTTCCCTTGCCGATGACTGTCCGTGGACACTGGTTTTTGAGCCCAAGAACTGAGTATACAGTAGCAGTGCAGACCGCCTCAAAACAAGTTGATGGTGATTACGTTGTGTCTGAATGGAGTGAAATTATAGAATTCTGCACAGCAGGTAAGAGAACTGGGTACAAATACAGGGGAAAAAAAAACACCTTATTTAATAGTTCCTGGAAAACTAATTATAGAAAATACATTCTTTTTTATAATTATGAAGTGATACGTATTGCATTGGTCGTTTTTGCATTGCTAGTAGCATCGTGTGACAGAACAAATTGATTAGAAGGAGCGGAGGTTCTCAGCAAAAACTGGGTAATGGCATAAAATTACTTCTGTGCTACATGCACAGTCTGATTTTTCAAAGTAAAGGCTTTGCAAATAAAAATTGATGCAGTATAAAAATATACTCAGCATATTTTGAGATTCATTCTGAGAGAGAGAGAGCTTTTTCCTTCCTCTTTTTTTTTTTTCATTTCTTTTTTTTTTTTTTTTTAAATTGGTATTTTAAACTACTGCCTAGGGTTGCAGCTAGATCTGTTTGGATAGCAGCTTCCATCCCTCACTCTTCTTTTTTTTTTTTTAGAAATTCACGTTCTTTTATTTATTTATTTATTTATTTATGACTGTGTTGAGTCTTCGTTTCTGTGCGAGGGCTTTCTCTAGTTGCGGCAAGTGGGGACCACTCTTCATCACGGTGCGCGGGCCTCTCACCATCGCGGCCTCTCTTGTTGCGGAGCACAGGCTCCAGACGCACAGGCTCAGTAATTGTGGCTCACGGGCCCAGTTGCTCCGTGGCATGTGGGATCTTCCCAGACCAGGGCTCGAACCCGTGTCCCCTGCATTGGCAGGCAGATTCTCAACCACTGCGCCACCCGGGAAGCCCTTTTTCATTTCTTACTTTCACAGTCTTGAAAGAAAAAAGCCAGGAACATCATTCTCTAATTTAAGGGGATGGAGGCAGATTGCAATGACTTTACCTAGCAGATATGTTACTGGATTTTTCACTTGAATGCTGATAATCTATCTCTAAACTAGTGTCATGTGAGAGAGAGAGAGAGTGTTTGTGTGTGTGTGTGTGTCTTTGCATCATTAGAAAGTACTGCCTAGGTTCCTTAAAAAACTAAAAATAGAACTACCATACGACCCAGCAATCCCACTACTGGGCATATACCCTGAGAAAACCATAATTCAAAAAGAGTCATGTACCGCAATGTTCATTGCAGCTCTGTTTACAATAGCCAGGACATGGAAGCAACCTAAGTGTCCAGCGACAGATGAATGGAAAAAGAAGATGTGGCACATATATAGAATGGAATATTACTCAGCCATAAAAAGAAACGAAATTGAATTATTTGTAGGGAGGTGGATGGACCTAGAGTCTGTCATACAGAGTGAAGTAAGTCAGAAAGAGAAAAACAAATACCATATGCTAACACATATATATGGAATCTAAAAAAAAAAATTGCTTCTGAAGAACCTAGGGGCAGGACAGGAATAAAGACGCAGACGTAGAGAATGGACTTGAGGACACGGTGAGGGGGAAGGGTAAGCTGGACGAAGTGAGAGAGTGGCATGGACATATATACACTACCAAATGTAAAATCGATAGCTAATGGGAAGCAGCTGCATATCACAGGGAGATCAGCTCCATGCTTTGTGACCACCTAGAGGGGTGGGATAGGGAGGGTGGGAGGGAGACGCAAGAGGGAGGAGATATGAGGATATATGTATATGTATAGCTGCTTCCACTTTGTTATAAAGCAGAAACTAACACACCATTGTAAAGCAATCATACTCCAATAAAGATGTTAAAAAAAAAAAAAGTACCTCATAGCCATTTGGCATTGGGATATCTGATGTAGAAAGCCCATCCCCTTTGATCTTGAACTGTACCTTCATAGCCCACTGGGTTGTAAATGTTACCATTCATCTTATGCATTTATCTATTTTTTAAATTCATTCACTCAAGAAACAAACATTTATCGAGCACTTAAATAGGTGGTGAAGGGCACAAAGATATCTCTACCTGAACACATCTGTCATCCACTCTTTTTGTCTCTTAGAGAGAGAGGCTGTTTCAACACACAGGAGCTTGTAGGAAAAGTCATAAAAACAGTTTGCCTCACCTATTGCAGGTTGCCTAGCAACTTTCCCCAGCTGAGGCATCCTTCAGATAAATCAGCTGTTTTTTTCCCATAGCCTCACACTAGATTTATTTCAGACTCAGGATGTGCTTAGCTACTGCTTTATCTCAATATCTTCTGTTTTCTTCTTAATTTCAAACTCAGTATAAAACTTCTCATGTGGATATGTAGAACAGATGAGAGTTTAATTCTAAGTTACTGTGAATTTATCTTCAAACCCCTTTTGTTTATTCTATGAGGAAGTTGCTAAGGATTGCAACATTCTTTATTGCTAAGGATCTCAGTGTATTAGAGCAAGGAAAATAGTATCTCTCTGGTACTATATTTCTTCCTAAGATGTCACTGATTATAAGATCCACCATTTTATGTATTGCTAAGAAAAAATTAAACTGCCAATTAAACTATGAACTCTTTTCTTATCACATTTATTGTCAGACTCATGCCAGAGATGCTAAAATGTGAAAAAAATACATTTTATAATAGATGAAATATGGTATATATCATAGTCCAGTAATCAGTAATTAAATAGTTAAAGATTTCAATGCTGTATTAATAGTGTGTAAAGAATTCTCATGTTTACCTGTATTTGGTGTGTCACATTAGAATTAATATATCCCCTCAACTTTTTTCCTGAATTAAAATTCCTCTTTGGAATCTACCTTATGTTTCACATCTTTCCATTTACTTTTATTGCATCCTACCAGAGAGGTAGACACAGTAAAAGACATGGTATCTTTTGACATTATTTTAATACGTGCTATTTTCCATAGGACAGCACCAAACAGCATCATAGTATTTGTTCATTTTTTAAAAAAAGAGCTATTATTTACCTGCTAAAACCCCATTTGACATTAGGGAAAGGCATGAAATAGTATTTTTTCTTTAGCTTAAGGAAGACCTTTGGCATTTTCAGTTCAGAAATATCCATTTATCTAGATGCACACATTCACTTTTTTCTATAATCTATATAACTCCATGAGTACATGTTTTATTTCTATGTATATAAAGAAAAACCTTTTTGTCTTCTTTCTTTCCTTTAGATTGATCTCCCTATTGCTCTTTTATTCAAATACATCCCATAATTCTTCTAAGGAATTTATGGGGTAAATAATAAGGAAAATGCCAGCTTATTTTAAATGTTCCACAATATTTTTCTATAAATTATTTTGCATTTTTATTTTTATGAGTAAAATCTAAGGGGAACTTAGGCTGCTCAAAGCTTGTTGTTTCAGTTTATTAAAATAATTCAGAGCCTGTTTCACCTAAGCTTTATCAATAACATTGACTCTGTAAATTTTGAGAAAGCTATTTTATATATATTGTCTTTTAATCTAGACATCTAATTCACCCAAAATTTATTGAGCACATATTGTATGCTATGCACTGTGCAAAGTATTGGAAATAAAACAGAATGCCACTGACTACTTCTAGGCTAATCCATGACAGAGATGAAACCCCATAATAAGTCATAGTTGTCTATATATTTACTTCTTCCCTTAGACTGTGAATTCTTTGAGAGAAAGAAGAATAATTTTTTTTATCTTTTAACCTGATCATTTAATTTTGCATGATGCCTTGTACATCATGTTTTGATCTAAATAAATATTTGTTGAACCACTGAAGCAGTTAGTATAAACAAACTATGCTGCCATGAGTAGTTCAACTAGGTTGCTTTTGTTTGAAAAGTCTTAAAATCTTTGTAGACCAAAATTTTTGCTTAGATTCTAGTACAGGAGTTTGGCAACAATCCTCAATTTTCAAAACAAAAAGTTGGTGAAAAGATCAGATTACTTTGAGAGATGCTTTAAACTTTCACGAGTCTTGTGTACTCAAAAACTACCAGCTAGGAGCCAGAGACCTAGTCTCTAAGTTACTAGCTTTATGAACATTTGGCAAATCATTAAACTGTGACAGGCCTCAATCTCTGCATCAATAAAATGGTCATACTTAATCTACCTTGCCAACCTCATAGATTTAGGGAGTAAATTAAATGAACATTATTATTATTACTCCTTTAAATTCTATTTGCTATTGCTTGCAGCTTACAAGCTTCTTTTATTTGATTCATCAGCTGATTGAAGAAAGGCTACTATGGTGCTGATTGACATTACTCGGGTTATGCAGAGGCTGTATTCCTTATTTAACATTTTGGTTTCAGGATCTTTAATTTCAACGAGTGAAAAAAATGCAACGGTATTCATAAAAGCAACCGTAAACTGTAACAAAAATATTTTTGTAGAAAGAAAAAATGTGCCACACAACGACAATGAATGTTTTCTTTTTTAAGTGCAGTTTCCTATTCACTAAGATGAATTTCCTAAAAGTAAATTTTAATAATCTACAATTTATTAAGCATGTAGTTGATACTTTTGATAATGTATTTTTAATAACAGACTGCTTTTTGTTATTTTCAGACTATTCAAAAGTTCATCTAACACAACTGTTGGAGAAGGCCGAAGTGATTGCAGGACGGATGCTTAAATTTTCTGTTTTTTATCGTAACCAGCACAAAGAATATTTTGACTATATTCGGTAAGAATCAAAAAATATATATACTGATTTGCTTTACTAAGTGCCATTCCAAATTCTAGGCTCAGGTTTCTCTTGAGTCTGCTTCTGTGAAATAGCAATTTTTAGTTTTCTCCTCAAAATAATTATACTGTGACTTTATTTCCCAGAAAAATTAAGTAGAAAAAATCAGATCATGGGATTTTTTTCCACTTCACTTAGATTCCTTTTCGTGATCGCTTGTAATACCACTGCCTGTCTATTTGAGTGGAAGATCTTGAACCTCCAGGGTTAAGGTTGATGAGCTTGGCTTGTACAGATACACGCTCCTCTAATTCCCAGTAACCCAGTACCTTCTGTCTCATACCAACTACTAAATTTTCTCCTCCTCCTGTGGGTCATTGAAAATGAGAGAATAAAAGGGTGACTGGTTCATGAAACATGGTGAGTCACGTGGGATTTTCGGGCTTCTGCCTACGTAGAAATCTCTCAGCCATTATCTTGGGTTAATTATTCATGAGGAAAATCTCCTTTGTTTACCTTTGAATTCTAGTGTTCAGTAGTATTTCTAAGATATCCTATGTTTGTCCCTGAAAGCAGTTTCCAAGAATTCAAAAGAATTCCATGTCACAAGTAGTATAGCCCTTTCATATTTGTAGAAGAAAATTTCAAGAGAGTAAATAGGCAGATGTGTGTTTTAAAGTGAGACTGAAGCTTTTAAATTGATATAGGTTCTAAAACTTTTACACAGCAATCCCTATAATTTGTCATTTTAAAAGCCTTGATCTCACTTTGTAAACTCTAAAGTATTCTTGACAGGATTTTATGTGAAAAAAAAATTAGGAAGTTCTGTTGTGGTTTTTTTGTTTGTTTCATAACTCTCCAGTTTTTCTTAAATCAAGATCATGGTTACAGATCTAAATAAACTCCAAGCTGTGGAAAATGCAAAGAGAATCAAAGAGAGAAAGGTGAATTTAGGCATGTGTGTTCTTCAAATTAAGTACTTTGCAATATCATGTATTTTGATATATTTTGATCGTGAAAACTATTCCTGCCTTATGTTTGAATATCCTATAAATACAGAGTTCAGTCCATAATTCCCTTTGCTGGCAAATTATTTACCCTTGAGTCTATATAATTCATAGTAGATGCCATTCACTAAATTAAGTGAATATGAGCTGAGAGAACACAAATTATTATACTTGTCAATTGTTGAATGGGAATGACCATATATGACTTAACAAAAAAGGTACTTTTTTATATTTGTTAAGGGTAAAATTAGAAATAAAAAAGATCCACAGTTGCAATTTTGTTTAATAATAAATACATCAATAGAATAAATAAATACATATTTGGTACTAGGTTTAGATTCCCGGAACATTGCCAGTGTCTATTTTAGGTGGCCACTGGAGGTCACTATTTCTCTGATTTTTCTCTGTCCTTTGGGTGGGAATTGACCTGTTTTCAGGTCCTTAGATACTCTAGAATTTGCTCCATCTGTCTTCAAAAATTCTTCCAAGAAGAAAAAAGATAAAGACGGGGAGCATGGAAAATGGAAAAAAATTATTGTATATATTGTATGATTGATTCTAATATACTAGTATAAAAGATGTATTTACTAACAAGGAAATTTACCTTTGTTGGATTTTCAATGATAGTTGTAAAATCCATGTAAATTATATTTTGATGCAGTATATATACATATACTGCAGTATATATACATAAAAATATATACTTGCCAAGGCATGGGTACAGTTTTTCAACATTGCTTTTTTAAAAAGCTCTATTAACTGAAGCCATCTTAGCATCAGTGGATCTTGATTTTCTTTAAATCTTCTAGGATTTGTTAAACATTTCTTGTGTCTTCTTGATCTGTGCCTCCATTCTTTTTCTAAGATATTGGATCATCTTCACTCTGAATTATTTTTTGGGAAGATTGCCTAACTCCACTTCACTTACTTGTTCTTCTGGGTTTTTATCTTGTTCCTTCATCTGGAATATGCTCCTCTGCCGTCTCATTTTGTCTGACTTTTCTGTGTTTGCGGTCTCCTTTCCGCAGGCTGCAGGATCGTAGTTTCTCTTACTTCTGGTGTTTGCACCCTTGTGGGTGAGTGTGGGTCAGGGGCTTGTGCAGGTTTCCTGGAGGGAGGGACTGGTGCCTGCCCACTGGTGTGTGGAACTGTGTGTTGTCCCTCTGGTTGACAGGGCCACGTCAAGGGGTGTGTTTAGAAGTGGCTGTGAGCTCAGTACCACTTTAGGCAGCCTGTCTGCTGATGGGTGGGGCTGCGTTCCCCCTTTGCTGGTTGTTTGGCCGGAGGCGTCCCAGCACTGGAGCCTGCAGGCTGGTGGGTGGAGCCAGGTCTCAGTGCCAAAATGGCCACCTCTCGGACAGCTCGTGCCAATCAATATGTTATGGGGCCTCCACCTCCAGTCTCCTTGCCCCCGCTCTGCACCACAGCCAACCCACACCTCCCCAGGAGACCCTCCACACCACACAGGGTGGTCTAGCCCAGGCTCCTGTGGAGTCACTGCTTTGTTCTGGGTCCCAGTGTACATGAAATCTTGTGTGCACCCTCCAAGAGTGCAGTTTCTATTTCTCCCAGTCCTGTGGAGCTCCTGCACTCAAGCCCTGCTGGCCTTCAAAGCCAAATGCTCTGGAGGCTCCTCCTTCTGATGCCAGACCCTCAGGCTATGGAGCCTGACCTGGGGCTCAGAACTATCACTACTGTGGGAGAACCTCTAGGGATATAATTATTTTCCAATTTGTGGGTCTCTCACCCAAAGGGTATGGGATTTGATTATATCACGGAAGCGCCCCTCCTACCGACTCGCTGTGGCTTCTTCTTTGTCTTTGGGTGTAAAATATTTTTTTCATCTTTTCCAGTTATATGCCCAGAAGTGGGATTGCTGGATCATATGCTAACTCTATTTTTAGTTTTTTAAGGAACCTCCATACTGTTCTCCATAGTGGCTGTACCAATTTACATTCCCACCAACAGAGTAGAAGGGTTCTCTTTTCTCCACACCCTCACCACCATTTATTGTTTATAGACATTTTGATGATGGCCATTCTGACTGGTGTGAGGTGATATCTCATTGTAGTTTTGTTTTGCATTTCTCTGATAATTAGTGACTTGAGCATATGCTCATGTGTCTATTGGCCATCTGTATGCTTCTTTGGAGAAATGTCTATTTAGATCTTCTGCCTATTTTTTGATTGGGTTGTTTGTTTTTTATTGTTGAGTTGTATGAGCTGTTTGTATATTTTGGAAATTAAGCCCTTGTCAGTCGCATTGTTTGCAAATATTTTTTCCCACTCTGTAGGTTGTCTTTTCATTTTGTTTTTGGTTTCCTTTGCTGTGCAAAAGCTTATAAGTTTGATTAGGTCCCATTTGTTTATCTTTGCTTTTATTTCTATTGCCTTGGGAGACTGACATAGGAAAAGCACTGGTACAATTTACATCAGAGAATGTTTTGCCTATGATCTGTTCTAGGAGTTTTATGGTGTCCTGTCTTATATTTAAGTCTTTAAGCCACTTTGCATTTATTTTTGTGTATGGTGTGAGGCAGTGTTCTAACTTCATTGATTTACATGAGCCTGTCGAGCTTTCCCAGCGCCACTTGCTGAAGAGACTCTTTTCTCCATTATGTATTCTTGCCTCCTGTGTCAAAGATTAATTGACCGTAGGTGTGTGGGTTTATTTCTGGGGTCTCTATTCTCTTCCATTGATCCATATGTCTGTTTTTGTGCCAATACCATGCTGTTCTGATTACTGTAGCTTTGTAGTATTGTCTGAAGTGTGGGAGGGTTATGCCTCCAGCTTTGTTCTTTTTCCTCAGGATTGCTTTGGTAATTCTGGGTCTTTTATGGTTCCATATAAATTTTAGGATTATTTGTTCTAGTTCTGTGAAAAATGTCATGGGTAATTTGATAGGGATCGCATTAAATCTGTAGATGGCTATGGATAGTATGGCCATTTTAACAATATTAATTCTTCCAATCCAAGAGCATGGGATACCCGTCCGTTTCTCTTACTGTGTCTCCCATTAGTATAACTGAAATGAAAGGGACCAAGGAACAGGAAGAACTGGATGATACAGTCCTAGCCCACAGTGGAAGGTGAGAAGGGTAGAGAATAGATATGAGAGTGGGGTAAAGGGAGATAACCAGCTCTATTCTAAGGAAAACGCAGGCAAGAGGACCTGATTAGTGAACTGTGTCTGGGTAAAAAAAAACTAAAGCAAAAAAAGAAACAAGATGCTTTTGTACCAATGTACATGGACAACATTCATTTTAGATCTAAATTCTGGCATACTTTAAAGAAACATTCAACATATTTAACCAGTGTTGTTAATCCAGTTTTCTCTTCACCAAGCCACTTCTAAAATCCAGTAGGCATATAATGGATGTGATTTCAGCCAGAAGATTTCTAATTTCACTTTGGTTTTCCTGGTCAGGAAATTTATTATGTAAAAGACCTCTGAGGTTTGTAGCAGAGCATCCTTACCTTAGGGTCAAGGCTAAAATTTAGCCTTCTATAGGAAATGTTAAAAGACGCATTCTCCTTGATCTGATGGTAGGATGGATGAGCACTCAGGCTTTTAATAGTAGACAGTTGACCTTTAGGCCTATCACCATTAAACTCTGTAAATCAGTAGCTTTACCACTGTCGTACCAAGCAGTGACCATTTATTTTCTCTTGCAGAGAACATCATGGGAATGCTATGCAGCCCTCTGTCAAGGATAACAGTGGTAGCCATGGCTCTCCTATCAGTGGAAAATTAGAAGGCATCTTCTTCAGCTGCAGCACTGAATTCAATACTGGGAAGCCACCCCAGGATTCACCTTATGGAAGATACAGGTTTGAGATTGCAGCAGAAAAACTTTTTAACCCCAATACTAACTTATACTTTGGGGACTTCTACTGTATGTACACTGCTTATCATTATGTGATTCTTGTCATTGCCCCTGTGGGATCACCAGGAGATGAATTTTGTAAGCAGCGCCTTCCTCAGCTAAATTCCAAGGATAATAAATTTTTGACCTGCAGAGAAGAAGATGGGATGCTGGTTTTCCACCATGCCCAGGATGTCATTTTAGAAGTCATTTACACTGACCCTGTGGATCTTTCTCTAGGCACTGTGGCAGAAATCACTGGTCATCAGCTCATGAGTTTATCTACTGCAAATGCAAAGAAAGATCCCAGCTGCAAAACCTGTAATATTAGTGTTGGACGTTAATGCCCACTTTTCTTATTCTTAGTCCCCTTTCTTCCCTTAGGAGCATTGATCCTCTGTTGTCCATTTTCATCACCAGATGTTTTCCACTGAAGCATGCACATGCCGCTCTCACCAAAAGCAAACTGCCACTTACCAAATTTCATTCAGAGCTGTTTTAGTGTTTCCTATTCCCTACCCTTCCCCCTCCTTTCAATGCTGAAATATCCTAAGTTGTCCTTCTGACACTCTGTTGCCTAGATGCTGCAATGTTTTAATTTTTCCTTTATGCCAAACATAACCAATTATATAAACTGCTTTAGCAAAGTACAAAATAATGGAAAATAATGGCTTATAAATGGTGTTTAAATATGCACTCATTTTAATCTACTGAGCAAATATTGGGATTATTCCAAACCGCATGAAAGGGTGTAATTGCAGCATGAGTTAAATCTTGAAGCCTAGAATTGTCAGCACTTCCAACTTGTTGTTTGACAGTGTTATTTATGTTATTTATATTAGCTAACAGGAAACAACTACTGTGTTTCAACATAATAAATAGAAAAATATTTTATTTGTATTGTATAAAATATTTACAATCTTATAGAATATATAGAGTTACATTTTAACAGCAATTGTATACATGTCACGAAACCATTTTCCCTTATCAAAGATGTAGTTTGTAAACCTCAAATAGTTGTGTATCTATCTGTTCTGTTACAAGTAGATGCCTTTAATTAAACAAATTTATGAAGGACATTATGCTGATTTATAAAATATCAGGTAAATACAGAGAAAACAATAAGCCTCTGAAATAGTCTGCTTCAGAAATAGTCAATATTCTTCCCATCCAAACTATGTGAAAGTGTGAATTTGTTCAACATCATGCTTAAACATTACAGAAAAGAGAAATATAAACATGGTTGGTACAAGAGAAAATGTGGACCTTTTACTTATTTTTACAAAAGCAAAAGTAATAAACAGGTGGTTGGTTTAGTACAAAATAACAAAACTGCACACGCTAAAGTGGATGAAGCAAATAAAATATCCTGGCTTCTTTCCCAAGGTGTTGTAGCAACAATTTCTAAACCTTTCATTTTATACAGAATGGAGAACAACTATATAGTTCATGGGAAAGTTTTTTGACTTCACAAAGTATAGACCTTGGAACATTAAAAAAAAAATTTCCAATGGAAAAATAGTTATATAATCTTATAGTAAACAAAGATTAGCAATCATAACTATGATCACATTAGATTATATACTAGACACATCTATCCAAAATACCTATTTTCAAATTTTAATACAATATTTTATTTTAATATAAACATCTGTTATATAGACAAAGATAATTCACAAAGTACATGCTATCAGAATGAACTTTGGTAATCAGAAATCTAAAATTTTAAGTAACAGATAAAATAATGTGCTATTTTTATATAGAAATAAAAAATTATCAGTGACACATTCTAGTATATTTTAGGGTGCTGAAAGCCTAGCAAATTTAAGGAACAAGGTAGTAGATTTTTTTTTTAATCACTTAAAAATCTATTAGAAGTCTCAAATAAATTACATTCTTACTAGCTGTATTCCTTCCTACATAAAATAAAGTTTCTTTTCTTCCTCTTACTGACTTTTTAAAATTATGCTCTTTTCCATATGTCAATATAAGTAATCTTTGGACACTAAGTAGACTTTCTTAACCAGTAGCCCATTTAAACAGGTGGATGCTTTGTGTTATTTAGATTTGATAAAATAGATGCTTTCTGAAATAATTATATTGACTGTGCATTTTCTCCCTGGCATGGAGAAGGCTGAATTTTATCTTCTAATTATACTGTTCCTTGTTGTATCTCCTGCCTTTTTAATCCCTTCCACTCATTTATAATTACACTTGCCATCCATTCTTAAAAACAGCTAATACACTAAAGTGCTTCAATTTTCATCTGTCATAACTACTTAGCAAGAACGGCAGAGGAAAATAAACTTGACTTATCTTGGGTCAAAGTGATCACAAACATTTCCTGAACCTCAAATAGTTTTGGCCACATCTTGCTTGCTGATGAGGACCTCTAATAGTCTCAGTTTGGCTTTTATATGCTTGTATTCATAGTACTCATCTGCCATTGGTATCCTATCTTCCTTTTGTGGACTTCTGCAAAAGAGAAAATATCGTCCATTAGTTAATAATGAACCAAGTCATTAAAAATCCTTTTCTAACTCTTACATGAGAAAAGTACAGGGTAGCAGTTTCCACTTGATTTTTTCATCATGTCTTTTTTTCCCTTCCCTTTTACCTTCATTCACTCCTTCTTCCACGTGTTACTACGTTTCAGTATAACAGTACTCTGAGAAGTTAAATATTCTAAGTGTTTTGCAAATATATCCAGTGCATAAACATATAACGTTGGGGCAAGTGAAAAGTTCCGAGGGAAATAAACAAAAACCAGAACCCTCAAGGCATTCTTACCTAGTCATTCTCCCATGATCCATGCCTGTGTAGAATGTTCAGCCCTTACAGTGATAGTTGTATTTTAAAATATCAACCTAAAGATACTACAGAAATTACATTAACAGAAATAACTTATAAATTTATGGTAATAGGAGAAGAAACTTAAGTAATTACCTTACAAACATGGAATATTTCTAAGTTTTCCTGTAATTATAATACCTAACTCTGCTAATGTATAGTAGAATCAGAGTTTTTTTAAGGACTCTGAGTCTAAATTCCAGTGGTTCTCTTTGCACACTAATTGTACTAAGACTAGGCATATGATGATGCACATATTTTTATACATATGCCTTCTAACTACCAGATGTTCTTGACACTTATTTTGAAGAATAATTGGATAGCATCTGGAGTTAAAACCATTGCCTTCCCAGAAAAATACATTGCCAGGATATGTTTTCTAAAGGAAAGTAGTTACTTCAGGATCTCAGAAGGGTCTTTCCTCCTTTGTTAATAAAGATGGCCAATTGCCTTTAAAATATTTCCACCCATGACTTTGAAATACAAGGGGTGGGTACACAGGTGAAGTCACCACAATTCCCACTGAATATAAATACAGATACTCTCCAATATTAGTATGGCTGAAAACACTTAATATTTTACCTATACCCCTTCTCTTTTCCCAGTACTGATAAAGATATATTTATATTACTTCCAAATAAAAGAACAGCTAATCTATAAAGATCCCCTACGAATGTAGTTACCTACTTGTGTTGTAACACTACATATACTGCCCTGAAATTTCTAGTTCAGGACTCAGAACAGCACACAAATCTTTAGACAGGGTTCCTCTTCAATGTTGTCTCAATTATTTAACGTAACTGCCTTGCCTCCCTTCAATATTCTGAGCCAAACTTATCATAACTGGGTGTCTAAATACCACCTTAATTTGTGTAAACATATCTAAGTGAAGAAATGTTCTCATTTATAGGGAAATACTATAAGCCATTATGCAATTGTCCCTGGTCCTGCATACTCCGTTTTGGCTAATAAACAAGAGTTCATTGGCCAGAGTGAAAATTTTTGCTAAGTATTTCCTTAAGCAGTTTTCTCATTATATAAAACATACTAAAGTGTTTAGCACCATTCCTGGCTCATAACTGTTAATGTCAGATCTAGATAATTATGCTTCTCACATGGTGAATGTTACCAAGAACACTTATAGTACCTTAAAATTTTTAGTAATCCATTTGCATGGTTATTTTAGCTATTTACAGTTAACGCTTCCCAATGAAATGTTTTAGGAAAACAAGATCCATATTTCCTAGCCATTCAACTATTTGATTTTACTTGTAATATAGCACTACTTCTGCATTTAGTTTAAGTGTATTACCACAAGAGGGCATATAACCTCAATCAAGTATTAGGCATATCTGAAGTGAGTTTAGGACTCACTGGTGCATTAGAATACTATACACATAACATAACTAACTTCCCTGTATGTCAAAGGCATGCCAAGTACCAGTGCAGACCCATTTGGCAGGACTAGTAACACACTGGAAAGTTCTCAAACTCTTTAAAGTAAATTTCTGGGTTCAGATAGGTTAAAAAAAAAAAATGTAAAAGTTGTATGGAAATTTTGTAAAGGAAAAAATGGAAATGGAAAAAGAAAACAAGAAATTATGTTTTATATTCTAAATTTAACAACCGTGTAACATTTCTCACTAGATAATATCAGCAGAAAGGTAAGTAACTTGGACTGTTATAACAGTCAACTTGAAGATTCCACTAGAAAACTAGGTGGATTACATCTGTACTTGCTAAATGCAAGAAGTTTGAGAGGTCCAGTCCTAGCGAACAGCCCTGGAGGACTGAAATAGAAAGTTACTGACTAAGAGGTGAGTAGACCAAACTTGCAGGATGCTGTTAGAAAATAGTCTCTTCTCCATCAGGGCAGCCCTCAGGCTGCTGAAATCAAAGCAATTCAAGAAAGGCAGATACCTAGATGGAGAAGAATACTGAGGAGCCAGTGTATCACTGACTCCTACCTCTGCCACCCTAATAACTCTGCGACTTTGGGAAAGTTACACCCTTTAAAATCTTTTTAAAGACTGACGTCCCACACGACAACTATAGCTTCCCAAAGTATCCCAGGAACTCTAATTATTTCCTCTTACAACTGTGGAAACAGGCTCAGGATAGCTAATGGGCTTGTCTCTGTCTCTTCCAG
This sequence comes from Balaenoptera musculus, assembly GCF_009873245.2. Lineage (NCBI taxonomy): Eukaryota > Metazoa > Chordata > Mammalia > Artiodactyla > Balaenopteridae > Balaenoptera > Balaenoptera musculus. Next base: position 74,065,104 of record NC_045800.1, on the reverse strand, counting down.
AAGTAGATTAATAATCCTTTTCTCATGATTTTATATATATGCATATATATAATTTTGTTCACAATACACCAAAATTTAGACGCAACTAATGGAGTGCATAGTGAGACTGGGTTGACACAGAAAAAGAGAGGATATAGCTAAACATTTATTTAAGGGATAGAAAGAATAGGAATGAACTCTTGACCAAATCCTGAAATAAAATAATTAAGGGCAGATCCTGAAGTTTGAAGAATATATTTAAAGCAAATGAAGAATTATTTAATAAAGTAGGGAGTAACCTGTAGAACTAAGTAACCGAGAACAAAGAAGTTATATGGGCTGAAAAATCAAATATTATAGTTTTTTTTTTTAAAGGTTTAGGTACATTCAATTGTAATGAGATTTATTATGCAAAGTTAGGGATTTGGGGAGTTCATCTTTTATTTTTTAAAGCTTTGATGTCTCATACTTGATAGCTACAGCCTCCCATAAAACATACCCAATAATGGTACTATCCAAATGTTGCATTAGACAAATCCTGGGTCTAAGTCACTTTGGAAATTATTTATGTCTTGTATAAAGTCACTGTTCTGAAAACATTACAGCTCACTCTTAACAGCAGTTCTCTAGGAAATATTAGCTTAAAAAATATCTCTGCCCACACTTACCTTCCTGTTTGTTTAAAAAACTGTTCCTCAAATTCTCTTAAGGCTTTCCGAAGTCTCTTCTTGTCAGCCCTAGTTTCTCGGAGATGGTCAAGAAGTACAGGCCTGTATCAGGTAAAATATATATGCTCTGGCATAACTGAGAGCTCATCATGAGCAGAGTTAGCTATTTAGCAAAAGCATATTATGATACAGAAGTGTTCTGCCTAAAAGTGTGTCTTTTGATTAAATATGACACATGTAGAGCATGACCACAGGGGAGCACATCACCGAGGACATTACTTGATGAAAATAATGTCCTAGGAAAATGGAAAGGGCAGACAGGAGGCAAGCAGACTGAGTCCATTATAAAAAGTGGTGAGGGTAAAGGCCACATGAATGCATGAGGGAGAGACAGACATTTCGGAGGAATACTCATCAGCATTTGGTGATAGACTAAACATACGAGGCACAAAAGGGAGAGATTTGAAAGAAAATTCGACCCTTAATCTAGAGTATAGGGGGAATGGCAAAACCCTTGGGAATGAAACAAAGACCCAGAGAAAGCTATAATTATGTCACAGATTCTACTCACTTCATTCTAAGACAAGAGAGAAAAGTCAGATACTTCAGAGCAGGAATTTTTATCTGGGGAACTTGTGTCTCGTTCCAGAAAGTTTGTGAACTCCCTGAAATTATATATGGGCATTTTCTAAAAAGTAAAAGATTCCATTGCTTTCAAAAAAGTCCAACATCCCCCAAGAAGTTAAGAACAGCTGCTTTAGAACAGCCAGCCAGCCAACCAACCAACCAAGAAAGAAAGAGGAGAAGAGGAGGGAAGAAGAAAAGGAGAGAGGGAGCCAGGGAGGAAGGGAAAGAGGAGGAAAGGGAGGGAAGAAGGAAGGATTGATGTTCTGCTTCCAGACAGGTCACTCTTCTCTGAGCTGAAATTAGGGTACCAACTGATACAAGCACACTAAAATCTCAGCTTGCAACTTAGTGCTTGGTCTTGCCTCATATTTATGGGGATTCCATCCCTATCTTGGGGCATATACTCACCACACTATTATACATGTTAAAGAAAATCTCATGATCTGGCCTGTAATATACAAACCAAACAAGGCCAAATGATCAAGAGGAGTGCCAGCTACTGAATAATGATAATAACAATAATGATAATACTAATGAAAATCCAAACGACTCCTGACTGAGTGGCCATTAGGAGGAAAAAGGTCAGCGCATTTACTTAAGTCCCAATCTGGAGAAACCATTTTATCTAAATAGAATAGACTAGGATAAAGGCCCTGACAACTGCTGACCCAACACAGGATCCCAGTTCCTTTTGGTCCAGCATTTTCAAAGGCCAACTCCGCTTTACACACTGCCAAGCATTAGATTGGTGCCAGACCCTGCTGAAAAGATGTGCAAGTGTAGCAAATGGACCATTAGCATTTATGACATCTTTGGGACCTTATTGGGAGCCTTTGTTCCTCATGGTTTTGTCTTCTCAATTTTCCTGTTAAAAGGATAACCAGATTATGCTTTCTGCTGGATAGCATTTTTTAGAGCATGTAATAGCTCTTCTGAATTTTGTGTGTACGGACATATAATGTCCCCCAGACCAGAAGGAGTTAAAAGGAGACTCCACACTTAGGATTCACACTCACATGGTGGCCTCATGTAAACTGGACATGGAGAGAGCTGGTTGTTTGATTTCTTTCTTTTCATCTGGTAGCAGGAGCCTAACAGGCTCAGTCTCATTAGAGTAGGTGAGGTGGTCGCCAATAGGAAGGTGGGATGCTGGGTTTGGCAAAGAAGGTTGTTGGCTTCCCTGTGGACAGTCTTCATCAGAGTCTTCTTCCTCCTGCTTATCATAGGAAGAATTAAAGTTACAAAATGCTAAGTGCCTCTTGAGGAAGCAAAAACAGGAAGGGGAACCATAAATAGACACAATGAAAACAGTAGATGATCCCTGTGCCTACTGACAACCAAGAAGGAGGCAACCAAGAGGAACTCTTGCTCAGTTGCATCAAAAAACTTGCAGAAGTTAATGAGCAAAGAAGCACCCACCCTGGGCTAAAATGCTCACCAAGCTCAGATCTCTCTGCTGGGCCAAAGCAGGCACAGACATCTAGGATATGTTCCAATCTGGGCTGCATTGCCTAGTAATTCTTCCCTTTCACCCAGGCCTTCTGGGCCCCAGCTTCTTAACAGTTACATGGGTTAGGGTGAGATGGACCAGAGACTTCTTTTGTCATCCAGAAATACCCCAAATCAGGTCCTGGTGTGGGCCACTTTCAGATACAGAGAATACTCAGATAATTGACAAATTCAGGGAAGAGCTCTATGAAGGCCAAAACAAAATGGAGTTACTGCTTAACCTGTTCAGGTAATGCTTATCACAACCAAGAGATTTTCTTGCAAGGAAATCTGAAAATCATACCCCATTTAAAATTATGCTTCCTTAATTGGAAAATTCCAAAGAGTATGAGTCACTATTGTCTTTGTCTTTAGAGTTGTGGAAATACAAATGTACTGAAGTATACTTAAATTTGAATTTGTTAATATTTCTTTTAATATTGATATCTTGAGCAAGTGACTGTTCTAATATTGATGGAGTAGGATCTGTGGTGCTTTTCAAGTTCTGTATTCCCATAAATCATTCTTTATTAAAAGTAGTCTAACTCAGTTTCAGTATTCATATTTTCTATTGAAATAAATCTACTTATATCTTGCACAGAGATGGTCAAATGGTACCAGAAACAAATGCTGCATTATATCAAGGAACATACTATCAATTTTCTTATTAAAGGAGAAAAATTAACAACACACACACTAGAACAGCTCTGTTCTGTCTAGCTGTGTTGTTGTAAATTAGGTAATGCCAAACTAAAATCCATCATTTGTTCTCCTCACCCAAGCAGTGAAAGCAAGTGTAATAACTGGCTTCAAAAATAGAATTGCTATCTATTCCTGTTTCACAATAGTTTTAATTATCAGCCACTGTTAAGTGTAGTATTGGAGTTGAGGGAGACCACGTTTCTACTTTGTGAAATAACAACTGGCCTTGTTAGCAGCCTATCCTGCAAAGAAGGCTCCTTTATAACTCTCATGGTGCTGCCTCCCTAACTAAACATCAATACAAAGCACAAGGACAGATTTCTAGTTCATGCAAACATCCCAACTTACAATTGTTGGAATAAGGGAAGGCGTGGACAAGATTTGCTTGATAATTCTGTATCTGTCATAAAGAGGCTTTATGAGGTTCTTGTCTTGCTTAGTTACCTGGAAAACATGAAATTAATTATTGTTCCTTTCTCGAACAAGAATGAAAACACATCAATGTTTTTAGCAGGCAAAAAAAAAAAAAAATTTTTGAAGCCTCTAAGGGATTACAATACTAAAATGCAACAGTAATTTTAAAAAGGTAAGTCATTTATAAGACACTGTATGAAGCACACGCCAATTTTCTTCTAGGAAAGTTTCTTAAAGGATAGGTCCAAGTTTAGAAATACGTTTTTAAAGCTTACTGAAGGAGTCCTCAATGTTTAAATGGTAAGGAGCCTGTTCTTTAATTACTTCTTCATTCTTAAAAAACCAATGGGTGATCCAAGAGCTATTGATTTTTCTTCTGAAACATGTATTTTATCTGACTTTTAAGATCTTTATATCCACAGACACCAACCTTGTCCAGGTCTTCATCACTACATACTTGGATTTATATGCTAGCTTACTGGCTAAATCTGACATAAACTAAATATTTTGGATAAAACAGTTAACCTCTCTGAATTCTCAATTTCCTACCTATACAACAAGGAAGTTGGAGTTAAAAAGTTCCTTCCAACCAAAAAATTTCATAACCTCTTGTTTACTAATGTATTCTATTACCCTGCTGCTCTTTGACTCATCCCTAAGCACCATTTTTAACATGTCACAAAGTACATAAAATTTTAAATAGTTTCCTACTTATCTATTAATCATCTACCTACCTACCTATCCCAACCTATCTACCTCTCCAGCCAAAATGACCGAACTCCTCTGCTTGCCTTCGTTTTCCTCCCTGATGTGTGTCCTGCATTAAGTTTTCTACATATTTACTACACACAACCTCCTTTTCATTCTAGTCCAATGGTTCTCACTCAGCAGGCAGTGGGAAGGAAATGGTAGAAATAGCACATAGCATAATTGCCCAAGTGTCCTATCTGACTCTGCCTTCCAGATCCCCTCTGAGAATCCTGAAGGAAAAGAAAATGGCTCAAGCAGGTATATTTTTTAAGCTTTCTAGTTATTCTCATGCTGCCTTACCCCATCCCAGCTGAGAACCATTCTGGCCCATATTGATCTTCCTTTTCTCTGAACTTCTCTGTGTCTCACTGTCTGGGCCTTAACTGTTTTCTGTGTTTCAGTCTTGTCTGCCCAAATAAATTATATCACATATTTCTTCAAATTCTCACAGTACCCAATGTATCCCCTTTCCTACTACCCATCTAACAACCCAGGTTCATATGCAAAAGTAGTCTAATTTTTAGAGGTCTTCATATAAATTCCACAGGCTATATAACCCAAGGCTCTTTTATTTTCAGTAGAAAGAAAGACCACCTCTCTCTGTAGAGCATTTTAAGTATTGGTTAAGTAACTCCAAGAGCCTTTCATTTTCTAGCTCAATCATTCCTTAAACATTTTCTTAGTCATGACACATTTTTACACAGAAAATAAAAAATTCTTTCATGTATTTCATGGGATTTTAATAGGTGACAAAGAAAAAGAAATCTCTAAGTTCAGAAAACACTCAATGTTTTTTATTCAGTATCGTATTGGGACTTATATTCCAGAGAAAGCACTTCAGAAAATGATGCATTTAAATATTATTGGCATCTCTATTGCAGTTTGATTTTTTTAATTTATTTTTAGTATATTGTCCGGATTCTAGAAAAGCTAAATTTAGTCTTAAAAGAGAAAAAGAAAAGAGTGACCAAAAAGCAAGTTAGAATGATGAATGCCATTATAAAAAAGTTCCTTCCACAGATGCTAGATAAAAGTCAGGGTACAGGTACAATGTATGGCACTCATCTTTCACTCTCATGATTCTATGATTTTACTTTTAGGATCATTATTAAAGTAATCCCCAAAGACAGATGTGAGGGTTCAATGGCCGTAAGTACAGGACTTCAATGCCGTAAGTGCTTATCCTCAAATATATGTGCACAGGAAGGCACGCTGCCTGAAGAAGAAGAGTTAGTGGTGAGATTATGTGCCAGGAGCTGTCTTCTACTCAGGGGCCTACGGACACCAGCTATTATGAGGCCTGCAATGTCAGTCTTCATGGTGGAAAATGAGTCAAGATGTAGGCTCTGCAGGATAGGTACCTCAAATCTAAGGGGCAGAGATACATTAGACTTTGCTATTCCTCGGCCACTTTCTACTAAGAATCAGACCATTCTTTCCTCTTAATTCAATGGCTCTGTTTCTGAAGTGCATCCTCCCCCCCCTAATTCTGCATATTGGTGGCTGACTGTGGTATGTTAGTAGTATCTAACTTATGATTTTTATTTAAATGGGGAAAACAAGGACTGTGTTGAATAACCTGCAAGAGCCAGAGAGAGATATCCAGCGCATGAATGGGGTTGTCAGATTTTGAAGATAAATATAAGGAGATAAACCCCAAAGCTAATTATCCTTACTTCCTGCTCCTCCATTTTATATGGCATCAGAAGAAATGAAACTTAAAGGAAGTTGAGCAAGAAGGGACTGTGCATAGAACAAAATTTGATACACTGTGTTGATAGCCTGACAATTCCATCATGAAAAACTCCTGGCCCCCTATGCAGTAGGTTACTCAAATTATCAAGATCTGGAATAGTACCCCCCAAACAAGCTGGCTTTCCAAGCAGAACTGCTGCTGAGTGGTCAGCCCAAATCTTATTTCTTTCTAGGCCCTGGTCAGAAAGTTGTTTGGGGAAAAAACTGCCACAGCTTAAGTGCTTTTATCACCACGCTTGTTTTCCGTTCTCCCCATGGCACTGGTCCCATGTGTTCTTTCACAGTAAACCATGGAAACATAAAAATCAGTCAAACCGTCACCATAAACAAGCTCTCTCCTTGAGAGGGAGGTAAAACTGACGTTCTCCTCTCTGGACAGTGAGTGATGAGAATCTATTACTCTTTAGCTTTAGGGACTCAAGTCTTGCCAAACTTTCCTTGTGTCTAAGTCTCCCCAGCCCCTCACTGAGGGAGACAGTATACGTGGAACAAGTCTGACGCTTGAACTAACCCGTCAGTCCAACAACATGGGAAGTCAATAATGAACATAATCATACAAAGCAACTGCTGAAGAGAATGGCTTGGTCAATTCAGATTTCTAAGCATACTGCCAATTAATATTGGCCTTGAAAAGAGAGGTCATGAGTTCAGATAACTGGCTTCAAGAATTACACACTATTTTACATTTGGTAGTGTATATATGTCCATGCCACTCTCTCACCCTGTCACACCTTACCCCTCCCCCTCCCCATATCCTCAAGTCCATTCTCTAGTAGGTCTGTGTCTTTATTCCCGTCTTGCCACTAGGTTCTTCATGACCTTTTTTTTTTTCCCCCTTAGATTCCATATATATGTGTTAGCATACTGTATTTGTTTTTCTCTTTCTGACTTACTTCACTCTGTATGACAGACTCTAACTCCATCCACCTCACTACAAATACCTCCATTTCGTTTCTTTTTATGGCTGAGTAATATTCCATTGTATATATGTGCCACATCTTCTTTATCCATATATACACTACCAAATGTAAAATAGATAGCTAGTGGGAAGCAGCCGCATAGCACAGGGAGATCAGCTCGGTGCTTTGTGACCACCTAGAGGGGTGGGATAGGGAGGGTGGGAGGGAGGGAGACACAAGAGGGAGGGGATATGGGAACATATGTATAACTGATTCACTTTGTTATAAAGCAGAAACTAACACACCATTGTAAAGCAATTATACTCCAATAAAGATGTTAAAAAATAAATAAATAAATAAATAAATAAATCTTGAATATCTAAAAAAAAAGAATTACACACTATTTTTAATTTGGAAAATTATGGAATCTCTGAACCTTAGATTCTTAATGTGCAAATTCATAATATACAGAATGAGGATCATTTTTAATTATCTTATGTAAATGTCCCTGGCACAGAGTCAGGCATACTAAATGTTATTTAAGCTATCAAACTAGTTGATTTGAGGTTACTATCAATGTTGTAACTTACTAGTAAAGGAATACCATGGTGCTATTAAAGCATAAGTTTTAAAGATAAAAAAATTGAGAAGCACTATATGTCTTGCTATAAAAAGCTATCTAGAATATGCAAAGTGAAAAAAAGGATACATAATTATGTAGCCTGCTACCTTTTTTCAAAAGGGGCAAATTAAGAATGTGTATTGATACTTTCTTGTATATGCTTTATATAGAAACTCCAAAAGGACACCTAAAACATTCATAACAATAGTTACACCTGCTTAGAGGAGGAGACCTCAGAACTGGAGCTGGCAGATGGGGTGGGAAGAAGTCTTTTTAATGTGTGACCTTTTATATTTTTTGAACTATGTGAGAAAGTATTACCTATTCAGAAAATTAAATTTCTGTTAAAAGGGTAAGTAGAAGAACTTGACGGGATCTTCCTTTTGGTGCACTTTACCTGTAAGTCTTCCCTCTCTCCAATGCACAACTACTCACTAATCAGTTACCAAATTTTTACTTGATTTAAAAAAAATAAAATGAATTATTATGTTTTTTAAAAATCTGCTTTTCTACATGACGACCCAAAACCTATGGGATGCAGCAAAAGCAGTTCTAAGAGGGAAGTTTATAGCAATACAATCCTACCTCAAGAAACAAGAAACATCTCAAATAAACAGCCTAACCTTACACCTAAAGCAATTAGAGAAAGAAGAACAAAAAACCCCAAAGTTAGCAGAAGGAAAGAAATCATAAAGATCAGATCAGAAATAAATGGAAAAGAAATGAAGGAAATGATAGCAAAGATCAATAAAACTAAAAGCTGGTTCTTTGAGAAGATAAACAAAATTGATAAACCATTAGCCAGACTCATCAAGAAAAAAAGGGAGAAGACTCAAATCAATAGAATTAGAAATGAAAAGCAGTATGGAGGTTCCTTAAAAAACTTAAAAATAGGATTACCATACAACCCAGCAATCCCACTACTGGACATATACCCTGAGAAAACCATAATTCAAAAAGAGTCATGTACCACAATGTTCACTGCAGCTCTATTTACAATAGCCAGGACATGGAAGCAACCTAAGTGTCCATCGACAGATGAATGAATAAAGAAGGTGTGGCACATATATACAATGGAATATTACTCAGCCATAAAGAGAAATGAAATTGAGTTATTTGTAGTGAGGTGGATGGACCTAGAGACTCATACAGAGTGAAGTAAGTGAGAAAGAGAAAAATAAATACCATATGCTAACACATATATATGGAATCTAAAAAAAAATTTTTTTTAATCGTTCTGAAGAACCTAGGGACAGGATAGGAATAAAGACGCAGACGTAGAGAATGGACTTGAGAACACAGGGAGGGGGAAGGGTAAGCTGGGATGAAGTGAGAGTGGCATTGACATATATACTACCAAATGTAAAATAGGTAGCTAGTGGGAAGCAGCTGCATAGCACAGGGAGATCAGCTCGGTGCTTTGTGACCACCTAGAGGGGTGGGATAGGGAGGGTGGGAGGGAGACGCAAGAGGGAGGAGATATGGGGATATATGTATACGTATAGCTGATTTACTTTGTTATAAAGCAGAAACTAACACATCATAGTAAAGCAATTATATTCCAATAAAGATGTTAAAAAAAAAAATCTGCTTTTCTCCTCAAAGATGCTGCAGTTAATGAAGGGCCAGAAGAAGTAACTGCCATTACTCATCCAGTGGGTAATTTGTGCTGTGCACCTGACTCCACCTACAGTTCTTGGAAAGGACAATTAAAAAGGGGATATATGCCAGTACCAATTCAGGATTTTCAAAAGAAAAGGACACAAATAAGCACCACAATCAGACCTAGGGTTGATTCATTCATTTCCAGTGCTCAACAGATGCCCTGTGACCGAAAAGTGATTATCTCCAAAAATCATCCATGGATGATGGAGGAAGAAGATTACTTGGTAGCAGTATCTGAACTGACAAGGCAATGCTGTAGGGTTTATCAGCTTTACTATGAGCTCTGACTAAACACCAAATGCAAAAATTTCAAGAGGAGTCATAACGAAGGTCTCTCTAGAAAAGAAATAACTTCATCTTGGAAGCTTAATATTTAATGCATTTTAAGCAGCAGAGCAAAGACTCCAGATGAAAATCATCCATCAATTTGAGTTTAAAGAAATGGGACCTAATGAGATAATCTCAAATGTGAATAAGCTCACTGAGGAGCCAGGAATAATACTATTGTGGAAATTTTCAATCCTCCCTTTGCTTCTTCTGTGGCTTCTGGACTCTCCCTTAGGAATCACCTACTAGCTGCCTAGCCACTTCATGGTCTGCTGTGTTAAGCTCTCCCAGGAACAATACTGCAGCTTTAGATATTGAGACATACATGTTCTACTGCAGATGCTCTCTATTTAAAGGGCCTCACTTTAGCCTACTGCAAAGATAGGTTTATTTGAAGGGGCTTCTGACACTAAACAGTTTAACGGCTCTTTTTAAAATAACAGAAATAAATTGTCGTTTAAATAAAGATGACTTCTAAAGAATTCAGAGTTTTTCTGTGACCTTCAGATTTTCATTTACATGTTTTTATTTGACTTGAATACCTCAGTAGGGTGATCGACCATCCCAGTTTTCCCAGGACTGAGGCTTTTGGTGGGCCATGGAATTTTCAGTGCTAAAGTTAGGAAAGTCTAGGGAAACCTGGGATGGTCGGTCACCCTATTCCTGAAAGATCTGAAAACAAACATGTCCAAAACAGACCTCCTGAGTTTTCACTCTCACCCTCAATCCGCTCCTCCTCTAGTTTTTCCCCATCTCAGTAAATGGATCCGTCTTCCTTTCCTTCACTCCCTACCATCCAATGATTCAGCACATCCTTTTGATTCTATATCCAAAATATATTTTGAATGTGTCTACTTCTTTCCATCTCCAAGGCTACCATACTAGTCCAAGCCACCCATTTCATCTTCCCTTTTCCACTCTTTTCCCCTATGATTAATTCTCCATACAGCAATCAAAAAGATCTTTAAAGTGTAAATCACACCATGTCACTTTCACACTTACAACCATTCAACAGCTTCCCAATACTTTCAGTGGCCTAAAAGGTCCTGTGTTATGTGCCCTGATCTATCTTTTCTGACTTCATCACATGCCATCCTGTGCTCCAGCCCTCAGACCTGAGAACTCCAACTACAAACAAGCTCTTCCTTCAAAGGCCTTCATACTTGCAGTTCCGTCTAGAATGCACTTTGCTGCTCTCTTGGCCTGCTGATTCTTCTGCATTAAATGTCATCTTATTGGCCTTCCTAATCACCCTATATAAAATAGAAACCATCCATACTCATTATTTTCTATCATATCATCTGTTTCTTTGCACAGTACTTATAAAAAATTTTAATGATTTTGTCTATTGAGTTATTTCTTGTTGCATCCCAACTCCCAGGAAAACATGAGCTCCGTGAAGGCGGTAACCCACATCACTTTTCTATCTTGTTTATTTTTTATATCCAGCATGGATCATAGTTCACAACACATAGTAGGCACTCAAATCTTTTTGCAAATGAATGATTGCCCACTGGTCACCAGGCATCTCCTTTTATTGTCACAATAATTATATAAATAGGTATTATCTGTATTTGATAGATGAGGAAGTTGAATATCAGAGAATTAGTTCACTTGCCAAGTGTGTATGATCAGAAAGTGTCTTGTTCAAGGACTGAGTCCTGCTCTAAGTTTATTATACCAGTCCCAACTCATCCCTCACTCCTTAGTCAACTGAGTAGAACACAGAATTAGGACTTGGGTGTTGACCAAGCTGCTTTTATAGATGTGGTCAAAGTAACTGTAAAATACAGGGAAGACCATCAGAAGCACTGAAGGATGGAAAACCACAGATGTGCTTGACTATGTGTGTGTATGTGTTTATATACACACACACACACACACAGAGAGGTTAGTTATCCACTTATCCAATGACTATCACAAAGTCTAGAATATTTGGGGGTGGAAGGAGGGGACAGGTTAGCTGAGTGGATGAAAACCACTGGTCACAACATATATTGGTTATTTTTAAGTTTAAAGGTATTTCATAAAGACAGAGGTAGCCAAGGGCCCATTTCTACTTGTACATCACGTGTACCAATGTAAAGGACTAGTCCGGGGGCATATGGTAAGCCTTTTGGGATTTGATAAATGTTGCCACCTTATGATCAAGACTAGATAATGTACAATAGAACAGGTGAAGCCAGCATTCTCCTCAAGAAGACTTCATTTCAAAGTCAAACATGCTAGTTTGTTCTTTCATATATCCATTCACTCTGCCAACATTTATTCAATACTTACTTTGTACAGACACTGAGGATCATGAACAATAAACAGCCTAAACTCTACTCAAGAAGTTTCAAGTACTATAATGAGAGACAGAAAATGGCACAGAGCATATAGTTAGAGCTATGTTAGGGTAGCTACAGATTATTCAAGAAATGAAAGGCGACCACGTCACTCAGAGTTCAGACAGGAAGGACTACAAGGAAGGTTCCTTGGCATAAGTAAAATGTAAGCATAGATATGCAGGATGAGGAGAGATTAACCAGGTAAATACTAAATACTAATTGCTTTCATCATCATTTTTGTAAAATATAATCTTTTCTTTGAGCTCCAGGTGCCCATATCCAAATGCATAATTGAGAACTCTATCTGGGTATCTCACAAAGATTTCAAAACCAAGATGTCTAAGCTGAAGTCTTTAGACATCTCACCTAACATTCCTCAAGAAACCCTACGTCTCTATTCTTATCATATAAAATACTAAACTGCTTTCCTTACTATTTATACCTCATCCCTGCTTTATTATTTCTTAATAAAACATACAGTAAAATGAGATTGTAATCCTAGTCTCGGGTTCATTTGCCAACTTATCGGGGGAAGTTGGGGAGAAAGGAATATGAAATGCCCTAGTGTCTTTACCATGCGTCTCCCACCAGCATGCGACACTGTAACCTCCAGAATGGCAATGCCCTAGGTCATAGCTAATAACCCACTAGGAATTCATCTGACTGAACGTTCAGAGCCAGTCTCCTAAAGATATTTATGTGGTACCAAAGTGCTCTTACAAATTGGTCAAAATCATGATCTCAGTGGCATCATGTGGAGTGGTGGGGCCCTGTGAAGGTTGGCGAGGTACCTTAGAAACGTCCTGAGAAGGAAGCTGCTCTCTCTTCTCCTTCACGCATGTCAACACAGCATCTGGAGTCTCCTCTCCAGAGGAGCCTGGCTCAGGGCCCACAGCTTCCGGCTTCCCATTCTCTCGGGGGACTGCGGGTTGCTCACAGGATGGATTTCTAGGTGGGCCTTTGGGAGCACTCCCTTGTTCTTCTGACAGCTTCAGCTTTAGTTCTAAGAGAAATGCCATGAGTTACCAGGAGCAAGGAGGACTCATTGGCCCTAAAAAGAGCAGAGAGCCTTTCAGGAATTCCTTCCCTGATGCCAAGTGAGTGGAAATGAACAGTGCCGATGATGGTTCCCCAGATGTGAAAATAGAGGGCTCTTGAGGCTGGTATCTCATGGAGGTGGAAGATCATCTGTGGGAGTAACTCAGTGGTCTAGATTTCCGAGGAGGATTCCTGGAGGAAGACCAGTGGTACCTGGCTCCAAAGTTTTCACCTGTTATCTATCACAACACCTGAAATTCTATACTCAAAGATTCATTTACTTGGGTTTTGAAAGTTGTGCAGCCATTAAGAGCCCCTGCAGAAATGCAAGTACTTCTGGAAGGCATTACACAGTGCAGACGTCTGAGGATACATCGGAGGGGTGGGGAAGGGGACATGGGAATGCCAGCCCCAACTTGACAGATTTCACAATTTTGTCTAATGCCAGTATTTAAAATCCAGAAATCACCATTATTGCAATGTGACTTCATATAAACCTACGTAATTAAAAATAAAAAGGCCACCTGGGACTTATGAAGAAATTAGATTTCAGAGTATGCTAGGGGACTGCTCGATTGAATGAGGCCATTTATATTGATTTCTCAATTACATACATAGCTCATCTTCTCTGTTTGATGTTTGTTTTTTAGTTAGGCTCTGGTGTGGTGTTTAAACACCGCATATATTATAAACATGCTACATCACTACACTTCAATACCACTGAATTAATATTCCTTTCAGTTCTTTATCACCATCCTTCTAGAAATCTGGAAAAACTCCCATGTCTCTAAGCATTGAAATAAAAAGTGTAGAGAGAGGAAGAAAATAAATTTTTATTGGTAAATAACCATCATCCCTTAAGATAGATTTTAGAGTTAATTAATACTCACACCACCATCTCCAGAGAGACAGAGTAAGAACACTGGATTAGGAGGAAGGAGAACAAAGTTTTACTCCTAGGTCACCACCTCCCAGCTACGTCACCTTCCCCTCTCTCTGGATATAAATGTCCTCATCTGTGCAATGGGGTGTGTGGAATAAATGATTGCTCAGGCCTCTTCTGTTTCTAACATCCAAGAAACCAATAACCCAGGGAAGTGAATACTCCACATGTTGAAATGTTCCTGGCACTGAAGTGAATCACTCCACCTGGGAGTCTGGAGTTCCTCAGTCTCTTTATAAGGAGATATATTAAATGGGATCAAACAATGAAGGGGACCCAGGACCCTTTATTTCAAGATGGGGCCTCTGATCTAGGCAGGAGACAAGGTTAAAGAGGGCACAGGTGGAAGAGAATCAAGAACTCCTTGGAGCACATTATCACGATTTTATCTGCTTCCTTCCTGAGAAAGGAGACCCTTGGCTGGCATTTACCTTTGAGCTGTTTACGACCTTTAGCCAAATCATTCATCCATTTCAGGACTTCAGGATTAGATGTCTTGTCACCATGTGAAGGCTGCAAGGGAGGGAAAAATGGGGATGGAAGGAGGTAAAGGGAGGGAGGGAGAGAAGAGAGAAAAGGAAAAACAAAATTTTAAACAGCTAAGGCACACGAAGGTAGTTCAGGAACATATAAAGCTGGGAGAGAGATTCAGGCGTGATACCTCCAGTTGATGGAGTTGCCTCTGGAAAACAGTGAACATTCTTGACCTCCTCCACTCTTTCATCCTTGCCATGGACACTGTTTCTAAACACACCTGGTCACCCAGCATTTTTTACATAGTCCTAACTATGTCAGTGCCCCCTACAGTCTAACCCTCAATCACCTTGTGGGCTACCCACACCCGACACCCCATTGCCAGGTCATTCTTTGTATCAATGTAGATGGCTGTACTGATACAAACCAGCACTTCCTCCCTTGCCTCTGCTCATAACTTATGACCAAAACCTGCCCGAGGAACACTGATAAACTGGAAGCTTTAGCTCCTATCAGTCATATCCTCCAAGCTGAAGAAAGGAGACCCCAGGATCTCTAAAATCTGACAACAGTCTGAGAAGTCAGTATGTAAGGGGGATACCCAGATTTCAACTGCTCTCACTGTTTACAGACTCAGTATTCTACTGGGCTAGCATTAAAGTAAAAATTAACTATATGAGTATGGACTTGGGCAAATTATTTAGGCTCTCCATGCCTCAGTTTCATCTACCAAATGAGGATTATAATAGCATCTCCCACATAGGGCTGTTGTGAGGGATGAATTAGTGAATATACGTAAAACACTGAAAAGAGTTCCAGGCACATGCTAAACACTATAGAGGTGTTAGCTAGAATTAAAAATATTATTATTGTTATTATTACTGGCAGAGGTGATAGCAGTAGTAGTAGTAGTGTTACTACCAGACCTTCAAAGGAATGGTGAATAAGTCTTCACTAACAAACATACACGTAGGGGTATGTATGTCCTACCTAGTAGCTAATCTCACTTGGATGTGGCAATAAGAATATAGTTTTAATTCCAGAAGGATATGACTCTGTTCATACAAATCATTCACCTTAATTTCTGGATTTCTTTTCAGAGCCTAAAAGTAAATTTTCCACAGAAAGAGAAACTGGGAGAGAAGAATAGCCAAACATACCTAGCCTCCAGCCCCACAGGTCAGTAGGAAACTTTCTTAAACAAGTTGAGGCCACCCTGGTAACTTAAATGGAGGCTCAAGAAGATTAGTGGTTACTTTGAATTGGGGATATACAAAGAGCTAAATAAGCATGCTCAAGAAGACATCACAAACACTGTAATAGTAGCCAGAAACGTGTACAGTGTTAGTGACAAGTCTAGTGGCTCTGCCATGTTTAAGAATCCATTAAATCCATATAACATCAGCAAGATGTTGGTGAGAGAGAGACATAGGAAGAGGAGTGTGGTCCTCTCAAGTTCGAAGGAAAAAACAGTGCTTGTGTAAGAGGATCATCAAATGTACATGGGATTAGATGTTTTAATTGTGAAACACAAGACATGGTTCTGTCACTTCTAGAGTGATGTAAAAACCATACAGTTTAAAATCAAGATGGAAAATAACACTGAGGGAAAATGAGAGTGATTTTTCCCCTAGGGGAGCCCAGAAGGGAGACTCTGGTTTCCAGTAGAGAAGCCCTGGTTTCAGGACCACGGACAGTGACACACCGAGGGCACACCTCCAAACTGCTGTGCCTGGTCCTACCCATGGTCTGCTAGAATGATGCACTGTACTACTTCCCTGATATAACGTTTAGTACTTTGGCTTTGGGTAACAGTCTGGTTGTATGAACAGTCAATGTTTTACACGTGATTTCTCGAAATCCTCACAGAATTCTTCACTCTGATCTGAAAACACATCTTGTTCTCTGGAACACATCTTTTTCACTGGATATGTTCCACACAGTTAATGCAATCTTCTGAAACACTGTTAAAAACAAAAATGAAAACCTAAGACCCTAAGCCAATGATCATCAAAGAAGCTTTCACTACTGCAAAACAGGACTTAATAGAAATTGAAGGCTGAATCTCCTGACAAAATATTTTAAAGCCTGAAATCATTTTCTGAAATGAATTTTGTATCTCCCTGCTCTTGGGCGAGCTTTCAAAAGAGGTTAAATCAAGCTCACAAGGATGGCAGCTCTCAGATCATATGGAAAGTTTTTATATACAAGCTGTGGATCTTCAAGCCTTCTAACGTCTGAACTATTTCAGTTTAATAGGCCCCAAGGGCCATAGACCCAAAAATTACACAGTGTAGATTTTGTTCAGTGTAATTAAAACGGAGCTCATGAGTCACATAACTGAGGGTACTACTGGACCAGATTTGTGGTCTGCCAAAGATGATTCAAAAGACACTTTAGAAAGATTTATGGATCAGGAATCAAAGGACCTATGTTGCTGTCTTGGCTACATCAATTCTTTGCTGTATGAACCTGGAGAAGTTACTTCCCTTCTCTGGGCCTCAGTTTCTTCAATGGTCAAATAAGATAAGACTGACTGATCCCTTCTAATTCTAACATTCTCTAATTCTACTGAAAGTGAACATCTGGCTGAAACAGCCTTTTCTAAGTCCATGAGTCTAACAATAGTTAAATGTAAAATCAATTGTAGGGAATAAATACAGTTCTGGATATGAAGTGAAATGGTTACATTCAATAGAGAAGGAAAGATGTATATCGTACCAGGGCATCAGACTAGCATGGCGGCCCAGCAGGAGCTCGGATTCAAAAATTAGCAGCGGGTGCTATTAGCCCCACCATCAGGCTGCCAGGAAGGAAAGCCATACACACAGCAACCAATTAAAGCCCATTAACATGTCAAACCTCTAATCACAGCCTGGCACCCAGACAGGAAGGGTGAGGGGAAGCCCTGTTTCCTGAGACGTGGAAGGTTCTGATTACTTCAAAGACTTTAATACACACGGAAGCAGTGACCATGAAGCCTTCTTCCTTTACTGCTCCCAAATTCATCCATCTGCATGTTGAAGTGTGTGGGCATCTGTCTACTGTGGCCCTAAAGCTTCTCCAGACAAAGGCAGGAGGTGCCAGGAGAAATTCTTTTCTAAAATACTCAGCTGCTGGGTGGCTCTTATAGTTGAGAAAAGCAATCCAGGGTCTGCAGCTGCAGGTAGAAAAATCCAATGGAAAATTAATGTCTATAATTTTCCTTTATTTTTTGACAAGGCAGAGGTTGCCATGGGATAGCCTATTCAAATATCACGCAAACAGACTAAAAAGTTAATAATATCTAAGACCACTTACTTCCTTTGTGCCAAAACCGTAAAAAGCATTATATATGCACTCCCTCATTTAATACTCACAAACCTAAGAAGTCACTACTAATATTAACTCCACTTTACAGATGGACAAACTGAGACTCAGAAAGATAAAGTAACAAGTCCAAAGTCACAGAGTTCCTAAGTGGCTGTGCGGATTCAAATCCAGATCAGTCTGATTCAAGAACTGCCAGGTAAGAAATATCAATAGGCCCTGGGGATGGAGCCCCTAATTGTTTCTCTACAGATTCCAATATGAGGGCATCACAGATCCAATAAAACTCCAGCAGCAAGTAAGGAAAATCAGCTTCTCTCAGGCTATCTGGAGCTTTCAACTTTCAGTGGACACTTAATGAATTTTACTTGTACTTCTCCACTGCAAAAACTATTCATCTTTAACCACCCCAAGCCTGAGCTGATAGAACACAACCACCTTAGGAAGGTTATAAGTCTTTGCTGGGCCTCCGTCTCCTTATCTGTAAAATAAAGGCCTGTACTCACAATGTGTAGAGCACCCTCCTGCTCTATAAAAGACAATAAGTAGTTGTGACTGCCTGACCTCAAGGAAGAGAAGAATCTTCAACACCTTAAGGTTGTCTTGAAAGCCAATCTGATATTTTTTTCCATTTTTAGCAAAGCTAAAACTCCCTCCTTAAAACCCCTCTTTTAGTGAATTTGAAGTCACTGTGGGAAACACAGAACAGGAATAACAGGAGAGTGGAATATTACCTACTCTCACCTGCCTCCCCAGAACTAACCCACACTACAGGGACCTGCAGATTGCCTCTGGACCAAGAGCTTAGTGAGCCTTTAAATATTTTAAGATGTTTGAGACATTCCCTGGTCTCATTTATTTTAATAACAAGCTGCTCTGGACCCTCTGCCAAAGACCCAGTATCTTTGTGCAATTCTACATGGATATGATTCTTCTCTATGCCACGGTCACCAGTAGAGACAATAAATAAAACTAGCATTGGCCATCAGGACACTTACCTCTGACTCTATTGTTTCTTAAGTAAGAAAAGGAAAGGTTCATGATTGTAACACGGCAGCACCAGCAAGAAGGCTGGTGTCTCTCCGACAGGAAAGGATGGGATCAGGGTTTGTTCTTAAGAGTGGCCTGAATAGATGTCACTTGATAGGTCCTCACCCATCAACCAGAAAGTACTTTATTGTCAAAGACAACTCTCCCTCATTCTGTTCCACAATGAGAGATTCTGCCCTTTGAGTCCTTAATAGGTTCTTATCAAATGCAAATGAGAAAAGGCTAAAGAAAAAATAAGACCGTAATTCAAAAGCTTTCCAAATTTTAGTCCTAGGAACGCTAATGACGGTAAGGTTCCACAGGAAAAAAAAAAAAAAAAAAAAGGAGAGATCAATAATCAAATCAGTTTAGAAATAAGAGTTGTAATTTGCTACTAGGATTTATCTTAGCAGAGATCAGCTAACAGCATGTGAGAACAAGACAGACCCAGGATGGAAACTCAATTTATGATAGGTCCTGGGTTGGCCAATGGAAACTGAGCTGTCCCCTGGCACAGAGATGTACTCAAAAAGGAAGGACAGAAAAGCCCATGCATTTCTGACACAATCCACTCATTTCAAACCACAGGGTCCTTACCCGGTATTTCTTTTCTTGTTCAAATTTTTCTTCAAATTTCCGAATTTTCCGCTTGAGGCTCTGGATGTGCTTGGTGAGCTGGGTAATGGTCTGTGGCTCTTTGCCATCACCACAGCTGCACCGTGAAGAACTTCGGGGCCTGCAGTGATTCCAGAGAGGGAAAGAATCATCAAAAACAGTACTATATATAAAAGAGGTTACTAATAAGGACCTACTGTATAGCACAGGGAACTCTACTCAATACTCTGTGATGGCCTATATGAGAAAAAGAATGTGAAAAAGAGTGGATATATGTAAAACTGATTCACTTTGCTGTACAGCACATACTAATACAACATTATAAATCAACTATACTCCAATAAAAATTTTTTTAAAAAGATATAAATTTTTAAAAAATGGTCTTCCAGTAAACACTGCTGCTGGTCTACAAACTAAGCTTCCTAGATGATCAGAGGAGTCCAGAGGCCAGTTCATTATTTGATGAGTCTACTGTGGTAGCATCTGCTCATTATTGGAAATCCCTGATCACAGAACTCCATTATGGGCAAATGTCATCAGGGACTTTAGTCTACAAATGTCAGAATATTAGTCTAGGAAATGTATTTCCTAAAGCTTGGAGGACACTAATTTCAGACTAATGAGAGAGCCCTATTGCACCGTCATCCTCAATAAGTTGCATGAGCCCCACCTAAAAACAATTTCAAGGAAGATTTAGATGAGTAGTTAACTCTTCTTTGTATAACAGAGCCTTTGTGAATCTAATGAAAGGAATGGACCCCCTCGCCAGAAAACGCGTTCACCTTCTCACGTGACACACTTTACAACAGTAATAATTCACTAAATCCCTCAAGTCCACCAGTAGACAGTCCGTGGACCCTGGTCTAGATAAACTCATGAGTAACAGCAGGAGTTATTAAGGAGAAACTAGGAATTCCCTGCACGTATTTTTGGTCAAGGGAGACTCATTTTAGCTACGCATCAAAACTACTTACGCAACTTAAAAAAAAAAAAAAAGATCACATAGTTTCACATTTTTTTTGTCTGGGGGAACTACTGTAAGCTACCACTTTTCTAGAATCTAAGAAGAAATTGAGATGTACAACTCACAAGCATTGCTACAATCCATCCATCGAGGCCACTGCTGGACATGGAAAGAATACTTATGAGCTCATCAAGAATTCCTGGTACTTGCATGTACACAGACTTTCTTAGGATTCTGGTCATTTCACCAAAAATGTTCAGACATGTGAGCCGTAGGGCAGCCTGTGTCTCGAGACCATCTCCTCCTGATTCAGGAAGGCCTGAAACAGCATTCTTAACTAGAAAGTACTCTGATTTATTGTTCAGGGCTTGCAGTTGCTTTTGGTAGGCATGTTTGCTCTATTTTGGACACACACTTCACTGAATTTATAAATGTATTGGGTTGTATTGTAAATGGTATTTTAAAAAACTGCATGAAATGAAGACAAGAACAAAACAAGGTTTTCTTACATCATAAACTGCTGAGTGCTGGGTGGAGAAGGGGCTGATTCAGGGTCTAAGTTGAATCTCTGGCTTTGGCTGAAGATGGAGCATCGTGGTGACAGAAGCGGGTTGTCACCATCAGTGATGTGACAGAGCAGCCTGCTAGTCTCAACAGACTGGAGGTCTTCTGGCGCGCTGTCCGCTCCATTCTGCACATCTTTGTGCGCCGGCACAGGGTCTGAGGAAACAAGATAAATCACCGAGACTTAGAAGTGACAGAGGGCTTGAGACTGTCATGTTCTTAAACAAAGATTATAAACATTCATTATAATGTCTTGCCTCTTTGTCATTTCTTCCTTCTGGGGATATGAGAGCCTTTCAAAATTCTGTCATGTTCGTTCTCACAGAATCTGGACAGAAAATATTACAAAGCCAACACACACCAAAAGATGGAAACACAGATTGTTTCGGTCTGAGTTACACAAGTCAGCATGGTCCAAAACTACAAAAATCCTCTCCTTATTTCATATTATTTGCATATGTCAGAGAGTATATAACAACATGTTAGAGTGAAAAAAAGAAAACAATGACATGGAACTGGAGAAAAAGATAAGATTATGAGGGAGAGTAGTTATAACAGAATTGCCAGTGAAGGAAGGGAGAGGAGCAGGTAGGGAGGAAAAAAGAAGAGAAAACAAAGGAGGAAGAGAGGGGCGAGGAGTCCCCAGATAGAAAATTACTCAGCACTCATTAAAAATGATGGAGAACTCAACATCAGTATGGAATGATGTTCTGAATATACTAAATGAAAACCACACATTTCAACACAGAACAGTAATGATTCCATTTGATATAAGCAGCATACATTTATGTCTACAAATAAATGCACTAAAAGATCAAAGAAGCTACATAGCAACTACAAAGCATGGCGGAATTAGGAATGGTTCTATTTCTTCTCCAAAATTTTAGGTAGCATTTTATTTGGGACAAAAACAAAAACCAAGAACGAAACCTGCTCTAAACCCTCTCCCCAGCTTGGCAGCTCTCTGCCTGAATGCTCACTGTGATCACTCCCCTTTTAAATGAGCTCACTGGCTCCCCAACCAGGTCAGTCCAGAAAGTGGGCACCCCTGTGCTACAGAGGTGAGGGCAGGGCAATGAGGAACATTAGGACGCTGAGTCATGGTGGCCGGAGTGAGAGTCTCTCCATCCTGGCGTGCTGTTCAGAGCTACTCAAGGAGCAGCCAAAACCTTCTCAGTTTTGCCCAGCAAACAAGTGAGGGCAACCCAAGGCTTTCTCTTATTCTGACTAGCCTAAAGAAAGAGGAAAAAACACAGATTTTCTGGGTGAACAAGTGAATCTGAAAATACTGACAATCCACTTTTCCAAAATAACATTTATCACAATTTGGTACCGGATGAACCTTAATCAGGTTTAGAATGGCTCGAGCTCTCTAGAGCTTGAAATGCAATTTGCTTTGCGTAACATCAAAGTTCTGATTAGATCCTTGTGTGTTTTCAGTTGGCTTCTCCGCTTTTGGGCTGTAGACTGGGAGGGTGGACAATGTCTCCGATCGGGCCTTTAAAGCCGATCGACAGCACCTCTGTCAGCGGCTGAGGCTGGTCAGAAGCGGATGGGGTGAGGACTGGGGAAAGCTGGAGCCAGACGAATGCCAAAGCCCAGGCCCACAGGCAAGTGTGCTGGTGTGCCTGACACAGCTCGCCACAGGCAACACCCTGGCTAAGAATAATTTAGCCAGAAAACACTGCCATTTGGCGGGAGCCCTAAGAAGAAACACGAATGACAGTTACTGACCAGCAAACGACAGCATATACTAACAATGACCTTCAACACCCACCAGGAAGTGTCTGAGTCCCTCACCAAACCCTTTTCTCAAACCATTAGACGCTAAGAAGAAACGCATTTTATTCCTGTTACCCTTTTCGGGGCAGCATCTTTTGGTAATAATGATGGGGAAGAAAAAGATCTTTAGCAAGCACCTGGGACCAGCATATTTTTGTTGAAATTGTAAAGACAGGAGGCCTTCTCTTCAGCTCATCTGTGGTGCCAGGGTCAAAACTAACAGGAGTCTCTTGGTGCTGTCTTATAATGACAAAATGGAGGCACTTGGGTTCCTAGCCATATGACTAACGTGGATGTAAGAGCTTAGCTTCTGAAACCCACAGAGACCTAAGATATGACTTCACAGAATCACAGGCCACTATGAACGCCACTGCAATAGTAACTGTAAACCTCCATTTACATGGCATCTGTTTTTTGTGGGCACTCAAAAAACCAGTGCTGCCTAACTAACATCCTGACCTTTCTTCCCCCCAATTCACCACTAAAGGAAGCAGTGAGCCCGAAAGATCCCAAAGTGACCAGTTGAAAAGTGACAGTCAACCTAAGTGTCCATCTATAGATGAATGGATAAAGAAGATGTGGCACATATATACAATGGAATATTACTCAGTCATAAAAAGAAATGAAATTGAGTTATTTGTAGTGAGGTGGATGGACCTAGAGTATGTTATACAGAGTGAAGTAAGTCAGAAAGAGAAAAACAAATACCGTATGCTAACACATATATACGGAATCTAAAAAAAAAAAAGGTTCTGAAGAACATAGGGCCAGGACAGGAATAAAGATGCAGACGTAGAGAATGGACTTGAGGACATGGGGAGGGGGAAGGGTAAGCTGGGACGAAGTGAGAGAGTGGCATGCACATATATACACTACCAAACGTAAAATAGATAGCTAGTGGGAAGCAGCCGCATAGCACAGGGAGATCAGCTCGGTCCTTTGTGACCACCTAGAGGGGTGGGATAGGGAGGGTGGGAGGGAGACGCAAGAGGGAGGGGATAGGGGGATATATGTATACATATAGCTGATTCACTTTGTTGCACAGCTGAAACTAACACACCACAGTAAAGCAATTATCCTCCAATAAAAATGTTAAAAAAAAAAGAAAACCTGGTAATCTGGTAATGCCTGAGTTCTTTGTCTAAACTAACCTTTTGAGTTGAGAAGTGGCTTAATTAAATCAGTGGGCGCATGCCTATGCGTGCACATTTGTGTAGACAGGATTATTGAGCTCCTTGCTCAGAAGAGACCAGGGTAGATTCAGAGCCAACCAGCGTTGCTGCCATCCTGGGAACAAAGCCCAGGCCACCACTTACAGACCCTGCTCCCCAACAGGGAGAAGCTTATGGCAATATTAAACTCGGGTGGCTTCTGATGGGACCCTGGGAGCAAACTGCTTTTTCTTCCAAAGAAAGGCACAACTTGCAGAGCCCAGGCTGTGATGCACTGTGCTTTAGAGGGAGGGCCTGGGAGCCAGGGCTCGGGGTGCTCATACTTTCTTGTGGGGCTCCAGCAAGTTCACTGACCTCTCTCTGTGTCCTTGTTTGGACCACCTGACAGGGCTGTGACAGGAAAGTCAAAGGAGATCTGCTGTACAACCTCATGCCTTTAGTTACCAGTATTGTATTATACACGTAAAAAGTTGTTATGAATGTACATCTCATGTTAAGTGTTCTTACCACAATAAAAAAATTTTTTTTCTTTTATCCTTCTTTGTATTTTCTACAATTTCTGTAATGAATGTCTTAATTGTATAGGAAGAAACAACCAAAAAAAGTTAATATAAAAATTTGAAAAAAAAAAAAAAAATTGGAAAAAAAAATGCATTCCTGGGAAGAGAAGTGAGAAACAACCCCACAGGCAGAACGAGAACAAAGATTGTGAATTTGAATCCCAGGTCCACCACCTGTTAAGAGGCACTTGAGAAAAAATGGGCCTTTTTAAACCCCAGTTTCTTCATCTGTAAAATGGGGAGAATAAGACTAAGGGAGCCTTCTCCCTGCCTCTCAAGACTAAGGGAGGATGAAATAGGAAAACTGTATCCCCTACAAATTTTTGCCATATCCACATAAACCTATTTTTAATATATATGTATATATGTATGTTATGTGTGTATATATGTTTATGTGTATATATATAATCTTAATTTCCTTGTTTTAATTTCTTTTTTATTGAAATATAGTTAGTTGATTTACAATGTTGTGTTAGTTTTAGGTGTACAGCAGTGATTCAGTTATTCTTTTTCAGATTCTTTTCCCATACAGGTTATTACGAAATATTGAGTATAGTCCCCTGTGCTGTACAGTAGGTCCTTGTTGTTTATCTATTTTATATATAGTAGTGTGTATATGTTACTCCCAAATTCCTAATTTGTCCCTCCCCCCTTATAATATATATAAGATTATATATTAAATACAATCTTAATTTCAATCTACAGTTTTCCAAAATTTCAGCTTCATCTTAGGTAATAATGGCCAAGAAATCATAAATTTGATGTGCTAGTTACATTTCTTCAACTAATGCACATTAAAATAAATTCCTATTAAAACAATGTTCACCCATGCATCCTTTGTATAGTATATTTGGCGAAACTTTGAGATAAGGCGTAGAAACTGCTAAATCGGTAACCATGAGAACCATCATTTTAACAATTATTAATATCAAAATAAGGAAGAATATTATCTTCTCTTACTGACCACCAACTCCACTAGGAGTCCTTATGGGGTTAATGTGGGAAATGAGGACCAATACACCCCTCAACATATTGTACCTCCTACCAGTTATTTATAAATAAGTAAGAAGAATAATCATATCTAATACTCATGCAGTGAGTCACTGTGTCCTCAAGCTTGTAATAAGAGTTTTTGCAAGTATTTAATCTTCATAATAACCACAGGAGGCTGGGAGTAATGTGATCTCCGTTTTAATTTCAGGAGGGAAGGTGGTATGACTATGTGAGCTCCAGTCAGGGAGGGTTTGACCAATGCCCGTGGTAGAAGACTCCACATCTCCGACCTTGGAGGCCAGAGAGTTATTTCTAGCAGGCCACTCACTGAGCAATAGGGACCACAGCTTAGAGAAGTCATCATCATCAGGTGTGAAGGCCAGAGCCCACTTCTGATCTGGCTGCAACCCCAGGCAGGAACAGATGCTGTATTACAGCTGTTAAATGATTCAGTCAGATTTTAAAAAACATTTTTCTCATCTGATTTTTTAAGTGATTCAAATGTAAATCAACTATACTTCAATTAAAAAATTTTAATTAAAGTAAATAAATTAAAAGTGATTTAAAGTTTAAATAAATCTCTATCTGCAACCACTTGAGATGGACTGCTGAGATCTGAGTCACAAATTAGCCACAGGCTTGTGGGTTTGTTAATTTGCACTTCTGGGTTTACCCATCACGGTGGGCCCATAGGTAGCATTCAGATACATTCCAAAATGCCAAACATCATGCCTTTCATGGTATTATAACATCATGCCTTTGATGGTATTAAAAACTAAAAGAGTCAGAAACATGTACATGATTCTAATGAGGCTCAAGCATCAGAGTTCTCGGCCAGCCTCACACAAAAAGGGCCACCAAAATAAAACCAAAAAAACAACTCAGAAACATCTGATGGATACACAATGGATTTAGTTGTAGGTGTGTTGAATTTAAGTTGAATTTAACCTAAGGCACTAATGGTTCACAAGAGAGAGAATACAGGTAGCCTGAAGTCATCCCAGTAACTAAGCCTGGGGAAACAGATGGGCTTGCTTGCTCAGAGAGCACTGAGAGGAAAGCAGTATCTCTGAGGTTAGGATGGGTGGGTAGGAATGAGGGCAGATGAAGACGGATTTCTGGTAGATGAGGCCGACCGAGCCACCGAGTGGGACAAGTTTGGCACTCCAAGCAGGCTTCTATGTGCCAGCTTCCGTGGAGGACCACCAGACACCTCAGTGAGCTACAGGGGTGAGGAATTCGTCACCGTGAAAACAGGGGTTGGCTCCATGGCAAGCATCCTGCAGATCCCAAGAGGCAGTTTGACATCATGAATAAAGCATGGGCTATAGTGCCAGAAACACCTGGATTCAAGTCCCAGTTCTGTCAGATGTGTGACCTGGGACCCATTACTCAATCTTTTTCAATCTCAGTTCTCCCATCTGTTTCAGTGAAAATGACATCAGTATCTACCTCATAAATTGCTGGAAGGATTTTAAAAAGATAAGGAATCTCACGTGCTTCATATAGTGCCTGGGGGAGAGGGCATAATAACTCATCAATAAATGATAGCTGTTGTTGTTTATATTTATGGTGGTACCTCTGACCTAGTTAGGGAATTAAAGAGGGGAGCCGAAGGGGAAAATGAGTTCAGTTCTGGATGCACTGAGTTAAGAGGCACTTTTGGTCATCCAGGTGGAGGTGCCCAATAGCCCCTCTATACGTGTAGGTATGGAGCTCAAGAGACATAATCTAACTGGGTCCGACCTCATCATGCACTTCTCCGTTTAAACGCCCCTTCCGGAGTAGGGGGTGGGACGGTGAGCATCATTTTTATTTTGAAGGAGCCAATGTACTGATTTCAATTAAAATGAACAACCGGTAGATTAGGGCACTGGGTTAGCTGGGCGATGAGAAATTCCAAAATCCTTCCTGGAAACCAGAAAGCTACACGGATCAAGAAGCCTCAGCTCAGATCTAAACTTATTCCTTGCCTCTGCATTTTTGATTACAATCTTCTATTTAAATTTCCATCAGTAAATACAGATCCAGGTTTTAGGTTTTTGAGTAGTTCTTAAGGCAAACTTAATACTATCATTCCTGTTCGCTAGAGAATTATGGAAAGACAATTTTGGAATATTGTTTTCTTGAGTCACTGCTATTATTTCTAACATATGCAACACTTTTTGCCAAGTAAACGTAACATTTAAGTCACAGAAATACATAAATACATAAATCTTCAGGGTATACTGTCACTGATTATTTTAGAAGTCCAATAATAACTTCTATGCACTCTGATAAGAGACTTCTGCAGTTCTTTTTAAGTATTTTCACTGTCTCAATGGTAGAAATAAGGAATAAATGACCTCCAGTTTAAAAAAGGTAGTATCAACAAAGGCCCAAGCAAAGGAAGATCACAGTATCATTTTGGGAGGTGTAAACGATTTGAACTCACCCAAATTTTCAGTATTATAGTGATATTCAATAAATTTACGTGTCTAGATGAAATTCAATAACTATCTTAAATACGCTTTCATTTCACATGGAAACTGGCTTAGCAAAGTAAAGTGCCAAGGGAGAAGGAGGGCGTAGAGACCACTAGATTGAATGGAAACAGAGGAAGACAAAGTGGCAAGGTAGTGGGTGAGAAAGAGGAGCAGCCGGAAAGCTGTGGGGGAAGAAGAAGAAGAGAAACACAGACACCACGATGGTGAGGGTGGGTGAGGAGGCAGGCGCGGCAGGGTGACAAAAGGCTGAGTTCGTTCTCAGGAAACATGTGGTGGAAGCAAACTTCTAGCCCGAGGCAGACTGAGGTCTTCGGACGTTAGTGACTTCTACCAGAGCTCAGAACCGTGCTGTGGGCTACAGCAGTGTGAGCCACACGGAGGACAGGGTCAGGTCGCCAGATCTCTGTTGTATGGGGAAAGGGAAGAAGTCTATTCTTTGCATTGTTCTGGAGAAGCACATATGAGGCAGGGATCATTCATATTTTTGGAAGCAGCTTCTACACAGCACCAAACCAAATGCACCACTTGGGGAGAAAAGAAGAAATGATCTTCTAGACAAATCTACCGAGCGACTACAGGAATGTCTGCACTTTCCTCTGATTATTCAAGACTTAACTTCTTTGCCTATATGCACACTGTCAAAGAACCATTGAGAAATAACCAAGGGAAATAAATGGCCGATGGTGTCTGATCTCTGAAAACCTCTTTTCCCCTCCCTGTGTCACAAAAGAGGAGCCAAGCGCTCAGCTAAGCTGTGAGGGTGGGGAAGGGGAAGAAAGAGCAAATATCACCCATGATAGTGTCCAAGATTCAGACGCACCCTGCCGGTACAGAGAGAAAGCTGGGTGCCGGCACGCTGATCATTTTTCAGCCCAAACAACTTTCCGTGTCTTCTAGTTGATTTCTGTGCAACTGAGCACCTCAGCGGGAAAGCTGAGAAAAATCTGCTAGGAAGGTAACAAGAGCCATTTTCAAAAGAGGGTTTTCATTTACGAGCAGACGTGCTTTGAAAAGCAAAAGGGAACTTATATACAAAGCAAACAGGAACACTACAGAAAGAAATTCTGACCTTCGATGCAGGCCGTACGTTCACAGGCTCATTCAATGTCAGTAAGGAAAAATGAATCAAAAAAAGTTGGACCCACAGTTCCACATGGAGACATGGAAAAGTATAATTCTAGGTTACTGGAAGAGTCAGAAGAGGTTGTCCACTTTGGGCCTGGGGGCTGTTCAGAGCAGTGTCAGACACTGAGCATCTAGGCAAACTGTCTGATCACTTCTAGACTCTCCTTCATAAGCATGAAAGAATAACCAGAAAGAAAGGTTTTTAAATGACTGTAATATACGAGAAATTATGTGCAGGGGAAAGGGGGCATATGGGAACTCTCTGTACTGTATGTTTGATTTTCTATAAACCTAAAACCTCTTAAAAATAAAATCTATTAATTAAAAAACTAACATGTCTATAAGCCCACTGGTTAAAAGCCTGGGCTATGGAGTCAGAGCCCTGGGCTTGGTCCAAGATGCCACTTACTAACAACTATTAGGTCCTTGGCCAGATGAGCCTCTTCACACTCAGAATCCTTTGTAAAAAGTGTGGCAAAGACAAATAGGACAATACATACACCACAGTCCTTGGCCTGTCTTAACAACTGAATTCAAAAAAAAAAATTTTAATAATCACCTGGTGGTTTAGGCCATAGGACTGATTTTTTCCTTCCTTATAAGGCAGTTATAGAAATGGCATCAGAGAATTATACTGTCATCTATGAATTTTGAAATCATTTTTTAAAATGCTTCCTTTGGAAAACAAGGGGTTAATGTGAAGCTCCCTCTTTCAGAAACTATGAAGATGGCGATAAAAGCATCAGAGAAGAATTACTAACAGTAAAGATCTTTTCCAGCCAAGTTATGTCATAGGTTTAGCACAGGATAGATTTTATGGTAACAAATGTAGTTTCACCTTTAATAAGAGGTAGTTACTCAACCATCAGCATTGTAGATTATCGCTGTTATAAATACCTTTTGCTTAAGAGAACTAGTGTAATGTCAATCAAATGCAGGACTCTAGAGAGGACCTAGAGAATAAACAGTACTAAATGTCATTTCCACACCTTGAAAGTCATTAGAAATTATGATAGAATAGACATTTAAAGACAAATGCAAGCATTATCAACTGGAGGAAAGGCATATAAGCTCTGAATGCCCAGCTTTTAAAATAATGATGGCTGACATTTACTGAGCATTTACCACAGGTGATGTGTTAAGACCTTGATAGGTATTATGCTATGTCATCCTCACAACAACCCTAAAAAGTAGATACTATCCTTTTTCCCTTTTTAAAGAAAAGGAAACTGTGGCAGAGAGGTCAAATAACCTGTCCAAGATCACCCAACGAGCACATCAAGTTCTATAAAGAGCTATGTTTCTGAACAAAGTAGAGCCAATGAATACAATTTATTTGGGCTTTCAAGAAGTCTATGGCATGGTGTTCATACCAAGAGTTATTTATAAACAAAACCAAATGGTGATTGGGCTAAATGTTTTGTAATGGATAAAAAAACATATTCACTTAATAATATGCCCCAAAGAAAGAGCTGAATTAGTATCTTGATGACAGGTGTGTCAGTACTAATCCTTGCAGATGGATCCTGGATTAATCTTATTTCACATTTCAGAAATAACAATGAAGTGGAAGTAGAGTCACAAGTCTGAGTTTGTGGATGACGTTAGTATTTTTCAAAGAGTAAAATGCAAAGCAACCACAGAAGAAGCTCATAAACCATGAGGAGACTCCATAGTGGCAGATGACCTTCACTGTGGGCCAGCAGGCTCTTCAGCTGGACAAAACTAAGCCATCTACACTTAACATGTAAGAAGCACTAAACTATTAGTTTTATGGGAAATGGGATTTTTGGAGTTCTTATAGACTATATTGATATGACAAAAAGGTCTAGAAGATAGTGTACATTTCTAGGAAGAGTATGGAAAGCAATCCAACAAGCATAATTACTTTGTAACTAGATTATGAAACACTCCCGCTGCCCATATTTTTTAGGTATTAATTCATCTTTTATTGAGATCACTGTAGTTCCACATGTAGTTGTGAGAAACAACAGACAGATCCCTTGTACGCTTTGCGCAGTTTCCCCCAAGAGTATCACTTTGCAAAAGTATAGGACCTATGCCCATATTTACAAACAAAATTCTACTATTCGACTCCATCTGGAAAACACTATGCAGGTCAGGGAAATACACATCAAGAAAGGCACAGGGGCCTAGAGATGGTTAAGATCAGAGGAGCTGAAATGACTATAGGAACAGAGGAGCTGCAATAGGTTAATCAACTACAAATCTAGAGGCCTCCAGTCTAACAAAACAAAGTCAGGGATGGATTTTTAAAATGACTTTAAAACCTATTAGTTATACAGAGGGCACATAGGCTGTCTTTGGGCTTAATTTCAGATTCTAGAATATTAGAATCATGTGGACTTAACATTTAGACAGGATGGCAAATGATATCGCGTGAAACACTTAGACCACGGAGTCTGATTGAGGAAACTCCCCCAACTCCTCCCCTTTCCTCCCAACCCCCCACCTCTCAGTACTGTGGGACCGCCCACAAGTTACATTAACTCCCTAAGTTCATTTCCTCATCTTTCATCTGGGGATAATAATGGCACCTTCCTCCTAGGGTGGTTATGGCCATAAGGTAAGAAAATTCATGCAACAACGCCTGGTGCAAATGAAGAGGTTATTGTTAGCTAAGGTTGATATTATTCATTTAAAGACCTTTAAAGCACGGTTTCTAAACTTTGGCACTCTTGACATTTTGGACCAGATAACAATATGTTGGGGCAGTGTTAGGGGCAAGGGGTGTCTTGTACATGGCAGGGTGTTTACCAGCACCCCTGGACTCCACCCACTAGATGCCAGTAGCACTCACACTCCAGCTGTGGCAAGAAAATAATGTCTCCAGATATTGCCAAATGTCCCGAAGGGGGCAAAAAAACAAAAACAACAAACAAACAAAAACACCCAGGTTGAAAACCGCCGACCACTGTTTTAAAGGAACCAATTTAGGACAAGATGAAGTACTACTTTCTACAGTGATAGCCATTTTCTAGTGAAAGCAACCAGTGCTACATACTAAAAACATAAAAAGGTTCAAGAAGGATTTAGAAATAACACACACACACACACACACACACACACACAAACTCAATGTATAAAGTTTCTAAAAGACATTTGGAGTCTGGGTACCTCTGACGCTGAGGTAATGTAGACTCCCTCTTACTGACTTTAAAAGACTGTCTGGGGCTGCTGCCAGATAGGATGAGACATTACGCGGATGATCAGACCCACCTAGTAGGAGACCTGAGATGCTCCCTGTTCCTGAAACCCACTTATAAACTGCACCTGCAGCAAAAACACCTTTCGTGGAGCCCTTGGAGGGTACTGAGTTCTACAAAGTGTTCCTGAATCTCCCTGAACATCAGAATCATCAAGGGGAGCTTTTCAAACATGGAAAGTTTCAGGCCTCATCTCTACATTTTAATTTTGCATCTTAGGGTGGGGAGCCCAGACATCTGTACATTTAATAAGCACTGCCAAGTAATTGGGAACATCTGGTCAGGTAGACAGTGTCTTAAAATACGACAGAGAAGGTCAGGTTCTCTTCGACTGTGCCCCATTTCAACGTCAACCTTAGGAAGAGACCTACAGACCACACAGTATTCTTTATGGGAATAATTATAGACTGTACCTAGATATACTACATTAGTGTTGTCAATCAACGTTAGCAACAAGGCTTTTACCCAAATAGAAAGTTCAATGTTAAAGTCAAGATTTTATAATAAAATAATTAATTAGGTATTGCTTTAGAATTATTACTTACAGTAATAAGTCTTCAGTTATCTCCAGTGACAGCTTTTTCTAAAAATGCCATCACCTGTGCTCAGACAGAACAGGGGTTACTATGCTTAGTCATGGGGAGCAACGTCAAATGGTCCTCGTACATACATTGAAAATGACAAGCAAGTGAAAAGACAATCCTCATTCCATTTTCCCATCAACAACACCAGAATAGATGCTTACTAATGTCCGGTGGAAACGTTTGCTTCAGCAGTAAGAGAGGGTTGCTGATTCAGTTAGAGGGATCTGAGCCTCACTATCATGTGGGTTTCCATCTCGCATTATGCAGTTTGCAACCTACAGGTAGGGTGACCAGCTGTCCTGGATTGCCTGGAATTGAGGACTTCCCAGCATGTGGAATTTTTCATGCTAAAACTGGGCCAGATGGTTACCCTCTGTACAGTCCCGAAGCTGCCTTGCAGCTGGTACCTTCTGTATCGCTTTTCTCTAAAGCCCTCTGCATCCCTCAGATCCGTCCCTGTCCCCATCCCGCCCATCTTGAGCTCTAGCTTGAGCACCTTTCTCCTGAAGTAAATGGACTGAGCCAACTGGTCACAGACCCTAAGGTATAAGTCCATGTGGTCTGTGAGCTTCTTCGCATTGATGAAACTGAGTCAAAGAAAACCTAAGAGACCTTCTTCCTCTCTTAATTCAAGACACTGTCCACTTAAATAGTGGCTCCCAATACTCAAAAATGTTTATGAAATATAAAGATTCCAAGACTTCCAACCCTAGACTGTCTAGAGATGAGGACTGAAAATCCCCAGGTATAAAAGCTTCCTGATAATTGTGATGTGCGGGAAGCTTCAAGAACACTCTCTAGAACACAGTGTCCCTTCGGGGTGCCATAAAATCTGCTCTTGCTGCAAGTGCAGTTTGTAATTGGATTTCTAGAACAAGGGAGCATCTCAGGCATTTTACTAGGTGAGACTAATCTTTGTATCCTGTAAACGCAAGTTAAAACACAATATTTGATCTCAAGACATAGAGAATATGGTACTTTGCTCAGACCAGCATTTCAGATGCCCCCTGCAAAAGTTAAACAACTATAGGGACTTCCCTGGTGGTCCAGTGGTTAGGGACTTGGCGTTTCCACTGCCGAGGGCCCGGATTCAATCCCTGGTTGGGCACCTAAGATCCCATAAGCTGTGTGGCACGGCCCAAAAAAAAAAAAAATTAAAATTAATTAAAAAATTAAAAATCTAACCTTGATGTTTAAAGAAAAGTTAAACAACTTTACTTAAGTCATGCCTTAAATCAAGTCGAAAGTAAGGTTGAAACCTACTTAAATCACAATTTATATTTCTGAATGTTTGCTTTGAATGGTTAATTAATAGCATATTATATCCAGATATTCCTGTAAAAAATCCCTTGTTGGATTTTGTCCTTCTTATACCAAATATTAACATCAACAATTACTAATCCAATATTTATAGACATCCAAGGCTCAGGGTTAGATTCTAGACTTTAAGAGAAAAAATACTTTTTTAAGTTATTGTCATCTTTTACAGACTTACGGTATCTGTGCTCATCTATGCAATCACACTATCATCAGGGCTTTATGCACACACACAGAACTATAGTTTCCAGGTGTTCAAAGATCACTCAAGAAATCCATTCACAGGCCCTGAGTTAAGAACAGCTGATCTAATATGAGCATAAATTTCTCCCTTCTGAGTGACACGTGGACTAGAAAATGCATGGCCTTCCTAGAAGAGTGTGTCTTGGAAGCCAATGAGACCACACTATCCCATAAATTGAACTGTGAAGGCCTCTTTCAAATGCTTATCACTTTGGCAATATTCCTGCCAAATGAAGAAACTCCTTAGGTCCCTGAAAACATCTAGTAGGTGGTTTATAGATTGTGTCAAAGGTATTTTTTTTTAATAAAATTACAGTGAAACATGGGCCAAATAGAGCATTCCAAGGTCCAAAATAGAGGCTGGGACTTCTTCACTTTCCCTGCATCAATTCCCATGCAGTCATTTTAGCTAAACGAGACTCCTTATTCATAAGCTCTGCAAAGGCCAAAAACATCAGGATGGGTTTTATCTTTGAAAACTTGCAGGAGCTGTTCTTGCCTAGCGCACGTGTGCACGTGCACACACACACACACAAACACACCCCAGAGTGGAAACCTCTCTTTTTCATAAACTCTCTTGGAAGGACCCTGGCGTATCTCAGATTCACCTACATTTTGGAAAATCCAGCATCCAGCCTACAGGCCTCCTCTAGAAAGAGCCTTTTGCCCATTTCTGTCATTTGACACCTAACATGGAATATATTGATGGTTCCTTTGTGTGGGTGATCCCTACATAAACTTAGTACATATTTCTATTTTATAAAGGATGTGTTAATAAGTTTATTCAAAATCCCGTCCATCCAAAATGAGAAAACGTAAAACTATTATTGACCTTTGGAAAAAATAAGACACATACGCATAAAAGTCATGATAAAATATGTATATATACACATATATGTATATGTGTGTGTATATATCTATATATGTATCTCCATATCCAACATGCAGCAAATATTTTATTAAACAGTCTTTGCCAGATACGTGTGAAGCTATACAAAGCATCAGATAATTCAAAAGTTAATTTGTATTTGGCTTGGGACTTCTCTATGTGTTTTGTATGTTGTTTACAGGGTGTGGAATATGGGGTTGGTAGAAGAAGGGCATTGTCTAATAATCTGACTCAAATCCCTAACTGGCTTGACACTGGCTCCTACCTGATGGTACTTGCATCTCATCCAAACACAATGGCCAACAGAGCAGAGGAGCTCACCAGGCGACAAGGACAGCCAACTGGCCACCTGCACCCATAGGGAAGTAATTTACCACTTACCAGCAGGGCCACACTAGGCCTCAGCGTCCTTACTATGAATAGTATTATTTCACAGGTTTAAGGATTTAAATTAATAGCTACGAAGTGCTTAGAACAGTGCCTGGATCACGGAAAGTCTTCCATAATAATAGTAGCTACTATTACTAGCTATCATTAGCCACTATTATTAATACATATTCAAACACTGGAGATGGCTGTTTTGCCTACTTAGACCATGTGGGTCTGTTTTAAACAGTAATATCTTCGATGCACTATTGCTAATGGTACAGATATAGATTACCTTCGTAAATCTCTTCCTTCAGTTCCTGGAGATAAAGGACATCTCATGAAGCAAGCTCACCTAAGCCTATTTCTACCATCCACTCAGAAACCAGTGTGCAAACCTGTGACCCACTGGTGTTACAAAAGATAAGCTGTGCTCTCATTTCCCATATAAATTTAGTATTTCTTTCCCATCAAAGTCTTCCTGGGAGCACTGATTTCCCTTCTGCTTACTAACCAACCTACTATCCCCGAGATTAAAACTAGAGGAACTAACAGCCAAATGAGACCCAAGTTTGAGACTTTTCAACACAGAAATTAATGCTAAAAAAATGAGACAGAACGAGACAATATAGGATCGGAAGGAGCTGTGTCACTCACCTCCACCTTCCCTGGGCTGATGGATCATCTTACAAGCAGTTAACAGAAGAAACGAAGTAGCGAGGTGGAAACTCCCCTAATCCCTCAAAAATATCATGAGCTGAGTCTCAAGACAGCACAGATGATCTAAATCCAGTGATGTATAAACATGCCACTTGTGTGTCACAGGAGACCAAATAGGAAAACGGAGACCAGTTATTATGGGTGCTTTTCACCTGACACCACGTCTGGAAGTCTGACTCTTGGCCCCCGGCTAGAGAGGGAGACCTAGATTCCAGCACATCTTCATGCCTCCTGCTCCCTCTCAGCTCCCCGGTGCACCAGGCGCCGTTTCCCACGGAGCCAGGTTTAGGAGGAAGCAGCAAGAGGTAGAACTACCCTGAGAGTACAGACGGGGACCCCTCCCCCTCGAGCCCAGGCTCTTACCTGTGGCATCTGTCCCCTCAGCAGGTGCACTCTGGCTGGATGCTGGGGCCGGATCCTTGACTCCGTGCACCTGAGCGGCTTCTTCCTGGTGTGTCAAAAAGGCAGAGCACAGATCAGTTTCCAGGGCTTGGAGCTTCAGCAAGGGATTCTGCCAGCAAAAGCAGAACATCGGGCTGGCTCAGTTAGATCCTGAAGCAACGCTAGGTCTGCAGCTCCTTTCTCCGGCGCCTGGCAGGAAGGGGGTCTCGGCCTCAGCTGCTCAGGCAGGGCTGGTTGTGCCAGCATCAGAGGCGTGTTCTTCCACAGACAGTCTCTGTTTCTGCTTCATATCAATCCTAACGTATATTGATTATCTGTGACACATGGGACTGGTGATTTCGTCAGCAAGAGACACTGCAGCCAGAGAACCAGTCTGAGAAGGTATCTGCTTCCCCAGTGGTTGAGCCTTTACGCTTTGCAAGTGTTTCATTCATTGTGCTGACATCAGGAGCGAATGACATTAGGCCCCTCCCAGGCTACCATTCATAAAAGCCCGCAGTGCACAGAGTTACTGCTGCAGAGGCCGCCTGGCAGCTGGGAGGTGCTTCAGGGCTCCCTTATCTGCATCTGCGTGTGGGGTGTGTGCGTGCCTGTAGGTGTGTAGGGGTGTGTGTGTGTGTGTGTGTCTGTACGTGTGTCTTCTGAAGTTACTTTTCTCACATGGAATGGATACAGCTGCCTTTTACCAAGAACAGAGTGGAGGGACGGAGGGAGATGACCTTGGTCCCTTAGTCTGACCCAGCCACTGAGGGAGAAGCAGTTTACCGTTCATCACTGCCAGCACAAACTCCCCACTCCCCCTCCTCCTTTCTCATTTTAAATTCCTCCCGCTGTTCTTAATAAGAGCAAAGTCAGATAGACTGACGCACGTATGCTGCCGTGATGCAGACGCCCCGGCAAATTCATTCCCCCAACCAGGTGAAAGTGAGTCACGCCGAGTCCCTGGCTGGGGCCCCAGTCCCCTGCGACAGGGCAGCTCTGCAGGCCCCAGAGCTCCTGGTGGGGCGTGGGGGGCTACCCGGAGCACAGCCGTGCGTCCTTTTCCCTGCTCTGACCCTGCAACACACGCATGCGCACACACGCACCCAAGCACCTGCTGACAGCCCGCCTTCAATAACCTATTCCCCACACACCCTCATAACCAACACCACATCCCACTCCAGACACACCCCTCCCGGCCCCTGGCCCACACACACCCTATCACACACACACTCCGCCCCAGATACACCCTCATTCCCATCTCGCACTCTCACACCCTACCCCACCCCTCGTGCCCTGACACCCTCACACCTCACCTCACATACACACCCCCGCCCCGCACCTCCTCACGTCCCAACCCCTCCCCGCACATATACCCTCATCATGCTGTTGATGTGAGTACATATGAACCCACAGCAGTGTTTTAAAAGCTGCTCACTAAGAAGAGAAAAACAAATACCGTATGCTAACACATGTATATGGAATCTAAAAAAAAAAAAAAGATTCCGAAGAACCTAAGGGCAGGACAGGAATAAAGACGCAGATGTAGAGAATGGACTTGAGGAGACAGGGAGTGGGAAGGGTAAGCTGGGACGAAGTGAGAGAGTGGCATAGACATATATACACTACCAAACATAAAATAGATAGCTAGTGGGAAGCAGCCGCATAGCACAGGGAGATCAGCTCGGTGCTTTGTGACCACCTAGAGGGGTGGGATAGGGAGGATGGGAGGGAGACGCAAGAGGGAGGGGATATGGGGATATATGTATATGTACAGTGATTCACTTTGTTATAAAGCAGAAACTAACACACCATTGTAAAGCAATTATACTCCAATAAAGATGTTAAAAAAAAATAAGTAAAAAAATTTTAAAAACAGCTGCTCACTGAGGAATGTCTTATATCTGCTGTCTCTCGGCCAGTTGGAAAGTGGCAGGTCCCTTGCAGGCTCAGGACCCCTCCTCTGCTCAGCTCAGAGACGGAGCAGGACCTAGTTCAAACCTCCCTGTGCTCAGGGGCTGCTGCCTGGGAGCCCACAGCTGGGATGAAGCATCTGCCTGACACCAGGCCATTTTTTTATAGCTTCTTCTTCCTCTCTGGGATGTTTTCCCAGAAGCTAAGTGTGGAGGCAAGAGCCCAAGGCTACTGACAGGAGGTACAGAAGGAGCAAGGGCACCAAGTTTCTGGAAGGATTTAGTACCCAAGCATCTGGGAAGCAAAAAGAATGATTCCAGGCAAGCTTCCTACTGAAGGACTTTGGACATTGGAGTGACTGGAGCGACCTCTCAAAAAGAGCAAAACTATTCTGAAAATTAAGAAATAGTGCCATGAGAATGTAAGATGGTACAGCTGCAACAGCAAACAGTATGGTGGTTCCACAAATAGGTATTTCTAAAAACAGGCAGTTCCTCAAATATGGTAATTCTGAAAACAGAACTACTGTATGATCCAGCAAACCCACTGAAAGAATTGAAAGCAGTGACTCCAACAGATACTTGTATACCCATGTTCATGGCAACATTATTCACAATAACGAAGAAATGTATTATGGACTGAATTGTCTCCCCCAAATTCATATATTGAAGCCCTAACCCCCAATGTAACTATATTTGGAGACAGGGCTTTTAAGATGCAATTAAGGTAAAATAAGGTCATAAGGGTGAGGCCCTAATCCAATATGACCAGTGCCCTTATAGAGAGAGAGAGACACCAGGGATGCACATACACAGAGGAAATGCCATGTGAGGACACAGTGAAAAGGCAGCCATCTGCAAGCCAAGGAGGAGGCTTCAGGAGAAACCAATTTTGCCGGCACCTTAATCTTGGACTTCTTACCTCCAGAACTGTGAGATAATAAATGCTGTTTCGGCCACCGAGTCTCTGGTATCTTTTTAATGGCAGTCCTAATAGGGTATTAGCAGATTAATACAAGGTGGAGGCAACCCAAGTGTCCATCAGCAGATGAACTGATAAATAAAATGAGATATATACATACAATGGAATATTATTTAGCCTTAAAGAGGAAGAAAATTTTAACACATGCTACGACATGAATGAACCTTGAGGATATTATGCTAAGTGAAATAAGTCAGTCACAAAAGGACAAGTATCTAGAGTAGTAAAATTCATAGAGATGGCAAGTAGTATGGTGGTTGCCAGGGGCTGGTGGGGAAGGAAAGGGAGTTAGTGTTTAATGGGTACAGAGTTTGAGGTTGGGAAGATAAATAAAGTTCTGGAGCCGGATGGTGGTGATTGTTGCACAACAATGTGAATGTGCTTAATGCCATTGAACTGTATACTTTAAAATGGTTAAAACATTAAGTTTTATGTTATATCTATTTTACCACAATTTTAAAAAACAAAAAGTAAAAAAGAAAGAAAACCAGTCCTTCTCTACGTTTAGAGGGAGGACGTGGAACCAGCCACCTCCTGTAAACTCTACGTGCTCTTGTAGATTCTACAAAGCAGGGGAGGACACGGCCTTCACACCGAACCAGAGGCCATCTCTGCTACATACTATGCAGCTGACTTGGGGCAAGAATCTTGGCTATTCTAAGCCTTAATTTCCTCACGCATAAAAAGAGGCAATAATGACAGTGACAGTGGCACCTGCTCGAAGAGTTAAACAAGGGAAGGCACACAGAGCACTTTGCACAGCATCAGCACGTGGGAAACACTCAAGCACTGGACTCTGTGGTTATTAGGTTCATCTCCAAACCCCGGGGGCTGCTGGGCAGAGGGCTGGTCGTGTGGGAGGCCAGACCCCATAGCATCTCTTGACCTTGACTCATCACTCTACTCCCAGGGCCTCACTCTGCATCTGCCCAGGAAGGACCTGAGACTACGTGACTTGAAAGTTCCCTTCCAACTTTCCAGGAAAGAAAAACAAACATGTCTGTGTACTGAGGCTGGTGCACAGAACCTGACAGAACGGACGCTTGGAAGGTGTTTGTGGAACTGAACCACGTGTTCACACAACACAAATCAACAGCAAAGAATTTCACTGCAGAGGAGCTCGTCAGGTCACGTTCAGAGGACTCTCTGCTCCCCCGAAGAGCGGGGTGTAATGCTGAGACCCAGTTACCACTGGGAGTAGTCACAGGTGGTTCTCACCCGTCTTCCCCGCCCTCCTCCTCCCTCACTTGTACTCATACTGAAGCTGAACCGACGCTCCGAGCGTCGAAGGAGATCCATTTGCACGGCTGGTTTGTTCCTCTCTCAGACACCAGATAGGAGGAAGCTTAAAGGAATGCGGGAGAACAGAGTGGCAAATGGAACAGGAGAGAGGAGATGAAGGTCTTGAGAGACAAGAAGACATCCAAGGAGAAGGGAAAACATAAACTGCTGGAATTGAGGACCAGGAGGCCGAATGGAAGAAACTCTGCACACCAACTGTCATCAACTATGTCCCTCCCCATCCCTCACTGACCCCTTACCTGAGGACCACCTGCTGTTCCTCAGCACAGGGACAGAGAGTGGAGGCTTGGACGCCCTGTGTGGGATGGAGCCTGGTGACCAGAGAACGCACGACAGGGGAAGCTGGAGGCTTTACCTATGAGCAATCTATGCCACTGTCACATACAGGTCCTTCCAGTGGGCAGCAGGAGGAATCCAGCCTGTCCCATCAGGGCTGAGCCCCACAGAGCCTCCCCTGAGAAGGCTGGAGCACAGCTTGCACCACACACGTGAGGGTCATGCCCCCAGCAGCTGTACCAGCACACGTGCAGCTCCCAGGCTCTGGCAGCTCTCAATGCACAAAGAGATACACTGGGCTCTGGAGCATGAGACTGATGTCAGCCCCTTCCTCGTGGGGCTCCAGTCTAGTGGGAAGATGGCTACTACACAAGCAAACAAATCAAACAATAATGCCAGTTATTACTGTCATAGGGTGATGGAGGAAAGATACCACAAGCCCGCAGACGGAGTGAACAAGCAGCTGTTTCACTCTCCAACCTTGCCTGACTTGGTGACCTTTTATGCAGGAATAAGCTTTACCCCTATAGAAAAATGAAGGGCAGCCAACCCCTGTGGCCCTAGTGCTACCTCCGGCCCTTCTCTTGCTCGGGGGCTGGGTGGTGGGGTGGGGGCCTCCTGCTCCCTGTCAGGCTGCCCCCAGCCCCTCCCTGAGGCCAGCCAGCTGGCTTTTCCAGGTTTACATCCAAAGTCTCCCTGAATGGGTCTCTACGATCTGCAGGAAAACTGAACAAAGGCTGATGGATCCTCTAAAGAACAATGCCTACCTCTGCTTCCCCAGTTCTCCCATCTGGTCATCAAAGAAACCAGAGAGACGTCCGTGAAACCTAGGTGTGGTTTTCTACAAGCTAATTTTTCTCTTTTACATAATGGAAAATACGCGACTTGTTTTAGAAAATACTCTACTCATTTTCTCTCCTCTACAATTACCGGGTCCCACTTTAGTTGGCTGGAGTGGAGAACACCCACACAGGCTCGATGGTGGAATACTATTTTAGGATGCCTTTGTCTGCAATTCACCAGTTGCAGAGCAGAGACAGCTTACTTTTAATTTCTGTGAAGAGGTTTCGCGACCCTCTCCCATCCCTCTATCTATCCAAGAACTGTGCATAGATTCTCTGTGGCAAAATCAAAGTGGAAATCTGCTCAAAACTGAGGATACAACAGGGTCCCCAAACAACCCCATTTCTACTTACCACTCTCTTCCCGGAGCTTTCCTGTTTCCTGTGTAGGCTCCACCCCAACACACACACACACACGCGCACACGCACACACACGCACACACCCCACCCCTCCTTTCCATCTGCCCCCTGCCCCTGCCTCCCCAGGCCTTGAATTCAGCTGTAGTTGCTTCACAGTCAAATTTCCATCAAATCTTGAGCCAGTTCTGATTACCTCATCCAAAGAGGGCCCCCCAATGTCTCTTTTAGCATTTTGTTTTTTTCCTTCCCAACACTCACTATAATATAGAATTTTATTTATTTCTCTACTTGTTTATTGGCTCTTTCCAGCTCCAGAAGGGCTGGAAGCATGCTGCCATTGTTCATGGCTGTACCCAGCACAATGAGTAGAATAGGAGCCAACCATAAAAAGCCTGCCATTGAATATTAGTTTTGTTTGCCTGGACCCTTTAGGCAGTACTTGGGAGGCCCTTTTGAGTATCCAATTTCAAGCCTCCTTGCTGCCCTGGTTCAGAAATTTTAAAATGCTTACGAATCACTGAGGAGTTTGTTAAAGATGTACGTTCCCAGGCAGGGACAGACAGACTCGGATTCTGTGGCCTGGGGCAGGGTCACTTAGATGCAGGAGGTCCAAGGTCCACGCTTTGAGAAATACTGCCCTATTCCCTAGGGACTTGACCCACCCTAAATGCTGCCTTGGTTGCCTGTTTAGCTCTACCCGTCTCAGGAACAATAGCTTTTTCCTGACCTCCAGCCTTCTGACAGCCTCCTTGGCCTCCAGCCCTGGTACCCCCCTCCTTGGAACGGGACCTCCACATCAGGAAGTATAAAGTATGGGGTGCTCCGAAGCACGGCAGTGTTACCTCCTGAACTGCTGCTGCCGTCCTCTGGATGTTCTTGCCAAAAGAAGTGGGACTTCCTCCAATGGTGATGGCTACAAAAAAACGCCAAATTCACCCCATCCCTAGGGACACTGGGCAT
Organism: Balaenoptera musculus; assembly: GCF_009873245.2. Lineage (NCBI taxonomy): Eukaryota > Metazoa > Chordata > Mammalia > Artiodactyla > Balaenopteridae > Balaenoptera > Balaenoptera musculus. The sequence continues at coordinate 74,021,462 of NC_045800.1, read as the reverse complement.
TTGGCTAATCCCTGTGGGGCCTGTGTTGCTTATGTCCCAGTGTGCTTTGCAGCCAAGTCTAACTGAAGACCAGCACACCTCGGCTCAGCCCATCCCAGCTTCCTCAGGATGGTCAGCCCTCACTGTCCTGCACTACCCAATGGAGAGATTCAATATAGGAGAACAAGCTATTCACTTCAAGTAGTCCTCTGTTGACAAGAGGATCCAGGTCCTATTCTGATAATAGCAGCACTTCTTTCTTAAACAAGGGCAATCTTGCCACCACACATGATAACCCAAACCAAATTTCCTTCCAGCCACATGATTTGATTTCAACTTAGGAAGAGGGAGTCGTGTACTTAGTTTTACCTGTTTGTGATATCCTCAATATGTTTACTTTATTAAATAAACAATAAAAACAAGATGTTTGGGAGAGAATAATACAGTTCTATAAACTCACGTTTTAATACAGGACTCTGAGATTTTCTACATGATAAGACGTGGATTTTTGAAAAATAGAATATGTCTCATTTTCAACTCATGGAATGGACTTCAATAGTTTCCCAAGGTCATAATGATTGGTTCAAAAATGGGCTACAAGTCACAAGCCAGATAAATGAGACTCAAGTATGGAACTTTATGGATCTAGAAAGGACTCCATTTCTACTGTGTGATAGGCAAAATCTTAAAGATGGCCCCCAAGATTCCTGTACCCTGCTTACTCAATCAAACACGAATTTAGATGCTGCTATGAAGAGATTTTGCAGATATAATTAAAGTCCTAACTCAGGTGACCAAGGATACAGAGATTGCTTGGATGGGCCTGACCCAATCAGGTGAGCCTTTTAAAAGCAGAGTGTTTCTTCCGGCTGGCAGAATACAACAACACAGAGATTTGGAGCACAGAAGGATTTGGTGCTGCTGGCTCAAAGATGAAGGGGCCCATGTGAGAGGGAACGCAGGCAGCGTCTAGAAGCTGAGAGCTACCCCCCAGATGCTGACCAACAAGGAAATGGGGTCTACAGTCCTACAACCTCAAGGAAGTAAATTCAGGCAATGACCTGAATGAGCTTGGACATGGACTCTTCTCTGGAACCTCCAGATAAGAGTCTATCACAGCCAATGCCTTGTTTTCATTTTTGTGAGATCTTGAGCGGAGAATCCAATGGAGTCTACTCAAATTTATGACCTACACAACTGTGAGCTAATAAATGGGTGTTTGAAGCTGTTAAGCTTTTGGGAATTTGTTTCACAGTAATAGAAAACTAATATACACTGGAATTACTAGCTGTAAGAACAGTGTGTCCCTAGAGAGGAGTCAACCCAAAGATAAGGTCAATATAGGAAAGCAGAGTCAAAATGGAAAGAGACGGCATCTACATGACGAGTCTTTAATCCCTGGATCTAGCCATTTGGGAAGGCTATCCTGATCCTGAAGTTTCAGGCGTGTGAATCAATAAAATCCTGTTATTTATGAAAGCCAGCTTGAATTGACTTTCAGTCACAAGGAAGAAAACCCAGATATTGGAAAAAAAATTCTCACTCAATTCTGATCTAAGGCCCAACCCTATACACTGGGTTTGCATTTCAATAGAAAAAGACAGCTGTCTATTCCTACAGAAAAAGATACCATTCAGCCAACTCAGGAGTATCAATGGCCTGAATAAGCCTCTTGCTAGACCATTTTCTCAAAATTAAAACAATTTTGAGGGAGAAACACATCTCAAACAAAACAGTAAGTACCATCTGGAGGTCTGATATGGCTTGATGCCAAAACGTATCTATATGCTAAACTATGGATGGTAATAAAAAGACAATCAAATCCTTCACATGGAGACCCACACGTAGACATGTGCACATACACTCAAAAAGGGGCACAATTTGCCTCATTCCAACCGTCATGGGAACCTATGACTAAATTTTACAAGCGCTGGGAAAATGAAAAAAAAACAAAAAAAGGTGGAATCAGTGAGTGTTAAAACTGAAAGCAGTCCTAGAGTTAACCCAATTCAAAACCTGCCTCAATTTCACAAATGAAAAACTAAAAGAAGTTGATGGGATGCTTTATGATATGCAGTCTGGGAGGTGGAAAAAGTAGTAGGAGGACCCAATATGGCATGTTTTCTCAGGGAAGGGGAGATCCATTCATTTTCTTCATACATCTGTTATTTTACTTAAATGAAACTGAAGCCAGGAATGGGATCTACTAGGATGTGGAGAGGGAAAACAATATTTTTTCTCATTTTATCCTTCAAGCAACTTTTTGAACTATTGACTGCTTATTGATTACATGGACACGGGGAAATGACTAAAACCAAGGATCAAGGTGGATTCGACATTGATGATCTCAAGTCTAGAATATTTTCCAATCAGGATCTATGACACTCTAACAAATAATATCTTCTGATGTTTTACAGAGGCAGATATTTTCCAAACAGGATCCAGGGGACCCCGACAAATAAAATCTCCTGATGTCTTATAGAGGCAGAGTGTGAAGGTTCAGCTCAATGCCAGAATGGACACTTAATCAGGTTTTCAGAAACCAACTCCTGTAGTATACTCCCAGAGACACCAAAACTCATGGAATGGAGAGGCAAGTCCTATCAAGAGACCCAAGGTCAAAAACTAGGAGCTTGAGACTGGCAAAAGAGAAGTGGGGCTGGCAGGAATCAGATCTATACTCACACCCAGTAGAAATAAGAAATGAGTTTTTCAGTTCACTGGGAAAGTACTGGGAACACACCCAGAGACAGATGCTCATAGGTAGCTATGTCACATCATGTATCACCTTACTACATAGAGGAGAGCTCGGGTCAAGCACCAGATCTGGAATCAAATATAGCTGAGCCCCATCTATCTGTGACAGAGCAAGTGGAATTAAGAAGTTTAAAAAGTAGATGTGAAATACGAGATGTGAAATTTGGAGAAAATATAAAGCACATATGTAACACCTTAAAATTGCTATAATCGACAATTACAACATTAGGGTCCATAGAAACATCTGGAAAGTATTTGTGGACCATGCTTCTTACAATGCTCAAGAAACTGTTTTTTTACTTTAGACTTGCAAGTTGGAATGGAAGGAAGAGAGCAGATATGGAACTAGCGGGTTCTTTTTAAAGAACTAGAAGGCTGTGTGTTGGAGGCTGTGGTATATAAATAAAAGGGACAGGGGCTTCCCTGGTGGTGCAGGGGTTAAGAATCTGCCTGCCAATGCAGGGGACACGGGTTCGAGCCCTGGTCTGGGAGGATCCCACATGCCGTGGAGCAATTAAGCCCGTGGGCCACAACTACTGAGCCCATGCACCGCAACTGCTGAGCCCACGTGCCTGGAGCCCGTGCTCCGCAACAAGAGAAGCCACCGCAACAAAAGAAGCCCACACACCGCAACAGAGTGGCCCCCCCCCCCCCCCGTCGCAACTAGAGAAAGCCTGCGCGCAGCAACGAAGACCCAACGCAGCCAAAAATAAATAAATAAAAAATTTTGAAATAAGTAAATAAAAGGGGCAAAGAGCAATGAAGATAGGTAACATAACAAAAAATTCTACCTTACATATCCACTTGGAGATGGAAGGAATACTCCTATAAAAAATCAGCTGTACAAAGAGACTGAAAGAGAGTTCATTTTTAAAAAGTACAATTAGTAGCAACTGATCATGAGTCAAAAACTAGAAACCACCATACAATGGGTTACAGCAAGGAGAATGAAAGCTAAAACTACGTGCCAAACATGTATCAATCTCATAAACAAAATACTGAGTAAATGAAACCAGACACAAAAGAGTACATCCAGCCCATTTTTAACAAATTCAAAAAGAGACAAAACAAATCTACTTCAGTCCAAAGAACAGTTATCCTTCCAGGGGAAGAGTGACTGGAATAATTAAATAAGGGCGTCTGGATGCTAATGATGTTCTGTTTCTTGATGCTGGTTACACACTTTGTGAGAATTCATCCAGCCATACACTTATGACACGTGCACTTTTCCATATGTATTTTCTATGTGCATTAAAAATATTAAGGTAGTATTTCCCACCTGTATTCCATAGGAGTCTGTTGCCTAAAGAAATGTTATTATGGGGTTATTCCATGAAAGAGTTTGGTGTTCTCTAAGTTTGGGAAATGCTAGGCAAGACCGCGTTTAATACGTTCCCACTCTATCGGACGTCTCCATCAATGAATCTGAATGAGTCAACCCTCCCTCCATGGCCTTGGGCCATGAGCTGCCCCTGCTCAAGCTTTCCTAAGGTTTCCTCCAGCCCCCAAATCTTAGCGACAACATGATCTGCACGTCTGATTTATCCCGATTGGAACAATTCCACTTGAGCACACACTGTTATCAACCAGTCTGGAATAGCATCACCACTTTTTCACGGAAGAGCGCGTATTTACAATCTGGTGCTGACTGCTCTTTCAGAGGCCTGTCTCCAATCAGCACTCTTGCACCCATGTAATCCCAGAGCAGTGAACTAGCACATTTCATGTAATTTGCAAGTACAATAGCATGAAGGAATACAGAAAAGCAGATTTTCAAAGAGAGCATTTTGCAACTGTAGTTTGAGAATGCTCAAGTCATCTTCACATTCTCATGGGGTTGCAGCTCACAAATCAGAGTTTCTCCCAAATACTTGAAACCTATCACAGCTTGACTCTTACAATCACCTCATTTTTCTAGTCACTTATGTCAAAACAAGTCAGTGCTTCTTTACAACCAGCATTTTGCTTATTCCCAGTGGGGCAAACAGCTGTGCTCACTGATTCAGGCTCTTGCCTTTTTTCTCTCAAACCTTTTTTCACTCTTTTTACCACAGGCAAGATTGTGGAATCTGAAGACTGTCTCCAGTGCACAAAGGAATAACAAGCAGGGTTCTGTGTTGTTATCTTTAGGACATTTTCCACAACTTCAGTAATTTATTTAACTGGGTTTAATTAGGCACCTGGTTTACCTTTGGCTACTCATTTATGCCAAGTTCTACAGTAAAAAAGAAAAAGGAAAATCACCTAAGTTCAATCAACTGTCATATTTTTGGAGGCGGAGGAGAGATGGCATCAAATGACGAACAATTTGCCTGAAGCATTTCATTTCTCTTCCTGGCATCTGAACATCAAGTCTTTTCATTCTTTTTGCCATGATCTTAGTCAGACATAACACCCACTGCTCCTTAATTATACAATGAGGCCAAGAGAAATTAGAGTATTCCAAACCAATGTCTTAAGCTAAGGCATTCACAACAACAGGGATCCTAATTATATTATACTGATTTCCAATGGGAGAATTAAATTATATATTTCAAAGAAAATCTAGAACAAGCTTAACACTGTGATGTCCAGTTCAGTGGGAAACCATTTGCATTGGAAAATGTGGCTTCCATGTCTCAAAGCATTCTAGAGGACCATTTTGCAAATACCAAACTGTATCACACTCCATGGAAAAATGGTAAGCATGATCATATATGAGACTGCAAAGGGCATTAGAAAAAGCAGGGGTTGGGAAGATAAAATAAAATTAAGAGAAAATTTTACAAATGTAACTGTCACAGCCATGGTTATATAATCCTGAAGCAAAGTTGAAAGAAGCGTAATGAAATGACTGCTGGACTTGGTTTAGTTCCAAGACATACTGTGCAGTCTTGCAAATTATATTTTAAATGTATCTGCTCCAGAGCAAGGAGAAACAGCACCCAAAGAAGTGCAAGGAAAACACGTTCACTTCAGAGCAAAAACATTTAAAGTTTTAATCAGAATAAATTCCTAGTACTAGGAAAAAGAATAATAAATTTCATGATTGGCTAATTCATGTTCATACAACCAGCAATGACTGCACCTACCTCACTGAGGTCCTGCCGAGTTTCATCCTTTGGCCACACGGCTGCCCTCTGGTCTATTCTATAAAACACAAAGAAAAAGTATTTCCATTTAAAAGAAACCTTTCAACAATGTACATTTGAAGTTGGCAGCTATAGATCTGACCACACCCCTGTTAAAAACCCTCAGTGGTATCCCACTGCCCGAAGAACAAACTCCAGACTCCCTATAATGGTCTGCAACACATTACAGTGTCTGAACTCTGCCAATCCTCCTGTCCCACCTCCTATCGCTCTCACCCTTGTCCTCTACCCTCCAGCGTCTCTGGCCTTCATTTTCTTGAACACACAGAGCTGGCTCCCTGTTCAAATCTTCACACTTGCTTTTCCCCCAGATTTTCACAAAGCTGACTGCCCAGCAGGCGGCATCAGCTCAGCTCCTATGTCACCTCCCAATGAGTCCTTCCGGATCTCTCTAATCAAACTATCCCTCCCCTGCACTCTCTACTGCACTGTCTTTAGATTTTCTTCTTAGCGCTGTCACTAACTAAAGTTATGATGTTTATTTGCATTTCCACGCTAAAATGTAAGCTCCAAGAAATCAGTGATTCTGTCCATCTTCTACACTGCTGAATCCTCAGTACCCAGTGCAAAGTCAGTATTTTTATGACCAAATGTGATCTGATACAGTTGTTACAGAAAGATACCATTTGTTCACTGAAGATAGCTTTTGGAAATTTCATTCTATCACTTACCTAACAAAATAAAAGTTACAGCAATTTCTGGGTAACACGGTAAAGCTAGGTTTTGCCATTTCATAGTTTCCAACAGAAGAAAAAGGACTTAAGGCAAATCTACTCTGAATAAATTTTTTTAGGTTAAAAACAAAAAAACAAAACTCCACTACTGGCAGATGCTCAGCTCCAAATCATGATTCCTCAAATGCTATGGTCCAATGGCATCTACCACATAACATTCAAGTTTTTCTGCAGCAGTTTGCATGCTATTATATAATAAATATATTAAATTATAATTATTCTTTTTAAAAGGCCTGCTATCTTAAGGAATAAAAGCTTTAGTCAGTATTAAGTCATTTATAAAAAGATTTATTTGGGGACATAATTATTTACAGTTATTATTCTGCTTTGGTTTGAGTCCTGAAAAAAGTATATATGTCCTCTGAATGGTCATCAAGATGAATGATTTCTGAAAGTAATGATGCACATTTAGGAATGCCATGAGCCTAACTTCTTCAAAGTATTCTTAAGAATGAAAAGTTCTTTCAGTCCATGAGTACTGTTAACTGTGCAAACAACTTACTTCTAATGAGAAATGGAGGAGATGTTAAAACAGAATTTGACGGTCACGCTGATGTTGACCACATCTGCACAAATGTCCCTCCTGGGTGTGAGAGAAGACTAAGGGTCCCAACCACGAGCCCAGGGAGAGATGGCCCAAGTGAGAAAGTTAGTTAGGGGTAGAAAGCGCTGGCACACCCATCCTCTGCCCATCAGTTCGCTGGGCCACAAATAGTGGCTCCAGGGCTTCAGAAAATACCAAGTAGCTCTTTCCTGCAAAATGGGAGAAATCCTCTTGGGGACAGAGGTTACCCTGACCTATCCAGTAACATCTAAAGTTCTGAATGGCTCATAATTTCCCTGTAACCTAAAGTGGTTCTCAAATTGTGTTTTTATAGTTATAGTAGCACCAGAAAAATGAAAGAATCGTGTTCTCTAATGGAAAGAATATTTACCAGTTTACAGTGTTCAACCATAAATTTCTCCAGGGCTCTGATGCCAGCAGATGGTAAAACAAATGCATGGTAGCAAACATTAATGGAAGAAAGCAGAAATAAGACTTTGGGGGCTTCCCTGGTGGCGCAGTGGTTGAGAATCTGCCTGCCAGTGCAGGGGACACGGGTTCGAGCCCTGGTCTGGGAAGATCCCACATGCCACGGAGCAACTGGGCCCGTGAGCCACAATTGCTGAGCCTGCGCGTCTGGAGCCTGTGCTCCACAACAAGAGAGGCCGCGATGGTGAGAGGCCCGCGCACCGCGATGAAGAGTGGTCCCCACTTGCCACAACTAGAGAAAGCCCTCGCACAGAAACGAAGACTCAACACAGTCATAAATAAATAAATAAATAAATAAATAAATAAATAAATAAATAAATAAATAAAAAAAAAGAAATAAGACTTTGTTTAAAATATATAGTATATATTATTGAGATGCAGAGAATAGCTACATGTAATACACTCACATGATCTTCAATGAAAACTACTTGTCATCTCCAGATAAACCTCCAGATCAAGTTTAAGAACTGTGGTCTAAGCATCAAAGACGCTTTAATTTAATAGCCATCTGAATGTCTCCTATGTGACTGGTACACTGTTGGGGAAATAAGAATCAATGAGCAGACTCTAGGCCTTTAGGAGACTTACAGTCTAGTGGATCCTGAAGCAGAGAATAAAACTAATTAAAACCCAGTCTTGAGGTTCTTTCCATAAATCAAGGAATGAGCGCACAGGAGCTGATATTAGAATGGTGGAGACGAACTGGGGAAATAGAGACAGATGAAAGAGACATTTTCAAGGAGAAAAACAACAAGAGGTGTTGGGTGTGTATTGAAAGTATGGAATAAAAGAGATGGTGTAATGAAAAGTAATCCAAAGTTTTGAGCCTGTGTGACAAGAAAGATGATAGGTGGTTTTTCCAGTGGAGAAAGAAAAAATAGGTCATTTGGGAGGGGAGAGCAGGCAGCTGGCATGCGTTTTGATTTAGACATTTGAAGCTTGAACTGAGGATAAAATAGGGAGGTGAAAATCCCTGAGCCGGGCTCACGGTAGCATGGGGCACTCGACGGCGTGTACCAGAGGGTGAGGGCGGGGATAACAAAGTGACTCACAGTGGTCACAGGTTCTCCATCAGTTTTTCACTTGCTGTGTGGCCAGAGCCTAGCACACTGCTTGGCACGTGTCACATGCTCTCTACATGCTTTTCGGATGGATGAAAAGATGAAGAAACAGAAGGACCCAGACCCAAGAATGACTTCTTGATCTACCACTTCCTAGGTGTGTGTACCCACTGGCAAGATATTAACCTCTCTCAGCCTCAGTTTCCTCATCTGTCAAGTGAAGATAATATCAGCTACCGCACAGGATAATTCAGGATGTGAAGGACAGTTCACAAAAAATGTTTATGACTACTGTTGGCTGTATTAAAACTAACACATGGATTCTATAATCAAATGTAAAAAAATACCATAATAGAACTATAAATGATGATAATTAATGGTATACTTAATTATAATAATTGAAGCCTTGTGAATAAGCTGAAAGAGATAAAAAGCTGAGTCATCCTTACTCAGGACCACTGGGCAGGTTTCTGAAATTGGCCAATTAGGGGACAGAAGAAAGAAGGGCCGTGAAGAAAATACAGACGCCATCACTAAGGAGATAAGAAGGCAACCAGAACAACACTTTGAATAGTGAAGAGAAAGAAGTTATAAGAAAAAGAGTGTCAAGAAGAGCCTAACAGAAATATACTCAGCCATTAAAAAGAATGAAACAATGCCATTTGCAGCATCATGGATGGACCTAGAGATGATCATACTAAGTGAAGTAAGCCAGATAAAGACAAATATCATACGATATCACTTATATGTGGAATCTAAAATATGACACAAATGAACTTATCTACAAAACAGAAACACACTAACAGACATAGAGAACAGACTTGCGGTTGCCAAAGGGGAGGGGGGCGGGGGAGGGAAGGGCTGGGAGTTTGGGATTAGCAGATTCAAACTATTATATATAGGATGGATAAACAACAAGGTCCTACTGTATAGCACAGGGAACTATATTCAGTATCCTATGATAAACCATAATGGAAAAAAATATGAAAAAGAATATATGTTTAACTGAGTCACTTTGCTGTACAGCAGAAATTAAACACAACATTGTAAATCAACTATACTTCAGCAGGACAGGAATAAAGACGCAGACATAGAGAATGGACTTGAGGACACGGAGCGGGGGAAGGGTAAGCTGGGACAAAGTGAGAGAGTGGCATGGACATATATACACTACCAAACGTAAAATAGATAGCTAGTGGGAAGCAGCCGCATAGCACAGGGAGATCAGCTCGGTCCTTTGTGACCACCTAGAGGGGTGGGATAGGGAGGGTGGGAGGGAGACGCAAGAGGGAGGGGATATGGGGATATATGTATATGCATAGCTGATTCACTTTGTTATACAGCAGAAACTAACACACCATTGTGAAGCAGTTATACTCCAATAAAGATGTTAAAAAAACCCCACTATACTTCAATAAGATTTTTTTTAAAAAAAAAGAAGAGCCTAACAATTTCAGGTAAATGCCAGGCACTTTACTTACATTATTTCATCTAATCCTCACGGTAACCACATGAGATTAGCATTATTAGGCCCATGTGACCTAATAGGAAACAGTTAAGGCAATTAAATAATTTTATCCATGAATAAACAAATATTTATTAAACAGCAACTTATGTCAAGTATTATTGCAGGTGCTGGGAATAAAGCAGGGAATAAAACAAGTCTCTGCCTCACTGTCATAGAAGCAGAGAGAACATACAGAAATAAACCTGGTGCACCAGATGCTAAATATTATGGAGAAAAAGAAAGCACGGTAAGGAGAAGAGGACGTGCAGGAAGACTGCCCAAGCTCACGCTGCTAGAAAATCGCAGTCATCCGGAGATAATGAGAATGAAAGCAGAGAAATAAAAAGGCCACTGGATCAGAAAAGATAAAGGTCATGGCAGAAGAGGAAACAGAAACGGAAGCTTCTCACTAGAGAAGTTTAGCAATGAGAAGAGAAGAACCGGAACAGGAGCTAGGTGTCTCAAATTCCCTTCTTAAGATCTTTAAGGGTAGTGTTTGAACCATTTACAGTCCTGCCAACTCCAATACAACCCTGCTCTCTAGCCCAGGCCCAGGAAGCGGGAAATTGCAGCCTGGGCTCAGAGCTCTCAGCACTGATGCCTCCCATCACCACCACCCCCGACACCCCCATCACCACCACGCCATCACTGTCACTACAACCCCAGCACTGTCACCACCACCACCATGACCATCACCACCACCAACACCACCACTGCCACCGTGACGACCACCACCATGACATAGTTCAAAACAAAACACTTCTTAACAGAGGAACATAAAACATAATTGTGTGCTGATAGTAAACGAGCTTTTTCCTGGACTCTGTGTCTGCAGAACTGTGGCTCGCCCATGGAAGTGCAACTTTTCTAAAACTTGTTGGCGTTCCCACGTTGCTGGAACCCCAAAGCCTGTGCTGAGCCAGCCCGTAGGCTCATCCTGCAGTGACCTTCCCCTGGGAGGTGGACTGAAATTCAAAACAGCAAAGTGAACAAAGCGTTAAGATACTTTTCTTGGCCTACAGATAATGTCAAACCCCAGCTGCGATCATTTGTGAAGAAGCAGTATTTTAGCATAGGATATTTGATCTATATCAAATTACTATAATTAATTTAGCAGATTAAAATGTTCCCTGTCTCAGTAAAAAGCTTCCCCGCCTATCCAATTGCTCACGGAAGATATCTGAGAGTTACCTGACACTCTCCTCTCTCTCAAGTCCAACAGCCAAGCCATGACCAAGTCCTTCAATTTCTTAGCCCAAATCACGTTTAGATCTGTCCTCCCACCGCCACCTTAGGCCAAGTCGCCATCATCTGTCTTCTGGGCTACCTTCCTGGTCTCTCTACTTCTCCTCTACCTTCTCCAAGCCACTGCCCACACAGCAACCTTGTCGCTACCCTTCTGCACACTTAAAATAAAGACCGAAATTCTTCCAGCATCCTGTGACGTCCTGAAGGAGTTACATCTGTCCACTTCTTCAACCTCAACTCGCGTCATTCTCCTCCTCCATGCTCCCTTCCGCCTCAGACCTTCTACGTGCTGTCCCTGTGCCCAGAACGCTCTTCCCTCTCCACTTTCTCTCCTAATTAACTCATGCATTCTCTAGACACCAGGTACCAGACCAACCAGGTCTCCCTTTCATAGGTCTTACTGTATTCTGATCTTTCACATCTGCCGCGTAGCACGTCTCAGTCCCTAATTGTGTATTTGTCTAACTATTTGATTGTCTCTTTCTCATGATGGCAAGCTCTATGGGGCAGGGATCATATGAGTCTTGCTCAATGTTTTCTCTCTAGAGCTAAGCCTGGCATTTGGCACAGAGCAGGCACTCACATGTTTGCTAATAAAGGATTAGTCCCAGGGTCATGGGCTGCTGTCAATTCCGGTATACTCCTGCATGTGTTTAATGATTAGGATGAGACTCATACACCCTCCTCCACCTGTGGCACGTAGCAGGACTGGCACCTCATTCCCACAAGCAGATGCATTTCTCGCCTGAGGAGACCTGCTGAAGTTGAGCAAGTTGCTTTCCAACACACGTTTAGAAAATCTGGGCAGAAAGTAAAAGCAGAGCATCCAACACGCTTCTCAGAGTCCTTCAATAAAGAACCAGAACCTGGAAGCTAAACAGTGTCTACCATGGGTCACATCTTAAGAGTTCAAGATATTCCACTGCCTCGGATGAGCCTCTGTATTAGAGAACAACACAGGATGCACTAATGTATACCCGGATGAGTGTCTGCTGGCTGGACGACTGTTGTTTCCTGAAACTCTTTGAAAACAAAAGGTATATCCCAAGAGGACAACCCTCTGAGCACAATATTCATTATATACAAACAATCGCTCTATATGCAGACACAGGCAAGATGCCAAGGAATTCCAGTAATATTATCACAAACGGTAACAGCCCTCGATACCAGCAAATATAAAGCTCCTTTCCCTGCAGAGTGTAGGCTCTATTAAAAACATTCTCTTACTGGTTTTTACCAAATTTCTACACTAAACAACTGAGATCAAATATTGGGCAGCCAACTCCAAAGAGAAAGAAACCGAGGCACAGAGTTCAAAATGGCTTTCAAAGAGATGGCTGACAGAAAACAAAACTAGACGCCGAGAGCTGACTTTTCCATCCACGTAGCCCCTCGTCCAGGCCAGTGAACTCTCAGAGGCGGACAAGGGTGTTGGGGCTGGAGGTGGAATGCTGACCCCCAGGAATAGGCCCCCCAGCAGCGGGGACCCAAGCTTGGCTCCCTCCTCCCACTGTACTTCTCTGAAGACTAGAATCAACCAGTGTTATTAACAACAGATTCCTTATTACCCAGCCATAAAAAGGAACGAAACTGGGTCATCTGTAGAGACGTGGATGGACCTAGAGACTGTCATACAGAGTGAAGGAAGTCAGAAAGAGAGAAACAGGGACTTCGCTGGTGGCGCAGTGGTTAAGAATCCGCCTGCCAATGCAGGGGACACGGGTTCGAGCCCTGGTCCGGGAAGATCCCACATGCCGCGGAGCAACTAAGCCCGTGTGCCACAACTACTGAGCCTGTGCTCTAGAGCCCACAAGCCACAACTACTGAGCCCACGTGACACAACTACTGAAACACCCACGCATAGAGCCCGTGCTCTGTGACAAGAGAAGCCACCGCAATAAGAAGCCCACGCACCGCAACGAAGAGTAGCCCCCTGCTTGCTGCAACTAGAGAAAGCCCGCGCACAGCAACGAAGACCCAACACAGCCATAAATTAATTAATTAATTAATTTTAAAAAAAGAAAGAGAAAACCAAATATGGTATATTAACCCATATATGTGGAATCTAGAAAAATGGTACAGATGATCTTATTTGCAAAGCAGAAATAGAGACACAGACGTAGAGAACAAACATAGGGACACCAAGGGGGAAAAGGGGGGTGTGGGATGAACTGGGAGACTGGGAGTGACATATATACACTATTGATACTATGTATGAAATAGACAACTAATGAGAACCTACTGTATAGCTCAGGGAACTCTACTCAGTGCTCTGTGGTGACCTAAATGGGAAGGAACTCCAAAGAAGAGGGGATATGTGTATATGGATAGCTGATTCACTTTGTGTACAGTAGAAACTAACACACTGTAAAGCAACTATACTCCAATAAAAATTAATTTAGAAAAACAAACGAACAGAGATTCCTGGACCCACTCTCACCAGGTCAGGATTTCCTGAGGCGTGGGCTGGTCATGTGAAATTAGCAAGCACTCCAGGGCACCCCCAACCGGAAAACATCATTCTAAAGGTTCAGGTGCAACCACATGTGAGAAGACCAACGGCTGAAGGGCGCAGGTTGGGGACTTCTGGGAGTATGGGAGTGACCTGGGTGTTTTTGGCCTGGCCTCCCAGGGGACACATTCCAGAAGAGGGAAGGGCTAAGTCCCTGGAGACGCTCTGAGAAACTCGAAACACAAGGCAGCCCAGCGCACTGGAATAGGCACCCCTCCCTGGTGGGCTGGAACAGAGCCCAGAAACAGCCAGAACCACGCTAATGCCTGGAGAATAACTGAGCAGTGAGTCAGGCCCACAATATCGGGACTGGGAGAGGTAAGAAGGTAGAGTTGGGACAGGATATTGAGGACAGGAGACCCAGCAGGAGCAGACGTCCCAATAATGCATTTTCATTAATAATGATGAGTGCAACACCTGGTTTGCTGAGCAGGACACAGGCTCTCTGCTTCCATCATCGCACTATTCCACTCACTTAGTACAGAATGATCAGACACCTGCTCCTGGGGCAAGGAACGCTCAGCCCAGGGGGCAGAGTGATCTCAGCAGACGCTTCCGTTCCACAGACAGCTCTGCTCACTCGCCATTACCCGCCTCAAGCACCTGCCAAGTCTCTTCATTTTTCTGCCTCAAGGCAGAGCTCAATCCCTTAACCTGAAAGTGTGGGAGAGTTAACCTCTGCTGGGGGCAATCCTTAGCCAGCGGAACACGGAGGAGAGCGTGTGGATAAACACTGGGATCCCCAACTTTCAGAGGGGTACGTCTGAGGACTGTCTCAAGATCACAGTGTAATACTGTTATGTAATTGCTTTTTTCCCCACTAGATCATGAACATGTGCCCATGTAAGTAAAGACTCCCACAGAATGTGGTTTTAAATATCTATCATGCAGATTGGCATTTCTTAAGCGGGTGGTGGTATGCCCTCTAGGGAGCATTTAGGCAACTGAGGGTTATTTGTGATGGGCACAGAGGTTGGGGTGTCCCTGACATGCGTGGGGAAGCCCCACACAACAAAGAATTGTTCCACCCCCGCAGAACTTCCAAATGTCCTCTGGGAATGTGAGAGTCACGGGCACTTGCTCTCAGCACAATCTGAACTAGAAAACGATGACGGCTAGTGGATGAAATAGAAGTATCTAGAGTATCCAAGTGTGGAGAAGGGGATTGGATTGAACTGTCTAAAGTGTTTCACCCAGAGCCACTATCCTATGATTCCACCACATATAGGAATCCAGCCACGTGACTTTCTATCTAGTTCTCTCAGAGGTATCAATTATCCATTATATTCCTATCTCCTTCCATGATCAGATAATTGAAAAATTTACATTCTAAGTCTCAGCTGGGTTACCCATTGCAAATCCTACACCTAGACAGCTATTACCCTTAAGTACAAACCAAGGAAACTACAATGGATGTACATAAAAATATTTTTCAACAATTGTTACTACAGAAATATCTACAGATATAAATCCTAGAACTAACCAAAATATCAAATAATTTGGAATTAGTTAAATCAATGATGGTATATCCATAGAATAGAATATTTCCAGCCATGAATATTTTAGAATATTTTATGATGTTGAAAAATACAGTATTAAGTGGGACAAACAAGATACACAGAAATATGTCTCTAAGATTTCACATATATGAAGAAAATTGATATATATATATTTCATATATATACATATGTATAAATTACATCAAAAATGTTTTATCTAGCACTGATAAAGGAAAAAAATAGAGGGGTGTGGTGGGAGCTGTGTGTGTCATTATATAGGACGTGTGTGTGTGTGTGTGTGTGTGTGTGTGTGTGTGTGTGTGTGTGTGTGTGTGTGTGTGTGTGTGTGTGTGTCATAATACATCACAGAACCATTGCCTCATTGGGAAGATGAAGAGTAAGCTGAAGAACAGCCTATGGCCTCAGGAACACCGCACACTTAAACAGCTAGTCAAAGTTCTAAATTAGATTTAAGTTTAAACACACACTGTCTCCTATAATCATTATGGAAATTTCTCTCTTAAATCTATTCCAAGTTAGGCCAAGAAGCTTTCCAAGATATTGAGATGTTAAGGACAAAGTTTTTTGTTCAATCTTCTAGAAATATCATTTCTAGCACAGGGCTATAATGACACCAAAGTTTGTAAAACAAGTTTCTTATAGAAAATTGTATGTTAAAGTATTTGTTATAGAAAATCAAATTTGTTCACCTTAGTTATAGATGAACTCAGCAGCCTTGTGATAATTAAACCATTACTCTATTAGCTTCTGTATAAAGACTGTATCATCAGAATGCATTCTAGTCTAGCTTTATACTCTGGGGCCTGCTTTAAATAAACAGTACTTCTAACAGATTCAAACCCTAATGAATCAGGAAGTCCCTTTCACACACCATTCTTCTTTATGCCCACATTAAAACAATAGCAACAACATAAAAACATACACTACAGTGGTAACAGAGGTTATATATGAGTGGTACGATTACAAGAAATTTTTATTTCCTTGGAATTTACTGTATTTTCCAATAAAACCATGTTTCACTTATTATTATGATTTTTTTAATGAAAGAATGAGTTTCCCTTTTATGTTTATGCGAAACACTGTCCAGCGAACGAGCTAACATTTTATCAAGTGATCAAGGGCAGACTCCTTCAGAAAAAAAGAAAAAGAAAAGAAGAAGGAAAAGAGGGCTTCGTTCCCAGAATAATCAAGTGTGGGCTCTTTTTCAATCAACAGTTTAAGGATTTGGTGTGGGATTTTTTTGTGCTCTACAGCAGGGAGGATGAATTATTTTTATCTGTGACTGCAAGAGCTTGTATTATTAAGCTAAAGTCTTCCTGTGTCTAATCCTTTAAACATCCAGAGTGTTGAGCATTTTCAGGGTTAGAGCCACAGGGGAATTTAGAAATCATCTGACCCAAACTTGTGTCTGGGGCGGGGACTTAGGGATTTCAGGGACGTGACCAAGGTCACCTGATAGACATAAGACCCTGCGTTTCTTTTTTTTTTTTTTAATTTATTTTACTGAAGTACAGTTGATTTACAATGTTGTGTTAATTTCTGCTGTACAGCAAAGTGACTCAGTTATACTTATATATATTCTTTTTCATATTCTTTTCCATTATGGTTTATCACAGGATATTGAATATTGTTCCCTGTGCTATACAGCAGGACCTTGTTGTTTATCCATCTTATATATAATAGTTTGCATCTGCTATCCCAAACTCCCTGTCCATTCCTCCCCCCCACCAACCTCCCCCTTGGCAACCACAAGTCTGTTCTCTATGTCTGTGAGTCTGTTTCTGTCTCGTAGATAGGTTCATTTGTGTCATATTTTAGATTCCACATATACGTGATATCATATGGTATTTAAGACCCTGCATTTCTTAATTTGAATGTTTTTTCCATTCCACCAGCTTGCTTCTGCACCCATGGGGGTGAAGGCAGGATGGGGAGATGAGAAGAGCCCTCACTACACGGCTGCCTTCCTATGCAGTATAAGCAAAGAAAGCTATTTTTAGAACCCACTCATTACCCAACTGCATACCAGGGACTCTCAAAATATTGTCAAGACAAACTAATGTTTTTATCTTTACTATACCCCTACCCCCCATTTAAAAAAAGAAAAAGAAATCCTAAAAGCACACTAACAAGAAGAACACGCTGACAGCACGCAGAGCCGCTGCTCTGCTACAGTCCAAGAAGGCAGATCTTAAGCTCTTTATTATTAAAACTCTCTGGGTGCTCATTCCCTTACTCATTCTTTCTCTTTTTAGCAGAGCCCATTTAGACTCTGCCTACTTCTCAAAAAACATTTGAACAAGAAACAAGTAGCTATTAAAACAAACACAAGTTGTCTATCTCAAAAACAAAAGATGAAAGGATTTATCCCCCGTGGAAAAGTTGCTGGCAACAAAACTCCCTCTTTCCATAAAGCAACAAAGCTTTTTCTTTCATCTGGAATGTTACAAAAATAGTCAAAGCCATCAAAGGCCATTATCCTTGCTAATACCCCAACCTTCAACCCCCCCTAACTGGGGACTTTCCGATAAAGAGGCTAATGAACTCCAATTCACAAATGTAACCACCAACTTAATTAGTAGCGACACATTGCTACAGGATCGCTCCTTGTTTATACAGGCGAGGTCTTTAACGACATTAAAAGGCTTAATGCTGTCATAAATTTTAATACAATATTTTAAACACAAGGGAGTTAATCACTCTCAAAAGTAAATTTACTTAGCTGGGTAAGAAATCCCCAACTTCATTGTATTCTCTTACATTCATAAATTCCCCTTTGTCATAGCTGAGCGTTCACAGAATTGGCGCTGGCTTTAGCCATAAAAATCAATCAAACTGATGCACATTCATCAACTGACTGCTCTAAACAGACTGATGGTGCTTATCTTGGTTCTATTACAAGGGAAGTGAGGGCTTAACCGAATCACAGCCTCACTGGGGGTCAAACTAGAAAATGAGAGGATTGTATTAAATGATTACTAAGGCTGCATGACTAAATGCAGTTCTATACTTTTACGTGTTTTGAAAAGCTCCAGCTACGTAGGAGCATGCCAGAGAAGGCTAACATGCAGCCTCACCACTCAGATGCACTGAAAATCCAAGTTAAAGTGTAAACACATCCGGATATATGTATATGTATAGCTGATTCACTTTGTTATACAGCACAAACTAACACACCACTGTAAAGCAATTATACTCCAATAAAGCTGTTTAAAAAAAAAATGTAAACACATCATCTTGGAGAAGGAGGCATTAAGGTATTATCAGCCTTCACCTTATTAGGGCTTAGCTCCAGGCTGCTAGAGTCCTAAGGATGAGCAGTTGCTGGGAAGAAAAGGATGGAAGCAGGCATTTTAAATCAAATGCCTATAGCAGCCAGGCAAAAGCATAATAAATTAATAAAGAGATCTGGGTCGGAACTGTGAAAAAATGGAGAGCTGCCCCTCAACTCCAGCTATCTGCTGCCTTGTAGGAATGTACATCCTGGGTTATCCCATTTTCAGATTTTCCAAAACAATGTAAAAAAGCCATAAAGACTCTGATATTTAAACACTGAATCAAAATATGTTTACAACAGTCTACAAGTCAAATATACCTCCACACTAGATAAACGTGCAGGACACTGAGTTTGAGATCTCTGATATGGGGCGCTATACTGCCAAGGAATATAATAGAAAGCTGAGGGGAGCTGGTAAATAGAAGGAAGGGTGCAAAGAAAGAGGACAGAGTGGGCTACATCAATATCTGAGGTTGGCTCTGTTGAGGGAATTCAGAAGAGCAAGCAAACTTGGAGGTAGGAAGAGATTAAGACAGTGAGTCTAAACCTTTTGGGGGATCATTGGTAGCATAGGAAATTCTGATAAATGCTTTAGAGATTTTTCCCTGGAAAAATAAACATATGTAGTAGGTGGAATAATGTGGCCCACGAAGATGTCTAGGTGCTTATTCCTTATCCCCCTCCCCTTGTTACCTTACATGACAAAAGGGATTCTGCTGGTATGATTAAGCTAAGGACCTTGAGATGGAGAGATTATAGTGGGCTGAGTGGACCCAATCTAATCACCTGAATCCTTAAAATCAGAACATTTTCCTGCCCTTGGTTGTAAGAAAATAACAAACCTGACCCCATATTGAATCTGTTCCTTTAGCTCTAACCCTTGTTGTCTGTTGGCTCTGTACCTTTGTAAAAAAAAAAAAATGTTGCCCATAGCCTGAAATATTCATGGTAGCCCATTCTCAAGGCTCTGACCTTTAAAGGTTTAACACTTTTCCATTCATACAGAGATTAAAAGTTGCAGAACAGAGACTAACCTTTGTCTTGTTGGAGGTTTATGGGAACACTGTGATCAGACCTACGTTGGCAGCTGCAAGAGCAAAGGATTCCGGCACCAAGAAGCATGCGCCAACCAGCCACATCCTCTCCCTCTTTAGTACAAAAGCAGCCTGAATTCTAACTCAGGGAAGATGGTTCTTTGGGACACGAGTCCACCTTCTTCTCAGTCCGCTGGCTTTCCGAATAAAGTCACTCTTCCTTGCCCCAAGACCTCATTCTCGATTTAACGGCCTCTCATGAGACAAGCAGTAGGAGCTTGGACTCAGTAATACGGTCAGAAGGAAACATACGGAAGAATGCTAAGAGAAATGCAATGTTGCTAGCTTTGAAAATGGAGGAAAAGACCATAAGCCAAGCAATGTACGCAGCACCTGGAAACTGGAAAAGGCAAGGAAATATATCCATTCTCCCCTCGAACCTCCAGAAAGGAACGCAGGCCTGCTGACACCTTTATTTTACCCCAGTGAGACCCATGTGGGTCATCTATCCTACAGAAGTATAAGATTATACATTTGTGTTGTTTTAAGTCACAGGTTTGTGGTCATTTGTTACAGTAGCAACAGAAAACCAATATAGTATACAGACACTCAAACTTTGGCAAAAACATTCACAGACCTCCCTAAAGCGCATTTAGACACACAGATAAACGTCCCTTGCGCTAGGAAGAGCTCAACAACATGCCCTCCGAGCTGAAGGTATGAAACTATTTCTCTTCGGCACGCGTGAGAAGATCAGTACCACCCCACGACACAAGCAGCTCCAAAACCTCACTTCTACAAGGAGGGATTCATTCTCTGAACACTAGCTACCCTTCTGAGTCTCACCCAAACCACATGTGACCCCGTGACAGCTCCCTGCTGCAGAAGGACCTTTCCTTCCTTTCTCAAAGTGTTCATACGATAAGATCGTGCTCTTCCCCAGCCCCCCTCCCCAAGAAGGTGGCATTTTACACCTGCTGAGATTTAGCCTGGCTTCTTCCCTCACTTTGAGCCAGACTTAGGTCTGGAGTTGCTCTATTACAGTCCTCACGTCTCCATCGAGATCTTATTGGACACGATATGCCTGCAACTGGCCGTTTGCTGGTTTTAAAATGGAAGAGCAATGTTATCAGGGATGTGAGCTACCTGACTCAAAGTTGTTTTTAGCCTCAGCTCTCGTTTCACCAGTTCATCAAATTTCACAATCCCTGTAATATTTAGAGTTTTCTTTTTAAGTTCCACTAGAGTGATCCTAGGTGACGCCACCATGGCTGTGACAAAAAAAAAAAACCCTGTAGTTTAAAGGTTACCATCCTGATCTAAGTACTCAACCTAATATACCAGACGTAACTGGCCTCACAACTCCTGATCTGCAACTTAACACCAGACGCTGTGACTGTCAGCTCTGGTGCACAGGCAATTGTGGAATGCTGCTAGCTCAGAAAGCTAGATCCTGTCAAAGTAGAACAGGGAGGCTAGAAAGGAAAAAGAAGAAAAGAACAACAAGGTATTTGGGGTCCTATGGAGGCTTGCTAAAGCATACAGGAAGACAGGCCAGATCTGTTTTGGAGGAGACAAGCCTGACTCAATGAGGAAGGCTGCCCAGTGACCATGCATTCGGTTCCTTCTCCTGACATGCAGAAGAGGTCTAGCAACCGCCTAAAATGTTACACAAACTTTTGTGTGTATGTGCATCTCTTTTTTTCTGAGGAAAAGTGCCACAGATCTGAGAATCCGAATGAACTATAACTCCCCACCCCCAAGTGTAAGAGTTGCTGCTCTGTATGTTTCCTCATGAGGACTTTTCTAATTCAATACACTTAGCTCTCCCTAGTCATATGTGAATGATCCCCAGCGCAGAATCCTATTAAATTTCTGACTTGCCCTCTGATAACAGTAATATTACCATTTACCTTCTCCACTGCAGATGGGAAATAGAGTGGTTTTAAGTTTACCAAACATCGAGCGTCTTTGAGAAGGTAGATTGCTAATGTCATTTTCCCCTATCAGCCTCTGTGGAGTATCCAGCCCAAAGGACACCATGCATTTCATACGCAAGCATGAAGGATTTCGTCTTGTTTTTTGTGTGTGTTTTTTTCTGCCTTTTTTATGATTTTGAAATATGCATGGGAATATAGTTGGCCTTATTCTTGCTGACAGATGCAGTCACCAGTCTGGTGGGGGGAGACAGGGTCACTGCCTAAATTGATTCTAGTCAACCTAAAACAGCTTTGCTATAGTAAGGCCTCCAACAGGAAGGTGAGTGTCCCGATTAGCAGAGAAATCACAGGGCTGGGTCTTACTCGATCTGAGGTCAAGTAAGAATAAACAGACAAGAGATGGCAACCAGTGAGGAGGTGAGAAAAGGTGTCGAAGAATTCAACTGGATAATGGATCACCTTATTTTGGGGTCTCCATCAACCCTTTGGGGCTCTCTGATTCTAAAATTAGTACGTTGAATATTTTAAAGCACAACTTCACTATATATAAAATAGATAACTAATAAGGACCTACTGTATAGCACAGGGAACTCTTCTCAATACTCTGTAATGTATATGGGAAAAGAAGCTAAAAAGGAGTGGATATATGTATATGTATAACTGGTTCACTTTGCTGTACAGCAGAAACTAACACAACATTTTAAATCAACTATACTCTGATAAAAATTTTTTAAAAAGCACAATTTCATAGCACAGCCAATCTTGTCTGTCGTTGTTGATTCATTTAGACTCTGCTGCCTTAGAAAAAATTGCGAAAAGTCATGCCCAGAAGCACATCCCTCCCTTCCCACTGAGTGAGAGCTATGATTACACTGTACACAAGATCCTACAAAGACAGCTGACACAACTAGCAGTTGAATTCTTTCTTCTGTTTATTTCCAGAAGAGACTTTCCATAGACAGCTGCAAGGCCAGGCTCCCATCCGAATGCCATGCCAACCTTGCTTCGGACAGCCTCCCATCCACATTCTTGCCCTGACCCAGGGCCGTCTCTAGCAGGTCCGGGAGACCAGAGGGGTCAGCCCCAGGGCCACCTCAGGGCTTAGAGACACCACCTGGATCAGCACAGGAGCCACGGCTGCTATGCTGCAATCAGACATCTGTAGGCTCAAATTCTGGCTCAGCCTTTTTCACTTGTACAATATCAGTCAAGTGCCTTGACGTCTCAGCCTCAGGCTCCTTCTCCATAAAATGGGGCTAGGGGTACCCACTTTTCGGGGAAGGAGTGAGGGCTAAATGACAGAATATGCGAAAAGCAATTGGCCTGACTTCTACACTGTCATAGCCAATTACCATCATCACAGAAGAAAACCCACTCCTCTCTAGCGTGGAATGAAAGACGACAAAATGGAATCAGCATTTCTCTCTCTCAGGGCAGGACAGTCTCCGCTCCTCTCTGAGCCTTAAGGCTGATTATCTTCAAACTGAAGGCAGAGAAAGTAGGTTACTTACATTTCCCTTAGACTCAATGATTCTCCTTCTAGGCCCCTTTAAGGAGCTTCTCTGACCTTCAAGGGATGCCAGCAAAAGTCAGAAAGCCTTGCCTCTTGTGCAGGGGTAGCAAGCACAGGTGTTAGCGTTTCTGGGAAAGGACCCCAAGGCCCAGTGCAACTTCTGACAACAAGGGACCCACCTTCGTTGAGCTCGCACGGTTTCTTGGCACCTGAAGGTGTGGTTCTGTGGACTGTCCTGAGCTGGCGTTCCTGTTCTCCCCCGACACTCTGACTGGCTGGGTACCACATGCTCTGTCTCCTGCAAGAAAAATAGGAAAAGTAGATGAACTGTCCGCAGCCAGCAGTTCCACAGTGTTCTCCGGCGGGGTGTGGGCCACAGGGCAGGGCAGCAGCCGTACAAAACACACGCTACCAAGGGCTGTGGGGAAGGGGGCCCATGAGTGATCCGAAACGTAAAAAGCCTCTTTCTAACAGTCAGTTGCTGCAAGATTTCAGAATAAAGAAAAAATAATAATAACCTAAAATTTACAATTTATTTTTTATATTAAAAATATGAGAGAAGAGTATTTAATGAATAGATTTGCAAATACAATTTCTAGAATATTTATAGCATAAGCTCATTTTTGCACAAACATGTATGAATGTACACACAGACACACACACACACACAAATTGGCATCAAGTAAACCAAAATCTTAACAGGGACTAACACTTAAGATGTCATTTCTTTTTTCTTTTGGGTACTCATCTATACAATAATCATACATTATTCCTATAATAAGAAAGAACTTTAATCTGAAAACCAAGGAACAAGTCATTTTTATAAAATCCAAATCCCAAGTATGCTTGGTACTCTCCCCTCCCCTCCCCTCCCCCCCCCCAAACACACGCGCACACACACCCCTACACCTGTCGTTGGCTACACTGAATCCAAAGAAATCACTATGTTGGTCCCATTATCCCATGAGAAACCCCACTCATTAATTTACAAAAACTCCAGAAGCTAATTCTAGAGAGTATCATAAACACACCAAAGCCAAAATGAATCTGTATTCAATACAAGGACACACAAACCCAAAATGAAAGATTTTTATATGTTCAGCAGTTGAACCACTACAGTATTTGAAGAATGCCAAACCTCTGACAAATTTTCCATGGGATAAAACAGCCCCTCTTTACCTGATAAATGAAATACTAAAACCAAAATCAGTGAGAAACTCAGAAAATCCAGATGGCTACTGTCATGCGGTCAAAATATTCATGTGATGCAGTGAACTTGGGTCTGACGGTGCAGTATATACTGTGGTGACAATACAGACGAAGCTCCCCTCTTAGGGGTATGGGCTGAAGTCAGTACAAGTGCCAATATGTCAGGTGTCTCAATATGTCAGAAATCATTTTTCTAAAATATTGTACTAGAACAATTTGGTGGGGCTATTTGCCAAGTAGCCATCACAAGCTTCTAGAGCAAAATCATAGGAATGCCTTCCTATTAGAGGGGTAAAATGGAAAGTGGGAGCAGAGTTGAGGAAAAGGAATGAATTAGAACTACCAAGATCCTTTCTTTAATTTTTCTAAGCCTCCAGCTTCAGGCAAGAAGACACACCACATGAAAGGGTTCCATTAGTATCCAATAGTTCCCTAGACATAGTAGTTGCTTGTGAAAAATTCTACAGCTATTCAAATACTGGCCAAGTTTCCCTAAACAATGGTTTTCAAGTGAGACAGCTCTCCTTGCAAGTATGCTAGGTATGTGACCTTAGGCAAATCACATCCATTATCTGGACCTCAGTTTCCTTGTCTGTAAAATGGAGATAATACTCCAAGCTCACAAGGTTGTTGAACAAGATGCTCTTTTACTACTTACCAACTGGAGGCACACAGTGGATGGGAGCTACTGATGATGTTAACAGTCCTTTTACAAAAATTCCCTCGAAGCTCAGTGTTCTGAAACTGGTGTTAAGGAAATCCTTGGAGACTTAACCCAAGTGAGTTCAGCAAAAGCAAACTTATTTTTGTGGTGGGATGCTTGTTTCAGGTTTCTATACTAACAATATTATTTCAAACATCGTATTTAGAAGCCACCCTACTTGTAGACCTAAAGAAATGGCCCTTCTCATTTCTAAACAATTTAAACCAGAAATTTCCAGAAATTTCCATTCCTTTAAAACTTAACCCTTTTAAGAAAGAGTAGTTTTTTTTCCCCCAAAGACAGTGTTTTATCTAATCCTTTGAACCCACGGAGGTTGAGAAGGGTTACAGGCCACACACTGCTGGATTCCCGTGGATTTTACAAACAAAAGCAAAAATAAATAAATGGCAATATGTCAAACTAAAAAGCTTTTGTACAGCAAAGAAAATGATCAACAAAATGAAAAGGCAGCCTACTGAATGGGAAAAGATATTTGCAAATCATGTATCCAATAAGGGGCTAATATCCAAAATATACAAAGAACTCACACAACTCAATAACAAAAAGAAATCTGATTAAGAAATGGGCAGAGGACCTGAATAGACATTTTTCCAAGGAAGACATACAGACGGCCAACAGACACAGGAAAAGATGCTCAACATCACTAATCATCAGGGAAACGCAAATCAAAACCACAGTGAGATATCATCTCACACTTGTCAGAATGTCTTTTTGATAATAGCCAACAAATAAATGTTGGTGAGGATGTAGAGAAAAGGGGACCCTCATGAACTTTTGGTGGGAATGTAAATTGGTTCAGCCACTATGGAAAACAGTATGGAGTTTTCTCAAAAGATTAAAACTAGAACTACCTTATGACCCAATGATTCCACTTCTGGGTACTTATCCAGAGAAAATGAAAATAGTAATTTGAAAAGATATATGCACCCCTATGTTCATTGCAGCATTATTTACAATAGCCAAGATATGAAAGCAATCTAAGTGTCCATTGATAGAAGAGGGGATAAAAAGGATGGTATAAACACACACACACACACACACTGAATATTACCCAGTCATAAGAAAAGAATGAAATCTTGCCATTTGCAGCAACATGGATGGACCTAGAGGGCATTACGCTAAGTGAAATAAGTCAGACAGAGAAGGACAAATACTGTATGATTTCACTTACATATGGAACCTAAACAACAAAACAAATGAACAAGCAAAACAAAACAGAAACAGACACGTGGATACAGAGAACAGCACTGACGATCACCAGAAGAAAGGTGGGTGGGAGATCGTGCAATATAGGTGAAGGGGATTCAAGAGGTATAAACTTCCAGTTATAAAATAAGTCACAGGTAAGTTATGTACAACATAGGGAATATATTCAACAATATTGTAGCAACTTTGTACAGTGACAGATGGTTACTAGACATATCATGGTGATCAATGTGTTATACATACAAATGTTGAACCACTATGTTGTACACCTGAAACTAATACAACATTAAATGTCAACTATACTTCAATAAAAAAAGCAATCACCTACTACATATCAAGGATGTTGATAGTTAGGAGGGTTATATAAAAGTGAATAAGACATCCTTGTCCCGAAGAACTTTAAAATCTGTTTCTAACAAAAACTAAAGTGTGAGAGGGCAGACACTAACTTGCCTACTTCTGTGTTAATGTGTTTGTCAAATGGGCAGGTCCAAACTGACCAAGGGAACAAGGGAAGTAGAAGCCAAGAACTTCTCCAGGTTTGTCTTCCTGCCACCTGCTCAGGCATAGTCTGGATGGGGCATCTGTAAGAGGAGTCATCCTACATCTTTTCCTGCTCCCAACCGTGCTCTTCTACCCTTCAACCTCACCTCCCGCATGTCCCAAGCCCAGCCTCAGTAAAGTGATTTGTGGGTTTTCTGCTTATATGCAGGAACAAACAAATTGATTAAGATCTGAGATATTTCATAAGAAAGATATTTCTCGAAGAAAGATATTTCATACTAAAACAAATGTTACTTTGGTTATATTCTGATCCATGAGCAGAGGCTAGGATAGTATACACAATGACAAGAGCAAAGCTGTCTACTAATCAGGTTCAGAGGCTCAAAACCACTTCTGAGTTAAGGAAAAAAACAGGTGTCCCTAAGTAGAAATGATGAAATATGATATTTTGTCCTTGTTGGGATTTTAGTGAGTTCAGCTGGCTCATAAAGAACTTGAGAGAATCTAGTTTTAGTCCAATGGCATGTCCACTGCTTCAGGCCCTTCCAAGTTTTACAATTTGTACAAATCCATGACCCAGAAGAAAGAATTTTCCAACCTCATTCCAGTTTTTGCCCATCTGCTCTAGTATGCCCAGAGTATTACCCTGGGGCCTCACAGACATATGCATCTTCTAAATCTTCCTTCCAAGATGTGGCGAGTCAAAACAGTCACTTTTTTCAATCTTCTCACACTTGAGGGTTTATCTATGACCATTCTATTCTGAAATTGATTTAGAATGTTATTTCCTCCGATTGCTGGCTTAAATTTTAAATTAAATGGCTTTATAACTAATCACTCCATTGTTAATAAAAATGTCTTGCATTTATGAGAGCGTGTTCTTCCCAAGAGCTCTAATTACTACATGATTAATGCATCTGATATCTCCATAGTTCAGAAGAGCACATATTTCCAGCTCTTAGAACAAACAGGAAAAGTGTCATAAATATACCCTATCCTATATTACCCTAAAGTTCCTATTATCTTAAACCTGCACATGTCTGTGAAAGTGACTTAAAGTCCTTCTGAATAATTGGGAGTTTTAAAGACTTTCACCCCTGATTAAAAGAACTATTTGTTATTATCACATTCATTTCATAATTGGGGGAAAGGAAACCCTGGAAGAGATTATTTAAATTTCTTTTAAAAAATGTGCATCTGATTATTAATGTTCTGACCCCTTAAGAAACAGGGAACGTAGATCACTATCTCTTCAGTCCTATCAGTCCCATTTTTAAAATAATTTCTGCCTACCTTAGTCACTATTTCAACAAAGAATAAAGTAAGTCATGTAGGAAGGCAGGCATCGGTTCAAAATCCACACATATTCCCAAAGTAGAATCTCCTCTGATCCTATTTCCTTACCTGTAATACAGAGATATCACCTAGTTTACTGCTTAGAGTTGTAAGAATTTCTAGTAGAAAACAGACATTCAAATTATATTGTCTATCTTGTCCACTTTCCAAATAACATTCACTGAGTGCCTGATCTGTACCAACACTAAACTAGGCATGTTTAACCTATATTTCCTCATTTAAAACTAGGAGGTGGATTTTACTCTCCCAGTTTTCTGCAGTGAGAATAAGAATAATCAAGAGAAGACAAGAAAGATGACTAACCTAGGACAGAAAGATTGTCTTTTACACAAGAGATGTCTTCCTGAAGACCTTGAAAAATCTAACTGAGATTTATATATTTTAAGACCATTCCCATAAAAGAAGATATTGGGTATTTCTGTTCACTAGCTAAAGTGGAAATATTTCAATAAAATAAACACAGCTTATAATTCAATAGAACCAAACAGCTTTGAAATTATGCAAATCTTGATAAATCTAGGGGGAGAATTACACTATTTCAAATTGTTTGCATTGAGAGACTTAATACTTTATATTCAATATTTAATTCAAAATTGCATGAAATAGGACCATACTGTTCCACTTGAGCTAGAGAACCCAGATCCTAATCCCAATCTTCTAAATCCAAATTTGGAGTTCTGTCCACTATGTTTCAACATCCCAAATTTACTCTTGTCAAATGACAAAAGTAAAACAATTTGTAACTAGTTTGATGTCCTTTACTCAAGAGGAAACAAACCATGGGTTGGGGAATACAGTACCTATTAAGCAACAGAACACTGTTCCTGAGGGATTTTAGGCAAGAGTGAGTATTATACAGCATTAGAAGAGGCAACACAGAAACAGGGCATGATTGGCTAAGAGGATGGGGATTTCCTTATAAGGCTAGCAGGGCCTATCTTCTTGTGTAAGGTAAACTAACTAAAGATGAGTTGGAGGATTGTAATTGATGTGTGTTAGGTTTCCTGGACAGGTGCTTCCAGTAAGCGCAGGCTGACTTAGGCATTGGAAGTCCCGGCCAGAGCCATTAGGCAAGAAAAGAAATGAAAGTCATCTAAATGGGAGGAAGAAGAAGTAAAACTGTCACTATTTGCAGATGACATTATACAGAGAAAACACTAAAGCCTCTACAAAAAGGGGAGACCTTCAAGATGGCATAGGAGTAAGACGTGGAGATCATCTTCCTCCTCACAAATACATCAGAAATACACCTACATGTGGAACAACTCCTGCAGAACACCTACTGAACACTGGCAGGAGACCTCAGACTTCCCCAAAGGCAAGAAACTCCCCACGTACCTGCGTAGGGCAAAAGAAAAAACAGACAAAAGAATAGGGATGGGACCTGCACGTTGCAGAGGGAGCTGTGAAGGAGGAAAGGTTTCCACACACTAGGAAGGCCCTTCACTGGTGGAGGTGGGGGGTCGGGGTTGGGGGGAACCTTCGGAGCCACGGAGGAGAGAGCAGCAACAGGGGTGCAGAGGGCAAAGCCGAGAGATTCCTACACAGAGGATCAGTGCTGCCCAGCACGCACCAGCCTGAGAGGCTTGTCTGCTCACCCACCAGGATGGGTGGGGGGCTGGGAGCTGAGGCTCAGGCTTCGGAGGTCAGATCCCAGGGAGAGGACTGGGGTTGGCTGCGTGAACACAGCCTGAAGGGGGCTAGTGGGCCACAGCTAGCCGGGAGGGAGTCCGGGAAAAAGTCTGGAGCTGCCGAAGAGGCAAGACACCACTGTTTCAGGGTGCGCGAGGAGAGAGGATTCAGAGCACCACCTAAATGAGCTTCAGAGACAGGCGCGAGCCATGGCTATCAGCGCGGACCCCAGAGACGGGCATGAAACGCTAAGGCTGCTGCTGCAGCCACCAAGAAGCCTGTGCACAAGCACAGGTCACTATCCACACCTCTCCTCCCGGGAGCCTGTGCGGCCCACCACTGCCAGGGTACCATGATCCAGGGATGACTTCCCCGGGAGAACACACGGTGCGCCTCAAGCTGGTGCAATGTCATGCTGGCCTCTGCTGCCACAGGCTCGCCCCACATTCCATACCCCCCCCAGCCCCAGTGGCCTGAGTGAGCCAGAGCCCTCTAATCAGCCGCTCCTTTAACCCTGTCCTGTGTGAGCGAAGAACAGATGCCCTCAGGTGGCCTACATGCAGAGGCAGGGCGATATCCAAAGCTGAACCCCAGGAGCTGTGCAAAGAAAGAAGAGAAAGGGATATCTCTCCCAGCACCCTCAGGAGCAGCAGATTAAACCTCCACAATCAATTTGATGTACCCTTCATCAGGGGAATACCTGAATAGACAACGAATCATCCCAAAATTGAGGCGGTGGACTTTGGCAGC
This sequence comes from Balaenoptera musculus, assembly GCF_009873245.2. Classification (NCBI taxonomy): domain Eukaryota; kingdom Metazoa; phylum Chordata; class Mammalia; order Artiodactyla; family Balaenopteridae; genus Balaenoptera; species Balaenoptera musculus. Next base: position 73,990,835 of record NC_045800.1, on the reverse strand, counting down.
AACTGTAGACTTGGGGTTTGCTTTCAGCATCTAATTTTTTTCTGGTTTATGTTTATCTAATTTAGTATTTACAGTTTATTATCATGGTAGATTTGTTATTGATTTGGTTGCTCTGTCCTTCTTTTTATATATATATATATATTTTTTTTTTTCCTTTTTCTCTCTTTCTGAGTGTGTATATGTATGCTTCTTTGTGTGATTCTGTCTGTATAGCGTTGCTTTTACCATTTGTCCTAGGATTCTGTCCGTCTATTTTTTTTCATTTATTTATTTTTTCTAGTATAGTTTTTAGCACTTGTTATCATTGGTAGATTTGTTTTTTGGTTTGGTTACTCTCTTCTTTCTTTCGTTCTTTTATTTCTTACTTTAAAATTTTTTTATTTTTAACAATTATTTTAATTTTTAATTTTAATAACTTTATTTTATTTTTTTCTTTCTTTCATTCTTTTTTCCTCCCTTTTCTTCTGAGCCATGTGGCTGACAGGGTCTTGGTGCTCTGGCTGGGTGTCAGGCCTGTGCCTCTTGGGTGGGAGAGCTGAGTTCAGGACATTAGTCCACCAGAGACCTCCCAGCTCCATGTAATATCAAACAGCAAAAGCTCACCCAGAGATTACCATCTCAACGTTAAGACCCAGCTCCACTCAACGACCAGCAAGTCACAGTGCTGGACACCCTATGACAAACAACTAGCAAGACAGGAACACAACCCCACCCATTAGCAGAGAGGCTGCCTAAAATCATAATAAGGTCACAGACACCCCACAACACACCACCGGACAAGGTCCTGCCCACCAGAAAGACAAGATCCAGCCTCATCCACCAGAACACAGGCACCAGTCCCCTCCACCAGGAATCCTATGCAACCCACTGAACCAATCCTAGCCACTGGGGGCAAACACCAAAAACAACACGAACTGTGAACCTGCAGCCTGAGAAAAGGAGACCCCAAACTCAGTAAGTTAAGCAAAATGAGAAGACAGAGACAGACACAGCAGATGAAGGAGCAAGGTAAACACCCACTAGACCAAATAAATGAAGAGGAAATAGGCAGTCTACCTGGAAAATAATGCAGAGTAATGATAGTAAAGATGATCCAAAATCTTGGAAATAGAATGGAGAAAATACAAAAAACGTTTAAGAAGGACCTAGAGGAACTAATGAGCAAGCAAACAATGATGAACAACACAATAAATGAAATTAAAAATTCTCTAAAAGGAATCAATAGCAGAATAACTGAGGCAGAAAAACGGATAAGTGACCTGGAAGATAAAATAGTGGAAATAACTACCGCATAGCAGAATAAAGAAAAAAGAATGGAAAGAATTGAGGACAGTCTTAGAGACCTCTCGGACAACATTAAACGCACCAACATTCGAATTATAGGGGTCCCAGAAGAAGAAGAGAAAAAGAAAGGGACTGAAAAAATATTTGAAGAGATTATAGTTGAAAGCTTCCCTAATATGGGAAAGGAAATAGTCAATCAAGTACAGGAAACACAGAGCGTCCCATACAGGATAAATCCAAGGAGAAACACGCCAAGACACATATTAATCAAACTATCAAAAATTCAATACAAAGAAAAAATATTAAAAGCAGCAAGGGAAAAACAACAAATAACATACAAGGGAATCCCCATAAGGTTAACAGCTGATCTTTCAGCAGAAACTCTGCTAGCCAGAAGGGAGTGGCAGGACATATTTAAAGTGATGAAAGGGAAAAACCTACAACCAAGATTACTCTGCCCAGCAAGGATCTCATTCAGATTCGATGGAGAAATTAAAACCTTTACAGAAAAGCAAAAGCTAAGAGAATTCAGCACCACCAAACCAGCTTTACAACAAATGCTAAAGGAACTTCTCTAGGCAGGACACACAAGAGAAGGAAAAGACCTACAATAACACACCCAAAACAATTAAGAAAATGGTAATAGGAACATACATATCGATAATTACCTTAAATGTAAATGGATTAAATGCTCCAACCAAAAGACATAGACTGGCTGAATGGACACAAAAACAAGACCCATATATATGCTGTCTACAAGAGACCCACATCAGACCTAGGGACACATACACACTGAAAGTGAGGGGATGGAAAAAGATAGTCCATGTAAAGGGAAATTAAAAGAAAGCTGGAGTAGCAATACTCATATCAGATAAAATAGACTTTAAAATAAAGAATGTTACAAGAGACAAGGAAGGACACTACATAATGATCAAGGGATCAATCCAAGAAGAAGATATAACAAATGTAAATATTTATACACCCAACATAGGAGCACCTCAGTACACAAGGCAAATGCTAACAGCCATCAAAGGGGAAATCAACAATAACACAATCATAGTAGGGGACTTTAACACCCCACTTTCACCAATGGACAGATCATTCAAAATGAAAATAAATAAGGAAACACAAGCTTTAAATGACACATTAAACAACATGGAGTTAATTGATATTTACAGGACATTCCATCCCAAAACAACAGAATACATGCTCTTCTCAAGTGCTCATGGAACATTCTCCAGGATAGATCATATCTTGGGTCACAAATCAAGCCTTGGTAAATTTAAGATAATTGAAATCATATCAAGGATCATTTCTGACCACAACGCTATGAGACTAGATATCAATTACAGGAAAAAAGCTGTAAAAAATACAAACACATGGAGGCTAAACAATACACTATATAATAACCAAGAGATCACTGAAGAAATCAAAGAGGAAATCAAAAAATACCTAGAAACAAATGACAATGAAAACACAATGACCCAAACCTATGGGACGCAGCAAAAGCAGTTCTAAGAGGGAAGTTTACAGCAATACAATCCTAACTCAAGAAACAAGAAACATCTCAAATAAACAACCTAACCTTACACCTAAAGCAGTTAGAGAAAGAAGAACAAAAAACCCCCAAAGTTAGCAGAAGGAAAGAAATCATAAAGATCAGATCAGAAATAAATGAAAAAGAAATGAAGGCAACAATAGCAAAGATCAATAAAACTAAAAGCTGGTTCTTTGAGAAGATAAATAAAATTGATAACCATTAGCCAGACTCATCAAGAAAAAAAGGGAGAAGACTCAAATCAATAGAATTAGAAGTGAAAAAGGAGAAGTAACAAGTGACACTGTAGAAATACAAAGGATCATGAGAGAGTACTACAAGCAACTATAGGCCAATAAAATGGATACCCTGGAAGAAATGGACACATTCTTAGAAAAGCACAACCTTCCAAGACTGAACCAGGAAGAAATAGAAAATATAAACAGACCAATCACAAGCACTGAAATTGAAACTGTGATTAAAAATCTTCCAACAAACAAAAGCCCAGGACCAGATGGCTTCACAGGCGAATTCTATCAAACATTTAGAGAAGGGCTAACACCTACCTTTCTCAACCTCTTTCAAAAAATATGAGGGAGGAACACTCCCAAACTCATTCTACAAGGCCACTATCACCCCGATACCAAAACCAGACAAAGATGTCACAAAGAAAGAAAACTGCAGGCCAATATCACTGATGAACATAGATGCAGAAATCCTCAACAAAATACTAGCAAACAGAATCCAACAGCACATTAAAAGGATCATACACCAAGATCAAGTGGGGTTTATCCCAGGAATGCAAGGAATCTTCAGTATATGCAAATCAATCAATGTGATACACCATATTAACAAATTGAAGGATAAAAACCATATGATCATCTCAATAAATGCAGAAAAAGCTTTCGACAAAATTCAACACCCATTTATGATAAAAACCCTCCAGAAAGGAGGCATAGAGGGAACTTACCTCAACATAACAAAGGCCATATATGACAAACCCACACCCAACATCGTTCTCAAGGGTGAAAAACGGAAACCATTTCCACTAAGATCAGGAACAAGACAAGGTTGTCCACTCTCACCACTATTATTCAACATAGTTATGGAAGTTTTAGCCACAGCAATCAGAGAAGAAAAAGAAATAAAAGGAATTCAAATCGGAAAAGAAGTAAAGCTGTCACTGTTTGCAGATGACATGATACTATACATAGAGAATCCTAAAGATGCCACCAGAAAACTACAAGAGCTAATCAATGAATTTGGTAAAGTAGCAGGATACAAAATTAATGCACAGAAATCTCTTGCATTCCTATACACTAATGATGAAATATCTGAAAGAGAAATTAAGGAAACACTCCCATTTACCACTGTCACAAAAAGAATAAAATACCTAGGAATAAACCTATCTAAGGAGACAAAAGACCTGAATGCAGAAAACTATAAGACACTGATGAAAGAAATTAAAGAGGATACAAACAGATGGAGAGAGATACCTTGTTCTTGGATTGGAAGAATCAACATTGTGAAAATGACTATACTACCCAAAGCAATCTACAGTTTCAATGCAATCCCTATCAAATTACCAAAGGCACTTTTCACAGAACTAGAACAAAAAATTTCACAATTTGTATGGAAACACAAAAGACCCCGAATAGCCAAAGCAATCTTGAGAAAGAAAAACGGAGCTGGAGGAATCAGGCTCCTGGACTTCAGACTATCCTTCAAAGCTACAGTAATCAAGACAGTATGGTACTGGCACAAAAACAGAAATATAGATCAATGGAACAGGATACAAAGCCCAGAGATAAACCCACGCACATATGGTCACTTTATTTTTGATAAAGGAGTTGAGAATATACAATGGAGAAAAGACAGCCTCTTCAATAAGTGGTACTGGGAAAACTGGACAGCTACATGGAAAAGAATGAAATTAGAACAGTCCCTAACACCATACACAAAAATAAACTCAAAATGGATTAAAGACCTAAATGTAATGCCAGATACTATAAAACTCTTAGACGAAAACATAGGCAAAACACTCTATGACATAAATCACCACAAGATCCTTTTTGACCCACCTCCTAGAGAAATGGAAATAAAAACAAAAATAAACAAATGGGACCTAATGAAACTTAAAAGCTTTTGCACAGCAAAGGAAACCATAAACAAGACTCAAAGCCAACCCTCAGAATGGGAGAAAATATTTGCAAATGAAGCAACTAACAAAGGATTAATCTCCAAAATTTATAAGCAGCTCATGCAGCTCAATATCAGAAAAACAAACAACCGAATCCAAAAATGGGCAGAAGACCTAAATAGACATATCTCCAAAGAAGATATACAGATTGCCAACAAACACATGAGAGGATGCTCAGCGTTATTAATCATCAGAGAAATGCAAGTCAAAGCTACAATGAGGTATCACCTCACACCGGTGAGAATGGCCATCATCAAAAAATCTACAAACAATAAATGCTGGAGAGGGTGTGGAGAAAAGGGAACCCTCTTGCACTGTTGGTGGGAATGTAAATTGATACAGGCACTACGGAGAACAGTATGGAGGCTCCTTAAAAAACTAAAAATAGAACTACCATACAACCCAGCACTCCCACTACTGGGCATATTCCCTGAGAAAACCATAATTCAAAAAGAGTCATGTACCACAATGTTCACTGCAGCTCTATTTACAATAGCCAGGACATGGAAGCAACCTAAGTGTCCATTGACAGATGAATGGATAAAGAAGATGTGGCACATATATACAGTGGAATATTACTCAGCCATTAAAAGAAATGAAATTGAGTTATTTGTAGTGAGGTGGATGGATCTAGAGTCTGTCATACAGAGTGAAGTAAGTCAGAAAGAGAAAAACAAATACTGTATGCTAACACATACATATGGAATCTAAAAAAAAAGAAAAAAATGGTTCTGAAGAACCTAGGGCCAGGACAGGAATAAAGACACAGACGTAGAGAATTGATTTGAGGACACGGGGAGGGCGAAGGATAAGCTGGGACAAAGTGAGAGAGTGGCATGGACTTATATATACTGCCAAATGTAAAACAGATAGCTAGTGGGAAGCAGCTGCATAGCACAGGGAGATCAGCTTGGTGCTTTGTGACCACCTTGATGGGTGGGATAGGGAGGGTGGGAGGGAGATGCAAGAGGAAGGGGATATGGGGATATATGTATATGTATAGCTGATTCACTTTGTTATAAAGCAGCAACTAACACACCATTGTAAAGCAATTATACTCCAATAAAGATGTTAAAAAAAAATTTTTTTTAAAGAATCTGCAAAGAAATAGAATAAACAAATTCAGTAAAGGTGCAGTATGCAAAATCAATACACAAAAATCTGTTGTGTTTCTATACACTAGTAAGAAACTATTAGATAAATTAAGAAAACAATCCCATTTACAATTGCATCAAAAAGAATAAAATACCTAGGAATAAATTTAACCAAGGAGGTGAAAGACCTGTACCTTAATAAGACACTGATGAAAGAAATTGAAAAAGACACAAATAAATGGAAACATATTCAATGCTCATAGACTGGAAGAATTAAGAGTGTTAAAATTTCCACATCACCCGAAGCAATCTACAAATTCAATACAATCCTGTCAAAATTTCAATGGCATTTTTCACAGAACTAAAACAAGTAATTCTAAAATTTGTATGGAACCACAAAAGGCACCAAATAGCCAAAGCAATCTTGAGAAAGAAGAACAAGGCTGGAGGTAACATGCTCTCTGATTTCAAACTATATTGCAAATCTTTACTAATCGAAACAGTATGGTATTGGCAATAAAAACAGACACATAGATCAATGGAACAGAACAGAGCCAAGAAATAAAGCTACGCATATGTAGTCAATTAATTTATGACAAAGGAGAGACAAGAATGTCTCCTTTGGGAAAACTGGACAGCCATGTGCAAAAGAATAAATGGTGTTGGGAAAACTGGACAGCCATGTGCAAAAGAATGAAAGTAGACCACTATCTTACACCATACACAAAAATTAACTCAAAATTGATTAAAGACTTGAATGTAAGACCAGAAACCATCAAACACCTAGAAGAAAACATACATGTAAGTTTCATGACATCACTCTTAGCCATATTTTTTTGGATCTACTCCAAAGACAATGGCGACAAAAGCAAAAGTAATCAAATGAGACTACATCACACTATAAAGCATCTTTACAGTTAAGGAAACCACCAACAAAATAAAAAGGCAACCTACTGAATGGGACAAGATATTTGCCAATCATGAATCTATAGGGGGCTAATATCCAAAATATAAAGAACTCATACAACTCAATAACAAAAAAACAACCCAATTAAAAAGTGGGCAGAGGATTTGAGAAGATATTTTTCCAAGGAAGACATAAAAATGGCCAACAAGCACATGAAAAGATGCTCAACATCACTAAATCTCAGGGAAATGCAAGTAAAAACAACAAGATAATATCTCACACCTGTCAGAATGGCTATTATTAGAAAGACAGGTAACAAGTGTTGAGGAGGAAGTGGAAAAAAGGGAACCTTTGTGTACTATAGGCGGGAACATAAATTGGTGCAGCCACTCTAGAAAACAGTATGAAGGTTACTCCAAAAACTAAAAATAGAACTATCTAATGGTCCAACCATTTCACTCCTGGGTATTTACCTGAAGAAAAGGAAAACACTAACTTGAAAAGATGTATGCACCCCAATGTACATAGTAGCATTATTCACAATAGCCAAGATATGGAAGCAGCCTAAGTATCCATTGACAGATGAATGGATAAAGAAGATGTGGTACATATATACAATGGAATACTACTCAGCCATAAAAAAGAATGAAATCTTGCCATTTACAACAACATGGATGGACCTTGAGGGTATTTTGCTAAGTGAGATGAGTCAGGCAGAGAAAGACTAATACTGCATGATTTTACTTATATGTGGAAGCTAAAAACCAAACCAACAAACATACAAAACTCAAATACAAAGAACAGAACAATGATTATCAGAGGGGAAAGGGGTTAGAGGTTAGCAAAAATGGTGAAGGAGGTCAGTTTTATGGTGATGGATGGAAACTAGACTTATTGTAGTGATCACTTTGTAGTGTATGCCAAGGTCAAATTATTATGTTATACTCTGAAACTAATATGTTATATACCAAATTTACCTCAATTGAAAAAAAAAAAAAGATTTCTTTATAGTGGAGGATTCCCTGATGGTTTTTAACAGCTGACTTGTGCCTACTTAGGTTTTGATGTTCCCTTGGTCAAAAAAGTCTGAGTTTCTTCTCTTTATTTATTTCCCCAAATCCCCCAGCAGTTTATGCTGTGGAGGCTTACCTGGCAGCTTTGTGAGTTCCCTAACAGCTGCCATCTTGCTTTCTTTAGATTGAGGGGTAACTATTATTTTCCCTTGAAAGAATCCTCCCTAATTCAACCAGATTTACTGTTTCTGGCTGCCTGTGCACAATTCCTGAGACCTTAAGCCTCACCATGAAAACCTAGAGGCTCTCACACCCCAATTTTCCACCTGGAAAAAGTAGGACAAACAAACTCAAAGAGCTCAGAATGCAAAAGAAGCAGAACTCCACCTGAGAGAAGCTTCCTGGAGATCCCACAGAGAGGCCCAAAAGGCAGCAAACCAAGATGGCTCTGTTGGTACCTTCATCTGCATCTATGGCGCCGTCCCCGGAATCTTCAGCACCTATTTTCCAGTCCCATCTCATCACCACTGTCCAATGACCAAACTAAAACAACTTGGTAACGAGTGTGATATCTTTCATCCAAGGGGCTACAATCCGTGGATTGGGAAAGTAGAGGGCCTCACGATCAGTGGACCGCTCTTCCCAAAGGATACTGGGCAAGCGTGAGTTTCAAAGAGCGTTCGAAGCAGCAACGTGGAAGGGGCGCATGATCGGCTAGGCGGACGGGAATTCCTTATAAGGCTGGTGGGTCTATTTTCTAGGGTAAGATAAACTAGCTAAAGCTGAGTTAGAGGATTGTGATTGGTTTGTGCTCAATTTCCTTGACAGGTGTTTCCCATAAGGGCAGGTTTAGGTTTGTGAGGTGGTCTGGGCCCCTGGGCGGCCTCTATTTTATGGGAACTGATAAACAAATTAACGTTATCACTGCAGACCCGAGAAGTATCCCATGCAAATCAGCGTGAAAGCAGTCACATTTAACAACATGTAACAGCTGGGGTGGGTGGTATTCAAGTGTAAAATCAAGAGAGCATACAATAGAGTATCAAAGAGGGTCTCCAGGCATTTGGGTTCTCAGTGGTACTGATTTTTGTTCCTCTGCAGCATGTGGATAAAGGACGCGGGACTCCAAAGTGAGAGAGGTTCATAAGGAAATGAAGGTCTTCCGATAATGAGTTTACACAGGTTGTAGCCAGCGGGGAGTGGCAGGTTTAACCAGCTGCACGAGAGGCAAGATTAGCCGCCTTGGGTGTTGGGACTGCCCCAAACCCAAGTACCCCGTTCCAGGAAGCCTCACGTCTGCTCCTGCCCCACCGAGGAGTTAGACCTTGTACAAGCCTGCAACTCTCCCACTCACTCCAACTGTAACGTGTCACTGAGTCTACAGAGGCCGCAAACAGGACGAAGCTCGAAGGAAAGCAGAAGGCAGGTGCTGGTCACCATTACTTCGCTCTACTCCCTAGTAGCACTGGTATCTCAAACTGCCACGCCCAGGCCCTGCGAAGTGCTTACGCTGACCTTTGAACCCGCCCGATCCCTCAAGGCGTGTGAAGCTTCTGACTTGACCATTCTAACCCCTAGGATTCAGGGACAGGACACGTCTTCAGCATTAGGGGCTTCCTGGGTTTCTGACTCCAGTGGACCCTTGAACAACACAGGGGTTAGGGGCACCTGACCCCCTACTCCCACCCCCAGTCGAAAATCTGTGTACTATTATCTCTGCCTCAAAAACCAAGGAATTGATAAGTGACTCACCCAAGGGCAGGAAGTTGAAACCATTTGGATAGAATGAGGACTTGCACCCTAGTTCTTTTGATTCCACATATTGTGCTCTCTAATCAACACAAACTTTTCCCCACACTTAGCTCATTTAAAGATCTGTAAAATGAAAACGGAGGTACTATATTTTTTGAAAAAGATCTGCATGGCCCAACCCATGCTGTTCAAGGGTCATCCGTACATTCATTTATCATTCACATATGCTCATTCACATATGCGGCTTCTATCAGGGGCTACATTCTGTGCTTGTCCTCATTCTTGCCCTCAGGGAGCTTGCAGTCTAGTGGTGGCAATGGTGGTGGCAGCCACACACAAGCTACTACAGTACAGTATGAGCAGTGCTGCAACAGGATACAGGTTTGTGTGAGATGCTCTGGGAACAGGTGGGAATGACACCAAACCCAGTTCATGGGAGAAGCATCCCTGAAGTGGTCTAAAGGATGAAGCAGAAACAGGGAGGCAGAATGTACCAAAGCAAACAGGTGTCAGCTAGAAATTGGCATGTTCCAGGAACTCAGAGCGGTTGGCGGTATATGCGGTGAGAGTCACACAGGTGGGGAGGTGACCAATGAGGCGGGCAAGGCACAGGCAGGGGCCACATCGTATGAGCCCTATGAGAGTTTGGGCTTTATTGTGAAGGCACTGGCAAGTCTCTGAATATTATAAGTAAGACATGTTTAGATTCGCACTGGAGAAGGATCATCTGGGACCTGTGAGGCAAGTGAATTCGAAGGTGAGGAGGGAAAGTGACAGAAAGAAGGGACAGTCAGACAATAGGGCACCCCAAGCAAGAGATGACTGTCACTTGGCATTACAGAGGTGGCAGTCAGAATGGAGAAAAGACTGACTGGTTTAAAAGATACTGAATCAGTGGAAACAACAGGCCTGGTGATTGACAGGATGTGGTTGAATGAAAAAGAGGATGGACTGAAGATGAGGCCAAATCTTGAGCTTGGAAAATGGGGTGAATAATATCGCTGCTCCCTGAGATGGAAACAGGAAGAGAAACGGTGTTCAGGACAAGTCGGGTGTCGTGCCTGTGCAGCATCGAAGCGGGCAATGATAAATAGATGGGCTGGGGTCCCAGAGCCAGACAGGGGCTGGGAATAAATGTTTGGAAATAAGCATGAAGGTGACTAACACTACAAGCGGAAGAATTGCATTCAGTATGTGCAGAGAGAGAAGAGAAAACCTAGACGAGAACCCTAGAAACACCAGTACTTATGGGACTGATGATATATTGTTAAATTAAAATTTAAGCTAAGAGTCTAAGTGTCCATCGACAGGTGAATGGATAAAGAAGATGTGGCACATATATACAATGGAATATTACTCAGCCACTAAAAGAAACAAAATTGAGTGATTTGTAGTGAGGTGGATGGACCTAGAGTCTGTCATACAGAGTGAAGTAAGTGAGAAAGAGAAAAACAAATACCGTGTTCTAACACATATATATGGAATCTAAAAAAAAAAAAAAAAAGGTCATGAAGAACCTCGGGGCAAGACGGGAATAAAGATGTAGACTTACTAGAGAATGGACTTGAGGACACGGGGAGGGGGAAGGGTAAGCTGGGACGAAGTGAGAGAGTGGCATGGACATATATACACTACCAAATGTAAAATAGATAGCTAGTGGGAAGCAGCCGCATAGCACAGGGAGATCAGCTTGGTGTTTTGTGACCACCTTGATGGGTGGGATAGGGAGGGTGGGAGGGAGACGCAAGAGGGAGGGGATATGGGGGTATATGTATATGTATACTTAATTCACTCTGTTATAAAGCAGAAACTAACACAACATTGTAAAGCAATTATACTCCAAAAAAGATGTTAAATAATTAATTAATTAATTAAAAAATTAAGCTGCAAAATAGTATATACAATAAGACCCCATGGAAGGGAATTCCCTGGTGGTCCAGTGGTTAGGACTCCACGCTTTCACTGCCAAGGACGTGGGTTCAATCCCTGGTCGGGGAACTAAGATCCCACAAGCCATGCAGGTCAGCCAAAAAAAAACCAAAAAAAAAAAAAAAAAAAAAAACAGTAAGCGCCCATGGGAAAGGTGGAGGGGATGATCAAATATGTGTGTGTATCTGACAGTGTGTGTACTGTTGTGTACTTATTTTTTTGTGGGACGTGTTAATTTATACTCTATTGTTTGAATTGTTTAATGAGTGTATATTGTTTTTATAATTTAACATAACAGTATTTCATTTTACAAACCTTTAAGAAACAGGAAGATGGGAAGGAAACCGCAAAGAAGACCAAGAAAGAGAAATGGGAAGAAAATGCAGAGAGAAGGAGGCTTATTGCCTGACCCTACTTACGTCTTATCTCACTGTAATGCTAAAGGATTTTAACTCTATGTGGGAAATCAGGGTAAGGCGAAAAAAGAAACAATAAATATTAGTAAGAATTCACCCAACCATATGACTTCTGTTTGAAAATGTTATAAATAATGTTCTCTAAAATAGATGCCACTGTTTCTTACATTCCAGGTATGTTAAATTTTAATAAAGACACACAATTTCCATCAGCAAGGAATCAAAAATTATGACCAAATGGGACAAGGGGTGCAGTGAGTCAGCACCTATAAATACGGTGACACAAGCATAAGCCCTCCTACTAGAACCCGGTCATATCCACAGGGCAGAGGCATGAAAGAAAGACATGATGGTACCTTTATAAAGTCTACACTCCCTTCTCTGCCCCACTGCCTCTTAAGCCTATGACTTAAGCTAGTGTCTCATTTTGACTTTAAAAGATTACTATAATTTCTGTGATTTTAGTATAAATTAAATATTTATGCATATTTTAAATCATCTCCCTCTGAGTTGAGATTTAAACTCCTCTAAATGCCTCTTTTTTACTATAGAATATTTCCTTCCCAGGAAAAAATCACCTTTTATTCCCCTTTTCACAGAGAAAGTGAGCAGCCTGTTGATATGGAAACTCTACCATGTTATTTTCTGAAATGATGAAACTATGTCTGTTATTCTTTGCTTTCAAATATCCCTCAGTGTTCCATTTCACAAGCTCCCTTGTTTATTTTATGTAGTTTAGCAAGAATCAAATTATTCTTCAGTTCCCAAAGCAGCCATGAGAAAAATCCAAAATTACCATCACAAAAATGACCCCAGCTCCTCAAGCTTCCCCACTGATGTCAAGCACAGGAGAACTAGGGCTCCTCAAATTCAGAAAAAGTTCCATACTCAATGAGCAGGTAGCAAAGGGGGCCTAAACTCTGTGGTTTCTTGACAGCTACTTATTCAAATACATACTGAATACTTTCTACAGTGCCAGGGATGGTTCTAGCCGTGGGACCACAGTGGAAAGTAAAACAGATCATCACTCAGGAAACCAACAACAACAAAAAAAAAAAAAAAAAGAAGAAGAAGAAAAAAAGGAGAAGACAGTTCTAGTTTTTGCCAAGTCAATGCATATTCCTCCCCATTTCCAACCTTCTACTGTAATAACAGATGATCAAATCAATAAGCCTAAGAGCACCACAAGATACATAATATCTTCTGAGAAGATCCCTCTGTGCCCTGATCACCTTTCAACTCATATCCTTTGCCCTCTCAATGCAGTTTCCTCATTCCCGGGATGTCTGCCTCCTTCCAGTATTATCTATATCCTGTCGTAGTTCAGGTAGATGTAACACGAATACCACAGATTAGGTGGCTTAAACAAGAGGGATTGATTTCTCACCGTTCTGGAGGCTGGGAAGTCCAAGATCAAGGGGTCAGCCAATCGTTCTCTGTGTGCTTAATCCAGTACAGCCTTGTTCCACAGTCTATGCAGAATGTGTGCTTAGCTTACGTCCCTGAGTTAAAATGTAAGCAAGCACCCCAAGAGCGGATGTCTGTGTCTCGCATTTCTTTCAGTCTCTCAAAGTGTTTCAGCACTGTACACAATTTTGTTGATTCATTCATTCAGTCATAACATGTCCATGAAGCACCAGAGCCTGCTGCTGTGGATTTGGGAAATCTAAACCCATACACACCACCCTCCACAACATAAAGAACTAAATATTCTTACTGAAATGCCACTGTCTCACTGCTTGTGTGCTCATTTCTGTAACTGGAATGAGGCTAAGAGAGGTTGGCCTAGGGAAGGGCCTTGAACAGCTGTTTCACTGAATAAATCAGAGACTGCCAGACACTAACAGCAGCTTGCATTTGCAGTATGTAAACTTCTCAAATTGTTTTCCCATCCATTAGCACAATTTATCAAGTATGTGTCTTAAAATAAGGACATCTAAGTACTTGGAAAGAATCCGTTTTACACATTATTATTATAATGTTTATAATAATGTTATAATATTATAATTACTATAATCCTGTCTACATCATTATTATGTTGAATAGCTTTTCATAGCTGATGGTCATGTCGAATTCAACCCAGAATTGTTCTTACAAATTCTGAACAAATGAAAACTTCAGGTCTTCCTATCGAACACTGAACTGCTACCCAACTGCTGAACAAAACACAGCATTCGACAAGGGTGTTTCACAGCTTTCAACACCGGGCTCTAAGCACCTTCCTGTATTAACAAGGAACATGTGTCTTTCATCCTGTTGAACCAGTCATTGAGGACTTTTAGGGAAGTCTAACTGTTCTCACAAAATGTGGGACAGTTAACAGAAAGGAGAATCATGTCATTCCAACATTCTCCTTTTAAAGACTTTGTGGAAGCACCAGATCTCTCCCATCTTTGAAACATATGGTTCTGTTTTAGGCTTTTTTTTTTTTTTTCTTTTGAGGGAGGCTGTAGAAGGCAGTGGAAAGAGGAAGAGAAATAATGTTATCTCAGAAACCAGAAATGCCTGGATGGATTTTAATTTCACAGAAACTTATTTTAAAAAGCATTTTACAACTGGAATTAAAATAAGCTGAAGTGAAAATGAAATACTATGATGTACTATACTAACTCAAATTTAAAATAACAGCAGTAAGACAATAAATCCCGACAAAATTATTCTAAGATAGCTAAAGAGAACAGACACATGGAAAATAGTGGTATCTTGTGAATACCTGACATTCACTTGCATCGTGGCTTCTGGTCCATTTTAACAGCGGTCGAAAATGCCAAGTCTTTGATGCTAGCTTTCCTTGGTAATACCCCACATACCGGACTTTAGGGGATCCCACAAAGGTGTAAAATATTAGCTCCCTCTTACAAGATCTCCATCTACAATGTTAGTACAAACCAAGACCAACTCTCTAGAAGCCAAGACTTGTCTTATCAAAGGCCACACAAGCAATCTCTATGTCTAATTTCTCAGTGAACTTAGACTGATAAACTAAGACTGTTTATTTCTAAGTCCTTTATCAGACTTCTTAGCCACTGTAGAATATGTAAAGTTTTTGCTTCAAAGGGGGGCTCTATTTAGGAAGAATGTTTCCTTCCACACAATAAGATCAGATGACACACGTGGACTGAATATTCCAAGTAAAAGTAACTCATGAAAAAGTTTTTATGTGGACCTGGGAGAATTCTAAGGATCTGTTAGACCCAAATACTTATTGTTGCACCACTCATGCCTGAGGAAGTTTTTAATTTGGAAACCCAGCAATTACCTGGAATGAAAAAAAGAGCTTAACATCCAGAACATTTGAACTCAAAAGCATTTGGAGCTCCACAGATATCTGGCGTCTCAAACCCAAAAGTCATAGATCCCTGCTCCGAATTTGTTTCCATAGAGCTTCAAGATACAGGAAACCCTGAAGGGAGACAGGATTCCACCAAATGAGTGATGATGAGAATAACTGAAGAAAGCCCCTAAGAAGCAATTCTACAAATCAGGTCACATCAGTTCTTCAAGTTAAAGCATCTACCAGCTCTCCATTGCCTGCACTGTGCTTCTTAACCTGGGTCAAATACCCCAGGATAGGAATGGCAGGTATTAGGTGCTGTGCCAGGGGGGTGCAAACCCACAAGATACATGTTGGAATAACAGCTCCATTATGAGCTCATTCTCCATAATATCACACAGAGGTTGTCAATAAATATTGGTTGAATGATGGGCTATTAACATGGCATAGTTTCTTGGGACATCAAATTTAAGTGAAGATTTGGGGAGAAAAAAACCCTGCTTCCATTAAAACCATTATATTAATAAACTGCAGCATTCTTAAGACTTTTTAAGATGACTTGCATGTACCAGTCAGGATTCTTTGCTTCAAACAATAAAAACAAACTCTAATTTAATCAAAGAATAAATTTCTTGGGAAGCTTACAAAATAACCCAAAGGCCTGGAGAACGAGTTGTGGGGCTGTGAGGCCAAAACTGTGCTCAGGAACTGGTCCAACATGGACACTTCTGCCACCACTGAGTATCTCCAATGCTGCTGACCCTAAGACCATTATGTTATTGTTTTATTTTCTTAAGGAAAAAAGTAGATAATACAGCTTATCAAAAACTCTATCACAACACTGATTTTCAGGATCACCCTGATTTCAGCAATACTAAAATTCTGGGAATATGTGCATTTCTGGATTGATGAAGAGCACCGGATTCTGCAGCGTGCAATGCTCACTCACACAGGAGCAATGGGCACCACCGCCATGACCACAGCACACAGCCCAGGTCTCCTCTCCTGTTGTATCAGCTCCCACCCCAGGTTCTGCCCGTGTCCTAGCTGAAAGGGAGGATGGAAAAGCAAATACTGGCATTTTTAACTTCTATAGTGGAAAAAAAGATTCTGCTTTTTTTCCCTCATGTGGGAAACTCTCCAAGCTCAAGAACAGAGTTCAGAGGCTGGAAAGCCAAAATAGAATGACAAATATCCCCTATAGGGAGATTTCAAAGAAACGCCCTCTTATGGAAAAAGTTCAGTCTCTTCTGTGGTTAGGACTTAGAAAGTTAGAAATATGTTTGAGAGGAACAGGAAAACTGCTTAGGCCGGGATCCAAGGCCCTTCCAATCCAGCCCCTAGAAACTTTTCCAGTCCTAGTTTCCATCACCCTACCCTTTGCACATCCTACAGTCCAGGGATGACAAACTAGGTAGCAGCCCTTAAATTGCCATTATCACTCATGGTGTGTTCCCTCAAGTCAGAAGACCTCCCTCCTCCCGTGATTTTTCTCTACTTAACTCCTATCAGACAACTTGGACCAGAAATCACCCCTCATGTGAACTCTTCCTTATATCCCCATCTTTATGATCCCTTAGCACATAACACACATCTCGACTGTTGAAGGCAGAGATCTCAACTCAATATCTGAACAAAAAGTCAAATTGATAGCTTGCCGAGTATGGGAGAGCTGCACTTTAACAGACCCTCTCCCTAAGCAATGCACGGAGAGCTGGTCTTATATAGGGTTTGGAGACTCTTTGAGTCCGAGGGTTGGGAGACTTCCAGAGGCTGGCATATGAAGGCATTCGCTGACCTTTAGGTGCAGAAGCAAAGCTGGAGTGAGAACGGAGTTGACCGGCTCACTTGAGTTAAGCCGTTGCTGACTGGCTTTACAACTGGGTGTGTTAGCGGGGTGGTCACTGCTCAGCTAGCTCACTGAAGCAGGAAAGACTGCTGTTACTGATCAGCTTAAACGGATATAAAAACAGGCTCTGATGGTTACCGGTAACCATGGCCACAGAACAGTCTTTTCCTAAAAGGACAGGAACTTTTCACTCTATTACAGCAATGTATTAGGTATAAGAACCATACTGACAGCTGACATGCTAATATTTATCGAGCTTTTACTACGTACCAGGCATTCCAGTAAGTACTTCACAAGGATTATCTCAATCCTTGAACAACCTTATTGGCGGGGGAGGAAACTATTATCCACCATTTCACCTATGTACCTTAGGGGCCTCAATGGGATCCAAGTACAAACAGAATGACAACAGAGGCTGCACTCTCACCCAGGGCACTACAGAGACCCCACTGTGGCTCCTGTCGCCCTTTCCCCAGTAATAATACATTCACCTCGAGCAAAGTAGTCCCACAACTACCCTGGTTCGGGGCCTCTCCTGCAGAGGCCCCCTCAATGCCTGCTGTTACAGGAAGAAAGAGAGGGTCCTGCATCACTCCATGTGTTCACAGGCTGATCTGAAGGTCAAAAGCTCTGCCTCTTGCCATCCGACCACAGCCAAGGTAGACAGTAAACCAACACCTGGTACAAACTGTCAGCAACATCTGTGATGTTAAGAAATCCAGGCTTGGGAATTCCCTGGCGGTCCAGTGGTTAAGACATGGGCTTTCACTGTTGTGGGCCCAGGTTCGATCCCTGGTAGGGGAACTAAGATCCCACAAGTGGTGTGGCCAAATTAATTAATTAATTAAAAGAAAGCCAGGCTTGAAGATAATATACTCTACCTGGTTTCTAATTACTTTGGAGCCAATTCTCCATCTCTGATGCAACTGCTAAGCCTAAAAGATGGGTCACCAACATGCCTCAGATTGCCCAAGGTGGCAAGGTTCCAGGAACCCAAACACAGTCAGAAACACCAGTTGCAGCAAAGTGGCAGCTGACTGTCTTGCCACTCTCTGCTCACATGCCTACACCCAAACAGGACTGCCCCAATCACATGCCTAAAGAAAAGCACTCCCACACCACCTGAAAAAATTAAGTCGTATGAAACATACCAACCGGCATCCAAACCACAGCATTCACCTGACAAAGGCCCTGTCATTAATGACAAAGATATGCCATTAAAATATCACGATTTCCCTCCCATCACTCCTCAGTAAGCACCAGGAAATCCCTCTGCAATTGATTCCTTTATTAAAAATTATATATTCTTCTTATCCCAACAAGTTAGAGGAACGTTGGATCCCTCCTTTTCTTGAGCCCAGCCAGGTCTTATCCTACAAGGCCCCGGACACATTCAAACTCTGTGGTAACCATTTGCTGTGTATATTGAGGACCCAAATGTGGTTAATCCACTCCTCAATCAATAAAAAACATAAATCAATTTTAATACAACCATAATTAATACCTAGTAATACCATTCAGTTAGTCATTCCATTTTTGTAGTCTTGAGCAAGTTACTTAACTTCTCTGTGCCTCAGTTTCCTCTTCTGTAAAAACGAATGAGTACCGGCACCTCATAGGGTTGTTATGAGAATTAAATGAATTCTTATATATTGTTTATTATATACTAAATATCATATAAATATTAAATATAAATTTATTATTATGATAAAGCACTGACAACCAGGCTGTTCCCATGGTGACTATAGTTAATAGTATAGTGTTGTACTGGTCAGAGTGGCCATCATTAAAAAGTCTACAAATAGTAAATGCTGGAGAGGGTGTGGAGAAAAGGAAACCGTCAAACTGTTGGAGGGAATGTAAGTTGGTGCAGCCACTATAGAAAACAGTATGGAGATTCCTCAAAAAACTAAAGATAGAGTTACCATATGATCCAGCAATCCCATTCCTGGGCATATACCCAGACAAAACTATAATTTGAAAAGATACATGAACCCTTATGTTCGCAGCAGCACTATTTACAATAGCCAAGACATGGAAACAATGTGTCCATTGACAGATGAATGGATAAAGAAGATGTAGTACATATATATACAATGGAATATTACTCAGCCATTAAAAAGAATGAAATAATGCCATTTGCAGCAACATGGATGGACCCAGAGATTCTTATACTAAGCGAAGTAAGTCAGAAAGAGAAAGACAAATACCATATGATATCACTTATACGTGGAATCTAAAATATGACACAAATGAACATATCTACAAAACAGACTCACAGACATAAAGAACAGACTTGTGGTTGCCCCGGTGGGGTGGGGGATGGGGGAGAATTGGGAGTTTGGGATGATCACATGTACACTATTATATATAAGATGGATAAACAACAAAGCCCTACTGTATAGCACAGGCAACTATTGATATATTCAATATCCTGTGCTAAACTATAATGGAAAAGAATACGAAAAAGTATATACGTATAACTGAATCACTTTGCTATACAGCAGAAATTAACACAACATTGTAAATCAACTATACTTCGATACAATTTTAAAAAATAATGCAGTGTTGTAAACTTGAAAGCTGCTGAGAGTAGATCGTAAGCGTTCGCATCACACATACACACACACACACACACACACACACACACACAGTTTTAACTATGTGAGGTGATGGATATATTAGTTCTCTTGACCTTGGCAATCATTCCACAATGTACATGTATTTTAAATCATCACACTGTACCCTTTAAATGTATACAGTTATATTTGTCAATTATTCCTCAATAAATTTTTTAAAAAAGACAAGGCTGTGCATGGTCATTACCACAGAAGTAATATTCTCACAATTAGTACAGCTCTCCAGTATGACCTAGAAGGTCTGAACCAGGGCTGCTGCAGTAATATTGTCAAGAAAAGGACACCTGGGAGTGACACTCTGGGGTTGAAGACAAAAGCCTTCAACTCATCCACTATCCACTTCTAAAAACGCATGGAATACACCCAGCGCTAAACAACTGTGCAAGTAGTGAACACTTGATTGTATATCCAGAAACTTCTAGTTATCCCACTGTTTCTTGTGATGGGCTGCTTGGCCCCCTTGCTCCACCCCTAGAAGGGCCCATCTGCCCCTTGGCCTCTGTCAGGTTCAGCTCTAACAGGACCCAGGGCAACTCTGTCCTCTGTCAAAGGAAAGGAAAGAAGTCAGCGTGGGTAACGTGGCAACAGATGCGTCCTGCTGCAGCTGCCGCTCTGAAGTTTTACTCCCTCTGTCTGCCTTGCTCCTGTCTCCAAATGCCACTCTGTACCCCACTGTAGTAACTGGATCCCAGTCGTAACACTCTATGTCTGCGTCTCTGCCCTGCCAGTCTGCTCGGTGCCCCGAAACCACCAGGACTGGCATCCCATCCAGCTCTGGCCAGGTCCCCTGGGGCACAGAGAAGCCAGCCTAACACAGCCTAACTTCAGGAAGCCTCTTGTGTTCGTTTCCTAGGGCTGCTGTAAAAATTAACATAACTTGGTGGCTTTACATCGCACTTATTCTCTCACGGTTGTAGGGGCCAGAAGTCCAAAGTCATGGTGTCAGCAGGGTCACGCTCTCTCCAAAGGCTCTAGGGGAGAATCCTTCCTTGCCTTTTCTAGGCCTGGAAGGCTCCTGGTGTTCTTTGGTTTGCAGCAGCATCACTCCAATCTCTGCCTCTATCTTGCCATGGCCTCTTCCCTGTGTGTCTCTCTTTCCCCCCCTCCCCCTCTTCTTAGAAGGACACCAGTCATTGGCTTTAGGGTCCCATCCTATATCCATGATGATCTCATCTGAATTCTTACCTTAATTACATCTGCAATTGCCGTATTTCCAAATAAGGTCACATCCTAAGGTTCCACGTGGACATGAATTTTGGGGAGACAGTACCCAACACATTACACTCCTCAAGTTACAAGAGGGGAAACAGAGGCCCCCCTCTGGCATACTCAGCCCAGCATCACTGATGAAACACCATGTTACTGAGCCTGTTTTGGCAAATCAAGCAAAATTGATAGATGATGTTGCCCAGGAAGGGACTATTATTGAAACCGACAGCCTGGGAAGTGAAAGAAAAGGCCAGGTCAGTCTGCATAGATAAGGCCATCTTTGAAATAGAATGTAGGTCCTGAAATCGCTAAGGCTAAAGAAGATGACATTAAAATATCCACTTAGAAATAAAGAGGGACTTCCCTGGTAGTCCCGTGGTTAGGACTCCGTGTTTCCACTGCAGGGGGCATGGGTTCAATCCCTGGTCAGGGAACTAGGGGCATGGGTTCAATCCCTGGTCAGGGAACTAAGATCCCACATGTGGCGCCGTGCGGCCAAAAAAAAAAAAAGAAGCAAAGAAAGAGACAGAGGATCATTTGTATGTGTGTTAAAGACTCTTTAGTACTGTTTGCAATGGAAAAACCTCCTTCTAAAGAATACAACTTTAAAAGGCTCTGAGATAAATCGCTTTTAGCAGTTAGGTCACAAGTAAGAGGAAGCCAAAATAAACAAACTTCAAAAGTACCCTAGTCTATGACAAAATGTGTTCAGAGTTACAGCATTGCAATCAGACACTGTAATAAATTCTAGAAGTGTCATTTCAGAAATTTTAATCAAATAATGGAATTTTCAATGACAGGAAAATAATGCTCAAGTACAGTTGCAGCTTCTGCATTTTCTGATGTAAAAGTCTTTTAAAATAGTATCTGCAATAGTATCTTTCATTGTTTTGTGAATTCGAATTTTATCTCCACTCCCAGAGGTTAGATCCCTGTCTCTCTTCTAGGGTGAGCTCCCTGCTGCCCTCTCATCCTGATGCCTACTTCAAGCCCACCCCAGTATCTGCTTTCCTCTGGGGGAACTGTCTGCTGGGTCCCTCACTTGCCTCTAAACCCTAGAGACCCAAGACTGCATCAGCTATAGCAGAGCTCACCAGATTCCTGCCCTGTAGATGGCCCAGGGAAGGCTCTAACATCCAGACCCTGGTTCCTCCAAACTCTATCACATTGGGAACCAATCACTGACTTCCCATTCTCTTTTTTAGCATTAGGTGGAAGTGAGACAGTCAGAGATTTAATAGGGTGTTATGTTTTGATTTGTTCTCTATTTCCATCTTGATGTTTCACATCAGGTAGAAAAGATTACAGTTGTTGAAGTCTTTGTAAGTAACCAGTAAAAAAACAAATAAACAGAATTTTAAAAGGAGCCTTAAATCATGAGTATCTGCCTGTTTTTTATTTAGAGGTAAACTAATTCAGCCTTTTTTTCAGTCCTCTTGTCTTCCAGAGGGAGCGGTATCTGGACCAGGCGGTCCCGGTGTCTAAATCAAATGTCCGTTCCAATACAACTGAGAAGACAGCAGAGAGAACAGAGAAAAGGTCAGGGGGGTGGGGGTAGTGCCCTTCTATGGATCTACAAGCACAACATTCAACAATTTTCCCCTGGTGGATTTTAAATCTGGTAGGTCATAACTTCAGTATAGTTGGCGTTTTCTGGATTAAACCACACTAAAAGCCAACCCCTTACGCCCACGGCACTGGCAGACTGATTAAGAGAGCTTTTTAAACCTTGACAGTAACCCTTTGGTCATTTAATGTTAGTTACAGCTGAAAAGTCTGAAAATCTAACACTGGGATGACCTTTTCTACTGGAAATTTCCCTGGCACACAGCAACATTACCAAGCCAAGCAAATCATCATATTGTAGTTCTGCGTGTGAAGGAACAAAAGATGCAGAGTTGAACATCTCTGTTCCTGCAAGAAATCCCCTAATTGTGGCTACAACTTATTAAGCAATAGTTAACATTGCAGAGGACTCAGCTATTTAAAAAAAAAAAAAGATTCATAACAAAACTAAGCAGGGTTTATAATTGGGTGGGAAGGCAAAGTGCCATCATGACTCAAAAACCACCAGTTACCTGTGCCAGAGTCAATCAACTACATGATAAAAGAATGCTTGAGATAGAAAAGCCATTCTTATATGTGGCACTAGCCTCAGGCTAGAGCAGCAATGTTCAAGGCGGCAATCCTCTGTCTCTGCTTATCTCCAGGAGGATTAATGCTCAAAACACAGCACTATTGTTCTATCTGCGTCTGACATCAATTATGTTGCTTTTGATCATTTTAACATGGAAACGGGCTCATTAAAGTCAGCCTTTCTATTGACTTGATGACAGCTACTACTCACGGCAAGGAGGGTCCAGTGGGATAGTCTGCAGACTTCGAGGGCAGATTTTCAAACTTTTTTGCACTTCTGTCCAGTTTTTAAGGCTTTATCATCTGCTTTTTCCAGAATGTTTCAAGCTATTTGAAAAATAGCTATAGATGTAAAATATATATAGCAATAAGCCTCTAGATCCGGACAGGATGCTGACTTCCCCTCCTATGCCTGTTTTAACTATCTTAGAAGGATCGAACTAAAAAAAAAAATTTAATCCTGATACTCTCAGGCTACATGGGAGCAACTGTTACTTCTACCTTGCAAGAGAAGGTGAGTGAGGCTAAATGTTCATGCCATTCATTCTTGATACAGTCACCATATTAGTAAATAAAAACTCATAATGTCCAGTTAAATTTGAATTTCAGATAAACAATGAATAACACTGTAGTATAAGTATATCCCATATAGATATTTGCTTGCACAAAACTCCCATTCCTGTTCAAAGCAATATCTACGTGGGACATACTTACACTGCAAAATTATTCACTGTGTATCTGAAACTCAAATATAATTGTGCAGCCCATATTCTATCCGGCAACTACATCTCTTGCAAAATATGGAGCCTAAAATTGCAGGCTTGAGGTTGATATGTTATGTCTCAGTCCCAAAGTGATATTTAACCATGTTTGATAAAGTTTAGATTGGCAATTCTTAGTTCCCCAAAATGTCAGTTCATTATGTTTCTGCTCTCCAGACTTCTCAAACAGCTTCGCTTCCAAGCTCCAAAACAGGCTGGCTAAGTCCTCACTAAGCTGTTTTCTTTGCCTATAGAACACCCTGCTCTTGGATAAATACCACTGAATACATGAGGATGTGAATTTGCATATCTGTGTGTATGGAGAAACCCAGCTGACAAGATCCCAATTGTCAAATCCACTTTCTATACAAAGGATTATTTGGGGATCAAATTTTAAAATGCCTCTTAATCATAGTACCACACGTTTAGCTAGCATAACCCAAAGTCACTACCATCTTCCGGCAAGACTAAAACCACAATTACTCCTAAATAAAAGTTGATGAACTCTGAAGTTTCATTTGGCAATGGAGGAAAAATCAATAACTAAACCTACTTTTTTTTTCCTGATAATAATGAAGCAGGTGTTTAGCAGGTGGGATGCTTATCTAAAACTCCAATTCCTGTACGAAACAATAGTATAGTGCCATGTATCTCCTTTGGTGAATTAGCCTAATTAGTGCTCTCTTTCTTCATCCAGTCCTTGACATTAAGAACATTAATACCTCAGTATTTTGAAGAACTGGAAGAGAAAAAGACCAATTAACTTCTTCTTGCCTTAGGTTATATGCTAGTTGGAGAGGAGATGTGGAAGTCATTAGTGCTGCTGGCCAGGATTTCAGTCTCCCCCTGGGGACACATTGTAGGATTAGACTGCCTTGTCCCTATGTTACAAAGCTGTGGTCATAGGGGAAATACATGACCAGCTCTGGCCAATTAGTAGAGAATGGAAATACCGCGTGTGGCTTCAGGCCTAAATCTTCTAATTATTGGTCCAGAATCCTCCAGAGCTCTCTTTTTGCTCTGACTCAAAACCAGCAGGTTGAAGATTGTCACTGTTTGGTTAGTTTGAGTCCTTAATTGACTGCCATGAACACACTTCCTGGTAACTAATGATGGATATATAACGAGTATAAGAAATGTACTTTTGTTGGTTTAAACTACAAAGGTTTGGGATTATTTGTTATTGCAGCAGAGCCCAGCCTAGCCTAACTCAGGAGACATGCAATTACTGAAGTTTTAGTGTATATCCAGCCACATGAGTCTATAAGAAAACATTCTATACGCTCTTTTTAGCCCCCTGAAACTTGAACAGTTAAGGTTGTATGGTTATCACTTTTCTCAACAAACTCTTAAGGTAAATACAAATCATCATCTCTGCTTTATAGATGGAAAACTAACACAACGAGCCAGTAAGTAGATGCTTAAATTCACACAGAAAGTAAGTGACTGAGAAGGAATTTGAACCCATATCCATCAGGAACTATAGACCATGCTTTCCACTATCACACTATACTGCCATTCAACTGTTTATCTCTGGAAGTTATTAAAGGAAAATCCTCCATAGTAGACGGAGCAAGTCTTGGAACACCATGGAAGGGCAGCAGGTGCCAATAGGGACAATGGTATCCCATGGATGCTTTACTCGCCTTTCTAAATGTTGATAGGTCTTGACTATGGGCTGAGTTTATAGGGCTACATGTATAATGTTAGAAACCATCTTTGGAACTATGTAAGGGAATCAGAGATTCTTTAAACCAGAATTTATTTACCTAGGCAAAGGATGCAGAAGAAGAAGATAAACGAGTTTAAGAGCCATCCTATATGGGAGCCATCTGCATCTCTGCTAAATAGTATAGTCAGCATGTCAGTGGAGATCATTCCTTGCCATCTTCCATTGCTATACTCAGAAGAACCAATACCATCAATACCATCTTGTTCATGTTTTTAAGGGGAATTACTGTTACTTCCATCATAGGTGGAATATCAATTAGATAATGTGGCCTTGAGCACTACAATGCCAACACTTAAAATGTCCCATTGCTCATAAGCTTGTCTCAAACCAGTTACGTAAACACAGATTCCCTCTGATAATTTTTTTTAACTTTTGAGATTCAGTGCCCAGGCAAAAAAGGCACATTGCTTAATTTTAAGATTCCTTCTTCTCAGTATTAAACTAAATATAGTCGTTTACTTGAAAAAAGTAATCAAGTTATATTACAGACATTGCAGATTCCTTCCTAAAAATATCTTTCTTCATCAGCTTAATCACTAAGAACACGCTGGTTGTTATTTCAAGGAGGAGAATCAGAATCTGATACACCATGAGAAACAAGTAAATCCAAACATTGACTCTGATGGGCTCACTTTCAAGGACCCTGAATTTCTCAACGCTCTATCCCCCTGAATATCAACCATTTGACTCTCGGAGGAGTGATGGGGAACCTGGAAAAAAAATCCATAGGACCACCTTTCATCCTGACCAGTAACAGGTCTTCCCAAAAATCCATACCTCAACAAGAATTGAAGTAAAACCTCTACACCAGAGCTGCAAAACCACACAAGAGAAATAATGCAACACAAACTAATGTGTCAAAACAATTATCTAACTAAGACCAATTGTTAGAATCACAGTGAATTCATGCTTTTGACACACTGCAAAAAGCCTTCAAAGGCATATTCAGAACCCAGACATCTTCCTTTTACTGAAAAGCAGGTGAAATTCTATTTGAAGTTCATTTTAGCTTTCCAGGGTTCTCAATTTCAAAGTCAATCAGCTGTACCGGTTTTCTTGCTTTTACCATTTGCACCAGCTCAGTGGTTCAGTAATATATTAAGAACAATGTACATAAAGTAGATTTACCATTAGAAACAGAACCCTAGTTCCTTTTTGGGTAAAAAAAAAATGACGCAGAATTAACTATTGTCTTTCTTTTAATTAAGAGTCAAACACAGTAAGAATAAGGGCTATACTCTCCAAAAACAGAAATGTAGTAAGTACTTCAAAGTTAGGTTATTTTGCCTGAAAAGTGTTTAGGGGGTTTTCATTTCTGCAAAAAGATAAAAATGCAGTTTTCACAATCAGACCTAGATCCCTTTCCAGCTTCTTAACACATCTACTGGAGCCAAGTGGAAGAAACCTAATGCTGAGGTACACCAGACCGAACAGCTGGTCTCCCCAAGGAAGTGGATTAACAGCACGATCACAGTACACAGCTCACTGCAGAAAACTCTCTATATAGCCTCCTACTTTTTGTCTTCTGCTAAAATAGTCACCAGAGGAGGAGGACAGAAGGATGGTGCATAGCCTGATGCCAGCTGGAAGGAAGTGAAGATGGTTAAACTCGATCTACAAGGGCTAACTCTAAATGCCCTCTGGACACTTACGAGGTCCAATACAAGAAGTTGGCTTGGTTAGTCAAATCTAATCATCCCCAAATCAGGTTATTAGGAATTAATACTATAGCAATACAGAAGTGATTTTAATTTTTCACCAAGTATTACAACATATAAAATCTATTGCCTTTTTAAAAACCAGTGTATGTTCATTTTATTTTACTTTTTTTGGAATAATGATAAATTGTACTTATTTATTTTTGTTTGCCTTTTTTTTTTTTTGGCCATGCCACGTGCCTTGTGGGATCTTAGTTCCCCGACCAGGGATTGAACCCAGGCCTCGGTATGAAAGCGCCAAGTCCTAACCACTGGAAGGCCAGGGAATTTCCTATTTTTTTAAATTTTTACTTTATTTTGGAGTATAGTTGATTTACAATTGTTTGTTAGTTTCAGGTGTACAGCAAAATGAATCAGTGATATATATACATATACCTATTCTTTTTCAGATTTTTTTCCCATTTATGTTATTACAGAATATTGAGTAGAGTTCCCTGTGCTCTACAGTAGGTCCTTATTGATTTTCTACTTTGTATATAGTAGCGTGTATATGTTAACCCCAAACTCCTGTTTAGGATATGTTAATTTAATCAGCAGAGGAATGTCAATAAATAGGGATTTTTTTAATTAAATAGTAGGTTTCTACATTTTTTACTAGGTAATCGGGAAACTGTGAATACAAAAGATTAATGTGAGACAAATAGTTCTAGAAAATGGTAGAAACTGTACCCAAAACAGGAAAGATTGATCAAGACTGGTGGTGACACACAATAAATAAAAAGTATATGTGTGTTGGGGCTTTTTGGGGCGGGGGTGAGGGTCTCACAGTCAATCAATTCCAAAGTTTTCCAAGATGAAGAATTACCTAAATATTCTAAAGGGGAGAGATGAAACCTCCAGAGCTCATTGTTCATCATGAGATAAGGCACACATATTTTTTATAGAGATATAATTGACATAACATTGTAACATAATGAATTGATATATGTATATAGTGTGAAATGATCAAAATAAGTCAAGTTAACATTCATCACCACACAGTCACAAATATTTTTTCTCTTGTGATGAGAACTTTTAAGAGCTAATCTCTTAGCAACTTTCAAATATACAACACAGTATTATTCACTACAGTCACCATGCTGTACATTACATTCCCAGGACTTATTTATCTTATATCTGGAAGTTTATATCTTTTGACCACCTTCACCCATTTCATCCACTTGCCACATTTTGTGTAATTTTTCACAAAATATTACAACATATATACTCTATTGCTTTCAATTAGTTCTCCTCCCTAGAAAAAGTGTTTGCTATTTAATATGACATTCCACAGGATAGCAAACTGTTCACTGGATTCTACTTTGATGAACCGTTCCTGGTCAGCACAAATTCACAAGTCTTGTTTTAACTTCAAGTTCATCATATCAGTAAACTCTAATATCAGCATCAATAAAACTTGACCTTTCAGAAGACAGGTCATTAAATGGTCCTTATGCAAGCCATTCTTTCACAAAGCCCTCTAAGGAAGACAGGAATACAAAAGCAGAAAGGAAACCTGCAACTGATCCTGGTCAAATGAACATTCCCCTTATTCTAAATACCTCAACTTTTTCTTTTCTTGAAGTATAGTTGATTCACAATACTGTGTTAGTTTTAGATGTACAGCACAGTGGTTCAAATATATATATATACATCAATATATTATTTTTTTCAATTCTTGTCCATTATCAGTTATTACAAGATCTTGAATATAGTTCCCTGTCTATATAGTAAATCCTTATTGTTTATCCATTTTATATATGGTAGTATGTATCTGTTAATCCCATATTCCTAATTTACCCTTCCCCCCTTCCCCTTTGGTAACCATAAGTTTTTTGTTTTTTTTTAAAAATATATTTATTTATTTATTTAATTCTGGCTGCACTGGGTCTTCACTGCTGCACCCGGGCTTTCCCTAGTTGCGGTGAGCGGGGTCTACTCTTCGTTGTGGTGCACGGGCTTCTCATTGAGGTGGCTTCTCTTGTTGCGGAGCATGGACTCTAGGTGTGCAGGCTTCAGTAGTTGTGGCACGAGGGCTCAGTAGTTGTGGCTTGCAGCCTCTAGAGTGCAGGCTCAGTAGCTGTGGCGCATGGGCTTAGTTGCTCCACAGCATGTGGGATCTTCCCGGACCAGGGCTCGAACCCGTGTCCCCTGCATTGGCAGGCGGACTCTTAACCACTGCACTACCGGTGAAGTCCCATAAGTTTGTTTTCTGTCTGTGTGTCTCTCTGTGCTTTGGAAATAAGTTCATTTGTATTACATTTTAGATTCCACATATCATATAATATTTGTCTCTCTCTGTGACTTATTTCACTTAGTATGATAATCTCTAGGTCCATCCATGTTGCTGCAAATGGCATTATTTCATTCTTTTTTATGGCTGAGTAATTTCATTACATATATATGTGTGTGTATATATATGTATGTATACACACACACACACACACACACACATTACATCTTCTTTATCCATTCATCTGTTGATGGACACATAGGTTGCTTCCATGTCTTGGCTATTGTGAATAGTGCTGCTATGAACATTGGGGTGCATGTATCTTTTTTAATTAGAGTTTTTGTCTTTTTTGGATATATGCCCAGGAATGGGATAGCTGGATCATATGGTAACTATATTTTTAGTTTTATAAGGAACCTCCATACTGTTTTCCATAGTGGCTGCACCAATATACATTCCCACCAACAGTGTAGGAGGGTTCCCTTTTCTCCACACCCCCTCCAGCATTTATTATTTGTAGACTTTTTGATGATGGCCATTCTGACCGGTGTGAGGTGATACCTCATAGTAGTTTTGATTTGCATTTCTCTAATAATTAGCGACGTTGAGCATATTTTCCTGTGCCTGTTGGCCAACTGTATGGCCTCTTTGCAGAAATGTCGATTTAGGTCTTCTGCCCATTTTTTGATTGGGTTGTTTGTTTTTTTGATATTGAGTTTCATGAGCTGTTTATGTATTTTGGAAATTAATCCCTCATCGGTTGCATCATTTGCAAATATATTCTCCCAGTCCACAGGTTGTCTTTTCATTTTGTTTATGGTTTCCCTTGTTGTGCAAAAGCTTTTAAGTTTGATTAGGTCCCATTTGTTTATTTTTGCTTTTATTTCTATTGCCTTGGGAGACTGATCTAAGAAAATATTGCTAAGATTTATGTCAGAGAATGTTTTGCCTACATTCTCTTCTAGGAGTTTTATGGTGTCATGCCTAATATTTAAGTCTTTAAGCCAGTTTGAGTTTATTTTTGTATTGATCTATGGTGTGAGGGAGTATTCTAATTTCATTAATTTACATGCAGCTGTCCAGCTTTCCCAACACCATTTGCTGAAAAGACTGCCTTTTCTCCATTGTATATTCTTGCCTCCTTTGTTGAAGATTAATTGACCACAGGTGTGTGTGTTTATTTATGGGCTCTCTATTCTGTTCCATTGATCCATATGTCTGTTTTTGTGCCAATACTGCCCCATTTTGATTGCTGTACCTTTGTGGTACTGTCTGAAGTCTGGGAGGGTTATGCCTCCAGCTTTGTTCTTTTTCCTCAGGATTGCTTTGGCAATTCTGGGTCTTTTATGGCTCCATATAAATTTTAGGATTATTTGTTCTCATTCTGTGAAAAATGTCATCATAGGGGATTTGATAGGGATCACATTAAATTTGTAGATTGCTATGGGTAATATGGCCATTTTAACAATATTAATTCTTCTAATCCAAGAGCGTGGGATATCGTTCCATCCTCCCATTTCCTTGAATCATCTTTGATTTTCTTTATGAATGTTTTATAGTTCTCAGCATATAAGTCTTTTACCTCCTTGGTTAGGTTTATTCCTAGATAATTTTTTAATGTGATTTTAAATGGGATTTTTTTTTACTTTCTCTTTCTGATATTTCACTGCTAGTGTAAAGAAATGCAACAGATTTGTGTATATTAATCTTGTATCCTGCTGCCTTGCTGAGTTCATTTATCAATGCTAATAGTTTTTGTGTGGCATTTTTAGGGTTTTCTACACAGAGTATCATGTCAACTGTATATAAAGATAATTTTACCTCTTCCCTTCCAATTTGGATAATTTTATTTTTCTTGTCTGATTGCTGTGGCTAGAACTTCTAAAACTAGGTTGAATAGAAGTGGTTAGAGTGGGCATCCTTGTCTTATTCCAGAATTCAGTGGGAAGGCTTTCAGATATTCACCATTTAGTACTATGTTGGTGTTGGTTTGCCATAAATGGCTTTTATTATGTTGAGATATTAAATATCTTAATTTCTTTGAGGAGACTCTTGCCTTGCCTTCCTGGTTCCTGAACTTTTATTGGATCAGCAAATATACCTAAAGCCCCCCTCTTTTACATCATTCATAGTAGGTACAAAACTGAAATCACATTCAGACATACACACAAAACCTCAGATTCTGCTACTCTATGGATTAAAGGAAAGTTGCTCTAAATTAGATTTAATCTGACCCTCTATAAGTAGAATTTCTGATTCTGACTTTGGGGTTGATCAAAAAGGTAAGACTGATCAAAATTTTCAATGGTTCCTATCTGGCCGTTTCTCCCTTGCCCATACTGTCATTCCCAACCTGGTTAGGACCAGACTGAAGATCCAGTCCTGAAGGGGTCCTGAATACAAACTTTGTGACAACAGAACCCAGAAATGGCACTAGCTAAACCTTCAGCTTCAAAGAGAGTTGCTTCTAAGTTATAAAAGTTGTGACCATCGGTTCTTCACAGGTACTTTCGGGGAATAATGCTCTCATAACAGACCAGTTAGAACTGTGTTTTGATGACAACAAGTCTCAGGCAGGATTTGTAGCATAAGCTCAAGTTCCCCAAATAAACCCAGCTTTATGAATAGAACTACTCTCTCTATCACAGTGGATGGTAAATGTAGTTAATGGGTCACTTACCCTTTGATCAAAACTCTTATGAAATACATAGTTCTATCAAACTCTTGTATATCTGTTCTGGTCCTGTGGAGCTTTGCATGATGATATTAGACAGCAACACTCTAATATTATCAGTGATAACTGCAGTTATTATTTAAAACATTGACGTGTCCACAGCCTTACTTCTTTCATTTGAATCTAGCACCATCCAGGCCAGTGGTTTTCAATTAGGGATGCACTGCAGACTTGTCTGTGGAGTTTAATAACAATGCAGAGATCTAAGACCCACATCGGACTTAATGAATTTTTTACTTGATATTCTTGGCATCTTCTTTTAGGATTATTATTCTATATTTCAAGGATTTTTTCATCTGTAAGAATTATATTCCTCCATTTTTGTACAACCAGAACTAAATTCCCTGAGTTCTTTAAAAACAGGCTTATTTATTATCTTTTGAAACTTTCTAACTTGGGGGGAATGGTTTTATTATCGTGTTTTGCATGTCACATTAATGTATCATTTTTATTATGAAATGTCATTAGACTTTTCACATTTGAAAATTACTAGTAGTAACTTAACCAAAATCACTTTCAGTTTCTGTCATCTACAGATGTTTGTTTTCCTCAGATACTTGCCTGAAGGTTCTATTATCAGTTTCATGCCAGAGTTTGTGTCTTCAACAAAGAAGAATACTCTCAGGAGTCCCATGGTAAAGGCCCAGATATTTTAAATAATTGACATGTCAAGGAACAGACTCTTGGGTATAGGCATCTGATGACACCAATGGGCTGAGTCAGGACTTGCAGAATTTCAGTCAAGAAGCAGACAACTTCATGCTACTGCTAACCCAAGATCAAGTGGAACAAGAATTAATTACACAGTCCATAGTGAATGGACTGATAAGGGAAATTTTACACTGGTTATCTGACTGGAATATAGTTGTTTTAATGTTCTCTATTCTGGATCTATAAGAAAGTCCTTTCTCTCTACTTCAGTGATTTGCTACCCATACAATTTAGTAGATTCTTGTATTAACGGTTTTTGATGATTTTCCTTATCCTTGATGCTCTGGCATTTCCAGCCTCAGTGACTGGGGAGAGACTGTCTCTCCCAGGACTAACCAATTCTTAGGGATAGCAAACATGACAAATGACTTGTCCCAGAGTGTGCCTTTCATATGCAAACTAACCAGTCCAGAATCCATACTCTCAACCACCTCCTCTATCTGGTTCATATGCTCCAAGAGGTAATTCTCCTCTACCTTATCACCCAGGGCCAGGTACCAGACCATGAGCGAGAACCCCATACCTCAGAGTCCGCTGAAATCATTCAGACCAGCCAATTTTAAACCTGCTTACTCTGCCTTGCCTCACCTTTCCAATAAAAACCACAATAAAGTCTCCACCCATGCTGTCTCCTTGCCCCATCTTCCTCCTGGATCAACCGTGGTGCTTCCCCATGTGGCCCTGCATGACATGGCATGCCCCATCCCTCTTAAGAACTGCAAGTAGAAACCTTTCCAAATGGTAGTCATCTTCTGTTCTGTTGGCCTCATCATACCTGAATGATAATAGAACCTACATTTAAAAACCATTCTGTTTATATAAACTGAAATGAAATATTTAAAAATGATATCTGAGTCTCACCCCCAGAGTTCAGAAACTCATACCAAATGTCCTTACTTTCAATGGTGATCAGGTTATTTAATATATTCAATAATAATGTCTTCCTTTTTACCACGATATAATTGGAGAAATCTGTTACATAACTAACATCTTGCCTAGAATGTCATATTGAGAATGATGCTCCTTGTATCAGGTAGAACAGGTCGATTGTGAGGAACTAATGTGGCTTTATTATGGCGTCAACGCCTACAAAGGACTCTCAGGATAACTGCCCTGCTATCTAGTTCACAGGGTCCAACCTTACAGGTGGTAAGGACCATCACTCCCTGGCAGTCCAGGAACATAAAGTTATTTCGGGGACTTCAAGAAAAGAGGAATTTACCCAAATGCATAAGTACTGCAGGTGAAATAAGGTGGAGAGAATTTCTTGAACTTGATTTGCCTTAGGAGTGCAAATAATAGAGGCATTTAAGGTCCAAGCTGAGATTCCTTATGAAAACCTCCAGAGAGAAGTTAATTTTGTAATTATTCAAAACCATATGGCTCTAGATTTTGCAAAGCATATGTAAGAATGCCTATATGATAAATGAACACTCTTGCTATACTCAGGTAAATAATAAGGCCAAACCTAATGAGACTAGTCTTACCTTGTGACCAAGGTTAATATCTCTTTGAGATTATTATGACAACAAGGAAGAAGGAGGAAGGGAGGGAGGGAGGAAGAGAACATAAGAAAAAATTATAAAAGACTCTGAAATTTAGTGGATGTCCTGGCTAGCTCACCCGTCTGGATAATCTCAGCTTTTGTTCATCTATGATTAGGCTAATTTACAAGGTTACGCAGATAGCAGTTAGCTTGTAGAAACCAGTGACAGTGCAAATAATTTCCCTCCACAGAAATGCAAACTGTGTCGCCAGGAAAGTAGTTATCACCCTACAGATATTCCAAGTTTTGCCAATTTTGTGTGCATCTAAAAATTTATCTCACCATTCCTTGTCAGACTATAAATGTGCAATACTTTGCATTCTTTTTTGAACTGGTTGTAATATCTTACTTGTTTCCTCATTAATTCATGATTTAAATGAAATTTTTGATATGTCTCTACTTCATATCTGTATAAGAGTCATGATTATATGCTTTTTTCTTTTATATTTTATTTTATTTATTTTTTTATACAGCAGGTCCTTATTAGTCATCAATTTTATACACATCAGTGTATACATGTCAATCCCAATCGCCCAATTCATCACACCACCACGACCAGCCCCCGCCGCATTCCCCCCTTGGTGTCCATACGTTTGTTCTCTACATCTGTGTCTCAATTTCTGCCCTGCAAACCGGTTCATCTGTATCATTTTCTAGGTTCCAGATATATGCGTTAATATACGATATTTGTTTTTCTCTTTCTGACTTACTTCACTCTCTATGACAGTCTCTAGGTGCATCCACGTCTCTACAAATCACCCAATTCTGTTCCTTTTTATGGCTGAGTAATATTCCACTGTATATATGTACCACATGTTCTTTATCCATTCGTCTGTTGATAGGCATTTAGGTTGCTTCCATGACCTAGCTATTGTAAATAGTGCCGCAATGAACACTGGGGTGCATGTGTCTTTTTGAATTATGGTTTTCTCTGGGTATATGCCCAGTAGTGGGATTGCTGGGTAATATGGTAATTCTATTTTTAGTTTTTTTAAGGAACCTCCATACTGTTCTCCATAGTGGCTATATCAATTTACATTCCCACCAATAGTGCAAGTAGGTTCCCTTTTCTCCACACCCTCTCCAGCATTTGTTGTTTGTAGATTTTCTGATGATGCCCATTCTAACTGGTGTGAGGTGATACCTCACAAAATTACAATATTTTGATTTGCATTTCTCTAATAATTAGTGATGTTGAGCAGCTTTTCATGTGCTTCTTGGCCATCTGTATGTCTTCTTTGGAGAAATGTCTATTTAGGTCTTCTGTCCATTTTTGGATTGCATTGTCTGTTTTTCTAATACTGAGCTGCATGAGCTGTTTATATATTTTGGAGATTAATCCTTTGTCTGGTGATTCGTTTGCAAATATTTTCTCCCATTCTGAGGGTTGTCTTTTCATCTTGCTTATGGTTTCCTTTGCTGTGCAAAAGCTTTTAAGTTTCATTAGGTCCCATTTGTTTATTTTTGGTTTTACTTCCATTACTCTAGGAGGTGGATCAAAAAAAATCTTGCTGTGATTTATGTCAAAGAGTGTTCTTCCTATGTTTTCCTCTAAGAGTTTTATAGTGTCTGGTCTTACATTTAGGTCTCGAATCCATTTTGAGTTTATTTTTGTGTATGGTGTTAAGAAGTGTTCTAATTTCTTTCTTTTCCATGTAGCTGTCCAGTTTTCCCAGCACCACTTATTGAAGAGACTGTCTTTTCTCCATTGTATATCCTTGCCTCCTTTGTCATAGATTAGTTGACCATCACAGCGTGAGTTTATCTCTGGGCTTTCTATCCTGTTCCATTGATCTATATTTCTGTTTTTGTGCCAGTACCATATTGTCTTGATTACTGTAGCTCTGTAGTATAGTCTGAAGTCAGGGAGTCTGATTCCTCCAGCTCTGTTTTGTTCCCTCAAGACTGCTTTGGCTATTTGGGGTCTTTTTTGTCTCCATACAAATTTTAAGATTTTTTTGTTCTAATCCTGTAAAAAATTCCATTGGTAACTTGATAGGGATTGCAATGAATCTGTAGATTGCTTTGGGTAGTATAGTCATTT
This sequence comes from Balaenoptera musculus, assembly GCF_009873245.2. Classification (NCBI taxonomy): domain Eukaryota; kingdom Metazoa; phylum Chordata; class Mammalia; order Artiodactyla; family Balaenopteridae; genus Balaenoptera; species Balaenoptera musculus. The sequence continues at coordinate 73,954,138 of NC_045800.1, read as the reverse complement.
TCACAATATTGATTCTTCCAATCCAAGAACATGGTATATCTCTCCATCTGCTGGTATCATCTTTAATTTCTTTCATCAGTGTCTTATGGTTTTCTGCATACAGGTCTTTTGTCTCCCTAGGTAGGTTTATTACTAGGTATTTTATTCTTTTTGTTGGAATGGTAAATGGGAGTGTTTCCTTAATTTCTCTTTCAGATTTTTCATCATTAGCGTATAGGAATGCAAGAGATTTCTGTGCATTAATTTTGTATCCTGCAACTTTACCAAATTCACTGATTAGCTCTAGTAGTTTTCTGGTGGCATCTTTAGGATTCTCTATGTATAGTATCATGTCATCTGCAAACAGTGACAGTTTTACTTCTTTTCCAATTTGTATTCCTTTTATTTCTTTTTCTTCTCTGATTGCCGTGGCTAGGACTTCCAAAACTATGTTGAATAATAGTGGTGAGAGTGGACATCCTTGTCTTGTTCCTGATCTTAGAGGAAATGCTTTCAGCTTTTCACCATGAAGAATGATGTTTGCTGTGGGTTTGTTGTATATGGCCTTTATGATGTTGAGGTAGGTTCCCTCTATGCCCACTTTCTGGAGAGTTTTTATCATAAATGGGTGTGGAACTTTGTCAAAAGCTTTTTCTGCATCTATTGAGATGATCATATGGTTTTTACTCTTCAATTTGTTAATATGGTGTATCACATTGATTGATTTGCGTATATTGAAGAATCCTTGCATCCCTGGGATAAATCCCACTTGATCGTGGTGTATGATCCTTTTAATGTGTTGTTGGACTCTGTTTGCTAATATTTTGCTGAGGATTTCTGCATCTATATTCATCAGTGATATTGGTCTGTAATTTTCTTTTTTTGTGGTATCTTTGTCTGGTTTTGGTATCAGGGTGAAGGTGGCCTCATAGAATTAGTTAGGGAGTGTTCCTTCCTCTGCAATTTTTTGGAAGAGTTTGAGAAGGATGGGTGTTAGCTCTTCTCTAAATGTTTGATAGAATTCACCTGTGAAGCCATCTGGCCCTGGACTTTTGTTTGTTGGAAGATTTTTAATCACAGTTTCGATTTCATTACTTGTGATTGGTCTGTTCATATTTTCTATTTCTTCCTGGTTCAGTCTAGGAAGGTTATACCTTTCTAAGAATTTGTCCATTTCTTCCAGGTTGCCCATTTTATTGGCATAGAGTTGCCTGTAATAGTCTCTTAGGATCCTTTGTATTTCTGCAGTGTCTGTTGTAACTTCTCCTTTTTCATTTCTAATTTTATTGATTTGAGTCCTCTCCCTCTTTTTCTTGATGAGTCTGGCTAATGGTTTATCAATTTTGTTTATCTTCCCAAAGAACCAGCTTTTAGTTTTATTTATCTTTGCTGTTGTTTTCTTTGTTTCTATTTCATTTATTTCTGCTCTGATCTTTATGATTTCTTTCCTTCTGCTAACTTTGGGTTTTGTTTGTTCTTCTTTCTCTAGTTCCTTTAGGTGTAACGTTAGATTGTTTTTTTGAGATTTTTCTTGTTTCTTGAGGTAGGCTTGTATAGCTATAAAGTTCCCTCTTAGAACTGCTTTTGCAGCATCCCATAGGTTTTGGATCGTCATGTTTTCATTGTCATTTGTCTCTAGGTATTTTTTGATTTCCTCTTTGATTTCTTCAGTGATCTCTTGGTTATTTAGTAACGTATTGTTTAGCCTCCATGTGTTTGTATTTTTTACGTTTTTTTCCCTGTAATTGATTTCTAATCTCATAGCATTGTGGTCAGAGAAGATGCTTGATATGATTTCAATTTTCTTAAAGTTACTGAGGCTTGATTTGTGATCCAAGATGTGATCTATCCTGGAGAATGTTCCGTGCACACTTGAGAAGAAAGTGTTATCTGCTCTTCTTGGATGGAATTTCCTATAAATATCAATTAAATCTATCTGGTCTTGAGTCATTTAAAGCTTGTGTTTCCTTATTAATTTTCTGTTTGGATGAACTGTCCATTGGTGTAAGTGAGGTGTTAAATTCCCCACTATTATTGTGTTACTGTCAATTTCCTCTTTTAGAGCTGTTAGCAGTTGCCTTACGTATTGAGGTGCTCCTATGTTGGGTGCATATATATTTATAGTTGTTATTTCTTCTTCTTGGATTGATCCCTTGATCATTATGTAGTGTCCTTCCTTGTCTCTTGTAACAGTCTTTGTTTTAAAGTCTATTTTGTCTGGTATGAGAATTGCTACTCCAGCTTTCTTTTGATTTCCATTTGCATGGAATATCTTTTTCCATCCTCTCACTTTCAGTCTGTATGTGTCCCTAGGTCTGAAGAGGGTCTCTTGTAGGCAGCATATATTGGGTCTTGTTTTTGTATCCATTCAGTAAGCCTGTGTCTTTTGGTTGGAGCATTCAATCCATTCACGTTTAAGGTAATTATCAATATGTATGTTCCTATGACCATTTTCTTAATTGTTTTGGGTTTGTTTTTGTAGGTCCTTTTCTTCTCTTGTGTTTTCCACTTAGAGAAGTTCCTTTAGCATTTGTTGTAGAGCTGGTTTGGTGGTGCTGAATTCTCTTAGCTTTTGCTTGTCTGTAAAGCTTTTGATTTCTCCATCGAATCTGAATGAGATCCTTACCAGGTACAGTAATCTTGGTTGTAGGTTCTTCCCTTTCATCACTTTAAGTATATCACGCAACTCCCTTCTGGCTTGTAGAGTTTCTGCTGAGAAATTGGCTGTTAACCTTATGGGAATTTCCTTGTATGTTATTTGTCATTTTTCCCTTGCTGCTTTCAATAATTTTTCTTTGTCTTTAATTTTTGCCAATTTGATTACTATGTGTCTCGGCATGTTTCTCCTTGGGTTTATCCTGTATGGGACTCTCTGCGCTTCCTGGACTTGGGTGCCTATTTCCTTTCCCATGTTAGGGAAGTTTTTGACTATAATCTCTTTAAATATTTTTTCTGGTCCTTTCTCTCTCTCTTCTCCTTCTGGGACCCCTATAATGCGAATGCTGTTGCGTTTAATGTTGTCCCAGAGGTCTCTTAGGCTGTCTTCATTTCTTTTCATTCTTTTTTCTTTATTCGGTTCCACAGCAGTGAATTCCACCATTCTGTCTTGCAGGTCACTTATCCGTTCTTCTACCTCAGTTATTCTGCTACTGATTCCTTCTAGTGTAGTTTTTATTTCAGTTATTGTGTTGTTCATCTCTGTTTGTTCTTTAATTCTTCTAGATCTTTGTTAAACATTTCTTGCATCTTCTCGATCTTTGCCTCCATTCTTTTTCCGAGGTCCTGGATCATCTTCACTATCATTATTCTGAATTCTTTTTCTGGAAGGTTGCCTATCTCCACTTCATTTAGTTGTTTTTCTGGGGTTTTATCTTGTTCCTTCATCTGGTACATAGCCCTCTGCCTTTTCATCTTCTCTATTTATCCGTGAATGTGGATTTTGTTCCACAGGCTGCAGGATGATAGTTCTTCTTGCTTCTGCTGTCTACCCTCCAGTGGATGAGGTTATCTAAGAGGCCTGTGCAAGTTTCCTGATAAGAGGGACTGGTGGTGGGTAGAGCTGGCTGTTGCTCTGGTGGGCAGAGCTCAGTAAAACTTTAATCTGCTTGTCTGCTGATGGGTGTGGCTGGGTTCCCTCCCTGTTGGTTGTTTGGCCTGAGGCGACCCAACACTGGAGCCTACCCGGGCTCTTTGGTGGGGCTAATGATGGACTCTGGGTGGGCTCATGCCAAGGAGTACTTCCCAGAACTTCTGCTGCCAGTGTCCCTGTCCTCACTGTGAGGCACAGCCACCCCTCCGCCTCTGCAGGAGACCCTCCAACACTAGCAGGTAGGTCTGGTTCAGTCTCCTATGTCACTGCTCCTTCCCCTGGGTCCCAATGCACACACTACTTTGTGTGTGCCCTCCAAGAGTGGACTCTCTGTTTCTCCCAGTCCTGTTGAAGTCCTGCAATCAAATCCCGCTAGCCTTCAAAGTCTGATTCTCTAGGAATTCCTCCTCCTGTTGCCGGACCCCCAGGTTTTGAAGCCTGACGTGGGGCTCAGAACCTTCACTCCAGTTTGTGGACTTCTGTGGTATGTGTTCTCCAGTTTGTGAGTCACCCATCCAGCAGTTATGGGATTTGATTTTATTGTGATTGTGCCCCTCTACCATGTCATTGTAGCTTCTCCTCTGTCTTTGGATGTGGGGTATCTTTTTGCTGAGTTCCAGTGTCTTCCTGTCGATGATTGTTCGGCAGTTGTGATTCCAGTGTTCTCGAAAGAGGGAGTGAGAGCACGTCCTTCTACTCTGCCATCTTGAACCAATCTCTCTATATGCTCTTTTGAAATGTGACTTTTTATAACTGAATAAAGCTATAATGCTTCCATTTTACAGAAATATATATATATATACCATTTTACAAAAAAATTATATATGTAATTGTATATATAACGTGTGTATGTGTATATATATATAAACAGTTTTGAGTCATTCACTGAATAATACTGAGTGACTGAGTGCCAGAGATCCAAAGGTGGACAAGAAAGACTGACTCACTGACCTCAAGGAACCTAAGTCCTAGTGGAGCTAACATTCACTCAATGTTTGTCGAGCTTATGTGACCAACATCACAAAGCTTTAAGGCAGAGAAGAAAAACACACTTATAAAATTCTCTCCAAAGTAATCCTTTCTCAATAACTAATTACTGCTTAGCAACACAATATATGACCAAAGGAAAAAAATTCCAGAGTGAAATAAAAGGTTTTGTATAAAAATGGGTAAGTAAATCACCAGAATCATACTTGGAAGTTCTGGGTACCTCTTGTTAGAAATACTGTGCTTTTATGGAAGAGACATTCCACTCAAGTTCTTCCAAATCTGACTAAAGAGGTTATGTAATCCCTCTGAGCTTTCGTTTTCCCATTTGTACAAAAAGATAATAATAGCCATTCCACGGGATTGTCATAAACATGGTACATGCCTGGAGCACAGTAAATGCTTAAATAAGTGTCAGCTGATTTTATTAATAATAGTATTTATAGATGCTCAGTTCTTGATCAGTACTCAACCAGTGTTAATTATATCTCTCCAAAGAAAATGGGAAGAATGAAATCTGTTTCAAATTTCTCCAAAATATGGAAGACCTAAAATGATATTATTGAAGTTCTCTTAGTCATTACAGGGAAAACAATCTCATTGTGTACACAGGGATGTTAGGAATGAACTGGAATTTTTACATGCAGTCCCGGATTCCAATGCTGTATTATCCGCAAAGACTGTACAAGCATCTCACTCTCCTGGAATCTTCCTGTGCATGAGCAACATGTTGGAAATTACATGCCCCATTAGCACCTTATTACAAGTGACGACTGTGTAATTTCTCTGAGGCCAGACTACAGGATGACAAGAAAGAGGGCATTCTAGGAGAGACGGCTGGTCACCCAAAGCCCACAATGTCACAGGTGACCCTTAGTAGGAGATTCAAGGTCAGAGTCTCTCCAGACCCAGTCAGACTCTGCAGGCAGCCCTTTGGGTACCTGTGTCCTCCCCAGCACCAGACTCCTAATCAAACAAGTGTTGGGTACACTCAGTAATAGGCAGGGTCTCAAGTTAATCATAACTCAAATGATATTTCACACTTAACCTCTCTCTACAATTCAACTCAGTTTCAGAAAATTACAACAGAACTTCATAAATGCTGATGGCATTTCATCTCACTGCAAAATTAACTGACTAAATAAGAGGTCACAATGCCAAAAAAGAAATGAGATAAAAAACACAAGGCAAATAAGAAAATTACAAGGTCAAATAAACTGCCCAGCCAAAGTTGTTCTACCAGGAAGATCACCTGATGCCCATTTGCAAAGTTGGACTGGACTTCAAGTTATCAGATAATTAATGTATTACACTGAGAGCCTCCCACATTATTTTTAAAGTTAACAGTTAGGTGTTAACAAAAAAGCAAAGGTCACATTAATGAAGCACCTATGTCCCCAAAACTGTGTTAGGTGCATTACAAGTATAATCTTAATGCTGGGACTATTAACCTCCCAGTAAGATTAAAATGGATTATATTCGTTTCATCTCTTTTAAAGGCACCATAAATTATTTGCGGGGTATTTAAGAGTCTTAAAAATCACATTCTTTGATACATCCCTCTACGACTAGAAAAGTAAAATAAATAAGTGTGTGTGTATAAAATGTATTACTTGAATGAAGTTGGAAAGATGCTTCATTCATACATTTAAATACTTATCTACCTCAAAGAACCAGATTCTACACACACGTACAATCATGCACGTACACGCTTGAGTGTTTTTCCAAAGCCACTAAACTGCAGCCTAAGAATGGCTCTGGATAAACCTGGGACTTCTGATTTGCCGAGAAGAGGCTCCAAGTTTGGGGCCAGAGTTACACACCCTGGATAAGTGAAGCTCATGGGAAATCCTCCTCCACCCTCCCCCACAAAGGACGCAGCAGCTCCCCTAAATCAATGTCAAAGTCCGGCATTTAAGAATATCCGTTTGAAAGGGCGCTAAGTGAGCAGCCTGCCCAGCGCACTCCTCTATTAAGCCACGGGAGGGGAGCACGCACGCGCCCCAGGTCGCAGGTGCGCAACGACAAGTCACGCTAACCTCCGCCTGCAAAATAACGTGCTCAGACCATCACCGTCACCGGAACGGTGCTCTCGCCAGAGAAGCACCTGTCTTGGCAAAGGTCTGAGGAGGTGGAGCCCGCTACCTGACTTTCTCCGTGGCTCCTCCCGTTCTCGGCCTTGAAGATGGACTTGGGCTTCCGGGACTTGAAGTTGCCCATGCTGGGTCGCAGCACGTCCAGCCTCGCGGGCTGCTCTACATGCTGCGGCGGCTCGCGGGACGGCACGGGCTCCTCTAGCGGAGCCCCGGCATCGGGATAATTTTCTTTATTGTCTTCATCTCTAGAACAGGAAAGACCCAATTTAGAAAGCACCCATTTTGTAGAAGGTGGAGATGCTGGCAACAGGGAAGACCAGATCAACAGGCTTATTAGAAGGATGAACTAAGGTATCTACCATGATTATTTTTGTAATCTGGTCAGTTAATAAACACTGACTGCTTTCAAATTGAAAACAACAACAAAAAAAGAGTCTAATAATCCACCCTGGGAAAGAGAGACTGGCGATACTCGCTGCTGCTCATTTACACGGTACCTAGCAAACTTTTTAGCGTAGACTGCTTCAGAGGAACTGAATGTCACTTTTTAGATCACATCACATTCCCTTCCTATCTTTGCTAGTGGATACATACTTTCTGTAGTTGTAGCTTTGCACATACTATCATATTTGTTTTTCATTTTTCACTTCAAGATGGTTTCACATATGTCATATTTTTCTCTCACAATAATAATGTGAGATATTCCAGTTAGCTATTGTCATTCCTACATTATAGATTAACACTCTAAACCCCAGAGATTAAATAAAGGGCTAATTCACCCAGACCTGGAGTGGTCAGGTGGGTTCCCAGTCTCTCATGTATGTGTCCTTGGTTCAAGGCATGATGCTTCCTCCTCACTGGCAAGTCTTTAACCATCTCCTTACAACTTTCAGACGCATTTAAGAGTCTAACTGGGGTCTATTTTAATAGAATACATACTGCCTCAATAGAATTAAGACAAGAGCCAAGTTTTACCCAGCCAAGCCATCTATCTGAACAACCCTCTCAATGCAAAGCCAAAGATCCCAGTATCTGGGTCCTGAGGGTGTGGAATGGCTGGAGAAGACTGACCCGGCTGCTCACCTCCACACACTCAGTGCTGGGAGGGCAGTGCTCATTTTCACGCATCAATCAAATTCAACACAGCATCGCCCTGCCCCTTCAATTGTCTCAAAAACAGTGACATAATTACACTCTTATTTGAAGTCATTTGTCCCTCTTAAATCTAGATGCATTTTATTTTCATATTTTGCTAAGAATTCAGCAACTACCATAGCCAGATGGAGCATTCCCTTTATACGATCAATATGATTGTCCTTAACCCACTGGCAATCATTCAGTACTAGATCATGCAATTCTGTAGGACTGGCCACTTCCCCCAGGTGGTGTTTTTCCCTCCTGTGCCCTGACCAGAAGTACCCATAAAAGAGATTTTGGCAAGGTCAGCTAGCAAGCAATTCCTCATGGCTCAAGGATACATAAAGCCAAGAGACAAGATCAGCAAAAGAAGGATTTCTATGTCGACTGCTCAGGATGCCTTTTTACAAATAGAAGATTAAACTCACTAAGCTGATACCAGGAAGATGAGCTCCGGTGAGTCTCTGGGTTAAGAACAAAGAAAACATTGGGCCAGGAGGTCTGGAGCATGGCCGGGGTGCATGCAGTTGGACAAGATGTGGAAATAAAATTATGTGAAAGAGTTAAACTTAAGCCTCTTAAGGACAAACACTTAAGGACAAACTTAGTATCTGGTAAAGGAAAACCCAACAGGTGAAATAATTCTTCATGAGTAACTGAAAACAAAAACAAAACAAACAAACAACAAAACAATGTCAGTGACACTGGTTAATATTTTCCTTTAAGATCATCTATAATTAAAAAAAATTGTATGTCACTAATGGGTTTGGAAACCAATATCAAACCATGAGTTGGAACTACACTAGTTCATTTGAAATGCATGTCTCTCACTAGTGACAAATACTACTCATCCACACACCCTGTGCTCCTGGGTGAACAACGAAAGAAGCAACAGTGACCTCTACCATAACCTAAATGTTCTTCATTCGAGGAGGATTCTAGAACACTCAAGAATAAAAATGATTTTTCAAATCTAAAACGACCCTTTTGATAGACTCCTTCCTAAAATAATACCTGAATTTTGTTTTATATATCATATTTTCAAGGTGCCCAAAAGGTATAAATGTCATCCTTGACTTGAAAAACGGGGCAAAAAGCGTCTTTCTCTCATTACACAAATATAAATCCTAAATAGAAAAGTCATCTTTAGAAATACATTTCCAACCTATTACTGGTTCCTCAGAATCCCCAAAACAGAATACAGGTAATGTAATGTAATGTCACCACTTACTGGAATCAGTCATAACTGAGAATGAGCCCGGAGTTCTGAAAAGAACAAGAGTCCAAAATATCCTCCTACTTGTTAGAAATGCGGCCGGAGCCACACCACCTCACCTCTGTGACCCTCATCCGTAAGATGCCGGCATCTCTACCTGACAGAGGCAGTACAGCCTCTGTGAAATGCCTACCAAAGAAAGTTGGCTCAAGACCACAATCCAATAAATGGGGGCTACTCTCACTTGAGGCCTTGGGCGAGTGGTTATTTGCAAAGAAAAAACTGAAGGTTATTTTTAGTCTTCCCAATACCTCCAGGATAAATTCCAAACTCCTTAGCAGGGTATATAAACCCTTTGTAATCAGGTCTTTGTTTATCTCTGGAACTTTATTTCTTACCACTCCTGGCATCCTCAGCTCTCAGGGTTCCTGCCATCCTGAACTGCTTGCTACACCTTCAAGTTGAATTATTTTCTCTGCTCTCTGCTGGCTTGCCAGTAAGTTGCTTGCTCTGCTTGGTTTTTTGGCCTTATATTCCACCAAAAAAAAGAGTCATGTGCCATGTGTAATTTTCTTCAGGAATCCATCCCAGAAACCTCACTGGGCTATTTGCTCATTCTAGGTGAGTCCTCTGTTTCCCGCTAGTAAAACAGCACTTAATGCACTGTAGCACTGTCATCTATATTCTTGCCTATCTCCTCCAGTGAACTGAATTCCTGGGAGCAGGGATTGGTTTGTCTCTCTCCATCCCGTATCTCCACTGGTTTCTGGCACACAAAAATATATGAAACAAAGGCCTTCAACAAATGTCTGTTATCCAACAAGTGTCACACAGACCAGTGTCCAAATTCTGCCTCATAGCGGCTGTGCTATCTTGGATGAGCTATAATCCCTCTGAGCCTCAGTTTCTCCATCTAGGATGAGGAGGGAAACATCAGCTTCCTTTCAGCTGTTTAGATTAAATAATAAAATGCATGTGAAAGTGCTTGAGTGAAGCAAATGTAGAAGAAATGGTTAACGTGAAGGTTCTGCCATCATATCATGAACCCGGTGATGACCAAGATCACACTCCAGACACTCAATGCCATGTTTGGTGAACAGAAGCTCTTCCTTAAGGTCTATGATGGGAACAGATGTGCTAATCAATGTTGAATTCAATAGGCATTTACTGAGCATTCTCCATAGAAAAGGTACCGTCCTGAGTGCTAAGGGGGGGTATGCAAAAGTGGACAAGACAAAACTTCCTTCAACAGCTGATAATCTATTAGAAGAAATAGAACATGAGAACAAATTATTAGAATTCAAAGGAGAGACTTAAGATACCAGACCCAGATGGTTTCTGTCCTTCATAATTAAGAACCAAGCAATGGTGGGTCCTACCTGAGACTAGAGCAGTCAGTCTGATCTTCATGCAGAGAGACTGTGTCTTCGTCACACCTGGAGAGAGGAGATAAAACCACATCAGACCCAACTGTCTGCTGCAGCAGAAGCAGCAACAGTCTAAAATTATCGGAAGATTAGCACAGGAAACTAAAAAATGGAACAATCTTTACCACTCTCACTCAAACCAGCGTCAATTCCCCAACGTCCACCAGGTAATGATACCAATGTTGTCATATCATGTGAGCTTAAACGCTTAGAACCAGAGGTAACACTCCTTTTTCGTCCACTACTCTGCATCACCTAAGCAAACAAGATCTTAGCAAGAACCTAAGTGTTCACAGCACTTGAGGGAACATCTGACACCAACACTGGTGGATTGTTGTTGGCTCAAAAGAGACTCCACTACATGCCTCTTGGCATTTCTTCTGCCTCAAGGCAGTCCCAAACCACACCAGCTGCCCTTTGGCTCACTCCGTTGGCCTCCAGACTTTCTTGACATCCTTCCTTTTCACAAAACTTCTGAAATAACCTTGTGAAAAATTCTTGGCTCTTCCATATTGAAAACTCTCCAGTGTTCCACACTGCCTAAGTGCCTCTGGAGGAGGACCATTCTCTCACTCTAGTGTATGAGGGAGCCTTTGTTCCTATTCTCAGCCCTTCCCACCCCACCTCACCCCATCCCACTCCAGCCTGGAATGCTTTTTTCCGTCTTCAACTCCTACTCAGCCTTCACTGCTCCAGCCTCACAAGCTCTGTGAACTTTTCTCGCCAAGTTCACCCACGTGCCATGTTCCCATTTTAACCTTAGTACAGAACGGTTTACTCTTCATTCTGAGGTTTCAGTAACCAACTAGATCTTGCCTAGCACTGTTATGTAATTCCTTTGTACCTCTGAGATCTTTTAAATTAGTTGTTAAATTCCATGAAAAGAAATAACCATCATTTCTTTTTCTAGATACACTGCCACAGTGCCTACAATGTTACCCCAGAGTAGACACTCAATAAATGCTTGAATCAAATCATTAACTCGGGCCCCTCAGCAAGTCTGTTCCCTGGAATAATTGAACAAGCATTTATTGAGCACTCGCTGCCTTCCAAGTACTGCCTTAGGCATTGGAGCTGTACTTCTCAAACTTTTTGGGATTCACGACTGACCAGTTGATTTTCTATTTCCAATCCACTGTGGAGAGATAATCTGGTAAAAAGGTCACAGGAATATCAAATTCCTATAAAAGTTATTAAAGGCATACTCCCTATTTCTGTACTGTTCTCATCTCAGACAAGTTACAGACAATTTGTGAACAACATTTTGAGTAGCACTACTGCTAAAGGACAGAAAGTTGAGAAAGACCTAGCCCCTGCTCTGACAGAGTCCCAGTGTAATGAGTAGACATAACTAAATAAATATCTACATACCCAGATATAACCCTAATACAGTATTTATACTACATGAAATCATTTAAAAATTTAAAATATTCCTTACCAGCAATGGTGTATAATTTACCCACAAAACAAATTGATGAACGCTTCAGTCCTCTTCCCTTACTATCCCTTTTAAATTATGGTTTTGTAATGAATTAAACAAAGGCCACCTACAGACTCTAACCCTCTTTACCTGCTGGCAGCTGGGAAAAAAAAAAATCCATCGACTTAACAAAATGCTCTCCTCAACAAAATGAACTCAATTTCCTTGCTTTCCCTTTTTTTTTTTTTTTTTGACGCTCAATAACCCACTTTGTCCATCTCACGGAAAACAAAAATTAAATTCCTAAACGTTGTCTTGTTCTCCTCCATTAGAGGCATTTACTGTAATAGATCATCTGAGCTGTGTAATGAATAAAAATATTTCCCAATAAAAACAACCTAGCTAAGCAGAAAAGCCAATGAAGAACAGAAATCTAGAACTGTTGCTTCCGAAGAACTAGGGTTCAAACAGAGTTTCAACCTTAGAGCTCAACAATACCTATTGTTTGGGAATTTGGCAAGAACTTTTTTTTCTCCCCCTCAGTTGATTTATTAATTTTTCTTCCCAAAGCACAATTAGTTAAAAATGAGAAATTGGCACCAGAAAATACAAAGTTTCAGATGCTTTCTGAAATATGAAGCCAGACCTAATTAGCTGATCCGATTTTAAGGACTGCTGAACAACTCCAGTCATCACTCAAGAAAACACAATTCCTAGCTTTCAGATATAGCGATGAAACAGATCTCCCTATGGCTTCCGTGGCACACATATACAAGCTCTTTTACTTCAATTTTCATTTGCTTTTATGAAGACCATCAAGCTCTACTCAATTAACATCTTCTTTCTGATTGTTCTACTGATTCCTTGCCCAGGAGCCCCCCGCAAAGGCACAATACTGGCCCAGTTATAAAACTGGATTCCACACTGGGAACCCGTATCCGAATATTCCTACTCCTGGAAAAAAAAACAACTCAGATCAAGTGTCCAACTGGTCTTGGGCATGAGATTCTCTTCCTACATGTTATTCCAATAAAATAATTTAAAGACCAACCCTTTAATGATGTTTTTTGTCAATTATCAAAACCAGGCATCTTCTAGTACAAACTTTTTCAAAGTGTAAATTGTGACCTATTAGGAGGTCCTGAAATTAGACAGCAGCTACCAGCATTTTGTTGTTACTGTTGGTAGAGAAACAGAATAGAAAATGTCAGTATAGTGAGGGTTAAGTGTTATTTCACGAAACTTGTTTAAATAAACCATGTCTATACGTTTGTGCTGGATTGCAACATAAAATGTGTTTATCGTTGTTCACAGTAAAATATGTGAAGACACCTCTATTAAATGACTTCCTTTGAGGTTCTCATCAACTAGATTCTAAGTTCCCAGAGTTCTTAATTTGTGGTTGCCCAGACAATACATGGATAATTTGTCCTTGCCATCATTTCTTTGTGAAATGCTCAGGGTTGTAACTTTTCTCTCTATGTGGACTTTTGCTTCCTCTATCAACCACAAACAAGAAAATGTTAGATGGTACTTTATAGCTCACCTTCTCTTTCATATGATCTCAATTAAGCCTGACAGTGGTGTGAGGTAGGCATTACCTTCACACAGTGGCTAAGGAATTTCCCAGGATTCCAAGGTGTAAAGCAGTGATGCCTGAGTCGTTTCTGCTCCACCACACTAAGCCCACTGGACAGTCTCTTCAGTCTATGTTCCCAGGGGTTCACAAGAGAGAGAAAGACTTGTTTCTTAGAATAATGGTGGAGAAAGAAGCACCCATGAGAGGTTCTCTTTTTTGTCTTGGGGTAAATAAGAAGAGAGATCTCAGACTGGTGATTAGATAAAATGCAGTTGTACCCGGAAGGGGACTTCTATTCCCTGCAGTACCATGTCCCTTGAAGGCAAAGTTGCAGGGGTATAGCCTGCAATCCTGTGGGATTTCTCAAAGTGTGTCTGATTAAAATACAGGTTCCACTATATGCAATATCCTGGGATAAACCATATGGAAAAGAATATAAAAAAGAATGTGTATATATATATATATATATACATATATATATATATATATAACTGAATCACTTTGCTGTACAGCAGAAATTAACACAACATTGTAAATCAACTCTACTTCAATTTTTAAAAATAAATTAATTTTTAAAAATGGAAAAAAAAATAGCAAGTTCCAGCCTCATCCCCACCCCCAGCCTCACTAGATCAACTCTCTGGGGGTGGAGCCCAGGAATGCGAGTTTTTAAATTAGATTGCCCTTCTCCCCACATAACTAGTATGCTTCTAAACAGTTCAACACTGACCTAAAGGTTTAAAAACCCAGACCAGCAAGTGGGCTGACTCCAACATAATCACCCATTTCTAGGTTCCCACTTGGGAATAAAGCCTGGGAAGCTGGATTTTTCACAAGCCCCCATTCCCTTCCCCAGTTGATATTGATAATCAGTTGGTTTTGAGAATTACTGCTTTGGATGTTAACTAATTTGTTGCAGAATTCATTGCTGGGCAGGCTTCATTTCAAATAACGGGTTAGCCAGGGCAACAGAGGAAATGACCATGGAAAAATAACAGATGAAAGGGCGCTGCAGATACAGAAGGGAAGGCCAAGGCCATTCTGATCTCAGAAGAATTTGGGTAGCAAAAGAAACTGAATTGGTCCAGAGCTGCACAGACAGGGCCAGGCATGGGAGAAACTGAGAAAAGCATAAAATACGTCCTTGAGTCCCTTCCCAATTCCCCTTTTATAAGACCCCCAGCTGGCCAAGCAGAACCCTCTTAGGTTAGACTAGCTGATAACATAATTTATATTAAAGTATTAATGACAATTTGAATCCACCTCCCAGGGGCACAGACTTTTTAATTTCCATTTTAATGAGGGTCGCCACCAGAGTTCTTCATCCAAAAACAAAATCATCTCTAGGTAGAATTTCAGGCACTAAAAAAGATAAGTACATGTGGGTAGGAGGAAGTAGGAGTGGGGTGGGGATAGGAGAAAGGGGACGTTTTCTCGTATCTAAAACATATAAGAGAGGCCAGTGCCTCCTCTGTGCATGCCGAGACCAGACGTGAACATTTACTGATTACATGCTACTTCTTTGTCTCAGTGTAGTGCATCCTGGTCCTGCTGACTTTAGGGTCATGCCCAAAGAACCACGGAAAACAGTTCATATTACTGAGGGGAGGAGAAAATAGTATATTAGACGATGACTAGCTTTAAATGACCCTCGTCTGTACTGTTACACCTATGAAGATTTGGTATGCTTCAAATGTTCTCCTCAGATTTTTAGATTAGTCAGATGACATTCCCATTGTCACTCAGTGCCTTTTAAAATAAATCACTGTCACTTCTGTGAAAACAACAACAGGATCTTATGCAATCAGAACTCTTTGGGGAGTGTCCAAAGACAAGGTAGCAGACTTTCCCCAGCATCTAACTATAAAACCATTTTTTAAAAACTGTCCATGTGAAATCTAGAACTAAGTAACTCCATTTTGAAGCTGCTATGCCTATGGCTGACTCTGGGGATTCAGCCACACAGGGGTCCTGAGAATCAGGCCCAGAGAGCATCTGGTGCTGTAAGCACAGCAAAAGGAGGAGAGCAATACCTGTGCACCTGAACCAGGGAGTCACAGTCTCATCTTTGGCCTGCATACTTTGGCCTGCATCTCTCTCCACTCTTAGGCTTTTAGAAAAGCCAAGTTGTAGCACGGTTACCAAGCAGTCTCATTAACGGGACACAGCAGGTCCCAATGAGTATTATACATTGGATCTTCTAAAATCAACCCTGGGCCTTTTATTAAAAAAAAGTAACTAAACTTAAGTGAGCCCAAAGCTCAACACTGAGAGAGCAGCATATCCAAACAGAGAAACAAAGGAATGTGAAAAACAAGAGGGCCTGGGAAGCCCTGTAGCCCTCCATCACCAAGTCATTGTGACAGTGACTTGAAACTCACATAATTTATTTGCCTTTTAGGGAACTTTAGCAAATAACTCCCAAGTTACCGGGACTTCTGTATCAAACTTGCAGCGTTTTTAAATGTAGTTGAGTATACAACCTTATACCCCCTTTTTCCTGAAAAACTGTTTAGAGTGACTTCTATCATAAGGTCCCGGAAGTAAACATAATGAGTTAGCCTAGAGAAAGACTACTTAATAAAGTATAGATATTTCATACATATATGGATATATGTAAATTATATATCAGTTACATATAGTATTAGCATAATATATTACCTGTTAATTTTTAACATATACATATAACATAGTATTAGAAAAACATATTAAGGAAGGGATGACAAGAATCAAAACCACAAACTGTAAATATCTAATAAAAAAATACCATGCATGCTGGCCTTGAGTAAAATATTCACTCCTTCATTCCATGTTTGAACGGTGTTAGTCGTCCCAATCGAAAGCTTTAACCATGAGACTAGATAACGCATTCTTCCTATAGCCAGATCTCTGAGGGCAGAAGACAAAATTGACAAAGGGCATGCAAGAAAAGTTTACTCTACTGTGTCTTAAAAGTCTGTACACAGCAGAGGGTGAGACTAAGTTTAGCCTATTTATCACATGCTGGAATCCAACTCATTTCACATCCATCTCCTATTTGCCGTAAATGTACACAGCATGCTCCATGAGAACAGACACCAACGTTGGCAAAATACAACAAAGCTTCCCTACTGACATGTCAAAGAGATTTATTTTTTTAAAATCTGAACTCCAAGAACACATATTTTGGAGCACTGAGCTCCCGCAGGCCGTCAGTTTGTTTTAATAGCTCTCCCGTAGTTGCTAAAAGGCTGATTTCAACCTGTAAAGATTTCTGGGCCCCATCAGTCCCCACGTCTCGCGGTCTTCACAGCCCCAGATTACAGGAGACAATGCATCTAGTACCCAGAGCGGCTGGAAACGGTGGAGGATACCTTCCCGGTAGTTGCTTCCTGAGAAAGGCATGCAAATCTTATTTTAGTGACGAGAATCACTTACTCTGTTACAGCGGTGCTGCTGAAGGAATTATCCTGAAGGCTGAAACAGAAACAAGAAAACATCAGCCAAGTCCGGCCGGGGAGCCGTCTCCCTGATTGCTCTCCGGGAGTTAGAGCACATACACAAACATGGCATTGCAAGGCAAGTCTCAGGGCTCCCCGGCACACTCGCTCTACCTTGGGCTGCTGTCTGCACATGCTCGTAACGACACCCCCAGCAGGGGCCCGGCCGCACGGGCGAACCACAAAGCCCGGCAGCCCGCGAGGCTGCGGGGACAGAGCTGGGCGGGGCGCGGCGGCGGGGCCGGGACCCCGGGACCCCCTCGAGGGGCACCTGGAGCGTGACCGCGCGACCCCAATCTCGCCAGCCGGGCGCCGCGCTTTATCCGGGCCTCCCGGTGCCCGCCACCCCCGGGAAAGCCTGACTGTTTCTGCCTAGGTGCTGAAATCCGCGGGGGACTTGCTTTCTTCCAGACGTCTCCTACCAGTTTTACAGAGCTACCTCCCTCTAGGGATGGAGGCTCGCAGAGATTCAGAGACCTTTCAGAAAAAGCTGGAAGGGAACGAGAAGGGGGAGGGGAACATAGCTGCTGTTTTGGGGGTGTGGATGTGTGGGTGTGTGTTTATTGCCCAGGAAAAAGAAAAGCCTCTGAAAGAGGGCTAGCTGCATCACACCAGATCTGTCTGCACTCTGTTATTTCAGTCCCGAAGAGGAAGCGCCCAGCCCCGGACTGCAGAGCTGTGAATGAGTGAGCCCACGCAGGGCGGGTGGAGAATTTGTTCCAGGCATTAGCTGGTGACTGGGGGGGACCGTGCGCGAGATGGGGTTTCCTCTGCAAGAGCAGCCCGCCCGAGCTCCACTCCCAACCACCTTTACAAAAGATGAGAGAGCGAATGCACCCACGCTACCGCCTTTAAATAAAGGCAGCCTTGCTGGGGGAGGGGAAGGCTGTTAGTCCGTACTTGCTTCGTTCCCCTGGAGATGTTTGTCTTGCACTCTTTCCATTGTTAATTTCTCCTGCCCGTTGACCTTGATATGGAGTGAACAGTCACCTGGGAAAGATGCTTATTTTGAATTTCGAATTAAGAAGATTCCCCATTCCCTTCTTTTAATCTCTCCACTCCCAGAAGCAGCTGAGATGGTTTTTAGTCAAAATTATATCAGACGGTGAGTTAAACAATAGCAAAAAATTTCATTTTCAGATTATCAGAAAAATTACTCAAAACTTGGTACTAAGGGGAAAAGCGAGACCTTTCAGTGTCACGACACATTTTTCACAGGTCCACCCAAGGGCTGCTTAATTCTCTAAAAAAAATGGACTTGTGTTTGACATGCTATTCACTCTTAGTTAGATTCCTGACAGTGTGGAGTTACGTGTTAACATGGCACATTTTGTCCAATCTGTCCAGAGGAAAAGGTAACCTCAGCGTTGATGGTTTTATTGCATTGTGCAGCTTTAACCAATTTTGCATCTAACCTAACAATCTTATACTAACATTCTTTCTAAATGCCTGCAAATGTTCAGATCCTCAAAACGCTCTTGGAACCAAGGGCATCATCTTATAGATCCCCTCATTAATCATCATCTTATAGATCCCCTTATGGATCCCCTTATTAAAGTTAACAGATCTCTGATATGTCCCTATATTTGTATCAGAGTCATATCTTTAACTTTCAAAGTTATACTTTGAAAACTCAAAATTGAGTTTTCAAAGAACAACTTAAGGTTTCCTTAAGGTCCTTTGCAATTTTCCTTTCCTCTCTCTAAATATTTTTTAAAGTAGCTGAATAAAAGCCTAACACAGGCATTCCCTGGAAATACTGCAGGTTTGCTTCCAGACCACCACAATAAAGCAAATGTTGCAATAAAGCTCGTCACACGAATTTTTCGGTTTCCCAGTATGTATAAAAGTTATGTTTACACTATATTGTAGTCTACTAAGTGTGCAATAGCATTATGTCTGAAAAAACAATGTACATACCTTAATTAAAAAATACTTCATTCCTAAAACATGCTAACCATCACCTGAGCTTTTAGCAGGTTGTAATCTTTTGGCTGGCGGGGGGAGGGTCTTGCCCCCATGTTGATGGCTGCTGACTGGTCAGGGTGGTGGTTGCTGAAGGGTGGGAGGCTGTGGTCATTTCTTAAAATTAGACAAGGAAGTCTGCCACGTCAATTTAAGCTTCCATTCACGAAGGATTTCTCTGGAGCGTGCAATGCTGTTTGATAGCATTTTCCCCACAATAGAACTTCAAATTGGAGTCAGTCCTCTCAAACCCTTCCACTGTTTTCTCAACCAAGTGTGTGTAGTACTCTAAGTCTTTTGCTGCCACTTCAATAATCTTCACAGCATCTTCACCAGGAGTAGATTACATCTCAAGAAACCACTGTCTTTATTAACCATAAGAAGCAACTCTTTCGTTAAAGGTTTATCATGAGATTGCAGCAGTTCAGTCACATCTTCAGGCTCACTTCTAATTCTAGTTCTCTTGCTATTTCCACCATATTTTCAGTTACTGCCTCACCTGAAGTCTTGAACCCCTCAAAGTCATCCGTGAAGGTTGGAATCAACTTCATCCAACCTGCTGTTAATGTTGATATTTTGACCTCTTCCCATGAATCACCAATGTTCTTAATGGCATCTAGAATGGTGAATCCTTTCCAGAAGGTTTTCAATTTACTTCGCCCAGATCCATCAGAGGAATCACAACCTAGGGCAGCTACAGCCTTACAAGATCTATTTCTTAGACAACAAGACTTGAAAGTCTAAAGTACTCCTCGATTCATGGGCTGCAGAATGGATGCTGTGTTTTAATTTCCTACAGGAACATCTCCTTTGCATTCACAGCTTGGCTGTTTGGCACAAGAGGCCTATAGCTTTCACATGTCCTCCTCACTAAGCTTAATCATTTCTAGCTTTTGATGCTAGTGAGAGATGTGCAATTCTTCCTTTCACTTGAACACTTGGAGGCAACTGTAGAGTTATTAGCTGGACTAATTTCAATACTGTTGTGTCTCAGGGAATAGGGAGACCCAAGGAAAGGGAGAGAGACAGGGAATGGCCAATTGGTGGAGCAGTCAGAACACACAGAACATTTATCAATTAAGTTCACCATCTTCTGTGGGCGCAATTCGTGGTGCCCCAAAACAATTACAATAGTAACATCAAAGAGCACTAATCACGTATCACCATAACAAATACAATAACAATGAAAAAGTTTGATATATTGTGAGAACTATCAAAATGTGACACAGAGTCAAAAGACGAAAAAATGCTGTTGGAAAAATGGTGCCATGGGGCTTCCCTGGTGGCGCAGTGGTTGAGAGTCTGCCTGCCAGTGCAGGGGACATGGGTTCGAGCCCTGGTCTGGGAAGATCCCACATGCCGCGGAGCAACTGGGCCCGTGAGCCACAACTACTGAGCCTGCGCGTCTGGAGCCTGTGCTCCGCAACAAGAGAGGCCGCGACAGTGAGAGGCCCGCGCAGTGCGATGAAGAGTGGCCCCCGATTGCCGCAACCGGAGAAAGCCCTCGCACAGAAACGAAGACCCAACACAGCCAAAAATAAATAAATAAATAAATAAATAAATAAAATTTAAAATGGTCCATATCAAAAAAATCTTAAAAAAAAAAAAATGGTGCCAAAAGACTTACTTGACACAGGGTTGCCACAAACCTTCAATTTGTTAAAAAAACGCAGTGTCTGCAAAGAGTGATAAAGGGAAGCACAATAAAATGAGGTGTGCCTGTATGGTCTCAGATTTGAACTCTATGGACTAAAATAACTTTAGAAGTATTCAGCCCTTGAATGATTTAATATATAGCGTGAATACATTCCTAAGCCACCTACTGCCTCATACGAGTTATGTTCAGGAGTGTCAGACATGGCCTCTTCACTATGTATGTGTACACATTATTTAAAAATCACAAAACGAAGTTTATTCTTTCTGTTTTATTGAGACCAAAAAAGGTAAGTTTATATTCAGCATTCTTGGCTCTAAAAATTCAAAGGTGGCCAGTTTTCAGAAACCTCTTTTACTCATTGTCTATGGTGCTGATTCCAAATGTTCTAATGCAGGGAAAGCTCATACTTTTCTCATTTAAGTATTCCTAGTGATCTATTTGGAATGGAAAAATATAACGCTCTCAACTTTGAAACAGGACTTGGACAAGTATATGAAGTAATGTGGGCCCTTCAAAAATAACATGAAATAACAACTGTATAAAATAAGTGCAGGTATTCAATAATGTCCATGGATAAGAAATAAAGATTTTCAGCGGCTCCATGAATAGTATGGACTAAAATTAGCTTTTAGGTAGTATTCTCATTCAACGAAACAATTTTTTGATATAGTTGATTATGGTTAAAAAAAACACAAAAATGTCCCAGAAAAAAAAAAAATACTTGTTTTTCGCAGCATGTAAAAAACTCAACCATTTTAATTCTTATTTTTAACCAATTCTTCTAACATTATTTGTTTTCATTTTAAATCAGGTTTAAAGTTTATCTTTATAATGTCTGGGGCTTTGTTTTGTTCTGATATTTTGTATTATTCAACTTGGAATAGGAAAATACTGATGAATAATCATACAACATCCAGTTATTTTGGAGACACTAACTGACTAAATAGTAGTTCAAGATGAGTTTAAAAAGAGAAGCAGAAAACCTACAGTCCTGGAGTTCTAGAAGTAAGTTGTAGATCAGTGTTTCCCAAAGTGTCTTCAGTGGAATTCTAGTCTCCCAGATGGTCTACGAAAAGAAAAGAAAAAAAGAGAGTTACATGATCAGAAATAAGTTTTTGAAAGGATGTATATTATAACTTCACAATGCATATTAGGCAGTATTTTGTTTTTCAACCAACATTTCTCAAACTCAATGAAGACCAAACAGTTTTTTGTTCAATGTTATCTATTAACATCATGTTGAACTGGGAATTTTGAGGAGAAAGTTCCAGAGTGTATAAGGGAAAAAAAAATGCAAAACAGATTAACTGGTATAATTATTAATTGAACAAATGATGCTACATGATTGTCACTATTCCATAGCTATGAACAAGCCAGACACCGTCCCTGTCATCATGATGCTTTTAGAGTTATTATGAATGTATGTATACACATATAATATATAGTATATATTTTATGTACAACCCTATTTTATACAATATAAGTAGAATACGGGGGAAATAAAGATGCTAGATTTGAATATGGTTAATTCACTTAAATGTTGAAAGTTTCAATGTTTTACTTTTTCTATCAGTACTCTTAAAATCAACATCTGAATTTCAGACTTAATAGTCTTTATTATAATTGAAGATAAACTAATTCTAATGTATGGACTTGGCTATATGCAAAATATAAAGCAATAATATAGTGGTCAAGAAAGAAACGTCTAGAGTTGCCAGGATTCAAGACCCACCAGTTACTAGTCGTTTGAACTTGGACAACCACTCCATGCCTCAGTTTTCTCAACTGTAAAATTGGAGGTAATAATGACCTACCTCATGGATTTTAATGGAGACTAAATGATGCAACTGAAAATGACAGAAAAAAGTCAATAAATGTTCTCATCACTATAATTTTTATTATTATCACAATAAATAAGAATATATAAACAAAGTTTGGAACACGATGAACCAACTGCTGTGCTTGGGTAGCAGGTTTAAAAGATGATATTTTCTTTCTAGTTCTCATAATGGCACAGTGTTTATATAGGGTTTTTTTGTTTTTGTTTTTGTTTTTAAGAACAATAAAAATGAAAACTTTACTAAATGCAGATGGGCTGCTCTCAAAGATGAAATGAGCTCCATCCAGACTGGCCCTGTGCTCACTGTACAGTTCTTTGATGTAAAATACCCACACGTCCCTGGAAGGATGTTCCATTCTGAGAAATCACCTTCTGCAAGCTCCTGCGGCAAGCAGCCGGCACCCTAACAACGCCAGGAAGCCAGCAAAGGCCTGCTCCACTGTCGGCACACAGCGACTCGTAGCTTCCTGCCAGCACCCTTGGGAGTGAGCAGGCTTCCCTGTGCAAAGAGAGCACTCTTGCCTGAAAAGATAGTGTTCCGTAAAGGACACTCTCCCTGATTCTCTGTCCTCTTGTCCTTTCCCTCTCCAGCCCCAGTACCTGACGTGGCAACCAAAGAGGCCTCATTATCTGAGTGATCGACCTCTCTGAGCTCCCGAAGATTCAAAGATGTCCAGCGAAGCAAAGTTGAGATACCAAAAATATAAACCAAGGGAGGACTGGTTATGATACTGGTTTCCATTCAAACATCCCCCCACTCTCCAATTAATGCTAGTGTACAGCAAGTCCACCTCTGTGTGACGATCTCTCTCTGATTCACATCTGACAACAAAATGCAGATATGTAAACGGATTGCTAATCAAAGTTTTAATTTGTGTAAAAGATTCAGGATTCCATGAAGTCAGTGGAAGTGATGGTGGAGACTGGTTTGAATCACATTCAAAACCAGTGATAAACGAGGTTTTGGCAATAACAAGTAAAGAATAAGAAACTGACAAGGATGGTGACACGTCAATACCGAAGGGAATGAGTTAAATATCAAAGGATTAAGAGTGGTTCTTGGAAAAATGTATGAAGCCCTTAATTAATTTTGTAAATGTCACCTTTTTATAATTATGTAGTACATGTCAAATGTCAAGTGAAGGTGATCATTCTGAGCTATTAAAATTTTTGCAGAAAAATTATATATAAATCCCCTCCAATGGGCATAATTTATTCTTGATTGTTTCTAAGAATTAGCTCACTATGACAATTATATCCATAATGGAAAGTAAGAACATTTTTATAACATATTTTCTGTTTACCATGACCTACCAGACCCTATGCACCCTGGCCCTGAGACAACTCTGAACTTCCCTCCAATCATATTGGCCTCCCTGCTCTTATTACAACAGGTGAACTTGATCCTTCCCTAGGCCCTCTGCACTTGCTATTCCCTTTGCTGGGAACACCACTCCCAGATCTGCTCAAATGTGCTTCCTTGAGGAAAATGTCCCTGACCACACTCCCTAAATTAGCAGCTCCCATCACTTTATTCTGTCTTATTTTCTTCATAGGACCTGATGTTTAATAATTGTTCATCTATTTGTGTTATAATTGCCTCCCCCACTAGAATGGGAGCTCTTTGAAGGCAAAGATTTGTGGGTCTTATTCACTACTGTACCCCCAGGGCTGAAAATGGTGTCTACCATGGTAGCTACCTGGTAAATGCTTGTGAAATGAAATGAATGAGTGTATATTCACTTCCACTTTTTTTTTTTCAAGATAAAGCTCTATTCACCCCTTATTTTTTCTATTTACTTTGAAATGTTAGCTCCTGTTTTAAGTGACTCACCTTAAGTGGGTTTTTCCAAGACAAGTTACCTTCGGGTAATGAGGATTTCCTGTTTCAGACCTTTCTTCCTTGGCTTTGCAGGGATAACAAACAGATTTCATGCTGTTATGCCAACACAGTTGATGGTACCCGTTGCCCAGAACACTGTTTGTTCCTGAGGTGTGGTCCCAGTCCAGCCAGAAAGACAATAGGGGATCGATCAATCACCAGTGTTTGCTATGGGACAAGATGGGGGCATGGTAGTAGAATTATTGATTTAGAATGCCTTAGTAAAACAAAAATTTTCTTGGGAAAAAACACATTTCATGATTAACACCTTAGCTTGAATTAATTTTCAGATGATCAAATACACCCTTCCTATTGATGGGATTCTTAAGAACCTCAGGAGTTAACTGGTCTAATTCTTTTTTAATATCTAAGCTTGTACCAGGACAATCCCCCAACTGCTGCTTGGAACCTTCGGGAACAAGAAATTTACACTCCACAAGCTCCTTTTTATTGGACTCCTCTAATTCTTGAAAAAAATTTCTTTCCACTTGAGCCCTCCCCCACCTCTTGTTACTTTCAACCATGAATGAACACCCCTAAAACTGAATCTACTCCATCTTCTGGTCTCCTGGCCAAATCTTCCCCATTCCTTCAGTACATTTTCACATGGTGTGATTTAGAATCCCTTCAGCGTCTTTCTGGGTTGTGTAGCACTGGATAAACTGTGAAAATGTCCTCGTAAAGTGCACCTACTACCCTGAACATGTTACTACTCCAGGCATGGTTTGTTCAGTGAAGACTGAAATGGGATTCGCACCTCCCTCTTTTTAACATTATACTCTTTGCACGTGGCCCAAGATAACTGTGCGTGGTTCTGGTGGTTACATCACCCCACGGACCCAGATTGTTGGAGTCAACTGCTACTCCAGATCCACATCTGTGCCTTCCAGAAAGAGAGCAACTGGTGTGTGGAACCCAAGTCCCAGCTTTGCATACATTCCTATGAAATCCTAGGTTGTTTCGTCTGACATTGCATACAATCAAATCCAACCTTTCACATCTTTTTAGAACATATATTTTTAGCAAAGTTTATGTTGGCTCTCTCTTCCAGTGTCATGGAATCAGTATGCTGTAGATACAGCCCTCCCAAAAACTGGAGCATACAATAAATATACTTTTAGTCAATTTGTAATTTTTTCATTTATATAAATCAGGAGAAATGTATTAAGTAATTATTTAATAGAGTAAAACTTAGAATATTTGAAGTTATGTTACTTTATGGGCAGAGTAGGGTAGGTGGGCAGAGAAGAAATGAGAATAAGGGCTTGGGCCCAATAGTTGGGGTGCTACTAGGGTGAGAGATAGCACAGTAGGGGCCCCACGGTTACCAGGTAGCAGCCTGAAGTCGTAAACTGATTCAAGGTAGATGGGGCAGTTCCACCCTCTTCAGCACCCTCTTCCTCCCAGCAGAGTGGTATAGCTGTTAGTTGTACAGCAATTATACTCCAATAAAGATGTTTAAAAAAATTTAAAAATTTTAAAAAGTAAATAATATTAAAGAAATTTTTTTTAAAAAGTGGTATAGCCGAAACTCTAGTCAGACACAGATAGCAATTTAATGAGTCATCCCGTTGAAGAAGGACAGCCCCACACTTCCATGGGTACCCATAAGCAGAACACATCTCAGCTACCTGGGGCCCACTCAGTGAAACCTCCTTTGTTCTAGGAAGGGGAAAGTGTATTTTTCTCCCCGTAATTCCTCCTACACTTTCCAAGAGAAATTTCTAAGTTTTTCTTTCTCCTCCCACGGTTCCATTTAACTACTCTGCTTTTCAGTCTCAATAGCACCCTCTTTCTTTGTACATGTTCTCTGAGCTTTGGTCCATAGAAATCTGCTCACATTTCCACTGGTAATCTCCTTATATAAATGCCAAGGCTTGCAACACAATCTTCTGTGTCTCTTTAAAATTCTCAACCTAGGTTGTTCTGATTATCTATTGTTTTAATGGCTTTAAAAAAATAATTTATTTTTGCTCATGATTTTGAGGGTCAGAAATTCCAAAAGAGTTCAGCTGGGCAGTTCTGATCCGTGTGCTGTCAGCTGGGGCAGGTGGGATGGGAGGACCACGTGCCAAGCTGGCTCCTTCACTCCAATAGCCAACAGATGGATGTTCCCGGCCTCTGTCTCCACACGGCATCTCTTCGTTAAGGGCCTCTCCATGTGGCTTGAACTTCCCACAGCACTGTAGTCTCAGGGTCATCTATCTTTTTACACGATGGCTGACCTCCAAGAGACCAAGGTAGAAGGTGCCAGCCCAATGAAAGGCTTACCCTGGACGGGTATAACATCACTTCTGCCATACTCTATCACTCAAAGCAGATATGAGTCAGCTCACTTTCAAGGGCAGGATAATAGACCCACCTCCTAATGAGAGGAGCGTCAAAGAATTCGTATCCATTTTTATTCTGCCACAGACACTTACATTGATTGTTGGTTTCCTCATCCTTAGAGCCATGACAGTAGATAGGTATACTTCTCATTTCAATGGACCATTAATCTAGAATTTGGGGGGGATATATCATATATATATGATATGGGGTATGATATAAGTATTAATTAAGAAGAGAGACAAGATTTCTGATATTCCCAAGGAACAAAATGTCTGGCTACTTAATTTAGCTAATTCAAGCAACAGTCCTCACCAGTGCTGTTTCAACACCCTGGTATGTTGCAACTTGCAAGTCATTTGTCAAATATTGACAGTTGTGAATAACTGAATTTCTAAATAATAAATTAGAGCCGATCCACGCTTTTTTCTCTAATGGCATCACTCTGTCTCCCACGCGTTCCCAGCTGCATTCTTTGGTGGAGATTAAGGGGTGGAGTTGTTGCAGCTCTTCCACTGGGAACTGCTCATAACCCTGGCACACGATGGGAAAATTCCACACCCCAGCCATCACGCATCCTGCGTGGCTTAGAAGAAAAAAAAAAAAGATTAAGAACTCCCAGCTTAGAGCATGTTGCTAATGGAGCCAGTATTAGCTAGCTAGATAAAAGCTGGGTAAAATCCAAACATGAAGCAATTTTGAATTTTCTTTTGCTCGGTAGCAACAAAGAAAAACCTTCTAGGCATATCCTCCCTTGTCTCTTCGGCCTTCTCTCTCCTTCTCCCAGCCCTTTCCCCAGTGGGCTCACAAATGTAGGCTAGTGAAACGTAATAAAATGTACCAGCTACCAATCATACTGGAAAAAAAAATAACTCAAAAGTCATACATTGCTAACATTGGGCAGGAATACTGTTTGCTAATACTAAAAACAGCAGATATTTATAGTTCCAAAAGCATAATGTCTCACTCTACAACTATTTCTAATGACTAAGGACATACTGTTATAAAATAAAATTTGCCCTTATCACCTCCTTGAGACAAGGGCTTAGCTCCACCTTCCATGGACCTTGTGAGCTGCCTGTCATTTGCAAGTGGTTTACATACATCCAGAGAGAACGCATTCCCTTGGGCCCTGGAGCAGTCAGGGCTGCTCTGTATCTATATTTGGTATCAATAACTCAGTGCAGGATTCAACTCAGATCGCTGCTGGGAGTGTTGTTACTGGACTGGACTTTGCACAGAAACCACCTAACTTCTTAATGGTCCTCAAGAAATCATTAAAAATTCATGTGTGATACTGTGCTTCTCAGCTACAACAGTAAATATCAAATCCTGGAACAAGAGGACGTGAATTACTACCACAAAACTGACCAGAAATGGTCAATCTAGTGAGCAAAAATAGAATATCCAGAATCAACTTACAAAGAAATATAAATGTTAAAAGGCTTATCACCCATTAGAGATACTGTTCTTTTAATAACTAAAATGCTGAAAGCTGAAAAGCCTAGAAAGCAGCATAATGCAAAAAAAAGTACAGGTGGAGAGTTCTGGGGCTTGAAAGCTGCCTCTGGTCTACCATGAATACACTCAACCGTGTGTGGTGAGTGGCTAAACTTTCCTAGAGCTCAGTGTCCTCAATTATGAAGCAGCTAGACTGACAGTCTTTAGTGACTTGGCCAGCTTTAAAATTTTGTGATTCTTGGGAAATGTGAAAAAGTTGCATGACCTGCTTTTGGAAGGGAGGGAAGAAAACAAAGAAAAAAAGAGATGGAGAGGAAGAAGGGAAAGAGGGAGGGGGCGGGAGGGAGGGAGGGGTGGAGGGAGGGAGGGAGAGGGAGGGAGGGGAGAAAGGGGGAAAGTGAGAGGCAGAGAGGGAAGGGATATAGAGAAGAAAGAAAGAAGAGAAAAAAAACTGCGTAGATACAGGGAAAAAAATTTTGAAGTTAAAACTCTATCTAGGCAATGACCACATCAACACAATAAATCACTTAATGAAAGTGGTAAAGGACTGGCCAGGGGATAAGAATCTGAACTAATGGTATTACAATGCTACTAAACATTGTTTAGCTTACTACTTGGTATGTTGACTTGTGGGTGCTGCTTAACTTCTAGGAAGTCTCAATGATCCACTCAGAAAATTGGGCTCTGTTTTTGGAAATAGAATGGGACTGTTTCAATACTGTCTTCCTGCAGCGGCTGCTACATTATGGGTAAACTGGCTTCTGTGGGTGGGTCTGGCTGCCTACAACTCCACCCTTCCTGGAGCTGTTTCTTTCTTCTGTTCTTTTTTTTTTAATTTTTATTGGAGTAGAGTTGATTTACAATGTTGTGTTAGTTTCTGCTGTACAGCAAAATGAATCAGTTATACATATACCTATATCCACTCTTTTTAGATTCTTTTCCCATAGAGGTCATTACAGAGTATTGAGTAGAGTTCCCTGTGCCATACAGCAGGTCCTTATTAGTTATCTATTTTATATACAGTAGTGTGTACATGTCAATCCCAGCCTCCCACCCTCCCCCCATGTCCCCCCTGGTAATCATAAGTTTGTTTTCTACATCTGTGACTCTATTTCTGTTTTGTAAATAAGTTCATTTGTACCATTCTTTTAGATTCCACATACAAGCACTATCATATATTTGTCTTTCTCTGTCTGACTTACTTCACTCAGTATGACAATCTCTAGGTCCATCCATGTTGCTGCAAATGGCCTTATTTCATCCTTTTTGATGGCTGAGTAATATTCCATTGTACGTATGTGCCCCATCTTCTTTATCCATTCCTCTGTCGATGGGCACGTAGGTTGCTTCCTGGAGTCGTTTCTATGGGAGGAAGCTGAAGGGAGTAAGAGGACAGCTCCCTCTCCCAGCACCCCATCCCCATGATAATTACCAAAGGTCTGGGGGTAGATGTGGAGGAAGGGAACTGCTTGGAGGCTGCTGAGGTCATGGAGAAGGCTCAGAAGGAGAAAACTGAGGATTATGAGAAGTATGAAAGGAAATGAGGAAAGACATGGCAAAGCACGTGCGGATATTAAGAGTCAGTGGGGGTATCTGGATTTCCAGTCAGGCCCTGGGATTCTCCCAACTGCCTCGCTCCTATGCTGTTTCACACGCTAACAATCCCCTTACTGATGTATCTACCTTCTTCCTACTGCAGTAAGAAATAACTGCGAAACAGAAACAGACTCACAGACATAGAGAACAGACCTGTGGCTGCCAAGGGGGAGGGGGGCAGGAGAGGGAAGGGTTGGGAGTTTGGGATGAGCAGAGGCAAACTATTATCTATAGGATGCAAAGACAACAAGGTCCTACTGTATAGCACAGGGAACTAGATTCAGTATCCTGGGATAAACCATAATGGGAAGGAACATGAAAAAGAATATATACAGGTATAACTGAGTCACTTTGCTGTACACAAGAAGTTAACACAACACTGTAAATCAACTATACCTCAATAAGATTTAAAAAGTAAAAAGTAAAAAGAAATAACACCGTGGAAGAGGGTTTACCTCCCACTCTCCAAGCTCTGGAGTGAGCACCACCACAGACAGAGAGCACGCTCATGAGAACAGGAGGCTGGCCTGGGGTCTGCCTTGCACCACTCAGGAGTGAGCTTGGCTGTGCTGTACACTGTCAAGAATGGGGTTGGGAGTTGCATGTTCTCACTCCTCAAATTGAGGGAGACCCTGTGACGTGGCCACAGGGCGCTGCCACCAAGGCTCCATTTTCTGCCTTACGTATCACATTGTCTTGAGCGCTCATTACTCACGCATCAGTTCCTTTTCTCGGCCTGCAGCCCAGCTAGGTTTTAACTCAACCATTTTAATTTTTTTTTTTTTTTTAAGTTTTCCAACACACACAGAAGTAGAGAGACCAGTATAACAAACACCATATGTGTTTGTTATATGTTATATATTCGGCTTCACCAGTTATCAGTGTTCGTTCTTCTTTTGCCAAATGCTGGCTCCCCCCAGAATATCATCAAAATGGCCTTTTCATAAGACAAAGGTGAATTTATTCTTACCTGATAAGGGAGAATACCACCGTCCCAGAGTCTTACTACCCTCTTTAAGGGAGGATGGCAAAGTTGGGATATTTAGGAGATTGTGGGGTCTGGTTTAAGGTGGATCACCCATTTCGCCTCTTTTCTTTTCTACTCGTAGTTCGAGAGACACAAATTAGTGAGGTGCTGGCAGCTGAGAACCATTTTACAACATGAAACAATTCAAATAACTTAAAGACATATCAGTTTGAACCGTACAAAATTTTCCCTTTTTTGGTAGATTAACCTGCATGGTTCAAATATACACACACATACACACACACACACACACACACACACAAACACACACACTCTGCCATATCTAAAGACATATATGCATGATAGCAACTCTTTAGTTTACTGTGTGGATCTAAAATTGCTGTAAGATAGGGTGAAAATTAAGGAACAAGTATAATAGATTTATATAATGAAATTAAAGTATTTTATAATATTTTCTGTGATCATATTTTACCACATGCAATTCTATTACAATGTTTAAACATGATCTGTAAATTCATGGCTTGTACATGTAAAGTTCATGATTATTTCCAAGTCGAAATATTGCCTTAAGCATTTTTTGGACAATTCCACTTGCTACTGCTTTAAGAACATAAAGTTTCTCTGAAATAAAGTTAATAAAAAACTATCTAGAACCACAATAACTCACAAAGATGGCATGGCCGAGAACAGACCACAATTATTTGAAAATCTTGTTTTAACAACATAAGTATTTGTTTTGCTGAAATAAAAGCAGAAAATAAATTTTATGGGATAAATATAAAGCAATTCATAAATTCTGTAGGTCTTTATTTTACTGCTCCCACTATCTCATTCAAAGAACCACCAGACATGTGCAAAAATAATTCTAAAAAAAAAAAAATCAGTCATCTTTGGCATGTTGCCGGATTTAATTCTATGAAAGCTTAAAGGATATTCTCGATTTATTATTACAAAGATATATGTGCCGCAGGGGGAGGGTAGAATGGATTTTACTTGACAGCCTGCTAACTCGCTTTACTGCTTTTAAATACCTGTATTGCTCCAGGCCCCTCCGATGTTTGGAGCAGGCCTGTTTCCAGCCATATCTCTATGCTTCAGTCACAGTTAGTCATTGGCACCTATGATGTGCTGAGTAGATTAGAGAGAAAAGTATTTAAAGGTGATTAGACCATAGAAGAGACTCCTGCAAAGGTCTTTAACTCAGAAGCCCAGAGAGGCCAGGTAGCCATCCTAAGTCAGCGAAGCAGGTGGGAAGGAGTCACTGCGGGGGGCGGTGACTGCGGTGAAGAGGACGGAGCTCCTGTTCTGTCTAAAGGAGCTGCTCACCTGCAGCCCATCGCTCCATTGTTGCCATGACGGAACGCGGGGCAAAAGTTGCCAGAACATACGCTTTTTTAAAAACAAGTTACGAATCTGGATCTTTTATATACAATCTCTCAGTTGCAAATTATTTTTTTAAGCTATGTAGATCAAACAAAATGTTTCTACGGGCTGGATCTAACCAATGAATTTCCCTCTGCAATCTTTACTTTAGATACAAGGTACAAGGACATGAACTTACAGTTGCCTCGTGCTCTTCTGCCATTTCTCGTCTGTCCTCCTCAGGACTGAGTCTGTTTTCCCCTTCTCCTCCTCTCCTCTCCTCTCCTCTCCTCTCCCCTCCCCTCCCCTCCCTCTCCCTTTCTTCCTCCCCCTTCCCTCTCCCTCCAGTTTGGCTTTCTCTGTTTTACTGTCCCCATTGTGAAATATGGCTGCCACACACACTGTCACTTCAGTTACAATTAGAAATAACTAGCCACAGAGAGAAAAGTCTCTCGGCACCACTGATGTATGAACAGGGAGAGGAGTTTCTAGAGAACGTGGTTTGGGCACCAAAGGTACCCTGCACAGAGGATGGCAAATTGACTGGTTGGAGAATAAACTGCCTTAAGAAGGCATATTTGGATTTTAAAAAATAAAAATAAATTTTTGCACCCAAATGACCAAATATCTGCTATTTCTCGTTTACTATTTTATATGCAAAGTTACCAAACCTATCAATCTCACATACTCTCAGACTGGAATAACAGAGCCAACTTGCCATATTAATACCAATACTTATTATTATACATGTATGCATACCACCTACAGTATAATCTCCTTATAATTGTTACATATACTCAGACCTGATGATCATTATCTAAGAAGATGTATTCTTTCTTATAGCTGGCAGTACATTTAGGGCTAGATTCTGTGTGCTAACACATCTACTCCCACACAAGGGCAACAGGATAGAAAACAACTGGGACAAGAAGAGAAAGGTGTGAAGAAAATTATCACAAAGAACCCGGAAAGAGAATTGGCAAACATTTAGTTTGCCAACTCTTATATGCCAGAGATCTTATAGTGTAGTCACAAAAGACAAAACAGGAGAGGAAAACTGCATCTCACTTAATGTTCCAGCAGTTGTCCTTTTCAAATCTAGTTCCATTTTCAGTCTTTCTCATCCCATTCAGTAAATCAGGAGGTTCTGCCATCTAGCTGACATAAATTTATCTTGCTTTACAAGTTTACATAGATTTCTTGTGTTTGGCTTTAACTGTAGGTAGACTATGGCCTCTAATCTCTTTATAACACAGCTTTTGTAGGTAAGTACCAAGTATTATATAATCAGAAAACTTTGGACTTATAAAGTCCTTAGACATCTAACCCCACATTTTATAGATGAGGAGCCCAAGACCCAAAGGCATAAATTGACTTACCTAGGGTCAAAAAGCTAATAACTGGCAGAGCCTGGGCTTGAATTCAGAACTGCTTAAATACCTTCCTACTGTTTCACATAGAATTTTCCAGCAAGACAGAAGACCGCTTTTGATGGTTAATTTTATGGGTCAACTTGATGGGGTCACAGGATGCCCAGATATTTGGTCAAACATTATTCTGAGTGTTTCTGGAGGGTGTTTTTTAAGATGAGATTAACATTTAAATAGCTAGACTTTAACATTCCATTAGATTAACATTTTAATAGTAAGAGTAAGCAGATTGCCCTCAGTAATGTGGGTGGGCCTCGTCCAATCAGTCGAAAGCCTGAATAGAACAAAAAGACCCTCCCCCAAGGTAAGAGAGAATTTTCTAGCTGACTGCCTTCAGACTTCATGTGACATTGGCTCTTTCTGCCTGACAATCTCAAACTGAAACATTAGCTCTCTGTAGGTCTCCTGCACCATCAGACAACCTGCAGATTTTGGATTTACCAGCCTCTGTGATTGTATAAGCCAATTCTTTATAATAAATCTCTGTACTTATATGTATGTTGATAGATAGACATATAGATAGATGTAGATGTAGATATAGATATAGATATCTCCTATCGGCTCTGTTTCTATGGAGAATCCTGACTGTTTATGAATAAGTCTATTTTCCTAAACAGTAATCATTTTCATGCTTTTTCTTCTATATTTTTACTTTTTCTAAAGTTCTCATGTTACAAAGTTTCAAATTGGACAGTAGGATTTTGTATCACGTTGAACCTTGCATGCCGACTCCAATGGGCTGACTGCCCTCTGCTTTCTAAGGCAACGGCTATCTCCTGGACCACACCACTGCTCCACTAAATTCCCCGAGATGGAAGGTATGAGTTAAATTCTCAGGCCTCCATGGCCCCATGACCCTCATGCAAATTACTCCTGCCTTTTAGGACATGAATGCCATGCAGTGGCTTCCTCAGCTTCCCAGGGGACTGATGGCACAATCCAGAAATGTGGAGAGTTAAGTCCCTACATAGTGAAACTTGACCAGTGGGAAATGGGGGACAGGAGAGTGTCAGATGGATAATCTGCCTTCCTTTCCCACTAATCTGGACCACCTTGAGGTGCATGTCCTCCTCACAGCCCTTCGGGAGGGTCCTTCATGCTAAGTGAGCATGCTTCCTGAATGACTTGCCAATTCTCTTTGTGACTCATTGGGACATGGTAGCCAGTATGAAAATATACCACGTCACACAGCATTACATCTTTCTTTGGCTCACTTGCTTTCTTCCTCAGCCTTGCCGCCCCAGATTTATACCTCTAAAAGTTTCAGCACTTCAATTCTCGCCTTAGGCTCTGCTTGCTAATGGATCAAGGAAAAGAGACATTTTCTGAGTTAGGATTGATGATCGCTTAATAACAGATCGGTGTGGAGGTAAAGAACAGTTAAATTTGTCCAACAACTATCTATCTGAAGAATCAAAATAGAAGTTGGATATTTTTATAATAGCCAGATAATATCTTGCTTAAATATTCAGGGAATGAAGGATATTGTGTATATAAAATTCCCGGCTTGCTTGTAATTAAAATCTTTTCACTCCAAAACAAATTGAAAACCTTTGTGGTTTATGAGTCTGGGTTTATGAATGTGTTTAGAAAACATACTGTATGTTGACTGACGAACATCTTAAGATATTTCAGTGTTTGAGCAACGTTCTCACCATTAATCATGATGGCTTGCTACCAAACACAAAGATGATACCTGATGCTGGGTGGGTGAGCATCTTAGGGCTACTTAAGATACCTTCTAGCCAAGTCAATCTGTGATGTGTCTCCTTCTCTTAAAGTGACAAGTTGAGAGTTACTTTGTTAAGTTCTAACTAACCAAGGTTTTCCTGACTATTATGGGCTGAATATTTGTGCCCCCTGAAGTTCATACGTTGAAGCTCTAACACCCAATGTGATGGTATTTGGAGATGGGACCTTTGGAAGTAACTTGGTTTGGATGAGGTCATGAGGGTGGGATCCTCATGATGGGATTAGTGCCCTTATAAGAAGAGGCCAGAGGGACTTCCCTGGTGGCACAGTGGCTAAGAATCTGCCTGCCAAGGCAGGGGACACGGGTTCGATCCCTGTTCCGGGAAGATCCCACATGTCGCGCAGCAACTAAGCCCATGCGCCAAAAGTACTGAGCCCGCGTGCCACAACTACTGAAGCCCGCGTGCCTAGAGCCCGTACTCCACAACAAGAGAAGCCACCGCAATGAGAAGCCCGTGCACTGCAACGAAGAGTAGCCCCTGCTCACCGCAACTAGAGAAAGCCTGTGCGCAGCAACAAAGACCCAACACAGCCAAAAATAAATAAATAAATAAATAAATAATTTTTTAAAAAAGAAGAGACCAGAGGACTATCCACCATGTAAGTACACAGCAAGAAGACAACCATCCACAAGCCAGAAAGAGGGCTCTCAGTAGGAACATGAATCAGCCGGCACATTGACCTTGGACTTCTCAGCCTCCAGAACTGTGGGAAATAAATGTCTGTTAAGTCCCCCAGTCTATGCTACTTTTTATAGCAGCCTGAGTAGATGAATACATTGACACTGATAACTTATCTCACCACTTGCTTCTCTCTAAACCAGTCTGCAAAAACAGAATTAATGGAGAGAATGAGAACAAGAAAGGCAAATGATCAATGAAGGGTTCAGAGTAAAGTTGAGACGCAGTAATTCTGCTGAAATCTTCTCTAAACACAAACCATAAGAGAAATAAACTTTCTCTGAAACTCAGAATTGCTTATGTTGACCTTGGCCTCTCCAAATACCTTAGGACATCAGAGCTGAATGCTCTAGACTGAATCCCATGGAAACAGGATTTAATAGTTTCATCCAAAGTCACAGTTAGGACATACTCTAGTCAGCCAAAGGAACAAAAATATCATCTGCAGCTCCTGAATTATATTTGCCCCAAGAGTTAATTTAAATTTGTTTAGTTGATTATGCAGAGAGAAAAACATAATCTCAAAATCCCAGCTCTTCAAAAGCCAGGGATCATAGAAGTCAAACCACAGATTTGGCCACTTACATCACCAATAACAGAGATTCTATAATTAGAGGTGAGCCAGCTGCAATCAGTTCTGATGCTGCAGACAGCTGGATCAAGTTGATTTCCTCTCAGTTGTGTCGAGCTAGAATGTCCCATTTTCTTCTCTTTTAAAAGAAGTCGGCGAAATAGTGTGATTCAGAAACACAGAGAATCTCTTTCCCCCACCTGAAACTCTAACAAAGTATGCTTTGTACCTATACATTTTTTTTTCCTAGCGTCACACATCTTCCAGATAAAACGCTTTTATTTCCATGTAGCTGCTGGGTGAGATGCCTAGAAAACCTTTCAACTAGACTTCAAACTGATGGCATTAGGAACGGTTCCTCTGAACTAAGACCTAGCTCCAATCCCACACAAAAAGAACCACTCAGTTTATTGTCTCCAGCAGCAGACAGCTGAGAAACCTTAAGATTAATAACCGTGATAAGAGTCAAGATCACGATAACGTCAACAGTTTCATTATTAATGGAAAAGTAAGCATTCCAGGCTGGATGCTCCTTGCTCCTAATTCTAACCCATCGGGGGTTCCCACCCAGCCGGCACTCTGTACCTCAAAATCCTTTCTTCCATTGACTACTGGAGCTGCTTCTTCTCACCAGTTTTCTGTCTTGTGAGGTGGGAGGTTGGCTCCACATTTGAATGTACAAGAGAAGACAAGGCAGACTGTAGCAATCAAGTATTCCTCTCTTGTTTGTTTCCAAGATGGCATCAAAACACTAAAGGTCTCCCACAGCTTAGCAATGTCTCTATTTCACAGTTGGCAGAATCAGGGTTTGTAGGAATAGCCAACAGCATTCTAAGGCGACCCAAGAATATTCGCTAAAAATATATTCTTCCCTTCCTTATTACACTGCCAATAACATATTCACCAGTTGACCACTGCAAGTTAAGCAAAGCCTAAAGAAATGTACATTGACTCCAGGACACACAAACTGCAGGAAAAATAATGAGTCTAACCCAAATCACTTAAACAGTTGACAAAATAAATGTTTAACCTTTGAGAACACGGGTCCCATTGGTTGGCCTATTATTTTTAAAGACTTTCACACAAGAGCAAATGTTTTAGTTATCTAGTCAATATGACTTTATGCTGTCTCTTCCACCAGGAAAATCTCTCTCATGTTTGCTGGTAGAACTGCATCCATGACCTGGTTCAGACAATGCTGAATTGAATATTAGCATTGGAGGCATGTTTCTTATCATACGGGTTAGTGTTTCCTAAACTTTGTCAAGGCCAGGAGTTCCTTTTATTAATTTTCTCCATAAATCTTACATTGTACAAGGTTGTGAATCTTACAAGATATTTTTATTAAATAACTAATTTTCCCAATTTTTCTTAAAGTCACATCTACTGTCACTCGAGGGAGGAGATGGGTCAGCTCTATTGAAATGACTTGAACTAAGAATAGGAGAGAGAGTTCACTGAGTTGCTGGGCAGACAAAAACACATCCACCCCAAACCCCAGACTCAAAT
The DNA here is from genome assembly GCF_009873245.2 of Balaenoptera musculus. Classification (NCBI taxonomy): domain Eukaryota; kingdom Metazoa; phylum Chordata; class Mammalia; order Artiodactyla; family Balaenopteridae; genus Balaenoptera; species Balaenoptera musculus. Next base: position 73,916,208 of record NC_045800.1, on the reverse strand, counting down.
CCCTCATTTCCTACAAAATTTTCTTTTACCTGCTCTGTTCTAGGCTTCCCCGTTATTCCCTCTTTCTTCTCCAAGCATGGCTTCTCTGACCTTTGCATACGTTGTCCTCCTAGCCAAGAAAGACAACTCTTCATTCTTTGTATATATAAGACTTATTCCAGTGTCGCTTTTTTTGGGATCTTCCAAGCCCTCCTCCCCACCACTGCCACTCAGAATTGACTGCTTCCTTACCTTCATTTCCCCAGAAGGTCGTTTGCATCAGTACTATGAACATAAGATTGTGCTTATATAACTGTTTCCTACCCCTGTGTGTACTCCTGAAGATCAATTTCTATGCCTTACTTACATTGTATCCCTAGAGTTTTGCACAGTAACTGACACACAGTAAGATACGCATAATATTTTATTTAATGAATACACGAGTAAATGAACAAGTGAGTTAATGTATACTATATAACTCTGCTGCTGTTGCTTACAAAGGTAAAATATTCACAAGATTCTAAACCAGTGCTGAAAGTGGGCAAGGCCTAAAAGATGAGTCAGCATTGCAAAACTCAAACCTTCCCTTAAATGGAAGAAAGTATTGGATTCGAGGCTTTTGTAGCTAAGAGTGTCCTGATATTTGTTTTCACATGCTGCTCCCACCATTTTTCCACTTTAAAAAATCTTTTAGTTCTTAGCCAACAGGGCTACAGGGCTGAACAGGTCACATTTTACTTTTCATATCCATTATTCCATTTGATCCACATGTCAACCCTGTAAAGTAGCTATTATTATTTATTCTGTTTTATAGGCCTAGAAACAAAGGCTCTGAGGGGTTAAACTTTGTCCAAGGTCACAGAGTTAGTAGATGTAACATGGAATTTCAATTTACCTCTGCCTTCTTCATGGACCACGAAATATACTTCATGCACCAATTTCATTATCATTGTCACCCGATCGTATGATTGGCAAAGTGATAGGACACAGTGCAAAGAGATGGTCCACAGAAAACAAGAGTTACTCACACACCCAGATGTGAAATTGATACCACCAGACTGATCACTCCAGGATGACTTCCATGAATACAATGTATATAAAGTACAAGTCTGATTACGTGGGGCAAAGTACAAACACACACAAATACCCACTGAGATAAAAATATATCAAAAGGTTAAACGCAGTACAGTTACTGATCATTTTAACTTTAACTTTCTTCTTCAGAATTTCCAATGTTTTTCATATTTTTGCAATAAACGTGTTCTGTGTGTATATAATCAGAACATGTTAGCTGAATAAAAATAAGGTACAAAATTGGATAACTGGGGAGCACTAGTGAATAGCACAGAAGCAAATTCAATATCTAAGAAATCAGAACATAAACTCACCAGCTCATGAATGTTCAGCCTAGAGACCTAGACAAAAATAAATAAAACCACCAGCCAGAGCAAGGTCCCTTGTCGTTGCCTACTGGCAACAGATGGCACTAATTTTTGCTGGGTTTTTTGGACGTAAAAACAAGTGGACTTACACACAATCTTCAGAACTAACCTGTCTTTAAGTAGGACAGTCTCCAAATATGGCAAAAGAAGTGCCACAAATAAATAGGAAATTCTTTATAAAGAGTACTAGTACTGACTTTAATGAAAAAATTAATCACAATGTTATTTATAAGAGCAAAAATTTGGAATTCACCTAAATATCTAAAAATGGGATAATGATGAAAGATAAAAGGTATGCCTAGATTATGAGTTATTACACAGTCATGAGTTATATTTGCTAAGAATTTTAATGACTCTGGGAAATTATCAAGATATTATGCTATTTAAAAAAGCCAGGATGCAAAATTGTATATACATATAAGCTCAACTATACAAATATATTATGCACAGAAAAGAAATTTACAACTAGCAGGAGAGCTATGGGATAAATTTTTTAATGAATATTTTCTCTATATCCCATAATTTCTTTGAATCTATATCCCATAATTTTTGATGAACACTTATCAGAAGGAAAAAAATTAAAATCTGTCTTCTCTGTCTGTCTGTCTGTCTGTCTCTTTCTCTCTCTCACACACACACACACACACACACACAACCCTAAAGGGAGAAATCCAAAGTTGGAACAGAATAGATTTAAACTGGAAGCAGACAACATGCTGATAACCAAATAAACCCTTGGACGAGCCAAATTAAATGATTCTGTGGTGAACACTCAAACCCCTGGCTGACCTTGGTTTTCATCTGCACAAAGCGCCCAGAGCCCTGGGCTTGGAGCTAGATGGCAGATAAAAGATCTCCATCAGCCCAGGCCAATGGAACTTCTGACCCATCTTGCCAATATTCTTGACTTTTTTCCCACAACCTACTCCTCGTGTCAAGGTGCAGATTTCCACAAGCAGCAATATTCAGAGCTCTAGTGCAGCAAGAAAAAAAGGGTTGAACAAGGTACCCTGAAATTCACATGATAAAAGTGAGATTGGAATTAATGAATCACATTTATGATTTATGGTTCCTAATTCAGAAAGCACTTTGCACATATACTGGCTTATAACCACAATGTGAGATATGTAGGCATACGTTATGTATCGTTACTTCACAAACGTACTTTTTGAAAGAACTCACAACTTTTTTCCTTTTTTAAGTATAGTTGATGTACAGTATTATCTGTTATAGGTATACAATATAGTGATTCACAGATTTTAAAGGTTATACTCCATTTATAGTTATTATAAGATATTGACTATATTCCTCATGTTGTATAATACATCCTTCTAGCTTATGTTATACATAGTAGTTTGTACCTCCTAATCCCCCCTCTATTGCCCCTCCCCCTTCCCTTTCCCCATTGATCACTGCTAGTTTGTTCTCTATATTTGTGAGCCTGCTTCTTTTTTGTTATATTCACTAGTTTGTTGTATTTTTTTAAGATTCCACATCTAAGTGATATTGTACAGTTTTTTTCTCTGACTTATTTCACTTAGCATAATGCCCTCCAAGCCTACCCATGAAGAACTCACAACTTTTCTAAGTGCCAGAGCCTCATTTGAACTCTAGGGTTTCATATTCAATCCTATGCTCTTTCACTAAAGCATGATGTTATTCCTCAAAAACACTCTTAGTGCCTCCATTTATCTTGTTCATCTTAAGAAAAGAGATACTATGTCATGTACAATTTCCCTAAGATTCTTAGGATAATTACAACAGTGTTAAGGGGTTGCTCCTGATATCATGCTGGAGCACAATTTTATGCAACTTTTTGGGGGGATGAATGGGCTGCATACCCATCAGGCAGTGTGCTTATTTCATCAAATGTTTATGAGTCCTGAGTTCCATTAAGCTTGGAAGTCATGCTCCCTGTATTAGGCAGAACTTAAAGTTGGAACTGACACAGACCCAACTTAAACTAGCTTAGGCTAAACGGAATTAATAGGCTCATCCATGAAATTACCAGAAGGAAAGAGGTGCAGTTGGGCCTGCAAAACAACTGGAATCAAGGCCTTGACCACAATCAATATCCTCTCCCTCTCTCATCTCTGCTTTTCCAGGAATATTAGCTTCATTCTTTCAGACCAATTTCTTTTGCCTAGATCCTGACCACTGGGAACTACTGGATCTTAAAGGTCCCACCCTATGACTTCATTTAACCTTAATTACTGCCTTAGTGCCTCCATCTCCAAAAATAGCCACACTGGGTGGTTAGAGCTTCAACATATAAATTTGGGGGGGACGCAAACATTCATTCTATAACAGGGTGGGCCAGTAATTTTCTAATAAAGAAGGTTGCTACTTCCAGAAGAGGGGAACAGTGCTTGACAGACAAAGCAATAGATGGCCGGGTGCCTGCTGTCAAGACCTGGATTAAATGTGGAAATGTATATTTTAACAACCAACTGAGATGGAGTGGGGCTAATTTTCTCCAGTGAAAAATGTGGAGACTGACAAGCATGTATTGCTCTACTTCCGAGCAGAGAGAGGATGTTTACACCTGCCAAGCAGCCCCTCAAAATGTTGTATTGGAATTGCTGGATCATATGACGGCTCTAAACAGACTCACAGATAGCGAAAGCAAACTTGTGGTACCAAAGCAGAGAGGGAAAGGGGAAGGGACAAATTAAGGGTATGGTATTAACAGACACAAACTACTATGTATAAAACAGGATATACTGCATGGCACAGGGAATTATAGCCATTATCTTGTAATAACCTCTAGTGGAGTATAATCTGCAAAAATACTGAATCACTATGCTGTATACCTGAAACTAGTATAATATTGGAAATCAAATATACTTCAATATAAAATGGGAAAAAAGTTGTATTGGTTCTTCTTTAGTACACACAAGAAAAGGTGGTTGAGACCCCAAATTCTACACCATGGATTACAGTCAAAATATTGTTAGCCGGGAAAACAGTTAAAGAAATAGGTACCCAACTGTGCAATTAAAAACATACTGTCAGGAAAGCCAGAAAATATTTAAATTGTGCACTCTGATATCTCCTCCAAAATAAACCAGTTGCAAACTATAATATAACATAACTGAAGAATTAAAACTTGCCGTAGAGAAATGTCAACTAAAACACAGTTAAGTGTCAGGGTAAATCTCACCCTCCCAAAATAAAATCTTTGGTATTAAAATATTTGATCTGAATTCCTTCTTTTTTCTCAGCAGTAATTACAGAGCCAGTTTGGTTACCTAGTAGAGCTCTGCTGGTTCATGATAATAAAATTATGACAGCTGATCAGAGAGCAGCTTCTGTTCCTCAGAGTTTGGAGTTCTGAGTTTGATCTGCGAAACTGAGAAAATGAACCCCTCCTGCCAAGCAGTCATCAAGACCTTAGCTTCACACGTCCAGTACCTGCTCTCAGTGCCCAACGATGCTTCCCAAATTCAGTTCTTCCTATTTCCATTTATTAAACCTGAGGGTTTTTTAAAGTGATAAGAAAATTGTAGTAACATTTACATTTGACTTAAAAGAATGTGAAAGTCTTTTCGAGTCACTCTCAACCGGCCACCATTTATTTTAAAACAGGCACTTGGATGACCCACGTTTGCTGTGACATAATGAAGATGGACCTATTTAAGCTCAAATAAATCACTGATAAAAGGGGAAGGAATAGACTTTCCATTGAGGCATCCAGGGCAGAGTTTTAAACAGGCTTTGAGTGGCAACAGGTCAGAACAGAGTTTATGGGGTTCTGGGGCGGGGGGCGCGGTTTGGCAGCGCTGCAAGGCATACAGGATCCTAGTTCCCCTACTGGGGATGGAACCCGTGACCCCTGCCGTGGAAGCACGGAGTCTTAAGCACAGGCACCAGGAAGTCCCCAGAACAGAGTTTGAAAGCTTTGGTCTACCTTACTTCTCTCAGCTCCCGGCCTGAGAGCGAGTAATAGACTCTGGGAGAGTTCGGCTATATATTGAAAATGTTGTGTTTATTTTTCCCAGGAAAAAAATAAATCATACTGAGATGATGATAAGTAGAGAGGGCAATCCGGCACAATAAATGGTGCTGACATCAGAATTAGAGACACAGGTCGCCGGAATCACATGAGCCCAGGAGGCATCACTTACCGTTACAGCCTGTGTGCATGACACACCCTGGAAGTTCTCTAATGTGGCGGCCCTGGGATGGAAATTCTCTGGAATTTTTTCCTAAGCTACCATATACACCACCATCATCGGTTCTTAGGTATATTTTGTGAGAGATTTTTCATTTGGAAGTCCAAAGCCCCCTATCCATTGCATCATGGAACCACCTTGAGAAATTTTTCATTTAAAGTAATGCACCTTATGCTAAAAAATGTTCCTACACTGGCTCTTTGATTCTTAAGGTTACTTGGAGGGAGAACAATTTTGTTCTGGTCTGGTATAGTCCCTAATAAGGACATCAATCATCAGTAAAAGAATATATTTCAGGGGTTTCCCTGGTGGCGCAGTGGTTGAGAATCTGCCTGCCAACGCAGGGGACACGGGTTCGAGCCCTGGTCTGGGAAGATCCCACATGCCGCGGAGCAACTAGGCCCGTGAGCCACAATTACTGAGCCTGCGCATCTGGAGCCTGTGCTCCATAACAAGAGAGGCCGTGATAATGAGAGGCCCGCGCACCGCGATGAAGAGTGGCCCCCGCTCGCCGCAACTAGAGAAAGCCCTCGCACAGAGACGAAGACCCAACACAGCCATAAATAAATAAATAAATAAACCCAAAGTTTAAAAAAAAAAAAAAAAGAATATATTTCAAAGTAAGGAAATAACTATTAACAAAATCAATTGCTGTGTGTTTGTTAGGTCTTTTATATCCATAGACTATTTGTATTTAATAATAAGCATATGCTTTCATTGTTTCTATAAGCTATGAAGGTCAAAATTAATTCTTCTGATCAATATATATGCAATTTATTTAATATGATTTTTAATTGGCTAGGAAGAAAAGGAAAGGGAAATTTCCATTGAGAAGCTACTATAGTTTATGCATTATGCTATTCATAATTACATACATTTTTCTCATTTAATTCTCATTGCAAGGTTATAGAGTTAGAATTATAATACTCATTTTTACAGATGAGAAAAGAATGAAAGCAAGGGTAAAACAAAAGTAAGAGAGAAAAAAACTAGAATTATTTACTTCTCTTGTAATACTGCATTCAGAAGATATTAAATTTTAAAAACCTTTTGTTCACGTTTTCAAAAATGATGAATTACACATTAAAGATGAAGTATTTGAAATAAATAAATGTCAATAAAAGAATGTTCCATAGGGAATCAATCTTCTTGTTCCTCTTGATTCTAGGTGAGCCCTGCAAACCACTGCTAACTTCAAAATTCAGTTCCCCAGAGAAAAATAACTCTGCTGCAGGAAACTGAAATAAATAAATGTTGAACACTCTTATGTAATCATAAGAAAAAATGACGAACCATTCAGGAGAAAGACAAGCAAATGATGTTACTAAGAGGAGACCCGTGAAGGCAGCATGGGCAGAAAGGAAAGCTTCCCATTCCCCCCACTTCTAGTACAGGTCTTGTCTGTGGCTCCTACCTCCATAATCACACTCCTTCAGCCATGATTTTAAAAATTAATTAAGGAAAAATATATGATCAATTTTTAATAATCAAGGAAGAATGGGAGGTTAGAAAGACAGTAACATTATAACACTGAGAAGGGAAATAAAAAGAAAAAGGAATAAAATACAGATTAAAATGGGAGACTAAAAAGCCTAACAAAGGCAAAAGATTAACAGTCAAAAATAATAAAAGAAAATAAATGACATTTAAAATAAAGTATAAAAGGCTAGAGGTCAATGAGATTAAAGACTAAAAATCTAAAAGCAAAAGAGATAAAGGATAAAAATCCATGAAATAAAATTTTAGACAAAACCCATATAAATATAGGAGATTAAAGATTAAGAGCAGGAGTTAGGAGATAAAAAAGTAAAAGTAAAAAATACACGGAGGGCTTCCCTGGTGGCACAGTGGTTAAGAATCCACCTGCCAATGCAGGGGACATGGGTTCGAGCCCTGGCCTGCGAAGATCCCACATGCCGCAGAGCAACTAAGCCCATGCGCCACAACTACTGAGCCTGCGCGCCCAGAGCCCATGCACCACAACTACTGAGCCCGCGCGCCACAACAAGAGAAGCCACTGCAGTGAGAAGCCCGCACACCACAACAAAGAGTGGCCCCTGCTCGCTGCAACCAGAGAAAAGCCCGTGCACAGCAACGAAGACCCAATACAGCCAAAAATAAAATAAATTAAATTAAATTAATTTAAAATATATATATATGGAAAAACATCACTATAAAGGGATCAAGGGAAATTATGTGTAAAGGTCTGAAAATGAAAAGTTGAAGTTTAGAAAAATCATTGGAAAGAAATGGTAGAGCATGAGGGTGTACCCAGTAGAGGGTGATGTGGAAATTGTCAGCAGCTCTTAGGCTGAGCCTTTCTGCCCTCATAAGGAGCTTCCCTTTAAGTGGGGTGGTCTTTGCAGGTAGGCTGGAGATATCTTGCAAACATATTCCTTGAGTCATCCTAAAGCATAAAAAAGAAACCTACAGCAGATTGACCTCTAGACAATTCCAAGCCAAGCCCCAAAGAGAGGTTAATGTTCTTCAAAAGACAAAGGCTGGGCACTTCCCTGATGGTCCATGGGTAAGTCTCCATGCCCCCAATGCGGGGGCCCAGGTCTGACCCCTGGTCAGGGAACTACATCCCGCATGCATGACACAACTAAGAGTTCACATGCCGCAACTAAGACCCAGTGCAGCCTAAATAAATAACTAAAAATAAATCTTAAAAAAAAAGAAGACAAAGGCCGGAGGAGAAGTGACCAAAGCATATTTTTAAAAAGAGGTCATAGAGAAAGGGTGAATATGGATTTTTTTAAACCAAACCTCTTTATACCATCCTTGCAAAGAGGCAAAATTAAGACAAGTTATGAGAAGGCATTTTCACACAGAGGTTAACAAACATGGAACTCATAGCTCAAAGAATCAGTATAGATAATATTTAAATATTTAGTTGTCAAAAAGATTTGGAAGATGTAAAGTTTTCACAGTGGAATGTAAAAGAATTGGAAGACATGCCTATGTTCTAGTTCCAGCTCTGCCATTAGCTGGCTTTGCGAACTTCGGTAAAGCATTTTATATTCTTGCATCTTACTTTACTTATACATCTGCAACAGGAATAAAAAGGGTTGGATTTGATATTTTCTAAAACTAACACTTGAGGCTGATATTTAGAAAATGAGTTTTTGTCATACACTGAATATTGGACTGAATGGGTCATGGATCTAGGTCTGTTAACAAGGATTGAAAATATAATTCTTAGAAGGGCTGGAAGGTTGAGTAAATGGAAGAAATGATCAGGTATAAGACAACAAGGCTATGAACAACTAGAAATACATGTCTCCTCTGAAGGTCAGGGTCCTTCTCAGCTGTGCCTAATAGTTGTCATGTTGAAATGTAGTCAGCTAAATCTTCAGATTTTTCTACAGAAGAAATTTTTAAATGTGCAATCTCCTGATTTTTACATATCATTAACTTATTTAAAAATTTAAAAAGCACTGAGTGACTCAGCTAAAAATCATCTGCTAGTTCAATTTGGCTTGTGGATCACTGTTTACAAACTCTACTGATTTGTAATACTTTAGTCATTACACCTCTGTAAAAGGGTCAGCGTTAAGTCTTACCTGAGCTTGGCTGGCCCAAGGCAGAAGTAAACTTATGGAAGCTTCATCACTAGATTTATTTCTATAAAGTCAGAATTAATGTCCCCACTGTTATTTCTGACTTCAGTAATTTGAGCATTAGCTCTTATTCTCTTTGTCAATCTAACTAAATAAAGGCTTGTTGATCCTATTGATCTTTTCAAAGAACTAACTTTTGATTTCATCTATTTTCTATTGTTTTTCTATTCTCTATTTTATTTCGGCTATAATATTTATTATTTTTTTCTTTCATGTTGCTTTGGGTTGAGTTTTTTCTTCTTTTTCTAGTTTTTTTTTAAGATGGTACATTAGATTATTGATTCAAGATATTTCTTCTTTTTAAATACAGGTGTATACAACTATAACTTTCTAATAACTGTTTTAGCTGCATCCTGTAAGTTTAGCATGTTGTGTTTTTATTTTCATTCACCTCAAAGTATTCTCTAAATTCTCTTGTGATTTCTTCTCTGACCCATTTGTTATTTAGGAGTGTTATTATTTAATTTCCACATATCTGTGAATTTCCAAAATTTCCTTTTGTTATAGATTTCTAATATTATTCTTCGGTGATCAGAAAACATATTTTATATGATTTTAGTCCTTTTAAATTTATTGACATTTGTTTTATAGTGTAACATACCTATCCTGAAGAATATTTTGTGTGTACCTAAGAGTAATGCGTATTCTGCTATTGTTGGGCTCTATAGATATGTTAAGTCTAATAGGTTTATAGTATTTTCAAGTCTTCTGTTTCCTTGTCAATCTTCTGCCTAGTTGTCCTATCATCTTTTTCTCCCTTCAATTCTGTCAGTTTTCACTTCCTCTATTTTGAGGCTTTGTTGTGAGTTACATATATGTTTATAATTGTTATACCTTCTTGATGGATTGACCCATTTATCATTATAAAATGTCTTCCTTTGTTCCCTAGTAACAGTTTTTAACTCAAATTCTATTTTGTCTGTTCATTTGTGCCATTTGTCTATTTTATCTTTTCAATGATAAAATATATAATACAAAATTGCTCAAGGGAATTCTCAAAGTGGAAAGAAGTAAGGGCAGAGGTCACATTTCTGCATGGGGACATATAAGGCTTGAACAGACGAAAGCTATAGTTTAAAAAATGTTTTCAGTGTTATGCTTGGGTAAATGTTTACAAATAGAATGGCTGGATCCTACAGTAGATATACTTTTAATTTATGAGGTAGTTGTCACAAGGCATTCCAAAGTGCTTCTACCATTTTTCATCCTGACCAGCAGTGTGTGAGAGTTTGAGTTTCTCCACATCTTCAACAACACTTGTCATGGTCAGTCTTTTCAATTTTAGCCATTCTAGTGAAAGTGTAATAGTATCTTATTGTGGATTTAATTTGCATTTCCTTAATGCCTAATGATGTTAATATTGCTTCATGTGCTTATTTGCTGTCTTTATATCTTCAAAGGTGAAGTGTATGTTCAAATCTTTTGCCCATTAAGAAAAATTTTGGATAAAGTCCTTTTTCAGATATATGATATGGAAATATTTCCTCCCAATGTATGGCTTGCTACTTCATTATCCTATAAGAGTCTTTCAAGGAATAGCAAAAATCAGAAGTTTATAATTTTGATAAAGTCCAATTTATCAATTTTTTTATGGATTGTTGTTTTTTCTCTCTCCTCTCTCTCTGGAACTCAATTACCTGTATGTTAGTTTTCTTGATATTTTTGCATATATTACAATGGTTCTCTTCTTAAAAAAAAAAAGGTTAGTTTCTATTGTCTTGTCTTTGTCAATGATATTTTTCTTCAGCTGTTAACCCACCTACTGAATTTTTCATTTCAGTTATTTTATTTTTCATTTCTATAATTTTAATTTGCTTCTTTTTTATTGTTTGCATTTTTCAGTTGATATTCTACATTTGTTTGCCTTTTTAAAAAAATACTCTTAAACATGTTTACAATAGTTGTTTCAAGGACCTTGAAGCTAATTTCAACATGTGTATCATTTCTGATTCAATTACCTATTTTTCCTCTTGAGTATGCATCCCATTTTAATAGTCTTTGTGTATGTAGTAATTTTTTATTCTATGGGAGACACTGTAGATGCTATACTGCTTAAAGTAATTATGGAGATGTGAACAATTCTGACATCAGCAAGATGACAGAAGAGAAAGACCCAGGCTTTGTTTTCCTATGGAGACACCAACTTAGCAATAATATGTGAGACAGATTGCTTTTTTGAGACTGCCTGGAACCAGTGAAGAGACTTCAGTACCCCAGGTGAACACAAAGCCAAGAAGAGCTGCATCAAAGTGGACAGGAAAGTTTACTGCATTTGTCCAGCATAATCCCTTTCCTTCCCTGGTACAATGTGGTGTGATTGATGAAAAAAACTCCCAATTCTCAATTTCTCCCTCAGGAGGAAATGGGAAGAGTGAAAAGTGAGTCAAACATTTGGGATTTGGGGAGAGATGCCCAAGGGACTGGTTTCTAAATTGTCTTACTTAGAGGGCTGAAGGAAATGGAAATATACTTTCGATGACAGGTTGGGGGCTGCTGAGAACAAAGATGAGCATTATAGCTTATGACAGCACCAGAGAGACTATAATACTGCAGACAGACATCCAGGTGAGCAAGAGATTACAGGTTTATATTGGGGCTCTCCAGAGAAACAGAAGTAATTGGATATATAGATATACAGATATAGATATAAAGATATTTATTATAAGAAATTGGCTTGCACAATTATTGAGGCTGATAAATCTGAAGATCTACACGGTAGATCCAAGAGAGCTGATGGTGACCCAGGATAGCTGATGGTGTAATTCCAGTCTGAAAGCCGAGAGGCTTGAGACCCAGGAAAAGCTGATGTTTCTGTTAGCATCCAAAGGGAGGAAAAAGCCCATGTCCAAATTTGAAGGCAGTCAGGCCAGAGAAATTCTCTCTTACTAGGGGGAGGATCAGGCTTCTTGTTCTATTTAGGGGTTCAGCTGATTGGATGAGTCCCACTCACATAGAGAAGTCAATCTTCCTTACTCAATCTACTGACTTAAATGTTAATTTCATTCAAAAAATCCTCTCATAAATACTATAATATAACTATGCGCTCTGTGGCTAGTCAAGTTGACACATAAAATTAACCATCACGGTGTTCTTCGGGAAGCAAAAAAGGAAATCTGTTAAATGATGTAATTAAACACATAAGTCCAAAAAGGATATATACCTGAACATATTTAAGATAATCTCTAACTGGGCTGATGGAAGGTCTTCTCCCATATGAAACCAGTCCATAAAGACTGGGAGAAGTGGCTGTGTTTTCAAATGCCCAAATCTCAACAAATATCACAAAGCATACAAAGAAACAGGGATATATGGCTCAACCAGAATATCAAAATGAACCTCCAGAGACTAACCCTGAAGAAATAGAGATTAATGAATTACCTGACAAAGAATTAAAAATAACCGTCTTAAAGATGCTCAATGAGCCAAAAGAACACAGATGGAAAACTAAACAAAACTGGGACAACAGTGCACAAACAAAATAAGTATATTAACAAAGAGATAAAAGATGAACCAAACAGAAATTCTAGATCTGAGGAATACCATCACTGCACTGAAAAATTCTCTAGAAGGTTTCAACAGAAGACTAAACCAAGCAGAAGAAGGAATCAGCAAACATTAAGAGAAGTCCTTTGTAATTACAGAGTCAGAGAGGCAAAAGAAAGAAGAATGAAGAAAAGTTAAAAGAGCCTAAGAAACTTATGAGGTATCTTCAAGCAGACCAATATGCACATCATGGAAGTCACATAAAGAGAAGAAAGAGACAAAAGGGAAAAGAGTCTATTTGTAAAAATAATGACCCCAAAACTTCTTAAATTTGAGGACAGAAATGTACAAATTCAACAGGCTCAACATACTCCAGCTAGGATAAACCCAAAGAAATGTATATCAGGACACTTTCAAATGTCTTTCAAACTTTCAAATGTCATAGACAAAACGAGAATGTTGAATGCAGCAGGAGAAAAGTAACTCATTAATATAAGTGAGTTGCTATAAGATTATAAGCAGATTTCTCAGCAGAAGTCTTGCAGGCCAGAAGGGAGTGGGATATTATATTTAAAATACAGGTAGAAAAAAAAAACTGTGAACCAATAATACTGTATCAGGCAAAACCATTCTTCAAAATTGAAGGAGAAATTAAGACTTTCCAAGATAAAAGGTGAGGGAGATCATCACCACTAGACATGCACTTGAAGGAAGCCCTTCAATTTGAAACAAAAGGATGCTACATAACAAAATTAAGCCATATGAAAACATAAAGCTCTCTGCTAAAGACAAATATTAGACATATATAGAATCCTACAGTGTTTTAATGTTGGTGCATAAATCACTTTTAATTCTGATATAGAATTTAAGAGTCAAAAGCATAAAAAATAACTATAAACCTATGTTAATGGATTCATAATAAAAAAAGATGTAATTTGTGACATCAATAACATAAAGTGAGAGAAGCAGAGATGTGAAGGAATAGAGTTTTGTATGTGTTTGAAAATAAGTTATCACTTTAGGATAGATTGTTATAGCTTTAAGTTATCACTTAAAACTTAAAGTTATAACTTTAAGACGTTATATGTATCTCCACAGTATCTACACAAGAAAATACCTACAGAAAGTATGTCACTGCAAAAAAATCAACAAAACACAAAAGAAGGAAGTGAGGGAGAAAAAGAGAAACAAAATAGCTATAAGACATACAGAAAACAATTAACAAAATGGCAACAGTAAGTCCTTGCCTATGAATAATTACTTAAAATATAAATGGATTAAACTCCCCAATCAAAAGATATAGATGCACTGAATGGTTAAAAAAACTAAGACCCAACGATATGTTACCTACAAGAGACTCACTTTAGATCTCAGGACACAAATAGGCTGAAAGTGAAAGGATGGAAAAACAAATTCCAAGAAAATGATAACCAAATGACAGCAAAACTGGTCATACTTATATAAAATAGACTTTAACTCAAAAATGGCCACAAGACACAATAAAAGACATTATATAATGATTAAAAGGTCAGTTCACCAGGAAGATATAAAATTATAAATATAAAAGCACCTAATATCAGAGCTCCTAAATATATGAAGCAAACTGACAGAATCAAAGGGAGGAATAGACATCAACACAATAATAGTAGTAGACTTCAGTAACCCACTTTCAATAATGGATAGAACAATCAGACAAAAGTCTAATTAGGAAACAGGCAACTTGAACATTATAGACCAATTAGACCTAACAGACATATACAGAACACTCCACCCACAGTAGCAGAATACACATTTTCTCAAGCACATATGGAACATTCTACAGGACAGACCATACACTAGGCCACAAAACAGGTTTTAACAAATTTAAGATTGTAATCATATAAAGTATGTTTCCAATCACAATGGAATGAAACTAGAAATCAATAACAAGAAAAAATAGAAAAATCTACAAATATGGAAATTAAACAACACAATTTTAAACAACCAATGAGTCAAAGAAGAAATCACAAGAGAAATTATAGCGTATTTTGAGACAAATGAAAATGAAAACACGACATACTAAAACTTAAGAGCTGCAGCAAAAGCAGCACTAAGAGCTAAGTTTATAGTGATGAATGATTATATTAAAAAAAAGAAGAAAGATCTCAAATTAAAAGCCTAACTTTATATTGCAAGGATCTAGAAAAAGAAGAAAAAACTAAACCCAAGGTTAGCAGAAGGAAGGAAATAATAAAGATCAGAGCAGAAATAAATGAGGTAGAGAATAGAAAAAAATCAATAAAACTAAGTTCATTTAAGATCAATTAAATTAACAAAACCTTAGGTAGATTAACTATGGAAAAGAGAGAGAAGATTCAAATAACTAAAATTAAAAATGAAAGAGAAGACATTATAACTGATGCCACAGAAATAAAAAGAATTATAAGAAAATACTATGAACAACTGTATAACAATAAATTGAATAAACTAGAAAAAATGGACAAATTCATGACAACATACAACCTAATAAGATGTAATCATGAAGAAATAAAAAATTGGAACAGCCCATAAACAGTAAAGAGATTGAAACAGTAATCAAAAACTTCCCAACAAAGAAAACCTCAGGTCCAAATGCCTTCTCTGGAGAATTCTACCAAAGAGAATTAACACAAATTCTCTTCAAGCTCTTCCCAAAAATGGATGATGAGGGAATACTTCCAAACTAATTTTATAAGCCCAGCATTACTCTGATACTAAAGCCAGACAAAGATACTACATGAAAAAAAAACTAAAAACCAATGCCACTGATGAATACTGACGCAAAAATTCCCAACAAAGTATGAGCAAACAGAATTCACCAGCACATTAAAAGGATTATACACCTTGACCAATTAGGATTTATTTCTGGGATATAAGGATTGTTCAACACACAAAAATCAATCAATGTAATACATCATATTAACATAATGAAGGATAAAAACCACCAGATCATCTGAATAGATGCAGAGAAAGAATCTGACAAAACTTAACAACATTTCAAGATTAAAAAAAAAAAAAGAAAGAAAGGAAATTACCTAAACATAATAAAGACCCTATATGAAAAACCCACAGCTAACACTATATTCTATTGTGGAAGACTGAAAGATTTTCCTGTAAGATCAGGAACAAGGCAAACATGTTGTCTTAGTGTGTTCAGGCTGCTATAACAGAATACCATAGATTGGGTGGCTTATAAAGAACAAAAATTTACTTCTCATAGTTCTGAAGGCTGGAAAGTCTAAGATCAAGGCACCAGCAAATTCTGTGTCTCATGAGAGCCCAGTTTCTGGTTCATAGATGGCAGTCTTTTCACTGTATCCTCACACAACAAAAGAGGTGAAGGATCCCTCTGGGGCCTCATTTATAAGAGCACTAATCCCATTCAGGAGGACTCATGACCTAATCACCTCCTAAAGGCCAAAATGTAAATACTCTCACATTGGGGATTAGGTTTCAACACATGCATTTTGAGGAGACACAAACATTCAGTCTATAGCAGATTCCCTCTCTGGACACTTCTATTTAACATATTACTGGAAGTCCAATCCAAAGCATTAGGTAAGAAAAAAAAAAAAAGACATCTAAATTGGAAAGAAAACATAAAGTTATTTCTATTCACATAGGACATGATCTTATATATAAATAATCCTTAAAATTCCACCCAAAAAACTATTAGAGCTAATAAACAAATTCTATAAAGTCGCAGGATATAAAATCAACATACAAAAATCCATTATGTTTCTATACACTAACAATGAACAATCTGAAAAGAAAACTAAGAAAACAATCTCATTTAAAATATCATCAAAAAGAATGAAACACTTAGGAATAAATTTAAAGAATCAAAAGATATATACACTGAAAACTACAAAACATTGCTGAAAGAAATTAAATAAAACTCAAATAAATGAAAACACATCCCAAGTACATGGATAGGAAGGCTTAATGTTAGTAAAATATCCATGGTTTCTAAAGTGATCTACAGGCTTAACGCAATACCTAGCAAAGTCCCAGAAGTGCTTGTTGCAGAAATAGAAAAAAAAAATCCAAAAATTCATATGGTACATCAAGGCACCCCCAATAGTCAAAGCAATTTTGAACAAGAACAACAAAACTGGAGGCCTTATAATTCCTTATTTCAAAGCATATTACAAAGCTACAGAAATTAAAACAGTATAGTACTGGCATAAATACATATATAGAGACCAATGGAGCACAATAAAGAACCCAGTAATAAATCCTTATGTATATGGTTGAAAGATTTTAGACAAGGGTGCCACGATCACACAATGGGGAAAAACAGTTTTTTCTCTGTTGGGAAAACAGGATATCCACATGCCAAAGCATGAACTTGGATTCTTACCTTACACCATACACAAAAATTAACTCAAAAGGGATTAAATATCTAAACATAAGACATAAAACTATAAAATTTCTAGAAGAAAACAGGAGAAAAACTTCATGACTTGCATTTGGCAATTATTTCTTGGATATGACCACAAAAGCACACACAACAAAAGCAAAAATAGACAAATGGAACTATGTTGAACTTAAAAACATCTATGCATTAAAGGAAATAATCAGAGTGAAAAGGCAACCAATGCAATGTGAGAAAATATTTGTGAATCATAAAGCTGATAAAGAGTTAATCTCCAGAATATATAAAGAACTCCTTAAGAATTCTAATCATCAATTACAATGTGCAATTGTAATTTCCAATACCACCAAGCAATCCCCAGGCACCAGCTGGGTATCCTACAATAAAACTCAATTCTGGTACTATCTACCTGGAGAGAGGATCAGATTCCACAGGTAAAGAGTTCAGTCCCACAAGACTGCCCTTCACTTCAGGTGCCAAGAACAAGCCTAGGCTTTTACCTGTACTTCTGACTGACTGGCTATAGGTTGAAGGTTCCAAAGACCCCTTCCTTGGGTTCAATCAATTTGCTAGAGTGCCTCATAAAACTCAGGAAACTAGTTTACTAATCAATGGTTTATTATAAAAGAATATGACTCAGGAACAGCCAGATGGAAGAGATGCAAAAAGCAAGGTCCCTCAAAAAATTAAAAATAGAAGTGCCATATGATCCAGCAATTCTGCTTCTGGGTACATATCCAAAAGAACTGAAAACATAATCTTGAAGAGGTATTTGCACACCCATGTTCATTGTAGCATTATTCACAATAGCCAAGAGGTTGAAGCAACCCAGAAGTCCATCAAAGAATGAATGGATAAAGTAAATATGTATTTAGAGGGTTTGGGCCAAGATGGTGAAGTAGAAAGACACTGAGCTCACCTCCACTCTCAAGCACACCAAAACCACAACTATCTGCAGAACAAATCTGCAGAACAATATCTATGAAAAAGACCAAAAGATACCAGAAAATATCTTCTACAACTAAAGATATAATGAAGGTACCACAATGAGATGGGTAGGAGGGGTAGATTCATGATATAATTAAATCTCATACCCTTGGGTGGGTGACCCATGAATTGGAGAATAATTATAATACAGAGGTTCTCCCACAGGAGTGAGACTTCTGAGCCCCACATAAGGCTCCCCAGCCCAGGGGTCCTGCACCAGGAAGAGGAGTCCCCAGAGCATTTGGCTTTGAAGGACAGTGGGGTTTAATTTTAGGAGTCCCAAAGGACTGCAGGAAATAGAGACTTCACTCTTAAAGGGCATACACAAAATCTCACGCACTCTGGGACCCAGGGCAAAAGCAATAATTCGATAGGAAACTGGGCCAGATCTACCTGCTGGTCTTGGAGAGTCTCCTGGAGAGGTAGGGGGTGGCTGTGGCTCACCCTGAGGAAATAAGACACTGGCAACAGCCACATTTGGGAACTCATCCTACCACATGGAAGCCAGTGATGGCGGGCACAATTAGCTCATTAGTGCCAAAACCTGTCCCCACCCAACAGCGTGTATGTGCCACTGCTGCGATGCCTCAGGCCAAACAACTAAATATTAAAAGCAGCAAGGGAAAAGCAACAAATAACACCCAAGGGAACTTGCATAGGCTATCAGTTGATTTTTCAGCAGAAACTCTGCAGGCCAAAAGGCAGAGGCATGATATTTATAATCAAAGTGATGAAAAGGAAAAACTTACAAACAAGAATACTCTACCCAGCAAGGTGCTCCTTCAGATTTGATGGAGAGATCAAAAGCTTTACAGATAAGCAAAAGTTAATAAAAGAGTTCAGCACCACCAAAACAGCTTCACAACAAAACTTAAAGGAACTTCTCTAGGCAAAAAAAAGAAAAAGAAAAGGCCACAACTAGAAACAAAAAAATTATGAAATGCAGAAGCTGACTGGAAAAAGCAAACATACAGTAACGGTAGGAAATCACCCAAATACAAAGCTAGTAGGGAAGTTAAAAGACAAAAGTAGTAAAATCATCTATAACCACAATAAGCAGATAAGGGATACACAAAACAATTAAATGTATAATATGACATCAAAAATAGTAATCATGAGAGGAGGAGAGTACAAATGCAGGGCTTTAAAAATTCACTTGAAATGAAGACATCAACAACTTAAAACAATCACATATATATATATGCACATACATATATACATATATATATATAGAGAGAGAGAGAGAGAGAGACTGTTATACAAAAACCTCATGGTAACCACAAACCAAAAATCTATAATAGATATACACATAAAAAAGAAAAAGGAATCCAAATTTAACAGTAAAGTTGGTCACCAAATCACAAGAGAAGAGAACAAAAGAAGAAAGACTTTTAAAAGACTGACAAAAACAAATATAAAACAATTTTTAAAAGGCAATAAGATATACATATCAATAATTACCTTAAATGTGAACAGACGAAATGCTTCAACCAAAAGAAATAAAGTGGCTGAATGGATACAGAAACAAGACCTGTATGTATTCTACCTACAAGAGACTCACTTCAGATCTAGAGACACACACAGACTGAAAGTGAGGGGATGGAAAAAGACTTTAAATAAAAAATGTTACAAGAGACAAAGAAGGACATGAGATGATCAAGGGATCAATCCAAGAAGATATAACAATTGTAAATATATATGCACCCAATATAGGATAAGGCAAATATTAATGGACATAAAAGGAGAAAGTGACAACAACACAATAATAGTAGGGGACTTTAACACCCCACTAACATCAGGGGATAGATCATCCAGACAGAAAATCAATGAGGAAGCACTGGCGTTTCATGGTAAATTAGACAAGATGGACTTAATTTATATATAGGGAGCATTCCATCAGAATACACATTCTTTTTGAGTGCACATGGAATATTCTCAAGGATAGATCACATGATAGGACACAAAACAAGCCTTGGCAAATTTAAGAAAACTGAAATCTTATCAAGCATCTTTTCCAACCACAATGCTATGAGACTAGAAATCAACTACAAGAAAAAATTTGCAAAAATCATAAACACGTGGAGGCTAACCAATATGCTACTAAACAATCAATGGATCACTTAAGAAATCAAGGTGGAAATAAAGAACTACCTAGAGACAAATGAAAATGAAAACATGATGATACAAAATATATGGGACATGGCAAAAGCAGTTCTAACAGGGAAGTTTATAGTGATAGAAGCTAATTTCAGGAAATGAGAAAAATCTCAAATAAACAACCTTACCTTACACCTAAAGGAACTAGAGAAAGAAGAACAAACAGAACCTAAAGTTAGTAGAAGAAAAGAAATCATAAAGATCAGAGCAGAAATAGATGAAATGGAGACTAAAGAAAACAATAGAAAAGATCAATGAAACTAAAACCTGGTTCTTTGAAAATATAAACAAAATTGAACAACCTTTAGCCAGACTCATCAAGAAAAAAAATCAATGAAATTAGAAATGAAAAAGAGAAGTTACAACGAACACCACAGAAACATATAGGATCACAAGAGACTACTATGAACAACTATACACCAATAAAATGGACAACCTAGAAGAAATGGACAAATTCTTAGAAAGGTACAATCTCCCAAGAGTGAACCAGGAAGAAATAGAAAATATGAACAGATCAATTACCAGTACTGAAATTGAATCAGTAATTTTAAAACTCCCAACAAACCAAAGTCCAGGAGCAAATGGCTTCTCAGGTGAATTCTACCAAACACTTATAGAAGAGTTAACCCTTATCCTTCTCAAACTATTCCAAAAAATTGCAGACAAAGGAACACTTCCAAACTCATTCTATGAGGCCAGCAACACCCTGATACCAAAACCAGACAAAGATACCACACAAAAAAGAAAATTACAGGCCAATATCACTGATGAACATAGATGCAAAAATCCTCAATAAAATACTAGCAAATCAAATCCAACAATATATTCAAAGAATCAAACACTGAGATCAAGTGGGATTTATCCCAGGGATGCAAAAATTTTTCACTATCGCAAATCAATCAATATGATACACTACATTAACAAATTGAAGAATATAAACCATATGATCATCTCAATAGATGCAGAAAAAGCTTTTGATAAAGTTCAACATCTATTTATAATTTAAAAACTCTCCAGAAAGTGGGCATAGAGGGAACATAACTCAACATAATAAAAGCCATATATGACAAACCCACCACTAACATCATGCTCAGTGGTGAAAAGCTAAAAGCATTCCCTCTAAGATCAGGAACAAGAAAAGGATATCTACCTTTGCCACTTTTATCCAACATGGTTTTGGAAGTGTTAGCCACAGCAATCAGAGAAAAAAAAAGAAAAAGGAATCCAAATTGGAAAAGAAGTAAAACTGTCACTGTTTGCAGATGACATGATACTATACATAGAAAATCCTAACGATGCCACCAGAAAACTACTAGGGCTCATCAATGAATTTTATAAAGTTGTAGGATACAAAATTAATATACATAAATCTGTTGTATTTCTATACACTAACAATGAACTATCAGAAAGAGAAATTAAGGAAACAATCTAATTTACCATTGCATCAAAAAGAATAAAATACCTAGGAATAAACTTAAGGAGGTAAAAGACCTGTACTCAGGAAACTATAAGACACTGATGAAAGAAATTAAAGATGATACAAACAGATGGAGAGGTATACAATGTTCTTGGATTGGAAGAATCAACATTGTGAAAATGACTATACTACCCAAGGCAATCCACAGATTCAATGCAATCCCTATCAAAATAGCAAAGGTATTTTTCATAGAACAAGAACAAATAATTTTAAAAATTATATGGAAACACAAAAGACCCTGAATAGCCAAAATGATCTTGAGAAAGAAGAACAGAGATGGAGGAATCACACTTCCTGACTTTGGACTATACTACAAAGCTACAGTAATCAAAATATTATGGTATAGGCACAAAAACAGACACAGAGATCAATGGAACAGAATAGAGAGCCCAGAAATAAACCCACATACTTATGGTCAATCTATGACAAAAGAGGCAAGAATAAACAATGGAGAAAAGACAGTCTCTTCAATAAGTGGTACTGGGGGGGAATTCTCTGGTGGTCCAGTGGTGAGGAGTCCTCACTCTCACTGTGGAGGGCCCAGGTTCAATCCCGGGTCGGGGAACTAAGATTCCACAAAATGCGTGGCACAGCCAAAAAAATATATGCATGTAAATAAGTGGTACTGGGAAAACTGAACAGCTACATGTAAAAGAATGAAATTAGAACATTCTCTAACAACATATACAAAAATAAACTCAAAATGAATTAAAGACCTAAATGTAAGAGCGGATACTATAAAACTTCTAGGGGAAAACAAACATTCCTAGAGCAGAACACTCTTTGACATACACTGTAGCAATATTTTTTGGATCTGCCTCTTAAAGCAAAGGAAACAAAAGCAAAAAAAAAAAGGGGGGGGGGACATGATTAAACTTAAAAGCTTTTGCACAGCAAAAACCTTCAGCAAAACAAAAAGACAACCTGCTGAGAAGATATTTGCAAACAACATGGCCAATAAGGGATTAAAATCCAACACATATAAACAGCTCATAGAACCCAAACATCAAAAAAACAAACAGCCTAATTAAAAATGGGGAGAAGAACTGAATAAACATTTTTCCAAAGAGGAAATGCAGATGGCCAATAGGCACAAGAAAAGATGCTCAACATCACAAATCATCAGGGAAATGCAAATCAAAACAACAAGATATCACCTGTCAGAATGGCTATCATCAAGAACACAAATAACAAATATTGGCAAGGATGTGGAGAAAAGGGAACCCTCCTACACTGTTCATGGAAATGTAAATTGGTGCAACCACTATGGAAAACAGTATGGATGTTTCTCAAAAAAGCTAAAAATGTAACTACCATATGACCCAGAAATTCCACTCCTGAGTATATATCAGAAAAAAACAAAAACACTAATTCAAAAAGACACATGCATCCCCATGTACATAGCAGCATTATTTATAGTTGCCAAAGTATGGAAGCAACCTAAATGTCCATCAACAGATGAGTGGATAAAGAAGATATAAAGAAGATGTGGTATACACACACACACACACACACACACTGGAATACTACTCAGCCATAAAAAGAATGAAATAATGCCATTTGCAGCAACATGGGTGGGCTTGGAGGGCATTGTGCTAAGTGAAATAAGTCAGGCAGAGAATGACAAATACTGTATGATATCATTTACGTGGAATCTAAAAAATACAACAAACTACTGAATAAAACAAAAAAGAAGCAGACTCACAGATTTAGAGAACAAACTAGTGGTTACCAGTGGGGAGAGGGAAAGGAAAGGGACAACAAAGGGATGGGAAAATAAGGGTTATTATGGTACTATATGAAATCATGCATGTGAAACTTTTGAAAATTGTAAAGCACTATAGAATTCAAAGAATCTTTATTCAATAAAAAGTATGAAAAAAGAAAGTGTGTATTAACATATACTGGAATATTATTCAGCTTTAAAAAAGAAAGAAATCTTGTCACATTATACAACATTGATGAACCTTGAGGACACTTTTCCAAGTGAAATAAGTCAGTCACAACAAGACACATATTGTAATATTCCACTCTTACTAAGTATCTAAATCAATCTCATAGAAACAGAAATAATGGTTGTCAGAGATTGAGAAAAGGCAGAAATGGAAAAATATTCAAATGGTATAGAGTTTTCAGTTTTGCACAATGAAAAATTTCTAGAGATTTGTTGCACAACAATGTGAATATAGTAAGCCCCACTTAACTGTACACTGAAAAAATGGTTAAGATAGTAAGTTTTATGTTATGTGGTTTTTACCACAATTTTTAAAACATTTTTTGAGGGTTTTTTTATTATAGTTGATTTACAATATCATGTTAGTTTTAGGTGTACAGCCTCAGATTTACCATAACTTTTGTTTTAAATCTCTATGGTTTTTTTTTTTTTTTTCTTGAAGAGTACTGAGTTTCTTTCTGGCTGGTAGAGGCTCCATTTGATCCTTTTGAGGCTTGGTTTTAGGCTTTGTTAGAACATGTCTAGAGGAACTCTTGCTCCAGGGAAAGAATAGATGAAAGCCCTAATATGTGGTTTTCTTGGCATCTCAACTGAATTCCCAACACCCAATGTATTCATTCAGAATAAGGTCCCATTACTCTGCCTCAATGGACCTTTAATGTTTCTCAGCACTATTCAACCTCTAGAATCTCCATTCATCTCACAGGCCGTAAGTAATTCTCTTCTGAGTCTCATGGAGTCTTGGCCCTGAGTGCAGAGCCAGTGGCTCAAGGGAATCTTGGTAAAGATTTCTGACGTTCCATCTTTAAACAGCTACCTTCTCTCTACTCACCTGCTTCAAAATTCCATCTACCACAAATCTCTAAACTCCTACTTTGGACACTGCTGATCTCTGTTTTCTATTTCACCGTGCTGTGGTTTGGAAAGTGCTCCTAACCAGAAAGCCAGGGTAAATGTGTTGTTCACCTAATGTATTTTTTTTTTTTTAAGGATAACTGTTCAGTAGGTCTATTGTTAAATGTCTGAAAAGAGTTGCTGCCTATTATCTTGTTGACTTTCACATTTGTGTGTGGCTTAAGGGTAAGTCTGATACTCATAACTGTCATTGCTGGGATTAAGCATTTGCCATTCGATGTCTATTTTCAAATTCTATACCTAACATTCATCATTACAGAGCATTTTTTGCTTCTTTGTGAGATTTATTTTTTCTGTCTCCCCCGACAATAACATAATCTCCGTGAGAACAGTGACTCTGTTAGCCAATTCGGATCTCCAGTGCTGAGAACAGGGCCTGGCACTAGTGATTAAACAACAAAATATTTACTTAATAAAATGAAATAAAACAAATGAGTGAGTTATTAAATAATTATGCATTGCCAAAATTTGCTTTAGAACATGTTCAACATTTTACAATAAAAATACAAAAGGACAGGTGAATAAATGGTGGGAAATACATGTTAAATCCCCAATAGTGAAGATGAAAATAAGGAGCAGCAAAAGAAGAAGCAAGTGAAGGAATGGAAAAATGAATGAAGGAAAAAAAATGGAAAGAAAAAGAGGAAAAGGGAAAAGAAGAAAGTTTGTAGAATTACAGAGGGAAAAAAGAGAGCCCACAAAATTGAGAGAAGACATGAAGGAAGTAAAGAAAAGGAAGGAGAAGGAAAGAGAGAAGTATTATTTTATTTTCTAATACAGCAAACGTATTACGAACTGCCTTTGTGTTTTAAAGCAAAATCCTAGGGATACAATGATTGAAAAAAATCTAGTTATTCTCTGTAAACACCTTTGTTCTCTACTAGGAAAGATGACATGTAAAAAATACAAATATTAATATAATTAATATAATGAGTGCTTAATTAATATTACAGCACTCATTAGAATGAGTGCTATAAAACAGTGATGTGGGAACACAATAATATCTAAACCCCACTGGGGATATTGGAAGGTTTCTTAGAAAAACTGACTACATTTGAAGAACAGAGAGAATTTCAGCAGATGGTGTGAGAAGAAACAGTTTGCAAAAAGGTTTGGGGAAGAAAAAGAAAGAGTATGAATCAGAAATTGTGAAACTTCCTGATTGTTTAACAATTTTAACAATGTCTGAAGGGCACTGGTGGGAATAAAGGTTGGGAAGGCAAGTTTAAATCTCCTGTGGAGATCTGAATCCTTGAATATTCAAAATTACCACCTTGAATATTACGCTAAGAGTTTGAACTTCATGTGTTCTTTGCCTTTGGGAGTCCCTGAGAGTTTTTCAATGGGGGAATAAATGTCAGAGCAGTGATTTTAGAACAGAAAGTAGAAGAGAATAGAGGAGAAATAAATAGAAAAGAGAGAGAAGGCAACTTTAGGTGAACTTCTTTTCCTGAAAAAGTGCTTTAAGCACTGAGGTCTAGAAATAATAGAAAACCAGATGGAAAGATGTTGGTAGTGAGAATTATTTTATCACTGTTTTCATCCTGCTTGAAAGGGTATGCCTTTTTTATTGCACATGTAAGAATCGCTTTGGCTTGGAGCCATCTTTACTTGGAGACACTATAGCCTGACACTGATGTTACTGATGGCTACCTCTCTAGGTCCCTTTGTCCCAACAGGAATTAAAGCTTGGTGGTCTGGGTGTCTGAAAACTGTGCTAAAGTAAAAAATCAAATCATAACAGAACAGAAAACCACCAATTCTCATGAATCAGTTCTTCTCTGCAGCAAAATAAAGTGGAGGATCGCATTTTCCCACTCAACTTTATTTATGGGAATCAGGTTGGATTTGGTGTACAGAATACATCTATCTCAATAAAATTTAAGTGCTGCACAGAAGATACAGGGTTTTTGTTTTTAAATGAAATTGCTGCTCATTTTGGTGTCAGGGTGATTGGACATTCAGGTATATTTTTGCCTCGCTTTTCTCACATAGTCATTCTAAAGGTGTATTTCAGCTAAGGAACTCTTCCATATGAAAGGAGGACCTTAGGGTTAGCTCTTGAAGATTACTTTGAAGTCATTTCAAGTATTTGGAGTGTCTTTCAATTATATTCATTCAGAGTGATTTGGTAATCCATGGGCAATAATTGTTTTAGGTAATAATCCATAGTGTTAAAAAATAATCACTGTACCCAGAACAATTTGAAAAGAGAGCTAATGGGGTGTTGGGTTACTTACTCTCACATGCCTGAACATTACCTGAAAATTTTAATATTTTTGTTGCTTCTTGTCCTTGAACAACTTCCAACTGGCATCACTTAATTTACTAACATAAAACGATGTCCACATAATTTCTGTTATAGATATATAAAATAAGTAAATAGCCCCTAGCACATAGGCATGCCTATAACAGGAGAGTGTTAATGATGATGATAAAACACACTTTACATTGGTACATATGCTATTTCAGTATTTGGAGTTTCTTATACCACATTTTACCTTAGCCACCATCTTTATATTCATGTCTTGACCATAAATCAGTTGCAATCATTCCTCTCTATGGATAAGTACTCTTTAATGTATTCTCTATTAGGTGAGTCTATTTTTTATTGACTACATTGATCAATTACTTAACTTAGGGATCTCTTCAATTCAATGTCTGAGTCAATTACATAATTTAAAAGGTCCCTTAGGGAAAAATATAATTTGACAAATATATAGAAAATCTAATGGTTGGATCATTTAACATTCATATCAGATTCACTCTGTGCCCAATTCTATTAACTAGGCAGACATTACCTGTCAGGATAGCCAATAAAAACAAAAACAAAGAACCCAGAGTCACTGAAAATGATGGATTCAGTTGACTGTACAGAGGGTTGTAAGTGTTCTTTGTCAACTGAACCTTTTTTTTTAATCTCCGGAAAGGCAGTTGCTGGGAGTCTTGCAGTCAACTATTCTGGTAGAGCAAGGGTGAGAAAACCACTGCATGCCTCTTGTTTTCATACTAAGAGTGATTTTTACATTTTTAAATGGTTGAAAAAAATCAAAAGAATAATATTTCAAGGTACATGAAATTCACATTTCAGCATCCGTAAACAGTATTTATAGATTTTTTGACTGGGCATATACCCTGAGAGAACCATAATTCAAAAAGAGTCATGCTTGAGGATATGGGGAGGGGGTGGGGTGAGATGTGACAGGGTAAGAGAATGTCATGGACATATATACACTACCAAATGTAAAGTAGACAGCTAGTAGGAAGCAGCCACATAGCACAGGGAGATCAGCTCGGTGCTTTGTGACCACCTAGAGGGGTGGGATGGGGAGGGTGGGAGGGAGGGAGATGCAAGAGGGAAGAGATATGGGAACATATTGTATGTGTATAACTGATTCACTTTGTTATAAAGCAGAAGCTAACACACCATTGTAAGGCAATTATACTTCAATAAAGATGTTTAAAAAAAAAAAAAAAGAGACATGTACCACAATGTTCATTGCAGCACTATTTACAATAGCCAGGACATGGAAGCAACCTAAGTGTCCATCAACAGATGAATGGATAAAGAAGATGTGGCACATATATACAATGGAATATTACTCAGCCGTAAAAAGAAATGAAATTGAGTTATTTGTAGTGAGGTGGATGGACCTAGAGTCTGCCATACAGATTGAAGTAAGTCAGAAAGAGAAAAACAAATACTGTATGCTAACACATATATATGGAATCTAAAAAAAAAAAAAAAAAAAAATGGTTCTGAAGAACCTAGGGGCAGGACAGAAATAAAGACACAGACGTAGAGAATGGACGTGAGGACACGGGGAGGGGGACGGGTAAGCTGGGACAAAGTGAGAGAGTGGCATGGACATATATACACTACCAAATGTAAAATACATAGCTAGTGGGAAGCAGCCGCATAGCACAGGGAGATCAGCTTGGTGCTTTGTGACCACCTAGAGGGGTGGGATAGGGAGGGTGGGAGAGAGACACAAGAGGGAGGAGATATGGGGATATATGTATGCATATAGCTGATTCACTTTGTTATACAGCAGAAACTAACACACCATTGTAAAGCAATTATACTCCAATAAAGATGTTTGAAAAAAACAACAGTATTTATAGATGAAATATGGTTTCTTCTACATAAAAACAAATAAGTCTGACACAGCCACACTAATCATCTCTGTATTGCCTAGGACTGCTCTTACTACAGTGGTAGAGATGGAGAGTTGTGACAGACTCTGTAGCCCACAAATTCGGAAATATTTCCTACCTGGCCCCCGACAGAAAAAGTTTGCCGAACCCTGCTATAGAACAGCAACCAGCTGTTCATGGAATTCTTTTTATTACTTTCAAGCTGGATTCGTAGGAACTCTCTTGTCCATAAGTGACAAAACCCAACTCAAATACGGTTTAAGCGAACAGGAGGATTTGTTGTAGCTTAGGAATAGATCTGGCAACAAGCATGGCCAGATTCAAGGATGGCAGGATCCTGACCCAATCAGGGCCAGCCAGTGATCTTTCCTATGACTGACAGGCAGATCCCCAGAGAAAGAAGCTGACCACACCCTTCTGCTGGTGTTGCCAACCTGGTGTCTTAGGCCTGTGGTTCTCCGCAAGTGGTGGCAAATGTGGCCACCGGGCACGTGACGTTACCAGTGGAAAGAGCTCACTTCTTTTCTAGTAGTTGCAGCAGAAGTCCCCAGACTAACTCAAACTGTTCTGAATTGAGTGGGGTCCAGGGTACCATAAAGCAAAGCACATGGACTGAGTGTGGGAAGAGGTATTTGTGCAAAGGAAAATCGGGAAGGAGGGGAAATATCTGCCAAGCAGGCATAACCAGCAGATTCTTTTCTCACTGCAGTGAGAAAAGAAAGCACTGGTTCTTCCTTTTTTAGAGGTAAGAATACCTAATCTCAAAAACGTTAAAAGACTTATTCAAGATTACCCAGATGGAGAAGACAATCTGTCTAACTCCTGGTCCATACTTTGTACCAAACGGTGATGCTTTTCCAAATAGTAGTTATTCGGGTGCCAAGTATGCAAATATTGGCCGGAAGGAAAGTTTTGAGTCTTCCATAAATTAGGTTTTTCTGATATTATGTAAATATCTCTTATCAACTACCTAGCTCAATACGCAAATCCATGTTTATCAGATTAACTTCAACCACTTAGCAAGGCCCAAGGGAGAGGAACTTAGCGGATTAGTTTGGTGCAGAGGAAGGGAGCAAGGGACTGGGGAAAGTTTCAGGGCAGAAGGTGTCATCTGGTGAGAGAACCACAATGTCCCGCCATCAGAGCCCAGGAAGTGACTGGGAGAGCGTGTGTGTGTGTGTGTGTGTGCGCGCGTGTGTGTGTGTGAATGCATGGGGTGCGTGTGAGAGAGAGAGGGAGAGAGATAGAGAGGGAGACACAGAGAGAGAGGGAAGAGGGGAGGAGAGGGGAAAAGCTTGGGTTCTGAGAGGTAAGGGGTACATATGCACTAGAAGGGGGCTTGAGAACTGCTGCGGGAAGACAATTTCTGCCTGTTTCACAATTTTGCCCGAGCAGGATCCTGGCACATTCCCCAGGTGTAAATTGGTCTCTATCCAGAGCGTAAACTAGGAGTGGAATCGATATGCTAGATATTTCCATTGGCATTAGGCAAGTGATGAGACAATTTCTCGATAGTTTTCTGAGGATAATGAAAGTACACGGCTCAGCAAGGGTGACTCACTCCGTGAGTCAGTTGTTTAAGGTTGTCTCTTTATAAGTCATCACTCAAATCAAGTTCCAATGTTATACCAGTGACTGGGGCCTCATCTCAGCGCAACGTAGGAAGAATCTTCCAGTTCAACCCACTGGCCACCTGCCCAGTTCATCCTTCACTTTGGGAGAAGGTACTTGGCATGTGTATACATAGAACATGACAATCTTGGAAGCTACAGCCAAAAGAAATTAAAAATTGTCATCTCTGTGGTTTTGCATTCAGTTTCCAGATGAGCAAAATGCCTTAGCACCTTCGTTGTGAATTCAATCCAATTGCCAAACATTTAAGACAGCAGGGATGTAACAAAGTAGACATTATCTGAACAGTGAGCTGAATTCTGGTTTGCACAGAAAACATGAACTACATGTTAAATAAATGTCAATATTCATCAAGCTGTTTTCCATTTCCAGACCAGAGAATTTCAGCTCCCCATAAATTCCTTAGGAGTAAAAGTATAACCATAAGCAGAGATTTTGTTAATTCAGCTGCTCCAACTGTCTCATTTGATTTTGAGCTCTATTTCTTGAAAGGATTTAATTCTTTTAAATCTAAGAAAAATGTTTCAACATCTATTACACACAGGTAAGTCTGGCACATCAGGACTGTACAAAGGCACATCATGCTACCATCCCATATCTAATCTTTTAGCCACTACAGTCTCTTGTACTTGTGTTAGAAACTCCAGTTTGATGGGGGAAATTTGACTCTTTGAGAAAAGGAAATGTAACCAACATGAATTCCTATAATATTGGGAAGAAAAAAGTATTTTTCCTCTTCACTCTCTGCTAAGCTTCTTTCCTCTCAAGTTTAATAGTGATATACTCCAGGCAGGTTAAAGAAAATGGTTCTTTTGTAGGCAAATTGGGCTGTGATGAAACCAGCAAGGGGCAGGCTACTAAGAGAGAATTTGGGTCCAAGATGGGGGCACAGCAGAGGCTGCTGAGAGGAGGATACATTTTGCCCCTCAGGAGCAATGTCATAGGAAAGAAGAGTTTGCTCTGGGCCCTAGGGGACACTTTTGGGTTCAAAACATGGTAACCAGCAGGTTATACAGTAAATATCAATTGCTTTTGCCTGCCCATCTCTTTTTCCAGTAACAGAAAACATGGCTCTCCTCCCCTGCTTTCAGTCCGTGGGGATCACATCAGCTGACCTCACCTCTTTGCCCCACTCCTCTCAACCATGGTAGTCACATGACCCCCAGGGTTGACCGTTAACACAGTCTATCCCCTTAGCTTCAGTGATTGATTCAGGGTGGGGAGTTCAACACAAGCTGGTCCAATGGGAGTCTAAGTGCTTCTCTGGATTTATTGGAAAAGATCCAATAGAAATTTTCCCCATTTTCCCTAAGCTTGATAAACTGGTATACTGGAAATTGGGTTCAGTAAATCTCACTTCCAGGGAAGAGTCTGCCTCAGAAGAAGACCAATATGGAGAACAGTAGTCCTGAGTGACAGACGCCCACAGACATAAAGACACGAGCATCCTTTGCGTACCTAAACTAAACCATGCTGATTTCCTTTGAACTCTCTAGTTACATAAGCCAATAAATCAGTCACTTTATAATCTAGTCTGAGCTGAGTTTTTGTTGATTTTGTTATTACTTGCAACTGACTTGATTTACACAAGTTATCTATTTTCATTTTCATCCTGGATTATAACAAGAGGCAGACAAAGGAAAAAGAAATATGAAAAGGATAAGGAGAGATTCTGCATTGGTGTCAAATAACAGGAATCCTTCAAATAATCTCCTAGCTGGGAAACCAAGAGAAGATGTACTTTTTGCAGTGAGCTGTTTTTCTTTCCCTTGAAGCTGTTGGGGGAGGGGGGGAGATTATTATCTTGAGAGGATTTTCTCCTGCACATTTTATTACTCATCCCATCATCTAGTACACTTTCAGTCTGAATGAATTCTGATACCCTCTCCAATTTGGGTTATGAGAAGCTAATCTTTAAGATACGCTACAGGTTCTGAAAGACACCTGGGTTAAGACTGAGTCAGAGCAATGGAGAAGCCTATAATGAGTAATGGTGATGTTATAATGCACTCCTAATCCTTATTTTTTAAAGCCTCTCATCAATAGCTATTCTTTCCAGAAATAACTATTATCAGTTCTCTCAGATGTATGAACACAGCAGAGAACTTCTATTATCACGTGATTTAGGTAATGAAGTTTATATATTGATGCTTTTTAAAGCATTCTACCTGGCTGTAGTACTCCTGTTGTTGTTTTTCAAAAACAAGGAGATGAAAGTGCTTAAACAACTGACCAGATCTGAATAAAAATCACTATTTCCTTGGAATCTTGTTCTTTTCCATGAGCTATGAGTCATGATGCAAATGAGCTATGAATCACTCTCCCTTACAGAGATCACATTTATAATAAGTTTGTCTTCAGCTGCATTTATTATTTATATTAAAAAGATTTTCTTAGAACAATCCAAACCCTCACCATAACCCATCTACTATTCTTAAGCATTTATGTGATTGGCTTGGAGGAATAAAAGACTAGTTAACAACAAGAACCTAACGTGAGAACATAGGTTCAAGTCTTGGTTCTCGGTAAATTCCCGAACATCTTTGGACCAATTTCCTCTGTGAATGTGATATAGGACCAAATTGTGTACTGGACTTTGTATCCATGACAAAATCAGAATATGGTTGGCCTGGTTTTTGTGGCTAAGACAGTGGTATTTAAATATTACTTTTTGAGGAGCTGGGGAGAAAAGTCAGTAACATATCTATAAAACCTATAGGCTCTGTCTGCATAATAACAAGCATCTATTTTAAAAGTAAGAAAAAGAAAAAAGTTAATTCAATTGGTTTTTTACAGAAACCCCTATTCAATAAAATGACTGACATTTTCCTCTGACACAGTGAATTTAACTGTAGTAACTAATGTTAAGTAGAATAGTTTTGTTTAGTGAGGGTGTGAGGGTCCTCCCCAATATCGACCTTAAGATCTTTTCAGGCATGAAATCACAACCTGGGGGCTTTTCAGCTTTTTGCTGACTTTCTTCCTTGGATGATAGAAAATTTCTGGCTTACACCTTATTTTCTACTATTAATCTTGGTGTCTTAGGTGTTTCTGTCTGTCTTCTCTGTCTCTCACGTGAATTCCCAACCCTTTGCATTCTGTACCTCTCTAGTGACCTGTCTTACTCTTGTTCTCATCTGTAGCTCCTTGACTCTGCTTTTGGACATGCCCAGTTCTTTTCTTGAGCAAATTTTCTTTTAATGAGAACACAGGATTCATGACAAAGAGAACTGGATTCTTATCCTAGCTTGAACTCTGTTCTCTATTGGCTTTGTGACATTAAGCAAGACGTTTTAGCTCACTGAATTTTGGTTTCCTTATATAGAAAACAGGGATAACAATGCTATGCACCTTGTAGCAAAGTTAAAAGTGTTCAGTAAAGTAAAAATATGTTATATGGCATTAGCAATGACTGGGTGGTGGACACATACTAACCAAAGATCATCAAGATCTTTAGTTCTTTTCTCAGCTTTGGGATTTAATGCCTTTCTCTTCAGGTCAAAGATCCATTGACCCTCTGATTATTACTCCAATCTGACAGGCACAGGAGCTCATGAGCCAGAACCTAGGGCCTCACTTTCAGTTTAATTAGCATCTCTATTCTGCAGGTGTAGAAAGGGAGACTCAGAGACAAGTGAACTGCCTACAATCAGAGCAAGGGGCAAAGGTGTGACTCAGATCCTGATTTCCTCATGACAATTCCCTGCTCTTTCACTACGTCCGTCACACGATGCTCCTCCTCCATCCAAAACATCTGATCACCCTCACATGGTTGACAAGTCCACAGTCACTGTGTCCAGGTCAATGGAGAATTTTACCCCCTCTCCCTAAACCCCAATCCTTACCCACCATAGATAACCAGGGGGTCTCAATTCCATCTAGGAAAACATCAGACCACTCTGAAGAGACCAAGAAAAAGAGATACACTGTCTAATAAACTTTTTCTCAAGGACCTCCCCCCAACATGTATGATCAGGTTTGATTTTCTACCAAACACTTTTATACCAGTTGGTCTGATAAATTGGAAAAATAGTATATTGTCCCATTTTGCATCTTTTATTATGTTAACTTCAATGATTTTATTTTTGTTTAATTAAAGTTGTGTTAATATTAATTTTAAGGAAAAATTATTTTAAATGTTCTATCACCTTTGCTTGTGCTGACCTCATGATACTTCTGGAGCTAACAAACACCTCAGTTGCTTTGGGAATCCTCAGTTATATAATCATATAGGTGACCCATACATTCAAATTAGTGAAGTAACATATCCAGTACTTAATAAAACCTTATACACAGATTTGTGATTTTACTTCACCTTAAGCCTCTTTCCCACTCAGAAATTTTAAGTCAGCAACTGCCAGTGAGCATAATAATAAATATTTAAGTAAATCAGCAGGGATTAAAGGCTTATTTGAAAATTACTAATAGTTATAAAAAACACGGTATCTAAGTAATGGATGGAAAAATCAGTCCTTGAGATCACAAAATTGCTCAGTTATTAATGAAAAATTCTGCCAATAATCTGGATTCCCAACTACACTGTAGTGAATACCACTTAGGGACAAGGATTGATCCTGTACAATATCTTAGTTCTTAGTGCAGAGTTGGTCACAGGGAAACTTCTCAATAAATGCTTTTTTATTAGTGTATTTATTATTCTATAGACAACAAATCTGATTAACTAAATTTTTAATTTTTCAGCTGACTGGCATATGAGTGGCACTCATGCAATGAGAAAACCACTATGTTTTACACTATCCGTTAAGCCCTTTCCTTGGAGTTCTTCCCCATTTATTCATTTATTCTTCCCCATTTATTTATTACAAAATCTAGGGCAGGTCCCATGACTTTCCTGGTGACTATCAGAGTGTAAATCATCCTCTGGTCACTTTGAGTCCCAAGAGTATTCATTTCAGCCATTAAAATGCTCAGTTCTGGGGCTTCCCTGGTGGTGCAGTGGTTGAGAATCTGCCTGCCAATGCAGGGGACACGGGTTCGAGCCCTGGTCTGGGAAGATCCCACATGCCACGGAGCAACTGGGCCCGTGAGCCACAACTACTGAGCCTGTGCGTCTGGAGCCTGTGCTCCGCAACAAGAGAGGCCGCGATGGTGAGAGGCCCGCGCACCGCGATGAAGAGTGGTCCCCACTTGCCACAATTAGAGAAAGCCCTCGCAGAGAAACGAAGACCCAACACAGTCATAAATAAATAAATAAATAAATAAATAAATAAATAAATAAAAAGACCGTGAATTTAAAAAAAAAAAAAAAAAAGCTCAGTTCTGGCAAAAGTAAAACTCGAAACTCCATTCAAATGTTGAGCTTCTCCCCTCCTTCAGCTTGGGGCTACTGCAATATTAGAAGTCTTCATACAGTGGGATTCTTCTGTCTCCCAGCAGGGTGTTGTTCCTCCTCTCTCCCCACCTCCAGGACTCAAGTGGGAGGAGGGGGAGGGGTGGGGGGCAACGGCTGTCATTGCTCTGCCATCACCATCACGTTCAGTGCAGGGCACCCTCAGCTTCCACCTCCAAGTGCCATGAGTCTACACATGAGGAGGACTTTCTTTGGCCACTGGAGCCCACTCCTTGTGCATCCAGATCAGGCCAGAACTTCTGAGGAATTCATGCTGCGAGGAGCATCCCTCAACGCATGACTGACAAGAATTGATGGAAACCCAGCTCCCTTGGTCATGATAAATCTGGGGTACATTCTTCACTGTATCCAGAGCAGGATTGAGCTTCAGCTCCCATAGCAGAAACCTACTCAGTTTCTAATGTGTTACTGGCTTCCTTCCCTTGCTTATCTCGCTACCCATTCCCCTGCCCGTGTTTCTTGGCATCACCTCCCAAATAAACTATATGTGCTCATATCCATGTCTAAGAGCCTGCTTCTGTGGGAACCCAAACTAAAAGAAGAAAAGGGCAGGCAATATCTTACTTGAAAAACAGAGATACCTAGTATTGCTTTCCTTTGGCTACAGCAAAGGAAATGAGCTTGCTGAATGCTTAAAGGGATTCTCCTTCTTGGAGCCTGTGTGTAATACAAGTTCTTCAGAATCCCCTCCATTTCAGAAGGCATCTCATTCTTTATTTGAGGTTCCTATATTTGGGTGGCACTCCCCTGTAGCTGGCTGGTTATGACTCTGTATTAGGGCTCTCCAGAGAAGCAGAACGAATAGGACAGTTGTAAATAATATTATATATAGTAAAATATATAGCTATATAATATGTTTATTATATATGTTATATGCACATAAATAATAAAAAGATACAGTATAAAAAATTGGCTCACAGGATTATGAAGGCTGCAAAGTCCCACAGTCTGCCATCTGCAAAATGGAGACTGAGGAAAGCCAGTGGGGTAGTTCTGGGCTGAGTCCAAAAGCATGAGAACAGGCAACACTGGTGGGATAAGTCCCAGGAGAAGACTAATGTCTCCGTTCAAGCTTCCAACCAGAGAGAATTCTCCCTTCCTCTACCTTTTGATTCTATTTAGATACTCAACAGATTAGATGATGCTCTCCCACATTGGGGAGGGCCATCTGCTTTACTCAGTCTACCAATTCAAATGTTAATCTCTTCTGGAAACACCCTTACAGACACACCAGAAATAACATTTAACCAAATATCTGGTCACCCCTAGACTCATTCAAGTTGACACATAAAATTAACCATCACAGACTGTCGGCCCTTGGTTTTTTGGTAGACCACGTCATGCAAAAGTTAGAGTTCCACGGTCCCTTGAAGTGCTTTTCATGTCCAAAGTCCCTTTAAAACGACTCCAGGTCTGCTCTCTATATCAAGATACCCATTTCTCATGCATTTTTCACCCTGACAAACCCTGAGACCACACGCCATTTCCAAGGCAATAATCTCTCTTTGCTTGCCAACCTCACTTTCTAGTCTTTAGGCTTTTCCTTGCAAAGATTTTACATTAGCCTACAGTCTTCATGGGTAACAGGTCAAGTTTTTCAAGTCATCTCCTTGAAACCCTCTAAGCTTTCGTGGTGAGAGAGGTTTTTCCTTCTCTCCATCCTCAAAGGAACACACTGCAACTCCCTCTGAAGACACCTTATCTCTAAATCCCCATTCCTTGGTCACTTTGTCTTAAATATGCATAAACCCTCAAGGGGTGAGTTACCTGAGGTTACAAAACTGACTTTTAGCTACCTCTTTTCAAATCCAGCACTAGTGGTCCAGGAATATGCATATGGGAATTCTCATCAACTATTGTCTTGGAGCCTCAGCCAAAACTGAGACAGAATGAGCCTCATTTGAACATTTTGTTATGTATATATTCTAATTAAATTTTTATGAAGTTCAGTAAATGTAGGTGCACATATTATGTGTAGGCATTGTGCTAGGTGAAAAGTAAGACTGTGTTCCTGCCCTAAAAGATCTTCTGGGTTAAGAGAAGATAGATATGTAGATAAATAAATATAGCATCATAAGAAATACAAAATAGTAGAATTTTATGAGATTTAACATTATCCAGACATAATGATAGATTCTATCAGAGAAGGGTGAGCAATCAGGGAAAGCAGGATACTCAAAGAGCTAACAGGACTTTTCCAGGCACACAGAGAGGGAAGTCTATGCAGACACACAAAGCAACATGCAATGTTTATGGAACCACAAAGGTTTAGTGTTGCTGCTGCTATATCAAATTTGCAGGAATACTTGGAAAGAAATGAGGCTGACGAAGCAGATAGGAAAGGAATTAAGGTCTTTTTAAGAAGCTTAAATTTAATCCAGCAAGTTATTGGGAATTCTTTAAGCATATTAAACAGGATGTTGGCTTTTAAAGATTTCAAGTTTAAAATAATTACTCCACTTCTCTGTGAAGAATGAATTGGAAGAAAACAATAATAGGGGCAGGGAGGCTAGGGGGCCCAGGAAACTGGTACCATGGGCTTGACTAATACAATGACTGTGAAGATGGAAAAGAAACAGCAAAATATACACACTTGAAGACAGGGACTTTGTTTTATTCGTATCTATATCCACAGTACTTAGACCAGTGTCTGGCATATAGTAGACTATCAATAGAAATTGTTGAATGATTAGTACATGAGTGATTTGTTGATTGACAAATGCCCTACATGAGAGATTAGAAATCTAGATTGGATTACCTAGGCAGAGATGGGCTGAAGTTCAAGATTTACGTAAGGAATGGAGATATATACTTGGGAAACTACGGAAGCAGATGAAATCACTCATGGAGAGCTTTTAGTGAAGAAATTAAAAAAGATGCTTAGCGCTAACAAATCTGTCCATGATCACCGGTTATTGATCATGTCCTATCAGCTCTGTGTGAAGAACTTTATACTCATCTAGATTATGCCCATAGCACCAAAGAAGGAAGTACATTTTTACATAAGAGGAAACCTAGCTTTAGAGGTTTAAGAACCTGCCAAGGTCACACAGCTGGTGGGTGACAGAGCAGGAACTGAACTGCTTTGATGGGCTCTGATATGAGAGATCTAGAGTCTCAAGTCCACTGCACATGTACCCCACTGCCCTCCCCAGGCACAATCTGTACTTATCACTCAGGGTGTGTTTTCTTCTGGTTACTTGGGAGGAGCAAGTCATATGAACTGCTCCTAGGACAAGACTTAGGTGCAAGCCCATAAGTCTAGCACTCCTGACAGGAATTCCCTGTCCTCCAAAAAAAGAGAAGTAATAAAATTCAAATGGACGGAATGAAAACACTGTTTAAGGATTTGGCTTTGACCTGATAGAGCATGTGTTTCAGAGATCTGGGAAAATGAGAGAAGAATGGATATAGGTCAGTGGATCCCAGCCTTGGCTGAACATATTGATAGAATATTGTGGGAAGCTTTTTAAAAATACCAATTCCCACCCCAGACCAATTAAATCAGGATCTCAGGGCAAGACAGAGACTTAAAAAAAATTCTCCAGGTAGTGCTAACGCACACCTAGTGTTGACAACCACTGATACAGGTGGAGGTATGTTTAAGGTGGGAAAGACAAGATATTTAGGTATTTCACAGTAGATGGCTTCCATTTTCTCTGAGAAACTAGTTGCCTAGGACACATGGTGAGACGGAGGAGGTGAACTATGGATATAATGCTTGAGGAGAATGGCTAAAGTTGAGAACAGCACTAGAGGCAAATGGGACAGGAACTGACCAAGACAAGAAAGCTATAAAATAGACAGTGAGCCCAGGTAGGATTGAAAGCTCTTAATCCTGGGTGGCCCCAATTTCACTGTGTGATGATCTCTAGGAGCACCTACACGTAGGAGCAGAAAAGGGTTATGTTTTGGATTATCCAGGAATAGACATGTACAAGGTTAAGGAGGCAGAAGGACCAAGGAAACCAAAACAATCACTGAGGTGCTGCACTCTGTAGTCTAGATTGTAGTTCGTGTAGCCTAGACTGAGAAGAATTCTAGTGAAATGAAATGAATCAAATGCTCAAATATATGTTTTCTTTTGGAGTTATTGATATTTCTTTGCTAGGACACCAGAAACATCTAACACTGATGATAGCAAATGGTCACCTGCAGACCCACTGCTAGTTAGTTTTACCTGGCTACAGGACCCAGGACCCTCAAGTCCCTGGAGACAACATAAAGAGATGAAAAATTAAGGGTGTTTGGCTTGTGTTGTACCAGATCCCACTGCCACTCCTGATACACTATCTCAGTGGGGTCCAGTGCTCTTAGCTGGAGTTGCTTTTGACTGTCAACTTGCTATGTGCACGAATTCTTCTGGTTACTGTGATGCCCATTTCTTGGATTATCTCCTCCAG
Organism: Balaenoptera musculus; assembly: GCF_009873245.2. Taxonomy (NCBI): domain Eukaryota; kingdom Metazoa; phylum Chordata; class Mammalia; order Artiodactyla; family Balaenopteridae; genus Balaenoptera; species Balaenoptera musculus. Next base: position 73,876,056 of record NC_045800.1, on the reverse strand, counting down.
TCACCATCAGGCTCCTATTTCAAACAGCTTTAGAATTACACCCAGAGTATAACCCAGGCTTGTAGTTACCCAATTCAACAACTGTTTATTGAGCACATATTATGAGCCAAGTATTGTGCTTGGCTATTTATTAAACGTTTCTCCTCATTCAACAATTATTTCTTGAGCACCTTGAGCAAGGATAATCTGCAAGACCTTCAAAGCACTCACACTCACTCACACACACACACACACACACACTCTTCTTATACAGCATTGGCTCACCCTCCCACCACTCAGAACCTAATACTTTATTCTAATCATGTTTTTATCCCAGATCTGGTAAGAATATCCGTCCCAAAAGTTCAATTGCTCCCAGGCAAGAGGTTCTTAAGCATTCAAATTTATGATCAGGAGTGAAAGTTTTGTTCATCCCTCATTTATTCTGGAAATACCCCTTCTCTTTTTCTTGGCAATTTCTGTAGAAGTTGTTATATTCTCAAGTGACCCAGACATACCCTCACCTCGGCCAGAATTGATTCAAACTTGGGGGTATGGGCACCTGAGCCAAGCTAGGTCAAAAAGCCCTTTCCCTATTTGGACTCAGAACATGAGGGAACCTGTCAGACACTCTCTCCTCAAAAACTGAAATTGTAAGGTGTAAAACCTGGGGGCTTTCGGTAGGTGTGCGGGGAAAGTCCACCTGTAGAGAAAGAGAATGGCACTCAGACGCAAAGATAGGAGCTGATGAGAGAACATTCTGGCAATATCAGGATTGAGGGCTTCTGTACTTAGAGGCCCTGCTAGACCCCTGCCCTTTCTTCTTCCTCACTATTCTACCCTTCTGTTGGTAAATTCCACTTTTTGCTTAAGGTAGTTCAAGATGGGTTATGAAAAGAATCCCTCATTAGTATATATTTGTTCCTTATGCACACAGACCAGGAAATGAACTCAGTATTCATCTAGATCGTGAACCTAATTTTATAGCTTAAAATTAAAATAATAATAGTTATTATTTACTGGACACCTGCCATGTGGTAGTAAGTATTTTATATACATGATTTGTCATACAATAGGTATCCAGGGTACATATTCTCATCTCCAGTTTATAGATCAGGAATCAAAGCCCAAAGAGGTTTATTATCCATAGGTCATAAAGGCAGTTTTGAGGAATTAAGAAGCCTCAAGAGTTTCCATCGATGATTTTTCTCTGCTGGTTTATATTAAATGATGAAAATCTATGATGAGGTCTGGAAAAGTCAAGTGACTTTTCACAAAAGCACATAAAGTTCACCTTAAAAATTGTAGGTAAACTAACATTTAAAAAATATTAACTCTACATCAAGCTATAATTTTACATCTATTAAATTTTAAAACAGAACAAAACAAAATTTTGCATGAACAAAGATAGTGTTATGGGGAAATGCTACCCTCATACATTGCTCGTTGCTGTAGAAACTGGTAAAAGCTTTTTTGGAGAACAATTTGGAAAAACATTTCAATAGCCATTAAGTGCTCATATTTTTTTTGGGGGGGGGGGGTTAAATTTTTTTATTGTGATAAAATATATATGACATAAAATATGTCATTTTAATCATTTTCAGGGTTAAATTCAGTGTATTAATTACACTCACACTGTTGTGCAACCATCACTGCTCTGTGTTTCCAAATTTTTCCAACATCCCGAAAAGAAACTATAAACCTAAGACAATATCTCCCATCCCCCTCTTCTCCCAGCCACTGGGAACCTCTACTCTACTTTCTGTCTCTATTAATTTGCGTATCTAGTTATGTCATATAAATAGAATTAACAGTATTTGTCTTTTTGTCACTGCCTTATTTCACATAGCATATTTTCAAGTTCATCCACGTTGTAGCATATATAACAAATGTATTCCTTTTCATGGGTGAATAATATCCCATTGTATGTATAGACCACATTTTGTTTATGCATTCATTTGTTGATAAACACTTGAGTTGTTTCTACATTTTGGCTACTGGGAATAATGGTACAATGAACACAGGAGTCAAAGTGACTTTTTTTTTTCTTTTTGTGGACATACGTTATTCTTTCACTAGAAGTGAATTGCTGGGACATAGGGAAGGTGTACATGTACCTTTTTTTTTTTTTTAAATAGATCTTTATTGGAGTATAATTGCTTCACAATACTGTGTTAGTTTCTGTTGTACAACAGAGCGAATCAGGCATATGCATACACGTGTCCCCATATCCCCTCCCTCTTGAGCCTCCCTCCCCTCCTCCCTATCGCACCCCTCTAGGTCACTGCAAAGCACGGAGCTGATCTCCCTGTGCTATGCTGCTGCTTCCCACCAGCCAACTATTTTACATTCGGTAGTGTATGTATGTCGATGCTACTCTCACTTTGCCCCAGCTTCGCCCTCCCACCCCATGTCCTCAAGCCCATTCTCTATGTCTACCTCTTTATTCCTGCCCTGCAACTAGGTTCATCAGTACCATTTATATTTATTTATTTTAGATTCCATAAATATGCATTAGCATACAGTATTTTTCTCTTTCTGACTTACTTCACTCTGTATGACAGACTCTAAGTCCATCTGCCTCACTACAAATAATTCAACTTCATTTCTTTTTATGGCTGAGTAGTGCTCATATCTTTTGACCCATGTAATTTTACTTCTGGAAAAATAACCTTAGGAAATAACCCAGAACTCTATTCACCAAGATGTTTACTAAAGCTAAATTTATAACAAGACAAATTGGATACCTCTGAAATGTGTAAAAATCAAGATTTGTTTAAGGATAAATTTGTGGATTTATTAAACTCATTTAATCAGCAAATAATGAAATGCCCATTGCGTGCCAGACACTATGCTAGACACAGAGGGGTACAAAGGTAAACAAGCAGATGCACAGTCCTGCCCTGTGCGAATACTGTTTGCTTGTGTGAACAGAGAGAAAACTAGAACGTGAAAAATGTTTTTATATTTTTTATAACTCTTTTTCTCCCTCAAAGAATGGGGAAGAGGCTATAGCACTACAAAATAGAATAAACAAATGCAGGATCAGGGAAAATGCACATTTTGATAGAAAATCAAGTTCAGGGAGAAAGCATACAGATATTACTTGGTTATTAAAGTTGGAGCTCAAATTTGGTTCTGAGCTTTCAGGCGGGCAAAGGAAATGGGAAATATTAATAGTGAGTGATTTACCTTGTTAGTGAAAAGAAAACAGCAAAGCTTCTCAGGAGAAATCAGTTATTACTTGTATTTTGATCTAAAATATATCTCTATTTTTGTAAATGTTCAATATGTCATATTATTGGCATCTCTTAGGGGTTTGGAAGATTTTTAGAAATAAAATATTTCAAGCATACAAAAATGTATATAAAATAAGGTAATGAGCATATGTGTATCCCACACATGGCCTGAAAATTTTAAATATTACAGTTAAAACCCTTTTCCACCTCTCTACAATTCTATTTCTTGGTATCCCTACCCAGAATTAATCATTCTCCAAAATTTGGTCTCTCATTTTCAATTTAATTTATTCAATTTTTAAAAAATTGTTCAATTTAAATTTAATTTAACTCAATTTTCATTTCAATGTGTATGCCTCCATTGAAATACGTACCATTATTCTCATATACATATGCATTTCTATGCATACATAGTATTTCTATAAATGAGAGGTGTGGAACCTCTAGCTGGTTCACTTTTTACTGCTGAATAAAACTGTATTCTATCAACATGTCAAAATTTATCCATTTTCCCATTGATAAACATTTAGGCTATTTCCTTTTTTTTTTTTTTTGCTATTACAAAGCTGCAACAAACTCTCTTGTACGTATCTTCTTATGTGTGAAAGCTTCTCAAGCACTACATCTAGAGTGAAATTGCTGGCCAGAGTATATATGTATGTTTATCTTTACTCAATATAGCCACATGACTCTCCAAACTGGCCATACCAAGTTATATGGAGGACAATTAAGTGTGAAGGAATTCAGTGATAGTACAGCCAGGGAGGAAACAATGCTCTGCTGACCACCACCTCTTTCCTGCCCCTGGAAGTTTCCTCTCTACTCAAGGGACAAGAGTGGGATTGAATTTAAAAAGTACCCTTCACACAGAACTAGAGCAAATAATCCAAAAACTTATATGGAACCATAAAACACTGAGAATTGCCAAAGCAATCCTGAGGAAAAAAAACAAAGCAGGAGGCATAACCCTCCCAGACTTCAGACAATACTACAAAGCTACAGTAATCAAAACAGTGTGGTACTGGTACAAAAACAGACATACAGATCAATGGAACAGAATAGCCCAGAAATAAACCCACACACCGACAGTCAAGTAATCTTTGACAAAGGAGGCAAGAACATAAAATGGGAAAAAGACAGTCTCTTCAGCAAGTGGTGCTGGAAAAGTTGGACAGCTGCATGTAAATCAATGAAGTTAGCACACACCCTCACACCATGCACAAAAATAAACTCAAAATGGCTTAAAGACTTAAATATAAGACATGACACCAAAAAACTCCTAGAGGAGAACATAGGCAAAACATTCTCTGACATAAATCATACCAGTGTTTTCTTAGGTCAGTCACCCAAGGCAATAGAAATAAAAACAAAAATAAACAAATGGCACCTACTCAAACTTACAAGCTTTTGCACAGCAAAGGAAACCATAAACAAAAGGAAAAGACAACCCACAGAATGGGAGAAAAGATTTGCAAATGATGCGACCAACAAGGGCTTAATTTCCAAAATATGCAAACAGTTCATACAACTCAACAACAAAAAAACAAAAAACCCTATTCAAAAATGGGCAGAAGACCTAAACAGACATTTCTCCAAAGAAGAAATACAGATGGCCAATAGGCACATGAAAAGATGCTCAACATCACTAATTATAAGAGAAATACAAATCAAGATTATTAATACAAGGAGGTATCAGCTCACAACAGTCAGAATGACCATCATTAAGAAATCTACAATTAACAAAAGCTGGAGAGGGTGTGGAGAAAAGGGCACCTTCCTACACTGTTGGTGGGAGTGTAAGTTGGTGCAGCCACCATGGAAAACAGTATGGCGGTTCCGCAAAAAACTAAAAATAGAATTACCATATCATCCAGCAATCCCACTCCTGGGCATATATCCAGACAAAACTATAATTCAAAAGGATACATGCACCCCTATGTTCACAGCAGCACTATTCACAATAGCCAAGACATGGAAGCAGCCTATGTGTCCATCGACAGATGAATGGATAAAGAAGATGTGGTACATATATACAACGGAATACTACTCAGCCATAAAAAAGAATGAAATAATGCCATTTGCAGCAACATGGATAGACCTAGAAATTATTATACTAAGTGACGTTAAGTCAGATAAAGACAATAACCATATGATATCACTTATATGTGGAATCTAAAATATGACACAAATGAACCTACCTATGAAACAGAAACAGACTCATGGACATAGAGAACAGAATCGTGGTTGCCAAGGGGGAGGGGGTTGGGGGAGGGATGGAGTGGGAGGTTGGGGTTAGCAGATGTAAGCTTTTATATATAGAATGGATAAACAACAAGGTCCTACTGTATAGCACAGGGAACTATATTCAATATCCTATGATAAACCATAATGGAAAAGAATATTAAAAAAAGAATATATATATGTATAACTGAATCATATTGCTGTACAGTAGTAATTAACACAACATTGTAAATCAACTATACTTAAAAAAAAAAAAAGTACCCTTCAAGCCAGCATCTGATGACCCCTGAGGCAGAGGTGAAGAAATGGAATTGGAACAAAAGGCATAGGTCTTCTACTGCCTTCTGACTCTAAATCCTAAACTCTCTCAGACACATGTGTAGAGAGAGCCAGTTTGCAGGATAGGATCTGAGCCCACACAACCTGGGAAGAGAAGTCCAAATCTGGAGAGTAAAACCTCTCAACTCACCTACCCGCTGCCGGCATAGAGCAGACGGAAGAGTGAGAGAGAGGCTGTAAGATGGGAACCATTTGGTAAATGTGGTCTAATTTATGATTGAAATACAAGAAACTGCTCCTCCCTGAAAGGAAAACTGACACCTCGGGTGTTGGGAAGAATACTGCAGAACTGGGCAAGGCATGTGACTTGCTCTTGTGATGGTGGATATTTTCTTTTACCACACTGATAAACAACCAACGTTTTTAAACTTTTTTCTTAAAGCATGGTAGTGGTTGAAACTTTCATGTCTTCTTGCTTCATGAAATTGTAAAAACCTTCAGCGATGGAAGGGACTCATTGGGATATGCAGGCAGTGTTGAATGCCATGTACAGGCAGCCAAAGTTTCTGCTCTGGGAAGCTTCCTTTTCAAAGTTATAGTAAAGGGTGGAATTAATGTTTAGTGTTACCGTATTTATGATCCTAGCATACCTTCAAGGTAATTCAGCCTATTTTTTCAAACCGTCAGTAACTTGGTTAATTTCAGGATTATTAGTTTATGTCCTCTTATTTTCTGAAAATTGCCAATATTCAATCTCTCCTTATCTGTGTATTTATGAGTTCACCATATCTGCAATATAATAAGAACTTTAAAAGATTTTCAGACAGCTGTGTATAATTATAAAGGAAAAACTTTTGTATAAAAAAGTTTTTTACTCTGCTTCCTGCCCATATGTGACCACCAAAGATGACCTAAAGGCTCTCTTCTTTTTTTTTTCTTAAGATATTAGAGAGAAAGGAGATATGGTCATTGCCAAAAATCACTAAATAGCCATTAAAAAGTACATTTCCTATTCCTCACACCTTCCAACTCCAATGGCAGATACAATCAATAGACAGCAAAGGATCTGAAGTGGTCCAAGGCTGTGAGGTTTATACAAGTCCTGAGTTTATAGTTTGCCTTCTCTTAAGGTCATTCAAAGGATGGTGAGGACCTAGTCAAGTATCACTTATTGTTGAGAAACACCTGAAAGTTCCTAAGGGTAACATTCTTCCAGCCCATTCCATTTTGCAGGGGTAACATTGTTTATTTTGTATTTACATTTCCCACTTTATTTCAAAAAGATTGTTCTAATTCCCAGTAGCCCAATACTCCCATCTGGGTTTTGCTCAAGAATTTTTCATAGGAAAAATCGCTTATGTGAATTCACAGCCACCTACCTTCAGTCTCTATGTTATAAAAGAAAATAAACAACTTGAATTACATTGGAATTTATATTCCTTGTAGCACAAATACAATTAATCTTTTTTTAATTTAATTTTATTTATTTTTTATACAGCAGGTTCTTATTAGTTATCTATGTTACACATATTAGTATATATGTGTCAACTACAGTTAATCTTAACAGTTATACCCCCTTATAGTGACTCAACTATTAAATGCTGGCAATTCTTTATTCATATTGTTTCAGCTTCTGTCTTGTCATTCTTAGGACCACTCCAGCTAAGGCTGAAACCTCAGCGTTTCATGGCTGGATTGCTGAAGTCACCTCTAAATGTATATCCGCCTCCAGTATTTCCTCTCTAATTTGATTGGTATTCACCAGATTAACCTTTGATCAAAACCCCCTCTAATCATTTATTTCCCATAATCAAAAGCCTTTAATAATTCCTCACGAGTTTAAGTCTAAAAGCCTGATATTTGCGGTACTCAGCAATGTGGCCCCAACCTGCCTTTCTACTCCAGTTTCAACCCCCCTTAACGCTAGAACCCTTCAGTCCACATCTAGCAATCTAGTCAGGGTCCAGGCCACATACTGCTTACTCCCACCTTTGTACTTTTCCTCCTGTCCTCTCCTCAATTTGGCAGATGCATATTCACCAGGCACTGAGTATAGTGCTAAGCATGGAGAGAGCAAAACTGAACAAATCCAAGTCCCTGCCTTCTCCTCTCTACCCACCTACTGTAGGCTGAATCATGACCCTCAAAGATGTCCTAATCTACAGAACCTGTGAATATGTCACTACATGTGGCAAAAGGGTCTTTGCAGAGGTCATTAAGTTAAGGATCCTGATTTGGGAGATGATTCTTGGATGACGTGGGAGCCCTAAATGTAATCACGAGGATCTTTATAAGAGAGAAGCAGGGCTTCCCTGGTGGCGCAGTGGTTGAGAATCTGTCTGCCAATGCAGGGGACACGGGTTTGAGCCCTGGTCTGGGAAGATCCCACATGCCGCGGAGCAACTAGGCCCGTGAGCCACAACTACTGAGCCTGCACGTCTGGAGCCTGTGCTCCGCAACAAGAGAGGCCGCGATAGTGAGAGGCCCGCGCACCGCGATGAATAGTGGCCCCCGCTTGCCACAACTAGAGAAAGCCCTCGCACAGAAACGAAGACCCAACACAGCCATAAATAAATAAAATAAAGAAAGAAAGAAAGAATTAAAAAAAAAAAAAGAGAAGCAGAGGGTTAGAGGGGTAGGGATAGGGGGTGTTGGTGATGTGCCAGTGGATGCAGAGACTGGAGTGATGCAGCCAGGAGCCAAGGAATGCCAGAAGCCTCTAGAAGCTGGAAGAAGTAAGGAATAACTTATTCATGGAGGCTGCAGAAGGACACAGCCCTGCTAACACCTTGATTTTAGCCCCATTAGACTCATTTTAGACATTTTATCATTCCAATGAGATCCCGCATGCTCATTTACAGTTAATCCCAGCTGTATCCCCAGCTTCAGGAACAACTAACCTACTTTCCGCCTCTATAAATTTGCCTTTTCTAGACATGTCATCCCTCCTGTGAATCTTTAGGGTACTAGCAATAATGTTTTATATGAGGAGTATATATCTGAGGACCTCACATAATTCAAAACTGATATATTTTCATGTGTATATTCTCACAGAGGAGATGTATATTTTAACGTATAAATCCATAACCACTGTAGATTTTCTTTAATTCTGTTTATTTTTTCACCATCATCTCTACTCTTTAGAAGAAATTCTTGGAGGCTGGGGATTACTTTAGCTTCTTTTATATATTTGATTCATCACCTTTATTTTTTTGTTCCAAAGATCTTGGTTTTGGGCATTTTTTTAAACATTAGCATTAGCTCTTATACCAGCATGACCACATAATGAATACTTAAATGACTTTGTTACAGAAAAAACATTTTAAATTATAATAATAAGAGTGTGAAAATAATAGTACAGTAGTCATCAAAATAACATGTATATAGACAACAGTAAGCAACTCTGACAGTGTTGGGTATTTCTATTTACCAACTAAAGTGGTACCAACATTTTACCACAATCAAAACATGAAACACAATTTACAGTATTCCCAGCCAGCTGTGAAATTTGGGCACATTTTTTAAAATTTGGAGGCCAAAACATGAGTGTCATTAATGTGTTGTTCAATGTCAAATTTATGTAAAACGTGACCTCATTTACTCTCTTTACCACTCATTTGACACATAATAGAAGACCTCGATTATTCTAACTACCCAGTCTCCTTCGGTATACTACAAGCTTTCTTAAATCTTATATCTTTCTTCCTCCCACTACCTGCTTCCTCTTCCCTCACTTCCAGCATGTATTACAATGTTCTGTCTAGGCTACTGCATAGTATTCTGCTCAAAATCTATTCAATCTGTTGAAGACAATTACCTCTTTGAAGCTCTACAAATAATCACTCTAAGCAAATGCAATTGATGTTATCGTAAAATAAAATTTCCTTATTTCACTCATGTGATTCTAAGAGAGAAAAGAGGGAACAATGGATCAATGTCAACTTATAAATATTTTAATTTATATGGCTCTGGTACCCTAATTTGGAAGACTATTTCTAACTATTACCCAGTATCAGTTCCCCATATTCTTACCATTTTTGGTATGAAAAATTAAGTTAATAAAAATCTAAGACTCCTTTTCCTTAATAATGATAATGATTTAAGCTGTTTCTAGTTCCTTTAGGACATAGCCAATGTGGAATTAATTTTGGTGAATGGAAATATAAGCTTTATCTCGAATTAAAATTTCCCCCAAAGGGTTTCCCTGGTGGTGCAGTGGTTAAAAATCTGCCTGCACAACAAGAGAAGCCACCGCAATGAGAAGCCTGTGCACTGCCATGAAGAGTAGCCCCTGCTCGCCACAACTAGAGAAGGCCTGCAAACAGCACCGAAGACCGAAAGCAGCCAAAAATAAATAAATGTTTTTAAAAAAGGATGCAAAGAAAATAGTCTTAAAAAAAGAAATAAAAGAATCCACCTGCCAATGCAGGGGACCCAGGTTAGAGCCCTGGTCCGGGAAGATCCCACATGCTGCAGAGCAACTAAGACCATGTGCCACAACTCCTGAGCCTGCACTCTAGAGCCTGCGAGCCATAGCTACTGAGCCCATGAGCCACAACTACTGAAGCCTGCAAGCCACAACTACTGAAGCCCGTGCGCCTAGAGCCCATGCTCTGCGGCAAGAGAAGCCACCATAATGAGAAGCCCGTGCACCACAACGAAGAGTAGCCCCCGCTCACGGCAACTAAAGAAAGCCTGTGTGAAGCAATGAAGACCCAACACAGCCAAAAATAAATTTCCCCCAAAGACTTTGCTTAATAGATCTCAAAAGAAAAATATGTCAACAAGGTTATATGCAGCAAAATGGAGTGATGCCATTTTAAATCACATATGTAGTTCTCCAAATCATTTATTAATGATGTATATGTGGAATTCAAAATACTAGGGCTAAGTAGAAAAGGATGCTTGTCATTAATCTTTCAAATGCTACTCCCAATGAAGCACTTAAAGGTGGTATATCATTTTCACATCAGAATATTTTTGTTCAAATAATCTTCAGTAAAATAGGTACAAATAAGACTATAAAGTTATTTAGGTACTAAATTATGGCTTTTGCCATTCAGCCTTGAGTCCAACTCCAAAGGTCAAATTGCTACATACATTTAATAGATTTTTATCTGTTTCTGTTAACTAGGTCACATAAAGGGTATCCAATTACTATACTCCATGGACTTAGACATCTTGCTTAAAATATTATTAAACTTATGGTTACTACAAAGCTACAATAATCAAAACAGTATGGTACTGGCACAAAAACAGACACATAGATCAATGGCACAGGATAGAAAGCTCAGAAATAAACCAATGCACCTATGGTCAATTAATCGATGACAAAGGAGGTAAGAATATACAATGGAGAAAAGAGTCTCTTCAATAAGTGGTGCTTGGAAAACTGCTCAGCTACATGCAAACGAATGAAGTTAGAACATTCTCTAACACCATACACAAAAATAAACTCAAAATGGATTAAAGACCTAAATGTAAGACTGGATACTGTAAAACTCTTAGAAAAAAACATGGGCAGAACACTCTGACATAAATCACAGCAATATCTTTTTTGATCCACTTCCTAGAGTAATGAAAATAAAAACAAAAATAGACAAATGGGACCTAATTAAACTTAAAATGGACAGCAAAGGAAACCATAAACCAAACGAAAAGACAACCCACAGAATGGGAGAAAATATTTGCAAACAAAGCAAACGACAAGGGATTAACCTCCAAAATACGCAAAAAGCTCATGCAGCTCAATATCAAAAAACAAATAACCCAACCAAAAAATGGGAAGAAGATCTAAATAGACATTTCTCCAAAGAAGTCATACAGATGGCCAAAAAGCACATGAAAAGATGTTCAACATTGCTAATTATTAGAGAAATGCAAATCAAAACTACAATGAGGTATTACCTTGCACCACTTAGAATGGTCATCATCAAAAAGTCTAGAAACAATAAATCCCCTCCTACAATGTTGACGGGAATGTAAACTGGTACAGCCACTATGGAGAACAGTATGGAGATTCCTTAAAAAACTAAAAATAGAGTTACCATTTGATCCAGCAATCCCATTCCTGAGCATGTATCTGGAGAAAACCATAATTCGAAATGATACATGCACTCCAATGTTCATTGCAGCACTATTTACCAAAGCCAAGACATGGAAGCAACCTAAGTGTCCATTGACAGATAAATGGATAAAGAAGATGTGGTACATATATACAATGGAATATGATTCAGCCATCAAAAAGAATGAAATCATGCCATTTGCAGCAACACAGATTGACTTAGAGATTATCATACTAAGTGAACTAAGTCAAAGACAAATATCATATGATATTACTTATATGTGGAATCTAAAAAAATCATGCAGGTGAACTTGTTTACACAACAGAAACAGACTCACAGACTTAGAGGGTGGGCTTGTGGTTGCCAAGGGGGGAAAGTGCGGGAGAGGGATGAATTGGGAGTTGGGGATTAGCATATACACACTACTATATGTAAAAGAGATAATCAACAAGGGGCTACTGTATAGCACAGGGAACTATACTCAATACTCTGTAATAACCTATATGAGAAAAGAATCTGAAAAAGAATAGATATATGAATATGTACAACTAAATCACTTTGCTGTTCACCTGAAACTAACACAACATTGTGAATCAACTATACTTCAATATAAAATTTAAAATTTTTTTAAAAAAGAAAAAAACTAATAGAATAGAAAAATAAAAAAATAAATAAACATATGGTTACCAAAGGGGAAAGATGGGGGGGAGGGATAAATTAAGAGGTGGGGATTAACATATATACACTACTACATATAAAATCAATAATCAACAAGGACCTACTATATAGCACAGGGAACTCTACTCAATACTCTGTAATAACTTACATGGGAAAAGAATCTGAAAAAGAACTGATGTATGTATATGTATAACTAAATCACTTTGCTGTACAGCTGAAACTAACACAACATTGTAAATCAGCTATACTCCAATATAAAATTTAAAAATTTTTTTAAGATTTTATAAGATTGTTAGAGCAATGGAAATAAAATAGAATAGATTCTCTTTGGGGGCTATAGTTCTCAGAGACAAAGTTGCTGTTATTGTTGTTTTTCAATCATACACCCAAAGAAGAACAGGTCACTTCTTTGTAAACCCCCTTTTATGAAATGGGATTCTTAAATTATGGAGTATGGTAAGTGAAAAAAGCAGATCTTCATTTCCTCCATCCCAGTGGTCAAGATAACCAGAAAGAAGACTTTGGGAGAAACGATACTAACCTTCAAACAAGGTTGTTATAATACTTTTTAAAATAAAAACATCTGACTTTTATTTGGCTCTTACTAAATGCCAAGCACTCTTACATGTATTATCTCATTAAACCCAAAGAGTAACCAATGAAGTAGGTAATACTGTCATCATCTCCTTTTTTGCTCTATGGAAACACAATTAAAGCGATTAGATAACTTGAACAGCATCGCAGAGCTAGACGTGAAGCTTGTGAAGATGTAAAGAGCTAGGATGTTAACTTTGGCTTTCTGTCTGCAGAGCCTGAGCAGGTGATCATTGTGTCACAATTGTGTGATGACCAAAAGGACACAGAGCTGCTTGTCCAGTGATCATACCACCTTCCTTTCTGATTTTGAGATTTGTGTTAGTCTTCCCATAATGCTGTTATTTGCTCCAAAAGATTCACAGTTATATTGTCATTGTGAATTGTATTGGGTTGGCCAAAAGATTCGTTTGGTTTTTTCCCATAAGATGGCTCTAGTAGCAATTTGTTGTCCTTAACTGCATTCGAAATAGTTTGTTAGACTGTATGTGACAGCTGTCATATCGGCGTGCATTTTAAAAAAGACTTAAAATTGGTGAATTTTTGTGTAGCCATTGTAATATTGAAGAGGGAAGAAAAAAGCAACATTTTCAGCATATTATGCTTTATTATTTCAAGAAAGGTAAAAACACAACTGAAACACAAAAAAAAGATTTCTGCAGTGTATGGAGAAGGTGCTATGACTGATCGAACGTGTCAAAAGTGGTTTGCAAAGTTTTGTGCTGGAGGTTTCTCTCTGGACAATGCTCCATGGTCGGGTAAACCAGTTGAAGTTGATAGCGATCAAATCCAGACATTAATTGAGAGCAGTGGATGTTATACCACGCGGGAGATAGCCCACATACTCAAAATATCCATATCAAACATTGAAAATCATTTGCACCAGCTTGGTTATGTTCATTAATTTGATGTTTGGGTCCCAAGTAAGTTAAGCAAAAAAAACCTTCTTGACCAAATTTCCGCATGCAGTTCTCTACTTAAACATAATGAAAATGCCCCGTTTTTAAAACAAATTGTGACGGGCGATGAAAAGTGGATACTGTACAATAATGTGGAATGGAAGAGATCGTGGGGCAAGCGAAATGAACCACCACCAACCACACCAAAGGCCGGTCTTCATCCAAAGAAGCTGATGTTGTGTATATGTTGGGATTGGAAGGGAGTCCTCTATTATGAGCTCCTTCCGGAAAACCAAACGATTAATTCTAACAAGTACTGCTCCCAATTAGACCAACTGAAAGCGGCACTCGATGAAAAGTGTCCAGAATTAGTCAACAGAAAACGCATAATCTTCCATCAGGATAACGCAAGACCGCATTTTTCTTTGATGACCAGGCAAAAACTGTTACAGCTTAGATGGGAAGTTCTCATTCATCCGCCATATTTACCAGACTCTGCACCTTCAGATTTCCATTTATTTCGGTCTTTACAAAATTCTCTTAATGGAAAAAAATTTCAATTCCCTGGAAGACTATAAAAGGCACCTGGAAAAAAAAAAAAAAAGGCACCTGGAACAGTTCTTTGCTCAAAAGGATAAAAAGTTTTGGGAAAATGGAATTATGAAGTTGCCTGGAAAATGGCAGAAGGTTATGGAACAAAAGGGTGAATATGTTGTTTAATAAAGTTCTTGGTGAAAATGAAAATTTTCTTTTATTTTTACTTAAAAACTGAAGGTAATTTTTGGCCAACGCCAATACTATTTATCATTATAAACTCATCTTTATACTGTTAAAGACTTTTACCCATGAATGGAGGGTTGCCTGATATTAGTCATGTGATGACTGGGTTCCTTTCTTTTGTAGTTGCCTGATTATCTTTGTCTATTCAACCTTTCTGGGTCACTGTTAAGGTGTATGGAAGAAAAATTAGCTTTGCTGCAGTAATTATACAGGCTCAGATAACTGAAAGAATGCATGGATTCTTCAAGTTGTACTCAGGAAAGGTTTCAATGAAGGTAAGGGATTACGGTACAGTAGCAGAAATAAAGCCCAGGCAAACATCAGAGAGGAACAAGTTCCTAGGCACAGATTCTAGTGTCCTTTCCCAATTTCACAGGATGGGCTTTGTCTTCAGGTCCAGAACCTCCAAGATACGTGCGTGATACTTGGTCTCAGAAGAACGACTTACTCAAAGAGGAGTCTTTTGTACCCTTCTGGTCACACAGCCAAAACCAGGACATTGACCATTCTCAATAGCAGAACCAAGAAAATACAAGTCAGATGCAAAAAAATCTCTCAGTACGTTTTCTATAAACAATGCTGACTAGCTGTTTACCCCTGACCTTAGTGCCCAGGAATATAGTACACTGCATTTAGCTTTAGCCAAGGTCAGCATTATGGTTTCAGGCATCTCCAGAGATGAGCACAGCTGAGAGTAACGCAGTACTGACCCAGCGCCCCCCATCTCCGATGCTTGGTCAAGCCTTCTTAATTATAAATTGTTCATCGTTTTTCTTTCTGCAACTTTTACACCACTTATAAAAAGGAAAAAGGAGAAGGATAAACATCAAAATAATAATCATTTGTACCATCCAGTGAGGTTTAGGATGGCTTTAAAGAAACATTTAAGTTTAGCAAGTATTCTAACACAAACTTATTCTTTTTTTTTAATTGAAGTATACTTAATTTACAAATGTTGTTAGTTTCTACTGTACAGCAAAGTGACTCAGTTATACATATATATATTCTTTTTAATCTTCTTTTCCATTATGCTTCATTACAGGATATTGAATATAATTCCTTGTGCTATACACTAAGACCTTGTTTATCTATTTTATATATAGTAACACAAACATTCTTAATCGTGCATAAGCTGGGCAACTCTTATATCTCCCTCCACTACTGAATTTGAACTTCATGAAATTATCAATAGTTTGATTCAAAATAATAATTAACTGATTATTAACAAAATCTCATTCTTTCTGTAGCCAACCAGTTTCCCTCAGCAGACTATCTTACGGGAATTTTAACTTATTCTTCCGATTTGCTTGATCATCAGTATACTATCAGCATAGGTTTGAATTAAACTTTTTCTAATATTAATAGCGTGGCACATACTGTGCTTTGGTTTTCAGTTGCCAGACATATTTTTTCTGTTCCTTCACTGTCAATCTTTCTAAATTACTTTGTTTCTGAGTGTGGAAGCAAAACGGACACATTGCCCTCTGTCATTGTAAGTAAGTATGTACATCATGACCCATCTTCAGAAAGGAAGAAAAAAACACTTTGCACTGAGATAAACCAAAAATAACAGGTCAGTTTGTTAAGTTCTTCTCCCTGAAATAAATGAAACATTGAGCATTTCCTGTTCAAGGGAACAATTTTATTCCTGGTGTTTATAATACTATCGCCTGAAGACATGCCCTGGCCTTTGCAGCTATCATTGTGAGAAATTTCTAGTTTTCTCAACATGTGCAGTCCATTATGAATTAGTTTTTATTGGTAAGTAAACTTTTTACTTCCTAATAAGTTATGGACAGCTTTCTCCTTTAGTGCTTATAGATATATCTCATTCTCTTTAATAACGTCTCGAGCACTTAGAGTCTCCTTGACTGTAGACCCTGTCTTTGCCACACATACTGTTTTGATTCCCTCATGCTTCATAATCCTGGGACTTACTTAGCCCAGCTTTGCTCCTTTTCCACCCGCAGCCCAGGGCCTCGAAAACCACTGCAGGGACAGAACCAGGGGTGGGCTGGACTTGACTTTAACTGTATCACGAAAGCCAACAGTTAAAATTTCAGGAACTTTGAAAGTTCGTTGTTAAACTTAGTCATTACTAAAAATTAAATCATACAAACTTACAATGAAATAAATTACATTAAAAATAAGGGTAAAAAATACTAAAAGATGATCACTTCTGAATCTTTTATTACATTTTACTATTATCTCTGCTATGAGGTTATTTATGTCTATTATTTCTGAACAGTGAAGACACTACATAATAGTGTGCTATCAGGCATCTCTTCCCAACTCCTCAGCCAGTGAGATTTCATTGCTAGCTTGAGACCTGCCATGATGGGAATACCTACACAATGGAAAACAATAAATAATGCGAATTGGGGCTTGAAGTATATAGTTTTGTTGACTGTTTAGGCTAAAAAAGTGATGAGGAATATGTTAATAATTCAGATTAAACTGAAAAGTGTGGGTGTCTATAGTCAATAGATTGTCAGTATCACAGTATTTGAAAATAACTGTCAGCTTCAGCCAAGAAGTGACGCACCTCACTGTCAAATGGGTGACTTCACTTTTGTATACTCACCATTTATGTTGGAACTACACTTGACTGTCAGTGAGGTAAGTGACTTCTTCACTGGATAGTCGTCACAGTTTGATTTTGTGACACTACTGTTGGCAAGTTATGAAAAGGATAGACTTTGCAAGAAATAGCAAGTCACGCTGAAGTTATAGGCACATGGAACTTATAAGGAAGTATATTATACTATTTCATTATTTGTACATGATGTGATATACATTCTTTATGCCTATAAAATTTCTAATAATGTTTTTATATATATGCATACTTTTTTTTGAGAGCTGATTGTTAAACCTTGACCATCACACCACGGCACAAAACCCTGGACTCCACTTGCCTAGAAAGAGAACTTAGGAGGAGGGTACAACTTGTCCTTTGCTATCAACTAGGTCTCTGACCCTAGGCAAGCTTTCTGGATTTCAGTTTGTTTTTTTTTTAAATGAGGGCTTTGGACGTTTTTTAACCATTTTTTCCATCATGGATTCCTTTGGGAATCTAATGAAAGCCTTGGACATTGTCTGTAAGAAAAATGGATACACACACACATTTGTCAGTTATTTCTGGGGGTTTATGGACTCCTTAACTCAAGTACCCCAGGTTAAGGATCTATGCACTCTCTAAATTCCTTCTGGCTCCAGAAGCTAAAATTCTGGGATGTCAAAATGCAATCTGATAAAATATTTATAAAAATATTTAGAGAAACTAGTTTTTCCTCCTGCTTCAGCAGCAAAATCAGAGTAATCCAAGTTGGAGTTAAATCAGCAAATGGATTTATTTCCAAAAAAAGATAATTGAAAAACAACCCACAAGCTGAACCCACATGGCAAGTCTTCCTGCAGAAAAATTCTTGTTCCTAAATTTGAAATGTCCCACTCCTACTGCACATAAGATAATATTATTATTAGTAGGCAGAAAATTCATCGTGACACAGATTTCAACAAATATTTACTTGGTATTTCTGAAAAGTGGAATGTTTCTGTAGGAAAAGTAAGAGCCATGTAGATAAATGTGAAAGGATTTCCAAATCCTTCAGGGTAAGCATGATATGAAAGAGGGGATGGGAAGAAAGATACACACTTTTTCAAGTTGCCTGAAAAACCAATTTCAGTTTCTCAAAGTGCACTGCCCCATTTGTGAGGGCAGCATGTTCCTTCCTGATGAAGGCAGGGGTCTGAGAATTCAGATATTTCTAAATAACCAGAATCAGTAGCAACCCAGGACTAGCATATATGGTGATTGCTCAGTGATTTATAAAGTTCACTCAACATCCTCACTTCAGGGGCCTTGAAAGCACATTCTCAAAGCAGGTCAAGAGCAAGAAGTTTCAACAAATGTTGTGTTAGTAGTAGTAAAACTATGATAACACCGAAAAGGCCCATCTGCCTCTGTAAATTAGTGTCATGGAATTTCCATGTGGAGATCTAAATCGCTATCAATCAATACGCAAAGCCAAGTATACGTAGGACAAGAAGGTTGGTTACACAACTGTATGTTTTAACATGATTCAATCCATGTAAAAATCGAAAAAGGAAACACATGTCAATATTCACTGAAAAAAATGGAAGGCTATACAGCAAAATACTAATGGTGGTTATTTTGGAACGATAAATTTAAAAAAACGTTTTTTCTGGATTTTAATTTTTTTTCTCCAATGAATGTGTTATTTCCATAATTAGAAAGAAAAATATATAAAATGCTCTCATTAGAAGGATAAAAGGTCATATTACATCTAAACTATTAATGTCTAGGTTTTTGCTTTTGTTTTTGTTTTATCAAAAGGTTAAAAATCCAAATTAAAAAAATTTTATTGGAGTATAATTGATGTACAATGTTTGTTAGTTTCTGCTATACAGCAAAGAGAGTCAGTTATACATACACATATATCCACTTTTTTTAAGATTCTATTCCCACATAGGTCATTACAGAGTATTGAATAGTTACCTGTGCTATTCAGTAGGTTCTTATTAATTATCTATTCTATATATAGTAGTGTCTATGTCAATCCCAATCTTCCAATTTATCCCTCCCCCCCCAAATTGTTTTTAAAATGTATTGGTTTTTAACTCTATTTGTATACTCTATTTTGAATACTTAAGTACTAATCTTCCATCATCTTTGATAAGGTTGAATGGAATCATTTTTGGTTTACTGGTGCCTGATGTTTGGATTCACACAGATACAAAAATGAGGACAGATATATTTCTCTTTGATGAAGAGAACAACCACTAATTGCCTTTATACACTCAATCATTAAGGAATTATTGAGCACATATTTGAGTAAGTTGTACTGAAGGATACTTAGGTTCATAAGAGAGCCTCTGCTCAAAAAACACTATAAAATCTATAACTTCCAGATGTCAAACTTGGAGCTGGTGCAAGCCCAAAAGTATCCAAGCCCAAAAGAATCTGCTCCCAAGAGAATTAATACTTGGACTCTTAAATATAACTTTAGTGACTTCTTCCCTTCCTCCTCCATCTCAGCTGAATGAATATACTGCATCCAGAAGATGCGCCTGCCAGAGTCTGAAAAAAATTTAGCTGTCAAATTCTGTAAACAAAGAAGGTCAAGTGTGATTTCATTAGAAGTAGAATGGGTGATGGATCGCTTGGTGTGAAGTGACATGTGACGGGCTGTCTGCTGGCCGAAACGAAATCTATCTCCACCAAGACCTCAAGTAACCTGAAATTCTGATATTAGAGATGTATTGCCTTGAATTTCGAAGATTTTCTACCCTTCAAATGTTCCCCAGGAGTAGGAAATCATCCTTTGCGTGACAACAGCTAAGCCACTATTAGCTTACATCTTGGAAAGATTAGTCAAGCCCTTTGAGTCTGGGATACAGGTATTCAGCAGAGAAAGGAAGAAGAAATTGGGTACCAGGAGAAGGTATAGTTGGAAATGCTGAAAGCAAGGTGAATTGATTCACACACACACACACACACACACACACACACACACACACACACACACACACACACATTTTTCCTAAACCCCAGGATTGTGCCCAGGACAGACTCAAGCCATGGAAAGGTCTACATTTATATTCTCTTATAGTGTAACAGTAAACACTTGCTATTTAACAGATAATAATGAATGCCAGAAATGATTAGGGCTTATTAAGGTTTACCTGAAAAGAGAATGTGGATGATCAGGGAAAGGGGAGAGCAGTCATGCTGTCAGTGCTTTGCCTAAGAAATACTTATTGAATGAAAAAAATTAAATACATGAAAAAACCAAATGAAGCCAGACATGATAATGGTAATATTACTAATAATAACAATAATAATCACCTTAAAATGCAAAAGGTTAAAGATCTATAAGCAGCTTTTTCATCTCAAATTAAGCATACTGTTGTCTTCACATTCATGTTTTGAAAGAGTGCAAGACATGTCGACTCTTTCTCAAGGGAAACAAAAAGTGTAACAAACAAATAAGTCAAAAGACCAAGTCTTGAACACCTGCCTCTATCTTTGTTATTTGCTCCCTTTTTCAAAATGAAGAACTACAGACATTCTGGGGCACTCATAAATTGGCCTAGAGCTCTTATTTCCACTGGTTGACCTTCACATGAATCAGAAGCAACCAAAGCTTTTTGCTTTTGTTAATTAAAGATTCTGGACTGATCAAAAATTTCATTTGGGCTAAGGCCAGCTGGTGTAAAGTCTGCAACCCAGACTTAAGTGAGACATCTGTCAGAATAGGAAAAACATGCTTCTCCATCACAGTGAAATTTAAGAAGAGGCCCATCTTCCATTCAAGAAAAGTGCTTTTGCACGGGTCAAGCAGAAACCAAGCAACTCAAAACCAGAAGACCTTCTGCTATATTTGAATGCCTGGCATCTGGAAAGCCTGAACCTTAAATGAATAAATGAATAGACTTGGCAGTCTCTTCAAGAAGTCTCTAAAATTTTCCAAGCCAGTGGAAAAGAATAATGGTGAATACAGTGACTCTTCATCCTGAATTTTCTAGGAGAGACCAACATTTCAAATAATTGATCATTCTCCATAAAGGTATTACCATATAGCCTGATTTAGGGTTCAGAAAAAATGGCCTGTGTATTTATGGATCAAGTCCCTTCCTGTACAACAGCTCATGATTATAAAATGATGCAACAGGAATGTTAGCTTGGTTTAAACTTGTTATGTTTTTATAAACTAAAGAGAATTTATCTTGATGTTGACCTACTTTTTTCATAGACTGAATGCTACATCCCCAAATGCCCTTGAATATAACTGACTTTGTACTTGACTATGGTCCAAGCTAAAGGACAACAGATAAAAGGAAAACATTAACTAAAATACTAAACAATAATAAAATGTTCATGCTAATCAGATTTTCTGATTACCTAAGGATTAGGCAGAAACAACTTTTGCAAAAATAGAGTTTCCAAAATGTATGAGTCATTCTTAAAAATATAAATATGGGGAATGGAATTAAGTCTATTTTTATGGGTTCAGGATCATCATTCTAGACTTTAATTCTTCAGAGATTATTTCTGAAAATAGACTGGCAGACAGTGCAGGCCATTGGACTAAAGGTGAACGGACTTTAAAACAGTTTCTAAAAGATATTTGTGGCAATGAGCTTTAAAGAGTTATACCTGTACAATAATATTTTGTTTTTTAACTTGTCTAAAAGGATTTCAGCTCTGGTTAGGATTGGAGGGTCTATTTAGTAGGATGCTATTTAATACATCTGCCTACCTTCTATATATTCAGTCTTCTGCTACTTGCTATGATCAGTCGATCAAAGTTTTACTGCCATTTTTCAGATAGCTTCTCAATTTTAGATGTTTATTCTTATTCTCATTTGAATGCCTGACTATATCTTTGTCTGGTTTTTGTGGGAGGTGTCTGTGAACCTTGAATAAGAAACACCATCTGTAGTTCATTTCTTTGGCATAAGGGTCCATTCAGAGAGATTTTTGGCATTTAGAACCAAACTGCTGTGCTACCCTCTGGCTGCTTCTGATAAAATCTAACAGAAGAAATTGGTAGCATGTTCCCCTACGGGTCTTTCTCTGTGTGGAATTTCATGTTTGTCTCACAGCCTAGTTGAATGTCTACTCATCTTATCAAGTTGACATGATTTATTTCTCACTGATAGGACAGCAGACACATTTGAAATAAATTAGGGTGATCCAGCTTTCTGTTAAAGTTCTCTGTGTGTGCACACTTGTAATTTTCCAGCCAGTAAGCTTGAGTGTATTTTCTAACAGTTCAGATATACCATTATTTTCCATTTTCACTTCTCTTTTTTTGATGTCTGCAGATTGGGGAAGGGCCAGGGGAAATGCCACTTTATTTGCTCTACATTTTGCCAAAGGTGGAAGATTTTTAATGGTTCCTCTCTGCAAGCTTCCAGAGGGGGATAAATGACCCATACAGCAATACTTATAATCTAATTAAGATAAAACGTCACGTCTTTCCAATTAACTTCACTTCAGATTCAGAAGACCCAAATGTGATCTATACTGAGGACACATCTTTATCAAGCCCACGCAGACAGCAGAAAAAAGATATCCTCTTTCATCATTCAAACAGCAATTCCTTCTTTTCTTTTCCAAGATGACAAGTCTATCAAATTCACAAAATTTTAACAATAATTTTACCTTAGATTCATAGAGGGCCATTTATCAAAGCCTCTTGTTTGAAGAAACTTTTAAAATATAAAAGGTAAATATTAAGAGACTTCTGGCTTTATCTCTGACACATAAAGAGCTTAGATGTTGTCACTTCCATCCTAAGAATAAGTTGAATAAACTTAAAATCAATGAGTTTTCTTGGACCATCAGAGAATTGAGGTCACAGGGCAGACAGCCACTCTGAATTCTAGAGAGACAGAAGAATACAAAGAAACACAGCCGACGTCAGCTTATCCAGAGCAAAAGCCACTAGATCCATAAATTGGTAGGAACACTTCAATAGTTATTTTGATGAATTGCTGGAGGCTGAGTGTAGACTAGCATGGAAAATGAGAAGTTCCTGGGGGCTGCAGTTTTAGGCAGACCCTCACACTTTCATGGATTATACCTCCAGGAACCTCACCAGGTTCTTACAATGGAGAGCCAAGAAAAATCACCTCATGTATTTGGCAAGGGTGGGGGAAAATAATCGTTTAAAAATATGTTCATTGTGTTCTCCATAACAAAGGGCTACTCTCCACTGAAAAGACTTCAGCAGAGCCTTATCTTACACAGGCCTAAGAGCAATTACCCAGCCCCAGTCCTCGATAGCCTCCTTTCTCACCCAAAGAGGGCAGAGAGAAGGGAAAAACGTTAAGAAACTCTTGTGAAGCTCACATCCCAGTAACACAGCCCACTAAAAACTGAGATTTAATCTTAAGATTATAGAACACTACTCCTAACCCACTCCTAACCACCACATCAACAGAGCTCCAGTATAACAGTAGATTACAACTCAAAGAGCTGCAAGGTTCAGATTCTTTAGGAAGGGGTTCTCAGGGAAATGCAAAGGTAATAGTGAGGACAAACTCAAGGACACTAGAGAAAGTTGACGTCCATGTGTCACCTACAGTTACAAACAAACATTAAATACAGCCTGATAGCCAGATTAACATAAAATCTAAAGATCTATGTATCTTATTTCTTACTATAAGTTATGTCTGGCTTTTAACAACAACAACAACAAAAATCACAAGGAAGGCTAAAAGTAAGTCTGAAGAGATCAGAACCAAACTCAGATATGACACACATTTTGGAATTATCAGACCAAGAATTTAAAACAAATTTGATTAACACATTGAGGGGTCTAATGGAAAAAGTAGACAATATGCAAGGGCAGATAAATAATGTAAGCAGAGAGATGAAAAGTGTAAGAAAGAATCAATATAAATGTTAAAAGAAAAAAGTGTCACAGAAATGAAGAATGCCTTTGACTAGACACAGCTGAGGAAAGAATCAGAGAATCTGGAGAAACATCAGTAGAAACTTTCCAAAATGAAAAGCAGACGGGAAAAAAAAAAGAACAGAACAACCAAGCACTATGGGGCAATCCCAAAAGGTATAACATAGAATAACTGGAATACCAGAAAAAGAAGAGACAACAGAGCAGAAAAAAATATATGAAGTAATTATGGCCAAGAAATTTCAAAATTTAACAAGAGATACCAAATTATAGATCCAGAAATTCAGAGAACACCAACAGACTAAATACCAAAAACTCTACAGTTAAGAATATCATATTTAAACTCCAGAATAAAACAAAGAGAAAATCTTGAAAGAAGGCAGGGGAGAATAAAAACCTTACCTATAGAGTAAAAAGGATGAGAATTATAGCATAATTTTCTTCAGAAAAAAGAAGAAAAATTTTCTTGCAAGCAAGAAGATAGCAGAGTGAAATATTTTAAATGATGAAAGAAAAAAAATCTAGAATTATATACCCAGCAAAATTATCCTTCAAAAGTGAAGGAGAAGTAAAGATTTTCTGAGACAAACAAAAACTGAGAAGAGAGGGATGGTGACACATGAGGCTCCTGAACTTCTCTTCTTCCACAGACACACTGAATATACCACTATACATGAGACAATTCCCTCTGAAAGAAGTCCAAAAACCAGCTGAGTGACTCCTATGCATTGGGCAGATGAGAAAATACCAACACAGAAATAGGTAGAAAAGGCTGAGACCCACTCTCCCCACCTCCAGCATAACATCATACAATTGGGGGAAAACCCCAACCCCTACCTTCCCCCTGAGTGAATAGTTTGGACCCCACATTTAGTGCCCTAACTTTCAAGACTCCTACCTGAAGAATGGGCCCTCCAAAATGCCTAGCTCTGAAAGACAATGAAGCTTGCATTCACGAGACCCACAAGACTACAGCAAACTAATGGGCATGCAAGGACTTGCTGTGACTATTCCCTCAGGGTTCTGCTCAGAAGGAGCAGGAAAAATTGCCCATCTCTCAGTCTTTCCCTGGGAAGGTTTGCATCTAGATACTTCAAAAGCTGCTGCTTGAAGGTCAAGATTATAACTTAAGCACACATCTAGGGGCTGGGTGCAATGCTCCCCAGAGACTGCGAAACTGATGGACACTTCCACTGCCATCTCTGAGTAGCCCACTCAAAGTTGCCAGACTCTCCCTGGAAGGAGCCTGCACGTGCATCTGCACCCTAGCTTTTGCGCTGCCAACTGAGGGAAGGATCCTCAGATTGCTTGGCTCTAATATCCAACAGGGCTTCCATTCATGAGATACAGGGACTACTGCAAAAAGGAGTTCTTAACCAGCTACTGTCTCAGGACTCAGTGCAGAGGGAGTAGGCAAAAATGGCTGTCTCCCAATGCATTCTGAATGGGATCCATCTGCATACTTTGAGAGCCACTGCATCAGGGTCAGACTTCTAACATAGCACACATCTAGGGACTGGTTATTATATAATGATACAGAGGTCAATTCATCAAAAGAATATAATATTAGTAAATATATATATATATACCCAACATAGAAGCACCTAAAAATATAAGGCAAATATTAACAAATCTGAAGGGAGAAATGGCAATACAATAATAGTAGAGAAATTCAATGCCCCACTTTCAACAATGGATAGATCATCCAGACAGAATATCTGTTAAGAAAACAGTGGGCTTAAACTAACATTAGATCAGATGGACCAAATAGACATATCATAACATTCCATTTAACAGCAGCAGAACACACACTCTTCTCAAAGACACATGGAATATTCTCCAGGATAGATAATATGTTAGGACACAAAATAAATCTTAAAAAATTAAGAGGCAGAAGTCATATCAAGTATCTTTTGCAATCACAATGGTATGAATCTAGAAATCAATTACAAGAAGAAAACAGGGAAATTTACAAATAAGTGGAAATTAAACATCCTAATGAACAGCTAATGGGTCAAAGAAGAAATCAAAAGAGAAATCAAAAAAAATCTTAAGAGAAATTAAAATGGAAACACAATACATCAAAACTTATGGAATGCAGCAAAAGAAGTGCTAGGAGGGTAGTTTGGGGAGATAAACAACTACACTGAGAAAAAAGGGAGATCTCAAATAAATAACCTAACTTTATAATCAAGGAACTAGAAAAAGAATATAAACTAAGCCTGAAGTCGGTAGAAGAAAGAAATAAGAAATATCACAGTGGGAAAAAATGAAATAGAGACTACAAAGACAATAAAAAAGATCTATGAAACTAAGAACTGATTTTTTGAAACCATAAAAAAATAAACAAAACAGATAAAACTTTAGCTAGACCTAGAAGGAAAAAAAAAGAGGACTCAAGTAAATAACATTAGAAATGAAAGAGGAGACATTACAGTATTACATACCACACAAATACAAAGGATCATAACAGACCACTATGAATATTTATAATCCAACAAATTGGAAACCTAGAAAAAAAAATATACCTTACTTGAAACATACAACCTACCAAGAATGAGTCATGAAGAAATAGAAAATCTGAACAAATCAATTATTAGTAAGGAGATTAAATCAGTATTCAAAAACCTTCCAACAAAGAAAAGTCTTAGAACAGATGACTTCACTGTTGAACTCTACCAAACATTTAAAGAAGAATTAATACCAATCCTTCTCAAACACTTCCAAAAAACAGAAGAGGAGGGAATACTCCAAACTCACTTTTCAAGACCAGCATTATTCTGATACCAAAGCAAGACAAGGACACTACAAGAAAAGAAAATTACAGGCCAATATCACTGATGAACATAGATACAAAAATCCTCAACAAAATACTGTCAAACCAAATTCCGTGGTACATTTAAAGGATTATACACCATGATCAAGTGCGATGTATTCCAGGGGTGTAAAGATGGTTCAACATCTACAAATCAATCAATAGGATACAGTGCATCAATAAAATGAAGGATAAAAGTCATATAATCATCTCAATAGATGCAGAAAAAGCATTTGTCAAAATTCAACATCTTTTCATGATAAAAACTCTCAACAAACAGGGTATAGAGGGAATGTACCTCAACATAATAAAGGCCATATATGACAACCCCACACTAACATCACACTTAATGGTGAAAAGCTAAAAGCACTGCCTCTAACATCCAGAGCAAATCAAGTATGCAAACTCTCAGCACTCCCATTCAACACTATACTGGAAGTCCTAGCAGAACAATTAGGTAACTAAAGAAATAAAGGGCACCCAAATTGAAAATGCAGAAGTAAAATTGTTTTTCTCTGCAGATGACATGATAGATAACCCTAAAGACGCCATCAAAAAAAACCTGTAGAACTTATAAATAAGTTCAGTAAAGTTGAAGAATACAAAATAAATATTAAAAAATCAGCTGCATTTCTATATACTAACAAGGAACTATAAAAAAGAGAAATTGGGAGGACATTCAAGATGGCAGAGGAATAAAACATGGAGATCACCCTCCTCCCCACAAGTACATCAAAAATACATCTACATGTGGAACAACTCCTACAGAACACCTACTGAACGCTGGCAGAAGACCTCAGACTTCCCAAAAGGCAAGAAATTCCCCACGTACCTGGGTAGGGCAAAAGAAAAAAGGAAAAACAGAGACAAAAAAATAGGGATGGGACCTGCACCTCTGGGAGTGAGATGTGAAAGAGGAGAAGTTTCCACACACTAGAAAGCCCCTTCACTGGTGTAAACAGGGGGTGGGCGGGGGGGAAGCTTCAGAGCCACGGAGGAGAGCGCAGCCACGGGGGTGCGGAGGGCAAAGCGGAGAGATTCCTGCACAGAGGATCGGTGCCGACCAGCGCTCACCAGCCCGAGAGGCTTGTCTGCTCACCTGCCGGGGCAGGCGGGGGCTGGGAGCTGAGGCTCGGGCTTCGGAGGTCAGATCATCAGATGAATTACAATCAAGGGGCATCCTGCAAAACATTTGACCATAATTCCTCAGAACTATCCAGGTAATAAAAAACAAGGAAAATCAGAAAAACTGCCACAGCTAAGAGGAACCTAAGGAGACACGACAACTACATGTAATGTGGTATCCTGGATGGGATTCTGGAACAGAAAAGGAAAATTAGGTAAAAACTAAGGAAATATGGATAAACTATGGTCTTTTGTTAATAACAGCATATCAGTATTGGCTGTAACAAATGTATGACAGTCATGCAAGATGTCGAAAATAGGGGAAATTGGGGGTGACAGGGAACTCACTGTACTACTCTCTTCTCGATTATTCTGTAAATCTAAAACTCCTGAAAGTATTTTTAAAGCAAATATTAACATATTGAGAATAATAGGAAAGATGAATGTGCTCCAATTATTTTCAGAAACTCCTGAGTTAGGGGTTACAAGAAGGGAAAGTCTTCCAGTCTGCAGAAACACTGTGTGGTTTTACAAAAACAAACAAACCAACAAACTAAAGTTTTTACTGAAAGTTTTCAAAATAATTCATCCTTAGCTTAAGGAAACAAATTCCACTGTACATTTAGATAAACTGAGATATATGTCCTCCAAACTCTTAACTATGAATTCATCAGTTCACTTGGAACCATAATTTAACTCCTATGAATTGAACACTGTGGCATGTTTCAGGCTGTAACAATCAATCGAATTCAGTATATAACTTCACAGAGCTGAGTCTGGTGGGGGGAACCAATTATAAACAGAAAACTACACTGATACAAACAGATCTCTAACCGTAGGATGAAACTGTGCTGTGGGCACACAGAAGAGGAAGAGACAAAGAGAGGCCAGAGGAGGCTTCACGGAGGAAGTGACGTTTCAACCGAGCCTGCAAGGCTGAGTGGACGTACACAAGACCTCACAGGTGAGACTGGAAGGGTCTTTACCGTCCAATTGTTTGGGCACAGGGAAGAATGTGTGCAAAGGCCTGCAGCCTGTGGGAGCAAAGGGCATTTGCGAAACCTGCATCGAGGTGGGGTGGTAAGGTGGCCGTCTCATGAGGGGGCCTGCCTGATCAGTATCAGGGTGCTCCCCATTTCTCACCAATGTAACCAACAGCAGAGAATTCTCAACCTGTCTTTTGCAGTGGAAGTGAATGCCTCTCTACAACTCTGGCTATTTTTGCCTCTATTAGAATGTATTTTCTTTCTGTAACTACACACATGCTAAAAATACAATTCCTTTCCATTACTGTAAAAAGACCGCTGCAGTTGACTTGCATGCTTTCTCCTCTGTGGGATGAGAGAAACTTAATTGAGTTCCATGCTTATTGTCAGATAAACGACAACTTCTGATCTGGGTGCCATCTGGAAATACTGTCTCTTAATATTCAGAAGTAATTTACTCTGTGCTTAATTCCTGTGTTGTTTTTCCAACAAAACCTTTCTCTGCAACATCTGTGGTTTTACTCATTAACCATTTTCTGTCCCTTTTATGTAGATTCATTAAACAAATTTCCAAAAGAAAAGTGCATTCATTCATGAATTCAAAAACATTGAGCACTTACTACTTCCAGGAACAAACTTGGATGGCTATAGTCATTAAAATAACACTCTATGCTGGAGAAAGCAAACTACAAAATCTGAGTGGCCTAACATAACGGGAACTTTGTTTTCACCCATTTAACTCATGTAAATGCTGGAGCTGGGCAGGCCGTAACCCAGGAACCAGGTTACTTTAATCTTGTGGCTACACTTTCTTTTAGGGTCCCTAAGCCCTTCATTTCCAGGTGGTGAATGGGAAGAGGATAGACAAGGCACACCTGCTTCATCACCATGTCAACCTACAAGGGACATATCACTTCCGCTCATATTCCATTAGTGAGAACTAGTCACATGGTCACCAGCAGATTTGGGGGCGGGGGAGGGAGGAGGGTGAGGGCAGGCTGGGAAATGTAGTCCCCAGCTGGGCAGCAGGTTCCAGCCACTGGTCCATACCACAGAGGCAGAATATGCATCTTTGGTGGATGGCTAACCATCTCTGCCACCCTGCTGGAGATCCTAACACTCGTTCTTATACGTGGAAGAATCTCCAGCCAGAGAAGACCGAAAACAATTAACATGTAACCAAATTCTTTCCATCTCTGCTGGTCACACCTTCTGAGAGTCAATTAAAATAAGCAAAGAGAACCCAGAGAGCAAGTGTAAAAGCTGTTTGCTAAAATCCACAAAATAGGCAGATTGGAATAGAAGTCAATAGCCAACAACTTGTCTTTCTGCCACAGAAAAGGTGTGTGGACCTAGTTTATACAGCAGGGTAATCTATCTCTGATAGTAAGTCCCCAGATTGCAGGAATTAGACACCTCGTTGCCTCAAGCCCTGTTACCACAAAGCATGAGGTCATGCCCAGCATTGCTGTAACTACATAAACAGATGAGAGCCCTCCACTTTTTTTTTTATTATAGGTGATCTGCTTTTTATTTGCTTAAGATGCTTGAGATTTCCAGGAAGCCAAGGGCTGACCGGACCCGTGCTTGAGCAGCGGAAGGTAACGGGGGAATCATCATCTGTCAGCTATGCCATCTTGCCCCTGGGAGTTCCAGCAAAGCGTCCAGAGAGGAGTGTCAGCACAGGAGTTGCCTTTGAGATCAACCTCACGCTGCTCACTTAAGTTCCAACTGTGGATTCCCAACCGCTGGTTGAGGATTTTTGTGTGAGATAGAGCCACAGCTTGTATATCATGAGAAGGACAATAAAGAAGGACAACGGGAAACGTGGGTTGTTATCATCAAATGCCAGTGTGAATAGGAAAATGAAATTCAGACTCCTAGGAGGCTCCCGCAGATCTGGATTCACATTTCCGCCGGAGGGGAATCGGCTGCTCTCCCTCCCGTGTTCCTCCTCTTGCAGCACTGTGTCAGGGGGATTTACTCCACCACCCACTGAGGCAGGGAGAGTTACCGTTTCCCATCTTGTTCCTTGCCAAGGGAGGACGAGACACCCAACTAATGAGCACGTGGTATCTACGGAGGCATCTTCCTGGCACCTCGTCTTCTTTTTATTTCTTGATTTTGCTGCTGCTTTTGTTATTTTTACCAGGGTGGACGGGTGGAAGAGGTGATGTGGGCCTTCTTCTTCCTGCTCTGTGTTGTCACCTCACACATCAGTCACAGGTCAGGGGCCCTCCTCTCTTGCTCCAGGCAAAAGGCCCACCTGGGTGTGGCTTCTCTTCCAGACCCAAGGCTGAAGGCTGTTCCCTGGGGCTTCTGAATCTGTTAGCAGCACCATATGTGAGGGCCATGATCCTCCAGTTTTAGGTGAGTGAATTCAAGGTCTATTTTTGCTCCACTTTCCCCACCAGTGAGTCACAAGCAGATGTGAATAGGATGCCCCCATTTTGATCTCAGCCTTGGCCTCTTTCTCCATTCTGCTTTCCCAGGGAGCCCTGTATTTG
Organism: Balaenoptera musculus; assembly: GCF_009873245.2. Lineage (NCBI taxonomy): Eukaryota > Metazoa > Chordata > Mammalia > Artiodactyla > Balaenopteridae > Balaenoptera > Balaenoptera musculus. Next base: position 73,844,423 of record NC_045800.1, on the reverse strand, counting down.
GGGGACCGTTGGATCACCATTCATGAAACTGATGTACTGATTCTCACTGACTCCTTGGGTCTGTTCCCTACAAGTTAGAGCACAATGGGAGGACTGATGAGGGGTTGGAACCCCTACCTTTAAACATAGGTAAGTAAATAAAATAAGAAGTTCAAAATAGTCCTATTACATATTGCTGCATACCCCAAATTCCAAAATATAACCAATTATATAGAAACAGTACCAGCTCAAGGTACTTCTTTTTTCCATCCCTTTTTCTTACCAAAAAATGTGAACCATATCCTCTGTCACTCATCTACTTCAGGGGAAGTAGAAAAACGACAGGGGAATTGTGAGATGTATGACCTGGGTTTTCTGGATGTCAGTTCTAACGTTTGGTGAAAACCCAGTTAGGACGTGACATCTGTCTCCAGCAGCAGCGGTTCACCCCCCCCCCTCCCCGTGCTCTCTTGGAGGCAATGCATCATCCCTCCCTCACTGAGCTGGACCTTTTCACATCACAGTGTGTCCTGGAGCATGAATAATACCCTTAAGCAAAATTCAAACGGTGAACTCTTGCCTGGAGTGGCAGGAGGAGGAGGGAGATGGGTGGCTAAAATAAACTGCGTCAAAGTTTTCCATATTCAGAGAAAATCTCATGATGGATGACTCCCTCCACTGAGCATCAGGAAGAGAATGCTGGATTCTGTTTATTCTAGGAGGGCATCCAGAAGCAGATCTGCACTTGTAAATAGAAAACCAAGCAATCAGACCACCTGATATAGGTGGCTATATCAGACGCCTCAGATGCCCTGTTGCTCACCCCTCTTCTTCCAGCCTTGGCTGTGGCAACCAGCTGTGCACGGATGCAACCTGACAGCACCTTGCTCTGCTGCACATGGGGCTTCTTGGCATCTGCTGGAATCTCCTCAGCCGTTCTGATGCATGTGCATATCTGGGAGTATGAGCCTCCCTGCACCAGTAGAAGTCCCTAGATAAACACTGCCCTCTTTCCTGTCTGGCGGGAACAATCCTGGCATGCATGCTACCTGGCTCCTCAGAGGGGGCTCAGCAGGACTGAGGTCCATTTGCCCACAGCCGTGACCAGTTTTCCCAGCTTCCCGATTACACTCTTCCCGGACTCCCACTCCCGTTCCTTGGGTGCACTTACGTAAATAAATGACCTCCACATAAGACCTGGATGCAGGCACTACCTTGTGGGGGGAACACAGGCTAAAACACTAGTTTAATGGGCTTTTCAGATGACAATACTAAATGATCCTGAAAACTTGGGCACCCTCAAGATGACTAGATAGACATATAGATAGATAGATAGATAGATAGATAGATAGATAGATAGATAGATAGATAGATAGATAGTTTATTTCTTTCCTTTTTGTTATGGAAATATTGAAATAGGCACAAGACTCAAGAAAATAGCTTAAGGGACCCTCATGGATCCATCTCTAAGCCTTAATAATTGTTAGCATTCTCCCTTTTCCAGCAGATTGTTTTAAGGGTACCTTGTTTGCTTATAATAAATGTTGAGATCCTCTGATTACCACGACTGCCTAAACATTAGCATTAGCGTACCTGGGTGCTGTAACAATCAGAAAATTTCTAAGCTCTAAAATGAAAACTAATGCTACCCTCCTTGCCACAGTGATTGGATCAAGGACTGGTGTGTACTAGAGGCCTAGTTCAGGGCACGGTCTTCTCCCCCCCAATCCCCTCACCCCATCCCCACCCCAGTCACAGGATGGCATTTGGAGGGGCAGACTTGACTTATTAGTCTCCTCAGGCTAGAGCCCAGCATTTTGTTAGATAGCTGTGTAAAGCGACTTTCTTTCTCCTATTGGAGCAAACAAGGCAGCATGCATCCCCACAGCTTACCGGCAGCTACCCTGTGTTCATGAAGCAAGCTGGCCTCAAGCCAACACCACAGAGAACACAGTAGGGACACAGAAAAGCCACTCAGTGTTCCCTGATACCACTGAGCCATTGGATCAACTCTTGTCTGACACGCCCATGCTTTAGAGTTTTCCGTTATAAGAACCAATAAATTCCTATTGCTATTTAAGACAATATGGGTTTTCCATAACTTTCATACATATACATTCTAAATAATGGATTTTGTTTAGAAGTCATGGCATTTGCAAAGGCTTTCAAAGTCTTTTCATCAAACAGGGTTATAATAAAATTGAGAGTTTCAGTTATCAGGAATAAATTTATAAACATAAATTTATGTTTATGTTTCTATTTCAAGGTTACTAGATAAATGAAGTCTTGTTGGATATGACTAGAGCATATCAGAACTTGTCATTTTTTTAACCATAAGATCATCATTACCAATGACTGTTTCAAGAAGTTTCAATAATTGTTTCAAGAAGGTTCATGAGTTCCCAAGCATTATGAAAACCTTACATTGAAAAACGATGCATATATCTGCATGAAGGTCTCCTCATTATTGTTGCTATTTTTGCCAACCCCAAAATATCACTGCCACCCATTCCTCTGCTGCTGGAGCAGCAACTCAGTCTGTGACACTTTCCTGGTGCCATCCTGAGTCCTAACTGGAACACTGACTGAAGGCAGTTGAATAAAAGAGCTTGGGGTTTACCTAGCTCATCTTCATCAAGCTAATGCTTTCAGACGTCAAAATACTTTCCAAACTCATATCTTCCTTCCTGGATTTTCTTTTTTTTTTTTTTAGATTAATTTATTTATTTTTGGCTGCGTTGGGTCTTCGTTGCTGCACGCTGGCATTCTCTAGTTGCAGCGAGCGGGGACTAGTCTTCAATATGGTGTGCGGGCTCTAGGCGCACGGGCTTCAGTAGTTGCAGCACGCGGGCTCAGCAGTTGTGGCTCACGGGCTCTAGAGCACAGGCTCAGTAGTTGTGGCGCACGGGCTTAGTTGCTCCGCGGCATGTGTGATCTTCCCGGACCAGGGCTCGAACCCGTGTCCCCTGCATTGGCAGGAGGATTCTTAACCACTGCGCCACCAGGGAAGCCCTTCTTTCCTTGATTTTCTACAACCAACAATTTGTAGTACTAAACCTGAAAGAAAAATTCTACAACCTTAAGAATTTATGTCATAAGCTTTATGGGATAAAAATAGGCATAGCAGCAGTTGAAATTTATGTTTCTGCAGAAGGTAGCAAGAATAAGGTCAGTACAGAATACCCTCAGGAGTCCTGAAGCCAGCTCTCCCCATTACCGTACTGATGCTTTTATTGCTTTTATTTCTCAAATGTAGAATGTATTTGCAAAGTCACTGTATACTCTATTTGTAGAGAAATAAGGAAAGCAAAAAAGATTCCCACTGTGACACAAAGACATGAAATATACTGTCAACTGGAGAAGCTTATCCATCCCTTGCTGGAGTAAGACAACCACAGCTCTGAAGAGTAGGAATTAAGACAGAGGAGGGAAAGGCGGGAGCCTACTAGAAGGGCCAAGATGAGAGAAATAGCGAGAAATAGGAGTAGGGGAATGAAGGGAGACAGAGAGAGGGAGGACTCAGCTGGAAGAAAGAGAGTGTGTGTTCAGTGGGACAAACTTAAAATCACAGAAAGCATCAGTGTCTGCCTATAAGACAGGAAGAGACTATATAGTGATAATTTGTTCCTATGCAGGACAAATGCCATACAGTGATGCGTTACTAAACCAGGGGATAGAATCCATTTTCTGTCACTCTTTGCTGGGAAAATTTTAGTGGTTTCACATGGCCTATGGACTCCAGGGACAAACACTAAAGTGACAGACACAGAAGGTGTTTTATAATATGTCTCCATTCTTCCTAAACAAGTGGATATCCCTTTACTCCTTACAACTGGATATCCACTCTATTCCCACCACATGATTCCTTTTTACATCCACAGAGAGTCATTTTACCACCTTACCTGCATCCACACTGCTGCCTCTCCCTGGAATACTCTTCTCATTCTTCACACACATCTCCATAGAAATCCTACTCAACCAAGAGGACTCGCCTCACATTCGGCCTCCTCCCAGAAGCCTTCCTTAACCACTCCAGCCTCAACTGATCCCTCCCACCCAATTTTCTGAAGGCTGGCTAAACTGAGCCTGGATCATTTTCTTTCTGAAACAAGTTGGGGAATGAATGAATGTACTAAGTAAACGGTTTGCACCATTAATGTCCATTCTTAATCACTCATTGCCTTGCTTTACTGATTATTTCATGCATCAATCTTTCTCTTTTCATACAAATTGCACACTCTAGACAATTAAGAACATAATAGATCCAGGGCTTCCCTGGTGGAGCAGTGGTTAAGAATCTGCCTGCCAACGCAGGGGACACAGGTTCAATCCCTGGTCCAGGAAGATCCCACATGCCGCGGAGCAACTAAGCCTGTGCACCACGACTACTGAGCCTGCACTCTAGAGCCCACGAGCCACAACTACTTGGCTGGCATGCCACAGCTACTGAAGACTGTACACCTAGAGCCTGTGCTCCTCAACAAGAGAAGCCACTGCAATGATAAGCCCGCGCACCGCAACGAAGAGTAGCTCCCACTCGCTGCAACTAGAGAAAGCCCACGCACGGCAACGAAGACCCAATGCAGCCAAAAATAAATAAATAAATTTATAACAAAAAAATAAGAATAATAGATCCAACATCAGAAAAAAGATTTTTAATACTGGGAGTCTTCTGCCCCTCTCCCTTCAATGGGGTAGCATTTCCCTACCCCACTTTCTCCCCAAAGGAGAAGGGTGCTCTATATGAGAAATTCTTCTTTGTCTAAACATGTTTGTGGAATTCAGATTCTAGTAGATTCACTGCTTTAAAGGAATGGCTTATGCTTCAACTTTTAAGAGACAGGAAGCAATTTCTGATCATCAAAGGAGGTGTCTATTCTACACTAGCACTCCTTCTAGAAGGAGAGACAACTCCTGGCCTGACAAAAAGAGATGCACTGTCCACTGAACCATGGGGAGCCAAAACTTGAAGCAGCATCACGGGAGAGCTGTCCCACTGGTGTGGCACTGCTTTGTGTTATGCTATTTTTAAATGGTGTTTGAAGATCCACATTCCCTGAGACTAACTAGCACCAGGAAAGCCCACTTAGAGTAAACTTATAGCACGGGACACACTTCATTGTGAATTTTATGATTTAAAAAAAAGCTTTGAGGGAGATCAAGATGGTGGAAAAAAAGGACGTGGAGCTCACCTCCTCCCAAAATACATCAAAATACATCTACATGTGGAAAAATCCTCACAGAATACCTACTGAATGCTAGCAGAAGATCTCATACAACCAAAACTGCAAGAAAGATCACCATATAACTGGGTAGAACGAAAGAAGAAGAAGAAAAAAAAAGAGTCAGAATGGGCCCTGGGAGGGAGCTGTGAAAGAGGAAAGGGAACCCCTATAAGGCTATCAGCTGATTTCTCCAGAGAAATATTGCAGGCCAGAAGGGAGTGGCAAGATACATTCGAAGTCCTGAAGGGGAAAAATTTGCAACCTAAGATACTCTACCCAGAAAGATTATCATTTAGAACAGAAGGAAAAGTAAAGAATTACTAAGAAAAGCAAAAACTAACAGAATACAGCAATACTAAACCTATCCTAAAAGAAATATTGAAAGGTCTTCTTTAAATAGAAAAGAACCAAGAATCTACAGGAAAGAGAAAATCACAATGGGAAAGTAAATCACTTAAATAAGCCTGTACACAGATTAAAAAAAAAAATTCTTGTGAAAGCAATGATAACTACCATGAACAGCAAAAGGATAAACATGAAGATGTAAAAGAGGACACCAAAATCATAAAATGTGGGGGAGGGGAGCAATAAAATGTAGATTTTTTTTAAAAAATGTGTTTGAGCCTATATGACTACCAGTCTAAAGCAAGTAGATATAGTAATAGGTTAGCATACCTGCAAAACAGGGTAACCACAAATCAAAAACATACAATAGATTCACACACACACAAAAAAAAACCCAAAAAGAAGAGAACTCAAGCAAGCAAAACAAAAAGAAAATCATCAAACCACAAAAGGAAAAACAAAAAGAAAAAAAAGGAACAAAGAAGAAATACAAAATCAACTGGAAAACAAGGTTTAAAATGGCAATAGGTACATATCTATCAATAATTACCTTAAATGTCAATGGACTAAATGCTCGAATCAAAAGACACAGAGTGGCAGATGGGATAATAAAACAAGAGCCTACAGTATACTGCCTACAAGAGACCCACATAGACTGAAATCAAGGGGTTGGAAAAACGATATTTCATGCAAATGGAAATGACAAGAAAGCAGGGGTAGCAATACTCATATCAGACAAAATAGACTTTAAAACAAAGGCCATAAAGATAGATAAAGAAGGTCACTATATAATGATAAAATGATCAATACAAGAAGAGGATATTACACTTGTTAACATATGTGCACCCAATGTAAGAGCACTCAAATACATTAAACAAATACTAACAGACATAAAGGGAGAAACTGATGGGAATACAGTAATAGTAGGAGACTTTAACACCCCACTCACATCAATGGAAAGACCTTCCAGATAGGAAATCAGTAAGGCAACAGAAACCCTATGATACAATAAAAGATAGACTTAATAGATATTTTCAGGACATTACATCCAAACAAAACAAAACAAAATGCAGGATACACCCCAGAATTTTTTTCAAGTGCACATGGAACATTCTCTAGGGTAGATCACATATTGGGACACAAAACAAGCCTCAACAAATTTAAGAGGGTAGAAATTATTTCAAGCATCTTTTATGACCACAACAGGATGAAACTAGAAATCAACCACAGAAAGAGAAATGAGAAAAAACAAAGATTACATGGAGACTAAACAACATGCTACTAAAAAACCAATGGGTCAACCATGAAATGAAAGAGGAAATTAAAAAATACCCTGAGACAAATGACAAAGAAAACACAACCATACACAATCTAGGGTATGCAGCAAAAGCAGTCCTAAGAGGGAAGTCCATACTGACACGAGCCTTCCTCAAAAAACAAGGAAGTCTCAAATAAACAACCTAACCTACCACCTAAAAGAATTAGAAAAAGAAGAACAAATAAAACCTAAGGTCATCAGAAGGAGGGAAATAATAAAGATCAGAGAGGAAATAAATGAAATAGAGATTTAAAAAATTAGAAAAAAAATCAATAAAACCAAGATCTGGTTTTTTGAAAGGGTAAACAAAATTGACAAACCTCTGGCCAGACTCACCAAGAAGAAAAGAGAGAGGGCCCAAATAAACAAAACAAGAAATGAAAGAGGAGAAATAACAACTGAAACTGCAGAAATACAAAAAACCATAAGCAAATACTATCAACAATTATATGCCAACAAATTGGACAACTTAGACGAAATGGACAAGTTTCTAGAAACATACAGCCCACCAAAACTGAATCAAGAAGAAATAGATAATTTGGACAGACCAATCACTAGAAGTGAAATAGAATCTGTAATTTAAAAAAACTCACTGCAAACAAAAGTCCAGGACCAGACGGCTTCACTAGGGAATTCTACCAAACATACAAAGAAGAGCTTATACTAATCCTTCTCAAACTCTTCCAAAAGACTGAAAAGGAGGGAACACTCCCAAATTTATTCCATGAAGACACCATCACCCTGATACCAAAACTAGAAAAAGACACTACCAAAAATTACAGGCCAATATCTTCGATGAATACAGGTGCAAAAATTCTCAACAAAATATTAGCAAACCGAATCCACCAACACATAAAAAAATCATACACCACAATCAAGTTAGAATCATCCCAGGGTGACAAGGATGGTTCAATATATGCATATCAATCAAGATGATACACCACATCAACAAAAGAAAAGACAAAACCCACATGATCATCTCAATAGATGTAGAAAAATCATTTGATAAAACTCAACATCCATTCATGATAAAAAAAAACTCTTACCAAAATGGGTAAAGAGGGAATATATCTCAACATAATAAAAGCTATTTATGACAAACTCACAGCCAACATAATACTCATCAGTGAAAAGCTGAAAGCCTTCCCACTAAAATCTGGAAGAAGACAAGGATGCCCACTCTCACCTCTTCTATTCAACATAGTATTGTAAGTCCTAGCCACAGCAAGCAAACAAGGAAATGAAATAAAAGGTATCCAAATGAGAAGGGCAGAGGTAAAATCGTCATCATATGCAGATGACATGATACTATATAGAGAGAACCCTAAAGACTCCACACAAAAACTACTAGAACTGATAAATGAATTCAGCAAGGTAGCAGGATACAAGATTAACATACAGAAATCTATCACATTTCTTTACACTAACAAATATCAGAAACGCAAAGTAAAAAAAACAAATCCCTTTTAAAATGGCATCAAGGGAACCCTCCTACACTGCTGGTGGGAATGTAAATTGATATAGCCCCTATGGAGAACAGTATGGAGGTTCTTTAAAAACCTAAAAATAGAATTACCAGATGACCCAGCAATCCCACTACTGGGCATATACCCTGAGAAAATCATAATTCAAAAAGATACATGTACCCCAATATTCACTGCAGCACTATTTACAATAGCTAGGACATAGAAGCAACCTAAATGTCCATCAACAGATAAATGGATAAAGAAGATGTGGTACATATATACAATGAGATATTACTCAGCCATAAAAAGGAACGACACTGAGTCATTTGTAGTGATGTGGATGGACCCAGAGTCTGCCACAGAGAGTGAAGTAAGTCAGAAAGAGAAAAACAAATATCATATATTAAAGCATATATATGGAATCTAGAAAAATGGTACTGATGAACCTAGTGGCAGGGCAGGAATAGAGATGCAGATGTAGAGAATGGACTTGTGGACGTGGAGGGGAAGGGGAGGCTGGGACGAATTGAAAGAGTAGCACTGACATATATACACTACCATGTGTAAAACAGATAGCTAGTGGGAAGCTGCTGTATAGCACAGGGAGATCAGCTTGGTGCTTTGTGATGACCTAGAGGGGTGGAATGGGAAGGGTGGGAAGGAGGCTCAAGAGGGAGGGGATATATGTATACATATATCTGATTCACTTTGTTGTACAGCAGAAACTAACACAAAAAGCAACTATAATCCAATAAAGATGCTAAAAAAAGATATTTATTCATTCAAATGGGCAAATTAATTAGATCTATTGCAAAAGTTTTAAAAAATTGCATCAAAGAGAATAAAATATTTGGAAATAAATCTGACCAAGGGGGTGAAAGACTTATATGCTGAGAACTATAAAACATTGATAAAGGAACTTGAAGATGATTCAAAGAAATAGAAAGATACCCCATGCTCTTGGATTGGAAGAATCAACATTGTTAAAATGGCCATACTACCCAAAGCAATGTACAGATTTAATGTGACCCCTATCAAATTACCCATGACATTTTTCACAGAACTAGAACATGTGTCCTAGTTCTATAATCCTAAAATGTATACAGAACCACAAAAGACCCAGAATTGTCAAAGCAGTTCTGAGGAAAAAGAACAAAGCTGGAGGCATATCCCTCCCACAATTCAGAAAATACTACAAATCTACAGTAATAAAAACAGCATGGTATTAGCACAAAAAAGACATACGGATCAATGAAAGAGTATAGAGAGCTCAGAAATAAACCCACACACCTATGGTCAATTAATCTTTGATGAAGGAGATGAGAATAAACAATGGAGAAACCACAGTCTCTTCAACAAGCAGTGTTGGGAAAGCTGTACAGCTGCATGTAAATCAATGAAGTTAGAACAGTCCCTCACACCATACACAAAAATAAACTCAAACTGGCTTAAAGACTTAAATATAAGACAGGACACCATAAACCTCCTAGAAGAGAATATAGGCAAAACATTCTCTTACATAAATCGTATCAATGTTTTCTTAGGTTAGTTTCCCAAAGCAATAGAAATGAAAGCAAAAATAAACAAATGGGACCTAATCAAACTTAACAAGCTTCTGTACAGGAAAGGAAACCATAAACAAAACAAAAAGACAACCTACAGAATGGGAGAAAATATTTGCAAATGATGCAATCAGCAAGAGATTAATCTCCAAAATATATAAACAGCTCATACAACTCAATAACAAAGAACAAACAACCCAGTCAAAAAATGGACAGAAGATCTAAATAGACATCTCCCCAAAGAAGACATACAGATGGCCAACAGGAACATGAAAAGATGCTCAACATCGCTAATTATCAGAGAAATGCAAATCACAACTACAATGAGGTATCACCTCACACCAGTAAGAATGACCATCATTAAAAAGTCTGCAAATCAATAAAGTATACTCCAATAACAAATTTTTTAAAAGTCTACAAATAATAAATGCTGGAGAAAGCATGGAGAAAGGGGAACTATTCTACACTGTTGGTGGGAATATAAATTGGTGCAGCCACTCCAGAGAACAGTATGGAGGTTCCTTAAAAAACTAGAAATAGAGTTACCACATGATCCAAAAATCCCACTCCTGGGCATATATCCAGAGAAAACTCTAACTGGAAAAGATACATGCACCTCAATGTTCACAGCAGCACTATTTACAATAGCAAAGACATGAAACAACCTAAATGTCCATCAACAGATGAATGCATAAAGAAGATGTGGTAGATGTATACAATGGAATATTACTCGGCTATCAAAAAGAATGAAATGATGCCATTTGCAGCAACAGGGATAGACCTAGAGATTATTATACTAAGTGAAGTAAGTCAGACAGAGGAAGACAAATATCATATGATATCACTTATATGTGGAATCTAAAACATGATACAAATGAACTTATTTACAAAACAGAAATAGAGTCACAGACATAGAAAACAAACTTATGGTTACCAAAGGGGTAAGGGGCTGAGGGAGGGATAAATCAGGAGTTTGGGTTTAGCAGATACAAAGTACTATATGTAAAACAGATAAACAACAAGGTCCTACTGTAAAGCACAGGGAACTATATTCAATATCTTGTAATAAACTAAAATGGAAAAGAATAAGAAAAACTATATATATATATATAAACTGAATCACTTTGCTGTATCCCAGAAACTAACACAACATTGTAAATCAACTATACTTCAATAAAACAATAAAATAAAATAAAATCTTCTTCCACTTTATTTATAATTTATTTGTAATTCACATTTTATCTTAAAATAAGTTTCTTAGGCTTAATACCCCAGCACAGATTTTCAAATAGTTACTCAGCCTGAGGCTGTCATCTACATCCAAAAGGAGCCACCTCTCACCTCCAGGCAGCCCATATAAAAGCAGTGCCAATGTGAGGCAGACACAGGACCAAAATTATTATCCCAAGGCTGCTAGAATTCTTGTGATTCATTCCCATTTCCATTCCTGAGGTGGCAGCAAGAACCACAGGTCAGACAAGTTATTTCCTAATGTCATTCTTTCTCCTAGACCATGATCTCCTGTCAAGTGCTATTCACTCATCAGCTACATAATGGAATGATCGCATTTAGGTCTTTTCGTTGTTGTTTTGTGCTCTGTTTTCTGCGAATGAGCAGATGATATACAGGTCATGCCCTGGAGATTCCTACCTGAAGCCTTTGCCACCAAACCAGAGAACACAGCAAATCATATGCAGGAAAATTCAAGGCCAGGCTGATTTGGGAAGGGCAAGACCAGAGTAGGTTCCTTCTATTGGTGCAGAAAACCATTTGCCCTTGGAAGCACCATCAGTGAAAATGAGAAATAAGGAATTAATTTTGACTGTTAAAAATTTGCTCCGTCTTGTGGAAATCAATTTAGGCAGTGACTAAGCACTCAATCAATGTTAGAAATCATTTTTATTATTATAATTTCCTACCAACCATAGGGAATTTTCTATTTTCTCCTTTATAAATTTAACATTAGGGGGCCAGTCCTCGATAAGGTCATGAAATAAAAGTTTGTCCTAAGCATTTATTAGCACTTTGTTCTGTTCTGGGCCTCCACCCTAGTTCCAGGCTCCCGTCTCCTCCACAGTAACCCATGTGCCTCAAATTCCCAATTTTGTGCCAGCTGGATAAGCACTATTGCTGGTCTAAAGGCCTGTTCAGTTATTTCCCAAAAATGTTTGGGTTCTGCAGCAATAAGTTCAGGAAAGTACTTGGCCTTGGGCAGGTGTTAGTCTACGTGGTAGCTGGGGGGAGGAGGGTATTGAGGGCCTTCAATGATGACCATCTCTGTTCCTGAGTTAGGTGCAATGGACAAGACCTACTCTTTCATCAGATTACATAACTCTGAGGTTGGTGGGGCGCTCCTGACTCAGTGAGGTGGTCTCCATGATTGATCTTGGCCAACCTCATTCCTGGGCCCAACCTTCCATCTTCTGACCAAGATTTTCTAGGGGAAGGACCCAGGAATCTCGATGTTTAATGATCTTATCATGCAAAGTGGGAAACCCTGCATTAGGGGCACTGCCTTTCGTTTTGGCAACCATTTTACAGAAAAGAGGTGCCGTAACAGCTACCAAAGCCCAAGGTCTTAGGACTAATAAATGGTAGGGCTGAGCCTGAGCCAAGGGCAAGCTCTCTCTGTGCCTGGGTCTGTTCCCTCTGCCGTTTTAAGCCCTGTTGGTTCCCTTCCTTTAGGAAACAGAAGCACGAGCACTGAAACACAGGGTCCTATGTGATGTGAAAATTCTCTTCTGAGGGTGGCATACTAGTCACCACGACAAGCCTCAGTGATACTGTCCTGACTCAGAGTCACATTGGAGGAAATGAGGAGAGACACCAAGGAACTCACCTCAGTTGTGCCAAGTGCAATTGACATTGCAAACTCAACAATCACAAGCACTACACTGAGCCCAAAACACCCCCTTTGAACTTGACCACTGCTACCAGAGAGGAGGTGGAGAAGAACAGACAGCACAGACTGTAATCATAGGCTCTACAACTGACTGGACCTGGGCTCGACTCTCGGCCCTGCCACTTATTAGCCTCCCAACTCTTAGCCCCAGTTTCCTCATCTATAAGATGGAGGTAATAGCACACAGCTATTCCATTGCATTATTGTGTGCCCAGCACACAGTAGATATTCAACAAATTCTTTCCCCACATCCAAGACCCAGGTTGGAGAAAAGGGGAGGAAGGAATGTTCTGTGGGACTTGGGGACACACAGGGTCATGAAAAATTGAGAGCATCTGGATGGACACCCTGTCTTCACAGCAATGAAACCATCCTTTCCCTCCTGATATAGATCCAGACTGTAAAAGTATTAACAGGATCTGACTCTGTTGACTATACAGGGATCTCCCGAGTCCAGAATAAACGAAGGTGCCCAGTGGTGTTTTCCTGTGCCATATATGCAGACAGGGAGATTATTAAAGAGCTAATGACAGCTTTCAAGAGCTTGCACGCAGTGATGCCCTAGCTGACATCTCCGATGGCAGAACAAAAGCCCTGGAGGATAATAAAGCCCCTAGACTTGGCATGAGGGTCCAAGACTTGTGCTTCTGGTTATTCTGCCCTCCCCTCCTTCCCCACCATGGGGCAGGGCAGAAGCAGTCTCATTCAGAGTCCTCCTTTACCAGGCGCTACCTGGCATGCATACTTCACATTTAACCGGAGCACTAGGAGACAGAGATGAAGCGAATTAACATAAAGTCTTTGATGGACAATTTCACTTCTGGAGCTCCTACAGCAGTGGTTCTCAAAGCGTGGTTCCCCAGACCAGTTGCACCAGCATCACCTGAGCACTTGTTAGGAAAGTAATGTCTTGGGTCACACCCCAGCATGACCTGAGCACTTGTTAGGAAAGTAATGTCTTGGGTCACACCCCAGCATGACCTGAGCACTTGTTAGGAAAGTAATGTCTTGGGTCACACCCTACTGAATCAGAAACTCAGGGGGTGGAACCCAGCCGTCTGTGTTCTCACAAGCCCTCCAGATGATTCTATACATGCTAAAGTTTGAGAACTATTGCTCTAGACATATCCTTGTTCCTGTGTGAAAATTCATGTAAAGAAAAGTATTGTGCAGTGCTATTTATAATTGTAAAAATTTTTTAAAAGGAAATAGCCTAAATATCCATCAAAAGGAATACATTAAATGATTAGAGCACATCTATGCAATGGAATACTATGCACCCATTAAAAAGAACAAAGCAGGACTTCCCTGGTGGCACAGTGGTTAAGAATCTGCCTGCCAATGCAGGGGACATGGGTTCAATCCCTGGTCCAGGAAGACCCCACATGCCACAGAGCAACTAAGCCTGTGTGCCACAACTACCTGAGCCTGTGCTCTAGAGCCTGCGAGCTAGAGCCCAAAAGCCACAACTACTGAGCCCACAAGCCACAACTACCGAGCCCACGTGCTGCAACCACTGAAGCCCGCAGGCCTAGAGCCCATGCTCCACAACAAGAGAAGCCACCGCAATGAGAAGCCCTCGCACTGTAATGAAGAGTAGCCCCCATTCACCACAACTAGAGAAAGCCTATGCACAGCAACGAAGACCCAATGCAGCCAAAAATAAATAAAAATTAAAAAATTTTTTTTAAAAATTAAAAAAATAAACAAATAAAAATAAAAAATAAGAATTAAAAAAAAAGAACAAATAAGCTTCATCTGTTCTTATATCAAGAGATCTCCAGAATATGGGACTTCCCTGGTGGTGCAGTGGTTAAGAATCCACCTGCTAATGCAGGAGACATGGGTTCCACCCCTGGTCTGGGAGGATCCCACATGCCGCAGAGCAACTAAGCCCGTGCACCACAACTACTGAAGCCCGCACACCACAACTATTGAAGCCCGCGTACCTAGAGCCCGTGCTCTGCAACAAGAGAAGCCACCGCAAGGAGATGCCCGCACTCTGCAATGAAGAGTAGCCCCTGCTCACTGCAACTAGAGGAAGCCTGCGCGTAGCAATGAAGACCCAATGCAGTCAAAAATAAATAAATAAATTTAAAAAAAAAAGAGATCTCCAGAATATACAGTTAATGAAAAAAAAAAAAAAGCAAATTGCAGAACAGTGTGTATAATGTCCTACCATTTGTGATTAAATACATATTTAGATATTTAGATATTAAATATATATCTAGACATTTATATTTAGGTATGTTATCTAAAGTAAGTTACGTACCATGAACTAAAACTTCTCAAAGTTCTAGAAACTGGAACTGTAGGTTCTAGAGGTAAAGTGAAGTAGACATTGAGGTCCACACAGGAATTGGGAAGAAAATGAAATGAGTGTCACCTAAATGTCTTTGGATTGGTTGATAACTGTTAACATTGTACACCCTGTACTTCTCCTTAGCACTCTGCAGCAAACCAGGCCAAGAAGACTCAGCCTCATCCGCTTATCAGCTCAGATGTAAATGACCAGGGTTCTTCGCTGATTACAACTTCAGTTAAGAGATAATGTGAAAATGGACACACACACACACACATTCATACACAAAATAAAATGTCCTATCCCCTTAGGCTCCTTTGATTAAATGTAGAAGAATTGAAGATGTTTAGCTGAAGAACAGGAGACTTAAGGGGATGTGACAGTTTCCTTTAAGTACTTGAAAGGAAGATGGATTGGACAGATCTATGTTTAGACTCCAAAGACACAACTGGGATGATAAATTTTAAAAAGTTAAAAGAACACAGATTTCAAATCAGCATAAAAATGTTTCTAACCGTGAAAAAAAATTAATACACCTAGATGCCTCATCAGGTAGCGAGTTCCTTGTCACCAGATGTATTCAAGCAAATCTGGGGTTGTTTTAAAAAAAAACTCAACTCTTGGGAAGATAATTGGATTATGAAAGCTTCTAGGTCCTGAGATACTTTGATTCTGCTCTGTGATATGGCTATGGCCACAAAATCACGTGTGAAAGCAGTCAATTATAAAACATTTGCTAAGTAGAGTGGAAACATCTTGTTCTTACTTGTCTTCTTCTTACTTATTTTGGACAAACCCTGCTTTCCCCACTCTGATATAGCACAGAAAGTATATCAATGATTCATAAATCTTTCAGCCACATGATGACTGATGCTCAGCTTCCCTGAATGCTTGGGAAACGTGGCTCTCAACTGAGGCATGACCCTGAGAAATTCATATTCAGCTTATGAAGTAGGGATACTTCTCCAATGAGAGTGAGAACTCTGCAGAAGCAGCATTTTAGGTGTTTTGCTTTGTTCTTTTACACTGAAGAATAATGAGGAGACCATATGAAAATGTTCACAGGGACACAAGTGAGGTCTTAGAGTATTTGGACCATCATTTGTAAGAGAGCTCCAGTGATCCCAAGGACCAAGCTGGGGCTGACAAGAAGTTAAATTTTAGGAGAAAACTTCAGAACAATTAGAGCTGTCTGAAATGGAATGGGGTCCTCTGTGGAGCAGTGAGTTCCCTGTCATCACTGAGGATGGTCACACCACTTATAAATTAGAACCAACCCCTAGGGGATTGGACCTTCTTCAACAATACAGAATTTCTCAAGCATGGAAGAGCCCCTCTTGCTTTGAATATTTGACTTTTTCTGCCTCTGATCTCTAGACCCAGATTTAAAGGGCTCTTGTGACTAGGTCAGGCCAACCTGGAAAAAATCTCCCTTTCTTAATCAACTATGCCATGAAACATATACAATAAGTCCCGTACATACAAACGAGTTCCATATACAGTAAGTCCCCTACATACAAACCAGTTCCATTCTGAGAGCGCGTTCGTAAGTCCAATTTTTTCGTAAGTCCAACAAAGTTAGCCTAGGTACCCAACTAAAACAATCAACTATATAGTACTGCACTGTAATAGGTTTATAATACTTTTCACACAAAAAATACACAAAAAATGAAACATTTTTAATCTTGCAGTACAGTACCTTGAAAAGTACAGTAGTACAGTACAACAGCTGGCATACAGGGGCTGACATCAAGTGAACAGGCAAGAAGAGTTACTGACTGGAGGAGGGAGAGGAGGTGGGAGATGGTAGAGCTGAACAATTGTCATCAATAGGAGACGGAGGGCAAGCTGCAATTTCACTCACGCTTGACATTGATGTAATGCATGTTCGCATCTTTCAAAGTTCGCAACTTGAAGGTTTATGTGTAGGGGAATTACTGTACTAATCATGGAAATAAAATCCATCAAATTCATAGTCCCAGGGATTATGCAAGATGTGTACACTAGAGGGCAGGTTCTCAGGAGCCATCTCAGATTTCTGCCTGCCATATTTTTTTCTAAAGTTAAAACATTAGGAAAAGACTAAAGTTCTGACTATTAGCCACAGCTACTAGAGACGTCCACTTTATCAATTTGACATTTATCCTTCTAAATCTTTTACTATGGGCTTATATACATATATAGGTATATGTAAAACATGTGGCATGGTTTTTAAAAGAAAATTATCATACTGTTTTATAGTTATTGTATAATTTTATAGTTTGCTATTTTCACTCAAGAGTATAACTTGAGGATATTTTTGTGTCAATACATACAGATCTATCTCATTTCTTTTGCACTGTATGACTATGCCATAGTTTATATAATCATACTTCATGGAAATTTCTATTGTTTGCCATTTGTAACTGCTATGAACAATGTGCAATGAGCATCTTTGTAGGTGCCTCCTGGTGTCTGAGTATGAATGAGAAATAGAATGTCCAAGTCTTAAAATATACACATTTTAAATTATAGTAGATACTGCAAAATTGAGTGGCAGTATTTTTAAATATAAAAATCTGTGTTAAAGCTTAAAACTTCTCTCTTATAAAGCAACTCATGTATGTGCCTTTTTGATTCTTATTGTCATCAAATTTCTTTTCCATTGGAAACTGTGAAAGCATGAGATAAGTGGGCCATACATAGGACTTGCTGCCCTACCTAAATTGCCCAAGACTCTGTAAGTTAAAACATAACCAAATGCCTGGGCTCTATGACCACACTTTACTTGTGAGTTTATTATTAACTTATGAAATATGTGTGTTTTGGTACAGGTGATCATAAGTAGCCCTTAAAATGTGTGAGGCTCACTTTCCCTCTGGGGTGGGGCAGGTACCCTCATTGCACATGGTTTCTCCCAGCTGGGAGTGTCTCTGGGTGCCAGATGCCAAATCTTGCAGTGGTTCTGACAGCCACAAGGGTGCTCCAGTGGGGCCAGCAGCAGGTTAACCATGACTTAAATTCTATCTGCCAAAATTTTTAAGACTACATCAAAAAACTATTAGAACTAATACATGCATTCAGTAAAGTTGCAAGATACAAAATAAATATACAAAAATTAGTTGCATTTCTATACACTAACAAGGAACTGTATAAGAAAGAGAAATTAAGAAAACTATCCCATTTACAATAGCACCAAAAAGAATAAAATGTTTAAAGTAAATTTAACCATGAGTAAAAGATCTGTACACCAAAAACTATAAGACACTGATGAAAGAAACTGAAGACACAAATAAGTGAAAAGTTACTCCATGCTTATGGGTTGGAAAAGTTAATATTGTGAAAATTTCCATACTACCCAATACAGTTTACAGATTATAATCCCTATCAAATTTCCAATGGCATTTTTCAAAGAAATAGAAAAACTTCTAAAATTTGTATTAAACCACAAACAACCCCAATTGGCCAAAGCAATCCTTTGCTTTGAAAGAATAACAAAGATGGAAGCATCACAGTTCCTGGTTTTAAACTATATTACAAAGCTACACTAATCAAAATAATATGGCATTGGCATAAAAATAGACACATAGATCAATGGAACACAACAGAGAACTCAGAAATAAACCCATACATATATGATCAATTAATTTTTGACAAAGGAGCCAAGAATATACAATGGGTAAATGATTGTCTCTTCAATAAATAGTGTTTAGAAAACTGAATACCTACATGTAAAAGAATAAATCTGGACCATACATGAAAATCAAAACTCAAAACAGATTAAAGAGTTGAACACAAGGCCTGAAACCATAAAACTTCTAGAAGAAAACATAGGGAGTAAGCTCCTTGATACTGGTCTTGACGATGCTTTTTTTGTATTTGACACCGAAAGCAAAGGCAACAAAAGCAAAAATAAACAAGTGGGACTACATCAAACTAAGAAGGCTTCTGTACATCAAAGGAAACCATCAACAAAATAAAAAGGCAACCTATGGAAAGGGGGAAAATATCTACTAATCATATGTCCAATAAGGGGTTAATATCCAAAATATATAAGGAACTTATACAATTCAATAGCAAAACAAACAAACAAAAAACAAATAACCCAATTTAAAAATGGGCAAAGGACCTGAATAGACATGTTTTCCAAAGAAAATGTACAAAAGGCCAACATGTACATGAAAAGGTGCTCAACATCAATAATTGTTAGGGAAATGCAAATCAAAACCACAGTAAGATATCACCTCACACCTGTTAGAATGGCTATTATCAAGAAGACTAGAGACAATAAGTGTTGGCAAGGATGTGGCAAAAAGAGAGCCCTTGTACACTGTTGATGGGACTGTAGACTGATGCAGCCACTATGGAAAACACTATGGAGGCTCCTCAAGAAATTAAAAATAAAACTACCATATGATCCAGCAAAAATCCAGCCTTTAGAAATAAGGAAAATCCTGCCATTTGCAATGACATGGATGAAACTGGAGGCCATTAGGCTAAGTGAAATAAGCCAGACTGAGAAAGATAAATACTGCATGATATCACTAATACATGAATCTTAAAAAAAAAAAAGGAAAAGGTCAAAGTCATAGAAACAGAGTAGAAGAGTGGTTGCCAGGGGCTGGGAGGTGGAGGAAATAGGGAGAAGTTAGTAAAAGGGTACAGATGTTCAGCTGTAAGAGGAATAAGGTCTGAGGATATAATATGCAACATGGTGACTGTAGCTGATAACACCCTACTGTATACTGAAATTTGTTAAGAGAGTAGAATATAAATGTTCTCACCAAACAAACAAATAAAAAAGTAAATATGATAAATATGTTAATTAACTTGATGGTGGGAATCTTTTCTATATCAAATCATCTTGTTTACACTTTAAGTATCTTACAATTTTGGGACTTCCCTGGTGGCGCAGTGGTTAAGAATCTGCCTGCCAATGCAGGGGACATGGGTTCGAGCCCTGGTCTGGGAAGGTCCCACATGCCATGGAGCAACAAAGCCTGTGCACCACAACTACTGAGCCTGCGCTCTAGAGCCCACAAGCCACAACTACTGAGCCTGCATGCCACAACTACTGAAGCCCACGCGCCTAGAGCCCGTGCTCTGCAACAAGAGAAGCTACTGCATTGAGAAGCCCGTGCACCGCAACAAAGAGTAGCCTCCGCTTGACGCAACTAGAGAAAAGCCCGCACGCAGCAACGAAAACCCAATGCAGCCAAAAATAAATAAATTTATAAAAATATATATATATATATCTTACAATTTCATCAACTAAACTTCAATAAAGTTGAAGAAGGAAAAAAACCCAAAAAAACAAAAGAAGTCTGAAAAAGAATGATCAGGGGCTTCCCTGGTGGCGCAGTGGTTGGGAGTCTGCCTGCCAATGCAGGGGACACGGGTTCGGGCCCTGGTCAGGGAGGATCCCACATGCCGCGGAGCAACTAGGCCCGTGAGCCACAATTACTGAGCCTGCGCGTCTGGAGCCTGTGCTCTGCAACAAGAGAGGCCGCGATAATGAGAGGCCCGTGCACTGCGATGAAGAGTGGCCCCCACTTGCCACAACTGGAGAAAGCCCTCGCACAGAAATGAAGACCCAACACAGCCAAAAATAAATAAATAAATAAATGAAATTAAAAAAAAAAAAAAAAAAAAAGAATGATCAGACTGTAGAGCCACTTACAGGAAGAAAACATAAATTATTTTCCCCCAGAGGGCTTAAGAATCCAATAAACACTCATTACTGTATGAGACAAAACTGAGGAAGGAAAAGTAACTAAAAGCCTTTGATAGTATGATCCAATAACCAGACTGCATCCAATTTCATACCCAGCCAAAGCTGCACAATATGTAATTTGACCTCTGCAGAACCTTATGATTAGATTACATGTGGTCCCAAACACCAACACTCTCTCCCCAACAGTGGCTTACTTGAAATGGATAGAAATTGATACCTTGGGTCCTTGTGGATGGATCAGGCCTCCTCTCTCACTACCACCATTCCTTTGTGTGTAAATGCATATCAAAGCTCAAACGAACTTGAGTTTCACTTGGCACACGTGTAATTTTCTTCAGAGGGAACAGTAGGTTGTCACCGTGAATTTTATACTCTAGGTCTCTACTACCAGTTCTCAATCTATACCAATATTAATTATTCATAATCTGCCATTTTAATATTTTCATCAAGAGAAAATAGTGAAGCCAACAGAGTCTCACCTTTGAAGCTGATTAGGGACTATACTGTAATATTCAAAGACTGCTAAACACCTGTCCATTCTAAACTGTAGCTGGCCCAGTTGCAAAATAAAGAAATGTTTAATATATTACTTTAAAAATTAAGATAGAAACATAAATAGCTCACAGGTGCTGTCAAAAAATATTCCACACTGTCTTGTAAACAAACATTTGACAGAATTTCAAAACTTTAAGTTCTTTCCTTTTTCTTACAGAGACTTCATCAGTAGAAGGAAACAAATGATAAATTATGAATAAGCCAGAAATTCATATTCCTTGAGCGAGACACTTAACTTCTCAGGGGCTCAGATTCCTTTCTTGAATTGTAAAATTAGGGAGTGATTAAATTTTTCAAAGTTACTTTCAGCTTTAATAATAAAGAGACAAAAAATAAACCTTTTCAACCTTTAAAAAAAAATGTCTTATGACCAACATATGCAGAATTTCATCATGATATGCATTCACCTTTCTGTTACAAGGACAATCACATGTTAATGGCAATTACATTTAAGAGGCCAAAATGTAATGCATTGAAGTTTTCCCACCAATTCACTCACTATTTGGGGTTTAATCTAATGAATACTTTTAAAAAAATAACACTAAGCACTTCTGCTATAGACTGAATGTTTGGGTCTCCCCCAAATTCATGTTGAAACCTAATCTCCAGTGTAGCGTTATTTGGAGGTGGGGTCTTTGGAAAGTGATTAGGTCATGAGGGTAGTGCCCTTGCAAAACAGGCTCCAGAGAGTTCCCGTTCCCCCTGCTGCTGCCATGTGAACACACAGCAAAAACACGGCCATCTATAAACAGGGAAGAAGGCTCTCACTAGACACCAAATCTGCTGGCACCTTGATCTTGTGCTTCTCAATCCCCAGAACTGTTAGAAATAAATGTGTGTTTTTTGTTTGTTTGTTTGTAAGCCACCCAGTCTATGGTAATTTATTATAGCAGCCCATAGGAGCTAAGACAACTCCCAAATCCTCCTTGCATACTCTTCCATTTCTCTTATAAATGACTCTGATAAGATGGTGAAATGATCTAAATTATCTTTTTGATGTTTTAAGAATCACCCATTTCAACAAATGCCTCCCAATTTCTCCTATGGTTTGAGATACTGTGCTCTGCAAGACTGAGGGTGAGAATTCGCAGTGGTACCAATGGACAATATTTGACCCTTGTCAGAAATTAGATGGACAACAGTGAAACATCACGCCACCCAGCATTCCTAACATGATTTACAGTTTCTAAGCTGTATTCTGGATAAATGTGGTCCAAACAGGTCATCAAGGCCTAAGATTAGGCAGTAACAGAGCACTCGCTCTGCTCTGGTGCTCATTTCACTGGAAAGAATTGACAAGAGAAAGAAAAAGTGAAGGAAAGGGTCAGGGGTAGGTAAATCAGCAGCTATAACTCACAGTATGAGAATCAGGGCAAGCTGCTGAGATCTTGACTGTGTTACTGGATCCACAGTGTGTGCAATGCTTACTGCTCACAAAACTAATGCTTTGACAAGTCTCCTGTGCTGTTTCCTATGCTGAGTTCTTGGATTTGTGCAGCAAAAATTCCTGCAGTCTGTTTCTTCATATCTTTTTTTGCATTCATACTACTCAAGCAGTTTTCTTGGTCGTCCAGTTTGGGGACCTGGGCTGTATTTGGGTCAAGTGACTTAGGCTATACTTTTTCTCTCCTCTGGAAAACTGTGGTGGGGAAGTTTTATACAATCTATGTTTTTCTTACGTTTGTGGTCAATACTTGTACTGAGTTCTGCTCTAGATAGCATTCCTGAATGAATACTAAACCTGAGAGAGCATCACAGCCCCCTGGGGAGCTATTCTACAATACAGGTTTCCTAACCCCACTCCAGACCTGCTCTAAATCAGAACATGTCAAGTCTGCCAGGGCATCTGTTTGCTTCTTCTTGTTGTTGCTGCCACTTTTAAACAGCTTCCTAGGTGGTTAGAATGTAGACATGGGATCTGCTGGGACTTGACTGACACACAGAAGACTTTGTCTCAGCCCTGGTGCTGAATGCTGTGTGACCTTGGCTCAGTTTTATGTTCTCTGGGAGTCACTTTTCCCATCTGTAAAATAAGAGATGTGAACGACCTGCCCTTTATGATTGCTCCAAATCTAACTTTCTCTAAAGCTAAAAAAGTCCATAATCAGGATGCTAAGGACATCGACCGGTGCCCTTTAAAAAAGCACTGCACTAAGTCATTTAATGAAGATGTTTTCAATGGCACAGGGAACTAACTAAAACTGTTAGCATAATGGGTCAAGATGGATTCATCTGCATTTTTATTAAAAAAATGTAATTGAACTGTGGGTGTGTGAGTCTATGGAATTTGCATTACGACTCTGGTTATACATTTGTCTTATTGGAATGGATGATCTTTTACTTTCACAAAGGTATATGCGTTATCTTGTAAATCAAGAAGTTTTTAAATATTAGCACTAAAGAGCCCTCAAAGCTGAGAAATAGTGGATACTTTTTAGTAGCTCAATGGCTTCATTTTGGATATTAAATAAAAAGTAAACATATTTAGAGTTAAGTGAACAGAATCTGGCCAGCAGGTGGGGTCAGGAGGAGTTGCTTATGCCTTACTGGGGAAATTCACAGGTGTTAAGCTTAAAGGAAGTCATGCTTAGAAGGGAGTCTATAAAGAGATGGTCTTTTTGTTATGTGACAATCAGTATCCTTATTTGTTAAGCAAGTTGTATTTTCTGTTCCTTGCAGGTAAAAGCTTTCTAATTGATACACCTACTTGTGATTTTGTTTCAGATATATGTTCTTTCAATTAGAAAAAGGAGAATCTAGGAGTAGTATTTCTCATTTTGCTGCTATTATCATGTAAAATTATAATAAACTATTAGTCCTTAAAAAAAAAAAAAGAGATGGATACATGCTGGGGGTTCAGGGAGAAGGGAGGAAGGGATAGGGGTGATGCCAGACCCTTTTTGGAAAATAAAGCAGAAAGAGAAGGAAAGTACTTGAAATTGGGCCTCAGATGAGAGGAGCAAAGCAGGAATGAAAATTTTTTTAAAGAGTCAGCAGCAAGCCACAATTTGAAGCATGGACCCCCAAAAAGGGTTACTTAGTACCATCTACCAAATAGCAACCTTATGCATAGGCCAGCAGAAACTCCAAGACCAAGTATAGATTCCTAATGGGACCAAGCTGTCAGACAGACTTGGCCACGGTCTTTTCAATTGGGATTGGAAAATAACACAACAGTCTGAGATAAATGACCCAAAAAGGTAGGCGAAATTGAACTGAAACAAATGAAAAGTCTTACAAATGGGAGTACAGAATGGGAAAAACAGGCCATGTGAAACCAACTTTGATTTTCAGTCAAGGCAGATGGAGATGAAAACTTCACAGGGGTTCTGCCTCTTAGCCAGTGAACTCATGGAGACCAAAGCATATGGCAAGTCTGTATTGACAAGTCATAATCATGGCTACTATTTATTTGGCCCCAATTATGTGCCAGACACTTGACATCATCTCATTAAATCCTCTGGAATAGGTACTGCCATTAGCCCCATTGTACACATGAGGAAGCCAAGGATGGGCAGGGATGAGTTTCTTGCTCAAGATCTCACAGCTGCTATGTGCCAGGGCAGAGTTCAAGTTCAGGCCACTTGGCTCCAGAGGCCACATGCTTGTCCATCATGCTCTCTTGCCTTCACTGGGCAGCAGTGGTAAAGTCGTGAGAAGTCAAGCTTCACATGCTTCATTAAGTGATCCCAACTGCCCATCCTTAGGAGTCTATGATTCCAGGCCCTGCTCTGTCACCAGATGGATATGCGGACTTGGAGTCTTTTCCCTGTATCTCGTTTCCATTTTCTATGGAACTAGAAATCAGAGGAACCTTAAACATTTGTTAGCTGCTGAATTCTTCGAACAAAATCTTGCTGAAGCCCAGTGTACACGTCAGATGAAATCAGGGCTGCCCTGACTGAAGCTGAGGTGGGAGCCCACTCAGCCCAGTTTAGAACACGTACCCCATCCCCACCCAGTTTCCTCCTGTGGTTGCTCCTGAGGTCCCTGCCCTGCAGCTCTAGATTATACTAAACACATTTGAAAACCACTGGGCTGGATTGTTTCTAGGATGTCTTCCAAGTGCAAGATGTGCAACTTTAGTAAATTAAAGTTGGCTCTTCAGCGTTCGGAGTAAGCACCACAGGTGTAACTTGGAAAGGTCTCTCCCTCCCTTCTTTCAAGAGCCTGGGGAGAAAGCTAGTGGCCCAGTGTGTTCTGAGAGATACTTGTAAAAAAGATTGTTTTGCACCCTAGAAAAGTGATTTATCGGAAGAGCAGCCAATTACCAGGAATTCGTGACAAGGGAACATTAATGTTAATGAAACACGGTAACATTCATGTCTTTGATGATAGTGCACAGAGTAGGAGTCAGCAAATTACAACCCAATGCCTTCTTTAATTTTTTTGGTAATAGCTTTATTGAGATAGAATTCACATACCATACAATTCACCTATTTGAAGTGTACAATTCAATGATCTTTTTAGTTCCTTCAAAGAGTTGTGAAACCATCACCACAGCCCATTTTAGAACATTTTCATCACCCCATAAGGAAACCCCGTACCTTGCAGCAGTCATCCCCAGTCCCCTCAGCCCTAGGCGACCACTGATCTACTCACTGTCTGTATAGATTTGCGTATTCTGGCCATTTCATTTAAATGTAACCATTTGATATAAGATCTTTGTGACTGGCTTCTTTCCTTCACTTTACATAATGTATTCAAGGTTCCTCCATGTTGGAGCATGTCTCCGTACTCCATTCCTTCTCCTGGACAAATATACCACTGACATTGTACAGAGGTGCCATATTTTGTTTAGCCATTCATCAGCTGATGGACACGTGGGTGGTTTCCCGCTTTTGGAAATGGAGCAAGTGTTCATGGCTCCATGCTGTCCCCTCCCCATTTGCTGTCACAGCTGCCTTGGGAGATCAGCTTGGGAGAAGGGCAGTCACTGCAGACAAGCAGGCTCTCTGTGCCTTCTGCCCAGAGGAGGTTTATGGCCTTTAAGATCTTTTCCTTTCCTGGCTGTTGTTTTCAAAAGCCTAACCTCCCCTATCAGATGTGCTATACATTCCAGGGGGAGGGAAGCAAGCACAAGAAAGAGGAAGGCGAGTCTCCATTTCTAGGTATAAGGAGGACCAAATGGAGAGAGACTCTGGGTCTGGGGAGAGGTGGAGCCCCACCCTGGCAGTGCCCTGGGGCTCGCAGCAGAAAATGAGTATGTTCCCTGGAATGCAGTCAGCAAGCAGCAGAGGAGGGCCCTGGGTCAGAGGGCAATTCCTTGAGGCGAGCTCCCCAGTGGGGACTGAAGTTTAATTCCCCCTTGACTGCAGGCTTACAGGCTCAGAATGAACACCACCTTGATTTAAAATTTCATTCAAAGCTGGGTTTTTGGACTGAGATTCATACTCACAATTAAGACACAGAAATGAGTCAAGAAGGAGACTAAGTAAGTAAGTGTGTGATTAGGACTCAGAAGACCAGTGTCTCAAGCCTCCCGTATATGTGTGTGGCAGGGGGGGCAGGAGGGGTCAGCAAGAGCAGAAGAAAAGCAAGTAATTCAGACAACCCAGAACGGCAGCCACTCTCTGACACTTAGGATGAGATGCGCAGAATACCAGGGAGAGAGTCTGCAACAACCAAAGGATGCCCAACAGACCACTAGGCACCCTGAGCACGTCCTCCATGTTAAGTTCTATTTGTAATTTGTACTTTATCCTGAGCGCCAAGGTGGGCTTTTTTGTTTAAGTAAAAGACTGTAGTATAAAAGCTATGTTATGTTGGAAAACATATATATACATATACACATACACACATGTACACACACACACACACATATACATATACATGACCTTGTGACCATAAGCGATTCCTTTGCTCTATTATAGTGACAGATTTCTATAATCACAACTCATTTACTCCTGCAAAAACCTATTTCACAGCCAGCTTGCAGCCACTGAAAACCAAAAGTGGGTGGATAAATGTGAATTTGGAAGTAAATTTTAGTAATGTCTTCAGATGTGCTTTTTAACAGAAAATTTCCTTCCCACAGGAGGCAAAGTCATCATTTTTGTCCTTTCCACCAAAGGAGAGTTTATGTATTTATTTATAGTTTACAGCTCTTACCTTTCCAACTGTGTCACCCATTACTCCCCATCATCCATAATTTATCAGCCAAAAGGACCTGCTTAACATTTCTCACAGACATACCAGTCCTCTGTGTCTCTGTGCAGAATGTTCTATTTGTTCCATCTGTCTATACAATCTTTCCCTTCTTGGTTCTCCCAGAGCACTTAAGTACTTTTGTCCCTGTCCAGATTTTATTGATAAAAGCTGAATTCTCATTTTAAAAAAATCCATTTAATTGAAGACACAAATATAGGTCTAATTTTAGGACTATTCTAAAAACAAATCAATTCTAAATATGTAGCTGGAGACTATAAGATCTTGAGGGCAGTCTTGTTCTGTCTTGTTAATTGCATCTCCAGTGCCTAGAAAGGCATCTCATGCATAGTTCAATAAGTGCTTGATGAATGAATAATTTAAGACCCGTGCTTTACTCTGTCCTGTTGCTTTACTCTACTCTGTTTTGCCCCGTAAGGGTTACAAAAAGAACATATTTTATATTTCCTTTTTTCTAAGCCATCATCATGGATGTTTTGCATGACCCACCCTTCTCCCTTCTGCTCCGCCCCTTCCTTTCCTTGAGGAAGCCTTGGGAATCTTAGCATTGTGCAGACAGATGGCAGCTAATACTGGGAAGCTGACTGTTACTACAGAAATGCGAAGTTCAATACCATGACCAGATATCTAAGAGCACAGAACTTTTCCTACTGCAAAAGTATGCCTTTGGCTTTCCTGACCTCATATATACTTATCTCCACCTCATTAGTGTCCCACCGATACAAGTCTATTTCCATCTCGGTGGCTTTTCTCATAGCTCAAATTATCCTTCATTACTTAGAGACCCATCACCCAGTTAATGCACTTTATTAACATGCAGCAAACCAGGAAGAGTATTTGAACTTGTCAGGCACCTCAAAGGGAAGGAATAATTTGCAGTCTTCTGAGCAACCCAGAAGCATATATTGCTTTTCATTAGAGAAAGGCAATTTCGGCAGGCATTATGTTGGCTCCACATTACCTTCAACAAAACCTTGATGCCAATTTCCAAATCTATCATGACAATTAGTCTGCTCAGCACTTCACTTTCCAAATAGCAATACAACCTGAGAATTCTCCTACAAGTCACTTCCTAAAAGCAAAAATTCTGGCAGGCAGTTGGGCTTGGGGATGTGCACTGGGGGGACCCTGAAAGGCAGGTGGTCTTGGTCCATGAGGTAGGGAAGGGATGTAAAAGCAGCTTTCTAGCTCTCTCTTCTTGGCATGGTGAGTGAGATCCTACTGAGCTCAAAGACAGGGAAACAGGCAGCAGGGGAGGCCCTGGGTAGAATTCATAAGGCCTGTGTTCCCAAGGATAGTTCATTAATCTCAGGTCTAGAGTTAGTTCCCGGATGAGAAATCTCAGGCAAGTCACTTATCCTCTCTGAGACACCTCCATTTCTCATCTATAAAATGGAGACAGTAAAACAGAACCTTGTGTTTTGCTAAGAGAATCGGAACAGAACATGAAGTTTAGTAATGAATAATTGTTATTAGCTGAGGTCCCTGCTAAATGTGGCTTCTGTAAATTTAATGGGACCTCAAAAAATGATGCTACTCTGTTCTATATAGTTCTTTTTAAAAATTGAGCTATAATTCACATACCATAAAATTCACCATTTTCAAGTGTTTGATTCATTGGTTTTTAGTATATTCACAAGGTTATGCAACCATCACTATTTAATTCTAGTACATTTTACACTTTTTAATTATAGTACATTTAAAAAGAAACCTCATACTCATTAGCAGCCACTCCTCTTTCCTTCTACCCCCTCAGCCCTAGACAACCAATAATTTACTTTCTGTCTCTATGGATTTGCCTATTCTAGACATTTCATATAAATGGAATCATAATATTTGGCTTTTGCGTACAGCTCTTTCAAGTAGCATAACGATTTCAAGGTTCATCTCTGTTGTAGCATGTATCTGTACTTCACTCCTTTTTATGGATGAATAATATTCCATTGTATGGACATACCACATTTTTTGTTTATCCATTCATCAGTTGATAGACATTTGGTTGTTTCTACTTTTCACCTGTTAGGAATAATGTTGCCAAGAATATTCGTGTACATATGGATATATGTTTCCATCTCTTTTGGGATTATACCTAGGAGTGGAAATACTGCATTATATGGTAACTATGTTTACCTCTTTCAAACTGTTTTCCACTACTGCTATACCATTTTACATTCCCACCAGCAATGTATGAAGTTTCGTTTACTTTTAAGATCTAATTTTCCTAAGGTTATGGAACATTTCTAAGGGGAAGAGAAATTTCACCTTTTTCTTATATCCTGTTTTTCTTTCCTTTTGGTTCTTCTTTTTCTCTCTTTATCCTTCCCTCTCTCCCTCCCTTTCTTCCTCCTTTCCTCTGTCTCACTGCAAAACGCCTTCCTAAAGTATGATTTAAGCGACACCAATGCTCACTGAATTGTAGATGAAAAAGCATGGAAAAATTTGTAGCTTACACACAGAGCAATTTTCCTTCAAGTTAATGTAACTGAATGACCTACTTCAAAAAGTAACTACCTTGTTCTCTCTGTTGCAATCACAAATTAGAGGGAGGTGTTGGAGACTTGGGGATCTGTGATTCTCTCACCCCCTGTGAAGAATGACCAGATCTTTCTTTTTTAAAAAGACCTTTGATTAGCCTGAGTAGATAGGAAGGAGGCTATAATATTGAAGGGCTATAGGAACAGGAGCCTAATCCTTGAATACGGTTCTCCCGAGAGTCTGGGGAACAGGAATGGGAGGGCTGCAAGTCCTACAGAGGGGCAGACCCTCTGGAATGCGAGCTGCAAGGATCCCAGGGGAGCATTACTGAGGGCCCCTCTGACTACCCAGCACAGAGCAGAGGTCTCTACTATGATTAGAGCCAGTTACCCACATAAACTCCAGTAATGATGATAAGAGACTTATAACCCATGGCCTCTACTCTCATTGTCTTAACATTTGGACTTTCAGAGACCTTGGGAAGTAGAGCCCAGAGCTAGATCTGACTTACAAAATAAAGAAGTCATCTTCACATTTAGCACCATGCAGCAGCTCACAGCTGTTTACATCTGCATAGCTTGGGGTGGGGGTGGGGGAAATGTCATCCTTGTTTTTATAAAAAGGTAATAGAGGTTCAGAGAGGTTAAGGAATTTGCAAAGCTCACATAACTAGCGAGGGGCAAAGGCTAGAATTCACATCCTGGTCTGGTGAAATACAAAATCCTTTCCCACCATATCATCCTACCTTAGGATGCTAGGGTCTGCAATCTATTATGTAATCTGAGACTCAGTAATATTTCAGAAAGAAAAGAACCCCCTGTCAAGCAGCATTTTGGTCTCTGGGCTGCACTTTCTCCATCTATGCAATACCACTGGTTGTTTGATTCATCCTTCTTTAAGGGGGTAGGGCACGTTGGAACTTATTTGCAACCAAAGGACAGCTAACTTCATCTCAGTAAGGAGAGAAATGATAAACAAGTAGGACATTCTTTTTTTTTTTTTTTAACAGGATCAGGAAAATGTAATGCTTTGAAAAATCAGCATCTACTCTACTAAGTGTTCTCCGAACTAGGAATAACCTTTAAATTTTTTCTGTAATTGCATCCATCAACTTAGATTACACATTTTAATTTTGTTTGGAATTTTATCTACTGCTTATTTTTTTCTAAATATTCTAATAACACTTCCAATTTTCTTTCTCTTATTTGACTCAAATTAAAACCAGAAAGATGCAGTCATTTTTCAAGTTACATTGCTTCATTCATCACTTTCTTAGTTCACTTTCCTTTTGCCTAAGCAGGAAACCAGATGGCAGGATCTTAACCCTGGGAGAGAACATTAATCAAACCCCAAACTTTGAGATGAAACATGTATAATGCAACAACAAATGATTAATAACATCCTCTTCATGAAACAGAGTAGGACATGAACATGAAAAAAAAAATTAATGAGAGAAATATAGGAGAAACAGTCTGGTTGTACTGAAATGGAATGTAAGATTAACTTTACTTGTTAGAAAATGAAGATTTTTCCCTAAAAGTTTACATCTTTCTATATTTACATCATTTTCATCTTTAATCAGCATCTCCTAGAACCTATATTGGCCCACGTTTTCATTTAGTGATTTAATAGTTTTAATATTTCCTTTTATTTCACTTTGAATTTTCATCAGCTCTTTTCTGGGAGTTTACAATACGATGCCTTCCTCATGTTCACCCAAGGAAGGGCAGAGTCACAGTTGGCATTTATGACATTTGATGAGAGGGAATCTCTGGATGAGGACACTATTTAAACACATGAGTTGGAGAAATTCCCATTAGAAATGTATCCCTAATTCTTTAATTATACAGTTCCATGCAGTGGAATAATCTTTGTAACACCTTCAAAGGAATGGTGAATTAACCACTTGCAAGGGACAGAAACCCAATTTAAAATAGGTGAAACAAAAGAGAATGAGAGAGAATTTACTGACCCATGGAATCGGGAGGGAAAATTTCTGAGGGCAATAGAAATTTTTATCTCTTTACTTCCTTCTTTTCCTTGTTTATTCCTTCCTTTCTTCCTCCCTCTCCCTGCCTTCCTTTATTTTACTACAGAATCTCTTCCCAAGTGTTAAGGAAGAATGTTTGTGTCTCCCCAAAGCTCAAATGTTGAAGCCCTAACCCGGAATGTGACAGTATTTGGAGGTGAGGCCTTGGCGAGGTGATTAGGTTTAGATGAGATCATGAGGGTGGCACCTCTATCATGGAATTTGTGTCCTTATAAGAAGAGGAAAAGAGATCAGATCTTTGTCTCTCTCTGCCATGTGAGAACACAGCGAGAGGGTGCCCATCTGCAACCCAAGGAGAGATACCTCACCAGACACCAACCCTGCTGGCATCTTGATCTTGGACTTCCAGAGCTGTGAGAAATAAAAGTCTGTTGCTTAAGCCACCCAGACCATGGTATTTTGTTATAGCAGTATGACTTAAGTCGCCAAACTAAACCAGGTTTCTTTATCATAGTAATTTGAGCAGTTGATATTTTCACTGGATCATAGCTGAAGTATGAAAATTAATGAACAGCAGATCAATTTTTGAAAAGTTAAATCTTACAGAGGATGAGTTTCAGAAGCCTGGCCTCTGGAACGAGAACTGGGGACTGAACTCAACAGCTCTCTCTTATCTCATCTCATCTTAACTTGTTTTTACATGTTGATCAATCTCTTTACCTCCTACCACAGACAGGACTTCCCTGGGTGGGTGGCAGAGACATGGCCACTGAGAGTTTGGCAACCCTACCAGAAAGAAAGAAGGTTTTTTCCAGCCATCAGAAATCAATGTAATCCCAAGGAAGCCCTCTAATTGTCCTTGCTTGGGTCACATGGCCACCATCTCTGTGGCCAGAATCTTTCCCAGAGGCCTGACGCACAGGTCCAGTTAGCCATCACAGTCAACTACAAATGGAAGGTTCGTTTTGTTCCCCCCATGCAGGCTAAGTATATCACATAATTTTAGGATGTGAAGAATCTTAAGTAAATACCCACATTTTCTGATAACTTGCCAGCCTTTATACAATATTCCCATTGTAAATTCAGGCTCTGCAATGAGCCACACCACTTTAACAAACCCTGGACATCCTTTCCATGCACTAACTGCCACTGTTTATGTTAAAGTAGCAGAAGTTACTGTAACCTTCAAAAATGTACAAATTTATATCCTTATATATAAATCACTGTTTATGTTAAAGTAGCAGGAGTTACTGTAGCCTTCAAAAATGTGCGAATTTATATACTTATATATTTCTTTATATTTCAACAAAAACTGGGTTTTGCTGTATCTTTTAAAACAAGACAATGCATGATGAGTTTTTAGGCCTCCAGCTATACAATTCATTGAGAGACTTTTTTTTTTAAGATTTCTATCACAGAAGCTAGCATTATGAGAACCCAGCCATGGCTACTTGACCCATCTGCTTATTGTGGGTGGTGGGAATTAAACAAACCAACAGAAGCAGAAGTGGCTTCTGTACTAGGACACCACTTTGAAGCTTTTCATCACATGTATTTAATCATCGTTATGAATTTATGAAATTTCTACCAAACTTCAAAGCAACCTGTTAGTTTGGTAACTGGTTGCCTGGCCCTGATCAAACGAGAGACTGGCTTTTTCACCTAGTATTTGGTGGGTTTGGAGCTTTCTAAATGGCACCAAGGGTGAGTTTAAAGTCATATTTCAGGTTGGGTAAGAACTTGTAATTTAGAGTCAATGGTAGCAGAACATAGCTCAATGGTAAACATTGGACAATGGTGTGGAAAATACAAATTCACCAGCTACTAGCAATTTTATATTATACCTTACTCCGCTAGTTGAGAAGCAATATAGGAAACATTCATGAAATTTGCTCCTCAGAAAACATATAAACTTTTTGGAAGGCAATTACCATGGAGAAAAGAGCACAGGCTTTGTGTCAAAAAACAAGATGGAGGACTGACTCTCAGCTCCATCACATACTAAGACACTCCACCTTTCAGGGACCCTGAAAAGTAATCATAGTTACTTCCCAATGTAGCTGTAAGGAGTAAATGAATATGTGAATGTGCTTAGTCCCATGTACAGCATCTTGAACCATGGGAAATAAAAACAGGTGTGCTCAAATATTCAAGAAGAGCATCTGCCTGATGCTTTTATCCTATTAGAAAAGCCCTCACTTGATCCAACTTCTAACTCCAGTGACTGCCCATTTCTCGGCTCCACCTTAGAGAAGAACCCAAAAGAATTAACTATCTTTGTTGTAACCAATTTCTTTGCTCACATTTCTTCTCAAGCTCACTGTCACGAGGCTCCCCCACTGAGAGAAGACGCACGATGAGGTCAGTCATGACCTCTTGTGGCATCCTCCCCTTCTCTATATAATCACTCCCTTCATGATCTCAACCAACCCTATAACTTTATAAACTACGAACTCTTGCCATATAATCCAGCAATCCCACTCCTGGGCATATGCCCAGAAAAAACTACTGTTCGAAAAGATATATGCACACCTATGTTCACAGCAGCACTATTCACAGTAGCCAAGACATGGAAGCAACCTAAATGTCCATCAATAGATGAATGGATAAAGAAGATGTGGTACCTATCTACAACAGAATATTACTCAGCCATTAAAAAGAATGAAATAAGCCATTTGCAGCAACATGGATGGACCTAGAGATTATCATGCTAAGTGAAGTCAGAGAGAGAAAGACAAAAAACATATGATATCACTTATATGTAGAATCTAAACTATGACACAAATGAACTAATCTATGAAATAGAAATTGACTCACAGACAAAGAGAACAGACTTGCAGTTGCCAAGTGGGAGGGGGTGTGGGAGAGGAAAGGATTGGGAGTTTGTGATTAGAAGATGCAAACTATTACATATAGGATGGATAAACAACAAGGTCCTACTGTATAGCACAGGGAACTATATTCAGTATCCTGTGATACACCATAATGGAAAAGAATATGAAAAAGAATATATATATGTGTGTATATATATGTATATATAACTGAGTCACTTTGCTGTGCAGCAGAAATTAATACAACATTGTAAATAAACTACAATATAATTTTTTTAAAAACCCTACCAACTCTATGCTGATGACCCATGACCCCGCAATTTTTATCTCTATCCTGGTCCTCTCCCCTGAACTTTAGGTTTTTATACTCAATTGCTTACTCAATAGCCATACCTGAGTGTTATGACAGACACCTCAAACTTGATGCGTTCAGAACTAAACTCCTCACCTTCCCTTTAAAACCTTCTCCTCCCATAATCTTTCCATCTCAGTGAATGAAAATTCTATCTTTTCCATCGCTCAGGACAAAATCCTTGCAGGCATCTGTATCCATGAGCTTTCACTGAGTTATGTTACTGTAACGACAACAACAAAATATCTCAGCATCTCACAAAGCAATGTTTACTACTTGCTCATGTTACATGAGCAAGATGGAAGATGGAAGAGATATGGGGACATATGTATATGTATAACTGATTCACTTTGTTATAAAGCAGAAACTAACACACCATTGTAAAGCAATTATACTCCAGTAAAGATGTTAAAAAAAAAAAATGTTCTCACCACACATTTAAAAAAAAGATTCTGCTAGAGAGGGCACATCTCTTTCCATTCCCAATTCACTAGCCAGAGAAAGTCACATGTCCAAGCCTAATATCAGTGGGGTGCCAGGATAATTCTCCCAGAGGGATGGACCCAGTAAGTAGGGTCAGTAAATATTTTGGCAATACTACAAGAATCTTTGACTCCTCTCTTTCCTGTAGGCCTCATATCCAATCCATCAGAAAATCCTGTAGGTTCTATCTTCAAAATATATCCAGAATGCAACCATTTCTCACCACCTTCACTGCCATCTCCCTGGTCCAACACACCACCATCTCGTGCATGGAATATTGCAGTAGCCCCCAGCTGACCTCTGTGCTTCTGCCCTTGTCTCCTTACTGTCCATTCTCCACACAACACCCTGGATAAGTCTGCAAAAATGTAATTCAGATCATGTCGCACCTCTGTTTGAAACACTTGATGGGTCTCCATTTCTCTCAGAACAAAGCCAAAGTCCTTAAAATGGGCAACGGTCCACAAGACTTTTTACACACAAGACTTTTTACACTGTTTGCCTAAAATTCCTCATTTCTTTTCTGACTTCATCCCTTGATCTCCCCACCCACCCCAAATCCAATCCAACCACGCTGAACTTCTTGCCGTTCTTCAAATTACAGGTACACCTCAGTCTCAGGGCCTTTGCACTGCTTCCTTTTGCTTGGAAACCTCCTCCCTTAGATGGATGCCTGGCTGGCTCCCTCCATCGGGTCCTTCTTAATGAGGCCTAACCTGGCTACCTCATTTAAACCTGCAGCCCCATGCTAATTTTTGTTGTGAGATGATACATTTAAAATATAACTGCAAATTATTAATAACATCCTCTTCATGAAGCAGAGTAGTACACATCTCTTTTCAATTTACTATGTCGTTTACTTGTTACTTATTCTATTACCACACCTTGCTAAAATGTGTAAGCCTCTCAAAGGCAGGAAATTTTGTTTCATTCTCAGATGCATCTAGAGGCATCTAGACCCCTAGACACATCTAGCTAGACTCCAACTAGAACAGTGTTGGGCACATATAGGGAATTCAATATTCACTGAATGAATGAATGAATCTTGCATAATTTCCTTACTCTGCCTCCTCAATTTCCCTCCCTAATGTTGTGAAGTTTAGGAGACATTCCAATTAAGTATCTATAGCTGACATCAAATTTTCTTCTTCATTAGGCTTTATTATACCTCATTAATTTCCCAAAGAAAAAAATAAGGATTGGATTAACTAAAACTGAGAGTCATTTTAGCTGAGCAAAAATCTTGCTATTTCTTTACCTGCATTGCAACAGTAATATTAACATTTAAAACACTTGTTTTCCTTTACTGTTATTTCAGATGTTTTGCGGGGTGGGGATGGGTGGAAGAGGTGGGGGCAAGTATTTTAAACCAAAGCTTAAGTCTCAGAGACTTTGAAAAAGAAGCCCCCAAAAAAGTCATCTAAAAAGAGTGACATGTTAATTATAATCATTTTTGAAAGCAACAGCAGATATATACAAAATAAGTAGCTCAGGAAAAAGGAAAATGCTTGTATAAGCATTAAAACAAAAAGTAACAAATAGAAGAAAAAATTATAGTAGTAGACACATTGGTTCTACGTATAATAAGTTTCATGAATAGATTAATGAAATTGACTAAGACCAAATGTATGTCTTCTTTCATAATCAGAAATAAATAAATGGAAATATTTTGATGGGAATCAAAATGATGGGGGTGGGGACTATTGGGCAAAATGTACCAAGTCATCAAAATGAACACTGATCAGGCCACTAAAAATCTATAATGACAGAGAAGACTAACTGTCCACCCAAAATTCATGGTCCTCCTTTGAGAGTATACAGTTGTTTCTTGAAAGTGTCTGTCCAGCCAGGGACTACACTGCCAGAACCTCCTGCAGCCAGGTGGCACCATGTGGCAAGGTGTCATCAGTGGAATGGAGACAGAAAGGCTGGGTGCCACCTCTCAGCCATGTGGTTAGGAAGCAGGTGCCTTCCATGCTCTTGCCCCTTCTGTCCACTGGAAGCAGACCCAGAGGCCATAGGGGATGGGCAAGCACAGATGGAAGGGGCCTGGGTTCCTGAATCACCATGAGGGGAAAGCCTAAAGACCAGGAACTCATTTGGACTGTTATCTTTTTTGAAAAATCCAAATTTGGAAAAGTCATGAATAGGTTCCTTTGAAGCATTATTTATAACAAAAATGGAAATAAACCTGAATAGCAAGAGAATTAAGGAAATGATGGTACATTCACTTAGATTAGTTATTATGCATTAAATCTGCAAAAACTTATATAAAATATACCTCAGAGCTGGTGAGATGAGATTGTTGTTGGAGAGGTGGTGAAGATAGATAGGTAGATAGATAGACAGATATAGATAGATAAAAGAGGGATGCGGGAGAAAGGTAGAAGGCAAATGGCCAAAATGGACACATCACTAAAAATCTGAACTTCAGGAGAAGAATCGAGGAAACTTACACAGTCTCTTAGATAGCCTCATCCACCAGAGGACAGACAGCAGAAGCAAGAAGAACTACAATCCTGCAGCCTGGGGAACAAAAACCACATTCACAGAAAGACAGACAAGATGAAAAGACAGAGGGCTATGTACCAGATGAAGGAACAAGATAAAACCCCAAAAAAACAACTAAATGAAGTGGAGATAGGCGACCTTCCAGAAAAAGAATTCAGAATAATGATAGTGAAGATGATCCAAGACCTTGGAAAAAGAATGGAGGCAAAGATCGAGAAGATGCAAGAAGTGTTTAACAAAGACTTAGAAGAATTAAAGAACAAACAAACAGAGATGAACAATACAGTAACTGAAATGAAAACTACACTAGAAGGAATCAATAGCAGAATAACTGAGGCAGAAGAACGGATAAGTGACCTGGAAGACAGAATGGTGGAATTCACTGCTGTGGAACAGAATAAAGAAAAAAGTATGAAAAGAAATGAAGACAGCCTAAGAGACCTCTGGGACAACATTAAACGCAACAACATTTGCATTATAGGGGTCCAAGAAGGAGAAGACAGAGAGAAAGGACCCAAGAAAATATCTGAAGAGATTATAGTTGAAAACTTCCCTAACATGGGAAAGGAAATAGCCACCTAAGTCCAGGAAGCGCAGAGAGTCCCATACAGGATAAACCCAAGGAGAAACACGCCGAGACACATAGTAATCAAATTGGCAAAAATTAAAGACAAAGAAAAATTATTGAAAGCAGCAAGGGAAAAATGACAAATATCATACAAGGGAACTCCCATAAGGTTAACAGCTGATTTATCAGCAGAAACTCTACAAGCCAGAAGGGAGTGGCATGATATATTTAAAGTGATGAAAGGGAAGAACCTACAACCAAGATTATTCTACCTGGCAAGGATCTCATTCAGATTCGATGGAGAAATCAAAAGCTTTACAGACAAGCAAAAGCTAAGAGAATTCAGCACCACCAAACCAGCTCTACAACAAATGCTAAAGGAACTTCTCTAAGTGGGAAACACAAGAGAAGAAAAGGACCTACAAAAACAAACCCAAAACAATTAAGAAAATGGTCATAGGAATATACATATCAATAATTACCTTAAACGTGAATGGATTCAATGCTCCAACCAAAAGACACAGGCTTGCTGAATGGATACAAAAACAAGACCCATATATATGCTGTCTACAAGAGACCCACTTCAGACCTAGGGACACATACAGACTGAAAGTGAGGGGATGGAAAAAGATATTCCATGCAAATGGAAATCAAAAGAAAGCTGGAGTAGCAATACTCATATCAGATAAAATAGACTTTAAAATAAAGAATGTTACAAGAGACAAGGAAGGACACTACATAATGATCAAGGGATCAATCCAAGAAGAAGATATAACAATTATAAATATATATGCACCCAACATAGGAGCACCTCAATACATAAGGCAACTGCTAACAGCTATAAAAGAGGAAATTGACAGTAACACAGTAATAGTGGGGGACTTTAACACCTCACTTACACCAATGGACAGATAATCCAAAATGAAAATAAATAAGGAAACAGAAGCTTTAAAAGACACAATAGACCAGATAGATTTAATTGATATTTATAGGACATTCCATCCAAAAACAGCAGATTACACTTTCTTCTCAAGTGCACATGGAACATTCTCCAGAATAGATCACACTTTGGGTCACAAATCAAGCCTCAGTAAACTTAAGAAAATTGAAATATCAAGCATCTTTTCTGACCGCAACACTATGAGATTAGAAATGAATTACAGGGAAAAAAACGTAATAAACACAAACACATGGAGGCTGAACAATACATTACTAAATAACCAAGAGATCACTGAAGAAATCAAAGAGGAAATCAAAAAATACCTAGAGACAAATGACAATGAAAACACGATGATCCAAAACCTATGGGATGCAGCAAAAGCAGTTCTAAGAGGGAAGTTTATAGGTATATAAGCCTACCTGAAGAAACAAGAAAAATCTCAAATAAACAATCTAACC
The DNA here is from genome assembly GCF_009873245.2 of Balaenoptera musculus. Classification (NCBI taxonomy): domain Eukaryota; kingdom Metazoa; phylum Chordata; class Mammalia; order Artiodactyla; family Balaenopteridae; genus Balaenoptera; species Balaenoptera musculus. The sequence continues at coordinate 73,804,280 of NC_045800.1, read as the reverse complement.
TCACAATTAAAGGAACTAGAGAAAGAAGAACAAACAAAACCCAAAGTTAGCAGAAGGAAAGAAATCATAAAGATCAGAGCAGAAATAAATGGAATAGAAACAAAGAAAACAATAGCAAAGATCAATACAACTAAAAGCTTGTTATTTGAGAAGATAAACAAAATTGATAAACCATTAGCCAGACTCATCAAGAAAAAGAGGGAGAGGACTCAAATCAATAAAATTAGAAATGAAAAAGGAGAAGTTACAACAGACACCACAGAAATACAAAGCATCCTAAGAGACTACTACAAGCAACTCTTTGCCAAAAAAATGGACAACCTGGAAGAAATGGACAAATTCTTAGAAAGGTATAACCTTCCAAGACTGAACCAGGAAGAAATAGAAAATATGAACAGACCAATCACAAGGAATGAAATCGAAACTGTGATTAGAAATCTTCCAACAAACAAAAGTCCAGGAGCAGACGGCTTCACAGGCGAATTCTATCAAACATTTAGAGAAGAGCTAACACCCATCCTTCTCAAACTCTTCCAAAAAATTGCAGAGGAAGGAACACTCCCAAACTCATTCTATGAGGCCACCATCACCCTGATACCAAAACCAAAGATACTACAAAAAAAGAAAATTACAGACCAATATCACTGATCAATATAGATGCAAAAATCCTCAACAAAATACTAGCAAACAGAATCCAACAATACATTAAAAGGATCATACACCATGATCAAGTGGGATTTATCCCAGGGATGCAAGGATTCTTCAATATACGCAAATCAATCAATGTGATAAACCATATTAACAAACTGAAGAAGAAAAACCATATGATCATCTCAATAGATGCAGGAAAAGCTTCTGACAAAATTCAACACCCATTTATGATAAAAACTCTCCAGAAAGTGGGCATAGAGGGAACCTACCTCAACATCATAAAGGCCATATATGACAAACCCACAGCACACATCATTCTCAATGGTGAAAAACTGAAAGCATTTCCTCTAAGATCAGGAACAAGACAAGGATGTCCACTCTCACCACTATTATTCAACATAGTTTTGGAAGTCCTAGCCACGGCAATCAGAGAAGAAAAAGAAATAAAAGGAATACAAATTGAAAAAGAAGAAGTAAAACTGTCACTGTTTGCAGATGACATGATACTATACATAAAGAATCCTAAAGACGCCACCAGAAAACTACTAGAGCTAATCAGTGAATTTGTTAGAGTAGCAGGATACAAAATTAATGCACAGAAATCTCTTGCATTCCTATACACTAATGATGAAAAATCTGAAAGAGAAATGAAGGAAACACTCCCATTTACCATTGCAACAAAAAGAATAAAATACCAAGGAATAAACCTACCTAGGGAGACCAAAGACCTGTATGCAGAAAACTATAAGACACTGATGAAAGAAATTAAAGATGATACCAACAGATGGAGAGATATACCATGTTCTTGGATTGGAAGAATCAATATTGTGAAAATGACTATACTACCCAAAGCAATCTACAGATTCAATGCAATCCCTATCAAATTACCAATGGCATTTTTTATGGAACTAGAACAAAAAATCTTAAGATTTGTATGGAGACACAAAAGACCCCGAATAGCCAAAGCAGTCTTGAGGGAAAAAAATGGAGCTGGAGGAATCAGACTCCCTGACTTCAGACTATACTACAAAGCTACAGTAATCAAGATACTATGGTACTGGAACAAAAACAGAAACATAGATCAATGGAACAAGATAGAAAGCCCAGCGATAAACCTATGCACCTATGGTCAACTAATCTATGACAAAGGAGGCAAGGATATACAATGGAGAAAAGACAGTCTCTTCAATAAGTGGTGCTGGGAAAACTGGACAGCTACATGGAAAAGAATGAAATTAGAACACTCTCTAACACCATACACAAAAATAAACTCAAAATGGATTTGAGACCTAAATGTAAGACTGGACACTATAAAACTCTTAGAGGAAAACATAGGAAGAACACTCTTTGACATAAATCACAGCAAGATCTTTTTTGATCCACCTCCTAGAGTAATGGAAATAAAAACAAAAATAAACAAATGGGACCTAATGAAACTTCAAAGCTTTTGCACAGCAAAGGAAACCATAAAGAAGATGAAAAGACAACCCTCAGAATGGGAGAAAATATTTGCAAACGAATCAATGGACACAGGATTAATCTCCAAAATATATAAACAGCTCATGCTGCTCAATATTAAAGAAACAAGCAACCCAATCCAAAAACAGACAGAAGACCTAAATAGACATTTGTCCAAAGAAGACATACAGATGGCCAAGAAGCACATGAAAAGCTGCTCAACGTCACTAATTATTAGAGAAATGCAAATCAAAACTACAATGAGGTATCACCTCACACCAGTTAGAATGGGCATCATCAGAAAATCTACAAACAGCAAATGCTGGAGAGGGTGTGGAGAAAAGGGAACCCTCTTGCACTGTTGGTGGGAATGTAAATTGATATAGCCACTATGGAGAACAGTATGGAGGTTCCTTAAAACACTAAAAATAGAATTACCATATGATCCAGCAATCCCACTACTGGGCATATACCCAGAGAAAACCATAATTCAAAAAGACACATGCACCCCAATGTTCACTGCAGCACTATTTACAATAACCAGGTCATGGAAGCAACCTAAATGCCCATCGACAGACGAATGGATAAAGATGATGTGATACATATATACAATGGAGTATTACTCAGCCATAAAAAGGAACGAAATTGGGTCATTTGTTGAGACGTGGATGGATCTAGAGACTGTCATACAGAGTGAAGTGAGTCAGAAAGAGAAAAACAAATATCGTATATTAATGCATATATGTGGAACCTAGATAATGGTACAGATGAACTGGTGTGCAGGGCAGAAATTGAGACACAGATGCAGAGAACAAACGTATGGACATCAAGGGGGAAAGCGGTGGGGAGGGTGGGGATGGTGGTGTGATGAATTGGGTGATTGGGATTGACATGTATACAGTGATGTGTATAAAATGGATGACTAATAAGAACCTGCTGTATAAAAAAATAAATAAATAAAATTCAAAGAAAAAAAAAAGAAGAATCATATTATATTCTGATCCCACAGTCCCACTGAGAGACAGAGGGTGGCGGGGACAATGTTGTACTGCCTGGGGAGGTTTCATGTATTATGTGGAAGCCCACCTCCCTCATTGCAGTTCGAGTGACTGATACTTTTTTTTTCCCTACCATTTCCTGGAAGCCAGACTTTACAAATCAGGCTAAGACCAGAGAGCTCAGGTTTTCATCATCTACATTTCAGTGGCTTAGAAATGAGTACAATTCCCTTTAACATGTACCCTTCTCCATCAGTAACTTCCTTTCAGGAATAATTCCATTCTATTTCCTTCAAAAAGTTAAGCTCTTTGGGAGCAGGGCGATGTCTTGTGTACCTCTGCATCCACACCAATGCTAGCACACAGTAGACTCTTCATGAACTCATTTAGGCATTCATTCTACAAATGTTTCCATGCCTACTATGTGCTACGCCTTTTTTTAGACTCTGGGGACACAGTGGTGAACAAAGTCACTTTCCTCCTGCAGCTCATGTTTGGAAACGTGTGGGGCTGGTGCTATCTGTTTTCCTCTCTCACTCACACAGAATCCATCTGGGCTGAACGGCATCACTAAAATACTTTCAAAATAGTTTTAAGGAGGTTTCACCACCACACACCCAGTAGGATGGCTATAAAAAAATTTTTTTTTAAAAAAGACATAATAACAAGTTTTAGAGAGAATGTGGAAAAATCGGAACACACACACTGCTGGTGGGAACAGAAAATGGTGCAGTCACTTTGGAAAACAGTCTTGCAGTTTCTCAAAAGGTTAAACACAGCTAACATATGATGGAGCAATTCCAGTCCTAGGTAGATACCCAAGAAAAATGAAAACATATCCACACAGACTTGTCCATGAATGTTCACAGCAGCACTTGTCATAAGAGCCAAAAATGGAAATAACTCAAATGTCCATCCATAGATGAATGGATAAACAAATTGTGGTATAACCATACAATGGAATATTTTTCCATTAAATATTATTATTAATATTATTAGCCATTAAAACAAATGGAGTGCTGAGAGGAGCTAAGACATGAGTGAATGTTGAAAACATAATGTTAAGGGACCACATATTGTATGATTCCATTTATAGGAAATGCCCAGAATAGGCAAGTCTACAGAAACAGAGGGTAGACTCCTGGTTACCTAAGGCTGGGGAGAGTTGGGTACTACATGGGATGGGTAGCTAAGGGGAGCAGGGCTTCCTTTTGGAGTAATGAAAATGTTCTAAAATTAATGGTGGTTATGGTTGCACAACTCTTGTAAATATACTAAAAAAATCATTGAATTGTACACTTCAAATGAGTAAACTGTATGCTATGTGAATTATATCTCAATAAAGCTGTTTTAAAAAGGAGGAAAAGGAAGAAGAGGAGGAGGAGGAAGAGGAGGAGGAGGAAGAGGAGGAGGAGGAAGAGGTGGAGGAGGAAGAGGAGGAGGAAGAAGAGGAGGAGGAAGAGGAAGAGGAGGAGGAAGAGGAAGAGGAGGAGGAAGAGGAGGAGGAAGAGGAAGAGGAGGAGGAAGAAGAGGAGGAGGAAGAGGAGCAGGAGGAGGAAGAAGAGGAGGAGGAAGAGGAAGAAGAGGAGGAGGAAGAGGAAGAAGAGGAGGAGGAGGAAGAGGAAGAAGAGGAGGAAGAGGAAGAAGAGGAGGAGGAAGAGGAAGAAGAGGAGGAGGAGGAAGAGGAAGAAGAGGAGGAAGAGGAAGAAGAGGAGGAGGAAGAGGAAGCAGCAGCTGCTGCTTTCAGTGCATAAAATATCAGTGTTGGGTTTGGAGGTTGGGTATTTGCAACCACCATGAAAGCTTTGGCATGAAGCCAGGCAATTATTTGAGGATCTGAAGCTCCTTTCAATACAACTCTGTCCTGGTTGCAAGAAAGTAATTCATCGTCAATTTTAAATCTTTCTGAAAAACTGAAAAGTGGCACCCCATGACAAACTATCTTTTTTAATGGAAGGAACGTTAGAAAAAGTCACCAATCATTTTTTGCAGTAGAAATATGATTTCCAAAGTTGCACAGCTGGAACACATCAATTGACTGAGAAGGTTTCTGCTTCCCTAACAACTGTTAGCAACAATGACTCAGACAGAAAACAGATCTGTCTGAACAGATAGATCTGTCTTTCCATCCAGCTGGAAAACACTCATTGAATAATAGATGAGAAGAGCAATAATGTTAGACTTCTTTCAGTATAAGCCTCAAAATAAAATAATCAAAACATCCTTATTCAATATTGCAATATGAATTATTACAGAAAAGTGTTCGGAGCAAGCTGGTCTCTTTTACAAAACTGCAAATGAAAACATGAGTCTGATCGCTTGCAGCAATCTAAAATTAATGCATTGGCTGAATTATTATGCTAATCATTCATGGCCAGAAGGCTGGCCATCATTTGTATCCTGACCACTTACAATTCCCAAATGACAGGGGCAGGAAGGCACCGTGGCTCAGTTCAGTGCCTGGCATGGCTGAGCTTTCCAGCAGGCTCTGGGGGTTGGTCCCTCCCGTACCCTGGGTCATGCCAAGCTGAGGAACGCTCTGTTCCATCCCCACCCGTGCTATCCTGTTGCAGCAAGCCCTGCTAATATTTACTTTTTAGTTTCCTTGATATGATCTCAACATTGTTTCCACGTTTCATTCTGAAAGGGCCTTTCTCTGGGTTCTGTATTCTGTGTCTGTTGGGTTAGAATTCCACACCATGCAAGCAAAGATCACAGAAAACTCTCTTCAAAAACAAGGCTGCCTAGGTCACCAGGTGAATTCATTCAAATAGCACACTGGCTTTTGCATTTTATTTAAACAAAGAGGTCTTTTGGGTGTTGTTGCTACACGTGTGACATGATTTCTCTATTTTCATCTCTTAGGTCCAAGGAATGAAATCTCATCCTTGAGATATTCTTATGTAAATAATGGCAGGGAGCCTCGTTAGTAACAGTCAGAAAGGTCAGAGAATTGACTCGCCTGAGTGAGCACGGGATGAAACGCAGTCCTCCCTATGCACCCACCCTGCTGTGTGCTCTCGGGCCAGGCTTTCACCCTCTCTGATCCCATAAGAAGAAGGGATTAAATTAGGTGTCTCTAAGACCTTTTCTGACTGTAAAGTATTTGTCTTTTAACTCAGCTAAAATTGGCCTCTGTAGAACGCAATTAATTCTGTTTCTCATTAACAGGCAAAAGTATTTTTATGTGAGAAACAAGCTCTTGGCTACTCCTTCAAGGGAAATAATCAGAACTCATAGCAAAAGACATGTGATTTATCTTTCTGCACTTAGGATTTTGGCTTTCATTTGAGAGTCATTTCCCAAAATGCAAAATGAAAGAATTTAAAACAAGAAGCAGCCAAAAGATTCCTGGCCAAGAAATTGCCTAGGCAGCATCTTGATTTCTCGAGTCACTTTTTAGATTTTACCCTGCAGCTGTGTTCTGGCAAATCTGATTGAATCCATATGTCTTTTATGGCCAGACTGTGTCCTGGCTTCATCTATCATGCGTTCTAGAAAAAGCCATCAAGTCAGTAAAAAAAAAAAAAAAGTTGGGGGAAGTTTTACTGCAGAGAATGAGTCTTTTTCAATACAAATACTGACCCTACTGGAAAAGTGTGAATGTAGCAGTTTCAGAAATCAAAGTCAAGGTCGTCTTAACCATTAGCAGAATAAGTTGTGGCCCTGGGATGTGAGTACTGGTCTAATGGAGACTCTCCCAATAAAATCTCCCTCTCGGGCTTCCCTGGTGGCGCAGTGGTTGAGAATCTGCCTGCCAATGCAGGGGACACGGGTTCGAGCCCTGGTCTGGGAAGATCCCACATGCCGCGGAGCAACTAGGCCCGTGAGCTACAACTGCTGAGCCTGCGCGTCTGGAGCCTGTGCTCCGCAACAACAGAAGCCGCGATAGTGAGAGGCCCGCGCACCGCGATGAAGAGTGGCCCCCGCTTGCCGCAACTGGAGAAAGCCCTCGCACAGAAACGAAGACCCAACACAGCCAAAAAAAATAAATAATAAATAAATAAATAAATAAGAATTAAAAAAAAAAAAAAAAAAGAGTAAATGTGCAGGGAAAAAAAAAAAAAAATCTCCCTCTCTCTGATCCTCACCTAACTTCAGACCTCAGATAAGAGACATCTCCTTTAGATCAGCAAGCAACCAATTTTAAAATGCAAGTTTTCTGCTCGGATGTCAGAGAGCAGAATGAGAGCGGGTGGGGCGCGCAGGTCGTTGCCAGGAGGGCTCATGCTATGGAGCTGGGCATCTGGAAACCCCCCCAAGGGCACCAAAGCGCAGGGAAGAAAGTAACTCCTGAGACGAACCTCCCCGCAATACTCAGCAAGCTTGACATTTGGTTTTTGTTATTTCAAGCCATGTTCTATACTTCTGGGAAGCAGGCAAAGCACAAAAAAGAACAACTGACTAGGGTTGGGTGCTGGCTGAAGCAGAAAGATTGCTGCTCTTTTTTAAAAAGTTGAAAGGAAAAGCCTTCATCCTTCTTTATTAGACAAGGCTCTGTAGCTACAAGCGCCTGTTAAGGCCCAACCTTGGAAGAGAATTTCTTCTCCACCTTTCCTAGCAGATGCGCCTCTCAACAAGCCAACACAACAGCTCTGTTTAAGCAGAGGCACCGTCTGTCCAGATTCGACGTCGGGAAACCTGCAAGCAGTGTACTAGGAGGCTCAGGCCTTCCAGGGCAGACGTGGTGTGAGCCACACATCTTAAGGTGCCGATTCACGGCGCAGTTGCCCTGGGATTCTGTGACCTCTGAAACCCACATCCGTCTCCTCGTGACTGCCTTCCTTCGCCTACTGATACCGGCGGTTTAGTGTGGCTCTCTGGGGGTGCGAGTGGGGAGACATCCTGAGCCAGCCCAGGGCTTAGCAGGAAACAGTGCCCCGGCTGCGTGCTGATGCCTGCCCTGCGGCCGGGAGGTGAGAGCAGGGATGTCCGTACCACGCTTCCCCGCAGGCAGAAAGCTGCCTGCAGTCAGGTGGACCTTCCCTTCCCAGGGGAGAGTGAGGTCCTTCAGCCCAACGGCGTGGATTCTGCTTCTCCTCAATTCTCTCCCAGTGCCCAGCCCAGAGCTAGGTACATGTATCTACTTGGCTTAAACTATCACAAACTTCCAGCAATTCTAGAAACACTACAGAGTCTGCAGGGCCGTCATGTAAATTTGCCACACAATCCCCGGAATTACAGCGGAACCTCTTAATCGCATAGCCTTTCTGTCTCTTACTCTCTCCCACTCGTTCTCTGTGTTAGTATAGATGACTGGGGTGATAAAATGACAGACGTTAGAGAACACTGCCCTATAGTATATAATCAAGTGCTCACTTATGTGGCACAGATTGTGGGAACTCAAGGATAATGAATATCAACATCGTAGACAATACCCTGTTTGCAAGTGGATTCTCTTATGCCACAAGTATCTATTGAGGGACACACATTTATGAGCCAGGAACGGTGGCAGTCCCTGGAAAATGACAGTCCTAAAACTGGCATGGTCCCTGGCCTCGTGGTATTTATAGACTCTTCCACTCCCAGCTGTGTACAAAGAGACGGCTACCCAGTGTGTGAGGAGCCGGGCTTGGATCTGTCTCTGCCCCCCCGAACCACCAAAGGTCAGGGACCTCGGCGTCAAGTTCTCCACAGAGAATCTACGACAGAGTTGGAAACCACTGTTTTTATTTTTTTCCACCATGGACTAGTTTTTCCTATTCTAGAACTTTGGAGAGAGGGAACTATCAATATATCGTATGTACTCTCTTGTGTGTTGCCTCTTTCACTCAGCAGAACGCATTAGAGATTTGTCCATACAATGGCCTGCTGTGGCACTCTGCTCTTCTGTGCTCCTGTAGCAGCCCATCCTATGGACGGACCGCAGGCAATTTCTCCATATAACTCTTCATGGACACCTGGGCTAGTGCCAGCTTCGGGGTCTGTCCCCTCTTGCCTGTCATTTTGCCTTCTGCCTGCCATATGGGCTTCCTCCCATGGTTAGGCGAATGGTCACTGGAGTAAAATTGACAAGGGTTAGAGCCACTTGCTGAGTGATATTGAGCAAGTTGTTAGGCCTCGCTTGCTCTCTGGTTGCTCCTCCGGGGGTGATAGTGAAGATACCTTAGGGCAGAAAACAGCTCAAAGACAGGGGACCTGGAATGTAACCGGCGCTTAATAATAGGAGCTTTATTTTTTATGTCTATTGTATTCGTTTCTTAAGGCTGCTATCACAATGTGCCACAAACTTGGTGGCTCAAAACAGAGGATATATATTCTCTCACAGGTGTGGAGGCTAGAAGTCTGAGATCAAGGTGAATGGAGGGCCATGCTCTCTCTGAAGGCTCTAGAGCAGGATCTATTCCATGACTTTCTCAGAGCTTCAGCTGTGGCCAGCAAACCATGGAGTTCTTTGCTTATAGACTCATCACTCCAATTTCTACCTCCATCTTCACATTGCATCTGTGTCTCTTTTCCTTTCCTTATAAGGACACCAGTCATATTGGATTAAGGGCCCACCCTATTCCAGTCTGACCTCTTCTGAACAAATTACATCTGCACCAACCTATTTCCAAATAAAGTCACATTCAGAGGTTTCAGGAAAGACCTGACTTTGGGGGTGCGGATGGGAGGAACACTATCCAACAAAGCACAACCATCTCCCCAGATAAATTATAAAATCATTTATTTAAAAGATTGTGTCTTATAAAATATTGCTCTGCATCCCTTGCACAGACTCAATGGTCAATAAATATTTGATAAAGCAGAAACTGAAAATGATGATGAATTTAATCTGTACTCTGAGGAGAGGTAAGAAGAAAAGATTTCATCACAGGATAAAACACAGATATTTAGCCTCAAATTCTGTAGGTTTTGCTGTATCATTTTGGAAGCTTTAAAGTCAAGAGACTAATGTGCTTCTTCCACAAGAAATTAGCAATTTCATATAACTAATCAGAGATCCATGTTGTTCCATCCAGGAGACTTGATTAAAAATAAAGTTAGAAAGAGATTGAAGATGATTTTCAGATTTTATTCCACCTATAGTAACACATTTCTTTAATATTGGTTCTCAGCTACAACAGTGCTATGACATTCTGCTAGACCTGGCAAATTCCTCCTGGGAGGCAGATTGCCGAAATACACAATCACTTCCCCACAGAACCATCCATTTCTCAGTTCTTTAGCTAAGAAGGAAAAAAAAAACCAAGTTCAAATTTCTCATTTACACAAGTGTAGATATTAACAGGGACCACGTTTATTCTAATTTCCTTTGTACCCTCTCTGTTGTTTATGTAAATTTGTCCTCATGGCCTCAAATTCCATATGGGTAGAGTTCGTCAAGCATCAGAATCACAATTAGATATAAGTTAGATAATAAAGTTTACCTTTATTATCTATGACATCCAAAGGGTAGGATATATGAAGCCTGCCTGGTTTCCTCTTACAGTCATCAATCACTTTTTAAGCGAAAAATTACCAAAACTCTCCAATGTTGGTATATCTCAAAGATGCTGAAATGCTAAGATTTTAGTGGCTCAATAAGTAATGACTATTTTCGCATGGCAGTCTTCTATTTAGTTCCACAAGCAACCTGGTTGTAGGAATATACATTTTATCCAAAGGATTCAAAAAGGTGCTTTCATTTTGAATGTAAACCAGATAAAACTAAAAGTCATTTTTATTTTTTCTGAACTCACTACAGTTCTAAAGCAGTTTCTCTTCACCCCACTAAAATTATTGCTTGACACCTAAAGCAAATAGAGAAAGAAGAACAAACAAAACCCAAAGTGAGTAGAAGGGAAGAAATCGTAAAGATCAGAGCAGAAATAAATGGAGACGAAGAAAACAATAAAAGAACAAAGGTCAATGAAACTAAAAGCTGGTTCTTTGAAAAGATAAACAAAATTGAGAAACCTTTAGCCAGACTCCTCAAGAAAAAAAGGGAGAGGGCTCAAATCAGTAAAATTAGAAATGAAAAAGGAGAAGTAACAATGGATACCACAGAAATACAAAGGATCACAAGAAACTACTACAAGCAACTATATGCCAATAAAATGGAAAACCTAGAAGAAACAGACAAATTCTGAGAAAGGTACAACCTTCCAAGACTGAACCAGGAAGAAATAGGAAATATGAACAGACCAGTCACAAGTACTGAAATTGAAACTGTGATTAAAAATCTTCCAACAAAAGTCCAGGACCAGATGCCTTCACAAATTCTACCAAACATTTAGAGAAGAGTTAACACCTATCCTTCTAAAACTCTTCCAAAAAATTGTGGAGGAAGGAATACACTCAGACATTCTATGAGGCCACCATCACCCTGATACCAAAAACCAGACAAAGATACCACAAAAAAAAAAAGGGAAGTTACAGGCCAATATCACTGATGGACATAGATGTAAAAATCCTCAACAAAATACTAGCAAACTGAATCCAACAATACATTTAAAGGATCAAACACCATGATCAAATGGGATTTATCCCAGGAATACAAGGATTCTTCAATATATTCAAATCAATCAGTGTGATACTCTACAGTAACAAACTGAAGAATAAAAAACATATGATCATCTCAAAAGATGCATAAAAAGCTTTTCACACAATTCAACACCCATTTATGATTAAAAACTCTCCAGAAAATGGGCATAGAGGGAACCTACCTCAACATAATAAAGGCCATATATGACAAATGCACAACTAACCTCATTCTCAATGGGGAAAAACTGAAAGCATTTCCTTTAAGATCAGGAATGAGACAAGGATGTCCACTCTTGCCACTTTTACTCAACATAGTTTTGGAAGTCCTAGCCATGGCAATCAGAGAAGAAAAAGAAATAAAAGGAATCCAAATTGGAAAAAAAGAAGTAAAATTGTCACTGTTTACAGATGATACGATACTATATGAAGAAAATCCTAAAGATGTCACCAGAAAACTACTAGAGTTCATCAATGAATCCAGTAAAGTTGCAGTATACAAAATTAATACATAGAAATCTCTTGCATTCCTATACACTAACAACAAAAGATCAGAAAGAGAAATTAAGGAAACAATCCCATTTACCATCACATCAAAAAGAATAAAGTACCTAGCAGGGCTTCCCTGGCGGTCTAGTGGTTAAGGCTCCACGCTTCCATTGCAGGGGCTGTGGGTTCAATATCTGGTCAGGGAACTAAGATCCCACATGCCGTGTGGTGCAGCCAAAAAAAAAAAAAAAAAAGAATAAAATACCTAGGAATAAACCTACCTAAGGAGGCAAAAGACCTGTACTTTGAAAACTGTAAGACACTGATGAAAGAAATCTAAGATGACACAAACAGATGGAAAGATATACCATGTTCTTGGATTGGAAGAATTAATATTGTCAAAATGAGTATAATACCCAAGGCAATCTACAGATTTAATGCAATCCCTATCAAATTACCAATGGCATTTTTCACAAACCTAGAACAAAAATTTTTTTAATTTGTACGGAAACACAAAAGACCCTGAATAGCCAAAGCACTCCTGAGAAAGAACAACAGAGTTGGAGGAATCAGGCTCCCTGACTTCAAACTATACTACAAAGCTACAGTCATCAAAAGAGTATGGTACTGGCACAAAAACAGAAATATAGATCAATGGAACAGGATAGAAAGCCCAGAAGTTAAGCCCACGCACCTATGGTCAATTAATCTACAACAAAGGAAGCAAGAACATAAGATGGAGAAAAGACAGTCTCTTCAGTAAGTGGTGCTGGGAAAACTGGACAGCTACATGTAAAATAATGAAATTAGAACATTCCCTAACACCATACACAAAAACAAACTCAAAATGGATTAAATACCTAAATTTAAGGCCAGATACTGTAAAACTCCTAGAAGAAAACATAGGTGGAACATTCTCTGACATAAATTGCAGCAGTATCTTTTTGCATCCACCTCCCAGAGTAATGAAAATAAAAACAAAAATTAAAAAATGGGACCAAATTAAACTTAAAGGCTTTTGCACAGCAAAGGAAACCAATAAACTAAATGAAAAGACAACCCACAGAATGGGAGAAAATATTTGCAAATGAAGCAACCGATAAGGGATTAACCTCCAAAATATTCAAACAGCTCATGCAGCTCTATATCAAAAAAAAAAAACGATCAAAAAATGGGCAGAAGATCTAAATAGACATTTCTCCAAAGAAGACATACAGATGGCCAAAAAAGCACATGAGAAGATGTTCAACATCACTAATTAGCAGAGAAATGCAAATCAAAACTACAATGAGGTATTACCTCACACTGGTCAGAATGGCCACCATCAAAAAGTCTACAAACAGTAAGTGCTAGAGAGGGTGTGGAGAAAAGGGAATCCTCACACACTGTTGGTGGGAATGTAAATTGGTGCAACCACTATGGAGAACAGTATGGAGGTTCCTCACAAAACTAAAAATGTAACTACCATGTGATCCAGCAATCCTACTCTTGTGCATATACCAGGAAAAAAACATAATTCGAAAAGATACGTGCACTCCAATGTTCATTGCAGCGCTATTCACAATAGCCAAGTCATGGAAGCAACCTAAATGTCCACTGACAGAGGAATGGATAAAGAAGATGTGATACATATATACAACGGAATATTACTGAGCCATCAAAAAGAATGAAATAGTGCCATTTGCAGCAACATGGGTGGACTTAGAGATTATCATACTAAGTGAAGTAAGTCAGACAGAGAAACAAATATCACATGATACTACTTATATATAGAATCTTAAAAAATGGTACAAATGAACTTATTTACAAAACATAAACAGACTTTTCTAACAAACTTATGGTTACCAAAGGGGAAACGTGGAGAGGAGGGATAAAATAGGAGTTGGGATTAACATATACACACTGCTATATATAAAATAGACAATCAACAAGGACCTACTGTATAGCACAGGAACTCTACTCAATATTCTGTAATAACCTATATGGGAGAAGAATCTGAAAATAATGGATATATGTATATGTATAACTGATTCACTTAGCTGAAACCAACACAACTAACACAACTATAACCCAGTATAAAATAAATATTAAATTAAAAAAATAATATGACTGCTTGAAATTTTGTCCAAGCATCTAAACAAATTTTCATACTCTGTATAAGACAATAGGACCAACCATACAAATAAAGAACAAAGCCAACTCCCTACATAGTGAGGTATACAGCTCAAAGGGGGGCTCACTGGAGCCCAAATATGACCAAGGTATGTTCCTCCACCTTTCCTGAATTTCCTCCATTATAATCCTATTGGATTTAAGTTTGCAAATGCTTGAGTTAAATGCAAATGCTTGCTGAAAGAGATAACTTAAGACAAAAACACAACACCTGCCCAGTTAAATGTATAATATTAGATTATGCCTAGGTAGGGACATGAGGGAATGGGGCCCTAGACAGGTATGTTTTTACAAGTATGAGAACAATATTTGCAACACTCCTTATGGGTCACAGATCACATCTTTCTTCTTTTCTATATCTTTGCAATAATCCAACAGAAGATTTTTTTAAATTGAGGTTAAATTCATGTAAGATAAAATCAACCATTTTAAAGTACATAGTTCAGTGTCATTTAGTACATTCACAATGTTGTGCAACTACCACAACTATCTAGTTCCAAAACATCATCTCCCCAAAACAAAACCCCATACCCATTAAGCATATGCTCCCCATTCCTCCTTCTCTCCAGCCCTGGCAAACACCAATTTGCATTCTATCTCTATAGATTTACCAATTCTGGATATTCCATATAAATGGAATCATGCATATGTGGCCTTTTTGCAACTGGCATTCCTTACTTAGTATAATGTTTTTGAGGTTCATCCATGTTGTAACATGTAGCAGTACTTCATTCCTTTTTATGACTGAATAATACTCCATTATATGGATATACCACATTTTGTTCATCCATTCATCTGTTGATGAACATTTGGGCTATTTCCACCTTTTGGCTAATGTGACTGGTGGGGCTAAAAATATACATGTACAAGTGTTTGAGAACTTGTTTTCAATTCTTTGGTGTAGAATTACTAGTGGACGCTTTCATTTCTCCAGAAGTGAAATTGCTAAATCACATGGTAATTCTATGTTTAACTTTGAGGAGTCACTGAACTGTTTTCCATAGCAGCTGAACAATTTTATACTCCTTCCACAATGTATAAGCATTTCAATTTCTCCACATCTTCCCCAAAGCTTGTTTTCTGATTTTTTCTTCTTTTTAAATTGTAGCCAACCTCATGGGTGTGAAGTGATATCTTAATGTGGTTTTTATTTACATTTCCCCAATGACTAATGATGTTAAGCAGAGAAGTCTTTTTTTTTCTTCTCAGCCTGTTCTCCAAAGATGCAAATCCTCTGTAAAAACCTATATGATGTCCTATGCATTTTTTGGTAGCATTACGCAGGACAGCCAGTTAATAAACATGTGCTCTTGATTGTCAAATATCATCAAGAATCTTTTCTAGTTGCCTAAGTATTTTTAAGTGTATTTTTCAAGGGTTAGAACTCACCTAGTAGAGCTCTTTTGTAAAACATACATATATTTTAGATATTTAATTATACATTATATATAATAATCTTATATGTTTAATTATATATTATAATTATATAAATAAAATTATTGTTAATGTTGATTTCTTCAATATTTAATCTCAATAAATATTCTGTCATGGATCACAGTATTAAAACTGTGCTGTGGTTCATAGCAGCACTATTTACAATAGCCAAGACATGAAAGCAACCTAAGTATCCATCAACAGATGAATGGATAAAGATGTGGTAAAAATATATAATGGAATATTACTCAGCCATTAAAAAGAACAAAATAATGCCATTTGCAGCAACATGGATGGACCTAGAGATTATCATACTAAGTGAAGTAAGTCAGAGAAAGATAAATATCATATGATATCACTTACATGTGGAATCTTAAAAAATGATACAAATGAACTTATTTACAAAACAGAAACAGACTCACAGCCATAGAAAACAAACTTATGGTTACCAAAGGGGAAAGGAAAGGGGTGGGGGATAAATTAGGAGTTTGGGATTAACAGTTACATACTACTATATATAAAATAAACAAGGACCTACTGTATACCACAGGGAACTATATTCAACATCTTGTAATAACCTATAATGGAAAAGATTCTGAAAAAGAATATATGTATGTATGTATAACTGAATCACTTCGCTGTATACCTGAAACTAACAACTATACTTCACTTAAAAAAACAAACAAACAAAAGAACCCCAGAACTGTGCTGTGAACACACAGAGGTGAAGACCACTAGGCTAGTCCTTGTTTTTCAGTGTATTTCCCTCTCTGGAAGTAGTTTGTGTTTCCATTTATGTAAAATTTGGAAAATGAAAATGAATCAATAGTAACAGGAAAGAGATCAGTGATTGCCTCAGAACAGGGCAGAGAGGTTGTAAAAGGAGAGGTATTAAGGGCCACTAGAGAAGGACTACCTTTGGGAAATGCTTTGGGGTGATGGATATATTCATTGCATTGATTGTGGCTATGGTTTCACTGGTGTATAAATATGTCAAAATTCATCAGATTGCATACTATAAATATGTACAGTTTATCATATGTTAATTACATCTCAGTAAAACTGGGGAAAGGTTTTTAAAAGAAGGAAAAATATTATGTATACCATGATCCCATTTTCATAAAAAATTATACTACACACATGTATGCATTCATAAAGAATTGGGAGAAAATATTCCAAAATATTAGCAAATTCAAGCTAAGAGTTTCTCCTATGTCTTCTTCTAGGACTTTTGCAGTTTTAGGTTTGACATTTGGGGTCTATAATCCATTCTGATTTTTTTTAATACATGGGTTGAAGGTGGGTTTTTTGCATATGAGTATCTAATTATTTCAGCACCATTTCTTAAATCATTCTTTCCCAATTTGATTGTCATGGCACCATTACCAAAAATCAGTTGCTATGTACTGATTATTTCTGTACTCTATTTTGTTCCATTGATCTATTTGTTTATCATAATACCGAATACCACACTGTCTTAATCATGGTAGCTATATAGTAAGTCTTGAAATCAGGTAGTGTTAGTCATTCAACTTTGTTCTTATTTTTCAAAATTGTACTATTTGATGTCTTTTGCTTCTTCATATAAATTTTAAAATCAATTTAACAGTTTCTACAAAAAATCCTTCTGGGATTTCAATTGAGTATGTTGGATCTACAGGTCATTTTACAGAGAAATGACAACATTGAGTCTTTCAATACATGAACATAATATATTTCCCCCATTTAATTAGGTCCTCTTTAATTTCTCTCAGCAATTTTTGTAGTTTTCAGTGTGCAGGTCATGCACATCTTTTGTCAAATTTCTTCCTAAGTATTTCTTATTTTTTGATATTATTATAAATGATATTTCAATTTTCAATTGTTGATTATAGAAATACAGTTAGCTTTTGTATCTTGACCTTATATCCTGCAACCTTGATAAACTCATTTATCATAGCAGCTTTTTTGTCAATTCATAGAATTTTCTACATACAGAAAAATGTCATCTGTAAATATATAACAGCTTTACTTCTTCCTTTCCAATTTATTTGCTTTTAATTATTTTCCAAGCAGCTTTGCTCTCAATATTTGAATTAATTAAAATGTGTGGGGTTTTGTGGGTCAAGAAGACTTCACTCAAGGTCGGTAGGATTCAGTCATCTTGCAAGGAACCACCCAGGAGTCTCAGCTACAGAAGGGAATCACAGTGACAACAGGATGGGAGGTGACAGTGAATGACCTGGAGCAGGAGCTGGGAGCAGGGAGACTGGGAGAAGTTCAATCATAGTGAGATCTCCCACAACAAGGAACCAACACTGGGGTGGATTTCCCCTTTAGGCATCTTACCCTACAAGACCCAGCATTTAGACACTTGCCACACAGTGGGCTTCAGTGGCCCCACAGGCAGTGTTGGCCAGAAAAGCATCACCAACCAACAGAGAGAACAACACAACCAGTCACTTAGATAAGAGACTCTTGTCCTCTTTCTCCTTCCTCCCTGTTCCAACACAATGAAGGGTTAGAGCCCAAAGGGAGAGGAAAAGGCTAAATGAGCTCACTCAGTCCCCCAGTATGAGGAAGGGGATACAGAATAAAAGAGCACGTCATAACCCTCTCCCTCACCCACACACACACACACTACAGTCCCTATAAAAGGAAAATTTTGAAATCAGATATGAAATTGAAGTTTCAAACAAATCAGCCTTCTAATAACCAACGACCAGGAAATTATTATTTTTCCTGAGATGCTATTAAGGGATCTGCTGTACAGGAGGGAAGGGAGATTTAACATAGGTCTTGAGGGGTGTGATAACAGAAAAATAACAATTCAATGTTGTACCACACTAACTGAGATAGGTCAATAAATCAGAAATATATTGTTTAAAGATATCTAATAAATTAGTTGACTGAATACAAATAATGAATTTATCTGGATAAAACCTGTTGGAAAGACCTTCCTATGTGATGCCAGAACATCATGAGTGTTCTAGCAGATCCCATGACCTGGGACCTGTTGAACTGGGCTGAAGCACCTGCAAGCTCTTGAAGCAAGTGGTCTTACCAAATGAGAAGATTCATTTAAAATGCACTTGTTGGGCAGAACACTCTTTGATATAAAATGTAGCAATATTTTTTGAATCTGTCTGCTAAAGCAAAGGAAATAAAAGCAAAAATAAACAAATGGGACCTAATTAAACCCAAATGCTTTTGCACAACAAAGGAAAACATCAACAAAACAAAAAGATAACCTACTGAAGGGGAGAAAATATTTGCAAATGATATGACTCATAAGGGGTTAATATGTAAAATATATAAAAACCTCATACAACTCAACATCAAAAAACCAAATAATTTGATTTTAAAAGGGGCAGAAGACCTGAATAGACATTTTTCCAACGAAGACATACAGATGGCCAAGAAGCACATGAAAAGACACTCAACATCATTAATCATCAGAGAAATAAAAATCAAAACCACAATGAGATACCACCTCAAACCTGTCAGAAAGTCTATCGTCAAAAAGAACACAAATAGAGTGAAGACTGCCTCCATGTCCTGCCTGCCGTCTGCCGCACACGGTGGGGTGTTATTCCAGGACCTTGCTTCGTACAGGTCTGGACTCAAAGAAGGCTAAAAATCCTCAACAGAAACTCGCCGGTAATTAAGCAGCACCCAGCAACAAATGAGCACAGGTCCCTGGCACACCCTCAAACTTGCTTTTCACTGAGTACCATCATTTCTCCAAATACCTCCTATATGAACTGAGAATAATGTTAACTCCAGAAAAGAGGAACCTCAGAGGCCTGCTCCACCCTTGCTGTGAGACCTGGGAGGCCCAGACAGAGTTTCAAGCTACAGACCCTCACTTCACCCTCAGGGTCTTGGTGCTCCGGCCGGGTGTCAGGCCTGTGTCTCTGAGGTGGGAGAGCCAAGTTTAGGACATTGGTCCACCAGAGACCTCCCGGCTCGATGTAATATCAAACGGTGAAAGCTCTCCCAGACATCTCCATCTCAACGTTAAGACCCAGCTCCACTCAACAACCAGCAAGCTAAAGTGCTGGACACCCTATGCCAAAAAACTTCCAGGACAGGAACACAACACCACCCATTAGCAGAGGCTGCCTAAGATCATAATAAGGTCACAGACACCCCAAAACACACCACTGGACACAGTCCTGCCCACCAGAAAGACAAGATCCAGCCTCATCCACCAGAACACAGGCACCAGTCCCCTCCACCAGGAAGCCTACACAACCCACTGAACCAAACTTAGTCACTGGGGGCAGACACCAAAAACAAGGGGAACTATGAACCTGCAGCCTGTGAAAAGGAGACCCCAAACACAGTAAGTTAAGCAAAATGAGAAGACAGAGAAACACACAGCAGATGAAGGAGTAAGGTAAAAACCTACCAGACCAAACAAATGAAGAGGAAATAGGCAGAAATTCTATTTCTACCTGAAAAAGAATTCAGAGTAATGAGAGTAAAGATGACCCAAAATCTTGGAAATAGAATGGAGAAAATACAAGAAACGTTTAACAAGGACATAGAAGAACTAAAGAGCAAACAAACAATGGTGAACAATACATAAATGAAATTTAAAATTCTCTAGAAGGAATCAATAGCAGAATAACTGTGGCAGAAGAATGGATAAGTGACCTGGAAGATAAAATAGTGGAAATAACTACCACAGAGCAGAATAAAGAAAACAGAATGAAAAGAATTGAGGAAAGTCTCAGAGACGTCTCGGACAAAATTAAACACACCAACATTCGAATTATAGGGTTCCCAGAAGAAGAGGAGAAAAAGAAACGGACTGAGAAAATATGTGAAGAGATTACAGTTGAAAACTTCCCTAATATGGGAAAGGAAATAGTTAATCAAGTCCTGGAAGCACAGAGAGTCCCATACAGGATAAATCCAAGGAGAAACATGCCAAGACACATATTAATCAAACTATCAAAAATTAAATATAAAGAAAACATATTAAAAGCAGCAAGGGAAAAACAACAAATAACACACAAGGGAATCCCCATAAGGTTAACAGCTGATCTTTCAGCAGAAACTCTGCAAGCCAGAAGGGAGTGGCAGAACATATTTAAAGTGATGAGGGAGAAAAACCTACAACCAAGATTACTCTACCCAGCAAAGATCTCATTCAGATTTGATGGAGAAATTAAAACCTTTACAGACAAGCAAAAGCTGAGAGAGTTCAGCACCACCAAACCAGCTTTACAACAAATGCTAAAGGAACTTCTCTAGGCAAGAAACACAAGAGAAGGAAAACACCTACAATAACAAACCCAAAACATTTAAGAAAATGGGAATAGGAACATACATATCGATAATTACCTTAAACGTAAATGGATTAAATGCTCCCACCAAAAGACACAGACTGGCTGAATGGATACAAAAACAAGACCCATATATATGCTGTCTACAAGAGACCCACTACAGACCTAGGGACACATACAGACTGAAAGTGAGGGGATGGAAAAAGATATTCCATGCAAATGGAAATCAAAAGAAAGCTGGAGTAGCAATTCTCATACCAGACAAAATAGACTTTAAAATAAAGACTATTACAAGAGACAAAGAAGGACACTTTATAATGATCAAGGGATCGATTCAAGAAGAAGATATAACAATTGTAAATATTTATGCACCCAACATAGGAGCACCTCAATACATAAGGCAAATACTAACAGCCATAAAAGGGGAAATCGACAGTAACACAATCATAGTAGGGGACTTTAACACCCCACTTTCACCAATGGACAGATCATCCAAAATGAAAATAAATAAGGAAACACAAGCTTTAAATGATACATTAAACAAGATAGACTTAATTGATATTTATAGGACATTCCACCCAAAAACAACAGAATACACATTTTTCTCAAGTGCTCATGGAACATTCTCCAGGATAGATCATATCTTGGGTCACAAATCAAGCCTTGGTAAATTTAAGAAAATTGAAATCGTATCAAGTATCTTTTCCAACCACAATGCTATGAGACTAGATATCAATTACAGGAAAAGATCAGTAAAAAATACAAACACATGGAGGCTACACAATACACTACTTAATAACGAAGTGATCACTGAAGAAATCAAAGGGGAAGTCAGAAAATACCTAGAAACAAATGACAATGGAGACACGACAACCCAAAACCTATGGGATGCAGCAAAAGCAGTTCTAAGAGGGAAGTTTATAGCAATACAAGCCTACCTCAAGAAACAGGAAACACCTCGAATAAACAACCTAACCTTGCACCTAAAGCAATTAGAGAAAGAAGAACAAAAAAACCCCAAAGTTAGCAGAAGGAAAGAAATCATAAAGATCAGATCAGAAATAAATGAAAAAGAAATGAAGGAAACAATAGCAAAGATCAACAAAACTAAAAGCTGGTTCTTTGAGAAGATAAAAAAAATTGATAAACCATTAGCCAGACTCATCAAGAGAAAAAGGGAGAAGACTCAAATCAATAGAATTAGAAATGAAAAAGGAGAAGTAACAACTGACACTGCAGAAATACAAACGATCATGAGAAATTACTACAAGCAACTCTATGCCAATAAAATGGACAACCTGGAAGAAATGGACAAATTCTTAGAAATGCACAACCTGCCAAGAATGAACCAGGAAGAAATAGAAAATATGAACAGACCAATCACAAGCACTGAAATTGAAACTGTGATTTAAAATCTTCCAACAAACAAAAGCCCAGGACCAGATGGCTTCACAGGCGAATTCTATCAAACATTTAGAGAAGAGCTAACACCCATCCTTCTCAAACTCTTCCAAAATATAGCAGAGGGAGGAACACTACCCAACTCATTCTACAAGGCCACCATCACCCTGACACCAAAACCAGACAAAGATGTCACAAAGAAAGAAAACTACAGGCCAATATCACTGATGAACATAGATGCAAAAATCCTCAACAAAATACTAGCAAACAGAATGCAACAGCACATTAAAAGGATCATACAACATGATCAAGTGGGGTTTATTCCAGGAATGCAAGGATTCTTCAATATACGCAAATCAATCAATGTGATACACCATATTAACAAATTGAAGGAGAATAAACCATATGATCATCTCAATAGATGCAGAGAAAGCTTTCGACAAAATTCAACACCCATTTATGATAAAAACCCTCCAGAAAGGAGGCATAGAGGGAACTTTCCTCAACATAATAAAGGCTATATATGACAAACCCACAGCCAACATCGTTCTCAATGGTGAAAAACTGAAACCATTTCCACTAAGATCAGGAACAAGACAAGGTTGCCCACTCTCACCACTATTATTCAACATAGTTTTGGAAGTGTTAGCCACAACAATCAGAGAAGAAAAAGAAATAAAAGGAATCCAAATCGGAAAAGAAGAAGTAAAGCTGTCACTGTTTGCAGATGACATGATACTATACATAGAGAATCCTAAAGATGCTACCAGAAAACTACTAGAGCTAATCAATGAATCTGGTAAAGTAGCAGGACACAAAATTAATGCACAGAAATCTCTTGCATTCCTATACACTAATGATGAAAAATCTGAAAGTGAAACTAAGGAAACACTCCCATTTACCATTGCAACAAAAAGAATAAAATATCTAGGAATAAACATACCTAAGGAGGCAAAAGACCTGTATGCAGAAAATTATAAGACACTGATGAAAGAAATTAAAGATGATACAAATAGATGGAGAGACATACCATGTTCTTGGATTGGAAGAATCAACACTGTGAAAATGACTCTATTACCCAAAGCAATCTACAGATTCAACGCAATCCCTATCAAACTACCACTGGTATTTTTCACAGAACTAGAACAAAAAATTTCACAATTTGTATGGAAACACAAAAGACCCCAAATAGCCAAAGCAATCTTGAGAACAAAAAATGGAGCTGGAGGAATCAGGCTCCCTGACTTCAGACTATACTACAAAGCTACAGTAATCAAGACAGTTTGGTACTGGTACAAAAACAGAAACATAGATCAATGGAACAGGATAGAAAGCCCAGAGATAAACCCACGCACATATGGTCACCTTATCTTTGATAAAGGAGGCAAGCATATACAGTGGAGAAAAGACGGCCTCTTCAATAAGTGGTGCTGGGAAAACTGGACAGGTACATGTAAAAGTATGAAATTAAAACACTCCCTAACACCATACACAAAAATAAACTCAAAATGGATTAAAGACCTAAATGTAAGGCCAGGCACTATCAAACTCTTAGAGGAAAACATAGGCAGAACACTGTATGACATAAATCACAGCCAGATCCTTTTTGACCCAGCTCCTAGAGAAAGGGAAATAAAAACAAAAATAAACAAATGGGACCTAATGAAACTTAAAAGCTTTTGCACAGCAAAGGAAACCATAAACAAGACTCAAAGCCAACCCTCAGAATGGGAGAAAATATTTGCAAATGAAGCAACTGACAAAGGATTAATCTCCAAGATTTACAAGCAGCTCATGCAGCTCAATAACAAAAAAACAACCCAACCCAAAAATGGGCAGAAGACCTAAATAGACATTTCTCCAAAGAAGATATACAGATGGCCTACAGACACATGAAAGAATGCTCAACATCATTAATCATTAGAGAAATGCAAATCAAAACTACAATGAGATATCATCTCACACCGGTCAGAATGGCCATCATCAAAAAATCTAGAAACAATAAATGCTGGAGAGGGTGTGGAGGAAAGGGAACTCTCTTGCACTGTTGGTGGGAATGTAAATTGATACAGCCACTATGGAGAACAGTATGGAGGTTCCTTAAAAAACTACAAATAGAACTACCATACGATCCAGCAATCCCACTACTGGGCATATACCCTGAGAAAACCATAGTTCAAAAAGAGTCATGTACCAAAATGTTCATTGCAGCTCTATTTACAATAGCCAGGACATGGAAGCAACCTAAATGTCCATCGACAGATGAATGGATAAAGAAGATGTTGCCATATATACAATGGAATATTACTCAGCCATAAAAAGAAATGAAATGGAGGTATTTGTAATGAGGTGGATGGAGTTAGAGTCTGTCCTACAGAGTGAAGTAAGTCAGAAAGAGAATAACAAATACAGTATGCTAACACATATATACGGAATCTAAGGGGAAAAAAAGCCATGAAGAACCTAGTGGCAAGACGGGAATAAAGACACAGACCTACTAGAGAATGGACTTGAGGATATGGGGAGGGGGTGGGGTGAGATGTGACAGGGTGAGAGAGTGTCATGGACATATATACACTACCAAATGTAAAATAGATAGCTAGTGGGAAGCAGCCGCATAGCACAGGGAGATCAGCTCGGTGCTTTGTGACCACCTAGAGGGGTGGGATGGGGAGGGTGGGAGGGAGGGAGATGCAAGAGGGAAGAGATATGGGAACATATTGTATATGTATAACTGATTAACTTTGTTATAAAGCAGAAGCTAACACACCATTGTAAGGCAATTATACTTCAATAAAGATGTTTAAAAAAAATAACCATTGAATTAAATAGTTGAATGGTTATACTATTTAAATTAAATAAATGAATTATATAGCAATATCCCAATAAAACTTTAAAAAATCTGAAAAAAAAAAAAAAAAAACTAAAAATAGAACTACCATATGACCCAGCAATCCCACTACTGGGCATATACCCTGAGAAAACCATAATTCAAAAAGAGTCATGTACCACAATGTTCATTGCAGCTCTATTTACAATAGCCAGGACATGGAAGCAACCGAAGTGTCCATCATCGGATGAATGGATAAAGAAGATGTGGCACATATATACAATGGAATATTACTCAGCCATAAAAAGAAACGAAATGGAGTTATTTGTAGTGAGGTGGATGGAGTTAGAGTCTGTCATACAGAGTGAAGTAAGTCAGAAAGAGAAAAACAAATACAGTATGCTAACACATATGTATGGAATCTAAGGGATGAAAAAAAAAGTCATGAAGAACCTAGTGGCAGGACAGGAATAAAGACACAGACCTACTAGAGAATGGACATGAGGATATGGGGAGGGGGAAGGGTAAGATGTGACAAAGTGAGAGAGTGGCATGGACATATATACACTACCAAACGTAAAATAGATAGCTAGTGGGAAGCAACTGCATAGCGCAGGGAGATCAGCTCTGTGCTTTGTGATCGCCTGGGGGGGTGGGATGGGGAGGGTGGGAGGGAGGGAGATGCAGGAGGGAGGAGATGTGGGAACATATGTATATGTATGACTGATTCACTTTGTTATAGAGCAGAAACTAACACACCATTGTAAAGCAATTATACTCCAATAAAGATGTTAAAAAAAAAGAATGACTCTGCCTGCCCTTCTCTGACTCCCACTGTACAAAGTTTATTCCTCCATGGCACAGGTTTTTGGTTTTGTTTTTGTTTTTAAAGGTAGTGGGTTGTGTCTGCTGTCTTCTTCCTAACCCATCTCTCCTTTAAGGACAAAACCCAGCTTCAGCCGTTTCCCAAGCAAGTCTTCATCATACAAAACTTAAGTGATGGAAGAACAAGAAAAAGGAAAGCAGAGAGGTTAAGGCAATCACTATAATAAAGAGATGAGCCTGAAAGGGGACTGGAGAGCAACTAGACAGACAGCATGGGCCAAGTTTGTGAGACAGTTTGGGGAAGCTTGCAGTGAAAAAGGGGAGAGCTTTCAACAAACGGTGCTTGAATCATGCCAAAACGGTACCTTGGTGCCATGGCAGCTATTGTAGGTATGAGATATGTGAGGGAGGGGAGGAAGCAGATGTGTTGCTAGGCTGTACCAAAGGCATTGCCTTTGGCATTCTTAGAGAAACGGCCATAGAGTCTAAATTGTTTTTCAGTCATTCGACATTCAGGGAAGGGGTGGCGGTGGGATGAACTGGGAGATTGGGATTGACATACACACACTACTGTATATAAAATAGGTAACTAATGAGAACCTACTGTATAGCACAGGGAACTCTACTCAGTGCTCTGTGGTGACCTAAATGGGAAGGAAATCTAAAAGAGAGTGGACATATGTATATGTATGACTGATTCACTTTGCTGTACAGCAGAAACTAACACAACATTGTAAAGCAACTAAACTCCAATAAAAAAAATTAATTTGTAAAAAATACCAAGAACTACAATAGAGATAGTAAGTAGAATTTATGTTTCAAATAAAATAGCCTCTATTTAATAAATAAATACAGTCTTTCAGTCATTCTACATTCAAGATATCGTGTCTTTAAACGTGACCGCACAGTGAGGATGGAGCTTTAAACTAGTGACATCTGTCTTGTAAGTCTCAGCAACTTGTAATTATACTTTCATGTCTGTTTTCTCCTCTCACCCGCCCCCAACCCTGCCTCCAGCCTCTGCATGAGAACAAGGACTGCGCCTTCTTTATCCGCTTGCCCTGCTTCTATGAATGAATGATTCACCTAGAAAAGGAGACTTTCTCTGGAACCCTGCACACAATCCCCAGGCAGGTCCTAGAAGCATACAAACGGATACATATGGAAGGCTTCAGAGCTCTGGGGTCAAACAGGTTTGCGTTCTAATCCCAGCTCTGCCACTTACTAGCTGTGGGACCTGTAACTCCCTAAGGCTCAGGTCCCTCAACTGTAAAATGGTGGACATCCTGGAACCTGCTACATAGAGCTGTTAAGACAACTAAATGAAATAACACATATTAAATACTAAGTACAGTACCCAACACAAACATACGTGTTATAGAGATATAGACATAGCCTATCTAAATATATTCAAACATATACAGACACATTCAGCTTCCATTCTGAACCTTCCCTGAGAAACAGTCTTATCTCTTAGACATGTATATATTAAATCCAGCATTTTCCAAAAAGAGACAGTAACACTATCACAGTTATTATAAGTATGTTTAATTGACTGAAAGAGAGCATTGGGCACAACCTAAAAGTATATGCATCACTTTAAACTATTAATCTTATTTACATCATATACATATCTATCTGTCAAGCAAAGGTTAATAGAGAGTTTATGAAATTGGGAATGCAATTAAGTCTCCCGGGAATCTCAGTTGGAGGCCATGCCAGTTTCTATGGTAACCAAAGGGCTCAGGCAAAAAATGGGGGGAACGGAGGTGATTTAAAGGCAAGATAAGCACATAAATACAGCTCTTTCTACCTTTTCTTTTGAGTTCCAATAAGCAGTCTTTGCTGCATTTAAATTATTATACAAAGAAAAGTATAAATCAGATTAGTCTTTCACCTCCTAGAATTAAATACATTTTTGCAAAATGTTTAAAGTGATTCCAGTTTTTAAAAATGTATCACTTCTCAGTTTATGAAGTGTGTCAGGTATGTCTCAAATTCCCCAGGGGACAGAATAAGGAGAGGGGATTGAAAGAACAGAACAGATGTCCAAGATGTCCAGGATGATTAGAGTATACTGTGAAGAGCCTTCTCAACACCAGCTAATTAGGTTTTACTTATGGTCTCAGAAACTGCAATTAGGCCAAAGGGAGAAAATGTGAAGAACTGGTTTTCCTGTGACAAATTTCACAACATCAATGAGTTGAAGAAGAGTTTAGTAATCACCTAGTCAAACCCTTGATTTAATCACCAAAAACACTTCCCTTGAGAAATTAACGTAGCTCCCTAATTTAGGTGAGGGAACTAGATACCAGCAGAACCATGGTTAGAATCTGAGCTCCCTGACTATAGCTCGTACTGTAGTCTACATACCACTTCCTTCTCCTTCACTTCTTTTTTACATGCAAAACTTAGGAACACTCTTAACCAAGTCATTCCCAACTGCTGAATTGTCTGATCTCTAGATTATTGCAGGTGGTCTGATTTGTTTTGTAAAACCAAATGAATCTTATTTTGGTACACTTCACCTAAGTTCTTAATTTCATTCACATTTAGAAGCAACTTCACATTTTCCATTAAAAAACCACTTTATGGAAGTTCTGTGAGTACCTACCTGTTTTATCTGACAGTCCAGCACCTCCGTGTTCATTGCCAGCAATGTGCTCCTGTATGTATCCCACGTAGTCTGTGTTAAGAAGAGCCTGAAAGAGAGAGGCCACGAGAGAAATTCATATAGGATCCACACAAGATATTGATTAAAAAAAAAAAATCAGGAAAATCCTATTGCATAGCCTCAGATTTTCATTCTGCAATCTCAAGTGATTCCTTTGTAAAGGGGAGATAAAATGGGATAAAGAAAAATAGAATAGCGTTATAATTCAGCCAGCATTGTTAAAACAGTGAACTCCTGCTACTCTCCCAAGGTTTGCATTAAATGAAATCTGAAGTTTCTCATTTTGTTTCAAATAAATATAACAGATTCCATAGTGGACATGGTGATCTCTCTGGGTCTCTGCATACATGTAAAAATGGTGCTTGGTGCAAATGAGGAGACAGGTGGCTGGACTAGATTCTAATTCTCCATCTCTAATATTTCGAGACTGAGAAAGGATATCAAAAGTACAGATAAGATGCTGTACTTGCCTCTATAAACAACATTCTCTCTGAAATTCTGTCTTCTGATTCACAAACTGGAGATAATCCCAGCTAAGCATACCTCGCAATGTTATTATGTGGATGAAATGAGGGTGTCGTTGGAAATTTTGATTTATTGTGAAACTTACCCTGGGTGTAACAGCCACTGTGCTTGCCCTGCCTCTCTGTCCTCCTATGGGACACTTCCCCACCCACAGCCTCTACGAAACAGGCAGCCATGTTTTTTCATGTAACCCTACTGACTTTCACATGCCCATTCAGCTGATGCAAAGGACCACCGCTCCAATGCCTGGCCAAACACCTGTGTGGTCTTGCTCACAACAATAAACTAGATCAATCAGAAATTTGAACCAAGACACATGCTAAAAAAAAAAAATAGTGTGTGAGCAGTGGGAAGTGTAGTGAAAAGGTCCAAATGGACGGAGTGGGTCAAGAAGCAGGAAGTACTGGGAAGGAGGGGTCAGTTGATAGCAGGACAGAAAAGAGATCTGAGGAGGGTAACTGAGTTTCACTGAGAGCAAAACACTGGAGTAGAGACCCAGGAGCTGTCATCACCAGGTCTCCCCAAAGCTTGCTGGAAACAAGATTCACCAATCTTTTTTATCTCGCTTCCTAAATAGTTCTCTGTGTCTCCTCCACTGCCACTTTGGTCCATTGCTATAAAATTAGTCAATTAATTGGTTAATAATCCCCAAACATTCAACATCAAGTATTATTTTTTTAATCTTAAGAGTTTATTTGAGGAAAAATTGATTCAAATCGAGCAGCCCCAAACCAGAAATTGTTAGGAGGGCTCCACCAACAGGATCTTGGAGAGAAACTTTCATAGAGAAAAGGCAGAAGCAAAGCAAGGCAATTATTAATTGGCTACAGCTTAAAGCCTGGCTGGCTATTTGTGATCGGTTGTCCTTGGTGTTTTGAATTCATAACCTTGAGGCAGTTACAGGCCGAGACTTTGGTTTGCTTTCAAAGGCTGCCAAGGCATTAGAGTCACCTCAATCTAATGGCTTCCTTGTTTAATTAATTTAACAATTCCCCCCTTTGGATCATCCACTCATATGTGAGAGATTGGCCCAAAATGTGCTATTAGCACCACTTTCAGTCACTATCAGAGTTAAGTTGCCCTTGTCTAATTGTGAAACACATAGGTTATGATATCATATCCATGGAAAATTTGTTTTTGCTGTTTATCTCACTGATCATCTGGTTTTGGTTTCTCCAAGCACAGTGAGACCATCTGGTTTACTGCTGATGGCTATGAACACGCATTTAAGACCTTTGAGAGAACATAGTGCACCAGGGAGACTACGATGAAACTATTAGGAGAATAACACCAGGAACTGAAGTACACTCCTTAGCCAGGGCCCCCATGAACCAAATCAGTTGGTGTCAAATAAATCAAAGAATGTACCCAAAGAGGCATCAACCTCTTTTAGTCAAGTGGTTTGTTCATTACTTTCTTGTATTTGCTACAATACCAGAGGTGTTGATCCAGCAGGTTGTATTTGCTATGCGCAGACTCCTTCTTGCTCAGTCAGTAAATAATAAGACAATTCTATTGTCTAAAATCACCTTAGAAAGAAAATACAGGGACTTTTGTTGTGCAGCTATGGCCTTAGCAGTAAATTCAGCAACAGTTGCCAGAGTTAAGGAACATTACCTTCCCATGCATTAAAAGAGAGAAAAAAAGCAAGTAGCAAAAAGGCAAAAGGAATAAAGGTTTTAAATTGGAGATGAAAATTTTGATCTATGATCTTGGGAGAGCTGTCTACCACAAGATGCAATCTGCTTCTGGGGAGGAATCTTCCTAGTCATTTAAATTTTAGATCTCCAGCTGGCGTGCACTTCCAAGAGGCTGGAGGGCACCTTTTTTTTTTTTAATTTTTATTTATTTATTTATTTATTTTTGGCTGTGTTGGGTCTTCGTTTCTGCACGAGGGCCTTCCTCAGTTGCAGCAAGCGGGGGCCACTCTTCATTGCGGTGCGCGGGCCTCTCACTATTGCGGCCTCTCTTGTTGCAGAACACAGGCTCCAGACGCACAGGCTCAGTAGTTGTGGCACATGGGCTCAGTAGTTGTGGCTCGTAGGCTCTAGAGCACAGGCTCAGTAGTTGTGGTGCACTGGCCCAGTTGCTCCGCAGCATGTGGGATCTTCCCAGACCAGGGCTCGAACCCGTGTCCCCTGCATTGGCAGGCAGACTCTCAACCACTGCACCACCAGGGAAGCCCCTGGAGGACACCTTTTTAATTGGGGGATGTGGACCCAAGGTTCAAATCTCTGCTGTTTGGCTGCCATCTGGGTAGTGAGAAGGATCTGGTATGGTCACTTCCAAAAAGATTCTGGGGCAGTCTTTGTTCTTAGTGATTCCAAATCAGAAGGGTGGAAGAATATTGGAAATGTAAGTTTGGAGAGCTGTAGCCAGATATTTGAGGAAACTAGAATTCAGGATCTAGTTCAGTTTACAGATATACAATAAAACCTCAAAGACAATGAACAAGGCTAGAATCTGATATACACAAGATTGTACTATAATATTTTACTGAAACCTATTTTTTCCTCTACAATCACCCTCATATCTATCAAGGATAATCACAGTAAGACTAATTTGTTGGCAAAATAAGTCTAGTCTCATTAAACTTGGCCTGATTATTCACTTAAATGTAGCAAGAATAGTGATTGACCATATAAACTTTTAAAAATCTGCTTTGCTAGAACTTTTCATAAGGAATCATAGATTGGACTTTTAAAAAGGCTTCCCCAGGCTAAGAAGCCAAGCCAAGAACTCACCATCAAACTCCATCTGGAATACCTACAGGTTTGGGTGAATTCCTCTCCTCTTGTAGTCCCCAAGATATTCTTAAGTTCCTAGGCTTACCAGGAAGTGACCTTCCTTATTCACCTGGTAAGGCTGCCAGGCACCCTCTAAACAAGGTACCAGGCCATTTTTTCCAAGGTGCTTTTATTGGCTCCATAAAGTCAACCTTAGTTCCTCAAAACTATCTGGTCATATCTGATTTTATGTGTATTCTCAAATGTGACATTCCATTCAAAGCCTTAGTAATATAACCAATGTTTCCAATCGTCTCCTTTTATAAGGAGAACAGATTCTTATTGAACTTATGCAAATAACTATATTGCCGTGAAAATAAGAATATTCAATAAGCTTTTGCATTCTGGAGGTATCAGGTAGGGAGAAAAGCTAAATGTTTCAAATCTGTTTACAGAAATGGACTTTACAAAATTACTGGAAGCCATAGATAGCTTAAGAGAAAATGATTTCCTTAAATCTGGAAAAATAGGAAGAAGAGATCAAAATGGTAGAGGGTAGAGGGTGCTGAGCTCACCTCCCCCTAAGAATGCATTAAAATAGATACACACACGGAGACAGATAGCAAGGAAGGAGTTGGGGTGTGTGGTGGCATGGAGACACAGTGCCTGTAATACAATATTTGAATTTCCAATTTTGTCTTGAAAAAATGAGTCAATATGAGGATGGCTCTACAATCTCCATGGCTGCCGGTGACTTGTCAAAAGGCCCCTGTTCTGTCT
This sequence comes from Balaenoptera musculus, assembly GCF_009873245.2. NCBI lineage: Eukaryota > Metazoa > Chordata > Mammalia > Artiodactyla > Balaenopteridae > Balaenoptera > Balaenoptera musculus. The sequence goes on along the minus strand of NC_045800.1, from coordinate 73,771,578 downwards.
CTTTAGAGATAGAGCCCTATGGCCACATGAGACCTTAGCACTGAGATTAATCTCCCATATTTGGAAGGCAGAAGTGGGCAAATTAAGCAATGTGCATGACTGAGCAGGTTGAATGCCAGAGGCCAAAGAGAAAATGATGTCAGCAGGCAGCAGTGTTTCTCATCATCCTCTTCCCAGGATCCTGTTCCTTTCAACACATTGTGCGTGTACTTTATGGGATGATTTTTATAACATTCATTTATAAAATACACTATACTATTTAAAAATACATCTACATGTGGAGCAATTTTCACTGAAACAAACTGGAGACTGGCAGAAAGACTCCTGTACAGCCAAGGCTGTAAAGAAAGATCCACATGGTGTCACATAGGAGGGGAAGAGAAGCAATCAGGTCAAGACCTGTGCCCCTGGCAGGGGACACATAACAGAAGGTGGATTACATGAGCTTAGAGATCCTCCCTGGGGAATGAGCAGTTCAAACCGCATATCGGGCACCCCAGCCCTCGGGAAGACAAGTCCCCTTAGGTGATTTGAAAACCAATGGGACTAAAAGGACGGCTGTTAGAAACCTAGACTCCACTCCTGAAGAGTGCCCGAGTGCTTGCCTAATCCCAGGAACAAAGTGGAGGAAGCAGATTCAAATTGCCTGGGACTCAGATCAGTTTCCCACGACCACCCCGGCATGCATACCAGCCCATGCCAAGGGCCCATCTGGCCCCTCGAGCACAGCTCCCCACTAGGGCAAACGGTGCCACTGTTAAGAAGAGTGCATAGTTGGGGGGATGGAGCTGGCTTGGACCTGGCACTACAACTGAACAGGGTGAGGGTGGCCATTACTGGCATTTGTAGAGGCAGCAGATTGAAGGTGGTCTGGAACTCTGAATGGTGTGCCAGGACCAACGCAGCACACAAACAGGACCACACCGAACACATACTCTGGACCCTCTAGCTCCAGCACTGCTCCCCAGTGAGGGAAAAATGCCAACATTGGGAGGGGGAGAGCACACACTTAGAAGGGATGGAAACATCTTGGACCCAAACTAAGTGCTCTGCTCCAGCACTTTGGGACCCCTTCCCACCAGCCCCCAATATATTGCTGTCAGCCATTGAGCATAGGAGACTCCTCATCACACCTGACTCTGGCTCTAGCCCCTCCATCTCCAGCCTACCTCTCACCAAGGTGATAGCTGCCAGCACACCCTGGGGGAAGACATGACCCATGCTCACCTCAGATCCATCTCTCATAACAAAGCCACTGGGCACACACAGACTGCATAGGGATGTTCCCACACAAGGACACCCCTTCGAGACTGGGATAGGTAACTGTTTCACCTAATTTCATAGAAACTGAGAAAGTTAAACAAAATGAGAAGATAGATGCATTTGTTTCAAATAAAAGAACAAGAAAAAACACTGAAAAAACAACAAATGAAATGGAGATAAATAATTATAAGATAAAGAGTTCAAAGCATCAGTAATAAGAATGATAACTGAACTAGGGAAAAGAATAGATGAACACTGAGAATTTTAACAAGGAACTAGAAAATATTTTTTAAAAAACAAGTCAAAACTGAAGAATACAATAAATTCCTCCTAGTATGTTTTTCACTTCATTAACAGCAGACTACGTGATACAGAAGAACACATAAATAATTTGGGAGATAGAATAATGGAAATCACCCAATGAGAACAGCAAGAGGAAAAACAAGCTTTTTAAAATGAGAACAGTTTAAGGGACCCCCTAGGACAACATCAAGCATACTAACATTCCCATTATGAGGGCCCCCGAAGGAGAATCGAGAAAGGGGTCAAAAATGTATTTGATGAAATTCTGGCTGAAAACTTCCTGAACCTGATGAAGGAAACAGATATCCAGGCACAGGAAGCACAGAGGGTCCCAGGCAAGATGACCCAAACAGACCCACACCAAGACAAACCATAACTAAAATAGCAAAACTTAAAGAGAGAATTCTATTGTAAAAGCATCAAGAGAAAAACAAAGAATCAGTACAAAGGAACCCCCATAAGGCTATCAGCTGATTTTTCTGCAGAAGCTTTGCAGGCCAAAAAGGAGTGGCATTATATAATTTAAATGCTAAGGGAATTCCCTAGCAGTTCAGTGTTTAGGACTCTGTGCTTCCACTGCAAGGGGCACGATTCGATCCCTGTTTGGGGAACTAGGATCCCGCAAGCTGCAGGGCATGGCCAAAAGAAAAAAATGCCAAGAGGGGAAAACCTGTAACCTAGGATACTCTACCCAGCAAGATTATCATTTAGAATTGAAGGAGAGATAAAGAGCTTCTCAGTCAATCAAAAACTAACAGTTCGGGCTTCCCTGGTGGCGCAGTGGTTGAGACTCTGCCTGCTAATGCAGGGGACACAGGTTCGAGCCCTGGTCTGGGAAGATCCCACATGCCGTGGAGCAACTAGGCCTGTGAGCCACAACTACTGAGCCTGTGCGTCTGGAGCCTGTGCTCCACAACAAGAGAGGCCGCGATAGTGAGAGGCCCACACACCGCGATGAAGAGTGGCCCCCACTTGCCACAACTAGAGAAAGCCCTCGCACAGAAACGAAGACCCAACACAGTCAAAAATAAATAAACTAATTAAAAAAAAAAAAAAAACTAACAGTTCACCATTACTAAACAGACCCTAAAAGAAATGTTAGAGGGTCGTCTCTAAGTGGAAAGGAAAAAGCTACTGCAAGAAGAATTCCTAAGAAAGGAAAAATCCCACTAATTAAGGGAAATATACAGTAAAGGCTGTGGATCAACCACGTAAGCTAGCACTAAGATTAAAAGTCAAAAATTGTAAAATCAACTATAACTACAATAAACACTTAAAAGATAAACATGAAGATGTAAAATGAGATCAAAACCACAAAATGTGGGAAAAAAGAGTAAAAAATATATAAATCTTTTAAAATGTGTTTGAACTTAAATGATTGTTAGTTTAAAACAAGTAGATATATTTACAGGTCAACATATATGAACCTCACGGTAACCACAAATCAAAAAACTATAATAGATACACAAAAAACAGAGAGAAAGCATACCACTAAAGAAAAACAAAAACAAACAAACAAAAAAAACCACAGGGAAGAAGCTAAAAGAAGAAGAAAAGAACAGAGAAGAACTACAAAAACAACCAGAAAACAAGTAACAAAATGGCACTAAGTACATACCTATCAGTAATCACTTTACATGTCAATGAACTAAATGCTCCAGTCAAGACACTGCATGAGTGATTGGATAAAAACAAACAAAAAACAAAAAAAATTTAAAAACAAAACAAAACAAAAACACCAGACCCAACTATATACTTCTTACAAGACACTCACTTCATACCTAAAGACATACCCAGGCTAGGGACTTCCCTGGTGGTGCAGTGGTTAAGAATCCGTCTGCCAATGCAGGGGACATGGGTTTGAGCCCTGGTCCGGAATGATCCCACATGCCGTGGAGCAACTAAGCCCATGAGCCACTACTACTGAGCCTGTGCTCTAGAGTCCGCATGCCACAACTACTGAGCCCACATGCTGCAACTACTGAAGCCCACGTGCCTAGAGCCCATGCTCTGCAACAAGAGAAGCCACTGCAATGAGAAGCCCGCACTGCAATGAGGAGCCCCCGCTCACCGCAAATAGAGAGAGCTCGTGTGCAGCAACAAAGACCCAACGCAGCCGAAAATAAAATGAAATAAATAAATTTATAAAAAAGAGAAAAAAAAAAGACATACACAGGCTAAAAATGAGAGGATGGAAAAAGATATTTCATGCAAATGGAAACGACAAGGCAGGGGTAACAATACTCATATCAGACAAAATAGATTTTAAAATAAAGTCTATAACAAAAGACAAAAAGGACCTTATATAATGATATAGGGATCAATACAAGAAGAGTATACCACACTTGTTAACATATATGCACCCAATACAGGAGCGCCTAAACATATAAAGCAAATATTAACAGATATAAAGGGAGAAACTGAGAGTAATACAATAACAGTAGGGGACTTTAACACCTCACTTACATCAGTGGACAGATCATCCAGACAGACAATCAATAAGGCAACAGTGGTCTTAAATGACACATTAGACCAGCTGGAGCTGATTTATATATATATATATATATATAAAGAGAGAGAGAGAGAGAACATTCCATCCCAAAACAGCGGAATACATGTTATTTTCAAGTGCATATGGAATGTTCTCCAGGATAGATCACATGCTAGGCCACAAAACAATTCTCAACAAATGTAAAAGGATAAAAATTATAGCAAGCATTTTTTTCAGTATGAAACTAGAAATCAATTACAGGAAGAAGAATGGGAAAAGCACAAACACATGGAGACTAAACAACAGACTACTAAAAAGCCATAGTCAATGAAGAAATCAAAGGAGAAATGAGAAAAATACCTTGAGACAAATGAATATGTAAACGCAACTTTCTAAAATCTATGGGATACAGCAAAAGCAGTTCTAAGAGAGAAGTTCATAGCAATATATGCTTTCCTCAAGAAACAAGAAAAATCTCCAACAACGTAACCGATTATCTGAATGAATTAGAAAAAAAGAACAAAGGCCAAAGTCAGCAGAAAGAAGGAAATAAGAAAGCCTGGTTTTTATTTGTGGATCAGATATTCCCCCAATCCTCAGAAAAGGCACAGAAGAAAGCATCATTGAACATGAGAACCAGAGGAGACCTCTGAGGTCATCTATTCCACCTCACGCCATGATCAGAAAATGGACATGACAGGCAGGTCACATGAATTGTCTAAAACATACCGTCATAAGAAGAAGCCTCATGAGCAGAATTCAGGTCCATCTGCTTGCCCGTCCGAGACCCTCCCCATCACTCCTCACAATCCTTGTCAAAACCCAGCTCCATTTCACCCTCTCATTCAGCCATTGACAAAATTTTATCAAGATCCCAAAGACCAACATTTTAGAAACAGGGCTTGCTGAAATAACTGTGAGTACCTCATCTATATGAGCACACTGGTATTTCAAAAGCAAAAGCGTGTTGCTTCAGAGACTTATCAAGACTGACAGAGCTTTTGTAATGCCACGTTTCCCAGCCTGACCTTTCACAACTGGGAACACCATCCAGGGTTATCTGCAGGGATTGACTTACGTTTACATTTAGATAAAGGATAGTGAATAAAATCAGTCCTTTCTTTTATAGAGTTTTCACTTCTCTAGCTCTGAGCAGAGGTGCTTCTGTCATATTTTTAGCTAGAGAGAAAAGGAGATAATGACTGTGAACTTTCTGGTTTTCTGATTTGAATCTCCCACTCAGTCTCTGCTGATACAATGAGAGTTCTTGGCTTTTTTCTCCACTTTCATTTTTTTCTCCTTCATTACTCACAGGATGGTGACTTTCTCCCATGGCTGCTTCCATTTTCCTGCTTCTCTATGTCACTTGTACGACATACAAAGAGACACCCTCACTCTGCTCTGCAATCACAGGTTTTCCAGCAAAGAGGTCCCTAAAAAGTTTTCTGAGTGTTTCAGGACACTTTCCAGATGACTCTGTGTGATTCATACTGTTAACTATTTCACATTTCTCATTGTGCCAAGCTTCTCTACCAAAAGAATTGTAAGAATAATCCTCCAAACTCTGAGTTTTAACAGCATCATGATAACGCTCATGGTGGATAAACTGCAAAACGTCCGAGGCAAATCCCTTTGATGAGTCCTAAATATCATTCAAGAATATTTTCAAGTCTCCTGAAAAACTTTAGTTGAATTTGCAAAGTTGTTCAATAACTGTCCAAAAACCTGCAAATATTGGCTAACTGCCTTCGTTTGGTAAATCTGTATGAGGTATGCCTCACTTCAGTCTGTTTCTGTGGAAGCTGGCACTTGACAGAACGCAAAGTCTCAGTTAACTACAATGCTCAGTCTTCATGAAGAGCACCAAACCAAGAGCCTGGAGACTAAGCTCCCAGTGTCAGCTTTGGCAACCAACTAGCTGTGTGATCTGGGGGAAGATATTTAACTGCTCTGGGTCTCGATTTTGTCATTTTCCAAATCATGGGGAATTTTTAAAGTCTCTGAAGTTCCTTCCAGCTGTATAATTCTACATGATGAGATTCAGAAAAGATTTTAGGATCGTATAGGGCATATGAATCAATTATTCCATGCAATAAATGCTTATTGAGGACTCTGTAAAGAAGATTATTAGAAAAGAAACTATGAGAGAACAACCACCAGGGCAGGACATGTTCCCTGCTCCCCAATCTTCCTCAGTCTAGTGGAGAGGAGGATGGCATAGCAATCATCAGCCGCAATGCTTTGTGCCCCCACTCAAAAGAGCATCATGGGGAGGCAGCACTAGCCCATATCGGTGTCAGCCTGACGCCTCCACTGCTGTGTGCCAACCTAACCCCCTGATCTGGCCCGTGTGGGCTCAGAAGCCAAGGGGTTGAGGCTCCAGTTGGAAATCGTATAGCACAGAGTGACAGAGTGTCATCTCCCTGACAGTTATTCAAGGATTGCAGAAGACAGAATGATTAATGCATTTGAAAAATTGGCAAAATTGGGAGGGGTGGGGAGAAGAAACTGCATTCCTGATCTGAAATTTAGCTGGTCCCTAACTTGTCCAGGAACAGGAATAGGCAGGGATGTGACAGTAATGAAGAGGACTCTGACCCAAATTGAGAGGAGGAGGGGGAGGGGGAGGGAGAGGGGGAGGAGGGAGGGGGGAGGGGAGGGGAGAGGGGGAGGGAGAGGGGTAGGAGGGGGAGGGAGAGGGGGAGGAGGGGGAGGGGGAGGAGGGGGAGGGGGAGGAGGGGGAGGAGGGGGAGGAGGGGGAAGGCATCAGTCCTGGAGACATAGAGGACTACTATGGAGCGGTAACCAATGATTTGGGTCCGCAGGGAGCTGGTGTCTTTGATCCTGATGCCTACAAGGAGTCTGAGGGTGCCCTCAACAAGCACATGACAGGCTTAGTCTCTGAGATAAAGGCTGCTTATGCTCACTGCCACCAGCTGTGTCCTCCCTATGGCACTGGACAGCTGATTGCAGTGACGGGTCCTAGTAGGAGGAGGAGGAAACACATACTAAATAAAGTCAAAGCATAGAGCTGGGCAGCTTGTCACAAAATTGCTAAAAGATAAACCCACAGCCAAACCACGGCTGGAGTTGTCTTATATGAGTTATTGGGAAATCCTGGCGCTATCTCCTTGTAGAGAACACTTCAGGGACCACACAGGTCAGAAGTTTCATCTTGCCAAGGTAATCTCCTTTCCAAGCCAAAAGACTGATGTTAACATTCCCGCCATTCTCTAGTCTCTGAAGCCATTAGATCATTGCAGAAAGCATCACATGAATATCTTATGAAATGCTGTAGCTTGGATTTGTGTGCTGTTTACCATACCAGGAACAGCCTGCCAGCCACAGCAGCTAAAGCATTCACCTACAATTGAACTTCATGACCTCTCTGAGAAAATCCTAGCATCACTGGCCTGCATCCTGGATCTCCCCCCTGGTTCCTGACCCCCACCCTACCTGTGAATCTGAGATAGAACTGTGGGATACATTTACTATGTTCCTGAAGGGAAAATGGAGAACTTCACTCTTCAGAAGCTTTGGGAAAGTGATATAACCTTCTTCAGTGTGTTTTTCCCAAGACAGAGATGTTCTCTCACGTAACACAGCACAATTACAGAAAGAGGGATGAGATAGGGGGATATATGTGTATGTATAGCTGATTCACTTTGTTATACAGCAGAAACTAACACACCATTGTAAAGCAATTATACTCCAATAAAGATGTTAAAAAAAAAAAAAGATTACACACACACACACACACACACACACACACACACACACACACACACAGGAAAAAGCAAATCTGCTCCTGACATTCTCTTCCAACCTCCTGCTCTTAAGGTAAAGACCAAAATCCTTAACCTGGCCTGCAAGTTAAGCATGACCTAGCCCATCTCTTTCTCCAGCTTTTGCCCCTTGTCATTTGCTTTTGATTTACTCCAGCCATACTGGCCGTTCTTTGGTGCAGCAACTGCCTTGTTCCTTCCCACCTTCAGGTTGTGCCTATGGAAGTCTTTCTGCTTCACGCACACATCCACCCATGGTGCCTGCCTTCTTTCTCCTAGCTAAGCTCTGCTTATTGTTCAGGTTTTGGTTTCCTCTTCTGTTTACTGTAGTATGCAATCACTTTCTAAAGTGTCTTCACCATCAAATCATGAGCCCCTTAGAAAAGAGATTTCATCTTATGTGTCTGTCCCTGGTTCTCCCAGATCCTAGAACAGTGTTTGGTACATGTTGGATTCTCAAATAATCCCTGTGCGTGACTGAGCTAAAAAGTCTTTCCAGATTGCTGAGCAATGATTATTTACTTAATGTCATTTTCCATGGATTGCAAAACTCCTTGTGATTCAGATTCTAATTTTTTAATTAGATTTTGTGTATCTAGTTTTTTGTACATGCCCTAAGCATGTAATATGATACTTGCTTAGTATCATATTTATTGAACACATGATAGGTATTCAATAAATATTGAGGGAATGAACTAATAAATATGCATTTATTGAATGCTTCGTATGTACCCAGGCTGCACTAGGCATACTGATGGGTAATGTATCCATGATCCCTGGAAAATTTGAGATCTTGCATTTTTTACATAGAGTATTTTTGAGAATTAAGTCAGTTTGTAAACAATATTTCTGTTTTGTTTCAGGTTACAATTTTCTGATTGAGGACTTGAACCCAGAGCAGTATCAGTTCAACGATTTTGTGGGGATATACAAATTTGATTTCCATAACTTTAGTACATATATGGGTTTGGTTCTAACTAGATTAGTCAGGTATCTTGTTTACAAATGGAAAGTAAATCTGTAACTATTTCAGGCAAAAATGAGAAATTATCTAAAAGCCTCAGAGTTCAAGTGCATTGTGAATCTTCAATGAGGACAATATTATTTATAAATTCCCCTATCTTATTTGAACATGAAATTATAATTTGTGGTTGGTATTTTTCCTGAATACTTATTAACATCATGTGAAACACTGGGTTTCATGTAACACACACTAGGAAATACTATATTAGAGAGGAACCCCTTTATCATTTCTCAACTTCCCACCCACCTTCAGGTCACTGATACGTGTTTGGACTGTCTCAAATACTCAAAAAGCAAACCCACCAGATCAGCACGTGATCTTATCCCAGTTTGTGTGAAGGCCAGAACTAAGGATCAGATCTGGCTAATGTGGAATTTGGCTTCACCTTATTAAGCAGCATGATGTTGTGATTCCTTTTGTTTATTCTGTTTTGCTTTGCTTTAGGTCATGATAAAGTGACCTCTACTCTCTGCATCTGAACAATTTACATATTAACGATGAATCAATCTCTTTCAACAAAGAATTGTTTTGATGTATATTAAACATTTACTTTAATTGAGTATTGCTATGGATGCTTGTGTCCCTCCAAACTGCTTATGTTGAAATCCTAACCCCCAATGTGATGGCATGTGGAGGCGGGGCCTTTGGGAAGTGATTAGGTCATGAGGGTGGAGCCCTCATGAATGGGATTCCTGTCCTTGTAAAAGAAGCCCCAGAGAGATCCCTCTTCCCTTCTGCCATGTGAAGTTACAGCTAAAATGTGCCATCTATGAACCAGGAAGAGGGTTCTCAACAGACACTGAACCTGCCAGTGACTTGATCTTGGACCTCCCAGTCACCAGTACTGTGAGAAATAAATTTCCATTGTCCATAAACCACCTAGTCTATGGTATTTTGTTATAGCAGCCCAAATGGACTAAGACACATATGCTTGTAACATCTGAAAAGGATCAGCGTTTTGTGGATTTATGGTGCAAGAAAGATAGCATTCAACCTCCCACATAAAACAACTAAAAAATGTACAAATGATAAGAAACAATGGTTCCCAAGACATTCAACACTAGGCAACAAAAGACTGATCCCAACTGTCCCAGTTTACTACTGGAGAAAGTTTTCAGGCCACAGAGCAGAGAGGAGAGACTCAGGCAGAGCCCAGCAATATTTATGAGCTGGAAAAACTGAAGTGGGTCTGAGAAGACCACAGCAGCTACAGTTTGTAAGTCACAGTGCAAGACAGAAGACAGATACACAAAGAGAGAATTCTGAATACTTGAAGAGGGTTGCCCTCAAGTATTTATTGAGTACTGATCAGTGCATGAATGTGGAAAATTATCTGAAGCCAGAGGGAAAAACTACCCAAATGGATGAGAGGGAATAATCTCTTGCATTCACATAGGGCCAGGAACAGTGGCTGTTCCTAGCAGCCAGAGTAGAAAGCTTCATAATCCATGGAGCATTGAGATTTGCACTCAGAAAGTATAGGTTACTTCAGTTATGAAAAAAAATTAGGGCTTCCCTAGTGGCGCAGTGGTTGAGAATCTGCCTGCCAATGCAGGGGGCACGGGTTTGAGCCCTGGTCCGGGAAGAGCCCACATGCCACAGAGCAACTAAGCCCGTGCGCCACAACTACTGAGCCTGCGCGTCTGGAGCCTGTGCTCCGCAACAAGAGAGGCCGCGATAGTGAGAGGCCCACACACCGCGATGAAGAGTGGCCCCCGCTTGCCGCAACTAGAGAAAGCCCTCGCACAGAAACGAAGACCCAACACAGCCAAAAATTTTAAAATTAATTAATTAATTAATTTAAAAAAAAATTAACCCTAGAATAAATGCTGCTCTGGTTCCAGCCAAACATCTTAAAAAGCAATACCTAAAAGGATCAAACTATTTTCAACTAACTAAATTCTAGCAAATGTAAAATTCACAATATCTGCATCCAATAAAAAATTACCAGGCATGCAAAGAAGAAAAATATGATCCATAATGAGGAGAAATATCAATCAATCAAAATGGACCCAGAATTAATGCAGATGATAGAATTAGCAGACACAGACATTAAAACTGTGATTAGAACTCCATCCATAGATTTAAGAAGCTAGAGGAAACACTGAATAGGTAAAGACATGAAAGACATAACAAAAGATCCAAACTGAACTTCTACTGATAAAAACCACAATGTCTGAGATGAAAAATACAGTGGATAGAATTAAGAACAAACTAGACACTGCAGGGGAAAAAGCTAGAAAAATTGAAGACAGCAATATAAACTATCCAGAATGAAGCACAAAACCAAAAAAAGACTAAAAAATAAACAGAGGATCAGTGAATTGTGGGAGAGTTTAAAGCCACGTAATATAAGTATAATTGAAGTCCCGAAGGAGGAGCGAGAACAGAAAAATAATATTTGAAGAAATAATGGGCTGAAATTTTCCCAAATTTGATGAAAGCTATAAACCCACAGATTGAAGAAGCTCAATGAAGTCCAAGAAAATGAAACATGAAGGAAACTACAAGGCACATCATGAACAAATTACTTAAAACTGTAAGTATTTGGGTACTAAAAAAACATGCTTCTAAATAACCCATGGGACAAGGAAGAAATAAAAGAAAAATTACGAATAGAATTAAAATGAAATCAACATATCAAAATATGTGAGAAGCAGATAAAATAGTACTTAGGAAATTTATGCACTAAATGCCTATATTAGAAAAGAAGCTTTCAAATAAAAAACCTCAGCTTCCACCTTAAAAAACAGTAATAGAAGAGCAAATAAAACTCAATAAAATAATAAAATAATAAAAATGAGAACATATAAAAAAATGAGAACATAAATCAATGAAATAGAAAACAATCACAATAGGGAAACTTAATGAAACCAAAAGGTTGTTATCTGAGAAGATCAATAAAACTGATAAATGTCTAGCCAAAGTGATCAGGAAAAAAGTAGAGAAGACACAAATTACCAATATCAGAAATGGGAAAGGTGATATCACTTCAGATTCTATAGATATTAAAGGAATAATAAGGAAATACTATGAATAGCTTTATGCCAGTAAATCTAACAACTTAGATGAAGCTGACAAGTTCCTTGAAAGACAAGTTACCGAAGGTGACTCAAGAAGAATTATACAGTGTTGGATGTCAATTATATCTTAATAAAACTGGAGGAAAAAATGTGAAAAAAATAATTAGGTTACCTAAATTGTCCTATATCCAGTAAATATATTGAATTTGCAGTTAGAAAACATTCTAATAAGAAAACTATAGGCCCAGAGAGCTTCACCAGTAAATTCCCCAAAGGAAGAGATAACACCAATTTTACACAAACTCTTTCAGAAAATCGCAGAGGAGGGAACACTTCTCAACTCACTCTTTGAGGACACTATTACTCTGATACCAAAACTGAACAAAGACGTTACAAGAAGGAAAACTATGGACCAATATCTTTCACGAACATAGATTGCAAAAATTCTTTTTAAAAGTTAGCAAATTGAATTCAACAATATATTGAGAAGATAATACCTCATAATTAAGTGGGGTTAGTCAGTATAAGTTTTGAAAATCAACGAAAATCACAACATGAAGTCTAAAAAGAGAAAAATCATACAATCACTTCAATTGAAGCACAAAAGCATTTGACAAAACCCAACATCCATTCTTCATTAAAACTTTCAACAAACTAGGAACAGAAAAGAATTTCCTCAGGCTGAAAAAGAGGGCATTTTTGAAAACCCTGCAGCTAACATCACACTTAACAGTGAAAGACTGAATGTTTTCCCCCTAAAATCCAAAACAAGGCAAGAGTGTTCATTCTCAATGCTTCTGTTCAGCATTGTACTGGAGATCCCAGCCAGCACAATAAGGCAAGAAAAAGCAATAGAAGGCAGTCAAATTGTAAATGAAGAAATGTAATTCTCTTTATTCACTGACATATGTTGTCTACATAGAAAAATTTGGTGGAAACTACAAAAAATGTAGTGGCACTAATGAGTGAATTTAGTAAGATTCCAAGATTCAAGGCAATGTAGAAATATCAATTGTATTTCTATATACCAGCAACAACCTAAAATTAAAAATTTTAAATATACATTCACAATAACATGAAAAAATGTGCAATACTTAGGAATAAATCTGACAAAGGATGTTCAAGATCTTATCCTGAAAACCACAAAACATTGCTGAAATAAATTAAAACACCCTAAATAAACTGAGAAATATACCAATCTGTAGGGACAAAAAATAGGTCAGTGGTGGGTGGGGGAGGTGGGTAGGAGTAGAAGAGAGGAATTACCAAGGGGCAAAGGGAAACTTTTGGAGATAATGTTCATTATCTTGAGGTTGTGATAGTTTCACAGGTGTAACATTTGTTAACACTGATCAAATTCTACACTTTAAATACGTTGTTCATTATATGTCAATTATACTGCAATAAAGCTAGAAAAAAAGATCAGTTCAGAACATACCACTAACTCAGATTGACTGTGTGTAGAAATTAGGAAAGTCCCATATAGTGCTAAGAATTAAGTCAGGATGCTCCTAATACGTAGAAATACAGAAAAAAACCCACAAGGTTATTTTTCTTTTCTGTACATTTTTCTTCTTATTCCATTTCTATGTTCAGTCTGCTTTCTTGGTCTTAAAGGAAATCAAATAACAGCAATGGAGATAATTAAAATAATGACAAAGAAAAGAAAGGGATTATTTAGACTGAAGCAGAATCTCAGCATTATTTTGCTAAGCATGGTGAATATGGAGTATTATCTAGTCAGAGAGGAATGATCATCTGTCATCTGTTCTCTATCCTCTCAAAGGAAAAGAGACCAGTTTTCACAAAGGTGAAGTGCAAAAAAAAAATTGCAATAAAATGATGGGGGTTTTTGTGCAGGGGTGGATGCCCAAGAGAGCAATTAATTTACAGGCATGAAACACATGATCCTGATGGGAGGCAGAAGAATGGACAATAGGACTCATGTTTCCTTCCAGCCTCTGGATCTTACTTCTTACTTACATCTTTTATGGCCATGGATTGCAAGTGTGTGGCTTAACACATCTTTTCACATTAGCCAAGAAACTCAACCTGAGTACGCTGTCTTTTTATTTAGAATTTGTATTTGCCAAGGCAGACAACTCAACCTCTAGATAATGCTCACTTGGAAAGTCACTCAGGCTAAACCCTAATCCATTTGTTGGTTGATATCACATTTCCTGACCAAAACCAATTTCCTGGGTTGGGGGTGGAGTGAACAGCCATAGTGCTGTGGCAGCACTTTCTCACTGGTTATTGGGGGTGGAATGGAAGATAGGGGGCTCTGGAGATTCCAGCCACCCTTTCTAGGGATTCCTGTTACACCGCACAAAATAAGACATGTCCTCAGCATCCAGGTTCACCTGTCTAGAACGTACCTCAAAACTCTCTACTACAGAGGTCTTAGATTTTTTCCTGAAACAATGTATCACTGCGTGACAGTTATGTTTTATTCACGTGGCTCACCATCCGTGCCCTCATCTGCTGTGTGATCACATTAGCCAACAACGTCCTGACTTCTCTCAGTGATGATCTCATCTCCCATTAAGTCTGGATCATGACAGTCCCTAATTCATTACTATCTCATCTTTGAAGCTACAGCTGATATTTTAAAATCCCACCACAAAGCTCCTCCAGTCTATTGATCATTTTGAAGATCCACTTGATGGTGTAAGGGAAAGACATTGAATTGGGAATCCAAAGCTGCTGCTGCCACTGGCTCAGCAAAGCCTTTTGTTATGAAAGGAGGAGAAGAATCACCTTACTCATCCATGCTGCATAAGCAAATACAGAAAGACCAGGAAAAAACAGACCCAAGAGCCTCAGTTCTATTGTTTACTCTTTTCCTTCCTAAACCCTACCTGCTCCCGGTAGCAGATTAAATAGGCTTTTGCCAAAAACGACATCTATACGAATAAACAAGGTCAGCCATCCGCTAGCCAGACTTAACGTACCAAGTAGAGTGTGGCAGAGGAACATTATCAGGATGGGACTGAGCTGACCCCCAGCTTCCTGTCTGGAAGATCACCCAGCATTTAGAGAATGGTTGATTGCCCAGAAAATTTTGGACAATAGAGCAGTTACCTTAGGAATCACCATGGGGCTGGACTAGACTAAGAACAATTCTGCTTTTGTTTGAGAAACATCTTAGAGTCTGAAAAAGGAACACTTGATAAGAAGCAATGCTCCCGCCCCATTCCCAGGGGACAAGTCAATCTGTGCCAATTTAGAAGATTGAGAAGATGAGGTGTCATACTGAGGTAACAATTTGTCCAGGTACATCAGCAAACATTCGTGCTTCTCAGTGACCTACCACTTTCCCCTTAGAATGGCAGGAAAGAACCTTTTCAGTCACAGAGACTATGGGCTTTTGAAAAGACAACAGAACAGTGGCTTTGGAAAGGGGGAAGTTATGAGGCATTGTGACAGGCTTTTTCCTTTCTCCCCAAGCACAGAGCCCTTTCAGGGTTTTCTAAACCTCAATTTCAATGCTGTCAATGGTGGGAAACTAAAGTGGAACTTACTCCCCTCTTCCTTGTCTTACGGGATCCTAAAGAAGAAGGAAGCCAGATGACAGGTGTTTTATGAATGGGACCTATGCTTAAGTGGGTTAATAATATTGATCTATGTTTCAAAAGAAAACCGAGCTTCAAGCTTTCTTGGGCATTTTTATTGTAGTAGTTTGGGATCTCTGAAAAAAGTTCCTGGATGGGGCCCGAGGGTGGGTGGATCTTGACACAAGTGAAGCAGGGAAGCAGCTGAGGAGTGCTGTGTTAGAGCTCCCACTAAACATGGCAGCAGTGGAAGGGGAAAGAGGGACGCCCAATCCCCCCTCCTTCTTCCCCCATTTTTTACCAAAGGCTACAGGAACAGCTGCCACTGAATCACCCACCAAACTCCCCTAAACTGACACTGAAGCAGTAAGCAGAGGATGGAAGGGGTATGCCAACTGGGCATTTCAATTGGGCAGCCAGTATGAAAGAGAAACAAAGTGATGGTCCATTCCCTAGTAAGAGATATAGCTTAAGTCAGGTAGGAGCTAGTCAGAGACTACATCACTGGATTCTGGGACTGCAAATGGATGGCAATTCTCGGTTCCTTAAATCTCTAGCCATAAAGACCAACGAGGTTGAATATTATATTTGCCACTACTCCGCCTACTCAGCTTTACATGATACTGCCAAGAAATAAGTTGGAAGCATTCAAGAGATATTTAAGACTAAGCAGGCTTAGGCCCTCCACAGAAATGTTTAGAGTTTAAGAAACAAAGACCTGATTGGCCAGCTGCCTGCTTCTGCCTCTGTATTCAGAGAAGCCTAAACTTTCTGAACTGGTGACCTTCAAACACTGGGGTGCACAAAAATCATCTGAACACTTTGCTTTCCTTTGTTTCAGGCATGTTCATAAATGCTCATTAAAGCATTTTTAAGAGGTCTGCTTAAAAATATTTATCAAATAATCCCAACATCATCTCCATATTGACATCTACTGATTTTCTTCTCTCATTCAAGTTGATATTTTCCTGGTTCTTGGCATAATGAGTGATTTTTTAAAATTGTAGTCTGGACATTTTGGGTGTTACGTCTTCAGACTCGATCTGTGTTGGTTTTTTTTTTAAATTTTTTGGCCACGTCGCATGGCATGCAGGATCTTAGTTCCCTGACCAGGGATCGAACCCACACCCCCTGCAGTGGAAGGCGAAGTCTTAACCACTGGACCACCAGGGAAGCCCCTAGATCTTATTTAAATGTTTTGCTTTAGCTCTCTTACACTGAAAAACGGGCCGATGGTGGTAGGAAGGCACTAACTCTCTTCCCCTTTACCGCTGGGAGGATATGAAAATCCAGACTTCACCAGACGTAGCTGGAAATGCAGGTTCCCTGGGCGGCCTCCACTGAACAGTGGGGTAGGGGTATAGAGAAGGTTGCCTCATCACTGCAGGATGGGTAGGAATCCAGGGTCCCTACCTGGCTTCCTTGAGCACCACTTCAGCATGGGGGGGCGGGGGAAGCACCCACTACTCCAGTCCAGGGGGGAAGTCTAGGTCCTCCACCCGGCTTTCGCGATGCTTTTGACAAGGTAAGGGTGCGACACAGTTTCTTGCCTGGTGTTTCCCTGGAGTAGGGCCTCCATTATCAAAATGTTTCTGTCTTGCTAGGCTGCCTTTCCCAGTCTTTTGACAAGAGAGAGCAAACTTTTCTTGGGACTTTGTTTGTACCCACTGAAGTTCCTAGCTTGTGGGGTTTTCTAGCAAGAAGTCTGGGATATATAAGAGGGAAAAAGAAAACCCAGAGAACTCACTGTCATGTCATTCCTTGAATCCTGGGGTCCCTAAACAGTCCACCCGCTTCTCTCCACCTTTCAGAGAAGGAACTAGAAACCAGATTTTCTGATTTGGGGCTCAATTTTGGCCTATTTTAACTCTGGAATTCTTCTGTATTTACAGTTAGCTCCAGCACTCCCAATTTTGCTTTGGGTTAGTGGTTCTCGATCTGGCTACACACTGAAGTTATCTGGAGAGCTTTAAAAAATGCTAATTCCCAAGTTCCTTTCTCCCCCCGGAAATTTCCATCTCTGCTCTAGGTTATGGCATCAGGATTTTACTTAATCGCCCCAGGTGATCGTAATGTGCAGCCAAGGATGAGAACCCCTGTTTTTATGTCTAATTTCTACCTCAAACAAGTAACTGTAATCTCTCTCTTTTAAGGAAAAATCCAGTGGATTTTGCTAAGAGCAACAAGGAGAAAGAGCTGGAGGTCAAATATTGCCTTCTCAACCCCCGTGTTGCTAAGCCTTTGTCACTATTGTGTGATGATAAGCTGTCACTGCAGGTGGGGTCTCTAAAGCATTCATAGGGATTGAAAGGTTCAGAATTATTAAAAATAAGATGTCGAGACAAAGGAGTCATAACGAGTTGGCCACCACATTTGTTACAAAGTGAGTTTGCACCTGGCAATCAAGGAGGTGGCAGCAGCCAGGGCTGCAGTGCCCTGGCATCTTCCAATTTTGTTACTATATGGATATTTCCTCTGAAATTCCCAAATTCACACTTTTAAGTTACAAAAACAAGAACACAGCGACAATCAGGAGCACAATACTGACCCCAAGTGGAATGAAACCTAAATGGCACTTAACGTCCCTGCACAGACGAGAGCCCCAGGTTCCGATGGAAAAGAAACGCCACATTCAAGACAAACCTGCTCTGCTTTAAAGATGCTTGGAAGAAACAAATGTGTTGAGTTCTTTATCTGTAATACGTTTTGATATAAAAGATAGTGATGATTCATGGGAGAATATTTGCTTTCCGATAAATGTCTTATAAGGGCATCGCATCATGCACGTAAGTTTCCAACTATCAGTGTATATAGTTAAGGTCACTAATCTGAAGTTTAGGTTATCATCTGAATTTTTTTCTGAAAAACAAAAATTCTGAGGACTCTCAATAATGTGCTCAAAATGGAAATAAAGTAAATTTTTTCATCAAAATATCTCAAAGAAAGTTTTGTAATTGGTTTCTCAAAATTTTGAAACTCATTTCTGGGTTCAGTGTTTACGGTAGATGCCGAAGGGCAGAAAATGTAAGTACCCTAAAGGGGAAGGTGGGCTCCTGTACTGCCAAGGCAGATGAGGGCTGCAAGCCTGCCTCAGCTTCTCCACTCTCCATGGGTCGCTCAGATGTATGCACTGACTCCCGTGTGTTAAGAGGGGGATGGAAACGGTAGATTTGGAAAGTGATCGCATAACCTTTTAAAATCACTCTGAAAGCTATCTCTTTGCGTCAGATTTAGCCCAGCCTACTGCTTTGGTGTCCATTTATTGTGAAATACTCTATGGCCAATAAACTCTCCCCAAATTCTTTTGACCAAAAGCCCTGTCTGATTTCTTACCCCAGGGCTCCCTGAGTGCACGATGTGGAAAGGATTGGGGGTGATCTCAGCCATAACCAACTCTACGAATGAAGAGGTTGCTTACCAGCATATGTGCAGAGACAGGAAGGGAACACTGCATAGAACAGGTGTGATCCAGGCCCTTAATGAGAAAAGGTCACTACTCTGAGTCTCCTTCTCACCCAGGAGCTAGATATTCTCATCAGTCTGGATTATAAAAGCAATATATTATGGGGGGGGAAGGGCAAGTCTTCCTACAAAACAGCTTGAAACTAAAACAGAAACTGGACATGGAAAATATCGTTTCTTCTCACAGTCTGCCAAGGCCGTGCTCCAGACCAACTGAGTATGAGTCTCCGGAGACCTACAGCAGCATCTGCCACGTCTTCTTGATAATAAGAATCACCAGCATCTTAACATGTTAGATGTAGAAATTCCTAGCGCTCCCCCTCTGCCCACAGGACCTATCCCAGACCCATGGAACCAGAATCTCCAGGGCCTGGGGGTCTGTATGTTTCACATTGCCCCAGATGGTCTAGAGTGGGAGATAGACATTTACTAGATAATTACATAAATATCAACCAAAAGAGAACAAGAAGACATGTGGGTACCTGACTTAGTCTGAGAAATCCAGGAAGGCTCCCCAGAAAAGTGTCTTTTGAATAGCCCCCTGCAGGTGAGCAAGAGCTAATTAGAAATGGTGGAGGTGCGGCAGGGAGGACATAGATATTTCAGATATACAGGGCACAAAACATGTGCCAAAGCTCAAGGCAGCTTATAATAAAAGCACAACGTGTACCTTAAACATTGGAAAACAAGATAATATGTTTTAAATGTCATGAGGCAGGAGGCCGTGCAAAATGCAATAGAAATTTAGAGTCAGAATAGGGATTAGGAAAGTGTGAGGGTTTGAAGGACTCAAAGAATTTCCATCAGAGATTTCAGCTTTCTGAACAGAAGGAAAAGGACAAGCAGAGATAGAGACAGACAAACCCCAGGACGGTCCATGAGATGGGGGCCCAGAGGGTGTGAAGGAAGAGGGCAGAGAGGGTGAAGAAGAATATTGGGCTTTGAGTATCAGGTTAAGGGATTTTTTTCCTCTCCTGAGTGTTGCATCACCTTGCAACTCCATTTCTGGTCTAGCCCTTGAAATCGTTTTGCCTATGATCCACATTCCTACTTAAAATCTTCTCATCCCTTTCTTCAGTAGTTCCAGTACATTTTATAATCATCTGAAAAAATTTAGTTAAGACAGAACTCTCGCAGTTTCGCAGGAAGTAAGAAATTATAGACTCTATAGGTACATGGGCACCTGTATGAAAGCAGTGGTATAAGTGGCATTGGCTGGTTATTTTCCATGGTTCCCTGTAATTAACTCCCCTTAAATTAACTATAATTTTATTTTCAAATTAGTGTTCTCAAAGGAAAATGTATTAGATTGAGGCTTTTCATTTGGAAAACCCTAATATTCTCATTACCATTTCAATGTCCATTTGGTTATTAAAAGTGATCATTCATGCTCATGGGCAGCAGCACTGAATCAAGGCCAATTTGAGAGAGGAGAGCATTCTTCAGGCTGCTAGGCTTCAGCTGCTAACCTCCCCTAACCTCGTCACAGTGAGGGTCTATCTGCTCAGAGCCCAGGCCAGTCACGCAGATGCTATCAAAGATATCTGTGGTGCTGCTTGCAATAGATCTTATACTTTATTTATTTACTTATTTTAATTTTATTTATTTATTTTTAGCTGCTTTGGGTCTTCGTTGCTACATGCGGGCTTTCTCTGGTTGTGGCGAGCAGGGGCTACTCTTCATTGCGGTGCGTGGGCTTCTCACTGTGGTGGCTTCTCTTGTTGCGGAGCACGGGCTCTAGGCACGCGGGCTCAGTAGTTGTGGCACGCAGGCTCAGTAGTTGTGGCTCGCAGGCTCTAGAGCACAGGCTCAGTAGTTGTGGCGCATGGGCTTAGTTGCTCCGCGGCATGTGGGATCTTCCTGGACCAGGCCTTGAACCTGTGTCCCCTGCATGGGCAGGCGGATTCTTAACCACTGCGCCACCAGGAGAGTCCCCAGATCTTATAATTTAAATGGGTCTCCTGTTGTGGTTTAATTTTCATGGAATGAATGATGATTGGCTTGAAATCCTACCGATTTGTCTGGCTCTTTTATTTCAAGAACAGATTCATTCAGGAAAAAGGGGTTTGGTTTGGGCACCTATAGAGAGTCTTAATGGACCTAGAAAGTATTCAACGATCAAAGTGGATCTTGGGGCCGACCGCTCGCCGTCCCTCTCCTGGGCCACCTGCTCTCTTTCATGCTGTCACCGTCTCTCTGTGGGCTTTGCCTCCACCCTCTCCAGCTCACTGAGGTCGGCTTCTTCAAATCCCAGACTTGCCCGGAGCCCACTCTGGTGACAATCCTCTTATTTTTTTTGGCTGTGCAGCATGTGGGATCTTAGTTCCCCGACCAGGGATCGAACCTGCGCCCCCTGCAGTGGAAGCTCGGAGTCTTAACCACTGAACCGCCAGGGAAGTCCCCTTCACAATCCTCTTGCTGTTCCAACTCCCACTTAAAGGTCCCACTGCCCTGTCTTCTAGGCACAAATTCTTGAGAAAGAGAATATGATTGGCTCAGCTCATCCTATTGAACCAAAGAAGCCACCGCCAGGCTGGGGTGCCATTCAAAGGACTGAATTTAGTAATCAGCTCCGAACTTGCACTGCACAATTGAAGAGAAGCAGGGTCCTCTAAGCTCGTTGGCCTGCCAGGGCTTAACTCTTTAATTGCTGGTTTGTGGGAAGTTGAGAGGAGAGAGGGTAAATAAAGACAGTCAGGTCAGTTGAAGGGAGCTAGGCAGGCTCAGGAAAGCCATGATTTCCAATGGATGCAGAAATATTTCAATATTTTAGTAACCAGTATGGCTGTACTGATAGATACTGCTGAAAACTCTGAATCCCTGTGGGTGGGGAAGGGCAGAGACATGAGATACACAATATGCAGGTGGTCTGGGTTTAACAGGCATTTAAAGCTAAGCCTGTCCAGTTCTTATGTATGTATTTCAAAGTGTTAGGGACCTTGAGGGCAGCAAGTATCTAAGTGTTTAGTTCTTATTCAGCTCCCCAAAGAACAATTCATGCTTTCCTACACAGAGGGGAACTAGTCCATCGTTCAGTGCCGTCAGCTGACTGGTGAGTGAGGGCTGCCCTGGGTATCAGTCCTGGCTTTGCACATATCTGACTCTGGGGCTTTGGACGCAAGGTCTTAGTTTCCTCAACTTTAAAGTGATGAGTTTTATTGGGTAAACTCTGCAGTCACGTTGCCACTTCCGAATACTCTCAGGATTAAGATTTGTGAGGAAAGGTACAAGCAGGACCAACTTCAGGAGAGGGAGGAAAGGTAGGAAACTAACCTTATTGGAAGAAATTCAGCACAGTGATAAAGAACACAGGCTCTGGGATCAAATCCTGACTCAGCCAACTGTAGTCTGTGTCACCTTGGACAGATAACTCACTCCCTTGGCCTCCATTTTCTCATCTGCAAAATGGAAATAATAATGAGACGTCACAGAATTATAATAAAGAATAAATGAGAAAATCCATGTAAAGTGTTTAAATCGGTGCCTAGCACACAACAAGCAATCAATAAATTTTAGCCAATATTATTATTAGAAGCCAGACTAGAAATTTTCCATTGATTATATCATTTAATTATTTCAACACCATACAAGACATGTGCTATTAATCCCATATTATCGATGAAAATATCTGAGGCTAAGAGAGAGACTTTAATTCACCTAAGTCAAGGGTTGCTGAACTTTTTCTTAAAGGGCCAGTTAGTAAACATTTTAGGCTTGGCACGCTTTATAGTCTCTGTCACAACTACTCAACTCAGCCATAATAGCTGAAAATAGCCATAGATGATGGTAAATAAATGGGCAGGGCTGTGTTTCAATAAAACTTTATTTACCAAAACAGGCTGGTTGGCCCTTGGCAATCAGCAGTCATTTGCCAACCCCTGGCCTAAGATTACGTGGCAAAACACTGGCAGTCAGGATTTGAACCCCAGAAAACCCATTCTCTATACACTACACCAGAGATTTTCTAATTCTTTCGGTCATGGAAACATTTTCTGCTAATAAAATTTTATGCAGATAAAGAGATAAATTACAGCTAGAAGCCTACTCACACAGTCTCCTCTTAACCACCCCAGCTACTGCCCTTAAAGAAGTCAGTGGTTCTTGTAAATCAACTATACTCCAATAAAAACTAAAAAAAAAAAAAAGAACTCAGTGGTTCTCAAACCATGGGGGTTAAAAATACAGGTCTGGAGGGCCCTAATTCCACAACTTCAGATGGCTTGGGGTGGGCCCAGGTGATATACATTGTTTATAAACTACCCGGATGATTCTGACTTACGGGGTCCTCAGACCACTCTTTGAGAAACATGGATCTAGGATATTCTGATAAATGTAAAAGAATTTCATTCTTAAGGTTGGTTTTATTGAAAATAGGAGTACAAAACACAGAACCTGAGTTTCACTGACTTTATAATTTTGTCTTGCCTTTGGGTCAGGGATTAATCTATTTTTGTATAATCAGCGCCTTTGTCTAAAAGCTTGTCAATTGCCTTGAAAAGCAATGAGTCTCTCCTATTTATGTCATAGATGTCCTTGGGACCTGATCT
Source organism: Balaenoptera musculus (assembly GCF_009873245.2). Taxonomy (NCBI): domain Eukaryota; kingdom Metazoa; phylum Chordata; class Mammalia; order Artiodactyla; family Balaenopteridae; genus Balaenoptera; species Balaenoptera musculus. Next base: position 73,748,126 of record NC_045800.1, on the reverse strand, counting down.
TATTAATGTGAAGTACCTACAGAACTTTCCTTAATCCTGCTGTGACTCTAACAGAAAGCCAGAACAGCACAGTAAGAATTCCATCAAGACACTGAGACAGAAGACTGATGACAGGAAATTATTCCATAAGCTGGCCCTTGAAAGGAACTGCCTAGTGCTCTGACACACCTGCAGAGAGTCAAGGCCATATCAAATGAGCCAAGGCCATATCAAATGAGTGTCTGCTCTAAGAGGTCTGTGACAGCTCCGTGCAAGAAGGGCTTCAACAGGGCACCACACAAGCAGATGTCTGAGCAGCTTGGCCTGGTACCTAGTTCCATTTCTAAAAGAACACTATTCGCTGAGCAAAGCACAGGCATTAAATTTTTGATATCACTGTAAGTGCTAGAATGTCCTCATAAAACTTGAAAATCTGTGCTTGCTGGGCCCACAGGGAACAGTCTGCACTTTTCTGGGCCATAAACTTGCCTAGGTGGAGGGCCAGTAAGAAGGGCCGGTCCTTCTGTTGCGTGGCCTTCCTCATCCTTGGCCTCTTGGAGGCCACCTTCAGGAAACATTCTGCGTTAGCACTGGCTGTCCACACCGGGCTTGTCCCCTAGCTGCTGGAGCTGCTAAAGACAGAGCCATTAGATAACCCTTCCCCCAGATAACTAACAGCTAGAAAGAGCCTGGGGACCCTGCCTGGGAGGGTCTCCACCAATTTCCTTCTATTGATACTTTGCAGCACCTTCCTCCCTGCCCTGCTCAGACTTAAAGGCACACAGCTCCCCAAACAAATTCGCGGAGGCCTACCTAAAAAGGCTATTCGCTGAGCGCTTTATCTACACGACGCTTAAATCTCAGCACAGCCGTTGCAGGTGGTGGCGTGTAGGTTGTTACTACCCAAAATGTGGCCGGAGGCGGCATGGGCCTCCCCTGGGAGCTGGTTAGATGTGCGCGCTTCAGCCCCACCGAGACCTACAAAGCCAGGTTGTGCCTTCTTAGCAAGCTCTCGGGGCGATTTCTGGGCACCTTCCAGTTGGAGAACACTGACGTAGCTCACACTGATAGCTCAATCATGTCCCGTCCTCAGCATTGATTTTCTTACCTGAAGAAACGAGGGACTTACAAATAATCACCTCCTCTTCATGAGCACATCGCCGTGCACGGGTTGCCTCTCACCCTCAGGACAGCTCGGAAAGGCTGGTTCTCAGATCCCCAATTTACAAATCAAGAAACCAAGGCCAAAGCAGTGAAACAGCTTCCCCGTTGGCTTATTTAGTAAGAAGTCAAGCCAAGATGCAGACCTTCCCTGCGTCGTAGAAGGTAATCTCTACTCCTCCCACCGTGTTGCTGTCTCAGACGATCTCAGGGCTCCTTCAACTCTTAGTCCGCAACCGGCTTCCTCCACGCACGTGTTAACCAGCAGCGTCCCGTGACCTTCCTCCAGTCAACTCCAAAGAACCCCCTGCTCTCAGCTCCTCACCTGCCTGCGCAAGTCCGTTTTCCGACCCCTGTGAGGCCCCAGGCTCTTCAGACCCCTGATCACCAGCCTCTGAGCAGCCGACCGGCCTCCTCCTCCCCCCAGAACTTCACCACACCCAGCTCCCCGCTCGCAAGTGATCGCACCTGCTCCTCCACAGGTCAAGACGCTGCCTCACTTGAAAACTGCCTGGGAAGGGGCCTGCCCTTTCCCAGCCCTTTTTAGATCCCAGGATGCTCCTAAAGTAGTTTCTTATTGAAAGAGACAGTCAATTTAGCACTACATCTGACCCATTCCTAGTGAGGGGAAAATACTGACCCGTTTGAAGCCTTGTTACACGTGTTAACTTAAAGAAAAACACACAGCATAAGAGTTGTGTGTTTAAGTTTTGTTCAGGGTCTTCCTGAGCACTATAGTTACTGCTGAGGAACTGCTCTGAAGAGGTAGGGGAGGGGCCAATATATATATGATTTTTGGGGCTAGGAAATACATGCAGTCAAGATTACATCTTGGTAAAAGATTACTGCTCATCACAAAGATATCTCAAGTTAATGATTTTAGTCCTCTTATATATGGGAAGATGTAAGAATCTGAGTTCACTGAAATTCTTCCTGAAATAGGCATCTAACTATCTAGGGGCCCCTATATCCAAAGCACAAAGTGCCTCATCCCGCTTTTCGTCCTGAATTCCTCTCAGGGTGCACTGCTGGTGGGCAACTGCAGTGGGGTGTGACTTAACCCTGTATTTCTGGGTGATGCTCTTCTCTGTTCATGCATGGTACCTAGCTCAGTCTTTCATTTCACAGGGGGTATTGCAAGGTCCAGAAAGGGGAAATCCACTTCCTTTCCTGTCATGTAACAGCTGCCCTACATCTCTTTTTTTTTTTTTTAACATCTTTATTGGAGTATAATTGCTTTACAATGGAGTGTTAGTTTCTGCTGTATAACAAAGTGAATCAGCTATACATATACATATATCCCCATATCCCCTCCCTCTTGCATCTCCCTCCCACCCTCCCTATCCCACCCCTCTAGGTGGTCACAGAGCACCGAGCTGATCTCTCTGTGCTATGCGGCTGCTTCCCACTAGCTATCTATTTTACATTTGGTAGTGTATATATGTCCATGCGACTCTCTCACTTCGTCCCAGCTTACCCTTCCCCCTCCCCGTGTCCTCAAGTCCATTCTCTACATCTGCGTCTTTATTCCTGTCCTGCCCCTAGGTTCTTCATGACCTTTTTTTTTTTTTTTTTTAGATTCCATATATATGTGTTAGCATACGGTATTTGTTTTTCTCTTTCTGACTTACTTCACTCTGTATGACAGTCTCTAGGTCCATCCACCTCACTACAAATAACTCAATTTCGTTTCTTTTTATGGCTGAGCAATATTCCAAAAATATGGAACGCTTCACGAATTTGCGTGTCATCCTTGCACAGGGGCCATGCTAATCTTCTCTGTATCGTTCCAATTTTAGTATATGTGCTGCCGAAGCGAGCACTGCCCACGTCTCTTGAAATGGAACTTTAGCCCATCCTGTTATACCCTGCAACATTATCATCACTTATTATTACACTCAACAATAACAACAACAAAACAAACATGTCCTATTTCTCTAGGAAGCTTAGTACAATTATAAAGGCTTAAAGAGGAAATGAAGTGGAAGAGGGAGAAACAGAAAGATGAAAAGAAGGAGAAAATACAGAAAGAATCTTGAATCAGTTTTCGCCAATTCAAAAGGAGTGGAGGGCTTCCCTGGTGGCGCAGTGGTTAAGAATCCACCTGCCAATGCAGGGGACGTGGGTTCGAGCCCTGGTCTGGGAAGATCCCACATGCCACAGAGCAACTAAGCCCATGCATCACAACTACTGAGCCTGCGCTCTAGAGCCCACGCGCCACAACTACTGAGCCTGCTCTCTAGAGCCTGCGAGCCACAACTACGGAGCCCACGTGCCACAACTACTGAAGCCCACGCGCCTAGAGCCTGTGCTCCACAACAAGAGAAGCCACCGCAATGAGAGGCCTGCGCACCGCGAGGAAGAGTAGCCCCCGCTCGCTGCAACAAGAAAAAAGAAAGCCCGCGTGCAGCAACGAAGACCCAAAGCAGCCAAAAATAACTAAATAAATAAATCAAAAAAAAAAAAAGGAGTGGAGCTGATTAAAATTCCTCAATAGTAATAGCAAAAAGAGCTACCATTTGCTGTGAAAATACTATGAATTTGGCACTCTTATGCATTCTTCAGCTATTGAAACCAAGCCCTTTAAAACTGAGTTCCCTCACTGAATTTACGATTAACCTCTCTATCCAAAACTTTATTCCTTCTTGCCCCCAAACCTGTGCTAAATGAACACTAATCAGAGTCAGATGACCGAAATTGCTGTTGTTGATAACATCGTTAATGTACTAAAATTGCTATTACATATATCATCATTAACGAACAAACTCAGATGAGTTCATTCATGGCAAGATGAGTTCAACAGACCCCCGAGCCGTGGACCACATGGCCAGAGAATCCTAAAGCAGAGACGTCCTGACTCCCAAAACTATAATTAAGAAATGTCACACGACGATGATTAACCTCAGGTTCTTTGTTCTTCCTCTTTTAAAAACCCCAAACTCTAAGACCAAGTTGGAGTGGACCTGAGACTTATCTCTCACACCCTTGCTTGGTGCCTGCAAATAAACCCTTACTTTGCTGCAAACACCTGCTGTCAGAATTGGGTTTTCTGCGCCACGGGCATGGGAGCCCTTGCTTGTTACACTCTGAGTTTATTTCATCCTGACAGCTCTAATGGGGTACTCTTCACTGCCCCAAAAGGAGAAAAGTGAGACCTAGTGGTTGAACAGCATAGCAGAGTCAGTGAGAGGACCGAGATTCAAACCCTGGCTGGAAGCCTGCACTCTTCACCCTGATGCAACAGGAACCAGGGACTTTCTCTCCCTGCATCACAAACTTCTGCAGGTGCCTGGGAATGTCAGCTATAACATGACCACACTGGCCCCAAACCCAGCAGGAGAGACTGAATTTGGGATAGCCTGACTACAAAGGCAATGTTCCCTCATCTCTTGGATTCTCCTGCTAATGTGGATGCTTTGTAAACAAACGTTGAACACTGCTCAGCTCCTGCCCTTTCCCCTAGTAAAACAAAAGGTTCTCTAGTTCCATATTAGCTGTTTCTCATTATGTAAACTGTCTGTGCCATCTTCATTCAATTTATTGCTACATTAGTCCCCAACCTGGCCAGGGAAATACATGAACTTTTAATAACATGCCTTTGATGACTTGTACAAATCACTCCCTGCCAGCTCCCTTCTTAATTTTATCCTTGTGAATCAGGGAGCAATGGGGGAAAGCCGCAAATTAAACCTGGTGTCCTGCTACAGCTGAGGGAAAGAAAGGAATCTGGAATTCCTGGGAGAACATCTAGTGTTTAATCATCTGCTGGAAGCACATGGTAGTAAATAGTAAAAACCTTCTTGTGGCAGGTTCCAGGTCCTGCCCGTAGTTTTTCTCAAAATCCTGGTGCAAACTAGCATCAGGGAGAAGGGAGGAACTAACCTAGAACTTCTCTGGGAGTCACTCTTCCTCATCACAGCCCTGCTCTCCCAAGTAGGGAGCAATTTGGGTTTTATTCATTGCTGTAATAGACCTGAAATTAATTCAGAATTTAATCACAAGAAGAGCCTTGAGAATCAATCCAATTTTTAGTCAACATCATTATCATCACCATCAACAAATGTTTATTGAGGACACAGCCTGCTGGGAATACAAAGAAGCCTGAGGCCCTCTTCCTGCTCTGAAGGGGCTTCAATTGAGAGGAAAATAACAATGTATATTAGCATTCACTCCAGATAGAAGGTGTTACAGGAGATAGGCTGGGACAGTGAAGGAAAACCAGAAAGAGGAGGCAGCGAAGGCAAAGGCATGAAGGCAGAATTCAGAGAGGATGCCCCCTAAGGTAAGATCCTGGAGTGGGAGTGGGATTTATACTGAGTATATTCAGGACGCTCTCTAGCGAGCTACGAGACAGGGAGAGTTTGGGTAAACGGTCCCTGGTAAAGTGAGGCAGATACAGATATCTGCCATACAGGGATGGCCTGTGGGAATATAAAGTAAAGGACCACTATAGATGCCAACAAAAAGAAATAGTAAACTCACAATTCCGCCCACCCCCACCATGTGCCTCTAAAATTATCTGCAATTTCCCACTGATCTTTCTACCTGTGACAATAAAGTAACAGAGAAACTAGGTTGAAACTGTTTTTCTCTCACTGAGCCTATACTCTCAAATTTTCTTTGATTTGGCTTTCCTTCTTTAGTATATTTTTTGAAGTTTTTACATTTTACCCTATTTGAAAAGAGGCTTTGTTTTAAACAATCCCATTTTAATCATACGTCTTCCTCAAAGAGACTTTGTGAAGGTTGTTTATTAAGTTGACAGTATCAGTCGATTTTTTTAGGGCACCTCTAAAGATGCTGGCTGATGTAAAAGCATCCAGAAGCAGCTGGGGTTGGTTTGCTGCCTGGGGCTTTATTCTTTTAATTAGCATTAGAATACCTGTGGCCTCTGATTAACTCCTCCAAACAATGGCAAAGCCAAAACCTTTTAGGTTGGACATCCCCAAGTTATGAATGGGTTGTGTTCTGGAAACTTGTGAATTTGTCCTGTGAAAGTCAGGCCAAGCTTTCCCATAGAGGAAAACAAAAGTGGTCCATAGGACAAGCAGTGTGACAGCCAGCGGTGCCTGTGCCCTGTTCTCTGATGGGCACTGTCCTAAGCTCTTCAGGTGGATTATTCCATTTATTCCTCACAGCACATTCTGTAAAGTTGGTGCGATTATTACTCCTGTTTTCCTAAGGGAAAAGCTGGGGTACGGAGTATGTAAATAACTTGCCTAAAATTATACAGCTAAGTGGCAGTGCCCATGGTTCCCTGCTCTTAACCAGTGTTTGATCCTGCCTTCTCTGGAAGTACACAGATTCCAAGGACTAGGATGAAGCAAGTGAGGGACTCCCTTGGGGTGCAAAACTGAAACGGGCTGCAAAAAACTCAGTTGACCAGCCCAAGAAGCCAATCTAATCTGTGTGAAGCTCATCTAGCACACTCTTCATACTATAGTCCTTGGCCAGCCTGGGCCATCCAGTACTATAACCATCTTGCCAAACTCATCTATGGTTCTCAAACATTAATTTGCATCAGAATCCCCTGGAGTGCCTTGTTAAATTCAGATCCCTAGGCCTCACTCTCAGAAATGAGGATTCACTAGGCTTGGGATGGTCTTTTATTACCCTCTCCTCTGTAGCTGGCTTTGACCCCTCTGCCTGGCTACTCACCTGAGGTGGAGAGCCAAAACTTGGACTGGGAATGGGGAGAGGGAAGGTGGGCCTGAGAGCACAGCTACTTGGCAGTAGAACAGAGAGGGAGAGCCAAGACAAGAAACCAAGGACAGGCTGCTTTTGGGGAGGGGGTGGCATAAGCAGGTCGGCTCTTCCCATAGTGAAGGGCACTGCCCTTTGAACAGAGAAATATGCTGGAAAACCATTAAGAATCAGCCAAGCTGGAATGGCATTCTGGAGAATCATTTTTAACAGATGCTTCTTGTCATTACAACAAAACACATGCTATGCACTGATGAAATACGCAATGTTCACATCAAATTTCAAAACATGTTTATATACTTTGAAAATATTTCTTTGATCAATCAAAGGAATGATGTATGGATCAATGTTTAACTCTTTCCCATTCTTCAGAGTTAACACCACTGAGGAAATATCAAGAAAGAGGAAGGAGAGAATATGGACCTAATATTTAGTAGTCAATAATATTACATCACTACATGCCCTGTGCAAAGAGGGTATACTCTGTGTATAGACTCTATACTATATCACTACATAGTTACTCCGCCAGGATGAAAACTCCCCTTAGGAAGCTTCCTGTCTATCTGGCTCACCATTGTCTTGCCTAGCGCTGCACCTGGCATGCAGTGAATATTCCTGTATTGCAATGAATGTTCCTGTAATATACAAAACGCTACAGGGTGTAACTGAATATTAAATTCCATCATGTAGTTTCCAGTGGTGTAGAAAGACCAAGAAACAGAAAGATAAATATAGCTGAGATAATGAGGGAAGTTTTGAAAAGGAAGTGAGACTTCCCCTGAGTTTTTAAGGATTTTAAGCCCATGAACCGCTTCTCTCCCCTCCCATCCCCTTCTAGTTCCTTCTTTTCTCTTCTCTCCTCTCTCTACAACCACTCCTTGGTAACCTCATCCAGTCCTATGACGGATACTGAACAGCACCCTGTGGGGTTCCTGGGCACAAAAGCCTTTCTGTGTCCCCCACTTCTTGGAAATAGGCTTCATTTAGCCTCTATGACCTTCCCTGAGTTCCAAAGGGCGGGTTCAAACAGCTGCTAATCAGGAAAAGGAGGGAATGCAGAGACGAGGGAGGAGCAGTCAGGAAACAATAGCGCAGCCTCGGGGCAGGGTCCTGCTTCCCCCTTAAGGGATACACGTAATAATATCTTTGAGCTGGTTTGCAGATACTTCTCCCAGGTGGGAGAAGTTAACGGTCTGCTGCCCACAAGCAGGTAGACCCCAGACCGGTTGGAACCAGAAGTTTGATGATGCTGACTCCCAATTACCTCACCACCAACCAATGAGAAGAACGTCCACAAGCTGACCATGCCCTCCTCTTTGAACCATTACTATAAAACTCCTCACTACCCCCTCCAGGTCAGGACACACAGTTTTGAGGGCATTAGGCTGCTGTGGCCCCCTTTGCCTGGCAAAGCAATAAAGCTATTCTTTTCTACTTCACCCAAAACTCTGTCTTCAAGATTTAATTTGGTGTCGGGGTACAGAGGCTGGATTCATTTCCACGACTTCAAATACCATCTATATAGCACAGCAATTCCACATTCGTATTTCCAGGCCTTAATTCTCTCCAGAAATCCAGACTCATATATCCAGCTCCATATATGTCATTTCCATGTGGGGTTCATTCAAAATTGAACTTTCAATGCACCCCACCACTGCCACCCTGACCCTAATCAATCTTCCCCATTTTGGTAAATACATTCTCCAATTTGCTCAGGCCAAAAACCCTGCAATCAACCATGACTCCTCTCCTTCTCTCCATCCCCACTTCCAAAAGCAGGTCTTATTGGTTTTCTATTCATAACATATCCATAATCTGACCACTCCTCACTAACACTGTAATCTCCTGCCAGAATTTCTTCTATAATTTCCTGACCAGCCACCTGTTCCCACTCCTGGTTCCTTCCAGCCCCTTCTCCACACAGCAACCAGGGGAACTCATTAAATATCCAAGGGACCTTGGAACTCTTCTGATCAGAACCCCCCACTGGTGTCTCATCTCACTCAGAATAGTGGGCTACCCCAGGTCCTTACCACGATGCCACCTGATCTCACTGACCTGTCTCCTATTCCTTACACTGGATGAGATCAAACCACGCTGGGCTGTAATTCCTTTGACCCTTCAAGCGCACTCCAGGCTCATGATCTTTGAACTTGCTGTTCCTTCTGCCAGAGAGATTCCTCCAGACATCTCCATAGCTCATTCATGGACCTCTTTCAGGTCTTTTCTTAAATCTCCCCAACAACACTATTTAAAATAACACCTCACTCACTGCCATGACTCTTAGCCATTCACCCAGCTTTCTCACTGTCTAAGATTTTATTAGTTTTTTCATAGAATATAAATTCATGAGAGTAGGGACTTTGTTATGTTCACTGCTACATTCCCAGCCCAAAGAACAGTGACTGACACACTGTAGGTCCTCAAAAGATATTTGTATAAATAAATCCATGCACCCCTATGTTCATAGCAGCACTATTCACAATAGCCAAGACATGGAAACAACCTAAATGTCCACTGACAAATGAATGGATAAAGAACAGGTGGTGTATATGTATACAATGGAATACTACTCAGCCATAAAAAAGAATGAAATCACACCATTCGCAGCAACATGGATAGACCTAGAGATTATCATACTAAGTGAAGTCAGTCAGAAAGAGAAAGACAAACACCATATGATATCACTTATGTGGAATCTAAAATATGACACTAATGAACTTATCTATGAAACAGACTCACAGACATAGAGAACAGACTTGTGGCTGCCAAGGGTGAGAGGTGGGTTGGGGAGGGATGGATTGGAAGCCTGGGATTAGCAGGTGCAAACTATTATATATTGAATGGATAAACAACATGGTTCTACTGTATAGCACAGGGAACTATATTCAATATCCTGTGATAAACCATAATGGGAAAGCATATGAAAAAGAATTTATACATATTTATAACTGAATCATTTTGCTGTAGAGCAGAATTAACACAACACTGTAAGTCAACTATACTTGAATAAAATAACTTTTCAAAAAAATAGAATGAATCCATGATTTAGGTTGATGGAAAAGAGGATAAAGATTTGCAGGGAGGGTCCCAGCCTAAGCAAAAGTCACAGGATAGGACTGTGCATGATATGGAGAGCAGACGGGAAAGAACATGTCTAGAATGTGGTGTTAAGTTGACATTAATATACAGTTGGAAATGGTTGGGTTTAAAACAAAGCTCTAATGAGATATACTGAGATAAATACTGTCTAGATTATCAGGGAAGAGTATCACAAGATAGGCATCCTAAAGAGAAAGAATAGTGCATGATAAATAAGACTATACACAAAAGGAGAGAGAAACTAGCAGAATATTAATAACAGTTACCTCTGGAAGGTGGAGTTAGTTATCTTCCTTTACTTTTCTATTTTTTTCAAATTTCCTTAATAAGTATGGATTAATTTTACAACTCGAAAAAAAAAGATCTTTGAAGTTGCTTTTGAGTTCTAAAGTACTGAAAGGTAAGTTCCTCTGTAAATTCACTATTCTGTTTGAAATAAGACTGTTTAGTGAATTCCATATATATTTATGAATAGGCAAAGACAGGAGAAGAGTTTCAAGAGAAAAAAAGGATTTCAGAACCTCTCTAAGAAAAGACTTTTGAGCTTGATGCGAATGACAGTATGAACCAGCCACAGAAGGGGAGAATTTTCCAAATTTTCCAGGTAGAAGGATTAAGTGCAAAGGCTCCAGGGTGGAATAATCTTCAAGTATTTGATGCTCAGTGAGCTTATAGGATCTGATTTACATTCTCTTCCTGCTGTGTGAAAACTGAAAGGGGTTGAGGGGGCGTTGGGGAGTGGAGGAGGGGGGCAATAGTAGAAAGCGTGGAATGCACTCAGAAAGGCTAATACAGGGACTTCCCTGGCGGTCCAGTGGTTAGGACTCCATGCTTTCACTGCCGAAGGCCCGGGTTCAATCCCTGGTCGTGGAACTAAGATCCTGCAAGCGTCTGGGCGCGGCCCAGAAAAAAAAGGCTACTACATAAACCTAAAAAGACGACTTGCTCTGGGTTAATAACCGTAGAGAAGGAGAAAAGTGCAAAGATTTTGGATCTACGTTAAAGGCAGAGCTAACCAGACTTGCTAATGAACTGGTTCTGGCAGGTGAAGAAAAAGAGAGAAATAAATTACTGCCAAGTCATATAGAAGCTTCTGGATTAGCATCACACTTAGAACACAACACTGAAACTCCCACATTACTTCTCCAAAGAGCTACACCCAGAAGAGAGAAGTGTCGATTACTCACTGTTATCAAGTACCCTTTGGGTGCTAAAGCACTCCCCGGGGGGGACACTGTGAGATAGAGTGTAAAAGAAAAGGAGCGGATGAATCTTTTCCTCTTGAAGTTTATCAACTTATAGGCGAGACAGGACAAAAACAAAGATATATATAAATGTAACCTCTTCATATGCTTGATCGTTGACGTGAATGCACACTCTGATTCATCAAAGAGGCTCATGTGCTTGTTGCAATTTCATCAAGAATTATAGCTCTAGTAAATTACACTCAAAAATCCAACTTGGTGGTTTATAATTACAAGATCAGGAAATGATCACAGTTAAAAACATTACTGCATAGAGGGAAGTCGATTCACATGCCCACCTTTATCCTTCATAGTTATATAACGGCATGTCACTCAAAATGACAGGCCCATCAGTCTATTTTATTCTAGAGCTGAATTTAGCCAGCACCAAAATGAAAAGGCCATCTGAATGATGGGCTACATTTTCACTTGTCACACACGTGTTTTGAATTCTGTCATAAAGACAGAACAGAGGGAAATAGAAGAAACTTGCCTTCGGAGGAAGCTACCCAAGACAAATTTGCCATCAGGATGAACCAAGGATAGAACTGGAAGAAATTCTGATACTTAGGAGTCACCTGCAAGCTTGTTATATGTAAACATGAACTCGGAAAATAGAGCAAATTTTAAAAGTTAAGTAATTACAGCATTGTTTTTAAATTAAGACTCATTCAGTACTGATAATTCATGAGATTCTGGAAAGTTTTACTTAACGCCCATAATAAAACCAGAGAATGAAAATAATTATCAAATTTAGCAGATGTTTTTATTCTACATAATTTATACCTACTGAAACTCAGCAAACTTCAGCAAATGACTAATCAGTTAACAACTTTTCTTTCTCTCCCTTGTGGTTAAACTATGATTGCTAATTTTTATTTTTCACATTTTCATTCACTACCAGGAAGAATAAGATTTTAACAACTTGTTCAATTACCAAAGAACCTACAGGCCAATGTATTAAAGGTATTGGGAAGATTTCCTTCCTTCTTGAAAAATGAGTGTCATATAGACTTCAAGGGCTAGAAGCTCTAGGAGTGCATTCTCTCACCTGGGAACTGCCAACAAAGGAATCAAGGCAAACTAATGGTTAAGAACATAGGAACTGGAGTCCAATATTGAGTTTTAAACCCACAGCTACCGTGTGTGCTTTGAGTGGGACCACTGGCATGTTATTTAAGCTCCCTCAAATGTAAAATGGGAATTCTAAAACCAACCCGTACAGATTAAGTAAAATAATGTGTGTTAAGTTTTGGGCACAGTGCCAGATATACAGTGTTCTAAGTTGGCTAAAAGGATTATCCAAGAAACCCTCAAGCTCTCTAGGTAGTTTACCATGACTGCTGCCTTCTCTAGGCTACCACAGCTCTTAAATTTTGCTCCTTCCCTGTTCCTGTGTTCATGCCTTCATTTACTCAACAGTTGTTTATTGAACATTTATTCGTGCCAGATATTGGGCCAAGTGCTAAAGATATAGCTATAAACATGATAAATGAGTTCCCCACCCTTATGATTTTATAACCTACTTAGGGTTGGAGAAAATATAATATGGTATTTGCCTTGCTGTGAGAAATTCAGGCCATAATTGGATCCCCTAGCACAGGTTAGGTTGGAACCTGAACTTGAGGGTCAGGGAAGGTTTTCTTGTGGTCAGTGTATTTAAGTGGTAAATAAAAGGGGAAGTAGGAGTCACTAGGAGAAGGGAAGAAGAATAGTATTTCAGGCGGAAAGATCAATATGAGCAAAATCCCATGAATGAAAAGCACTGGTGGGATTTCCCTGGTGGCGCAGTGGTTAAGAATCCGCCTGCCAATGCAGGGGACACGGGTTCAATCCCTGGTCCAGGAAGATCCCACATGTCGCGGAGCAACCAAGCCCGTGCACCACAACTACTGAGCCTGCGCTCTAGAGCCCGAGAGCCACAACTACTGAAGCCTGCCTGCCTAGAGCCCATGCTCCACAACAAGAGAAGCCACCACAATGAGAAGCCCGCACACCGCAACAAAGAGTAGCCCCCGCACACCGCAACTAAAGAAAGCCTGCGCGCGGCAGCGAAGACCCAACACGGCCATAAATAAATAAATAATTTTTTTTTTTTTCTTAAAAAAAGAAAAACATTGGTGCAGTATTCACAGTGCTGAAAGTATAAGAAGGTCATGGGAGATGGCTTTGGAAAAAGAGCAGAGCCCAGTCATAAAGACACCTATTGCTTTTTTCTACCCAGTAACCACCAACCTGCCTCCCATTCTACCTAAATGATTTTTATAGGACCTGTCATGTGTTCACCAGACCCCATCCCTCTCTAGATTGATCCAGGAGTAGTCGCTGACCTAAGCTGCACCAATGACCACCTTCCCTAGGATTGCTGGTCTTCAAGGTGATGAGAGTAGTGTTATTCTTTCTCTGCTGGATGGAGCAGTAAGCTATAAATTCAGGAGCCACAAGCTCATGGTTTATGCCGTGTGGAGAAAGCGAGTCTATGGCAAGAGAAAAGGATGAGACTCAAAGAGAATCAGAGATGGAAGACAGAAGTCGAGTCTTGATTGTGTTTCAGTTCCTGTTTCCAGCTGTTACTTCCTAAGGTTTCACGGCACCTCTACCATCCACATGGCTTGCTTTTCCCACGAGTACCCCAGTACCCTTCCAATAAATTTCTCTTTTTACTTAGCCTGGTTTGAACTGGGTTTTTAATCAGCAAACAATTTTTTAAAAGAACTAAAAATATTGATACAAACATTTTTAAATTCAGTTTTTTCAATCAGTTCTCTATTTCAAAAGAAGTCTCATTTTGTGTTAAATTCACAGCTACTTCTTATTCAATAATGGAAGTAATATAATACATAATAGAAGAAATTTTCCCACAAGACTGATTTATAACAATAATAGGAGATCAGAACCAATCTCCACTCCGCATCTTCTGAGAAAACTTCTTAGGGTGAAGTATGTTAGTTTGTGTAGAGCTAGCAATTATGTATGATGTATGAATTGGTTATGAGAAAGAGTGCATGTTGACTACAAGGCTCTCTGACAAATTATACAGTATTGATATCAGTCATCATAAATTATAAACTTGGAAAAATGAATCCTGTTAGGAAAAGACTGGAAAATACATCTTGAGAGCTTGAAGTCCTGATACTTTTTAAAAAATATTCAGAATGCTGATTCATGAATTTGCCTTACTTTTCTTGCCTTAACTTTACAGATAAAGATCTGTAAAAAAATTAACTTTCCATAATGCATCAAAATTGATTGCATCACATGAAAAGATGCTCAACATCGCTAATTATTAGAGAAATGCAAATCAAAACTACAATGAGGTATCACCTCACACCCGTCAAAATGGCCATCACCAAAAAGTCTACAAACAATAAATTCTGGAGAGGGTGTGGAAAAAAGGGAACCCTGTTGGTGGGAATGTAAAATGGTGCAGCCACTATGGAGAACAGTATGGAGGTTCCTCAAAAAAGCTAAAAATAGAGCTACCATATGATCCAGCAACCCCACTTCTGGGCATATATCCGGAGAAAACCATAATTTGAAACATGCACCCCAATGTTCATTGCAGCACTATTTACAATAGCCAAGACATGGAAGCAACCTAAATGTCCATCAAGAGATGAATGGATAAAGAAGATGTGGTACATATATACAATGGAATATTACTCAGCCATAAAAAAAATGAAAAAACACCATTTGCAGCAACATGGATAGACCTAGAGATTATCATACTAAGTGAAGTAAGTCAGAAAGAAATAGACAAATACCATATGCTATCACTTATGTGGAATCTAAAATATGACACAAAGGAACTTATCTATGAAACAGACTCACAAACATAGAGAACAGACTTGTGGTTGCCAAGGGGGAGGGTGGGTTGGGGAGGGATGGACTTGGAGTTTGGGATTAGCAGATGCAAACTATTATATATTGAATGGATAAACAACAAGGACCTACTGTATAGCACAGAGAACTCTACTCAATACTCTGTAATAACCTATATGGGAAAAGAATCAATATATGTATATGTATAACTTAATCACTTTGCTGTACACCTGAAACTAACACAACATTGTAAATCAACTATATTCCAATATAAAATAAAAATTAAAAAAAATTTTTTCAATCCCATCACACCTTCAAAGGAGAGGGAAGGTGACACTTCACAGATTTCCTGTCATGTATCAGGCACACTGGGCAGGGCTTTCACACGTTATTTCATTGAATCCTAACAGCTCATTTATAGAGGAGGATACAAAAGTTCAAAGATGTTGCTCTGCTTGCTAAGGGTCATGCAAGTGTTTAAAAGGGGAGATAAAGTCTTTTAGATTCCAAAGCCCACACCTGAAATAACAAAGTCCTAATCATTCAGCAATTTCAATTCGCCAATCATCATTCAAAATAAATGGGTCAGGGACTTCCCTGATGGCACAGTGGTTAAGAATCCGCCTGCTAATGCAGGGGACATGGGTTCGATCCCTGGTCCAAGAAGATCCCACATGCTGCAGAGCAACTAAGCCCATGCACCATGACTACTGAGCCTGTGCTCCAGAGCCCACGAGCCACAACTACTGAAGCCCGCACACAACAACTACTGAACCCACGTGCATAGAGCCGGTGGTCTGCGACAAGAGAAGCCACCACAATGAGAAGACCGTGCACCACAACGAAGAGTGGCCCCTGCTCTTTTTTCTAAACAAACAAATTTAAAAAATTTTTTAAAAATGGGTCAGTGGCAGGCCTTGAAAATACTTTTTTTTTAATAATTTATTTTATTTATTTTTGGCTGCGTTGGATCTTCGTTGCTGCGCAGGTTTTTCTCTAGTTGCAGCTAGCAGGGGCCACTCTTCGTTGTGGTGTGTGGGCCTCTCATTGAGGTGGCTTCTCTTGTTACGGAGCATGGGCTCTAGGCACGCGGGCTTCAGTAGTTGTGGCTCGCGGGCTTGGTTGCTCCGCGGCATGTGGGGTCTTCCCAGACCAGGGCTCAAACCCGTGTCCCCTGCATTGGCAGGCGGACTCTTAATCACTGCGCCACCAGGGAAGCCCCAAGCCTTGAAAATATTTAAAAATAAAAACGGTATAATATTCTTCAGTAGAATGGGAAAACGAAAAAAATGTATAATTTGGGGATGGCTTATTAAGAGCTGTAACTAATAAACCAAAACAGTTAAGAGCCAAAATGAAGTGAATATTTTAATTAGCTAATAATGACTTTTTAAAAATTGGGGTATGGGGGGAGAGGGGAGACAATGTTGGTAATAGTGTTTTTATTTTTTAATTTTTTTGTTGCTTGCTTTGTTTTAGGTTATTATATTAGCTGTATTAAATCTGCTTTAGGGGAAAGATTTAATACAAACAAAGCACAAGAACAAATGTGTTCATTCAGCTTCTATTTTACTTCCATCTGCTCTAAAAGCATTGT
The DNA here is from genome assembly GCF_009873245.2 of Balaenoptera musculus. Lineage (NCBI taxonomy): Eukaryota > Metazoa > Chordata > Mammalia > Artiodactyla > Balaenopteridae > Balaenoptera > Balaenoptera musculus. The sequence continues at coordinate 73,731,518 of NC_045800.1, read as the reverse complement.
TGTCACACTGGGAAAGGTGAAATTAATACTGTTAAGAGGGAATTGAAGCCACAGATGGATCGGGAAGTTGTAAATGAGGACCTAGGTGTCCTAAATGAGTTTCAAGCAGACAAAGAACAGGGCAGGGATCACAGAGAATTGCTGTTGGTAATCTCTGAGGAATCGGAGAGAAGAAAACGCATAATTATAATCCCCATCCTCACAAAATAAAAGAAGAAAGTGGATTCTACAAGCTCTAAGTGGTTTAAATATCCAAAGAGAAATAGAAGGCTTAATGCCATCTACCAGTGGTGCGATGGCTGTGTGGCTGGCCGGGAGGTGACAGAAGACATCAAACCCGTTCCTTTCCTCTAATTAACTTCACCTTTGTGCTTCGTGAGGGTAGAGAGGAAGGGAACTGGATGTTCACTCCATGTCTGAACAAAAAGCCAGGATTTGGAGCAAAGATCCGTAAAATGGCCACAGCTGAGAAGTTGCAACTCTCTGGGAGTTGAACGGTTATAAGCATTCAGCCCCAAGTCTTCATCTATAAGTACAGGGTAGATGAAGCATTTGCAAAATTAATTTTTTATTCACATATATATTCCTTCCTGCCATATATATATATAATATATGTACAGTATATATATATACAGTATATATAATATATATATACTGTATATATATACAGTATATATATGTACAGTATATATATATACAATATATATATCATATATATAACTTATATAACATATATATAACTATACAGTATATATATTATATATTTATATATATATGTATATAGGTACCTATGGCAGCTTTTGCTAAAACTACTTTAAATATTGAGAATAAAGGTCTGACACTACCTGTACACAAATCTCCCAGCATTCTACGTGGGAATATAATTGAAAGTACATCACAGGGCCATGTGATGTAAAAGACTCCTGAAAGGGAAATTTCAGGATGAACAAATTGTGCATGAACAAAATTAACAGGAAGATATTGCTATAGGCTACATGGCTTTTGGGTTCACTCTTCCAACAAGAGGTCGCAAGTTCCACGTGTCATCTGTGGTAGTGGGTACAACACATTTATAGTGTGTGAGATGACTTCCATCGTGTCTCTGCGCGGCGCTAAAGAGCTGTCTACCCCCTTTCAAGAGAGCAGTGGCACACAGAGTCTGACTCATGCTAAGAGAGTTGAAAACTATAACCTTTCAGTAGCACATCAGTCTTCATTTCCCAATTTATTTGTAGCATTTTCAGGCTGCAAGGCATTTTTACAGCATACATATATTACTGAAGTTATGTAAAAGTCACATTTCATTCTAAAGCAAAGATGGGTAATGAATAGGCTGTCATTCTCCACTCCCCCAGAGAAAACAGATTGTGGCGCGTGAGCTTACCGATATAATTTGAGATCGCAATTGAAGTGAGATAAAGAATAGTTTAGCAGGCGTTGGAATACTAAACTGGGAATCAAGAGGCACAGTTGTATTCCTAAAATTCACCATGCAACCTTGAACATGTTAATTTTTTATCATTCATCTTCCTTTTTGATAACGTGAGAACGATATTCCACATCTCATCTATCTGCTGGGGATGTTCTGATGCCGGAGGAGATGAGGCTGGAGACCAGGGAATCAGCAGAGATACTCAAGGTCTCTGCCTATTTCCTTCCCTTAACTTGCTCATCAGAATAATAAATTTCTCTCTAGTGCACCTACGGCTCTTACTCCATGCCGGTATTACAGTATTTTCTCAGTGATCATATGGGTGGCTTTTTTTATGTCTCTCTTTTTTTAATTTTATTGAAGTATAGTTGATTTACTTTTTTAACATCTCTTTTTCATTTTGTTTTGTTTTGTTTTTTACTTTTTTGTGACTTTTATGATGATTTTCATCGATGAGCTTTTTTTTTTATTATTTAGAGGGGAAAAAATAAATCCTAGCCACAGGCAATTTATAAACTGGTACTATAGGGAAAGACAAATACTGGAGTTAGCTGATGCAGAAATCCACTGAACACTCTGATACCAATGGGTAATACTATGACCAAATTATTCCAAACTAGCAGGAACTAGTTTGTCAATGATGTGGTTGGAGCCCCACACCCAGTGGTCCCTCGGTGCTTACCATTTCCGTGCCTATCTGCTCAAATTCCCACTGCCAACAATACCTCAGCTCTTTGCCTAAGGGCTTTGTCTGATCGCAGGAACCCACTCTGCTCCTGCTGGGCAGACCAGGAATGCCAGGGAATTAATGCTCCCCCAGGACAGCCTTCAACCAGTGACTGACAGGAGCTGATGAATAGACACTCCAACTCTTGCCTGCTTCTAACATCTCCTCTTTTTTTATTTTTTTAGCCATGCCACAGGGCACGTGGGATCTTAGTTCCCCAACCAGGAATCGCACCTGCGACCCCTGCATTGGAAGCGTGGAGTCTTAACCACTGGACTGCCAGGGAAGTCCTTGCCTCGTTTCTAGACCAATCAGCTCTCAGATCCAGAGCCAACCAGTTGAAGCCACTGAAGGCATTTGACCTGTGAAACCAGAGCAAGTACACAGAAGAATTCCCCTAATCCTATGCCCAACGGACCCATAGCCATTTACTCATGTAATTGTACACCGAGGAGAAGAGAACGACCAGATCACCTGAAGACTGTTTGGTACAGGGTCCGAGCAAGTCACCATCCGGCCTCTTAGTGGGGTGGAGGGAGTGAAGGGGAGACTAGGCAATAAATAGAGAACTGGCCCAAGTCTGTCTCTCAGTGGATCGTTTTCTCCATTCCCAGATGCATAATTTAGATGATATCCTTACCCCAGATAAAACTCCCACATTAGTTTAGGTCTGGGGAATAAGGGTGTGGATGGGCCAATGGTGAGGGTAATGCTTCTACCAGAAGAAACAGTAAGCGTTCCACCAAAATCTCTCATCATGGGCAGGTCAAGCAAGTAGTGCCTACATTGCCAGAGCTCTGGCACTGTAGCTCTGATAATTATAAGCAGATAGGGTTGTTGCTATATCACGGGGCAAGGAGGAATAGGTCTGGAACCCAGAGAAGTCATCAGAGCCCCCCTGATGCTTCCATGCCCTCCAGGATCTCTAACCAAGCAACTGTAACTACAGAATCACTAAGACTCTAAACAGGGGTCCAGGCCGCAGGAGACGAAGGTGTGGGTTCCCCCACTGTGTAAGCCAGGGGTCCCCAACCCCCAGGCTGCGGGCTGGTACCAGTCTGCGGCCTGTTAGGAACCGGGCCGCACAGCAGGAGGTGAGTGGCGGGCAAGTGAGCAAAGCTCCATCTGCCACACCCATCGCTCCCATTACCGCCTGAACCATCCCCCCCCACCCCCCAGTCTGGGGAAAAACTGTCTTCCACAAGAGCGGTCCCTGGTGCCAAAAAGGTTGGGGACCGCTGGTAAGCGACCTCCAGGTGCTCAAGTGCGGGCTGAGGGTGAGGGGGATTTCGGTGGAGGAGAGAGACGATAAGTAGCAGTGATGTCCTTGAAACCAATGGCAACAGCGGGGACCGTAGCTTGTCCACTAACTCCTAGTGACTGGCCTCAAACTTGCAGAAATAGTATGAGATAAAGTTAAAATGGGACACAAGGGGATGTGTGAGAGGCAGGAAACAGACTGTAGCAGAAACCGTCAAAGCCTTGCTGCATCCCCTTGACACTTAACAATTTTCTTCACTCAATTTCCAATGGCCAGCATGCTTAACTGCTTGCCTGGGGGCTCTCTCTGTCCTGGAGCTATGGGACGTGCCAGGGAATTAATCCATTCCCACCCTGGAGCACACATCCTCCAACGCCAAGGGGAGCTGGTAGGCAAATACCCAGATCCCTCACTCCTGCAGTGAGATAACTCTGAGTCCCAGCTTCTCCACTGTCTCTCAGACTTCTCAGAGGAATTCAACTCCTGCTGCCTATAGTGGTATCTTGTTGATAACACATCCTTTTGTGGCTGCCTTTCCTTCCTTGCTTCATTTGCCTACTCCTCCAGAGTGTTTTCTCTGATCATACTCTAAATAAACTTCAATTCTTATCTCGGGTTTGTTTTTGAGGGCACACAACTTATTAGGAATGTATATTCTGTTAAACAATTGCAAAGGAAGAGGTGTTTACTGGATAACATCTCTTTTGTAAATAAGCAAAGTAGATTCACTTCTCTCCCTTGTGTAAACCCATTGTGTTCATCCCCTCCTTAATAAGGGACCAAATACAGCTAGTGCTTTTTCCTATAGACCTCCATGTTCTCCTTGATGAGGGGATGGGAGCAGCTATGGAACTCTGAAATTCTTCACTTTAGGTAGAAATAATCTGAATGTGAATGCATGCAGAAAGGAAAGGTTATGATCAAAACAGGTAATTTATTCAGCACATCTGTATACCAGATCCTCTGTAACGTACCTTGCATGCATTACTATTTCCTTTTATTCTCACAGCAACTTTATGAAGTAGTGAAGATTATTATCCCCACTTTCCTGGTGAGAAAATGGAAGCATGGAGAGTTCATACAGCTTGGAAGATTCAAGTTTGGGCATGGCTGCTTTGGAATTCCACGCATGCATTTTCCCCTGTGCTACAGAGACTCCTTGCAATAAAGTAAAACAACCTTTGTACATCTCTTAGGTTTGTAGCTTGGAGCACAGACCACCTAGTGCAATCCCCAAAACCAGAACCACTAAAAAGCCTGAGAAAGAATCTCAATTGTGAGAACAAGGAGGAAAATGTCTTAATAAATGCAGTCAGCACTTCCCAGGACTCCAGTCATCCCGTGCACTGCTCAGCTGGCTATAAAGCAAGTAATCAAAGTTCATCCAACATGAGTAAATTGCTGAGTATGAAAACACAGGGAACTCACAACAGTGCCCTACTCAAAATTTTCCTTTTAGCTGCAAATATGTATAACTCAAGAAAATAGACAGGGATAAAAATAAAGTGTAATACCAAAAACATGATCCATAAGAGGAAACATTGATAAAAAATTGAAAAATAGACTTCATTGAAAGCAAAAGAAAAAAATTTTTTTTTGCTCTGTGAAATATCCTGTGAAGAGGATGAGAAGATAAGCTACAAACTAGAAGAAAATATTTGCAAACCACATATTTGACAAAGGAGTTGTATCTAGAATATATAAAGAACACTTAAAAAAACAATTAGTAATAAACATTTAGAAAGTGGGCAAAAGACAAGAACAGATATTTCACTGAGGAGGATAAACAGATGGCAAATAAGCACATGAAACAGGGTTCAGCCCCATTAGCCACTAGGGAAATGCACGTGAAAACCCCAGTGAGGGTCTTCCCTGGTGGCGCAGTGGTTGAGAATCTGCCTGCTAGTGCAGGGGACACGGGTTCGAGCCCTGGTCTGGGAAGATCCCACATGCCGTGGAGCAACTGGGCCCGGGAGCCACAACTACTGAGCCTGCGCGTCTGGAGCCTGTGCTCCGCAACAAGAGAGGCCGCGATAGTGAAAGGCCCGCGCACCGCGATGAAGAATGGCCCCCACTTGTCGCAACTAGAGAAAGCCCTCGCACAGAAACGAAGACCCAACACAGCCAGAAATAAATAAATAAATAAATAAAGTAGCTATATAAAAAAAAAAAGAAAAATAGCAAGAGACCTGAACAAGATTTTTAAAAAATAAAAAAAACCCCAGTGAGCTATCATTATATACCTATCAAAAGGGCTAAAATAAAAAATAGTGATAACCTAAAATGCTGACAAGAATATGGAGAAAGTGGATCACTCATACATTGCTGGTCCGAATGTAAAATAGTACAGCCACTCTGCAGGAGAGGATGGCATTTTCTTATAAAAATAAGCATGTGCTTACCATGTGATCCAGCAGTTATTCTTGGGCATTTACCCCAGAGTAATGAAAAGTTAAATTCACACAGGAACCTGTACACAAATGTCCACGGCAACTTTACTCATAATATCCCCAAACTGGAAGCAATCCAAATGCCTTTCAACCAGTAAATGGTTAAACAAGCAGCAGTACATCCAGATGATGGAATAATGCTCAGCAGTAAAAAGGAATGAACTATTAATACACCTAACAACCTGAATGGATCTCAAGGGAACTATGCTAAGTGAAAAAAAAATCTCAAAAATGTATATACTGTAGGAGTCCATCTATATAGCATTCTTGAAATGATAAAAGTATAGAGATGAAGAACAAATTAGTGGTTGCCAGGAGTTAGGGAGTGGGGCAGGGAAGAAAGTGGTCGTGGTTATAAAAGAGTAGCGCAAGGGTTCCTTGTGATGAAACTATCTTGTATTGTCAATGTGGCGGTAGTCCCACTATTCTACACATATGATAAAACTGCATGGAACTAAATACATACACACACATGAGTGCAGGTAAAACTGTTGAAATCTGAATAAGGTCAATGGTTTATATCAATGTTAATTTCCTGGTTGTGATATTGTACTATAAATTATGCCAGATGTTACCACTGGGAGAAGCTGAGTGATGGGTACACGGACTCTCTATAATATTTCTTATGAGCACATGTGAGTCTACAATTATCTCAAAAAGTTAAAAATATCAGGCTTCCCTGGTGGCGCAGTGGTTGAGAATCTGCCTGCCAATGCAGGGGACACGGGTTCCAGCCCTGGTCTGGGAAGATCCCACATGCCGCGGAGCAACTGGGCCCGTGAGCCACAACTACTGAGCCTGCGCGTCTGGAGCCTGTGCTCCGCAACAAGAGAGGCCGCGATAGTGAGAGGCCCGCGCTCCGCGATGAAGAGTGGTCCCCGCTTGCCGCAACTAGAGAAAGCCCTCGCACAGAAACGAAGACCCAGCACAGCCAAAAATAAATAAATAAATTTTAAAAATAAAATAAATAAAATAACAAATGTTCAAGTACAATTGGTGTCTAAAAAAAAAAGTTAAAAATAATTTTTAATACAGTGGAATTGGATTATGTAATATAGCAAATTTTATGTTTGCTTCTATTGCTTAAAATGTAGTTTTACCTTCACAAAATGATGGATGGGCAGTTTATTTATATTTCGATGCCAAAGTTGATCACTTATTTCTTCAACATAAATAGAGCAATGAGATCCAGCAGTAAATTAAAGTATTTTTGGATCTCCAACAAGAACTTTTAGTTTTTCATGTCCACATGTAACTCTTAGTTCATGAGTCCACAGAGCATAGAGCAAATGACCTTACATGGTAGTTAGGAACCCTATGTTCTAAGTCTGGTTTTGCCTCTTTCTAGCCTAGGCCAGATTTCACCTCTAGTAGTAACACAACACAATATAATTTCCTTTAAAACATCCGTATTTAGAATGTCCCTCCTTACTGAATATTCTTGAAGTATCTTATTTAACTTACAGCAGGCAAGAAAAATTTTTCTCATATTACTCCTACTGAACTCATATGCCATGATCCAACCTTTTTTTCTTTTTAACAAATGGTTGGAGGACCTCAGTCATATTTATGAAACTTTAGACATCTGTTTAAATAGCAAAATGTCCCCAAGCCATAACCTCTCAGATCTCCTAGCAGACTTCGTCCCTTCCACACAATGCTGATATCCTAGGAGAGCAGACTTTTCCCAATAACTCACTCCCTCTTCAGCCAAAATAAAACTTGAATTCATTCCAAATAACTGTGTCATTAGAGGAACATTTGCTAGCTGGGTGCAATGATCTAACTCTACTTTCAATAAGAGCATAGCATGATTTATAAAGCCAAGGAGGCACATGCTGACGTGGTCTCACGGTTTTTCTTCATCTTTGGTTTATATCTGGACAAAAAGGTTATGAGCCTTAAAAACGCCAAGCCACGACTTTGTATTACAAGTAATGTTGCTGTGTTCACGTTCTAATCCATAGCTGACTGATACTATTTTTTTCTCTCTTGAACGATCAGTCACAATCTTTGGAATCCTGGGGGGACACATTATAACGTGGGGACCCTATCCCCAATACATCTTGCTTATGACTTTAAATCAGGTAGGTTTTAAAGGAACTTTGGAGAAAGAGATGGTCATTCTCAGTAAATAGACAATGGAAAGAGAATCTGGTAGAAATACCTTTAGATTATTGTTGCAAGCGAAGGTTTTGATTAAAAGAGTTTGTAGCAAATATTCTTTAAGGTAAGAAAAGCTTTGAACTTGGGTGAATACATTTGAAACTTATAAGCTAAGAGATGGTAGATACAAAGTGATCTTCAGAATAAATTCTGAGGGGAAAAACAGGACGAAGATTTGCGGGACCATATAAATAGGCAACATTTAAAGCTACTATCATAAAGGGAATCAAACCTTTAAGTCACCATATAGGGTCTAAAGATCTAGAATTTTTTTTTCTTTTTTCTTTTTTTTCTGGATAATGCACTGGCCTGTAGTGGGTCTAAAATTTTGACGCAGCTGGTACAAAGAAAAAGAACTTAACTTCAGAGACTAATGGATCTTTGTCAAACAATAAGTAGCAAATAGTTATCACCATATTAAAAGGTTATTCGCCCCTAGAAATAAATAAGCAAATAAATAAATACATACGCGTTTCTATGCCACTGACCCCTGCCGCCCCCCGCCCAAGTAAGTCAAGGCCTGTTTGGAATCATTCCTTCGTTGGCACTGGCTTCCTGAGGGTGTCAGCGCTAGGACTTTATAGGGTGAAGGCAGACATGACGGTATTAATGGGGGAGATCTTGGGGTATATAGACATTTCTGGTGATTCTTGCCTAATCTTCCTCTCATCACTGCAGCCAGCACTCCCCCTACCACTATGTCAAAATAATAATTCTGAAACAAATAAAACCAGGGGAGGAAATCAGTGAATAAGTCAAAGAAAATCATTTTCTGGATTTCCCTCTTTTTCTGGAGCCCCACAGTTGGAACTGTGCAGAAACGCCAGCAGCTAAGCACCAATCACGTGCTGCAGGGTCCAGATTTCACAGTGCTCTCTGTAGCATGTTTCCCTTTTGTTACCCCCTAGGCTTTAGCAAAGTCTTCTTCTGACTGTCCCAGCTGCATCTCACAGGTATTGTGAGAAAAAAAGGGAAGAGTCAGTTGTCCATGGTGGGCTGGAATTCTAAAAAGAAGATGGGAAGATTTGGGGTCTTGTGTTCCTGGCAGCCAACCCACAAAGACATCCTCTTACAGGTCAGTCTTGAGTCTCTGGGTTTGTTTCCTCAGTCACTTTGGTGATAATGGCATTCCCCATCTTCCCCCTCCCCCCTCTTATAACACTACTGAGCCCATTCACTGCCTCAGGCTTCACCCCATGCGTAGTCACCAAAGCCAATTTGTCCAGAAGAACATGCAAAGCTGGATATAGATCAGGCCCTAAGTGTGCCCATCAGGACCAGGCAAACTATGACCCTTTGGCCAAATCTGGCCCACCACCTGTTTTTATCAATAAAGTTTTATTGGAAACCTGTCATGTCCGCTTGCATTGTCTATGACTGATCTAGTGCTACAGAGTTCAGTAGTTGTAACAAAGACCACATGACTCCCAAAGCCTAAAATATCTACCATCTGATCTTTATAGAAAAATGTTGCTGACCCCGGTATAGGTAGTAAAAATAAAAGGAAAATAAAAAGAAATGCATTCTTCATATTGAACTTTTTAAAGCTCTTTCATATACATAACCCTATTTCAATCTCTCAGTATACTCTCTGGTTTTCCCACAATAACCCTGAATGAGAAACACTACCTTTTCAAAAAATACCCAAATAAGCACAGAGCTCTAGTACAATGTGTGATAATAATCTACTTACTATAATTTTCACACACTCCACTTGCTAGAAAAGGCAAATGTCAATCATGTTGTTAATTCCTGACCTTCTCAGACCTGGAGTAAAATCAACTGCAGACAATTTAATGAGCAATTCCCCCCTCTGACCTAGGGATGCAGCAATGAGAACAGAACGACAGAGGGAACTGGGACCTTCTCTGCAGGATGTCCTGTCAGCCCTGACCTTTGAGAAAAGACACATGTAGAAGCTACTTCAGTTGGAAATCACCCATGGAAAGAGCTGCAGCCCTTCAAGATATCAAATATCTTTAATGCCTTGTACATTGAGACTTCTTGTTTTGAGATGGCTTTAAATTTTTCTTCTTTGAGCTTTTTGATATTTTTCAAATTTTGTAAGATAAATATAACTTTGTAATCAGAAAAAAAGCTACTTAAGAATCAATTACACAAAAGCATGCTGTTCTCATATGCACTATTTAGATTATGTATATGTCATCTGCAAAGCTAATCTTATTTTTAAAAAGCCATTAAAAAGTGAGTGTGTTGACGTAGAGAACAAACGTATGGACACTAAGGGGGGAAAGGGGGGGTGGGATAAATTGGGAGATTGGGATTGACATATATACACTACTATGTATAAAACAGATAACTATTGAGAACAGGGAACTCCACTTCACTTCGTTGTACAGTAGAAACTAACACAACATTGTAAAACAATTCTACCCTCATAAAAAATAAATAAGTGACTGTGTCACCATATACACTCTTCTATGGCCACTTGAGTATTTAGTGTCTATCCCAGAACAATTGTTCACCTATAAGATCTAATACAAGATCTCCCCAAACCTCCTTGGTAGAGAACGTATTTTTTAAAAATAGAGTTTTCTTTTAGAATAGTTTTAAATTTTACTCCTCCCCCAAACTGAGAAGATAATACAGAAGCTCCCACATACCCAACCTAGACCTAGTTTCTCCCACTAAGGTTTTACATTAGGACAGTTACCTTTGTTATAATTAATAAACCAGTACTGATACATTATTAACTAAAGTCAACAGTGTATTCAGACTTCCTTAGTTTTTTACCTAATGCCCTTTCTCTGCTCCAGGATCCCAACCAGAATATGTTATATTATATCTCCTTAGGCTCCTCTAGGGTGTGACAGTTTTTTAGAATTTCCTTATTTTTGATGACCTCGACAGTTTTGAGGAGTAATGGTCGGGTGTACTGTAGGATGTCCCACTATCAGAATTTGTACAATGTTTTTCTCATGATTTGACTACAGTTACAGGCTTTGGGGGGAGGAGGATTGCAGAAGTAAAGTAACATTTTCTTTACACTGTATCAAGGGTATATAGTATTAACATGATATATAACTATTGATGTTGACCTTGATCAACTGGATAAAGTAGTATTTGTCAGGTTTCTCCATCATACGGCTACTCTTTTCTTCCCCTCTCCCTTTCCATACTGTTCTCTTTGGAAGGAAGTCGCCACGCACAGCCCGCAGTTAAGGAGTGGGGTGCTAGGCTGAACCTCACTGAGGGGGGAACAGACCCACAAATTATTTGGAATCCTTCTGCATAGGACATTTGCCCTCTTTGCCCCCATATTTTAATTTTTTCTATCCTTTACTCATCAGTGTGAGCTCATGGATATTTATCGTATGTTTTGTGCTATATAAGGGAATGCACTCTTACAGAGCTATAAAATGCAGTCTTCCCAAAGAAGAATTCAGGCCCTGCCTGAACTGCTGAAACAATCAATACTGGTTATTGGAACAATCTGTTTCCACGTCCAGCTCCATCCCTCTGGGGATAATTCTTCCGCTATGGAAAACAGAAAGGATTCAAACTTAAATGCTGAGCCCAGCCTTTCTCATTCCAGCCACACCTGACTTGTGGCTTCTGCCTGCAAAGGTCATTTAAGAAATACTTGCAAAATGATCAGTCGGCAGAAGAATGAGTCCCTAAATCTCTTAAGAGCGCTGAGTATCAGAGAATGCGGTAAAGAACATTTTCCCCCGGATACACTGTGGTTCAGACAGAAGCCTTGATTTTGCAAAAAAAAATCTTTCTCATTTATTTTCCCACATATAACCACTGGATTGTTGACTTTCCCCACAAACGGGCGAAGACACACGCTTGCCCCTGTCATTGAATTTTGATGCTGAACTCAGAATCTCTTATTTCTCACATGAAAATTTATACAAGCACATTTGGATTTTTAGTTCATTACCCAAAAGACAAGGATCTTTTGAACTAGGGCAGGGCATTCCCCGAGAAACAAAGCACTAAGAGGGGGTCAGGATTGTGGGCTGGAGCGGTACCTGCTTCACTGTACCCCTCACACCCACATAGAAGAGATGATGATATACGATGAACAAACTATTGGAAGAAAGAAACCAAAGATCAGGCATCAGGAGGCCTGTGTCTGTCCTCTAAGCAGCTGTCTGTCCTAGAGTAATCACTTCCTGACTCTGGGTCTCAGGTTTTCTTGGGCAGGGATATGGAGAGGCAATTCTTTCCAGCTATTAAGAAGCAAAAGTATTCAACATACCTTGCCCTGGACGTTCTTAAGCTTTAAAATATGTTCCAAGAACCCTACTGAGAAAATGCCTTTGCTGGGTGGAAGTAACCAGATTGATTACAATTGCGTGACAGTCACAGAAAATATTTAAGGCGGCCACTTCCAGCAGCTTCAACAATTGCTCCTGAAGGGAAAGGGGGACTGAGAATAAACGATACAGCTAGTTTTCAGAGCTGTTTTTCTAGATCGAGCCAGATTTCGGCAAAATTGAGAATTAACCAGGCAAGGCTTTTCCATTCTCTCCCCTCTGTGTGTGTTTGGTTTAATAATTTTTAAAACAACCTTTTAAAATAAGCTGTTATTTATAGAAACAGGACCTATGCATTGTGGAAAATAAAATGCAAACAAGTAAAACTTAAAAAATAAAAACATCACCTCTTAACCATGTGGAGACCACCCCTGTTAATACCTTACTGCATGTCATTCTGGGTCATTTTCTGCATATATATCTACTTATGTTTGACATAAGATCATACACTATTATCTATTTTTTCAATGAATGATCTCTACATTATTACATCAGCTAACATCCAGACAATATTCAAATTTCCCCAATTGACTCCAAACGCCATTTAGCCGGTTTGTTCAAACCAATATCTAATCCAGGACGATGATGGCATTGCACCTTTTTCTTTTTTCCCTCAGTCTCTTTTAACTTAGTTCTGACATGAAATAGATAGCCCCAAATATCCTGGAAAATGCCCCACCTTCTGGACTTGGATTTGTCTTTGTTGTTATCTTACAGTGTTGTTTAGCTGTCCCTGTACAACAGAAGCTCAGTCTGAAGGCTTGAATGGATGCAAAGTGTGTCACATCAGAAGACTTGTAATATCTCCATACACCACTGGTGGCACTAAGCCTAACCCCTGGATTAGGGTACTGATGGTCTGGTATCGCACTGTACTGTAAAGGTTGCACCTTGCCTCTGAGCGTGTACCTGTGTGGTATTACTTGTACACTATAGGAGTGTTCAGTTGTTCCTTGACCATCCATCTAGTGACCTTTTACACAGACTGATCGTGCCTACCTGGGTCAATACCCTCATTATAGTTTCCCAAATGACATTTTCCTATTTCTTTCTTTCTCTGTGTATTTAGTGTCTACGCTCCTTTGAGCATCACAGATGTCCTAGTCACTTGTGGTTCAAACCATGTCAATGTCCCCTTTAACTTTCCTGCCATGATGGCCACATGTGAATGTGTGAGTCCCCACATCTGCCTTCTGTGTTAAGCACGGTGTGGGGTGCGGTGTCAACCTTGTCACATCTTTATGAAATAATGCCCAATGCCTTTCTGCTTTATAACCACACTATTTGAAATGACACCCACATAAGGCAGCTAGGAAGGGGTTGTCAACTTCCTAAGTGGGATCATGAAATGAGTCTTGGAAATGTGCACATTCTGAAGTACTTTGTGCATAGTAATAGAAAGTATTCAAAACTGGTTTTCTTTCCTTGTAGAGTGTACCCTCTCCCACTCCCTCTTCCTCATCACCACCCCATCATGCTTTTCTGTGAGGTCTAGTAGGAAGGAGCAAACCCTATCTACGTCAAGTTCACTTGTCCCCATCATTTGTACTGTCTGGCCCTCATGACCAAAGAACACCTGACCACTGGGATGACACAGCTCTGAAATTCTTGAGCTGTGGATGCTGGAAGCAAAAGAGTACACTTTTATGAGCTCAACTCGTGTATCAGGAATTCTGCTAGGAACGTGTCTTAGCTCAGCTGCTGTAACAAAAAACCACAGACAGAGCAGCTTATAAACAACAGAAATTTATTTCTCATGGTTCTGGAGGCTGGGAATTCTGAGAGCAAAACACCAGCAGACTTGGTGCCTGGCGAGGACCCTCTTTCTAGTCTATATAGACGGCTGTCTTCTCACTGTGACCTCACGTTGGCGGAAGGGTCAAGGGAGATCTCCAGAGCATCTTTCATAACGGCACTAATCCCATTCATGAGAGCTCTGCCCTCATGACCTAATCACCATCCAAAGGTCCCACTTCCGAATATCATCACTTTGGACCTTACGATTTCAACCTACAAATTTTGGGAAGATACAAATATTCACTCTATAGCAGAACATAATTCTGAAACACCAATTTATGGATGAAGAAACTGAAGACAGAGATATTAAGGTTCTTGCCCTGTGTTTCAGTGACTTAGTTGTCTCTCTGACCACATGACCCCTATTCCTTCCCTGCTGGCAAAGTCCACTTCCCACACTAGAGTCCAAAAATGTCACAGCCGGGGCAGGAGCATGGGACCCATCCAGATCAGTGGTCCTCAACCAAGGGGGGGAATGTGTGTGTGTGTGGGGGATGAATTGGGAGATTAGGATGGACATATATACACTAATATGTATAAAATAGATAACTAATAAGAACCTGCTGTATAAAAAATATTAAATTTAATTTAAAAAAATTTTTTAAAAAGGAGGGGTCTTTGAGGAGCTTCTGAGATAGGTGTCCATCCTCATAAAAAGGAGTGCAGAAGAGGAAACTGCCCCTTCCACATTTTTTTTTTTTTTTGCATTCTTTCCTCTCTAATCAGTTCCAAGTCTCTTGTCCTCTGCTGTTCTTCCCCCAGTAGTCCCTGCTAAAACTTCCTCTCAAGATAAATCTTTGGAAAATGTTAAGGACAGGATAAGAGCTTAATGTGTTGTTCTCCGGAGGTCTTCTCATGCCTTACCCTAGGACTGAAGCCCTTACAGTAAAATCTCAGAAAGAGAGAAAGGTGATGAGAACAGGGCTGTCCAGCTGCCCCTCAGAATGTCTCCTTGGTTCACTTTGGACACAACAATAACATTAACACTCCGAATAATGCTGTTATGGATCGAATGTTGTGTTGAAATCCTAACCCCTAATGTGATGGTATTAGGAGGTAGGGGCCTTTGGGAGGTGATGAGGTCATGAGGGTGGAGCCCCCATGTTGGGATTAGTGTCCTTATAAGAAAGGAAGAGAGCCATCTCTCCCTCTCGGCTCTCTGTCATGAAAAGATACAATGAGAAGACGGCCCATCCACAAACCAGATGGTCCTCACCAGAACTCAATTGTGCTGGCACCCTGATCTCAGACTTGCAGTCTCCAGAACCATGAGAAATAAATTTTTGTTGTTTATAAACCACCCAGGCTGTGGTCCTTTGATACAGCAGCCCAGACTGACTAAGGCAAACGCCATGTCAGTATCAGCTTCATCATCATCATTATCATCAGGGCCAGGACATGAGTCAGGCACCCACTTTCAGAGTCATTCTGCACCCTCACTTGCCTCATCTTAGCCCTGATTCTCAATGTCAATGAATCCTTAGCAGGTCCCAGGCCCTGCTGTAAGGCCTTTATATGTTATTAATCCATTTAATGAGAAGAGGAAACTGAGGCACAGAAATCGCACCAGTAAACATTCTGCCAAAGTTACGCAGCTAATGAAGGAGAGAGTTTGGATTTGAATGGGTGACAACAGTTAAACACATCCCCTAAGGTTCTGGTGTTTGGAGACGGGGGCCTCTGGATACTGACTCTATTTATCACTCTGAGTATAAGCATATCTCTGCCAAAAAAAAAAAAATCTGATGACTTATTTTTAATAGGAGATCTGTGGGACGAAGCAGTCAATCATTATGAGTGGTAAGTTACTCAGTGAGAGTCTGCCAGTGACCAACAGTGTGATCACAGGTAATCAACTGCCCTCTCTGGACCAGTAAGGAAACTGTAACCTTTCTGCCAGAAGCAAATGATAAAGGGATAAAAGAGCATGGGTGCAAGATAATAGGGAAGTAGGTGAGGTTATAGATATGGGTTAAGCTTCTGCCCCATCTACCCATTTTCTAATGCTATTTATTTTCAACCAGCGCTGGCCAAACCCACATATCTTAGTGAAATTCATCTGCAGGTCGAGTGAATGCAGTTTTCAGGGTGTATCACCGACGGCCAGGAGTTAATTCCTAACTTGGAGCAACTCAAAACATGAGCTCAACATTTTACAGTAACAGCAGCTAGAAATGCCAAGTTCTCTGGCTGAGCTGAGTCATCTGTGCAATGTGGACACAATTCAATTTAAATAATAGAACAGTAGCAGCCAGGATTTATGTTTCTGCCTGACTCTCTGCTTAGTTCAAATTGGACCCACTACACCGCCGATTTCTCAGCAGGCAGTTAGCCTGTAGGAGATGTTCCATATCCAGTAACAAATCTCATTTCCTCTCAGCCTCAAGGAGACAACAAAAGCCAGATGGTCCTTCAAGGCTGTTAATTATGCTCAATGATCCCAAGATGGATGTGGCCTACTTCTGGACTTTTCCGCCTAAACCACAAGGTGGCACTGAAGCACAGGAAATGCTTCTGAAGCTGTGGGCGTCACCTGCTAGGAGGAGGGAAAAAAGGAAAGCAAAGATCCCTCATCTCAGGTGGCTGAATTAACGAGGAAGATGCAGGCCTAGGAAGGGCCTAGCAAGGAAGGCAGCACGCAGCGAATTCCCAGTTAGCCTTGTAAATCCGCAGGTGTCTGAGTTTCAGGCTACAGGTAAATTAGGCCTGAAAATTCAAAGGAGCTTAAAGAGTAATTAAGTCATGCTTTGGTTTGTTAATGAAGCCAGCACTAACCAACGGGGCAGGTAAAATGTAATTGAGCTCAGAGCTGAAAAAGCCACCGTGTCTCTGTTGTAAATTCTACAGCTGTTAAGGTCTGTGTGCATTTATAGGTGGGCTAAACACTGACGGAAACCACACAAACATCCCGCAGGAAATTCTAGACAACTGGGAGGTCACCTCTCCTAAAATCCAGGGAGCAGAGAGAGAGAAAGAGGACAGCCTTCCCCACAATCTTTCTAGACCTGCGCTGCCCGATACAGTATCCTTATGTGCCCACTGGGTACTTTCTGAATTGAGATGGGCTATAATTTTAAAATATACACTAGAGGGACCTCCCTGGTGGCACAGTGGTTAGGAATCCTCCTGCCAGTGGAGGGGACGCAGGTTTGAGCCCTGGTCCTGGAAGATCCCACATGCCACAGAGCAACTAAGCCCGTGCACCACAAGTACTGAGCCTGCACTCTAGAGTCCATGAGCCACAACTACTGAGCCAGCGTACCTAGAACCCGTGCTCTGCAACAAGACAAATTACCTTAATGAGAAGCCCACACACCACAACAAAGAGTAGCCCCTGCTCGCCACAACTAGAGAAAGCCCGCGTGCAGCAACGAAGACCCAACGTAGCCAAAAGTAAATTAATTAATTAACTAAATATATATATATATATACACACTAGATTTCAAAAAAATGTAAACTATCTCATTAATCAGGTTGTATATTGATTACATGTTGAAATAGTAACATTTTGGATCTACCGAGTGAAATCAAATATTAAAATTAATTTCCCCTTTTTTTAAATTGGGTTCCTAAAAAATTGTAAATTACATATGTGGCTCTCATTGTATTTCTGTTGGATATTACCGCTCTAGGAGCAAAGCACTGATACGCATGTCGTTTGTAAAATACTGAAATACTTTCATACCAGCAGGACGATAACACCGCCCTGGTCCCCCAACCCCTCCTTGTGTCCTCACAGCCTTGGGTGCTCAAGTCCCTCAGCCTTGCAGTGTCCACCCCCCAGCCAGCTCACGGTAAGCTCCTCATCTCCTTGTGTCCATCCCACCACCCCCAGAATGGGCCTGGACCCATAGGAGAGTTGACACTCTTGGTGGTAGTGCTGGCCCCCTGCAGACAAATGCCCCATGCGCATCTGGCCTCCACTTAGTCACCTTGCCTTGGTTGTTGGTGAGAAAGGCCACCTTTGCAGTGACTCTACTTGTCAAATAGTTTGCATCTCACCCACGCCTATAAAGCTTGCATTTTCTGTATCAGTGATATTCCTCAATTTGTGTTCTATGTATTTGTGTGTTGGTTTCCCCAAGGAGACTGTGAGGTCATGGGTGGCAGGGTAAGTCTTAACCACACCTTTATTCCCAGCTCGCAGCACTGTGAGAAAATGCATAGATGTATGTTGCACGTATGTCCTTTGTATATATGTTGAAGGTAAGAAATGGAAAGACTCTTGAGCAGGGTCAGGAGGCCACATAGTGGCCCTCAGACCAGCCTCCACATCCAGAAAGGAGGCTGACTTCTCCCAAAGAGATTCCGAGGACAGTTTCCCCCTGGGGGTTAATCTACTTGGGAAAAACGAGGAGCAGGAAATCTCTGATGGGTCTGCAAGGTGAAGAAAGCTAGAATCTAGAGTTTATTTTGTCGGAAATCCTCATGGTGTAAAATGACCAAGTCACTTTCAGTCTGTACTTCACGGTCTCAAGCTGATTCTTCAAATCCCCATTCATTCTGTTTCTCATCTATAGATGTCTTTGTCTCTCTGAACCCGAGTCCCCCTAAAACCGAGTTCCCTTACTGTGTTTATGACTAACCTCCCTATCCAAAACTTTATTCCCTTTCTGGTCATCAATCCTGTGCTGAGCACTCATCAATCAGAGTCATATGAACGAAACTGCTGTTGTTGATAACATTGTTAATGTACTAAAACTGCTATTATAGATATCATCATTAACGCACAAACTCAGGTTGTTTCTCCAGGGCAAGATGAGCTAACAGGCCCCCGAGCTGTAGACTACCTGGCCAGAGAATCCTAAATCAGAGACATCCTGACTCCCAAAATGACAATTCAGAAATGTCACAAGACAGTGATTACTCCCAGCTTCTTTGTTCTTCCCTGTTTAAAAACCCTTCACTCAAAGACCAAGTGGAGTGGATCTGAAGCTTGTCTTTCACTCCCTTGCTTGCTGCCCTGCAATAAACACTGTACTTTTCTTCACCACAACCTGGTGTCAGCAGATTGGCTTTGCTGCATGTCAGGCGAGCGGACCCAAGTCCGGTTTGGTAACATCTCCAAGCTGTTACTGGACTCAAAAATTCCTGGGTAGAGGATAGTTAAGTTTTCACCTCTTGGATTGTAGCTCTTACATAATCCTTGCAACAACAGGCCTTGGAAATGAAGCCATTTTTACCTAGATCTTTGGAGGAAGAGCAGGTATTTATGCCCTGGCTCACCAGTGATGAATCCCTTGTCAGCTTGAGAGGACAAGGCATTGGATTACTGTGCCCCCTGGGGGACATGGAAACTTGTCTGGACATCTTAAGGAATCAGACCCATGGCCCTACACCTGGCAAGCACAGCAAGGCTTTCGTTACCGTGGAGAGTAAGAACTCTGCTCCAGGGCTTTCTCTCAGCCCTCTAGTCACAGCTGCTCTGGAGCTGAAGAAGGCTGTAGAGGAAATGTCTTGCCCATCTAAATGCACAGCACTTGCAGTGGTCCCCCAGACTCCCAGTGCTTCCCCTAGACGAGGAGGCAGAAGCGGCAGATACAAGCCCATGGTGACAAAAGTAGTGTGGACTTGACTGAAGAGGAACATGGTGCCTTCCAAGAGTACAGCCCCCGGCTGTGGCCAGCCTCACAGTTACCCTTTACTACGTGCTCATGATGTCCCAAGCTCTATGCTAAGGTGTTTCCAGACCTTACCTTAATCATCATTCCAAACAAAGAGATGAGTACCACTATTTATTCCTACTTTACAAAGGGGGAAACCGACACTCAGAGGGGTTAAACAACTTGCTTAATATTACACAGCAAATCGGTGCTGTGGTCTTTCTAAATTCAAAGTCCATGGGGCTTCCCTGGTGGCGCAGTGGTTAAGAATCCTCCTGCCAAGGCAGGGGACACGGGTTCGAGCCCTGGTCCGGGAAGATCACACATGCTGCGGAGCAACTAAGCCCGTGCACCACAACTACTGAGCCTGCGCTCTAGAGCCCACGAGCCACAACTACTGAAGCCTGCGTGCCTAGAACCCGTGCTCCGTGACAAGAGAAGCCACCGCAGTGAGAAGCCCATGCACCACAACGAAGAGTAGCCCCCGCTCACCGCAACTAGAGAAAGCCCGCGCACAGCAACGAAGACCCAATGCAGCCAAAAATAAATAAATAAATAGTTTTTAAAAAAAAGACACTTATTGAAATATTACTCAGCCGTAAAAAAGAATGAAACAATGCCATTTGCAGCAACATGGAGGGACCTAGAGATTATCATATTAAGTGAAGTAAGTCAGAGAAAGACAAGTATCATATCATATTGCTCATATGTGGAATATTTTTAAAAAGTGATACAAATGAACTTATTTACAAAACAGAAATAGACTCACAGACTTTGAAAACAAACTTATGGTTACCAAAGGGGATAGCGAGGGGTGGGGACTTTGAGATTGAAAAAAACAAAAGAAAGAAACCTATGGTGTCAGCTTCCTAAATATCTCTCCTTTCATCCTCTCCTCCACCACAATTCAAGTATCCATCATCTTCATGTGGACTCTTGATATGGTCTCAGACAGCCTCCCTGCCTCCAGTACTGCCCCTGCCTTCTACCACCTGCTTGAGATTGCTACCAGAGGGATATTTCTAAAATGCAAATTTGACATCACTCCAATGCTCAAAATTCTTCCATGGAGTATAAAATGAAAAACTGGGAGTTTGTTATAACCAAAAAAAATGCATTTCTACCTCACAACCCAGCAACTCTACTTCTAGATGTTTCTCCCAAGAGAAATAAAAACATATAACCACAAAAAGACTTGTACAAGAATGTTCATGGCATCTTAATTCACGTGAACCAAAAGCAAATTAAATAATCACTAACAGGAGAAAAATCAGCTAATTGTGGTACATTCATACTACAGAGTATTACTCATCATTTTTCAAAAAATAAACTACTAAAAACAAAATGATATGGATTACAAATATATAATTTGTATCAAATTACAAATATTGCATTAGACATAATTTTACTACAAATTATTTATTATCTGAAATTCAAATTTAACTGAGCATCCTACACTTTATCTCACGAACTTAACATGGCTTAATCTCAAAAACATTATGTTAAACAAATGAAGTCTAACACAAAAGCATAGATCCTAAATGATTCTTTTCATATGAAGTTCATGAAGAGCTGAAGTTAATATTTGGTGATAGAAATTAGAACAGTGGTTGCTTCTGGGTAGTGAGGCTTGAGTGAAGGAGAGCCTAAGGAAATTTCCAGGGTAATAGAAATGTAGATTGGGATGGAAATTAGGCAGGTGTATACATTTAGCAAAACTCATTAACTGGTACACTTAATTTTACCTCAATTTAAAAAAACAAAAACTGGGGAATTCCCTGGTAGTCCAGTGGTTAAGACTGCACGTCCAACTGCAGGGGGCACGGGTTCAATCCCTGGTTGGGGAACTAAGATCCTGCGTGCTGTGCAGTGCAGCCAAAAAAATAATAATAATAAAATAAAAAAACAAAAACTATTTTCCATGGATTCTCAATACCTAAACGCTTGATGATAGCACACAGGTGTCTTCTTCCTCTTGCCATTACTTACCCACTATCCTCCCCTTATCCTTAATGAGTTCTACTGGCCAAGTGTGATGACACTGGTATCCATCGTTTCAGCTCTGGCTCTACCTCCTTTAAGATGAAGACTTGCTAAGAGAGATTTAGAACCACTTCCTTTTCTGGTCCATTGTACTTTGCAGTTCACCTCCATTTACAGTCCTGTCCCATTGTTAGGGAATCACTGACTGAAACCACCCACCCTGGCCAGGCACGATAATAACCGAATTCGTGAGTTATCTCACAACAGGAGGTCCCGGTAAGGAACACGGAACTGACAAGCTACCGCCAGCTGGAAGAATTTGGGAGGGGCCAAAAGGAAGGAGGACACACCAGCCCATAATATGTCCTGCCAAACTCCCAGAAACCCCCGCGCTGGACTCCATCTTGACTGAGAGGTGCACACGCCACCAGGAAGGGCCCCGAGTCGGACCAAATATGGGCACAAGTAAGATGATTGGCCAGAGACAACCCAGAAGGCTAACCCCACCACCATAAACCATGAGACTGCACCCCACGAGGCAGAGCAGTTCTCCTGGGTTCCCTCACCCTCCTGCTCTCCTCCCGGGCGCCCCTTCCCAATAAAGTCTTTTGCTTTGTCAGTACATATGCCTCCTCGGACAATTCATTTTCGAGTGTTAGACAAGAGCCCACTCTCGGGCCCTGGAAGGGGTCTCCCTTCTGGCAACACCACTGCTTTACTGTCATCTTATACACCTCACTAAGCTGTAAATTCCTGGAGGGCAGAGCCCTTTCCTCTTTGAATTCATGCCATACAATAAACATAAAGCACCTAGTAACCATCCACCAATGAAGGCACCAAACATTTACTCCAATCTCTCTTCTTAATTTCCTACCAAGAGGCTCAATACTTTCATTTTAAACTTTTTTCAAATACAATATTAAACACATATGCACATACATAAAAGATTTTCAAATGGTCAGAAAAGAATTAATGAAGTGCAAGTCTCCTTCATACCCTAGTTGCACAGTTGCCCTAACTTTCAGAAACAGTCACTATATTCTACAAATGTATGCATAAGCATATTTTATGTATATATATGAATTATATGCATATATATTATGAATATATATTTCTGCATATGTGCATTTATCTACATATCCTCCTGTTAATATATTTTTTAATTAATTAATTTATTTATGCTGCATTGGGTCTTTGTTGCTGCACACGGGCTTTCTCCAGTTGCAGCGAGTGGGAGCTACTCTTCGTTGCAATGCGCAGGCTTCTCACTGGGTGGCTTCTCTTGTTGCGAAGCATGGGCTCTAGGAGCGCAGGCTTCAGTAGTTGTGCCTCATGGGCTCTGGAGCGCAGGCTCAGTAGTTGTGGCTCACGGGCTTAGTTGCTCCGCGGCATGTGGGATCTTCCCAGACCCGGGCTCAAACCCGTGTCCCCTGCATTGGCAGGCGGATTCTTAACCACTGCGCCACCAGGGAAGCCCTCCTCCTGTTAATATTAACGGAAGATACTGTGCTACTTATTCTCCACTGGCCACTCCTATTCTCAATCCATTTTATGTCCTATTTGTCCCCAAGAGGTGGCCCCTGCATACTTCATTACTCAGACTCCCTTGCTGGCTGGCTTCCAACTGGGTCTGTCCAGTGAGTGACATGGAAGGAAGGGGGTTGGAGGATGGGAAGAGAGAGAGGTTTGGGTATCTCTTCTTCCTCTGCTTTGGCCCCATGTCCCTGATGGTAGCTGCACGCCTCCACACCTCAAGCTGCTGCGCACAGCCCCTACTCTAGGCTCCAGCGCTTCAGCCCCTTCAGCTCCAAGGATGTACCTTAATCTAGGTTTCCTGGAAACAGACTGAGATGGAGAGGTGCATGCACATAGCTTACTGAGGAATGTCTTGGGAGACATACCTGTAAGGAAAGGAGGAAAGCAGGACTGGCCAGAAGGAGAGGCTAACATGAAACACAGTTCAGTGAGGCCTCAGATGATACTACAGGGAGCTCTGCAGCTGGGGTGGCCCTTCAGAAATGTCCCAAATTGAGGAAAGGGGGTTGGGCTTTTGTGTTCCTGCATCAGATAGTCGTTGGCCGTGGCCACCGCCAGGAGAGAGTGTAACCTGAATGAAGCTGTCCCTTGTGGTGGCTGAGGGCAACCCAGTGAAGGGTCAGCTGTGAGCCAACAACAGTTGATATTCCCAGTCCCTGGGAATGGGTACATCAGCCCCGGAAAGGAGATCTGGGTAGAGAACCTCAGTTTCCATTATAGGGAGGTAGTGGCTTCTTCCACTGGTGCTGGTGTCTAAGTGTCTCTGCCCACACTTCTGTAAACAGTCCGTTCATTACAGTCTCAATATTTGAAACATCAGAGGCAAATTTTGTTTCCCAATGGGATCCTGACTGATACACACAAAATACATGCAACCCCTGACCCACTCACACACACATACACTTACACTTTCACTTAGTATGTCTTGAAACACATTCCATCTAAGTCTATAATTATCCAACGGCTACACTATGATTCACTGCATCAGTATAAGATAACGCAATTATCAACTTCTCTTCTTAGACACTGAGGTTATTTCCAGCTTTGCTCTTGCAAAAAATGGTGCAATGAGCACTTGTGTACATCTTTGCACACGACAAGAAAAGGATAAATTCTTCATAGTGAACTTGCTGGATCAAAGAGTATGTCCATTTTCATTTTGATAGATATTGCCAAATTGTCCATGAAGAGTTGACTTCATTATCTGTTATCATAAGCATATGAGAGTGGCTGTATCAGCATTTATTCATCAAATGTGTGTTCACTATTTTCAAGGCAGCCTGTTGGATCGGAGGTCTCCCAAGTGCATGCATCCTCTTACCCTTCTCTTCCCCCGCCCCAGCCAACATGCCTCTTCGGATACATGCTCATTGCTGGGCTGGAGGGCGACCACTGTTAGACAAGCATGGCTTCACAACCCATTTTCCCACCGTCTTTTTGCCTTTCATTCTGGTAGACTGACCTATGATGCTTGGCCCTCAGGGCTACAGTGTCAAGTGTGATTAGTGAAGGAATTTCCATCTGTTCTCTCTCCTCTCAGAGTTCAGGATGCCCTTAGTAATTCCATCAAGTGTCTAGAGCTAGAAAACTGGAAGTTAACCTGGAATAATGAAAGCTGGCCTGTGTAAATGCACCTTACTGTGTAATTAGTAATCAGACCAGTGCCCCACATTCTGCAGACTCTCAGACACTCTACATGGGTTCTCCGCTTGAGGATATTAGCAATCTCACCTTGAGGCCTTTTTAACTAACATCTCAAAGGAGGCATAATCCATTTCAGAAAAAAGTTCAGCTTCGTCAATTCCACCACCTCAGTTCCAAATTGCCCCTTAATGCCCTCCTATCCAAGCATAACATATAGATGCACTTCATTTGTTTTCACTAGGAACATTGATAAGTGAATTACACTCTCTAAAATTAGTTCTGGAACATTCTTGGAAATGGAAGAGAAGTTACATAATTTCAGGAACACAAAATGAAGGGCCCCCTGTCGTTTCACCTAATAGGTCATTTCACCTAATGCTTTAATCTCTTGGTTTTAAAAGGAGCTACACTTGATTTTAATAGAAGTGGACGTCATCCAGCACAATCTGATAGGCTTGTTACAGCCCATCAAACTTTGAGACATAACCCATGAAAAACAATCTGGAAGGGCCCAAGAGAAGAGAGCAGAGCTTAGAGTTGATGACTTCCAGACACTGAGGCAGGACAGGGCAGCCTCAGGCTGTTCAAGGATGACGATGAAAGCTGAATGCTGCCCTTCTTTCCCTGCCTATTAGCAGGAACACATGACACAGGGAAGCAGATCTAGCTTGCTGATCACTCGAGCTAAGTGGAATAGGGCTGACTTAGCCAGTGGAATCTGACGGAATAAGATGGTCAGAAGTCCCAGGTGCTCATCCCAGCTCTAAAGCAATGCCTCAGCCACCGGAGTCTTCAGTTTCCTCCTCTGTAAAATGGTGAGAGCATCATCTGCCTGGCCAACATCACGTGGTTTTTACGAGGAGCAAATGAGATACTAGATAAGAAAGCACTTTGTAAACGAGGCATTGCTGTACAATCAAAGGGGGTTATTATTTTCCACCCTCATCCAGAGCACCTGCTGTCCAGCAGGCCCAGCACGAATGCCTTGTCCCAATTTATTTCACCTAGTAGAGATAACTTTCACAGCAAAGAAGGCCAGGAGTCACGTGTTAGACAGACATTTCAAGTTGTTTCTCTAGGACTGTGGGTGAGTTTGTAGTGATTTGTCCACACTCTCTCAGGTCATCCCCAGAGGTGATTAACATGCATGATCAAAGTCAAGAATTTGTTTTTGGCCATGAAACAAAGCAAAACAAATTGGCCCTGTCCTTAAGGCTCACAGAGGGACAGAAACAGTAATTTGGGGCTAATTAGCACCAGGTCCAAGTCACTCAACAGAGTTAACATATTTTCATCATACGTAAGAATAAACCTCCTTAAGAGTCATTTATATTCATGGTCTCCCATCACTTTTCTCCATTCTCTTTTGAACCTACTCTAATAATACCCTTGTATGCTGACTGCTTCTCCAAATAACTTATCAAGACCACCAATGGATCTGGGAATGTAAACTGGTGCAGCCACTATGGAAAACAGTATGGAGGTTCCTCAGAAAACAAAAAATAGAGCTACCATATTATCCAGTAATCCCACTCCTGGGCATATATCTGGAGAAAACCATACTTCAAAACATGCACCCCAATGTTCACAGCAGCACATTCACAATAGCCAAAACATGGAAACAACCTAAATGTCCATGAATGGATAAAGAAGATGTGGTATATATATACAGTGGAATACTACTCAGCCATAAGAAAGAATGAAATAATGCCATTTGCAGCAAAATGGATGGACCTAGAGATTATCATACTAAGTAAGTCAGAAAGAGAAAGACAAATAGCATCTGATATCACTTATATGTGGAATCTAAAACATGACATAAATGATCTTATCCATGAAAAAGAAACAGACTCACAGACATAGAGAACAGACTTGTGGTTGCCAAGGGGGAGGGGAGTGGGGGAGGGATGGGCTGGGAGTTTGGGATTAGCAGATGCAAACTATTGTATATAGAATGGATAAACAACAAGGTCCTATTGTATAGCACAGGGAACTATATTCAATAACCTGTGATAAACCATAATGGAAAAGAATATGAAAAAGAATATCTATAACTGAATCACTTCACTGTACACAAGAAACTAACACAACATTGTAAATCAACTACACTTCAATAAAGTAATTTTTTTTTTTTAAGAAGACCACCAAAGGATCTCCACACTGATCAAGCCAACAACGTGTCTGCAGTGCTCAACTTTTGCCTGACCCATCAGCATCAGTAACTCAGTTGATCACTCCCTCCTCCTTGAATCATTTCCTTCACTTGGGTTCAGGAACACTATTCTGTTTTTCCTCCTGTCTTACAGACTTGCTCCTTTTCAGCCTCCTTTGTTGGTTTCATCTTATCTTCCAAATTTTTAAGTGATGGAATATCCAGACCCAGTCCTTACCCTCTTCTCTAACTACATCCACTCCCTAGAGATCTCACCCTGACTCCTGGCTTTACTCCAACTGCACAGACAGTGGCCCTAAGCATTGTGCCTGTGCATCCAATTGCCTGCTCAGCAGCTCCACACAAATGTGGAGTAGCTATCTCAAGCTTGACGTGTGCAGAGCAGAACTCTTATTCTACAGCCTGCAAAACATCTCTGCAAATGGCAACTCCATCCTTCCCGCTGCTGAAGCCAAAAGCCTTGGAATCATCCCTGCCTCTCTCTCTCTCTCTCTCTCTCTCTCTCTCTCTCTCTCTCTCTCTCGTATCCCACACCAAACCTGTCAACATCTATTCTTAGCTCTACCTTCAAAGTAAAACCAGAATCTGGTTCCTTCTCACAACCTCTCGTCTGTTCCAAGTCACTTCTCAACTGAATCACTACAACGGCTTCCTACCCCATCTTTCGGCTTCCCACCCTTGCCTCCCTATAGTTCATTTTCAACACAAAAAACAGATAGATCCTCTTAAAACATTATTCGGATCTATCCCTTCTTTCCTTCCCTCCGTCCCTCTCTCCTTCCTTCCCTCCTCCCTTCCTTCCTTCCCCTCATCACTAGAGTTGTCTCAGCCTCATTTAGAGGAGAAGACAACATCCTTCCAACAGCCTATAAGGCCCTGAATGAAAGCCTATAAGCTCCTTCACTTCTCTTCAATTCACGCTACTCCACCCCCCAGTCCGAAGAACACTCCTGCCTAAGGGCCTTGGCACCTGGTTCCTCCACCCAGACTGCTCTCTCCCTATAATATAGCTTGTTCTGCATCACAACTCTATTCAAATGTCACCTCCTAGTGGAAACCTCCCTAACAATCATATTTTAAAACACTCCCCATGCTCTAGCATTCTCATCCCTCTTTTTTTTTTTTTACTCTGCTTTTCTTCCATTGTATATGTTCAATGTACACACATACACACACACACGGAATATATTTGCTCATCTCTCTTCCTTATCTAAAGTCTAAGCTTTTTAAGGACACCATGTGGCTGGCACATAGTGGGCATTTAGTTATTTTTATAATAAATAAGATACAGGTACATTTAAAGAGTTGATATTTTTAAAAGCTAGCATATCATGTGACTTCTCAGCAGAGGATTCAAGATTTTTAAGTTATGTTCCACACTCTGTCCGTCCAGATTTTAGATGGAGAGAGAACATCAGTGATCAAGTTCTTGCATTATGGATTTGGTATGTGTGAGAATGTGATTTGAAAGTGCTGTCTCATGGAGTTTTATGTAAGATTGTGAACTGAAAAAGCTTGACCCAAAATTCCCATGGTGTCAGCAGATTTTCCTCAATGTTTCCTCTTAGAAACTGTCATAAGATAGCCGATTAAAAAGATAAATGATTTCATAAGTAGGACACTTAACTAGTTGTTCAAGGAAAAAAATAATAAGCTTGATTCCTAGCTTACTGCTTATACCAACATATATTTTAGGTGGATCAAAGATTTATATGTAAGAAATAAACCTGCAGAACTACACAGGAGTGATTCCTTCCTTTTTCCTTACTCACAAAATCCAGATCAGGCTCAGATATGTGATGATCACTTGCTTTAGGCTTTTCTCAAGTCCCAGGGTTAAATCTTCATTAGTCATTCTTGCCAGTTTTACCACCAATGCCAATGACTGCATTGGAAATGAGCACAGGACACAATTCAGAATTAAGACTTGCCACAGGGCTTCTTGAGAACGATTTTCTGTATTCTCAAAACCTGAAATCTGAGGAGGTACCTTCTTTTCCTATGTCTGTAGTTGTTTGCATGTGATACCTGGAAAAGTGGTGGCTCTCTGAGGCCAGGAGAAGATTCAGCCTAAGAGGATAAACTGTTATGCTTACAACTGCAAAACAAAAAGATGAAAAGAGACTGGGTCCTTGATGACATTGTTGGGCTACAAAATTAATCAATGCTGTGATTTTCCTAGCTCCAGATTTTTTGCTATGCAAAATAATACATATTCTTAATATACTCACAACCTTTAATTTGATATTCTATAGCTTGTAGCCAAAAATATTCTCATCCTTTTTTTTTTATCATCTTGATATTGAGAAGGCCTTCCTAAGCATGACACAAAACTCATAAGCCGTAAGTGGAAGTATTCATAATGTTCCCTCCATAACTCATAAACTTTATAATTACAAAAATAAGTAAATAAAAAACTTAAAACATGCACATAGCTAATATGTAAAATATACAAATTCTTAATTAAAATCAATTCGAAAACATACTATAAAAAATGAGCCAAACATAAAAATTTTAAAGCTTCACCATGGCAAAAGACATCATGAACAAAATAAAGAGACAATGACAAACTGGAAAGATCACAAAGGGCAAATATCCTTAACATATAAAGAGTTTTTAAAAATAGAGAATAAAAAGGCCAATAACCCTATAGAAAAACAGAGTTTACAAAGAAAGAAATTAAAATGTGTCTTACACATATGAAAAGATGCTCAACCTCGTTCATAATAGGAGAAATGCAAATTAGTATTGCACAAGTAAACCTAGTATCAAGTTGTGACTTAATCACATGGAGAGGAATTATTTCAAGGGACTAAAACATAACAATCTGATTTCACATCCTGAATAGGTTACCCTAAGGACAAAAAGAGCTGCAAAGCAGCTTTAAAGTATTTTCAGTAATCATGTTGTTCATAATAGTTATATCATTACTTTGAAAATGTTATATACATGGTAGGATAGAACACTGTCATTAGAAAATTAGGATTTTCACTACTCAACCATAAAAAAGAGCGAAATGATGCCATTTGTGGCAACATGGATGCAACTAGAGATTATCATATTAAGTGAAGTTAAGTCAGAAAGAGAAAGACAAACAGCATATATCACTTATATGTGGAATCTAAGACGTGACATAAATGAACTTATCCACGAAACAGAAACAGACTCACAGACATAGAGAACAGACTTGTGGTTGCCAAGGGGGAAGGGGAGTGGGGAGGGATGGGTTGGGAGTTTGGGATTAGCAGAGGCAAACTATTATATATAGGATGGTTAAACGACAAGGTGCTATTGTACAGCACAGAGAAGTATATTCAATATCCTATGATAAACCATCATGGAAAAGAACATTAAAAAAGAATGTGTGTGGGCTTCCCTGGTGGCGCAGTGGTTGAGAATCTGCCTGCTAATGCAGGGGACACGGGTTCGAGTCCTGGTCTGGGAGAATCCCACATGCCGCGGAGCAACTAGGCCCGTGAGCCACAACTACTGAGCCTGCGCGTCTGGAGCATGTGCTCCGCAACAAGAGAGGCCACGATAGTGAGAGGCCCGCGCACCGCGATGAAGAGTGGCCCCCGCTTGCCGCAACTAGGGAAAGCCCTAGCACAGAAACGAAGACCCAACATAGCAATCAATCAATCAATCAATCAATTAAAAAAAAAAAAAAGAATGTGTGTGCATATATATATATATGTATACATATATACATATAACTGAATCACTTTCCTGTACAGCAGAAATTAACACAACATTGGAAATCAACTATACTTCATTTAAAAAAAAAAGAAAAGAAAATCAGGATTTTAAGCATCAAAGAAAATGAATGAAGTTAGGTAAAAATATGTGATTCTCAATTTAAATTAGAATTATTGGTATTAACTCATGATGCATTTTCTGTTGAAAAACAAAATATCTATTTTGTAGAAATGATCTCCAACCCACTAGTGATGAACAGCCCTAGTGCCCAGATTGTGGTCTAAAAACCACCCTGCAGGGCTCCCTGGAGGAATGACTAATTCCAGATCTGGGACAGAAAATGTACAAGATGAGCCTAAAATATCGTGGCATCTCAAAAAGTGAAGAAACTAGGAAAGACTACCGAGTTTGTGTCCTTAGAACTCAGGAGTCAACTTGATGGGAAGTTTTGAGCATCAAAAAAGAAAAAACTGCAATTACTGTAAACTTACCACCCCGCAAAATATTAAATCCATGAGTTCATAATGAGGTCTTCCCTCAAGGCGGGGCAGGGGGACTCACTGGTGACATTTGGAGGATGTCAGAAAACCAACCTATTTTTCTGAAACTGATAAATAAAGAGAAAGAATCAAATATGTACCTTACTTTTCTTGTATCTGCTGTTCCTTGGGGAAATTGGTAGTTGACAAGGAGATCATCTCTTTATAGAGGGATGTCAGCTAATAAATGAAGGAATGATAGAATATCACCATTTTGCAACCTCTAATGAAATAATGAGCATAAGCAATGATCATAAACAGCTACAAAAACCATTACGTGAAGAAAGTATTATGGGAAAATGTATAATGGATAATCATGCTGAACTCACTGCTCAATCTTAACACCAAGAAAATGATACAACCAGATAGATATTCAGTGCACCTCGATGGAAGTACACACCCACCAATGAATTTTTCTTCCCCAAATAATCAAACCTCAATGTGACCAAGCCTCTAGATATAACTCCCAGTTTCCAGGTAATACAGGCTACAAAGGAATATATTAAATGACACCAGGGGACTTCCCTGGTGGTCCAGTGGCTAAGACTCTGAGCCCCCAATACTGGGGGCCCAGGTTCGAACCCTGGTCAGGGAACTAGATCCCACATGCCACAACTAAAAGACCCCTCATGCTGCAACGAAGACACTGTGCAGCCAAATAAATAAATAAATATATTTTTTAAAATGACGCCAGGAGTGTGCAATCAACAAGATCCAGAATGTGGGAAACTCTACAGACCAAAAAAATCTGATTTCTTTAACAAATAAATCGAAGAAAAATCTTAAATTAAAAGACTTAAGATTCATATCAACCAAATATAATGTGTGTTAAGATTACTTAAATATGCTTTTGGATGATGATATCTAGAATAGTACTGCCCAATAAATATATAATATGAACCATATGTGTAATCTTAAATTTTCTCATAGCCACATTAAAGGAAAAAGAAACAGGTGAAATTAATTTTAATAATGTATTTAACCTAATATAGCCAAAATATTATCTAATTATAAAATAATCATTAAACATATACTCAATATTTTAAATTATTAATAGGTATTTTACTTTCCTTGTGTGTACTAAGTCTTTGAAATCTGGTGGGTACTTCATACAACACATCTCAATTTATCAATAGGTAAATCTCGTTTCAAGCGCTCAGTAGCTGTGTTTCCAGTGGCTACGCCATTGGACAACACAGAAGAAGGTTCTTACTTATCATAAAGTTCTGGTTACCTAGTAAAAATGCCTGTTTGTTTTCAAGGGGAGGTAGTGATGTCATGAATTTCCAGGTGTAAAGAGTGAGGCAGAAGAGTTCTGTTCTGGACCCTGTCTCTTTCTGGCCCACGGTGTTTTCTTCTGTGAGCTCAGAGGGGTGGATCAGATCATTTCTGAATGTGCTCTCACCTCCCCACCTCCATCACTGGACAGGAGCTGGGCCTGAGCAATGGCAGGGTGACCTGGAGCACGTGGCTTGATTCCCTTGATTCCTCGGTCTCCCCACCTGTCTCGTGGTGATGGCGGCTCCCTCAGCAAAAGTTACGTATTGCCTAAGTAGACCCCCTTCTGAGCGGTAGGAATCAAACATCATGCCTCTGAGCAGACATTTGCACAGTGGTTCCGACCAGCAGCACTTGGCTGTAGCCTGATTAAAGGTATTAACACATCAGGGGAGAGAACAGGGGTTGGTCAGCCATGGTGCTGATTGCCACGGAGGCAAACAGTCTCTGTGCTCAACTATGCATGGTCCAGAGGCAGTGCCTTAGAGAGGCCAAAGTTGAACCTGGCTATCTTCTCGTGATGCTATTACACACTCATGTCACTCAATGAGCCACCATGGTCCTGATCCCAAGAACCTCAAACACCTTCTGATTAGTATATGGCTTCCCACTGGACTTACCTACCAGGAAAGGCTGACGAGCAAGTGAACTGGAAAGTTCTCATGCAGATTAATGAATTGGCATTTTGGCCCCTATATCCATTCTTTTGGGAATCTTCGTGTGAGTCAGAGGTGACTTAACTAAACTGGGACAATGCTGAAGGGCCATCTCATATCCAGAGCTTCCCATAAGATCTGAGGCTTCTGCTGAAACTAGCTCTGGGGCCCTGACAAGCTCACAGAGGTCGAGGACCTTGCCCATCTTGCTCACAATTACATCCTTGGTCCCTGGGAGAGTGCCTGACACCTAGTAGATGCTCAGTTAATATGCATTGGGTGAATAAGAAATGAAGAATCTCGATCTGCCACAAGAAAGAGGCATCTTTGTGGCATCTTGATAGTTAAATAGCCAGCAGCGCCTGATGACACCCAATCTTTGCCAAAGTCTTTGGAACTTAAACAGGACAAGATTTGGTTGTGAAGTATCTGGAATAATACTGGGCACATATAGGCCCTCAAGAAAGATGTCTCCCTTCCCCCTCTGCTCTGATGAGCAGAGCATTATCCCACTGTATTGGGATCACAGGTGTCTTCAGTCAGGTTTCCTTGTGAAAAGCTGACTATGCAAGGGAGTTTACACACAGGAAGTTGATTGGAGTGTGCTTTCCAGAAAAGCACCTTTAAGAGAGCAGGGGAAGGGCTTCCCTGGTGGCACAGTGGTTGAGAATCTGCCTGCCAATGCAGGGGACACGGGTTCGAGCCCTGGTCTGGAAAGATCCCACATGTCACGGAGCAACTGGGCCCGTGAGCCACAATTACTGAGCCTGCGCGTCTGGAGCCTGTGCTCCACAACAAGAGAGGCTGCGATGGTGAGAGGCCCGCGCACCGCGATGAAGAGTGGCCCCCGCTTGCCGCAACTAGAGAAAGCCCTCGCCCAGAAACGAAGACCCAACACAGCCATAAAATAAAATAAATAAATAATTAATTAATTAAAAAAAAAACCAAAACAAAACACAAGAGCTGAGAGATGCTCATGATAGCTTTCACCTTGCTCTTTGAGCTAAAAATAAAAAAAAAAAAAAAGAAGAGAGAGCAGGGGAAGCAGCATTGGGCAGTAGGAAAAGTTGAGCTGTGATGCAATTGCAAGAGGCCTCAGTTCCTACAGGAAACTCTAGAGAGAGAACAGCACTTCAGAGCTGTCCCAACAGAGTCAAGGAGGCCATTCATTAGTATTGAGGCCAGGGTTACTGGAGTCCGGCTTCCCCTGAGGAGGGAGTGTAATCCCTTCAGCTGAAGGCAGCGCCCAGAGCACGGCTCAGCTGCGAGCCCTCAGCAGCCAATCCCAGCCCCTGAGGGAAGCAGTGCCAAAGTCCTGCAGGGATATTAGGGTGACAAACCACAGCTCCCACTACAGCAGCAAACATGGATATCTTTTTCTCCCCCAGGACAACCTCATAGACACAATTGCCCTTAAATCCCAAATACTAGTTAGAGTACCATGGGATCTACCTTTTGTTTTAAGAAATCATTGTGAACACAAGGACTATGTCCGTCTTGTTCATCAGCATTACTTCAACGCCTGTGTACTTGGCACATGGTGTCTGCTAAATAAAAATCTGTTGAATGGATACATAAACTGTTTAACGAGTAAGTTTTTAAAAGCAGTTGATGCATTTATACTTAATTGGATATTAGTTGCTCCTGTTACATCATCAACTCCTCAGGGCAAGAGGCTTTTCTTAATTATTGCTGTATTTCTAGCATGTAGGACAAGTCCCAGTAGTAATATTGTCCCCTACCACCACCAGCACACACACAAAATCGTCTGTAGAACAACAGCTTGGTACTATGCCCAGTGAGACAAGAATTCAATCTACCATATACTGTGTATCTACTATTTTACCATATACTTCCTCCTTTTATGATATTGGGGTTCACTTTCTAAGATGCCCCTTTCAGGAGCAGGGGTTAAAAATAATTTCTATTTTTTTAGAAACAACTACACACTGGACATTTTGCATCTATTATTTCTAAACGTTCCAACAATACATTCAGCAATAACAAAAACTGAGTTCAGAGAGTTTAACAAACCCAAAGATTACCCATCAAGTGAGGTGGTAAATGGAGGAGCTGGGAAGTCAAAACCTGCTCTGCTGGACTCCAGAGCCCAGGCTTCCTCCCCGCTGCCAGGCTATTTTCTTATTACCACCTATCCTTGATGTCCAGCTTACCAGGTAGTTAAAGCAGCCCTCGGCGCTCCACCGGATTTCCTAGGGGTACGCTCGCACTCACAGACCTGTCCCAGCAAACTAGGCACTGACCTGCTGTCTCATGACGGAGAGCCCACGCCCTTCCCGAAGTTCCTTGGGGGAGGGCGGGGTCAGGCAAACCCCTCTAAGGCAAAGCCAATAACCCACAGAGGAAAGCTACCTCGAACTTCCTGAAGAAGCCCAGCTGAAAAGAATCTTCCTCTTGCCTAAAAACAACCCAGAGGTTTTCCATTTTCAGGTCTTTCTGGAAAGACGGGGATGCCCCAGGTCCCGAAACAAGATCTTCCTGAGATGTTTCATAGTGGGCTGTGGGCTGAGATAATAAAGACACAGCTCTCCCCATCTTTCTCTCCACCTCTCTCTCTTTCACGCACGCACGCACACGTGCATGCATGGACACACACGCTTTCAGATTTCTTTGGCACATCCGTTCCTAGTCCCATCAGAGCTGACTGCTCGGGTTCCTTGGTGCTTCTATTGTCACCTTTCTTTGGTTCACACCACTTCCCAGAGCTTTGAGAATTAGGCACAGACAGAACTCTTGTCCCCGCTTATGCCTCTCACCTGGTGACTGCTAAATGCCCCGTGAAAGTTACAGTCGTGTTTAGTCTTGGACAATGGACGGTCCCATTTCATGGAACAAACCTGCACTCTACATACAGTTCGGTCCAGGGGCCTGAGCTCATCCCGACTCTGTGTACCACGGCCCTCTCACCAGCCTCAAATTCCTCCACCTGGTTCTTGTTCACCTTTGACCTTTAGGGAGATACATTTCCCAGGACTTTTCAAAATGGCAAACTCCCGGCAGCCTTGGCGACTGTATGCAAATGAGCTGCTGACCCTGGTCCATCACTCACTCCTTAGAGGTTGATCTAACCAGTCCCACCTGGTCTCCTTTGTTGTTATGGTGCTAGAGTCATCTGGGCTAGTCCTAGAAATGCCCTCTTAACGCTGTAATGTTCCGGAGTTTTCAGATGTAAGCTGGACGAATGACAACTTGCCTTATCACATTAGGGACGTTCCCAGGAACAAAAACCAGGCTTATCTCTGTGGCTATGTAGTTTTAAGGTGACCTACAGCAGTTCAGCACCTTGACAGCAGTTCATTATTCTTTGCCGAAAACATACTGCTTACCGAAGATTTTAGACTATCACATAGAGAAAACTGATGAAATTTTTAAAGATATATATCTTTTTATTTTTGAAGGGAAAATAAAAGTAAATGACTCTGTGGGACAAGGAATGTATGTAGTAAAAAGCAACTAACATGACTGTTAGGAATAGAATCTGCTAGGAATAGAGGACCTGGCAAGGAATTACACTCCCTCAAGGGTAAATCTCAAAGGCCTACTGGGCAGGCAGTGAGGTAAGGGCCCTGAGCTGAAGCCAATTAGTGCTCAGTAAACAAACGGGAGCATTTTGCTTTCTGCCCAATTTCAGTCCCGCCTTCCAAGCAGCTTGGGTGATCAGTTCTTAAGGAAAAAAATAAAAGTTCAAATTCCCATAGTAATTCAATTTGCAAAGTGGATTCTATGTGATTTGTGGAGGAACAGCGTGTGTTTTGTTTTGTTTTGTGTCAGGGGTTCTGAATGGCAATTACAGAAAAATGTGCTGAGTCATGAATCCCTAAGGATGCAAGATTTTGACAAGAACATGCATGGGGGAGGGCAAGAGCTGTGACAGAAGGCTCATTCTCCTTCTTCTAAATGAGACCCTTCAGTGCAAACACGTACCCCACACCTGGGCCCAGGAACACTGGATACTTCCCCTGGGTACTGAGAAGCCACACACTCACTAAAGAATAATGACCACAACAAAAATAATAATAGCTAATATTTACTGAACATGTGCCAGGTATACACATGGGTTATCTTTTCAATTCCCACAATAGCCCTATGACGTGTATGACAAATGAGAAGACAGGCTTTGAGAGGCTAAATAATTTGCTGACAGTCACCCAGCCACGGGAACTGGGCTGGGATTTGAACCCAGGAATCACAACCCTAATAAGTATGTACACTGTCTCTCCAAGTATTATCCATGTATTATTCATGGATCTCGGATCATTTTAACTGATTGTAAACTCCTTACTCAGAGGCATCTTAGTAACTGGCATTCTTCAGACACAATCAACTATGGAACAAAAGGTCCCAAGAGTGTTAATATTAATGAAGGAGAAATTATATGGCACTGCTCATGTAAGTTGTGTATTTATGTGTTTAATATAACACTCCTTCCAAGTCAAAGAAAAAAGGAGACATTCTTTTATTAAAAACAGAGCTCTTCATTTCCTGTAACGTCCTGCGTTGAGATAATCCTACAGTAATTACTAGAAGTTGAGGCTGTCTGAGGTCACGGGCCTTTCTGGCCAGTACAACACAACTGCCATCCTGCTCGGTCATGACCTCCCAGAGCAGGAACTCCTGATTCTTGGGATTGTTTCTCATGGGGACTTTAAAAGTTGGTGGCTGAAACTTCTCCCCCGAAGACACGGTCACCCTAGAGAAAATTAGATCACCAACCGGCTTCTAGGAGGCCCATCAGAGAGAGAGAGAGAGAGGGAGAGAAAGCAGAAAGCAGAAGTGAGATGTTAGAGTCAGTGAAGACTTTCTTATTTCATATATTTCCCCAAATCAGCCCCAGGCACTTGGAATGTCAAGAAATATCATCTGAGTCACAAAAGAAAGATCGTATTCTAATCAATAAAATTTCATTATTAAATGGGTTTTTTAAATGCTTAGGAAAGAGGCAAGTCAAGAATAATTATTTACATAAACATGACTCCTCTATTCCCTAAAGGACTGGCTTTATAGCAACCCTCCCAGCTCGGCCCCATTTCCTAGCCACGTTAGAAAGCAAAGGGTTTGCTAGAAACCTTTCTCATTTTGCTTTTGGAAATTACTTGTGTATGTTGTTTATGGCATGGCAATGATGTTTCATACCATACAAAGAGGGTCATATACCCCATCTCACAGGGCTATTATGAGGGATGAATAATATAATGTGATTGGAGCAGACCAAGAATTCCATTAATGAGTAGCAAGATCAATACTAATAATTCCAAAGGGGCGTCCATCTCCCTTTCCTCAAAAGGATTCCGTAGGACTCATATTTTAGCTTTTTGGAAGGCAATGGTCAAAATGGTTTAGCAAATTGACTTTTGAATATGCTAATATCTATATCACCAGATTCTGGATCTGAAGTGAAATCAGAGAATTCATATTTTTACCTTCAAGTAAAGTATGACTGAAATTTGGGGGGCTAAGAAGAGGAAAAAGCAACCACACTGAGGCAAAACAAACAAAAGGTATTTTATTGTAACTTAAAATTCATTCCCTAGACAATGGATAATGTGCACGCTGGAAGACATTAGTAGACATGGTAAAGACGCACTTGGACAAGTATTAACATTGATGAATGTGGGGATGGCATAAAAGTTAAGAAAAGGTTATTGGATTTCCCGAACATGATATTGGCAAAAAGGAACTTTTATCACAAAAACATTTCCTTTAATTTTTTTTGAATGCTATTTATTTTACTTACTAACCTTGGCAGTGACTAAAGAGTGAGGCATAGAAAAGTTTCCAGAAGTCTGAATACGGAGCAGAAGTCCAAGGTGCTTTGGAGCCCCATTATTGGGTTATTGAGTAGGATTCACTCAGTTACGAAATCCCCCACACTCCAGGTTTACTGCCTAGAAAAGCACTATTTACCGACCTCACTGAGGTGCTGTGGGGATTCATGCTTATAAAGTGCTTCAGGTGCCTTTGAAGAAAGGCAACATAGAAGTATAAAATAACCTTACATATTTCAAAAGAAATGAAAAGACTATTTTGGCACAATGGGAAGAGTGCCTCCTATTTAAAGAACCAAACTTGGCTATTTATTAAAAACCCCTCACCTCAATGGTTTTTTTGTTTGTTTTTTTATTTAAGAGAAAAAAAAATG
Source organism: Balaenoptera musculus (assembly GCF_009873245.2). NCBI lineage: Eukaryota > Metazoa > Chordata > Mammalia > Artiodactyla > Balaenopteridae > Balaenoptera > Balaenoptera musculus. Next base: position 73,692,131 of record NC_045800.1, on the reverse strand, counting down.
ATTCTCTACTGTCAATCTTAAAACAGTCATTCTCAACTCAGGTTGTGCTCTCAGAATCACTTAAAGTGTTCATTAAAAATACAGATGCTTAGCCCACAGCCTAGAACTACATAATCAAAGTCTCTACTAGTGGTACTCAGGCAACTACATTTTAAAAAGGATCTATAGAAGATTCTGATGCATAGCAAAGTTTTTAAAACATTTCTTTAGAAAAATGTCAACATATTAGATGTTGATTTTCTTCCTAGAACATTTTTCTTAAGAGTGAATAAAGTTGGAGGAGGGTATCAATTTCTTATTGCCTTTTTCCCTTCCCACGTCCTGAATAGCACGCAGGCTCAGAGCACAACGTGTGCACATCCACACACATCCACACACACACAAATTTTTAGTTCTGCCCTTGAATTAAAATTGGATAGTCATAAAATCTGATAGTAGCAAATAAAGGCTTCACTGACAAGACATGCAAGGACTTGCAACTCATCCCCACTGTGCCCAAAGCAAATGGATGTTTCCCATTTGCCAGAACGGAATGGTTTAAATATGCATTTCCAATTTGGAAACAGGTAAAATCAGCACTTCTTGGGAAACATCAGCTGAGTGGATGCTGACGAACAAAAGTGAGCGAGGTTCCAGCGGCCAACCATGAAGAAAGGCTACAGTGACTCTACTCCTCTGTTTGGAGATTGCCTGCAACTCAGCAAACACCTTAGGAATTGAAAGGATGTATCCTCAGTGGGCACCAAACATATCGGTGGTTCACCAAGGTAACAGAATACAATAAGTCCCCTACATACAAATGAGTTCCATTCTGAGAGCGCATTCGAAGTCCAATTTGTTCGTAAGTTCAACAAAGTTAGCCTACATACCCAACTAACACAATCGGCTCTATAGTACTGTACCGTAATAGGTTTATAATACTTTTTCACACAAATAATACATAAAAAACAAACACAAAAAATAAAGAAAACATTTCTAATCTTACAGTACAGTACCTTGAAAAGTACAGTAGTACCAGCTACATCATCACTGCTTTTATGCTTGCTTCCGAACATCCTGGGCTTGAAATAAAGATACTGTACTACTGTACTCTATACAGTACTGTACAGTAAAGTACACAAAAGCACAACCACTTGTAGAGGATGCACGTAAATGACAATCTACGCCAGACACGTGAACTAACTTACGTGATTAGACGTGCGAACGCACTTCATATCTTTGAAAGTTCGCAACTTGAAGGTTCATAGGTAGGGGACTTACTGTAATGAAAACTGGTGACGTAGTTTAAAATATCATTTTAAAAAATGATCAATTTTGTGCCACTGCAATTCTTAACGCTGTTTTAGGAACCCCTTTCATTTCCTGACTGGCTCGAAGTCTTCTATTTACTAGCGAGGCTAGCAGAGAGAAGAGAGTGATTTAGTCCCTGGCAGGATACACACATATCTCGTCATGCTGCTTGCACCAGCTTTAAAATAGCTAGAGTCTCCTCTGGCTGCCTTGTAATGGAACTAATGGAGTCTGCAGAGAAATCATATTTCTTTACACAGAGAAAGCCTTCTGAGGCTGGCCAAAATGATCACAATGTCCAGAACTCATGAATAATAGTAAAACAGAATAGTCCCACTTCTTGGAAAAAGGAAAAAAGAGAAAAAAAAAAATACAGGAGATAGAGGCTACATATACAGTACACAGAGAATAGGATATGTAAAAAAAAAAAAAAAATTCATTCAGATCAGCCACAGTGAAATTTTGCTCTGAGAAAACAGTCTTCAGTGCCTTCCAATATTCCTCTAAACATTAGAGGAATTAGAGGCAACTTTGTACAAAAAGGTTGTTGGAGCTGGCTTGGGGAGTTGCTTGTTGCATGTATCCCAGGAAGGCAAGGTTGCCAGCAGCAGAATAAAACCTCCCAGCAGGACGCAGAAGCCACTAAAATAAAATGCAATGTCATAGGTGTGGGTCCAGTCATAAAACCAACCTGAAAAGAGAGGAAGAAAAAAGTGAGTTTGATAGACATAGTATGAATAGGAATACTCTAATTTCATCAATTTATATACAGTTCATGGGATTGACATACACACACTACTATATATAGAATAGATAACTAATAAGGACCTACTGAATAGCACAGGGAACTCTACTCAGTGCTCTGTAATGATAGAATCTAAAAAAGAGTGGATATATGTGTATGTATAACTGACTCACTTTGCTGTACAGCAGAAACTAACACAAGATTGTAAATCAACTATACTCCAATAAAAAAATTTATTTACAAAATTTATATACAGTGCAGATTAGGATATATATTACCCAATCTACTCCCAAAGTGGCCTAATGGGAGTTAGAGGAGGAGAATTTCTCAAATAGTTGGACAAGAAGAAGTAGGCATTCTGGGTTTCTCCCAGATGAAGAATAAACACAAATTCCTGAGCAAGTGTACTGGCTTTTCCACCTACATCAAAGTGATTTTGAATAAATCACGATCAGGAGACATTCCACGCAGATTTATTTTGTATAAATCTGTGCTATTATTACAGTATGAATTTCTGTATCCAGAGATGTTACAAAGAAGAACAGTAAAATGGATTGACTTTAAGATAAATATCTTACCAACAATTGGTGGTCCAAGGCTATTTCCAAGTCCAGCAAAGAACATTAATATCCCGTAGGCATGGGCTAATTTTTCAATTCCCACAGTCTTCGTGGTCACATAAGGAAAGATGGACCAATTACCAGTAAGAAACCCTAGGACCCCAGAAAGTAGTGCCAACGTGACATAACTTTTGGCAAATGGAATTGCACACAAGGCCAGGCTCATAATTATTAAGGTAGCTACGTAAAGATATAAGGTATTAATCCACTTGAAGTCAGCCAGTATCCCTAAAACGAGTTTACCAACTGCTGTCATAATGCCAATAATGGAAATAAGTGGCATAGGAAACTCTTCTTCTTTCACATTTGAACTTCTTGCTACATCTTCCATAAGTAATGAAGGTGGAAACCCTCCGATGTCAAAAAGAAAGATGGCGATGAAGAGTGCTGAAAATACTTTGTTTTTAAAAAGAGCCCCAGTTTCTTCACAGTAGTTTTTATATAACTGCCATTTCCTCTTGGCAAGCTGTTTGCAAAAATATGTCCGTTCCGCAACTTTCTTTTTGTACGTTTCAGTCTCTTTTGTGTGTGCCATTGTTGTTGGGTTTTTATGAAGTAGACTCTCTGGTTTCCAGTCACCGCTGGCTAAAGTGCTCTTACATGTTTCCTCACCACGGCAGGTCTTTTCAAGAATGTTTATGTTTTCTTCCAGGTTCTTTTCTTTTTCGTTGTAAATCGAGTATCTATCTGGTACGTTTTCCAGAGCTATTTTTTCAGGCAAAGTGCAATCGGAGGACTGAAGGGGTCTCATCAGACTGCCACAGGCTAATATATTTAAAGCTAAAGCACCTACAATCAGCAGGCAGTCATCCAGCCCATAGAACTCAATCAGCAGTCTCTGCAGAGCAGCATATAGAAAAAGTCCAAGGCTTGAACCTAGAAAGGGAATGCGAACTGTTTAATCTCTTATCATTTGGGGCTCTCAGGACAAGCATTATTAGTATTACAATTTCATTTCTTCTTTTACACTGGCATTCATGTGTGTGCCTTCATGTTAAAATCACAACAAGAATGCTGACGATAATAACAACAACAATAGTGCCAATTTATTTTAAGAATTCGCATTTGTAGGTCAGACACTGTGTTAGACACTTTACATTGCACCATCTTGTTTCATCCTTAACAATAACCCTATTGGGTAGGTCCTATTATTATTCCCAGTCTACACTTGAAGTGACCTAGGGCTAGAAAGTTTGAGAAATTTGCCACACATCAGAAAGCTGTAAATGCCATAAGAAGGATTCACACCCAATCAGTCTGACACCAGGAGCCCAACGTCCTTAACAAATACCTTATGCAACTCCTTTTTGGGTACTTAAAAAAGTACCAGAAAAGTACTTTTCTGGCTCCATGTTATGTATGCATTCCTTTTGGAAAAGAAAAGTTCTCACGTTTTATTTTTTGAGATGAAAGATATATTTTAGTTTTAGGATATTTATAGTGGTTTGATAGCTCAAATCCATTGCTAACCACCAGAATGGATGCTTGATATTAATAAACTATGAGAAGAGTAAAGTGAACTCTGATAGGGTATTAAAATTACAAAATATGCCTGGTTTGCACATTTGGGCAACACTGTAAATACTCCATTTTTTAAGCATAGATCACACTAACCACACTGGAATGGAAAGTTACATCAGCCCAATTAATTTGCAGTGTTCTTATATGGCTCTGATTTCAAGTTTTTGATTGTTTTAAAAATTAAATACCATTGAGAAATGTCACGTGAAAACACAGGAAAGAAATAAGTAGATCTGTAATAAAAAAAAATAGTCTAAATAGGTTGATCATACTTTTTAAATGGTCTATACCAAATTATATCAAAACCCCAGTAGGATGCCAAGCTTATGGTAAAAACCCATCAAAAATTCTTACAAATGACCAAATGGCTCAGAGTTATAAGAAAACTTTTTTTTTTTTTGGTACCACAGTTGTCCCTTCCTAATATATTTAAAGTTAACTCCTTCATCCCCAAAGAAAAAAATCTTTGCTTGCAAGCGTTAATTAATAGCTCACATTAATGTAATGACAGCTAAAATAGTATCTTTTTGTGGCTACCAAGAAAGTATCTCTTTGCTGACTACTGAGAAGTTATAAAAGTAGACGAATTGAATTCTGCCTTATCTTTTTAAAAGTGGCACATACTTCAAAAGTTGAAAGCATTTCAGAAAACGAACTGAAAGAATTGAAAAGAGGACCTTTCATATAATTCCATACTGCATTAGCATCCATTCATTATTAATTCATGTTTTTCTCTAACACCATTTCTTTGTAGAAGTTCTACCAAAGTGCCATATAATTAGACACTTAAAAATATTCTTGGTATTTTGAAAGTTCTGTATTTTGACCTTAAGTTGAGAAAATAAATAATTCCCCATTGCTCACCAACTAACTTTATCTGTCAACATCATAAAATATAAGGGAAACATATAAAATCAATTCAATAGGTTTTATCAAACACCTATGATATGCTAAGCGTACGACAGGGCAGCAAAATAAAATTCCACTTTGGACGCTAGTTTCTTTAGCCCACAGCCCATGAGAATGTAGTTATGGCTTAGAACGATGCAGGAGGGAATTCCCTGGTGGGCCAGGGATTAGGACTCCACACTCTCACTGAAGAGGGCCCAGGTTCGATCCGTGGTGGGGGAACTGAGATCCCACAAGCCACGAGGCTTGGCCAAAAAGAAGAGAAAAAAAAGATGCAGGGATTCTTTCAGGGCAGTGAAGAGTAATTAGAGCTCTCTTGTGGAACTGTGTAAACTGTAAAACCGTAATTTTTAATCTTCAAAAATAGAATCCCAATTTAAAAATCATCACTATAAAGGAAAAAGTGAAATAAAGCACTAATTATGCTTCCATGCATGACTAAAGTATACATTATCACAAAGAGGGAAAATATGAATTGATGTTCAGGGAACCTGAAACAATAAGAGATACACTCATGCTTTGATTAAGACCAGGAGTCAACAGACTTTTTCTGTAAAAGGCTAGAGAGTAAATAATTAAGGCATAGTGGGCCATACAATCTCTGTCACAAATGCTCAACTCGGCCCTTGAAGCATGAAAGCAGCCAGAGAAGAATCATGAAGGAACGAATATGGTTGTGTTTCAATAAAGCTTTATTTATGGACACTGAAACTTTAATTTTACCTAATTTCCATGTGCCATGAAATATTCTTCTTTCGATTTTTTTTCAGCGAAACAAAAATGTAAAAACCATTTTTAGCTCACGAGCTGTCCAAAAACAGGTAATAGACCAGTTTGGGTCCATGGGCATTAGTTTATCAATCCCTGCTCACCAGGGATGAAGATCGTTTCCCCAAAACCTCCATTTCATGCCCATGTTTCTTTCTTTCAACTGGATCACAATATTTCAACTAGGTCTCATTATTTCTTTTTTTTTTTTTAGATTTTTTTCTTGACATGGACCATTTTAAAAGTCTTTATTGAATTTGTTACAATACTGCTTCTGTTTTATGCTTTGGTTTTTTTGCCCCGAGGCCTGTGGGATCTTAGCTCCCCAACCAGGGATCGAACCTGCACCCCCTGCATTGGAAGGCAAAGTCTTAACCCCTGGACCGCCAGGGAAGTCCCAGGTCACATTATTTCAACTATTTTGCTTTTGGGTTTTTTTTTCAACTAAAGAAAAACTCTACTGTGAGTTTTGTTTTTCTTGTCACCACTTTCACTGAAGGTGGATACTACAGTGTGAAGGTTTGTGTCTCTCCAAAATTTGTAAGTTGAAATCTTAACCCCCAGTGTGATGGAATTAGGAGGTATCTCCTTTGAGAGGTGATTAGGTCATAGGGTAGAACCCTCCTGAATGGGATTAGTGCCCTTATAAAAGAGAACCTCAGAGAGCTTCCTCTTCCCTTCTGCCACGTGAGGACAAAGGGAGAAGGTGGCAGTCTGTAACCCAGAAGAGGGCTCTCAGCAGAATCTAACCACGCTGACCTTGACACCCTGATCTCAGACTTCCAGCCTCCAGAACTGTGAGAAATAAATTTCTATTGTGTATAAGCCACTCAACCTATGCTACTTTACAGCAGCCTGAATAGACAAAGACAGTGGATTCATGCTGCTCCTTAATTTTGCCTCATCTAACTTCCTATGTGTTACAACTAAAAACTCCCCAATGCTGCCAAATCTAGATTGTCCACAGTCAGTCCATTTTGGTTCAGTGTGCCACAGCCTGGTCTCTTAAGCTCTCCTCTTTAGACTGAGTGAAAGTGAGAACAGCTCTCTCAGCATACAATTTCCAACATCTTCATCACAAATAAATTCGGACGTTAAAGGAAACCTAGGTCATAATTATAATGACTAACACTTTTAGAGCCCCTGCCATGTGCCTTACACATATGTTACTTTAATATTCCCGATAACCCAATGTGATGGTGTATGGTCAGGCCACCCAAGATGGCTGTTCTCTTGCTCTCTGCACACCCCCTGCCTGACCAGTGCCTGCTTCACCTACACCTACTCGCATGACTGACCTTCCTATATACTGGCCCCAGGCCCCACCTAGTGATTGTTCTTATCCAAGGGGTGGGGAGGTGTGTGCCTCTCTGCTAGTTTCCCGGTAACCAATGAGCCAACCTGATGTCAATTCCCCTATAACTGGCAATCTCCCCTCCCCACCCCAGGAGCGAAAACCCGCATCCATGTCCTGCCCACCCTCTACCACACACAGTGGGGCATCACTCCAGGATCTCGCTTTGGATTTGTAAGCTCCCCCCTTCCATTAAACCACTGATGTCTCTGTCACTGACTCCAGGCTCTTTCTTCTGTCTTGAAGCTGGGCAAGCACAGGCTTTACAGGGTGTAGCCCAACAGATGGGTACTATTATTATCCCCATTTTACAGTTCAGAAAACTGAGGCTTAACAGTTAATTTCACAGAACAGGTAACTTGTCCATCACCAGACAGTTACTGAGTGACACAGGATTCAGAACCAAGCAGACTGGCTCCAGGGTCTGGGCTTGTCACTACGTTATAGTGCCTCTACAAAAAATACAGTATAGGTAAGACCTATTATCCTTTAAGCTGCCAGGCCTGCTCTCACACTCCCTCCCACACTTGTGGGAAATGCTGTCAGGTTCTTTAAACTGCCTTCCAACTGCTCTGGATTCTCCATCTTTTGTTTTTTCTCTTTCTTCTCCAAGTTCTGCCTTAGCCATGCCCTCAGACTCCGGTCCTGTTTCGTCCTAGGCCATGATTCACATGTCTTTCCTGGCAATGCTTCCTTAAACCACCTTGGGTAAATATCCAGCTCGATTTAATTTGATCTGGGAAGCACTTTGTTGCCACTGCGTTGGCCTCAGGAACAAAACATTAGTTTGGATCCCGCTGCCAGATACGCCACTGAAGTACTTCAGCTTATCTGAAAGTCTGACTTCCCAGGAATATCTACCCACGAACAAGTAGCAATGTAAACTTAAATACAAGTTTTAGTAAGCTTGGCAGCTTTATCTCCTAAGCAAACTCATAAAGCATTGGCCACAGAAATTTTGATAAGTTCTCTAAATAGCTTAGAAGAAAATCCATCTGAAAAGTAAAACACCACTTTACAATATCAGAGCAAGTCCAGAAGGCTTTTACACTTACACACTTAAACCCAGCACCCCCCCACCACCGTCCACAGTGATTCATCTCTTGATTATTAAAAGAATAACAAGAGTAAACAGTCTGTTGTTTGGATATGCAAATAGAGCAACGAGATGTATTCACAAACCAGTACTTTGGGAAAACCCTAAGTTCCACCATAAATGGAGCCGAAGAGGTGTCACCATTGTTCTTCCTGACAGTGGCCTGAAGGGACCCATTTTCCTTCCATTTCTCCTCTCTTTCCCAGGGATCGGGTGCTTTACTTAAGTGCTCTCTGCTTCTTTTAGCAAAGGCTCTCACCAGCATGTGACTCTCCATTTCCTGGACCCATAAGTTTTCTTTTCTTATATTATACTGGACATCTAATGCCCCAGCTTTTTCATACATGTATCTTTAGGGTTTTTTGAAAGCTACACCCATATTTACAGGGGAAAATAAAATTTCCTTCTAGGACTAGAGTAAAATAAATTGTGCTACCTGAATGGCAGCGGGGGCGTGGTTGGTTAAACATATCTGTGCTTTGTAACTTCTAACTTTGATTAGAAGGCTGAAGAGTGGCAATGTTGTACTTATATTGAAAGTGTACCTGTTGAAATCAGGCCAAGTGCAAGGCCTCGGCGGCTGTCGAAATACTGGCACGTAATGGTCACTGTTGCAGTATATAATAAACCACATCCGAGACCTAAACACAAGAAGACATTGCATAAATTAAGCCAGACAGTATTACTTCAATGCAAGAAAAAAAACAGGTGTAATTAAATAACTCTAATAGGACATTCTATTACTAACTGGCTAAAACTCTTCAAAGTATGGGTTCCTAGATCTCTCTGATGTTAGTTGTGCAGTTCCAATGAACACATTGGGCAGCCTTGGTTTTCACTCCACACCCACCCTAAGGTCAGGGCCAAGTCAAAAAAATAATTCAATTTCTAAAACATGAATGAATAATGCAAATTTAAATTAAGACATTATGGAGAGATAGAGAAAATGGTTAAATCACACACCAAATAGCAAAATTTAATCAAACTTGCCCATTAAATATCTCTGTCTCTCTTCCGCACCTTTACCCTTGGCTCAGTGTTCTTCCTCCTCTAGGTCCTCTAAACAATTTTATAAAATCCCCTTCATCATGCCAAGCTATTTTGCTAGACTTCATAGACTGGCACACCCCAGTCTGCAAAACAAAGGCCCTCTGGCGCTCTCAGATCATCCCATCATCGTAAAATGTATATTTGTAAGTTTTTATCTTTTAGAGATGCAAAATACCTTATTTAGGAGTAAAATGTCATGTCTTTAGTTTAAAATATCTTCGCAAAAAAAAAAAGAGGAAGAAAATGCAATAAAATATTAACAACGGTTACATTTAAGTGGTGACCATATGGTTGCTCGCTATACTATTCTCTACTTTTCTGTAAATTTGAAATTCTTTTACAGTTAGAAAAAAAAAAAAAAAACGCTTACAACTCACTATCCCTTTCTTGAGACCCCAGGGCAATATTGAAGGCTCTTGTTTGTTGGCTTAATCTTTTTCTCCCTATTAAGTATCTAATAACCCCAGTTCTGTTTTTCATAAAAATTTCCTCTGGCTTCTAACTCATAGCATTTGCCTTTCTTCTGCAACAACGTCTGTTCTTGGGGATCACCCTATAAACAACACAAAAGCCGTCATCTAAAAACTAATTTTAACTATGACTCATTAGGTGAGTTATTAAGGTCATTTTCATTACTTTCAAATTGCGACCTGGACTATCATTAGAAAGAATACATGGGTTTAACAAATACAATGCATAAACATTTTAGGAAATTAGCATTTAACTCAGGACCCAGATGATCATCTGTGATTGCATTAAAAAGTATTCTTAAAGAAATGAGATAGATGAAAATAATTATACTTTAAATAAACCTTTTAAAATATAGCACACTTTTGTATGATTTAAGGGAAGAGATACTATCTCATTAAAACATGAGTTGGATTGATTTATACATTTATCATTATTACATATAATATACTTCGATGAAATAAGACCTGTTCCTGAACGATCAATTTTGTGAAGCCAAAAAATGTCACCCTTAACTAAAACTCTATTTCAGAAAGCCTTTGGAGAGGGAATGAATTTACTTTTGTGTGATTTGGTTGTCAGGGCTCTGTCAAATGGTAGGCATTAGAGACAAGAAAAAAAAAAGGCATTTCTGATTACTAAATGCCAATGCTAGAAAAGTTAAAACAGTAACTTTTAAACATTTTACCTTAGACTGAAAAGAAAGAAATTTTAAAAAACTATTTCAAGGCCATGGGTTTCAGATAAGATCATCTCATTTTTTTTAAAGTAGCAGAAATTTGAAATGCTTTTTCTCTAAACTTTTCAAAAAGCAGAAGGTGACATGATGCTTTCCCACATCTGTATTAGGATGACCTTAAGCCACCAGTTATTAAAAAGATGGTCCTCAAGGTCTTTCAATGGAGTCCATGAAGTCAAAACTATTTTCATAATGATACTGACATGTTTCCTGCTTTTTTCACTGTGTTCACATTTATGCTATTGGTGCAAAAGACATGGTGAGAAAAACTTCAATAGCCTTAGTACAAATCAAGATATTGGTATCCAACTTCATACCTTATATGTTTCATCACCACTCACTCACAGTAGAAGCAAACAAATTTTTTAAAAATGCTTCATCTGAATTACAATTGTTGCCAAGGAAAAGCACTTACGCAATTGTTTTAGTAGCCAGCTAAAGTAGCCACTTTTTCCATGCAACCCTGTATGTATTTGAAGGAATGTCTGACAGACACAAACTATGGTTACTCAGACTTGAGTATTTGGCAGACATTTTCTTGAAAACAAACAAGGAAAATAACTGACAATAACTGTTACCAATGATAAAATTTGAGCTTTCCAGCAAAAATTAGAATTTTTGGAAACTTTTATCCAACACCGTGATTTGACAGCTTCCCAACACATAAAGATTTTCTGATAAGCCTATTGGTGATACTAACAAAAGTGATTTTTTAGCTGTTGTTTAATAAAATGTGTCAACATTTTAAAGTTCTTGCATAACTCAGAGAACCAATATTTTTCACATAACCAATTCATGATGTTACAAAATCAGATTTGAATGCTGACCTATTCAAACTACAGAATAAACAAATTGATTTAATATTACAGAGCATGAAAAGTATATTGATGTGGTTTCAGGTTCCATATTGCAATTAACCCTTGGAAAACTATCATACATCAAGTTTTGGGACAGTATCAAAGAAGAGTTTCTACAGTTACCTGAAAAGACTATTGAAAACCCCTCCCTTTTCCTTTGTGTGAGACCAGATTGCCTTCATAAACTTCAACCAAAAAAGCACATTGCAACAGACTGAGTACAGAGAAGACGTGAGAATCCAGATGTCTTCCACGAAGCCAGGCGTTAAGGAGATTTGCGAAAATGTAAAACAAGGCCGTCCTTCTCACTAAACTTTTTCTTTTGGAAAATAGAATTATTTTTCATAATAAGTATGTTATTTATGCTAATGTGTACTGGGTTTGTTATTATTATCTTTAAATGAATTACTAAACAAATATTTTTAAATTTCTCACCTTTGAATACAGTAAATTTTAACAGAATAAATATAAATAAGTAAAGTCCACATAATTAAAAGTTCCTTGGGGGTCCTAAATAAAAGAGTGCAAAGGGTTCCAAGAATATAAAGCTTGGAAACCACTTCCTTAAAGCCTTCTTTGGTCTCCAATCATTTTTAAAAATTAATTAATTAATTTGGCCGCAGCACGTGGCTTGTGGGATCTTAGTGCCCTGACCAGGGATTGAACCCGGGCCACGGCCATGAAAGCACTGAGTCCTAACCCCTGGACCGCCAGGGACTTCCCTGGTCTCCAATAATTTTTTTTTTTAATTTATTTTATGTATTTATTTTTGGCTGCATTGGGTCTTTGTTGCTGTGCGCAGGCTTTTCTCTAGTTGCGGCAAGCGGGGGCTACTCTTCGTTGCGGTGCACAGGCTTCTCATTGCAGTGGCTTCTCTTGTTGCGGAGCACAGGCTCTAGGCACGCAGTCTTCAGTAGTTGTGGCTCGCGGGCTCAGTAGTTGTAGTGCACGGGCTTAGTTGCTCCGTGGCATGTGGGATCTTCCTGACCAGGGCTCAAACCTGTGTCCCCTGCATAGGTAGGCGGATTCTTAACCACTGCACCACCAGGGAAGCCCCTCCAATCATTTTTGATCAGACTCCTACCAATGAAAAAATTTTGAGAATCGACCTCCAGTATAAGCATAATCATTTTTAAAATGAAATACCTAAACTACTAACGATTCAAAGCATAATCATTAGCAAAATATAATTATTTTCCTTTACTTACATAGGTGAAACTAAACATATTTACCTGTTCTAGCATTTCCTTTCCATACCTTATGTTTCATTCCACATACTGTGGGTGAGACCACAACCTCAGAGGCCTCTTTTCCCTGATCTCCTCCCATCAAACCAGACATCACGCTGTTTATCACTCCCACTGCCTCAATTATCAACCTCCCACCGTGTGAACTACCACTGCCTCAGTTCACCTCCTCCAGATCTTTTCTGTTCTGAACAATGGCCTCCTAATCACCATCTCAGCCTCCAGTACTTTTTCTACCAATCTACTGTCTAACCCACTGTTATACAGCTCTCATCACATTACTCTCCTGCAATAAAGTCCAAATAAACCCTCCATCATCGGGTCTCTGTTGCAAACCAAGCTTTGACATATTTGCAAGTCCCCTCGTGACATGTGCATTCCTTAAACAAATATCTCTGAAAAGACCCCTATTATCCACTGTATCTCATGCCTCTGAGCATTCGAGCTCCTGGAATGTCCTTCTCCCACCACCCTCACTCCTTTTCCAACCCGTGCCCACCTGATCACATCCCACCCGCCCTTCAAGACTCAGCTCAAGCACCAATTCCTGCATGAAGTCTTCTTCTGCAGCCCCTCTCTCACAAATACATACTATACCCGCACTGCATGCTGCTTTCATTTTATAATTGCACTTATTTTACTGTGTTACAAGTTACATATGTACAAGTCTCCTCCCCCAGCTAGACAACGAGCTACCTGAGGGCAGGTTGTGTCTTATTCATCTGAGTATCCTGGTTCCAGGTCTGAGCCTGGCACAGAGTGTTAAAGTTATTCTACTACTTTTTCCCATAAACCTCATTTGAATTTCCCAGTGTTAAGTCACATTGTCTAATTTCAACCCTTTCTATCTATTCTTACTCTGGCTGTCACTCTCTCTTGCATTTTTCTCTTCCTCTCTGTGTCTCATTTTCTCTATTCATATAACAAACACACACACACGGTATGTATGTATGCTTGTATGTGAGTGAATATATATTTTTTAAAAATATCTTTACATCTGCCTTACAATTAAATGATGCTGATTTTTTTTTACTTAGGCCAGAAAATAAATCTTAGCTGTAAAAATATTTAAGACTTTTTTACTTTCACAATAATTCATGTAACAGGATGGCATCATTAGAATACAGAATTAGAATTATATGGCTTGAAAAAAAAAAGATACAACTAATTTACAACGTGTATGTATTACAGGATGATGGTTTGGGCAAATCACACTAAACAGCCTCAGTTCCTCATTTTTCTTAATCTCTGTCTGTAACTAAAAAACACCCAGATCAATTAAACTGATAAGAGAGATATAAGAAGAAAATATAACTGAAGTAAAACACTCTAATATGATAAAATGCATCTAATTCAGAAATATAAAGCAAGCATCTCTAAGGAAACAGCATATGAATAAAATCACACAAAACAGACAAGCGGTAAACATTGGAAACTGTGTACATATTTTGAAAATTGTCTATGAATTGTTTTTAAATATTCTTTCATTATATACATATTTTTGTGTATATAACTAAACAGACATCTATCAAGCCCCTACTTTTATATATGAAAATTTCTCCCTGCAGTATTATCTCTATGAAAAGGGAATATTTTAGTAATAGTGCATTCTAATATGGCAATCTTAAAAAGTGATGAGGGTAAACTTACAGAATCCAGACTCTATGTGTAAAATAGGGGTTAGGTATAGCACCTAGGACTTTCTTGGTTTGGCCACTGGAAGTCTCATATCCTGAAAACCCCTTCGTCCTGGGCAAACCAGAAGAGCTGGTCACTGTGTGTGCCTCTTGGACCTGCCTCTTGGTCATCTGGGAGAATTTCCCTTCTCTATGTTCTGCACCAAGTATTTGATCACCTCTTAGAATAGCTGAGCCAGTAGGATTTATCATCTTGACCAAAGGTTAAGGTAGGCAATTGCCTATAATATTCCAGAAGTATCTACTTCTAGAAATAAAATTGTGAGGATGGAACTTTGGATGCTGAAAAAGATAAGTTTAGAGCATCCAAATGCAATTACTGTTTATGTTTCTAGCCTAAAACATCTGTATGGAAAAAGTTTAAAAGTTTAAGCAGGGACTTCCCTGGTGGTGCAGTGGTTAAGAATCCGCCTGCCAATGCAGGGCACACGGGTTAGATCCCTGGTCCGGGAAGATCCCACATGCCGTGGAGCAACTAAGCCCATGCTCTGCAGCAAGAGAAGCCACCGCAATGAGAAGCCCACACACTACAACGAAGAGTAGCCCCAGCTCGCCACAACTAGAGAAAGCCCATGTTCAGCAACGAAGACCCAACGCAGCCAAAAATAAATAAAATTAATTAAAAAAGAAAGTTTAAGCAACTGGCTAGCTTTTTGATTGACATGGCTTTACAAAAGCATATAGCTTTGACACTGGTTTGATTAAAGCACAAACTTTATATGCTTAGCGTGAGCACCCTGAACATGACACTGGCTGGTCAATAGCACAGGCTTGGGACCAGGCAGGCGTGGATTCAAATGCCAACTCTATCACTTATTGGCTGTGTGACTTTCAGCTTCCTCATCTTTAAAACAATCTCATAAGATAGTTGTAAAGATTAAGAGACATAAAAAATGTAAAAGATTTCAGTATCTGGGCTTGGAATATAACGAAGTACCCAAAAATAGTCATTGTGCTGAAATATTTTTTCACTTTTCCACCTGAGTATTATGGTATTGTATATAGCTCTAGCCTCAGACTAATTAGAAAATCATAGTTCCTTTTTATAACTAACACCCATGAGAGACAAAAGGCGGTCTTTAATGGCACAACTCTTAAAAACAAACAAAAAACAAGGGCTTATAAAACTACCTGCTAAAGCAAATATCCAGAAAACAACTTTTATCTCATTTGCCGTCACTAGAGAAGGAGAATCAGATTGTCTATGAAAGTGGGTTATGCCCTCCTGAAGCTCAATGGACTATGCAGATATTACCAAGAAAAGGAAGGAAGAGAAAATTGAATGTTTCCAAAATCAAGAAGAGATTATTAAGAAAACAGTAATCAGGTAGCTAAGGAACAATATAATCTGAAGAAAAGAGAAAGCAAGAAATTGATTTTGAGTTGTGCTTTTCAGAAAAGCAAAGGGAAATAATTGGGAAGAAGCTTGAGCAAGTCATTAAGGGCATATTTCCTGCGGCCCCTCTTCCCACTCCTCCCAGCGTCCCACCACATTTTCTTTTTCCCGATTTTAGTAAAGTTATTGAGAACACAGGAGCCTGAATTACCAGGTTTGGCAGTATGACATACAGTCACTTGAAAACCAGCAAGCTGCCATTTTATTCTAGCTACAAAACCCAAACAAGATAACATCATATTCTCAAGACAGTATTTTTTAAAAACTGGTAAAACAGAATTATGCCAACTAATACACTTCAGTATTCTTTTTGATGTTTTATATTATAAACATACCATATAACTTTAATTTTCTTTCTCTATATTATTTAATCTGTTATACAAATATTTCTGATTCAATAGAGCTTCTTCAGTTACAAAAAGCTGCTGCTGTGGTCTTGAACTAAGAGGTCAGAAAGGAATTTAAGGGGAAGGGAACAAATATTCATTACACACCCGTGTGCCTCTCTACATACATTATCTCATGAATAGTCACAATATCTCTGTGAAGTCACGTTAGTCTCATTTCATAAGCAATACAAACGGAAGCTCAGAGAGGTTGGATAATTTTCCAAGGTCACAAAACTGATAATGATGGTGATGCTAGTGAATATTTATTGCTTTAACTCATCCATCCACAAAACCCTAGAAGGTAGTTACTACTATTATGTTCAGTTTTAAAAATGAGGAAGCAGTATGTAAGCGACATGTCTACAGTCCATGGCTGGCAAGTGAGTAAGATAAGATTAACCCCCACGGCCGAACCCCAGAACTGGACTGTTAGTGCTTTCTCCTGCCTGTGCCATATTATCTTAAGAGACCATCTAGTTCATTCCAGAGAGGAAAATGCTTAGAATATTGCACAGAATGGGTGCTCAATATATGTTACCATTAGACTGAATCTTTCTTGTTTTTTCTAAGGAATTCATAATACAGAAGGGAGGAGTTTAGGTGGTGTAATAATTTCCTGTCACTTCCTTTTCAACTGGATACTCTACTTCCAATGGTGAAGTCATTGAATGGAAGTGTCATTGTTCATTAAATTCCCATTTATTTACCCTACTGATATTCCATGAGCCCTACATTCTGAGCCTACTGACAAAATAAAACCACAAAGAAGTCAACCATGATAATAAGTGTTAATAATCTCCTAGCAAGAAGTAGCTCACAGGGGCCCAATAATTACTACAGTGCGTGACTTTTAAGTATTGAAATTAAAACTTTAAAAAATTTTTAAATTATTTAAAATTACTGGAACCTGTAAAATTATTATTGAAATTAAAATTAAATTGATTTTTGACTATTGAAATCCAACTCAACTCTTTCATTTATCTTATTTTTATTTTGCTCGACTTCACTTAGTCCTTACAAGACCTATGTGAGGCAGGTTTCTTAGTCTGCCTTCACAGATGAAGAGACAGTCATTCTTGGAGACCGAGGGGCTTGCTCAAGCTCACAGGACCTATGTCTCCTGACCCGAAGCCCAGGGCTCTCTCCATGAGCTGACAATCTCCTCCTAGTCACAGGGATTCAGAACCTGTTGCCAAATCAGAGTCATATACAATCTTCAGACGTGAGCCTGTTTTCTGACCCAGATTCCATTAAGTGAAGGAAAGGCCAGGATTCCAGAAGGAAGGACGTTGCAAAAAACACTATGGCAAATATATAGACAATAAATTTTTCCCCAAAGAAAACTACGATCACTTATTTAGGTATCATACACAAGGGACAGTGGGATGTCTTTTGAGCACTGTAGGACACAGGAAATGAACCGGCACCGCTAACTAGGGGCCTGAGGCACTTACATGGCCTCCCCTTAGAGGGGGGTCACATGAGGGCCAGGTAATATATGGGATCATGGCCCAGGTCTGGCTCACAGTGGGTCCACTGAGTCCATGGGCCCAACCTAGTCATTTCCCCAGTTCCTGATATTTAACGGGAGCACATGAACATAGTAGTTGGTATAACCTTCTATCTACATTGTTTTTGGCCAGTGAAGTAAAAGCTACCATAGTGGGGAAAGCCAAGTGGAAGCCCTGTAAGCCCACCACCGCCAGCAGCAGCCAGAAGAGTAAGTCAAGGCCAATATCAAATCCTATCTCATTAACAGAAGATCACGGGTTCATGGGGAGAAGGGGCAGGGTTAGCTACTGAAAGGTTCCAACACCATAAGCCAAATCAAAATCAGTTTCACAGGTTAGTAAAGCTCTCTCCATTGCTACAGAAATTCTGAAATTTAGTTATGGGAGTTACCCAATTTTGTCTTTTTCTTTCTATATACCTTTAGATATGCTTCCAACACAATCAAATGTACATAAAATCTTAAACAATGTACATTAATTTTTTTCTTTTTAAAAATTCATTTTTATCTATGGGGAATACAAATACTATGGTATCACTCACTTTGGGTCAATTTTTAAGTCAGTGACAACTTTGGATATGTACTCACAAAGGCTATACCTTAACCTTGAAACCATGAGAAGGAGTAAAACCCCATGAAATTTTAAACGCTTAGTCCAAAGTTTTGGGGAAATGCCCAAATCATGCCGATGGCATAATGATTCAACTTTCTATGTAAAAAAGGGGTTTGTCCTAAAAGGAATAATCCGATGCTCATACACAAACACAGATATCTACCTTTTTATTTTCATGATTTTAGACAAGAATGCAAGATGACTATTCAATGAATACCTTCAAATTCTACACCAGAGAGCAACATATTTGCATGTATAGGTTTAAACTGTATTAAGCACTACAGGGAATAAGTCATATAAAATATCAAACATATAACCTGTTCTCAAAGAACTAACAAGTGACCTGCTTATTTAGATTATGATCTGAGTAGAATTTGGGTATGTAGTTAAATTTAAAATAAACTTTAAGAGTTCTAAAAGCACTACAAATAATTACAAATATGTAAAAGAGGTCAGGATCTGGTGTCAGACTGAATGGATTCAACTCCAAATCTCCTACCTATGTGGCTTTAGTTAGTAATTTCACTTTGCTTGAGCTTCACTTTCCCCCTCTGTAAAATGGGCTCACATGAAGACTGGATGAGATCATATAAAGCAGAGCCTAGCACACACTACCTCCTGGAATATTAGCGGCTATAATTTCTATTATTTATTATTGGGGAGATATTCCCATGTGAAAAAGAGGAATATTGGTAGTCAAAAAAATTAAATTCTTTCAGGCTTGACTCAAACCAACCCTCTTGCTGGAATTTGTCTCTGAAGTATTTAAACAACAAAATCCTGAGCCGCAGCGTGTGTCCCTGCCTGGGTTGTGCCCGGCTCAGCTGTGCTTTTCCCTTCGCTGCCACATGTAGCAATGAGATCTTCTCTGTTCCAGTCTTTTCCTTTGCAGCTTCTCTTCCTGTTAATTAGCTGTGTCAGCAATGGCAGGCACCTCTTCCTCCACCCTAATATGCTGTGTTCTAAGAATTTTGCCATCATTTCTGAACAACTGTCATATAGATGGTACTACGGAACTCATGCCTAGAAAACTGGCTCTTAACATACGTTTATCAAATGTGTTGTGACTTTTCTGACACTAAAGCAAAAACATGTTGATCAGGAATAATTCATTCTTTATATAAAATATTTGAAACTGTTTAGCCTTTTATCAGAATTTCATTTGGAAAATATCAATCTTTCTACAGATTTATAACTTATGTCCCTCTGATTATAACCCAAATCATTTCTTTTTTTTTTTTTTTTTTTTAATTTTTATTTATTTATTTATGGCTGTGTTGGGTCTTCATTTCTGTGCGAGGGCTTTCTCTAGTTGCGGCAAGCGGGGGCCACTCTTCATCGCGGTGCGCGGGCCTCTCACTATCGCGGCCTCTCTTGTTGCGGAGCACAGGCTCCAGACGCGCAGGCTCAGTAGTTGTGGCTCACGGGCCCAGTTGCTCCGCGGCATGTGGGATCTTCCCGGACCAGGGCTTGAACCCGTGTCCCCTGCATTGGCAGGCAGATTCTCAACCGCTGCGCCACCAGGGAAGCCCCCAAATCATTTCTTAACCCTTTCATTACTTAAGCAAATATTCAATTACATTTTACTGTATAATAGAGTGGGCATAATATTTTTATGATCTAAAATAAAATATTTCATTCTCTCTATGTGACTAATATACTTTTCTATTTGTTCAAATTGAATATGAAGAACTAGAACAACTTCTGCCTACACTGTATTTCAACTGTTATTCCCTCCAATTGTATATGATAACATTGGTGTAGTATTAAAAAATTCTAATTCCTAAACATTTGGACTTACATAGAGGATACATTTGAAAGTGATTATTTGATTTACAAAATAAATTTTTATTATTCAAAAGAAACAAAAATTCAGTTCTTTCAGACGTTAAGAAGAAACTTTGAAAGTCGGAGTCTTTTAAAAATTCCTCACCAACAGCTCCTCGGGATCCTGAGTCTGGTGACGCTTGACATTGAATACAGTGAGTACAATACATCACAGAAGCACTCCCCCCACAATTGCCAGTGCCCTCAGGCCCTGAGCCCTGCACCCTTTCCTCTGCGGTAACCAAGATCATCATTAATCATCCCCACCACTCAGTTTTCTTCACTCATGCCTTACCTTTAACAAAAATAATCATTATTATTATGTGCTTTAAAATCTGCTTTTTACTTCTGCTATCACCTTGTGATTGGGGCCCCGGTGATAGGTGCTGTGGAACCGCAAGGATGTTTAGAACAAAAACAGTTCAACAGAGCCCTGCTTCACTGCCCAATAGGAAAGGGACCACTTCGTACATCAGTGAGAAGTGGCAGGTGTCAGTGACATCTAAGTTGCATGCTTCTCTCCCTCTTTTCCTTTTTTGTGCTAGAGAGACAAGTGCTGAAATTAAAAAAAAACCTCCCCATGCCTTGCAAGAAAACAAAATGGGCATTGTTAAAACACATTTATCCTTTGAAGTATTTTGATTCACTGGGTGGATGTTTTACTAAAGCAACCATTTTTGGTGAAGCGGTTGCTGAAAGTGAATTATTCCTGAGCGCTTTCACTCCTTACATTAACTGAATAAGAAACGTCACAGGGGTCAAACATTTAACTCTCAAAGCTCAGAAAAGCGTCACGGGGACCAAGTTTCTTACCTACAACAATGCCATAGGAAAAAAACAGAAAGTAGATATTGGGGGCAAAACTGCTCAACATGAGGCCTCCTGCCACCATGAAGCCACTGAAGATTGTCACGGCTCTTGCTCCAAAAGATGAGACACACAGGCTGCACACAGGACCTAAAATCATAAATGAAACCTTCACTTATTTAATAGTAACCTCCTCTCCACATCCTATCATCCGTCCGAAATTTAAAATGATTCTTTCCATCGTAAAACAACAACAGCAATAATAAGCTGCCGTGTGTTCACTATGGGTTGGACACCCTGCTACTTCACATAAACAATCTCCCTTCATCATAACCTCACTGCATTCCTGGGAGGTAGGTGCTTTTGTTATCCTCATCGTTCTGATAAGGAGATTAAAGTTTCAGAAGAGGAAGGTCACGTAGTTAAGAAATCGGGGCTCTGGAGTCAGACTTCATTAAATTTTCAATGAGAGTAATAAGCCGCAGCCACCCTCAGAGTAACAATTAAGAAGTAAAAACCCAGGCCACCTGGCTGTTGAGTCCATCACCTTAACCGCCACACTCTTCTGAGGATTTTGGTCTCCTGTACTTGCCATGCATCTTTTCTACCCAGAGCTCCTATCCAGCACAAGGCCAGTCATATAACTGATGATAAAAATAAACTTAATGATAGACTCAATGCTATCAACAGCATGCTTATAAAGGGATGAAGTGAGGGTAGTTACTCCCTTCCTGGAGAAGATTTTGGCAGGTGGGGCAAATGCCTCTACCCTACCCACCCAGGCATGACTTTGTCAGTATCACTGCCCTACACACTACATGTAACCTGGAATTTGGGGGAGGAAGTGCACTGTTGACTGACAGGTAAAAGGGACCATTACCTGGACCAGTTCTATGCGGAATTGGGCAACTGCTCATGTACTGGGATTTAAGTGATAGTGAAATTCTCTCTCACTAGCACTGTACCTTGACAGTATCTACAACTACGGAGCTTAGCATATTAGAAATAAAAGGACATGAAGGGTTACTCAGCCCAGCAGTCTTATTTACATGGAAGGAAACTGAAGCTCAGAAGGGCTGTCCATGGCCATGGTTAGAAGAAAGAGCCCAACATTTAAAAGCAAAGAGAAACATCTTAATTGAGTTCACAACAACCTTTCAAGGTACAAATCATTATTCCCGATTTTTGAAAAGCATGCTCACCAGAATGGCAAAAGACAGACAACAATAAGTGTTAGCAAGGATGTGGAGCAATCACAACTCCCATAAACTGCTAGCGTGATCTCCTAAAGCAGAACACAGCGCTGTATAACTCAGAACTTCTACTTCTATGTACACCTACACCAAAAGTCATGGACATAAATGGTCACAGCAGAACTAGTCATAGTAGCCATCACCCACAGATCCAGATGTTCTTCAGTAGTAGAAGGTATAAGTAGATTCTGGTGTATTCATACAATGGACTATCATATGGCCACGAGAATGAATGATCTACAGCTACACACAGTAATGCGCGTGTATCTCACAAATGTATGTGGAGTGAAAGACACAACAAGAAAAAGTACACATTGTGGAATTCCAATCATAAGAAGTACAAAAACAGACAAAATTAATCTATAGTCAGAAGTCAGGATAGTGGATCTTTGGTAGGGTGTAGGAAGCTATAACCAGAAGGGAACACAGCCCAACTTCTAGGTACTGCTAACGTCCTGTTTCTGGATGTGAATGTGCTCATTACATGGGTATGTCTGGTTTGTAAAAACAATTCACTGAGCTATACTCTCATGATGTGCACACTTTTCTGTACATATCTTAAAACATTTTAGGAAACCTCAAATGGAGAGATAGTGTCACCCATCCACAGTCTCACTGTTAGTAAGTGGTGGAGCCAGGATCTGATGATCCCAAGCCCATTCTTAGAATAACAGAGAGTCTCTTAAGCACGTATTTAAGACCAGGTTATGAACACTGAGATACCACCGGCTTTCAATGCCTAGAGCCATCCCACATTCCTCCCTGGTCATAAACTGGACCCTGTCATTTCAAGCCCTCTTGTGTGAGCCAGTATGGAAGAGCAGACTGATATATTTACATGACAGAGGAGAATATTCTACTCCAGTGTTTTAGGAGGAAAATCCATTTGAAAGACCAAACTTATCTGACAGTTGAGCTATGTGTATACCCAACGAGAAACACTTAGATACTTCAAAAATAGAAATGATTTTAAGAGTCAAATTTCATAAATGGATGTTGACATCATAAAGTCATGACCCTTCTATGCTGTTTACCAAACTGTACTGACATTGACAGTCAGTGTTTACAAATTTAACAGGCACATGGAATTGAAATAGATATTGTTACTGGCATACTTGAAAAGTTTCAAGTTTCATCCTCAAAGCAGGATTTCAAATTTATGCTCCTTAATGCATGTTAACTCTACAAGGAAACTCAAAGTTTGGGAAGATGGGGGTGGGGTGAAGGGTAATAATTTTCACAGCATGTACCACCAAAACCACTATTTTATCAAATGTATAATATTATCATCAATTTTGTGATACATTCTTAAATCATGTTTGCCTAATACATGACTCTTTGAATAAAATTAAGCCTAAGGAAGAAATGAGCAGTTCTTTGACAGATGAAAACAGCAAATTGAAAACTGGTTTTAAAAACTTCTCACCTCACACCTGTCTGGCCTTTATCAAAAAGATAACAAATGACAAGTGTTGCTAAGGATGTGGATAAAAGGGAGCCCTCATGCACTGTTGGTGGGAAGGTAAACTGGTTGGTACAGCCACAATGGAAAACAATATGGAGATTCCTCAAAAACTTAAAAATAGAACTACCATACGATCCAGCAATTCTACTCCTGGGTATTTATCCAAAGAAAACAAAACCACTAATTGGAAAAGATATATGCATCCCTATGTTCACTGCAGCATTATATACAATAGCTAGGATATGAAACCAACTTAAGTGCCCATCAATAGATGAATGGATGTGGTATATATATACAATGGAATATTACTCAGCTATAAAAAAAGAATGAAATCTTGTCATTTGTGATAGCATGGATGGACCCAGAGAATATTATACTAAGTGAAATAAGTCAGACAGAGAAAGACAAATACTGTATGATTTCACTTATATGTGTAATCTAAAAAACAAAACAAATGAAAAAACATATTTAAACAGAAACAGAGTCATAGATACACAGAGTCAGAGAACAAACAGGTGGTTGCCAGAGGGGAGGGGCATAGGGGGAGAGAGAAATAGATGAGGGGAATTAAGAGGTTAGAACTTCCAGTTACAAAATAAATGAGTCACAGGTATGAAATGTACTGTGTGGGGAATACAGTCAATAATTATGTAATATCTTAGTATGGTAACATACTGTAATTACACTCATTGTGGTGATCATTTTAAGATGTGTAGAAATATCAAATCACTATGTTATGTACTGGAACTAATATAGTGTTGTAAGTCAGTTATACTTCAAAAACAAACAAGCCAACAAAAAAGCTCATAGAAAAAGAGATCAAATTTGTGGTTACCAGAGGTAGGGGATGGGGGAGGGGGACTTGGATGATAGTGGTCAAAAGGTATAAATTTCCAGTTATAAGATAAATAAGGGGGCTTCCCTGGTGGTGCAGTGGTTGAGAATCCGCCTGCCAACACAGGGGACAGGGGTTCGAGCCCTGGTCTGGGAAGATCCCACATGCCGCGGAGCAACTGGGCCCGTGAGCCACAACTACTGAGCCTGCGCGTCTGGAGCCTGTGCTCTGCAATAAGAGAGGCCGCGATAGTGAGAGGCCCGCACACCGCGATGAAGAGTGGCCCCCGCTCGCCGCAACTAGAGAAAGCCCTCGCACAGAAACGAAGACCCAACACAGCCAAAAATAAATAAATAAATAATTTATTGAAAAAAAATAATAAGTACTAGTGATAAAATGTACAACATGATAAATATAATTAACACTGTTGTGTGTTATATATGAAAGTTGTTAAGAGGGTAAATCCTGAGAGCTCTCATCACGAGGAAAAAAATATTTTTTTCTATCGCTTTAATGTTGTACCTATATGAAATGATGGAGGTTCACTAAACTTACTGTGGTAATCAATTCATGATGGATGTAGGTCAAATCATTATGCTGTACACCTTAAACTTATACAGCGCTGTATGTCAATTATATCTCAACAAAACTAGAAGAAAAAAAATTCTTTACTTTCACACCACCACCTGCTGCTTACTTAGAGGAAAAAATCTTGATGTCAGAGGTTAAAGACAAAGAATTTTAGAGCTGAATGGGGCCTTGGAAAGGGTCCAAAGACCTCATTTAAAAAATGATGAAACCGTAGTTCAGAAGGATCATGTGATTTGACCAAGAATCCACAGCTAATCAATGACAGGGCTAAGGCCAAAGTCAGCCCAGCATTCTTCCCAATTGAGACATATTTCCATTGGCACCTTAATGTTTTTCTAGAAATATCAGTTAAAAAACCACCTGTGCACTTTTGTTAATATCTTACAGCCTAAGTAATTTTATGAATTTACGGAGGATGAAAACATGACACTTATGCTCATTTTGGTGTTTAAAAGTTTAGAGCAAACTATTTTATTCTCATCCTCAGAACCAGGGTATTTCTAGACTCGATCTACACAGATTTAAACCACAATAGCCCCAGGTTTCATCAATAACAATTAGGGCAAAGTATAACTGGAAGTGACCACTAAGTCACATCGACAAAACTGACACATTTATGTGTTTAGCTCTTCCTAGTAACAGGCAAGCTTTCCAAGATGATAAACCATAGATTACTCCTCAGCACTGGACTAGTTTCAATTCAAGAGATTCATTAAATCAAAGGACTACTGTCAGGGGAGATTTCTTAGGAGGCTCCAGGTCTTTTACTTTGCAGAAGGGACCTTTAGAACAAAAGTTAGTTAACTTGTAATATGAACCAGTAACTCCACTCCTTGGAATCTATAAAATTTTAGAAAAAAGGGAGGGAGGAACATCATCACTGGGTTGCCAATTTTCCTATTTTAACAAGTAAAGACATTTTTAAATGTAATAACTATCTATTATCACTTCCATTCCATTAAAGAGGAAGAAGGAATATTTTAATAAGGAAATAGTGAGAAGGATACAATTTCAGAGTAAAATGGAAGCCAGTAAGAAGATAGTTACACACACACACACACACACACACACACACAGAGACACGCACACACACACACTACATATCACTGCCTTTATATTCATTTTGTCTTTCATAAAAAGTTTTCTTGAACTCACGGTTGTATGTGTATTGGGGTTTAGGGGCCATTATTACTATTACTACCTTCTGTCTGGGTGATTAATCTTGATTGGTTGGATGAACTGAAAATGCTAAGTAGCAGAGCTAGCAGTCAGAACAGAAGACTGGTCTGAGGATGGCAGGCGGCAGGTGGGGCGCTAAGACGTATGCAGGGCTCTTAAAAGATATTCCACTCTCCTGCATAGTAGCCTGGCAACATCTTTGGCACAATGCTGACACGTTCCCTCAAAAAAGGTAAGAACCTATATATTAGGGAGTAACTCTATAAACCAAGGGTCCCCAACCCCTGGGCCGCAGACCAGTACTGGTCCCGAGGCCTGTGAGGAACCGGGCCGCACAGCAGGAGGTGAGTGGTGGGTGAGCGAGCGGAGCTCCATCTGCCGCTCCCCATCGCTCCCCATCGCTTGCATTACTGCCTGAACTGTCCTCCCACCCCATGGAAAAACTGTCTTCCACAAAACCGGTCCCTGGTGCCAAAAAGGTCAGGGACTGTTGCTATAAACCAAAGTGATGAATGAGGAACGAAAGGAGGATGCGGTTGGGCTTTCAAGCCCTACAACCTCTTAAATACAAACGAAACAAAAACATAAAGTCATTTGTTAATGGTCACCTGCAAATCAGACTGATTGATATCATTCTCAGACAATGAGGGGAATTAAATGAAGGAAATGAAAATGAAAACTCGAGGGAAAAGCGTTTTGTTATGATCAAGGGTGAATTAGAAAATGAGAAGGATGAGAAGATGTGGTACATATATACAATGGAATATTACTCAGCCATAAAAAAGAACAAAATAATGCCATTTGCAGTGACATGGATGGACCTAGAGATTATCATACTAAGTGAAGTAAGTCAGACAAAGACAAATATCATATGATATTGCTTTTTGTGGAATCTAAAAAATGGTACAAATGAACTTATTTACAAAAGAGAAATAGAGTCACAGATGTAGAAAACAAACTTATGGTTACCAAAGGGGAAAGGAGGGGAGGGATAAATTGGGAGATTGGGATTGACATATACACACTACTATATATAAAATAGATAACTAGTAAGAACCTACTGAATAGCACAGGGAACTCTACTCAGTACTCTGTAATGACCTATATGGGAAAAGAATCTAAAAAAGAGTGGATATATGCATATGCATATGTATAACTGATTCACTTTGCTGTACAGCAGAAACTAACACAACACTGAAAATCAACTATACCCCAATAAAAATTAACTTAAAAAAAAAGAAAGAAAATGAGAAGGATGAGTTGTTCTAAGGAAGTCAGAGTGATGTACACGTTAAGGGATGAAATTGTTTCCTTTAGCCCTTCAGGGTAATGTGGGAAGAAATGGAGTTAAATTTTTTGCTGGCTATTAAAATTAACGTGGAGGAAGAATACACATCTTGAAAAGTTTGCTAGTAACATAAATTTCGGTCTGCATTAATCAAACAAAAGAGTAGATATTTGACCATTACCATTCCTTCACTATTTACCAAGCATCCGTTAGAGCAGCACTGCTGCGAAATAGAAAGATAAAGGGCCACACATGGAATTTTAAACTTTCTACTAGCTACACTAGATACATAAGAAGAGGTAAAATTGATTTCAATAATATATTTTATCCAACCAACTACATCGAAAACATCATCATTTCAACGTTTCAACACGATTAAAGAGATATTTTACACTCCTTTGTTTTGTACTAAGTCTTTGAAATTCACTGTGTATTTGTTACACTTAGAGCACATCTCATCTTGAACTAGCCACATTTCAAGTGCCCAACAGCCACATGTGGCTGGTGCTTACTGTACTGGACCACACAGCACTGGAGTCTCATATCATGGCAGAAAAGGACACAGAGAAGAAGACGCAAAATTTCTGACCTAGACCAAAAGGCAAAACAAACACATATCAAAACCTAAGGCCATGGGCAGTAAGCACCAAAAGAAAGGTTCAGATCATGTGTTTGGGGATTTCAGAAAAGGGAGATCACCATGGGCCAAAGAACTGAGCCTTGAACTGGGCTGTGAAGTATTGACAAAAGAGATGAAAATACACTCTAAATGGAGAGAAGAGAACCATAATGTGGTTCTCCAATTTGTAATTTTTATAAGACAGCTTTGGAAAAGAAATTATTCCCTTTGGGAAAGAAATCAACTTCCATGCACTTCTCTCTCCCAAAAAGTTTCAGAGAGTCCCCAAAGTGGTAGGATGGCCAGGCCTACTGTCGTTAAGTAGGCTGACGGTACAATGAGAAATAAATTACAGCAGTAACCAGGCTGTGTGCTTGTAGCGCTGCAAGGATTTCCTAAGAGAGCAGATTGATTAGGCCCACGAGTCCTATCCCTCTACTTACAAGGTGGGGAGCCCAACAAACTGGCAGGTTTCTCACTTCTTACTCCCCCCCCCCCCCCCTTTTTTTTTTTTTTTAATTTTTGGCCACACCCCGCAGCATGTGGGGCCTTAGTTCCCCGACCAGGGAGGGAACCCGCGCCCCGCACTGGAAGGCGGAGTCTTAACCGCTGGACCGCCAGGGAAGTCCCTGAGACCAGGAATTTTAAGTTCATCTTCCTGAGGAAGAGAAAGGCACTACGGAACCACACCCACTCAAATCCTTGCTCTCCA
Organism: Balaenoptera musculus; assembly: GCF_009873245.2. Classification (NCBI taxonomy): domain Eukaryota; kingdom Metazoa; phylum Chordata; class Mammalia; order Artiodactyla; family Balaenopteridae; genus Balaenoptera; species Balaenoptera musculus. Next base: position 73,663,286 of record NC_045800.1, on the reverse strand, counting down.
GTATACAGATCACCTTGCTTATCGGTTGCTTTGGGGTGTATCATGTACATTTGCCTTCTTCAAGTCAGCAAAACCTGCCAAGATTCTCACCAAACCCTAGACCTGCCTAGCACACTGGGAACGGGCCAATGTAACAGAATCCTTGTAGGAGGCAGGAATTCAGTCCTACGCAAGGAGTTAAGAGGGGGCAAAACTGTACAGATATGCTGAAACCCAGCTCTGCCAACACGCACAACTCAGGCAGCAAGCCTGTTGGCTATAATGACTCATTATATTAACCTGGAGATAGATGTACTGACTCATTAGGGATCTGAAGGTGTTTGGAGGAATTAAAGACAAAAAAAAGAGAGAGGGAGGAGACTGTTAAATCTATTTGGAGTACAAAACTACAGAACAAAAGAGCTCCCTGCTGTATCAGCAACTCTGTGGTCAGAAAAATGGTCCCACCCTTCTCCTTGAATGTGAAGAATAACACCCAACCAAAGAGTGCTTTCTCCCAACTTAAAACAATATGAGGCCATGATCGCCCTTTAGTTCAGTTACCTTCCATTCCTTCTGAATCCTTCAGGTTTCGACCAGAGAAACTGAACCAGAAGAAGACTTGCATTGAGAGATGTATTGCAAGGAACTGGCTTATGTGGTTTTGGGACCTGGCTAGGCAAGGACAGCATCCACAGGGCCAGGTGTCAGGAAGGACAGATTGGAACGCTCTCCCATAGGATGAAGCTATACTCGTAGGCTGAATTTCTTCTTCTGGAAAAGCTCATTTCTACTCTTAAAGACTTTCAACGAATTGAATCAGATCCACTTAGATTATTTAAGATAATCTCGCTTACTTCAAGTCTTGGAGCACATCTATAAGATACCTTCACAGCGATACCTGCATGAGTGTTTGCCTAACGGTGGAATGCAGCCCTAGCCAAGTGGACACCTACTATCACACCTCCTAACACATCACTCCTTCTCCAGCCAAATTTACTCTACCAGACTGCATCACCTGCAGCGCGATGCCAGGGCTTTGCATACGGGGACCCGGCGTGGACTGCCCTCTCCTTGCCCATGCATCTGGCCCAGCCCACCCTCCCTTCTGGCCCACTTCACAGCCTATCTCTATAAAACTCCAGAGACTGCCCTGTTCTTGCTATTCTTGGTAGTTGTGGTGAAGTCTCAAGGCATTACTACCCTTTTTTCCTGTCTCTTCCTTGAGACTCTAAATCCCTTATAGCAGAGATGGTGTCTGGGCCTCCCTAACACACAGGAGAAGAGACTCTCTGAGTGTGTGCAATGACGGTGTATAACCCAGGGAGGCCGAATCCTTGATATTCAGCTTTATTCATCCTAAGGATCATCTGGAAAAACAATTCAGATGAGAGGTCTACTTCTTAGTATTTTCTCAATTACTCAAGTTTCAAAGAGAAAGAATTAAGATTATAAAGAGTGTAAAGTTAAGAATTGCATGTCTTTTCGTTATTCTTAGCTACTGTCCAAATCTGGGTTTGTTAAAGACAATGGGTGGGCCTTTAAATTCCAGATGCTTAGGTACAATCTTGACAGCTCTCCCTCCTGCCCATCCCCCTAGAAATGTCTTTGTCTTTCAGGCTGAAGGGTCCCTTTCTTTTGCAGATTCCACAGTTTGGTTGGGACTGCCTGGGAGAGTAATTTTATTTGTGGGGGATTATTGTTCTTTAATAACTAATATTTGTTGAGTACCTACCATAAGCCCAGCACCATCTCAAGTATTCTACATGGCAATCATATAAGGTAGTTACTTTTATTTTTTATTTGTTTATTTTTTTGGCCGTGCCGCGCAGCATGCGGAATCTTAGTTCCCCAACCAAGGATTGAACCTACGCCCCCTGCAGTGGAAGCATGGAGTCTTAACCACTGGACCACCAGGGAAGTCCCAGGTAGGTACTTTTATTATCTCCAATTTAAAGATGAAGAAACAGACTTAACAGGTTAGAAAAACCATTGCTTGGTTGTCAATCTTTCCCTCCTTTTTTTTTTTTTTCCAATCTTCCTCTTAGACAGTGTGTTCATCTTGGGCAGGACACTAAACCTTAAGGACAATAATGCCTATTTCAGTGTGTTGTTATGAGGATCAACCAAGATCAAGTAAGTGAAGGTGGCTGGTATTGAGCCAGGCACACAAGGGGCACTTTTTGAACTAAAGGGGACAAGTACATGAAAAGTAGAATTTGTATGTTGCTTAGCAAATGTACTTCTGCTGTGCTTGCTTAATTATAAATCTCCAGAGGTTGGATCACAGAACTAGTCAAGGATGACACCTACCAGGCCTTCTCTGGATAAAACTGGGTAAAGAAAACAACTCATGTTTCTCAGCTATGATGTGGCTTGCTGCATCAGAATCATCTGGGGAACTAGTTAAAAAGAAGATTCCTGGGACAACCCTCCATCCCCACCTCACAGCACTGATGAGTAAGAAATTGGCTTTTTAGACAAGCTCAAGTAATTCATATATACTCCTGAATTTAAGAGCAATTATCAAAGATGTATTTATGTAAATATATACACACATATATATATATATAAATTAAATTAATTTTTATCAAAAAGAATGCAAAGATGTCCGTTTATGTGTTTTTTCCCCAGAATTGGGGCCACTGGACACAATTTGTCATGGTTTAACATGGCATACACAGTGACACATTCAAGCAGAAACCTACAAGAGTTCCCTTTATAAATATGTCAACACCAATATACATTTGAGAATCATCAAGAAGTGCAAGACCGCAATCTAAGTAGAGAGGGCTTAAGCCAGTGGTAGCTCCCAACTGAAAATCACTTTGGGGGCTTGAAAAAGATTCATGTATGTGGGCCCCACTATAGACTTGACTGAATTAGAATGTCTGAGGGTCAAATCCAAGCATTTATATGCTGAAATCTTTCTACAGATGATTCTGATTATCTCCCTGGTTAAGAATCACTGACAATCACTTTTCCTATTTCCAAGGTAGTAGTGATCCGTTTGTTTTTGTGTAGAAGAAAGTTGTCAACAAAGTAGATGATGAATGCGGCTCAAACACCGCTAGACCCCTCTTGCTAATACTGTATTACATAGCTTTCAGGATTTGTCCCTTAATTTATGCTATGAAGAGCCAAGGGAAGCCAACAACACAGATACGCAGTGGCCACTAACTAAAGTGCACACAGGCATGTGCACAAACACACACAAACACACACCCATACGTCTTAGCTCTCCAGTCATCATTTTTTTCTCACTGCTTCCTCATCCTGGAACCCTTTAGTCTCCGTATTCTATGTTTATCTACAAAAGCTTTGATTAGCTGCTTCAAGTGTCTTCTCATCTAGCTGAAGACAATGAAGATAAGTTACTTGCACAAGGTCCCTCAGCTACAGGGTGGTACAGCCAGGACTCAGATTAGCTCTGACTTCAGCCCAACACTCCCCCCAGTACTTGTTCATTCCCTGGACGTTTGGTGGGATGCTCTCTCTCTCTTCAGCTCATCAAGCGGGGCTGGCCTCGTAGGCACGCAACCAGTGCAGCTGCACAGGACTCAGCTCTGAGAAGGGCCATGCACTTGGTTTGCTGCCCTGCTGCTGCTGTCTTAAAATTCTTAGCTTTTTTAACTGGAGGCCTTGCATTTTCATTTTGCACGTGGTATTGCAAATTATGTAGCTGGTCCCGCCTACAAGTGAAGGGGGCTGCTTGTGGCCCCTGAGATAGACTAGTCCATCCACTTAGGAACTTGCACAAAGTGGAGAGCTGCAGTTCAGTTTTCAGAGTCTCGGCATCAGCTCTGGCCACCAATACCCCATCCATCCCTAAGGAGATCTCAGCTTCCCCGAACACCTCAAACCCTCAAGTCTTACCTGGACAGACTTCCTGAAAAAGAGCTTTGTTCTCCAAGTATGTGCTGACGGAGATAGCATTTCAATTACCCTTTGACCCTTGCTGGAAGGCAAGGTAATTGGATTTCTGTTTAACTTTGTACTTGCTAATAGAAATGATGACTAATTGGGACTTCCTTGGTGGTCCAGTGGTAAAGAATCTGCCTTCCAATGCAGGGGACTCGGGGTTCGATCCCTGGTCGGGGAACTAAGATCCCACATGCCACGGGGCAACTAAGCCCACGCAACGCAACTACTGAGCTCTTGCGCCTCAATGAGAGAGCCTGTGTGCCACAAACTACCGAGCCCACGCGCTCTGGAACCCGCACTCCACAACTAGAGAGCCCACGGACCCTGGAGCCTGCCCAGTACAACTAGAGAGAGAAAACCTGCCGCCACAACTAGAGAGAAGCCCGCGCGTCACAACGAAGAGCCTGCACCACAGTGAAAGATCCTGCATGCCTCAACAAAGATCCCGCATGCCGCAACTAAAACCCGACACAGCCAAAAAAGAAATGATGACTAATTGGAAAATATTTAAAAATTCTCTTCTCACCAGATTATTTTCTAAAAATTATATTCTCAAACATATCAATCATCATCCACTTGTACTTTGACAGCTTTACAAACAATCCACATTTTGAAAAACTCTTTCAAACAAATATTGGCAAATGTTGCCTGCTTTGCTGACGCTTATAATGACAGTGTTATTTTCATTTGTTTAGTTACGTTTAGTTCTCTTATCTGACATGGCCAGATGATCCAGCATTGTTTTTCAAGTCTTGTTTTTAACTTAACAAAGTAATTCATCAATTGGAAGCAACTGTTTTTGTTTTGTTTTGTTTTAAGAAGTCCCCTTTAGTGATCAGGAAAGATAACAGATTTAAAAAGAAGGAATGGCCAATGCATTTTCTTTGTAAATCATTTTAGAGCTGAAAAATACCTTATAAATCACCACATTCACTGCCCTTATTTTCCCCATAAGAATAGAGATTGTGATTTGCTCAATGAATCATGTAAAGGTCACAGCTCAGGATGAGACTCCAGGGCTACATCTTAGCATATCTGTTCTTTTTTTAAAATTTTTATGGGGGTATACAGTTGATTTACAATGTTGTGCTAGTTTCTGCTGTACAACAAAGTGAATCAGTTATACATATTCATATATCCACTCTTTTTTACATTCTTTCCCCATATAGGCCATTACAGAGTATTGAGCAGAGTTCCCTGTGCTATACAGTAGGTACTTATTAGTTATCTATTTTATATATAGTAGTGTGTATATAGCATGTCTGTTCTTAACTAGTTCCAAGTAAGTTAGACTGATGATCACTAAATACTACTGCAGAGTTCAAACTACGACTCCAGAAATTGAAGTGCATATGATTTTAGTCCTTAAAAAAAAAGCCACTCTACTGTGCTCTCTAAAGATGTTAAGAATCACTATTATATCATACTTGATAAATGTTTATCAAGAATATTACTTTTGGGGCTTCCCTGGTGGCACAGTGGTTAAGAATCCGCCTGCCAATGCAGGGGACACGGGTTCGATCCCTGGTCCGGGAAGATCCCACATGCCACGGAGCAACTAAGCCCGTGCGCCACAACTACTGAGCCTGCGCTCTAGAGCCCGTGAGCCACAACAAGAGAAGCCACCGCAATGAGAAGCCCTCGCACCGCAACAAAGAGTAGCACCTGCTCACCACAACTAGAGAAAGCCCGCGCGCAGCAACGAAGACCCAATGCAGCCAAAAATAAATAAATAAATAAATAAAATTAAAAAAAAAAAGAATATTACTTTTGGAGACATTTTATGAAGGTCACACAAAATGCATCACATACATCTTATACATAACACTATATTTAAATTCTTAATGTCATTATCATCGTGAGAAGGGACTACTCTTCGTCATGTCCAATTTTTCTTAAGAAGGTGACACAAATGTAGGACATGCAATCTGATCATGGTGTATTCGAATCAGAGGGGAGTAATTATGAATCACAGAGGAACTGTTCCCAGGACTGCTGAAAAATGTTTGGTCCTTTGGTCACCAGCATTCATCGGACATACCTGGATCACTGCCCTCATGCCCCTGCATCTTTCTTATTTGTGGAAACATGTGTGTCTCACGAGACTGAGCCTCTTAAAGGCAGAAATGATGTGTTTGCCATTCATCCTTTCATATCCAGCATCTAGCACACTGCCTGGCACACAGTAGCAAATAAATATATAAAGGAATGAATGAATGGACAACTGAATCTCTGATGGAATTCCTGAATTGTCACAAAGATTTATGACAGTGAAAGAGTAGTTTATGATCTCAGTGAAGGCAGCAAAGTAGGTGCTATACTTTAAAAAAAGAAAATAGCCTCCTATGTCTTGCACAATGTGAATGATGCAGAAAACGTAATTAAATGATTAATGAGTGAGGAGAAGCACAAGTTTCTCCACTTACTTGCAAGCAAGCCGACTCCACTTGCAAGGGATCCGACCCAGGCTGTTTTTCCCTTCCCTTCACCAAAGGCGTCCAGCCATTCTATGTACAAGACTCCAACAGCTAGCGGAGATCCGTAACACAAAAACTGAGTAAAGAGGGAGGCCAGTACAATCACCCAGCCCCAGCCACCGTCAGGTGGCTTCTTAAATTCCATTGTAATGTGAGATCAAGGCGGTGTTTCTCTGTAGGTCCTAAGCAAAAACAAAAAGAAAAAAAGAAGAGCATATTTAGAGTGTGGCGAGGCATGGTATTTTAGATTAAAAATATCTCCTCCCAAATTGAAACATAAAAAAAGTTCTCTAAAAATATAAGAGGAAAAGGATAAAACATCATCGATATACCAAGTTAACTTTAAAATTTTGATTTCTGATTTGAATAAGTAATACATCCACATGTTTCCAAAAAGATGTTTTTTATATCATAAAAAGGATAAATTCGGAGTTTGGGATTAACATATACACACTACCATATATAAAATAGATAACCAACGGGGACCTACTGTATAGCACAGGGAACTCTATTCAATATTTTTGTAATAACCTAGAAGGGAAAAGACTCGGAATCACTGTGCTGTGCACCTGAAAACTCACACGACATTGTAAATCAACTATACTTCAATTTTTTAAAAAAGGCATAGAGTGTAAAGTCTTCTTCCCAAACTTGCCCCTATTAACCAGGTTCCCACCCCAACCCAACCGCAGGAAATCACTGTTTTTGGTTTCCTGTCGCACGTTGAGCTCCCCAGGAAACACTCTTACTTAGCAAGAGGAGGTTTACTAAAAGTGTTCTCTTTCTATGGAAGAGACCAGACAGCAGCAGGAGAAGGTAAATTGCCATGTACCTTAAGGAACGGGATTTCTAAAGCTGGCTGACCCTTCAGAGTTGCCCTGAGTTGGGGGTGGGAAGCCGGCCCTTCACACCCCCATGTTGCTGATTCACTGATTGCAGGCCACCCCAGAAGGGGGCATGACCTCAGGTGAGGTGACTCTCTTCAAAAGAGGCAATCATTACCCATGGGGTTTGTCCCCTGAAGGCCATCTGTCAGCAGCCCTTCAGCTGCTTCAGCAAGAAATCTTTCATTCCTAAGGGGTTCTGGAGGCAGCACATCACAATGTTCACACTCGAGTATCCTTCCAGAGTTTCTTTATGAGTATGCAAGCAAAACCAAGCAAATAGTCTTAGATTTCCTTTTTTCAACAAAAAGTGGATATCGTACATTCTATTCCATGCCTTGTTTTATTCACTTAACATCTTTGGGAATGCTTCCCTATCAACACATAGAGAGCATCCTTAGTCCTCTTTCTTAAATACACACATATGGCTGTATACTTGTTTGTTTGTTTTCCTTATTGAATAGGCAAAATATTCACATGGTTCAAAAATGAAAAAAATGACAACAAATACACAGTCTCCATCTACCTAGTTCCCACCTAACTTCCATTCTCTCCACCAGTAACCAACGCTTCTTGTTTCTTTTATATCCTTCCAGAATTAATTTATGAGTATATAAGCTAACTCATATACAGATTTCCTCTAATTTTTTACACAAAAAAATAGCATATTATATACATTGGTGTGTGTCTTGCTTTTTTTCACTTGACAAACACCTTGCAATGCATACATAGTAACCTTCCTCATTCCTTTCTTTCTGCTACATTGTGTTCCAGTAATTCTTAATTCTTTAACCAGTCCCCATGGCTTCCAATGAAAAACAATGCTGCAGTGAATAACCTTACATACACATTTATCTTTCTACATACCTGTCAGGAATTGCTGAGTCAATTACAAATATACATTTGTAGCTGTAATTAGCATTAGCAAATTGACTTCAAGGGATTAAACCGATTTATGTGATCCCCAGCAACTTTGGGCGTGTTGTGAAACTTCTGGATTTTTGCCAATTTGTTCGCTTTAAAACAGTATTTCATTATAGTTTTAGTTTGCATTTCTCAGCATTCTCTGAATGATGTGTGTCGTTTCATAGGGGAAAAGCCATTTGTAATTCGTATCTAATTCTTGGGAATATATGGGTGTTTCTGGATTTTTCTTTCTGTTCCACTGATCTGTCTATTCACTCACCATACCACATTTGTTTAACTACTAAGTCTTTTTTTTTTCTGGCCACGCCATGAGGCTTGTGGGGTCCTAGCTCCCCAAGCAGAGATTGAAGCCGCACCCTCGGCAGTGAGAGTGCAGAGTCCTAACCACTGGACCACCAGGGAATTCCCTAAGTCTTTTTAATATATTTTAAGTTCCAGTAGAAATAGTTCCTTCCCTCTCTCTCCATCATTGCACACCTTTTCAATATTTTCTTGGTTCCTCCTGTTTGTTTACTTTTTTATATGAACTTCAGAATCAGTTTGTCTGCTTCTAAAAGAAATCTGATGGTGTTTTCATTAGGACTGAGTTAAATTATAAACTGATTTAAGGAAAAATACTCCTTTTATGATGTTGAATCTTTCTATCTTCCATTTCATATCTTTCCATTTGTTCAAGTCTACTTTTGTGTTCTTAGTGTTTAAAATTTTCCCCAACAATACTTTTTATTTTATTTTTATATATCTTATCCTTTTTGCTAATATCATAATTGGGCTTATTTCTTTGATTTGTCTTCTGTTTGTATGCGTAAAAGCTATTAATATCTGTATGTTAATTTTGGACTCCACTACCTTACTATAAAATCTCTTGTTTGAAGTAGATTTTTGGATGATTCTCTTGGATACATACAATCTATAATACAATACAGTTATATAACCATCTACAAACAGTGGTAGTTTTACCCCCTAACTTTGGATTTTTATGCATCTATCTAACTTCCTTCTTTTGCCTTTGCGTGGGACAAGCATCTAGAATAATGTTAAATAATAAGAGTACACATCGTTGTCTAGTTCCTAAATTCAATGGGAAAGCCTTCAAGTGTCATGGTGCTGCTCTGAGGCTGAGATAGATATATTTCACAAAGTTAAGAAAAAAAGTTTCTACTTTTGAGTATTATTATAAAGAATGTTTATTACACTTTTCTCAAATGCATTTCCAGTGCATAGGGAGATAATTATGATTTTCTCCTTTTAATTTTTAGTGTAACAAAATCTGTATTTTCTACTATTGAACCATCCTTGAATTAGTAGACTAAATCTTCCCTGGTTCATGCTCTACTTTGATTATGTCAGTCTATTAGGGGGAGGGTTAAATTCATAAGTGAGATTTGTCTCTTTTTGCTTTTAATTTTGACTAGGTTTTGGTATCAAAATGATATTTTAAAAGAATTTGAAAACATTCATTCTTTGTAAGTTCTGAAACAGTTTACATGGCAACAGATTTGGAGGCCCAAGGCCTGAACTTCCTGCCCCCAACAGGACCTCCCACTTAATCTTCACCTCCTGTCTCTCTTCACCATGCCAGGTTTACAGTCAGGTTCAACAGTCTTCTTTGGCCACAGATGTTGCCAAACCATCCCCTTGGCTGCAGTTTCACCAGATAATAGGTAAAGAGAGTAGGAACACCATTCATCCATTCATGCATATCCCTAATTAGATGGTGAGGCATTTGGCTACCTTAAGAGAGTCATAGTTACACCCATCAATTTACCTGAGCCTCACTGAATTTCTCCATTTTGCCATTCAAAGCCCTGGGCAAAAATCACGTCACCACCTGCCACAGGATTTTGTACAAATTAACTTTCAATATTTCATAACTGAAAACTGAAAGATATTACAATTTGTGCACAAAACTGTGGAGTCTAAAATCCGGTCTCCCAGACCACATGATTGTGTTAGCAGACAGAATACTCCAAACTTCCAAATATCGAAACCCTTTGAAGTTTCAGATATGCCCCTTCATCAGAAGTTTACTCTCTCCAGTACCTACTCTATTGTAAAAGTAAATAATAAAATTCTGTTCCTCCTAATGACAATGTAGTACTCTGAAATTCCTGTTTAGAATACCTTTTAAAGAAAAGATAGTCTTAATTTCCTAAACTAGATAATATATGATAGCAATAGCCAAACACCTAATGAGACTAGAAGGCTGTATAAAAACAAATGCATAAGACACTGTCCTTCATTTAAATCTTCAAATTACAGCACTCCAGGAAAAGTACACATTTACAAAGGCAAAGCACCACAATCATAAGTAAAGCCAGTATTTTCTGGAGGGCAGGGGGAAGGCAGTGAAACGGTGAGGAATATCTCCCTTGCCAGTTTGCAAACTGAAGTAGACAGAAATGCCTTTATACACCAAGTACCTTTGCCTTGCCTTGTTTTGCTTTGCCTTGCCTTGGGTGACATTTCAACACATATGACAGGAGCCAGAGAAATTCTTCTCACAGTAAATATTTGGGAGAGCAAACCTTTGAAATACAAAGCTTCCACATATATCAACTTAGACTAGAAAGACGAGTTTTTATAAAGAGTTGGCTAAGAGCTTCTGACCTTTAATTGTCACGTAGTTTGAGATACTTGTAGCCTGAAGAGAACATGGTGAAAAATACCATTTAGTGATTTCTTGTTTTCTGTCAGGGCAACACCTTTCTCTTGTACTTTCCGCTATTCCTTAGATGTCGCTCACCTGCTATTTCTCTGATATTCTATGTTTTGTAAGGTGATTTCACAAATAGACTAGCCTTTCCTCCCTGCTATAATGGTACTCAATTTCCTTTGGAGCACTTGGATCTTCCTCATGGGTACATGGTTAGTGGGACTATTAATCAAGGTTCCTTGATCTTGACCTATAGAGTAGAACCTGATCCAAGCAAGGCCAGTAGGACCTCTCTCCCAGGATCCTGAATCTCAAGTGAAATCCTCTAATAAAAGAAAAATATTTGGAGTTTATTGATCCCAGTGGTAGTGTATTAAAGAAACCCTCTGTCAGATCCCACTACCTTCGCTCCCTAGGGATACCCAAGCCTGGTTTCTCCAGCCTTCCATTTCATTCTATGAGCCAACATAGTAAATTATTTTGTTAAGTTAGCTGTTATTTGTTTAAGTGCAACAGAATAAACATGTTGTGAGTATGCAGTAATTTCAAGTTGGTTATTTTAACCATCCATACTCTGCTTGATCCTATTTGGGCAAAAGGTTAAGCTTAGGAGTACAGTCTATGACCACAAAATATAGGAAATATAGACATGCCATACCTTTTTTTCTGAAAATTTCATCTTATTAATCCTCCTCTTGACAACCCATGATCCAATATGATAAAATGCCTTCCCTGGCATTCTTGTACATAAAAAGTCTAAATTAACTGAAATTTCCACTAAGCCCATTTATCCTAATATTTACAGAAATGCAGTGTTATAAAAATGGGATCTTCATTCAAAAAGCTTTTTGATCACTTTCAATTTAAATTATATTGCACTTGATACCAAAGGAAATTAGAAGGAATATAAGGCATCGCCCTTGCCATCTAGGAGCTTATAACCCAATTAGGAAGGTAAGATACACTCACAAGAGAGTATATAGTTAAGTGCCACAGAGGTGGGTAGGTAGTAAACCTTTAGGAGTCAGAGGGAATGAAGGCAATCAAGGCAGGAGCAGGAGTGGAAGCCCTCACAAAGCAGGTTCGTTCTAAAGAATAATGTAGAGACTCATGAAAGGGGGGCTCAGACAAGAGGATCAAGATTAATATGAGTGTGGAATCAGGAAAAGGCTTAATAGGTTTCGTGTAAAGTGAAGAGGGCAGACCTTACAAGGCTCCCAGAGGAAAATTAGATTAGAAAGATGGCATTCTCCACTGAAACTTAACAGGAAAGTGTCTCAAGAAGCCTGTGTTTATAGCCCCAAGATAGGATTCTTTTTACACTTTTTGTAATAAACTCTGGCACTAATAATAACCCATTTATATTATCTAAGTGGTGTGTTTTTTCCCTAAAAAATAGCAAGATCAATAAGTACCAGAACATGTTGTTTTATTCCATGATTATATTCAAAGGTTTGGGAACATATTCATATGACTGCATAAAAATATGCTTCTAGGAAACACATGCATTGTAGTATATTCTAGTACATCCTTTGAGAATTTGGAATCTTTTAACCTGTGTTAACAAATTCAGACTCTGCATGACAAGACATCTTATAAAACTCAAAATTAGAAGTCATTTTGAAAGACAATTTGAACAGCACTGTAATTTAGGGGTAGTTTTGTCACACAACAGAGTCTGACGGGATATCACAAAATTAACTTTAACTTATAATTTAAGTGTATTTCTTATCTTTAACTTAAAAATTAAATGTATTCTGGAGAGCAGCCAAGATGACACAGTAGAAAGACGCTGAGCTCACCTCCTCTCATGAGCACACCAATATCACAACTATCTGCAGAACAGCTATCGATGAAAATGATTGGAACCTATCAGAAAAGATCTTCTACTGAAACCGAGCAGGACCCTGTGGGGCTCCTGGGCACAGACCCTTTCTGTCCTCCACTCTTTGTAGGGAATGACCTCCATGACCTTCCCTAAGCCCCAAAGGGCAGATTCAAACAGTTGCTAATCAGGAGGGAGGGAGGGGATGCAGAGACAAGGAGGAGCAGCCAAGAAACAACAGTGCAGCCTTGGGGCAGGGTCCTGGTTCAGCCTGAAGGGATACACGTAACAATATCTTTGAGCGATTTATAGAACTAAAACCCCCAACAAATGGAAGATGTCAGCATTCTTCATTCCAGAGATGACCACCTGGGACCAGATTAAAGGAACCAGAGAAGCTCATTAAAAGATTACCTGAGACCAGATGAAAGGAGTGCAGGCCGTGTACACATCCTAGTCTTACCAGCAACCCCACCCTTGAACCATTGCTATAAAACTCCTCACCAAATCTCCCTGGGTTGGGACACATAGTTTTCGAGGGTGGGACGCCACTGTGTCCCCTTTTGCCTGGCAAAGCAATAAAGCAATTCTTTCCTACTTCACCCAAAACCCTGTCTCTGAGATTCGATCTGACACTGGTGCACAGAGGTCGAGCTTTCAGCATCACTACAACTAAAGACGTAAAGAAAGAACCACAGTGACACAGGTAGGAGGGGCAGACTTGTGATGTAATCAAATCCCATACCTCCAGGTGGGTGACCCACAAACTGGAGAATGACTATACTGCAGAGGCTCTCCCACAGGAGTGAGGTTCTGAGCCCCACATCAGGCTCCCTAGCCTGAGGGTTCTGCACTGGGAAGATGAGCCCCCAGAGCATTTGGCTTTGAAGGCCAGCAGGGTTTAATTTTGGCAGCCCCACAGGACTAGCAGAAATAAAGACTTCACCCTTAAAGGGTGAACACAGAATCTCACAGGCACTGGGATCCAGGGAAAAAGCAGTAATTTGATAAGAGCCTGGGCCAGGCCTACCAGCTAGTCTTGAAGAGTAAATATGTATGCACCCAACATATGAGCACCTCAATATATAAGGCAAATGTTAACAGACTTAAAAGGAGAAATCAACCATGACACAATACTAGGGGATTTTAACACCCCACTTACACCAATGGACAGATCATCCAGACAGAAAATCAGTAAGAAAACACAAGCCTTAAATAACACTTTAGACCAAATTGGACTTAATTCATATATAGAGAGAGCATTCCATCTGAAAGCATTAGAATATACATTCTTTTCAAGTGCACATGGAACATTCTCCAAGATAAATCACATGTTAGGCCACAAAACAATTCTTGGTAAATTTACGAAAACTGAAATCATATAAAGCATCCTTTCCAACCACAACACTTTGAGGCTAAAAATCAACTACAAGAAAAAAACTGCAAAAAGCATAAACATATGTTGGCTAAACAACATGGTACTAAACAGCTAATGGATCACTGAAGAAATCAAAGAGGAAATTTAAAAATACCTAGAGACAAATGAAAACAAAAACGCGATGATCCAAAACCTATGACACAGCAAAAGCAGTTTTAAGAGGGAAGTTTATAGCAATACAAGCTTACCTCAGGAACCAAGAAAAATTACAAATAAACAACCTAATCTTATACCTAAAGGAACTGAAGAAATAAGAACAAACAAAACCCAAAGTTAGTGGAAGGAAAGAAATCATAAAGATCAGAGCAGAGACAAATGAAATAGACATTTAAAAAACAATAGAAAAGATCATAAAACGATACTAAAATCTGGTTCTTTGAAAAAATAAACAACAAAAACAAATATATATATAATGATGGGAATTCCCTGGTGATCCAGTGGTTAGCATTCCACCCTTCCACTGAAAGAATCCCTGGATGGGGAACTAAGATCCCGCATGCCACATGGCATGGCCAAGAAAAAATAAAATAAAATAAAAAATTAAGTAAACAAAATTGATAAACCTTTAGCCAGACTCATCAAGAAAAAGAGGGCGAGTGCTCAAATCAATGAAATTAGAAACAAAAAGGAGAAGTTACAACCAATACCACAGAAATACAAAGGATCATAAGAGACTACTATGAACAACTCTATGCCAATAAAATGGACAACCTAGAAGAAATAACAAATTCTTAGAAAGGTAACAATCTCCCAAGACTGGACCAGGAAGAAACAGAAAATATGAACAGACCAATTACCAGTAATGAAACTGAAGCAGTAATTTAGTGCTCACTTCAGCAGCACATATACTAAAATTGAAGCAGTAATTTAAAAACTCCCAGCAAACCAAAGTCCAAGATCAAATGGCTTCATAGGTGAATTCTACCAAACATTTAAAGAAGAGTTAACACCTATCCTTCTGAAACTATTCCAAAAAACTGCAGAGGAAGGAACACTTCAGAACTCATTCTATGAGGCCAGCATCACCCTGATACCAAAACCAGACAAAAATATCACAAAAACAGAAAATTACAGGCCACTATCACTGATGAACATAGATGCAAAAATCCTCAACAAAATACTTGCAAACCCAATCCAACAATACATTAAAAGGATCATACACCATGATTAAGTGGGATTTATCCCAGGGATGCAAAGATTTTTCAATATCTGCAAATCAATTAAAGTGGTACACCGCAATAAAAAATACAAGAATAAAAACAATATGATCATTTCAGTATATGCAGAAAAAGCTTTTGATAAAATTCAACATCCATTTTATGATAAAAACTTTCCATAAAGCAAGTACAGAGGGAACATACCTCAACATAATAAAGGCCATACATGACAAACCCACAGCTAAAATCATACTCAATGGTGAAAAGCTGAAAGCATTTCCTCTAAGATCAGAAACAAGACAAGGATGCCCACTCTTACCACTCTTATTCAGCATAGTTTTGGAAGTCCTAGCCACGGCAATCAGAGAAGAAAAAGAAATAAAAAGAATCCAAATTGGAAAGGAAGAAGTAAAACTGTCACTACTTGCAGATGGCATGATACTATATACAGAAGATCCTAAAGAAGCCACTAGAAAACTACTAGAGCTCATCAATGAATTCAGTAAAATTGCAAGATACAAAACTAATATACAGAAATCTGTTGCATTTCCATACACTAACATAGAAATATCAGAAAGAGAAATTAAGGAAACAATCCCACTTATCATTGCATCAAAAAGAATAAAATACCTAGGAATAAATCTACCTAAGGAGGTAAAAGACCTGTGCTCTGAAAACTATAAGATGCTGATGAAAGAAACTGACGACAACACAAATAAATGGAAAGATATACCATGCTCTTGGATTGGAAGAGTCAGTATTGTTAAAATGACCATACTACCCAAAGCAATCTACAGATTCAATGCAATACCTATCAAAATACCAATGGCATTTTTCACAGAACTAGAACAAATAATTTTAAAATTTGTATGAAAATACAAAAGACCCCAAAGAGCTAAAAACAATCTTGAGAAAGAAGAACAGAGCTGGAGGAATCAAACTCCCTGACTTCAGACTACAAAGCTACAGTAATCAAAACAGTATGGTACTGGCACAAAAATAGACACATAGATCAAAGGAACAGGATAGAAAGCCCAAAAATAAACCCATATACTTATTGTCAATTAATCTACAACAAAGGAGGCAAAAATATACAATGGAGAAAAGATGGTTTCTTCAATAAGCAGTGCTGGGAAAACTAGACAGCTACATGGAAAAGAATAAAATTAGGACATTCTCTAACACCATATACAAAAATAAACTCAAAATGGATTAAAGGCCTAAAGCTAAGACTGGATACTATAAAACTCCTAGAGGAAAACAAAGGCAGAATACTCTTTGACATACATTGCAGCAATATTTTTTGGATCCGTTTCCTAAAGTCAAGGAAATAAAAGCAAAACTAAACAAATGGAACCTAATTAAATTTAAAAGCTTTTGCACAGCAAGGGCTCTCCTGGTGGCACAGTGGTTAAGAATCCGCCTGCCAATGCAGGGGACACGGGTCCGAGCCCTGGACCGGGAAGATCCCACATGCCGCGGAGCAATGAAGCGCATATGCCACAACTACTGAGCCTGTGCTCTAGAGCCCGTGAGCCACAACTACTGAAGCCCATGTGCCTAGAGCCTGTGCTCCACAACAAGAGAAGCCACCACGAGAAGCCTGCGCACCACAACAAAGAGCAGCCCCCACTCACTGCAACCAGAGAAAGCCCGCATGCAGCAACAAAGACCCAACGCAGCCAAAAATAAATAAATAAAATAAATAAATTTATTTAAAAAAATAAATAAAAGCTTTTGCAGAGCAAGGAAACCATAAACAAAATGAAAAGACGACCTACTGAATGGGAGAAGATATTTGCAAATGATATGACTGACAAGGGATTACTATCCAACATATATAAACAGCTCATACAACTCAACACCAAAAATACAAAACAACCTGATATAAAAATGGGCAGAAGAACTGAATAGACATTTTTCCAAAGAGGAAATACAGATGGCCAACAAGCATATGAAAAGGTGCTCAACATCGCTAATATCAAGGAAATGCAGATCAAAACCACAATGAGATATCACCTCACACCTTTCAGAATGGCTATCATCAAAAAGAACATAAATAACAATGTTGGCGAGGATGTGGAGAAAAGGGAACCGTCGTACACTGTTGGTGGAAATGTAAGTTGGTGCAGCCACTGTGGAAAACAGTATGGATGTTTCTCAAAGAAATAAAAATAAAACTACCATATGACCCAGCAGTTCCAATCTTGGGTATATACCCCCCCAAAACGAAAACACTAATGGAAAAGATACATGCACCCCAATGTTCATAGCAGCATTATTTATAATTGCCAAGGTAGGAAAGCTACCTAATTAAGGGTCCATCAACAGATGAATGAATAAAGAAGGTGTGATATGTGTATACAATGGAATACCATTCAGCCATAAAAAAGAATGAAATTTTGCCGTTTGCAGCAACATGAATAGACTTGGAGGGCATTAGGCTAAGAGAAATAAGTCAGACAGAAAAAGACAAATACTGTATGGTATCACTTATTTGTGGACTCTAAAAAGTATAACTAGTGAATACAACAAAAAAGAAGCACACTCACAGATACAGAGAACAAACTAGTGGTTACCAGTGGCGAGGGGGGAGCAATATAGGGGTAGGGGAGTGGGAGGTACAAACTACTGGGTGTAAGATAGGCTCAACAATGTACTGCAGAACAGGGGTAATACAGCCAATATTTTGTAATAACTGTAAATGGAAAGTAACCTTTAAAAACTGTATAAAAATTTAAAAATTTTTTAAAAATAAAATCCCTAATGAAGTAAAAAAAATGTTGCTCTTTTTAAAAAAAATTAAATATATTCCACATATTATAAACCTCCCTTGGACAAGAAAGGAGAACATGAAGTAAAACAAACCATAATAAAATATCATTATTCAACAAAGTTCTATTATCATTAGTATAAAGGATAGCATGTCTCTTAAAGCTAGAACTTGTTTTGTTAAAGGGAAAGAAGAGTTAGGTAAATTCCAAGACATTTCCTTCGGAAAATGAAAAGGACTGTTGAAAGTCTACTTTTCACTCATGGTAAACTTTTAAGCTCCAATGTCTAGTAGGGCATTCAGTTCTGTTCAAATGATGCCAAGTCTTTGTTATTTCCTTAACTCTACGCTGGCTGAAAATTTCTATTCTCCCAGATATAGGATGTCAGAATTGCATATTTGACATTTATGAACATTTAATGTTGACACAGAAGCTTCCTGTCCCTGAAATGTATGCAAATGTTCTGTACTATTTTTTTGCCAAATACAGAGTGATTTACAACTGTTTGATCTTATTTTCAGTTAATAGCTGCCTCTTGCCTTTGTTCCCCCCATAATTATTTTTCTCTAATAACTTCTTTTTTGAATGTTACCTTTAAATATCTCATTAAAGAGTCCCAGATATATTTTCTACTTGAATTACAGAAGTAGGTAAAAACAGCAAATTTTTATTTGAACCTCAGACACTACCAAATTATCTGGCGCTGAATTGTCACTTTAATTGAGAGCCTAGGATCAGGGACTACATCCTGGGAAAAAATAGTTGATTTCCGAGTTGATTTTGTCTTGATCTAGGCATCTGTGAGGAGAGTCAGAAGTCTGAATCATCCTGGGTTTCATGACCTTCCTTCAGTTACATTAATGCCACTTTTATTATGTGGGAAGCTCTAAACCATCGGCCAGGAGGTGGAGAATAGAAACGTTTCCATGCTGCTGGTGGGGATGAACATGCTGCCTCCACTTTGGAGAACAGTTTGAGGAGTGGGCATGGAGAATGACTGTTAGAGGGACAAGGTTTCTTTGGGGTGATAAAAAGGTTTTACAATGATTTTTAAATGTTTTAAAAGCAGATTGTGGTACAGTGTGCACAACTCTTGAATAAAATCCACTCAACAGCACACAGTAAGTGGGGGCATTTTATCATATGTGAATTTTATCTCGATAAAGCTGTCAAAAGAAAACACATTCAAAAGCTCCTAGAGGGGCTTCCCTGGCGGTCCAGTGGTTAAGACTCTGCACTCCCGATGCAGGGGGCCCGGGTTCGATCCCTGGTCAGGGAACTAGATCCTGCATGCCGCAACTGAAGATCCCGCATGACGCAATGAAGACCCAGTGCGACCAAATAAATAAATAAATATTAAAAATATTTTTTAAATATTAAAATTTTTTAAAAAAAAACACACAAAAGTGCCTAGAAATTATGTTTCAGTTCTGACTCCAGTACAGGTAACAAGTTTCTGCTCAAACTAAAGAGCAGACCTGCTCGGCCAGAACTGTTCTAGTGTTAGTATCCCTCTTCCCCTATTGTGCCTTTTGCCCATCCAGCCATGCAGCATTTATTCTCCACCACCACAGTTTGGGAAAAAGGTATTCTGGGAATTGAGAGAAACAATTATTTGGGAATTCTAACAAAAATGTAGGTAAACAAATCATTCTTTGGGTATTGTAATAAAAATGAAGGTAAGCAAATAATTCTTTGTGAATTCTATTAAAATATAAACAAACATACACTAATACATACTAAAGCTCATAGTTGAACATAAATTAATTAAATTTCATTTACTGGGAGACAGTATAAGGAAGGTAATTAAGAGGTATATCATATATCACTTATATGTGGAATCTAAAAAAAGAAGTGATATAAATGAACTTATGTTCAAAACAGAAATAGACCTAGAGATACAGAAAACAAACTCCCCTTCCCAAAGGGGAAAGGAGGGGGACGAGTAAATTAGGAGTTTGGTAATAACATATACACACTACTATATATAAAATAGGTAAACAACGAGGACCTACTGTATAGTACAGGGAACTATTCTCAATATCTTGTAATAACCTATAAGGGAAAAGAATCTGAAAAAGAATATATATATAACTGAATCACTTCGTTGTACACCAGACACTAACACAACATTGTAAACCAACTATACTTCAATTAAAAAAAAGACTTATTACCAAAAAAAAAAGATGGGTAAGTAATGATGCCTGTTCCTAGTTCTTGAGTCCTCTTTTTATCACAGCTATTATTCCACTTCTACTTTCACTTTCCTAGTTCTTAAGCACTTCCATTCTACCATGTGTCTGAGGGATGAAAAGTGCAGCATCTGCAGTTATCAGTAGCAAAAGTGTCAACACTCTTATGACTGATTTTTGATAATTTATGAGTAATATAAAGCTTTAAAATAATATATAAATTCCCTCTGGGTCAAAAACGTAAACTTTCAAGTGAATCTATTTGTTGATTCATATATTAGTGAACAAAGTCACATCAGCACATTAGTCCTTCAAAAGTTATGGTCACTGGATCAATTTTGTCACTTTCCAATGACATTTCATAATCAGTGCAGTTTATGATTTCTCCTCTAAAGTAAAACAATTTTAGTTATATATCAATATTATTTTTTTATTATTTTATTTATTTATTTATTTTTGGCCGTGTCAGGTCTTAGTTGCGACACTAGGGATCTTTCTTGCGGCATGTGGGATCTTTCATTGCGGCACGTGGGCTCTTTGTTGCGGCACACGGGCTTCTCTCTAGTTGTGGTGCACAGGCTCCAGGGCGCGTGGGCTCTGTAGTTGTGGCATGCGGGCTCTAGTTGAGGCACGTGAGCTCAGTAGTTGTGACACGCGGGCTTAGTTGCCCGGCAGCATGTGGGATCTTAGTTCCCCGACCAGGGATCGAACCTGTGTCCCCTGCATTGGAAGGTGGATTCTTTACCACTGGACCACCAGGAAAGTCCCCAATATTATTTTTTAAAGGAAAAGAAAGAGAACCCACCCTGTTGTCCTTCTAAATTAACTATTAAAACTCTTTGTAAAATCATATTGCCATCCTTATTTTATATATACACATGCACATATATATTTCTATGTCTACAATTCTATAAGCATTTTCTACAATATTAAATAGCTATAAAAGAGAATGAACTCCAAATAATAATTTTAGTACAACTGTAAATCCCACTGTGGTGACCTAATCAGATTGTCTCAGAAGTCAAGAAAGGACTAAGCCACTTCAGACTCCTGGCATATTAAATAGTGTAGGGAAAAAAAAGCCTAAATGAGGATATAAAAATCAAGATATCTGTTTAATTTAATTTAAAAATTAATGCTATCAGGGACTTCCCTGATGGTCCAGTGGTTAAGACTCCATGCTTCCACTGCAGGGGCACAGATTTGATTCCCGGTCAGAAAATTAAGATCCCGCATGCTATGAGGCGTGGCCAAAAAAAAAAAAAAAAAATTAATGCTATCAGCCAAAAAAGTGGAAACAACCCAAGTATCCAACAACTGATAAATGGATAAATAAAATGTGGTATATCTATACAATGGAATGTTTTTTTCCTTTATTATAAACTATATTTACCTTTTGGTCTCCAAGTTAACTGAGGTGGTAGGTAGTTTTATTTTTTGTATTTTTAAATTTTTTAAAATTTATTTTATTGAAGTAAAGTTGATTTACAATGTGTTAGTTTCTGGTATACAGCAAAGTGATTCAGTTATATATATATATATATATATAGATAGATAGATAGATAGATAGATAGATATTCTTTTTCATACTCTTTTCCATTATGGTTTACTATAGGACATTGAATATAGTTCCCTGTGCTATAAAATAGGACCTTGTTGTTTATCCAGTCTATATGTAATAGTTAGCATCTGCTAATCCCAAACTCCCACTCCATCCCTCCCCCACCCCACCTTCCCTTGGCAACCACAAGTCTGTTCTCTATGTCTGTGAGTCTGTTTCTGTACACAATGGAATACTGTTCAGCAATAAAAAGGAATGAAGTACTGACACATGCTACAACATGGATGAACCTTAAAAACACTATGCTAAGTGAAAGCAGCCAATCACAAAAGACTACATATTGTATGGTTCCCATTTATATGAAACTTCCAGAATAGGCAAGTCTACAGAAACAGAAAGTAGAATAGCAGTTGCCTAGGGCTAGGAGGGTTGGGAGAAAATGAGAAGTGAATGCTGAGCGGTATGAGGTTTCTTCTGGGGATGATGAAAATGTTTTGGAACTGATGATGGTGATGGCTGCACAGGTCTGTGAATATACTAAAAATCGTCAGATTGTACACTTTAAATAGATGAATTATAAGGTTTGTGAATTATATTTTAATAAAGCTGTCATTTAAAAATTAATGCAAACCCCAACGGAATACGTTTGTCAAAATTCATCATATTGTACACATAACTATTGGATTTTATTGTATGTAAATTACACCTCAATGAAGTTGATTTTATAAAGAAAAATAATTAATGCTATAAACACACACACAGTTCCAGTGACCGTATATATGGCCTGATCTGGAGATAAAATCAACAATATCTGTTTGAGGCCTTTCATAAATGTAAGACCCCTCCCCCAGGCCAATGGTGCTCCTCCCCCCCCATACCCACACACCTCCCAACACACACACCCAGATTTTTTTTTCTTTTTGGCCTGACAGTTTCTTTAATGACACCTCCAGTTCATGATTCTTTCATGTAACTTAACTAATGCAGACACGGTCACCTCCCAAGTCAGAGCATCAAGTTAGCTCATAATCACACCCAGATTTCTAACCCAGAAACAGGTTTAAATAAGGGCAATAAAATCAGATTACGTTTTGCTTATTCTGTTGTATTGTAGCTCCTCAAAGAAAGCAGTAACAGAGCTTCTGTTTAAGTGCAGGAACAATTACACATCATAAAAGAATCTAAGCAATGAAAATAAAACATAAATTCCAGGTTTCTGAAGAAAATGTCAGGGATCTTTGGCTGCTTTGTGTACATATAGAAGGACGTATAGAAAGTGATATGGAGGACTTCCCTGGTGGCACAGTGGTTAAGAATCTGCCTGCCAATGCAGGAGACGTGGGTTCGAGTCCTTGTCCGGGAATATCCCACATGCGGCGGAGCAACTAAACCCGTGTGCCACAACTACTGAGCCTGCGCTCTAGAGCCCACAGCCACAACTACTGAAGCCCGTGCACCTAGAGCCCGTGCTCCGCAACAAGAGAAGCCACCGCAATGAGAAGCCCGCGCACCGCAACGAAGAGTAGGCCCGCTCACCCCAACTAGAGAAAGCCCGCGCGCAGCAACGCAGAAAGAAAGAAGGAAAGAAAATGATATGGAGCAAGTTAACAATAGTTTAAATTGCTTGATAGCTTCCCTTTATTCCTCTTAGTTTCACCGTAAAGAAAGACAGGGTAAAGAAGAAGAGAAGTTTTTCTAGTATCTGGTTCCACAGAGGTAGGAACTGAGTAATGGTTAAGATCATGAGCTTTGTTATTACATGTATATCTGGGTTCTGATCCAGTCTACACTATTTACCATGTGTTTTTGAGCCAACTACTTAATGTTTCTGTGCCTCAGGCTTCCCATCTGTAAAATTGGATAGTAGTGAGTTTAAAGTGCAAAGCTTGCTTATATGTGGAATCTTAAAAAAGGGTACAAATGAACTTATCTACAAAACAGAAATAGAGTCACAGATGTAGAAAACAAACTTATAGTTCCCAAGGGGTAAGGGAGGGGGGAGGGATAAATTGGGAGATTGGGATTGACATACACACACTACTATATATAAAATAGATAACTAATACGGACCTACTGTATAGCACAGGGAACTCTACTCAATACTCTACAATGGCCTATATGGGAAAAGAATCTAAAAAAGAGTGGATATATGTATATGTATAACTGATTCACTTTGCTGTACAGCAGAAACTAACACAACACTATAAATCAACTATACTCCAATAAAAATTTTTTAAAAATTAAAAAAATAAAGTGCAAAGCTCAGTGCCTAGCACATAGCACTTTATTAAACATTACCTCTGATTTTGTAACTATAAGGGATTTCTAGGGACCTGATAGCTATTTTCTAAGAAGTAGCTCCTGGTTACTTACACCAGAGCTCGACAGCAACTAGTTACTGAATCATTTATCAATCTAGGGCTTCTAAGACTTTTTGATCTTTAGTTATTTCTTAATACTTAGAACATTTAAACCAAGATCTGGATATTGGCAGACCGTAATTTGGAATGATTCAAAACTAGTGTTTACTACTAGGATTTTGTTTCAAGTTTAGGAATCCCAGAATTTGCATTTTTAAAAAGTCACCCTATGGGGAATTCCCTAGTGATCCAGTGGTTAGGACTCAGCGCTTTGACTGCTGCGGCCCCAAGTTCGATCCCTGCTCAGGGAACTAAGATCCCAAAGGCCGAGCGGCGCGGCCAAAAAAAAAAAAAAAAAAAGAAAATCACCGTATGATTCTGACCCAGGTCATCCATAGATACACTCCGAAAACTGTCGCCCAACCACGGTGGGCACTAGAATCATCTAGGAAGCTTTTAAACATCCCTGATGCCAGGTCCTACCACCAGCCAGCTCCGGGGTGAAGCCTAACCCTTCCTGCCAGTCTAATGTGCAGCTGCGGTGAGAATCACTGCCCTATAGGATAGAGCACCTTCTGACCAACTGTGCCATATTCATCCCAGTGGGGGAAGGACACAGGCGAGGGAGGGAAGAAGATAAAAAGCAGCTGGCGGCAGGGAGCGAATGGACCAAGTGGGAACTCTCTGCCTGGGGCCCATCCACTCCAACGCAGCACCCAGCACTTGGCTGTCCTTTTCGCTCTACCCTGTCATCTATACTGTCAAGGACAAAGCTTACTTACCCGCCACCCTCTCTACTGATCATCACTTCTAGGTTTCAAATAGAAGCAAAAGCAAAAATTCTTATAGGAGGGATGACCATGGTGAAAGTTAATATCCTGCTTTTCTATAAAATGGGGAAAATGCAGGAGGGGGTCAATGCAGAAGGAGATCATGATACAAAAATTAGAAGATGATTACATCCATTTATCTGTTTTTTTAATGAAAACAGGAGAAAGTGGTATAAGACAGTTTATCAAACAAGTAAAAACAAACAAAAATAAAATACCTCCACCATGCTAACACACCTAAGTGAACTGAAAGCTTACAGGAAGGTAAGCATCTCTCTCCAAAGAATCAAAAGTTTACAAAACAAAAGAGCAGAATAATTGGACTGTCTCAGGAGAGCATGACTTTTATTTTTCTAAGCACCCTGGAGTGCAGAGGCAAAAAAAAGGAGTGGGCAGTTGCCTGCTCCCTCTTCACTTGTGACATTTCGTTCTGTCCCCAGTGGTGGTGGCAATGCTATTAACCCCACCCTTTGATGTGGCAAGTCCTCAAAATCTGTTAGCCGGTTTCTGGCAAGAGAATGAGCAGTCTCACCCTTGCAGCTCCAAAGAGCGCAAACATGAACACCACTGCCAGCCAGGGGAGAAAGAAGCCTTTTCCTCCCATTGTCCCAAATGGCCGAGCCTGGGTGCACTGCTTCTAGAGCATCACGCAACCTCCCATAATGCCATCTGGCTGCTGCCCAGCAGCCCAAGAGAAGCCCCGGGAGGAGCAGCTTCAAGAATCTGCAGGCAGCCCGTGCCGAGACAGTCGCCCCACTGCTCTGGGTCCGAGCCACACGCCCCGGCCAGCCTCTGCAGTCCCCAGCCCAGCAGGCGTGAGGGCGGGAGGGGGATCTTTGAGAAGATTCTAACGATGATGATATTGTTAATGGTGATGATGACAATTATAATAAAGCTGTCAACATGACTACGATGTCACCTATCAATGTGGTCAAATCAGCAGAACACCTCAAGTTAGGGGAACATAGTGGGAGAGAAGCTGGGATCTTTTAGTAACGGTATTATGTGGTCCCAAAGGATGGGTAGAATTCCACTTTTCTGTTATATCAATAGTTACAGTGTCTGGGAATTCCCTGGCGGTCCAGTGGTTAAGACTCTGTGCTTTCGTTGCCGTGGGCTGGGGTGCGATCCCTGGTAGGGGAGCTGAGATTCCACAAGCGGCACGGCATGGCCAAAAAAAAAAAAAAAAAGATACCTAAGATCTTGTTTTTTAAACTAGTTCTCAAGAAAAAATGGTGACACTATGGGCATCAAAAAAGCAAACACGGGACCCCATTTTAAGGTTGCATCTCCACAGGAGCATGTTTCTAATCATCAACGCATATACTTTGCAGGGGATTTCAAACCTGGCTGCACCGTGGAATCACCTTGAGGGCTTAAAAATGACCAATGTGTGAGGCTTCTCTTGACCCATGAAAACAGGATCTCTGGGGTTGAGGCCAGGTTACTAAAGGGCTCCAGGTGATCTCCATGTCAAGCTCCTGACCGAAAGGAGTGGACCACCGCACTAGCTTGCATAATTGCTCCTCTTGGTGGACAAGCCTAAAATGAAAGACCTGACTGCTTTTAGTTATTTAAATTGATAGTTTTTTTTTTTACCCACATCAAACATGGCTATGGAAAAAGATTTCAAATATCCTGAAATCCCAATGGTATCATAATACTATCCTTTCTTAGGAATTCTCTAAACAGTGGAACTAAGAAAATTTCCAAGGATTAAATGTACTCTTACTTAGCCATATCAAGGAATAACTTTTAATTACCATTTTCTAGTAACACTTTCTATGTATCAGACACAGTGCCAGGATTTTCAAACGTTATCTTTTTAATCTACGTAAGATATATTAGGAAGATACTAATAACTCTCCTTCTACCTCCAGTATAACCACAGGATTTTTGCTAGACTCTACTTAATGCTCTCTCCATTTAACCCTAGCATTTATTACCTAATGCAGGTTCATAACTGGTCCGTAGGTTTGCTTTCTTTTACTTTGGGAATTTGATTGGAAACCTTTTTTTAATGGATACTCTTTAACATAACTGAACATGCTAACATCCTTCAAGGGCTTATACTGGACAAACTAATGTCTAAATAATAATAATGATAACTTGACCACTTCAAGCACCTTTGAGAATAATACACAGAATATTGTGGTCTTCAGATCTTCTTTGGCCCTAAGTCCCAAAAGTCTTTACCAAAGACATTTCTATTTATTGATAAAAGTCTTTTAATGTTCTTGTAGCAGACACACACACACACACACACACACACACACAAAGCACTAAACACTACTAGTTAAATCAGTATATACACTAAGAGCCAGTATTCATCACTCCTTCTTCTATGTTCCCACTACATGTGGCTTGTGCCTCTCTTTTCTTTTTTTTTTCTTTCCTGGCCTGCATTATTATTAGCCATTACTTGTCTTTCTCTTCACTATACTGAAAATTCCTCAGGGTCAGGCCATACCTTATAGTCTTTATGTTCTTTCCACATTCCTGCATGTAGTAGGCACTGAATAAATGTTTGCTGAATTTAACAGAAAAGGGTATTAAGCTATAGTTTGGGAAGCAGTGCAAAGTAGAGGGCTAGAGGAGTGTTGTCCAAACTCTGTAATGCATCGTGGGTCCTCAAATCAATCGTGGATTGTGAACAGCACCGTTTAAAACTGAAATTCAGACTCAAATGAAATCGATGAAAGTAGAAAATACAACAGCACCTTCTGCATCACGGTAAGGGTTAAGCACTACTTTGAGACTTGGCTTCAGTGTTTCTACAGGTGCCTGTGTAGGCAGGCAGGGCTGGGCTGTAAAACACATCACAGTCAAAAACACTGAAAGCCCCTCGTCTAGAACGTGGACCCTGGAGTCATTTTTCCTGAGTTCCTAGTTGAGGTTAGACCACAATTAATAGCAGACTATTAGTCATGTGACTTTCAGCAAGTTAAAAACCTTCTCAGTTTCTTCATCTATAAAATGAGAATCGAATAGGAAGAACCCCTTCCTCTTAGGATTTTTATGAGGAATATAGGAAATAAGCTCTATGAAGCACTAGGTGTGGCACTTGACACAGAGTAAATGTTTATAGGTATTGTTACTGTTGTGACATCTTTTAAAGGTTTGCTTAGATAAACTTGAAAGAGTACCCCCCGCTCCAATTTCTCACTTCCCGATCGTTCCTCAACTCAATATTTTCTGGCTTGCGCGCATCCAGACAAGAAAACTATCCTTACTGTGGTTTTTGTTTAATTTCTAAGTGCAAAAGACAACCAAAGATGATTATTCCTGCCCTCTTGGAGCTTCTGGCCTGCCATAAATGAATAATGTGATTCAAAAATTATAAATAAAAATGATTTTACAAATCCATGTTTTGTTCATATGATATTAGGTATTTAGATCTTTCAATACCTAGCTAGCTACCTAAATCTTTCCGTTTTCCTCTAAAGACTTGCAATGATTCAGTCCTAACCACCCTTCCAGGATGTCCCAAAACCTGTGCTT
The DNA here is from genome assembly GCF_009873245.2 of Balaenoptera musculus. Classification (NCBI taxonomy): domain Eukaryota; kingdom Metazoa; phylum Chordata; class Mammalia; order Artiodactyla; family Balaenopteridae; genus Balaenoptera; species Balaenoptera musculus. The sequence goes on along the minus strand of NC_045800.1, from coordinate 73,634,801 downwards.
CCCAAGCCACTGTCACAATTCAGCCCTTAAGCTGGGCTCCTTCCCTCCTGTGTGCCTTTGACTCTTCGGTCCCCGACCAGCTGCTGGAGGGCTGTAATCCTTTCTCCAGCTCGCCTACTGGCACACTCCTACTCTTCCTTCAAGACTTAGCCTAAATGTCTCCTCCTACTTGATGCCATCCAGACCCTCCAACAGTCAGTCATTCCTCCTCGAAGGTCTCACAATACTTTGGGCAATCTTTGCTCTTACTACTTTTATCACAACATGTTATTATTTGTTAAGGTATGTAGCCCACAAGCCCTAGCACTGAGAACTGTGCTTGGCATACAGTGAAAGCTCAACAAATCTTTATAGAATGAATAAATGAATGAATGTGTAGAAAACCTACTGACCTAAATCTCCTGTATATCAACATGATTCATCAAACAGCTTTCATTCAACAAAAAGAATCGAGTACATTTGGAAGGCATTTGTGTATTTAGAAGAAAATGAATTGAACGCATTTAGAAGGTATTGTGGAGTGAAGGTGATGTGGTCTCTGCTTCCTTGGAGCTTAGAGCCTGCTCCCATCGTTGAATCTGAAAGGCTAGCTAAATACACGGGTAAACATAAGGTTGATTTTTTTAATTCAAAGTTTTTACCAATATAATATCAGGTGGTATGTCTTCAATGATCAGATAATTACCTGATTCTTTCAGGTTTGGGGTTTTTTTATTAATTTTTATTGGACTATAGTTGCTTCACAATGTTGTGTTAGTTTCTGCTGTACAGCAAAGTGAGTCAGCTATATACATATATCCCCTCTTTTTTTAGATTTCCTTCCCATTTAGGTCACCACAGAGCATTGCGTAGAGTTCCCTGTGCTATACAGGGTTCTCATTAGTTATCTATTTCATACACAGTAGTGTACACATGTCAATCCCAATCTCCCAGTTCATCCCACCCCCCTTCCCTCCTCGGTATCCGTAAGTTTGTTCTCTACATCTGTGTCTCTGTTTCTGCTTTGTAGATAAGTTCATCTGTACCACTTTTCTAGATTCCACATATAAGCAATATTATACGATATTTGTTTTTCTCTTTCTGACTTACTTCACTCTGTATGACAGTCTCTAGGTTCAGATTAAATGTTAAACGTCCAGAGTTGGTTGACACACTCTTGGAAGTGCAAGGGAGGGTTGACTCATCACTGGAGCCAGGACAAGGCCAAACGGTGGCTCAGGACTGTCATTGAGAGCCTTCTGTCGGTCCTCTCTCACTCAGCTCAGTCACAGTAAGGTATGTGGTTTCTCTGAACATGCCATGCTTCTTTTATTTACTCAGATGCTTCCTTCCTAATGTCAATGTCTGCTCTGAACTTTTCAGGTAGAGTCAGGCCCACCTGTTTATAAAACAGCTCCTTGGCATAAAGCGAAGAACACATCACATCCAAGAAACTCAGCTTTAAAAATATTATATTAAAGAATTTAACTCCATAGTTCTCCTAGGAACCAGAGTTATTAAAAAGAATTTGGGGTTGCAATCACATGCAAGTCCACTAGTTTTGTACTCATTTTATTTTTTTGGATCCATATACATACACTTTAAAAAAAAAAGACCCTAGGGGATGTATTGTATATGTAATAAGTGATTCACTTTGCTGTATACCTGAAACTAACACAACATTGTAAATCAACTATACTCCAATAAAAATTTTTTAAAAAGGGAATTCCCTGGCAGTCCAGTGATTGGGGCTCTGAGCTTTCACTCTTGAGGGCCCAGGTTTGATCCCTGGTTGGAGAACTAGAATCCTGCAGGTTGCGTGGCTTGGCCAAAAAAAAAAGGGGGGGAATGAAAAGAAAAAACCTAAACTAAACTTCCGTATTAACACATCTCACAAAAGTCAAACCCTTAACTTATTCACCTTGTTGCCATTCAAGGACATCCCCAGGTAGCTCTCTTTTAAGAAGAGATACAGACTACATGGTGAAATCTTGCCAGGGTAAAGATAATGAAGATTTCTTTGTCTAAACACTGAAAGACAAGCCTATAAATACACCTTGTCCAAGTGGAAACCAGGATCGATTTTCCAGCTGATTATTATCTCACACTGGGGTGAGAAGGAAGAGCAGGAAGGAAAATATTTAGAGAACAGCTCTGAGTCCTAGAATTAAACCGCACTAATTGTCCCTGAAAGGGATAATTAACACAAGCAATTAATTGCTGGGGCCTCTGAATTATGTCAACATCATGGCCATCGGAAAAAGGGCATTCTTTGACCTTAAAGGCCTTGTAAATCTATCATACTCCAGCATTTGCCAAAGAGCTCTTCCAAAGCTATCATACTTTAGATATGGTGCGTACTGGAACATGTTTCAGCAAAGGAGAAATGGGTTAGAGATCTCATGGACTGAGTGTAGGATCATGGAACTCTGAAGCCAGAAGGAAGCCTGGAAATCATCTAGCAAATTGACAGCATACGGGCCAAATCTGATCTCTAGAGGTGTTTTGTTTGGCCTGCCCAATATTTTATTTTATTTTATTCTATTCTATTTATTTTATTCTATCTTATTTTATTTTTTATTTTTAGCCATTATGAATGAATTGCCAACGTTTGCACATCAAAATCTGAATTCCCAGATTCTCTTGAAAACTCAGAAGATCTGGCAACACTGGGCCCTTGTTCTTATGTAACAATTGGCTGGAACTGAGTAGCTCTGGCCCTCGTTGAATGGGCATGTTCTCTCTAGTTCCTTCCACTCCCTGACACAGGACGTAGGTCGACTTGTGTTGAGAGTCTCACCTGTGCTCTCCCTACCTCCCATGCTGGTCTGCTTTGCTCCTCTATGATGCCCGTCTGCCCTGGGTGAACCTTGTGAACATGCTATCCTCGATCTTAAGAACTCAATTTCCTCCTCTGTACAAGCAGCCTGGGGTTTAGAGATGCCTTATTAGAGGAGAGATCAGTCTCAAGAGCCCTCACTGACCCATCCAGCGAATGGTCACCTATTTCCAATCCTGCTCTCAGGCTCAGAAGAGGAAACAGTAGAATTCGTAAATCATTCAGAGTCTGAGAAAAGATGAAAAGATCTAGAGATTTAACAGAGTCATTATAGGCAAACTGAGGGCCAGACACTCAGATGCAAGTTGGTACCATCATTTCCCTTTATCCCACACTCATATCATGCTATGCTGCCAGGCTCTTGTTTCAGCTTATCTTGATTCCACACAACCCACATCCCACAAAGCTCGGTCCAAGTAGTAGTGGTGAAGTTCTGGTGAAGAAATCTCTGATGATGCTATCTACACTGGCGTGTCCTTTTGCTTAGTATGTGTTTTGCATAACTTGCACGTGATTACATAGAATCCAATCTGTCGTCCGAATATACACTTTAGCATGTCGTGTACAAACGAGTAGATGTGCTATATCACTTTCAGAGTAAAAAAAATCAAGACACATGGTATTATATATGGCAGGCTGAAACACAAAAAGATCTGGTGCATTTGGGGGGATCTGCTGGGAATAGTGAAAAGAATATATGAGATTGACACTCTTCCAGGGAATCTGGCAGGTCTGGTCGTTGTATTTAAGGCTGCTACACTCACTAATGTTTTTCTCATCTCATATGCCATCTCTTCTCAAAGAGCTTAAGAGTTTCTTTTGAGTGGGGCATAAAAGTACAAGATCATGTAATAGTTTTAAGATGTGTTAAAACATTGAAATATGTGCCATCACTGAATCTGTAAAGAAAAATTAATCAGAATGATGGCTAATGTAATGGATAATGGTGACTATAGTTAACACACTGTATTAAATACTTGAAAGTTGCCAAGAGAGTAGATCTTAAAAGTTCTCATCACACACACGAAAAAACTGTAACTATGTGTGGCGATACATGTTAATTAAACTTACTGTGGTGATCATTTTGCAATATACACATATTCAGAATCATTGTGTTGTACACCTAAAAGTAATATGTTATATGGCAATTGTATTTCAATTAAAAAAATAAACTAAAATAAAATCAGAATGATGGGAATGAGAATGCAAAGAAAAAACAGAGAACCACTTCTCCTACAGGTAGCAGGCCCAACTGCTAACTACTATTAATAACAGTCATCATATATTATGCCCCTGCCCAAAGGATAGGCTCTCGAGACAGACTTCTTGGGTTCAAATCCTGGTCATGCCATTTACTTAGCCAAGTGACCTAATTAAAATTCTCAGATTGAGATAAAAATTATGCCTCCCTAGATAAAATAAGGTATGTGGCTCAGTTGACATACCGTGTTTAATAAAGATGAATAATAATAATTATTATTATTATCTGTAATTGAAACAGTGAACAGAAAATGTCTTTACCCTGCACAGTGGCCCAGGAAAGTGGAGGTGTTTTCCTGTCCAAAGTTTTAATCAAACTAAAAGTTGTTATACCATAAGATTACAGATTCGGAGGGAAACTAATTGTTGGATTTGAATAAAGCATTGAAGGCTATTTGAAACACATTATTACTCTTTTACATTTATAGGAAGCAAATACTGTTAAGATTTTACTCATTTACTTCTTTAGGGAAAGCTCACAAAATTGAACTTCAAGGAATAAACTACAGTTAAGGACGTTAACAATGTAGGTATAAATACAATAATAATGTTCAATCATATCTTAATTTCTTAGCATGGCTTGTCATGTCCTCCATAATCTAGCCCCATCCGACCTCCCAGCCTTATCTATCTTAAATTCCAGGCTCCAGCCACTCCAAACTGCTCTGCTACCTCGGAACACACCAGACTTCCAGCAGCCCTCATTTCCATCAAGAAAATCCTCTTCCTTCATCAAGTGCCAGATCAAATGCTACACCCACCACGCAACTTGTCTCAGTTCTTAACCTTGAATAAACGTCTCCTTTTCTCTGCCATTCAATAGCACACTATTGATGTCACTGCCATATGATTCCATTTTTACTGTCTTGTATTATAGATATTTGTAAACGTGCCTATCTTTCCCACCAGACTAAACTCTTTGAAAGCATGGGTCATGTGTTCTTTCCTTGAACTCAGTTTTAAGTCACAGTTCAATCTCATTATCTGCAGGGAATATATTGATGTCTGCAAAGGACCTCCCAAAGAAAAGGCCAACTAGCTCAAAATGTATGCATTCTTGCAATCTTTAATTAAAATTAAAGTCACTAGGTGATACTTTCTTGCAAAGCTATAGTTAAACCAGCAAGACATTGTTTCTTTTGTACTTTCCCACTGGCTTTCTATACCCAACTGCATTGTATGAATTAAGTTCAAGAGATAGCTCGCTTCGGAAAAAGACTACAAAACCTAGGGGTTCAAAAGATTGAGGTGAGAAAATAAAGCTTGAAAATCTGACTACATCTAATTGTCATCCTCTAGCACTAGTTTCATGACCAGGTCCACCCCCAAAGCACCACAATCTGCCCTGATACAGATTCAGACACCCATCACCACCATCTTTTGAGTCGCAGTCAGAAATCAGAAAAGATTTCCTAGCGTCCTGATCTACCTCTGCATATCTTTTATCCTTTTCTATATTCATCCCACAGACAGGAAGGGTCCTTGTTACCCCTCTTGCCTACTCACAGAAGAGAAGAAACAGAGAAGGACGTTCTTAGGCAGTCAGTGCAGAGTTGCTGCAAAATTGCAGGTTAAGCTATTTTATTATGTCATTTCCACTTCCCAGGGCCTTAAAAAAAAATTTTTTTTTTTCTAGCAATGATATGGGTAACCCTGTTATCTGGATCCACGAGGTATTTAAAAGAAGGTGTAATCCTATAATGAATAATTGGTGCTTTCACTTCAGGATCTTCTCTATCTTCTTCAGTCCTCTGCCTGAACCAACCAGAACAATTTCTCACAGCTGAAGCCAACTCAAATCTAAGAAACTTAGGACATACCAAACTAACAGGATTTGATGGAACAACTGAAAATCCTACTGAGGGGAGGGGGAGGAACCCACCTGCAATCTGAACTAGAATCCAGGTAATTCAAGATTTACAAAAAGACACCCAAACTAACTGTGACCCAGGAGGTTGAGCCAAAAAATATTAGAGTAAATAACTTACTATGTAAGTAATATGCATATGTAGTGTACATCCTACCTAAACCTCCGGCATGGATGGCCTTGGGCTAGATTAGACGAGGCATCCTAAGAAACACTGACCTGTTTTTGCTGACCAAGGTTTTAAGTGGTTGTTAGTTCCCTCCAAAGCCTCTGGCAGCTGCTGAAGCTAGAGCAGGTTGCCTAGGGAGAGCAACAGATGGAGCGTGAACCCTAAGTCCTCCCAAGTTCCCGCTCTGTGTCCAGGTGGCCGAGGCGCCCGTGCCTCCAGCGCTCGCCCGAGCTGCGCGCTGCTTTCCTCTCAGCTCAGGAGCCCCCCCGCGGGCGCCCCCAAAGCGACCCTCCCGGGGACACCTGCGTGCACCAGCGAGGCCTCGCTGCCCTCTGGGGAACTGGGGCTCACCTGGGTCGCTTCCCCCCACCCCCTGCTCTGCCACCAGCAGTCCCAGAAGCTGTCTCGGGAGTCCCGGAGCAGATCTCTTCCCTGAGCCCAATCCGAGGGCACCGTCCTCCCTCCAGGACTCCCTTTCTCCCCTCTTCCAACTCCGTGCCAGATGCCGCCCTCGGAGCCCCGGGAAAACTGGCCCACCGCGGAGAAAGGGTTGCGGGGGTCATGGGGTGGGCGCAAACGCACCGAGGACGCTCTCAGCCTCCGGCACCCACTCCAAACAGGGAACCGGTTCCGAGCTGCTCGGCCGTGGATGGCAGGGTCGCCTCCTCCTACCGCTCCGAGACGGAGGAGGTACTTCTCGCCTCCGGGAGGCCAAGCAGACGGGCGGCCGCCGACCACTGGCACCCTCCCCGCGAGCTCCAGCCCTTTACCTGGGTACCGGCCTCGGCGGGTCTCCGGGGCGCAGCACAGGGCGCAGTGCCCCGGGCGGGTGGTGCGGGGAGGACCGCGGCCGCCGCTCTCCCCTGCAGCTCCGGGCCTGCCGGGCGGCTATTTATCCGGGGGCCCGGACCCGGCCCCTGCCGGAGTATTGGGCAATCGGCCCCGCTACGCGCTGCCCCGCGAGCCGCCGCCCTCTGCCCCCGCCGAGCCCCGCGGCGGCGGCGGCGGCGGCGGCGGCGGCGGCGGCGGCGGCCACGTGGAGGGAGGGAGCCGGCCCCTCCTGTGGGCTCCACCTTCTCGTCGTCCTCCTCCTCCTCGGGAAGTTATTCCCTGTGTTTTTCGCCCCCGTCTCTCGTCTTTGCGGGGCACCCCGGCCAGTCTGAACCGGTTGTGACTGAGCGAGTGGGGAAGGAGGAGGAGGCGGAGGAGATGGAGGTGGAAAGGCGGGCGGTAGGGGCGCTGCTCTCGCTCTCGCGGCTCCCGGCCGGGCCGGGCCGGCCAGGCGGAGGGAGGGCATCGCGGGGGCCGCTGCCCGGGCCCGGCTCCGGCCCGGAGCCACCGAGGCCGCGGGAGAGCTGGGCACCGGCGGCCACGGGCCCTCTCGGTGCGCACGCGAGCGCGTCCCCCGGCGCCGCGGCGCCCCGCCGCCCACCGCGTGCCCGCGCCGGCCCGCCCAGGACAGTGTGTGCAGTTGGAGGGAGCCCGGGTCTGAAGATGAGTGCGAGTCTCCCCGGGTCTCCCAGGATCCTGGACGGCCGGGCGCCCTCCTGGCCGGAGCTGTATCCCCAGCTGGCAGCGATCCCAGAGAGACGGGCACCAGAACTTTGTGGAGTCGGTGCTCCTGGGCAGTGAGAAGTGAGGATGCCAAGTGCTGCCCTTTGTGACAGCTCTGTGGAAAAGGGGGGGCGCCCCTGAAGTGCACACAGTGTGCCGAGGGAGAGAGGCTGCATCTGAGGACGTTTAGTCTGTATGGCAGGTGCAATGCACTCCTATCTTCAGCTGAAAGGTAACGAGCGTGAGTGCTGAGATTCCCACAGTCGCTGCGGCAGACTGGGGACAGTCCATAGGTAGGTACCTAGGGCTTAGCAGGTGTGGCAACCCCGTAAAGTCATGTGCACTTTTTGTGTTCCTGTGTATATAGGTCTTTCTGAGAAGGGACACCATATCTTCTACCAGCTTCTCAAAAGGGGCTGGGACCACCCAACACCGAAATGAAAATTTCCTTTAGACACTGAACCTCCCCTAATTCTGACCTAGACAAAGGGTCTGACCTTTACACCTTGCAAAGGGTTGGTTTCTCAAGTCCAAATGAAGCTGCATAAGCTTCCTGAGCCGCGGGTTTTCATCTTGCCCACTTCCAGAAGTCTATGTGAGATGAAAGTTCCAAAAAAACCTGTGGACCCTGGCCACACTGGCCAGTGTTCTTACAGGTAGGAAAATAGCAGTTCATCTATTTGTCTCACATCATTCCTTTCCACTCAATTTACCGACTTTCATTCAGGTTATGGGGAAAAGAATGGCCAGTGCTAGTTGATATTATTTTGTTTTGTCCTAAGAGGAAGAAAGATTAGAGGGAAGAAAGTAACAGTAAGAATCAGAGGAAGGTGGTCCCAGAACTAGTTTCTGGAAGGAAAAATGGAGAGGGGATCCAATGGGGGCTTCTCATCCTCTTCTATTTTTGACCTGGTTTGCGGTTACTCAAGTGCGTTCACTTTGTAATAATGCATTGACCTGTACACTGATCATTTGTGTACTTTTCTCTGCTTGTTTTGATAAAAGATATTTTTAGAAAGCTTTTTCTTTGATTCAGATACCCCCTAACCACCAGAGCAAATATCTTCTTGATAGTTGGTCAAACCAATCAATGTATATGAAATTACATTTGGGGGACAGGGAAACCCTGCTTGAAAAATATTTCTGTGTTCACCAGTGGGTTTCTGAAGTTGCCATGTCCCTGTTCTCATCTCCACTGAGTTTTCCCAGATTTCTTTTTTTTTTTAATTTATTTATTTATTTATTATAATTAATTAATTAATTTTTATTTTTGGCTGTGTTGGGTCTTTGTTTCTGTGCGAGGGCTTTCTCTAGTTGTGGCAAGCGGGGGCCACTCTTCATCGCGGTGCGCGGGCCCCTCACTATTGCGGCCTCTCCTGTTGCGGAGCACAGGCTCCAGACGCGCAGGCTCAGTAATTGTGGCTCACGGGCCCAGCTGCTCCGTGGCATGTGGGATCTTCCCAGACCAGGGCTCGAACCCGTGTCCCCTGCATTGGCAGGCAGATTTCTCAACCACTGCGCCACCAGGGAAGCCCTCCCAGATTTCTTATAAAGAGAATGTGTGACCAGCATTCCCATGTCTGCTCAGCCAGTCTACGCCTATCAACTGAGAACCGAAAATTAGCTCATTCTGACACCCAGCATGGTTCCAACTTTAGTGTAAGACTGAATTCCGGGGTCAAAAACTCAAAATGGCTGGGGATCCAGACTCAATAATGTCGTGAATGAAGTGGGCAGAATGCAGCCTGGAGAAGGCAGGGAGCCTGGAAGCTGGCTGGCTGCTGGAGGTGGGGGGCAGGGGGGGGAGGCGCCCCTTGGCTTAGGAAATTATTGCCTGCCTGGAATGTGAAAATTGCCTCCACCTTCTTGTGAAGGTTTACTGTTCAGTCGCACCTCAGCAGAGCATTTAGACAGGCGAGAGAACTCAGAAATCTAGTCCAACCTTGACACTTTACCTATGAATGGAATTTGACCCAGAGGAGCCACGGATGAGTTCCTGATCAACCCCTGCCCCAGGACAGAGCGCGGTGGGGAACAGGTTTTGGCAGAGACAGACTGTGCTCTCTCCTGTGCTTCTCAAAGCAATCTCAAGTGGTTGAGTATTGTTAGCTCCATTTCACAGAGAAGGAAACTGGAGTTGAGAGGGTTGTTAACTTGCTAAATCTCTCAATCGGTAAAGACCAAAATGACCTCTCGACCACCCAGAGGTTTTATTCGCGGTGACGTGAAGATGCAAGATCTGCTTGTGAGGGGAGGGTCAGAGAAGTTCAATACTGCTGGCTCTACAGTTCTGTGCAGCCCCTGCCCTTCTGGGTCTCTCTTGCACCCAGAAGTTGATGCACTTTCAGCAAGGTGGAGTGAGAGGAAAAGGTGGGTCATGAAATAAACTGGATTTAAATGAGCCTCCCTTGGGAAAAAAGAGACCTAAAGGAAAGCATTTCAAGAAAAATTGATACAGAGGTGGTACCCTGAAGGAAGGCCCTTGTTTTTTGCCTTGTTAGTTATCATTTTGGAGCATTTGTTAAGAAGTCTGTGATTTGTTAAATATTGTAAGGTCCCCCCCTTCTTAGACTATCTGCTGCCTCAAGCTTTTAGAGAATAAGACGGAGAAATTAACCTAAAATCGCTCTGCAGTCCTCAGCCCAGCAAGGGAGCCAGAAACATGGAGGACAGAGGCAGGCATTGGTTGGTAGGGGAGGGTTAGGACATTTGCACAGCCCCTGAGACGCTAGACCAGAGCCTGCCCAGCTGACCAGACTTCCCTTCTCGACTTAGTACATCAGGGCAGGTTTCTTCTCTTTTGTACGTCTTGTTCTTCCCCTGTTTATGAATGGCAGCACAGCTACATAGACACTACACTTTGACGTAAAAATAACTTAAAAAAATAGACTTTAGAGTTTTTATAGCAGTTAGCTCAGAGATCTGAAGATCATGCTATTAATTTCCCTTTCATTCACTCACCCTCTAACAGATAAAAGATCAGAAAACAGTAGAAGTGGATTAAACCTTCCCCCTCGTGCTTACAGAGCTTTTGTTGAAAAGGACAAATTTTCAAATGTCAAAAATGACCTTAAAGACACACTATATCATTTTTTTCTTGCAACTCTCCAGAATATTGTTTCTTCTTTTTCTTGCCTTTTCTTTCATCATGCTATCTGGCTTAAACGATTTTTAATCTTAGAGGAAGGGGGGGGAAGAGGGATAAATGCTATTCTTTGAGTGCCTGGTAATTGCCAAGAACTATGCAGTCTCATAAGCACAAAGCAATCTCATGTGGTTAAGTATCGTTATCTTCATTTTATAGATGAGGAAACTGGAATTCAGAGAGGTTACGTTACTTGCTGAGTCACTCAATTGGTAAGTGAGGGAGTAAGATTCAGGCCCTGGCCTGGCTAATTGCTAAGCCTGTGCTGTTCCCAGTCTACCTTAGAAAACTGAGTCAAGGCTGGTACAAGCTAATGGAGCACTGTCTTCTCACTTGTATTAACTCATCTAAGGCTCACAGTAAACCTAAAAAGTAGGTGCTCTTATTATCATCCACATTTTGCCAGTGATGAAAATGACTAGAGAGAAGTTAAATAATTTAACCCCAATCACACAGTTAATGAGGGGTAGGCTAGGTTCAGATCCAGCCGTCCAGGCTACAGAGAACCATGCTCTGAACCACCACCCTGTCTCATGAAAATGGAAATGAGAAATGTAAAATTACATAGAATTTACGTCTCCTTCTGTGTGTGTGGGGGGGGGGGGGGACACATATACACACTTTCCACTTTACATCCTTCTGACCTGCATTGCATGGTTTCAAGGCCGTAACCAAAAACAACCTACGTCTTCACGAATACTGCTTCCGAAACACCCAGTTTATCTCCAGGTGTTGGATTGACAGCATCTGTAATGTGCTCATTGTCTGTCTGCACAGCGAAACTATAAACTCCCGAGAGCAGGTACCAGATGTGTCCTGTTCGTCACTATTCCCTAGAGCACAGTGGCAGCAAGAATAGAACTTTGCTTAGTGAGCTTTCATTGAATGAAGGAATGAAGAAATGAATGATCAAACAATCAAAGGAATGAATGCATGCTCGAACTGTCAGTAATATACATATATTTTTTTTTTTTTGGCTGCACCGCACAGCACATGGGATCTTAGTTCCCGGACCAGGGATCGAACCCATGCCCCATGCATTGGAAGGCAGAGTCTTAACCACTGGACCACCCGGAAGTCCCTCTGAGTAATATTTTTGCTACAGTAGATCACTGAAATTCTTCAGTTGCCTTACTCAGCCAAGCTCTATTCTATTCTAAGTAGTTACAATCAGCTCACTGAATCCCATAGAGCAACTACTGCTTTTTACTCATCTTATAGATGGGGAATTAAGACCCCCTGAGGTTAAGTGAGCTGCCCAAAGTTGGGGCACCAAAGCGGCAGAGACAGGAGGTAAACACAGGCAGTGGGAGCCTAGCACGCCCACTGGTAAGGCCAAGCTGTGTGGCCCATCACTGTGCTCGTTCACAGCTCTAGCCCAGGATCAAGCGCAGTGCTTGACACACAGTAGACCCTCCATAAACGCATTGAAGGAGAGAAGGAGGAAATTCCCTCACGTGTCCAGGACAGTTTAAGGCCATTTCCCACATCTGAATTCACTCATGGCATCGTGTATCTTACAAATTCAACTTGTATGATCTATGATGTAATCACACTAGATAACAGATGACCACGGAAGGGTTTACTTCCAAACATAGGCTGCCCAGTTCAAATGTACCAGTGGTTCCAGTTTCTTCTTGTGAAAATACAGGTGCAATTGATAAATGTTATTTTTAAATGATCATAAGACCATTGAATTGAATCTTTTATGAAGCAGTGCCAATTTTTTAAATATGCCTCTGCCTCAGTGTCTGACTTACGTGCATTAGATAACAAAGTTTCAGACAGCTCCAAACCATATTTCAGGTCAACATGGCAAGTTTTGGCCTTCTTGTCTTCTTCATTACATGACATGGGAGAAAAAGCATGACCTCTACTCCATGTTCAGGGTCTGTTCACTCCAAAATTTGTGGACAAATACTTTGCTCCACGGTTTCAGCATGTAAACATTTTTTTGGTCACCTATTCAATATGCTACAACTTTGGTTTGTTGGGTAAAATTTAGAAGATGGTAACTAACCCATGAAACAAAAGTTATAAAGAAAAAATGTAAAGTCAAACATGTTCCATAAGAACATTTGAATACAGATGGAAATTGATGACTTGATGAATGAATTTCCCCCATCCACCTCCCCACCAGGGCTGTGCTCACGCAGAAAGGTATGCTCACCCTATCCCTACCACCCACCACAGTGTAAAGCTTCTTATACTTCCCCATCAAAGTGCTTGGGAGTTACTTCAAACCATAGGAAAAACAACCAGCTGTAGAAGTAAAATGTGTTTGAGATCTTCTGCTTGATTTTAAAGAGGCATGTGAATCCTGCTTTCTCCTCAATAGCCATATGTATTTTAATTTCATCATAATGTTTAATATTAATAATTACCTATTTAATTTATATATTTGTTCAGATTAACAATTTAATATAATAATAGCTCACATTTTTAAGCAATTAATATATGCAGCATATTGTCAAGGCACAGGCAGGAAACAGAATTTATCCCAGATAGCCAAGAGAAGGAATCTTAAGGGAAAGAATATCTATAATCAGATATTTAAAGCAATGTGGACAACATTAAAGGAATAAACAAGAGACACCCATACTAGACGGTGGGAAGTGATTACTGCTCCTGGGCTTTAAGTAACAAAGGGAAGACCTAGTGTTACCAGTGCCTGGAGAGCAGAACCTGCAAAGGAGGGACCACCCAAAGGGAGTAGGAATTGGGAAGAGATATCATTTTATTGCCAGAGACAAAGAGTCAAAGTGACTGTGGAGAGAATACCACTACCTCTCTCTTTGCTCTCAAATCTCTTGGTGGCACCTACCATTGGCCAAAGCCAGGCAGAAGCCAGGCCCCGAGGGAGCCCACGAAATGCTGCCCACAAGGGGTCAGCCTCCTGGGCACAAAGCAGGGCAATGAAGGCGGACATCGGATTGGGCTGGGGAGAGTGGCAAAGAGAGAACGAGCAGGCACTGTGCTGCGTACTTTGCGTACATGTATATATCCCTGTGAGGGAGGTACCATTTCCCTCATTTTACAGACGAAAAAACAGAGGTACGCAATTTCAACCAAGGCTGTCTGACTCTAGATTCTGTGCTCTTAATCACTACACTATTTAACCAAGCAGTATTAAAAATAATGTCTTAAAATTACTTACCTAGTTTAAAAAAAAAAAAAAACTTAGCTTGTAAAATAAATGCTCAGTGTTTGCCGCATGACTGTGACTTTACCATTGCTACTTCGATCACTTTGCCTTAATCTCATCAGCAATTTACCTTATGGTGAGTCTCATGCATTTTATGTTGATTCTGTGATCTGCAACTTGCAACCCATTTCTTGAATTCTGGAAATGTGCCTCGCTTGTCTATAACATAAATCTCCACACATGGACTAAAAGAGCTATACTGTCAATTCTTACTTATTCACTCTTCAAATAATTCTTAATCATTTATGCTGTGTCAGGCATTATATGAAAACAAAGGGTTTTGCAATCTGGGAGGGAAGACTGTCAGGTGAATAATCACTAGAATGTGCTAAGTACCTCCGTCATGGTACTTGTGCGACCTTAAGAGAACAGAGAGGCGGAAACACTGCTTGGGTTGAGAAGGGGGCGTTCCAAGACTGGGGGAAGAGTGTTTGCAAAGTCTTAATGGAGTAAAAGACTCCCAGGCTAGGGAACTACAGTGGATAATTACAAATGATTCAAGGTCAGAGTACTTGTAGGAAGTGGGAGGTAAACAGGAATAGGGCTTTTGATTGTTAGCAACAGCTCCCATCTCTTGGCAGGACAGCATGAAGGGAGAACCCAGGACTCCGGTCCACTTGGAGATCTAGCTGGCAGGGGCTACAGTGCTTCATCAGGAAATGAATGGGCTCTGTCTTATCTTCTCCATCCTTGCAGGGTTTTGTTCAGGATTCAAAGTCCCAGAAGAGAAAGTGTGACTGGCCCGGTTTGGGCAATGTAACCAGCTCACTCAGAGGAAGACAAGGCACTTTGAGAGGACTCTCCAAAAGCAAATTGTGATGTTGACTAGCCTAAACACAATAAATGTCCTCTACAGTGGGTTAGACCCTGTGTCTCTATATGAAGGCGTTCTCCAGGAAGCAAAGAGGCACCACTGAAGGATTCTAAACATTGGATGACGTGGTTGGCTTTGTGTTTCAAAACCATCACTCTTAGAAACCACGTTGGAAGATGGACTGGGAGAGAAAGTGGTCAGAGGCTGATTTAACAGCTGAGGCAAAAATATATATTTGAAAATTTAACACCTAGAGAATTTTGAAATAAGGGGACCAATCTGAGAGATTAAGAAACGCCATGTAACTGATGGGTGTGGGGATTAGTGGAAAGAAAGGTTGGGGATGGATTCCTGGTTTCCCCTAAGAGCTTATAAAGAATTGCTGTAAAATTATGAGAAGTGTGCCTCCCACTGCAGGATCCTCTAGAATAGTCCAAATTTCAAATATTGAATCTCATTGTTCTAATAAAACATAAAAAAATTTCCAAGAAACTCCAATTTAACATATATTTCCAAGATTTCTTTTGCACTTGGATATGGTAGAAAGTTCTTCTGTCTGACTCAAATTTCCTGATTTATGGTTTGGATAATATGATCATAGGTGGGTGAACATATGCAACAGAAACAAAGAGCAAGAAACCTATTCAATACCAGTATAGTGAGTAGTGGTACGTGCAAAGTACATGCCAAAGTTTTACTGGAAAAAGGCTTGTCCTCACCAAGAAGAGTCAGGGTTGATTATTAGGTTAAAGTGACCTTAGAAGGAAGGGGCCACATCCTTTGGCAACACCAAGCAAACATCAGTCAAACCCCAGATGTACAGCTGGCTCAGACAGAGGCATGCCAACAGCTCTAATATCCACAACCAAATCCATCAGTCTGTATGTAAAGAAAAACCACTACATTTCTAAATCTAGAGTGGTATGACCCACAGTGTAAATACTTGGATTGATCACACAGATGCTGGCACCCACCAAGTGAAAGCTGAATTTACTCTCAACATCATGGACAGCAATAATTGTGGACATTTCCTTCCATGAACCTGGTCCTCCAGACATCCTTGGAGGCTCAAAGAGGCTGCTTTTGAGTATTTCAGCACTCAGGATACTTTGTGCCCTGATTATTTCTCTTAGTTACACGCGGTCATGCATGTTCTTTTGAGACTGCTGAATTTGAATCAGAGTCTTAGAACTAGTCAAGAGGCCTTGAAGATCAGCAGGTAGAGCCTCACACTTGCTGTAGCATTTAATCTACTAAGTTTTCAGATGAAGAAACAGAGACTCCACGAGGCTGAATAATAAGAGGTGGAGAGAATAGAGGATAAGAGCACACAACCTGAAGCCTGACTAGTGATTAACTCTGTAACCTTGAAGAGGTTCCTTCTCCCTGTGCCTGTTTCCTCATCTGTAAAAGTGGGAGAATGATACCTATCTCATATGGTAGTTGAGAAGAATCAGTGAATTAAACCACATAAAGTGCTCCAAATAGCCTAACATAATAAGTGTCATACAAGTGCTTGTATTCATGAATATACCAAAGAACCCCACTACAACTGGGAATCTGATCCTACCTTTCCTATACACAATTAGAAGAAGAAAATTCTACTCATTCACAAATTTACAATGATTACGAATAGTTGTCATATACAGTATCCTTTAAGGATGTCTCATCAAAACCTGCATCTGAGTTCTTGAAATTCACTCAAGAAGAGCTCCTATAGTGACAAGCAGGTATGATAACCAGCCCAGGAAATCAACAAAGTTCAGTGACACACAAAGTCTGAAAATTAACCTTTTTACCAAGTAGACCTGAATCTCTCCTCAAGGGTTGCCCGCACCCCACACCACACCAATATTTCTACAACTTGGGCCCATCTTCTGTCAACTATGGTCTTAATGAACTGAAGGGATGGATTTTGACTTAGATGTCATTCTTGGCAAGGCTGTTAGTTCAACTTTTCTTTGGCTGGCCAAGATTATTTTTCAACAAGTTCTTTAGCCCACAGTGTTACAGTATACCACCAAAGAAATCAAGAAATGAATATTGCTGTGGGTGGGAAAAGGAATACCAAATGGAACTCCTGTCATGCTGATAATTGTAATCTACAACACGTTTGATTCACTAAGTGTGGCAAAAGAGTATATTTTATAAGAAGTTTGCAGCTGATGAATACCAAAGGCCAAAAACTCAATCTGCAAAGAGACTGCTTATGAGCTATGAGAATCATTTGCACTACAATGTACTCCTCCAACCACACGACTAATAAAGTGAACTTCCTAGAATCGAAAACAGCACAGAAAATATCCAGCACCTTGAACATGCCTGGCTTACAGTAGGTATCCAGTGAAAATTAATTGAATAAATCTAATTGCCATCAATGAAAAAATCTGATATTAACTTGGATCTTTATTATGTGACCTAAGGTACTTGAAAGAAATGTGAGGAATTTCTTATGTAGTTAACTCTTTGATATGAAATGGGTAAAAAGGAGCCCAAAGAATGAGCTCTGATTGCTAGATAGCATAAAATAGAGATTTAAAGAAAACAGATGAAGTTTTAAAACTCAAATCAAGAGGAAGGGAGCAAATATTTTCATCTTTAGCCTTTATTTCATGACCTACTGTTTAACATTTGAAATCCTGAGGATTATCAGGGTGACCAAAATGTTCTTTTTCCTTTAGAGATCAAGAGAAACCTTTTCAAGGATCATAGATGTGGGGCATCTGCTTTGTAAAATAGTCCAGCAGTTCCTCAGAATTTAAAGGAAGAGTCACCATACGACCCAATAATCCCACAAGTTAGTGTATACCCAAGAGAAATGAAAACATATGCCCTTGCAAAAATTGGTACATGAGTGTTCACAGCAGCATTATTCATAATTGACAAAAATAAAAACAATGCAAATATCCACCTACTGATCAATAGATAAATAATATGTGGTATATCCATACAATGGAATATTATTTGGCCATAAATAAGCCAGGCACAAAAGGCTATATATATTGTATGATTCTTTTTTATATGAAATTCCCACATAAAAAGTAGATTAGTATTGCCTAGGGCTGGTGGGAGGGGTGGTTGGGGGCAGGTTAGGTTGAGGGAAAATCGGAAGTAACTGCTCATGGGGATTAATGGGTACGGGGTTTCTTTTTAGGGTGATAAAATTGTTCCAAATTCATTGTGGTAATAGTGGCACAACTCTGTAAATATACTAAAAAAAATCATTGAACTGTACATTTCAAATAGATAAATTGTATGGTATATGAACTATATGTCAATAAGGCTGCTGTTAAAATAAGCTACAGCAGATGCAATTTTAGCTCTGCTTACAGTTTTTAAAAAGCTGTCCTAAAAACACAGCTTTTTCATTCATCTAGTAGAGCCATGAAGCTCCCTAGCATTGTGACAAGTTAGGGGCCAGACATGATCAGCCTGGAATAATCATGGAAAAATTGCAACCCCTGGAGAGAGGATTCCTTGTTTAAAGTAAGTTGTGATGTGCACCATACAAAGGACACAGAACATCAGAGAGTCTCACATTCTCTCTTTATTCTGCCATGAGAAAGTTTCCCTAAACCAGAGAAGTTATGTAGAAGCTAATCTTTATCAATCCTACAAAATTAACTCCCCACTTCTTCACTAAGCTGTAGTCACACTGGCCTTCCTAAAGGTTTGCTGAGCTCTACCTACCGCAGTGCCTTTGTACCTGCTGTCCTTCCTGTAGGAAGTCCTCACGTGTCCCCAGATCTCCACCTGGCTGGCTCCTCATCAGTCAAGCCTCTGCTCCATTGTCGCCTTCTCAGGAAAAGTTCCTTAGCTCCTCCTAGTTAAAATATTCTTCCCCCCACATAAACCCTCCCTCTCATGGCTCCACTTCGCTTTCTGCACAGCATTTGGCACTATCTGAAACTCTCACGTGCTTATCAGTTTGTTGTCTGCCTCCCACGGCAGAAGGCAAGCTCCCTGAGGATGGTACTGAGCAGCACCCTGTGGGGATCCTGGGCACAAAAGCCTTCCTGTGTCCCCCATTTCTTGATTACAGGAAATAGGCTTCATTCAGCCTCCATGACCTTCCCTGAGTTCCAACCAGCAGCTTCAAAGAGTTGCTAATCAGGGAAGGGAGGGGATTCGGACAAGGGAGAAGCAGTCAAGAAACAAGAGTGCAGCCTTGGGGCAGGGTCCTGGTTCCCCATCAAGGGATACACGTAACAATATCTTTGAGCTGTTTTGCAGATACCAAAACCCCCACCAGGTGGAAGAAGTTAACGGTCTGCTGCCCACAAGCACGTAGACCCCAGACAGGTTGGAACCAGAAGTTTGATGATGCTGACTCCCAATTACCTCACCACCAACCAATGAGAAGAAAGTCCACGAGCTGACCACGCCCTCCTCTTTGAACCATTACTATAAAACTCCTCACTACCACCTCTGGGTTGGACACACAGTTCTGAGGGCATTAGCCTGCTGTGGCCCCCTTTTCCTGGCAAAGCAATAAAGCTCTTCTTTTTACTTCACCCAGAAGTCTGCCTCTGAAAATTAATTTGGTGTCAGGGTACAGAGGCTGGATTCGGCTTCACGGACAGGAACCGAAATATTTCCCTGTGCCTACAAAGCTAGCAGATGGGCAGTGAGCACTTGATAAAGATTTATTGAGTAAACGATCTCCATGGGGCAAGTCACAATCAACTTTGTAAACAACATCCGAAAGGTCAGCCTCTGTACCCGCCACACCTCAGACAGGAGTCCAGGGACACTGGCCCTTCAGGGAACAGCCGCCTCCAGGCTGAAAGGGCAAAGGGCTGAGACTGAAAACCCAGTTGGCCACCGAGGACTTCCTGCGCTCCTTCACTCATCTTCCCTCACCATGGTCCCAGGTCAGGTGGCGGAGCAGCTCTGGGGCCTTTCCTGTTGGTTTATAAATAAGTCTAGGCTCATTGCTGGTCCCAGAGTGGCCTACGTGGCAACGTGCCTTCAGCTTGCTCAGCAGGACCGCTTGCAGGAAGGGCAGCGAACAACAGCCATGTAAAAGCAGCGCAGAACCACAGCCCGCACCTGTGCGGTCACGTGCGCACCACCCGCTTCAGATCTTCTCTCAGAGGACCTGCTGCAGAGCCCAGGGAACTCTGCTCAATGTTCTGCAATAACCTACGTGGGAAAGGAATCTGAAAAGAATAGATACATGTATATGGATAACTGAATCCCTTTGCTGTACACCTGAAACTAACACAACATTGTTAATCAACTCTACTCCAATATAAAATAAAAATTAAAAAAAAAAAAAAAATCCCTGAAAACCTTGACCCTGGTTTCTACAGAAGCAGTTTGTCCCAATCACGCCCAAAGTTAGGAACTGTCCATTCTAACTCAGAATGGCTATCTGGCTTAGTTTTCTTGTAAGTTATTTCATTCGGGTGAACACTTAAAGAATCACTAATGCTTCATCAACTGTAGAGTACTTGTCACTCAATTCCAGAAAACTCGTGTTTACCTAACCCAGACTGCATACATACATAGACGCCGTGGATATTGTTGCCACTTAGGAAAACAATCCTAAGGTAGGTAGTCACAGGTCCCTTACTTCACAGAGCTACTCCTGTCTTCTTGATGTTTATAACAACGTCTTGTAGATTTCTAGGACTCCTTTCTGTTATCTACCTTCCTGTAGGTATCAGTCCAGTTCATTTAAGAGTCACAGTGTTTCTATGTGATACGTGAAGCTGATGGTATTAATGCCACTTCTGGTTTTTTTCTTGGTTCTGTTTTGTTTTAACACGGGAGGAGTAGGAGACCCAGAGAGGTTAAGCAACTTGCCCCGAGGTCACATACCTGTTCAGTGCCAAACAGTAGGAACACTGAGTCCGTGAGCTTCCCTCCACATCAGCACTTCTCAATGCATCTGAACCACTGGGGAATCTGGTTACAATGCAGATTCTGAATTCAGCAGCTCTGGGGGGTTTGGTGGGGGGGAACTAGGACTCTGTATGTTTCCCAAGCTCCCAGGAGTTGTTGCTCCTGGTGGCCCTCAGAATATCTTTCACCACACCCTTCATAACACCCCAGGCATGTCCATCCTAATACTTCCCCCAATGGCCATTGCACTATTTGGGTATTCGTTCATTTCCCCCACTAACCTATGAACTCCAGGAGAGCATGAACTATGTTGAATTCACTGGTTTGACCTGGGCGCCCAGCACCACACGTGCCAAAAAGGAACTGAACAAATATTTTTGAAGAGTGGAGGAAAAGTGACCTATTTCCAATTACAAAGCCACGTCGACTGCACATTAAGACTCTGATTTCTTACACAAAACAGAAACAGACTCACAGACTTAGAAAACAAACTTATGGTTACCAAAGGGGAAAGGTGGGAAGGGAGGGATAAACTGGGAGTTTGGGATTGCCATATACACACCACTATATTTAAAATAGATAACCAACAAGGACCTACTGTATAGCACAGGGAACTCTGCTCAGTATTCTGTAATAACCCAAATGGGAAAAGAAATTGAAAAAGAATAGATATATGTATAACTGAATCACTTTGCTGTACACCTGAAACACAACATTGTAAATCAACTATAGCCCAATTTGAAAGAAAAATTAAAAAAAAAAAAGAATCAATCGACCAATCAATCAATGAACATTTTTTTAATAGGCTATTCATCAAGTATCCTCTGTTGTCTGGAGTCACATTATGACATCCAGTTGTCATCGCCGGGTCCCCAAATAACATAACCAAATAAAAGCCCTGTAGGTTCAACCAGTTTATACCTACACTTGCCGCAGAACTCTGCCAGGGGTCAGGGGGACAGAATCACATCCTTGGGCCAACGGGATGGGATAACATGAGGTCATTCTAAGGGCAAGGGGGAGGTGTAGAACAGGCAGGGTGATGGAGGCTCGCTAACACTCAGCATCACCTGAGGATGTTGACGACAGCAGTCCTCCACGGACTGTGCGTTTTCCATATGCCAGGCGCTCGGCTGCGCACATTGCACCCGTCAGCTCATGTCATCCTGTTGACAAACCTATGACACAGGCACTTATTTTACATGTAAGGAAGCAGAGACGTAAGGTTATTATACAATAAGCGGTGAAGCCAAGATCTGGACCCAGGCAGTCTGGCTTCAGCATCCGTGCCTCTAACCACATTGTTGACGGCCTGGAAGCACACGGAAAAGAAGCAATTGCCTGAGCCCAGGAGTGACTTGACTGACTTCCCTGTCAACAGCCTGATTAATAGGCTCCAACAAATCCCAAATAGAGGGGCTTGAGGAGAAACACATCACATCCACATTATATCCAAAAGGAAGTGTTCAACAATACTGTGTAGGGAAAAAAAGAGATTCTGTTACAGCAAATGCTCACATAGTTTGTTTGGCTTATGGTTAAATATACAACACCGCTGAAAGGTTAAGTAAGAGTCAGTGAAGTAATAAGTCTCAAAGGTCCCAGATTCCTTTCACACTTCATTAGGTCTCTTATGAAACCTTGCATTAATGTCTGGGCCAAATCTGAGAAGATGGTCATCACATGGACGAGATCAGGATTTTATGAAACATGTGTGTCCAATGTAAAAAGTCAAAAGGACAGAGAGAACTTTGTTTTTCAAAGGCTTAAAGAGCAGAGTTCAACAGTTATATTTTAACACTGTCAGAAAATGAGGGAGTCAAGAAAACTGTGGAAGAGAATGCATCGTCCATTTGGATATGAGAAAAGGGTGAACTTAATCTCTCTTTTCAATAGAAGATTTTTAAATGTGGAATAAGAAAATAAATCAGGGCAATACTAAAGTATAGCCATAGGGTCTTGAATAAAACATTATTGTGAAAAAACGTTGAGCTCTACAGATTGTTTTTTAACCACACTTGTTTAATTATTATTTACCTTTGGAGGCAATATGATATGATGGATTGTGAAGGCCCGAGACCTGGTTCTGCCACATCCTAGGTATGATCTCCAGCTAGCATAATTCTTCCAGGATTCAGTGTGTTCATCTGTGAAATGGGACAACTCACTCCTGCCTCCTAGGATTACTGGGAGCCTTACATTAAATGACATACTGTGAGCATTTAGTCCCAAACAGAAAATCAACACAGGTTGCACCTTGTTTCCTCTCCTTTCTTACAAGTTCTATTTTCCTAAAAGAATGTTGTTTAAGCATTTCTAGTCCTAACTTTAAGTTTTTGTTAGTAGAAACATAAAATTGTGGAGGGTTAAGGAAAACAATCTACCTACACACAGATGAAATGTGTATGTAAGAAAATGAGAATAAACTATTAGTATACAGTATGGAAAGATCATCTTATATTAAGCTTGATGTGTTAAAAATAGAACCATATAATAAACAACAAGGTCCTACTGTACAGCACAGGGAACTATATTCAATATCCTGTGATAACCCATAATAGAAATGAATATGAAAAAGAATGTATATATGTATAAATGAATCACTTTGCTGTATAGCAGAAATTAACATAACGTTGTAAATCAACTATAGTTCAATAAAATAAATTTTAAAAATAAATTTTAAATTTTAAAAAATAGAACCATATAAAATTTCACATAGGTACACATCCTTAAAAAACAACTTCACTCATAATTACACCTACAAATTTTAGTCAGTCTATCAACTAACGATCATGTTAAAAATCAAGAAGTTTTATGACAGTAGTGTAGATTTTTGGAAAAAATTCCATTTCAATTTATATGAATGTTTTATAAACCATAAAGTACTAAATAATACACAATCTTGTTTTTATTGCAACGTCCTGTTGGCCTCTAGAATAATTGGAGATGTCATCAAATTAAAATCACTCAACATACTAAATTACAAAATTTTATTCACTGTAATTCAATATGAAATTCACATGTAAAGTAAGGGAAGTCAGCTAAGAAGTTATAACAACATATATAATAGACAGGAAGTCAACAAAGATTACAAACAAAATTTTTAGAAGTCTTCCCACAATTTCATCTTCCAGACTTGTGGGGTTAGTAGTAGAAATTAATATCCAGTTTTTACACGTCATATCCAAAATGCTCCTGCTCCCTAGGGGGAAAAAGAAAGAGAAAATATCCTTAAATGAACACATTTATAATCCTGATTCTTTAAACTCAATCTAATATTTGCACTGGAAAGAAACAGTGATCAAGAAATGTCTTTCAGGGCTGCCCTAGTGGTGCAGTGGTTGAGAATCCGCCTGCCAATGCAGGGGACATGGGTTCAAGCCCTGGTCCGGGAAGATCCCACATGCCATGGAGCAGCTAAGCCCATGCGCCACAACTACTGAGCCTGTGCTCTAGAGCCCGTGAGCCACAACTACCGAAGCCCGCGCGCCTAGAGCCCGTGCTCCACAACAAGAGAAGCCACCGCAATGAGAAGCCCGCGCACCACAATGAAGAGAAGCCCCCGCTCGCCGCAACTAGAGAAAGCCCACGTGCAGCGACGAAGACCCAATGCAGACAAAAATAAATAAATTTGTAAAACAAACAAACAAAACAAACAAAAAACAACTCAAGGAACTACCAGAATTACCCCTCTGTTTTCAATGTTATCCATAATTAGTTTATTTTTGAAGTCTTATCTGCAAAGTCATTTACAATCATTCTTATGGCATTAGTGAAATTGCCATTCTTCTAACCTGTACAGTGGGTGTTACCAGGAAATGAGAATTTGAAGACATGGAAAGAGGCATGTGATAAAACTTTTAAACATTAAACAACAAAAGGTTTTTTTCATTCCCCTGATCTTTCCTCAAAATCCTTTCTCATATTTTGGTCATTTAATCAGACATTAAATATTTTAATTTCTTCCACACTTCTGTGTTAATCAAACGGTTTTTTAAATATCTTAAATTTTTTTAAATATTACGGAATTTTTAAAGATATTAATTTGTGGTCTGTAGAGCACACAGTCGGAACATTTCACATGCCTGTTAGGTAGGGAGTTTAGAACCATTCTTAACTCCTTTTTTCCAGGAATGTAAGGTCAAATGAGTTAAGTAATTTTCAAAGCCTTACATCCAAGTCCCTTATACACACTCAACTTAAAATCAGCATCAAGGGCTTCCCTGGTGGCGCAGTGGTTAAGAATCCGCCTGCCAATGCAGGGGACACAGGTTCGAGCCCTGGTCTGGGAGGATCCCCCATGCCATGCAGCAACTAAGCCCGAGCGCCACAACTACTGAGCCTGTGCTCTAGAGCCCAAGAGCCACAACTACTGAGCCCACGCGCCACAACTACCGAAGCCTGCGTGCAACAAGAGAAGCCACCGCGATGAGAAGCCCACGCACCGCGACGAAGAGTAACCTCCGCTCTCCACAACTAGAGAAAGCGCGCGCACAGCAAAGACCCAATGCAGCCAAAAATAAATAAATAAAAATAAACTTTAAAAAATTTATTTAAAAAAATGAGCATCAATATTTTTAGAAAGTGGCAAGATCGGGGTGGGAAAATATTTTCTGCTATTTTTCACTCAAACCCAGAAAGGCAGGTCGAGTTTTAAGAGAGAAAGTGAAAGAGAGAGGGGGAGATAGATGAGATTTATACAAGTATCATCTTCTTCCACTTTTAGCAATCTTGATTAATTTCTGTACTAACTAACCCCGTTCCTAAAGGAGGGAATGACTTGCCACAGATCACACAGCAATCACTGGCAAAGTAAACGCCTAGAATTTCCCTTCAGTTCAACAATTCCTCGTGCCTATGTTTGGGAAAGAAGGGGTAAGAATAACACATGGGTTCGCAAAGTGATTTTCCTTCCCTCCTATGACCTCCACCTCCATCTTGTGTTTCTTCCGTCTGTGCTCTGAGGGGTACCTTCAATTTTCTCCAATAGCGGTTAAGAGAGAGACTGAATAGGAAAGACCAGACAACTGGTGGGGGTCGAAGAGTGCGCAGAAACCCATTTCTCACCTGACTTAATCCCGGGTGGTGGTAGATAATGCTGCTCCTGGGTTTTCTCTCCAGCTGCTCTTGCTAGAACAAAGTGCATTCAGCACAGGTGGTCTCTTAGCAACCTTGGTTCCTGTGTCAAAGCACAGTGAAAGCTTTTATTGGATGCTGAGGTGGTCTGTGAAGTGGACGGGCAGCGAGCCTGCCTGGAGAAACTCTAAAATTACTCTCACAGAAGTCAGGAAGGAGATGTCGAAGAGTGGAGTTTGGCAAATGTGACACGTTGATTTCAACATATCACAGAATTGTATAGCTGAAAACTAAACTTATCACAAAAAGTTTAAACTGAATTCTATAATGTTCCCGGCAGGCCAAATATTTACCACGCTTTTATTTTTTTATTTTATGTTTTGGCCGTGCCATGGGGCATATGGGATCTTAGTTCCCCCACCAGGGATTGAATCCACACCCCCTGCAGTGGAAGCAGGGAGTCTTAACCACACTTTTAAAACAATAGTTCTCAGGGGGTGAGGGAATGGAAGAGATGTGTAAGGGTTACATATGTGCAACAAGTAGATAAATAAGTCCCGGAGACCTAATACACAGTACAGTGAGCATAGACGTAGAAGCGTGTTATAAACATTAAACTTGCTAAGAGACTAGATTTTCATTGTTTCCAGCACTAGAAGCATTAGAAAGTAGAGGAGTGAATTTATTACAAAAGACCAGGCTGTAACATTTGGCCATAAATGGAAAAGTATCCAACAAAATGATGGTTATTACAACTATGAAATAATAGAATATACTACTTAGAAAATTATGTTACAATATTTAATTATGATTAAAAGCCATACCTTATGAACACCCATTACACTCCTGGACAAGCATGGATAATCACACCAGGACACATATCCAAACATTATTTGTAATATCCTCAACTTAAAAACAAACCAAAAGCCCATCAGTAGGTAGATAAATGCATATAATGGAATATTATACAATAATGAAAATTAAGCTCCAGCTACATACAAAAACAGTGGTGAATTTTACAAACATAATATTGAATTTTTACAATAATGAAAATTAAGCTCCAGCTACATACAAAAACAGTGGTGAATTTTCCAAACATAATATTGAATTTTTTAAAAGCAAGGCACAAAACAAAATGCACAGTGTAAATATATTTATGTAAAATAGGAAAACAGAGTTAAAGGTGCATGGTTTAGGGGTGTATATGTGGGTGGCAATGGTGTAGGTGGTGAATTGATCAAGAAAAGCAAAGGACTGGCTACCATAAAATCAGGGTAGTGGTGGTGTTAGTGAGGGGAAGGGAAGGGCTGCGTGGGTGTGGGGAGCCTCCAGCAGTATTTCATTTCTTGTCCTGGTTGGTGGTTACATTGGCAATCACTTTTTAACTACTTGCTAAACTGCACACAGAAATTTTATAGGCTTTTCTGCAGGTATGTTAGACTTCACAATCGAAATATTTTAAAAAAGGAAACAGGACTATCTACAAATGTCAATAATGGTCATAGTGGTCGAGTTTGGGTGAAGGACTATATGTGATTTTTTTCCCTTGCTTTTTCCATTTCTCACATTTTCATTTAAAAGGATGTTGCTTATATAACTTCAGAAAACTAAAGAAAGTAGTCCCATAACTGCCAAGTCCTCTTTCTTTCCCATATACTTAAAAGTAATGTATACTGATTTTATTTTTGTCAAACCAATCATTTTAACAAATATGAATTCGGGAAAATTAAATGTCAGTGAAAGATTTTAATGAAAATATTTAACTTACACTTTATCCAATAAATTACATATTTTCATTAAAATGTTTCACTGAGACATTTCATTTTCCTTGAGTTTACATTGTCTCTTTGGCTAAAGAACATGTTCTTGTCTCATTCAAAATGTTCAGGAGAAACAGGAATGTGAGTGGCTTCTGTTTGGTTCTTCTCAATGTTAGATCTGTTTCTAGATCTAAATCATTGGAAGGACATGAATCTGTACCATCATAAGTTTACTAGAACACTGAGATTTTACTGTGGATTAAAATTATGATTGTCACAGTGTTTGATTTACATTTTGCCTAATTAGTTCTTACTTACTTAGCTAGAAGCTTGGTAATCACGTGTTTTTTCTTTGCAGGGACATTCTTTTAGAGGAAAGGCTATTTAACAGCAGCATTTTCAGGAAAAAAATGATTTGTAGTGTTTTTTTATCGGATAAAACATGCACTAAATAAATGTAAAAAATAAATAAATTAATAAATAAATTTGAAACAAGCTAGGACACTTCTAAAAGTATGCTAGAATGTATTGAGTGTGACTATCTCAAGACCGTGGTCTTATCTTGAATGCAGTATTTAAAAGTCGTAGCTAAAACAACATCACCTCCAATTTCTGATACAAGACATCCTAGGTTATAGAAAAATGGTACAGATGAACTGGTTGCAGGGCAGAAATTGAGACACAGATGTAGAGAACAAACGTACGGACACCAAGGGGGAAAAGTGGCAGGGGTGGTGGTGGTGGTGGGATGAATTGGGAGACTGGGATTGACATATATACACTAATATGTATAAAATAGATAACTAATAAGAACCTGCTGTATAAAAAATAAATAAAATAAAATTTAAGACATCCTAGGTTATTTGGGGCCTAATATATTTCATGTTGAAATTTCAGATGACCGCAAATAATTTTCCCTCCCATTTGAATGCCTCTACGTTCCTTTCTTTTCCCTATTTCCAAAAGGCACTGAGAATCAATTTATTTCATAGAAATTAATTTATAGAATGTTATACTTAAAATAGAATGAATACTCTCTTATCTAGTTTTAAAAACTTGTCTTTATTATATTTTCTTTTGATTCCATCAAGAGTCCAAATAATCTAAATCCAAACTGACCTGTTCATTGAATGGTTGAATAGTGGAATCCCACAAGGTAAGTTAGACTAATGGCGAGTAGCAGTGACTTTTGGTCTCTGGGGGTTGAACTTCACTGCATTCTCTGTTCTTCACCCTGCCATCAGTTTGTAGGCTCTGGCCTTTCAAACCTTTATAATCTTGTTTTTATATAAAACAAAGTTTCTCAAGTCAACTCTGACTCCTGGGACCATAGTGCATTTGTTAAATGGTTTGGTCCCCTGGCAAAAACAAAACAATGCAAAACAAACAAGTAAAACGCCCTCTATTACATAAAATTATTACTGGTACTAAGACTTCACCTGTTTCTCAATCTCTCTCAGCCTCTACTATTTCCCCTTATTAGGCGTGGATTCCTGATCAAGACAAAGAACAGAACATACTTTGCAAAGTCTCTTTTTCAATCAAAAGAAAACACTTTTCACTGGATTCAAGATTATAGTCTTAAACACGTGAGTCACACTTCAAAAATATTTCCTTTTTTGATAAGAATTTGCTAATCCTACTCCTTGTTTCCATCAATATCTAATGGTCAAGATAATATTGACAGAAGTTCCCTAGAGACAAATGTTGAAACATGAGACACTCCTGTTGAAATCTGTCCACTCTTGCTGAACAGGTCACTTGAGTAAAGTATAATAATTACCATTTATTAAGGGTCTAGTATGTGCCAGGCTGTGATTATGCACTTTTGGGGGATGGAGCAACTGCCCAAGGTTCTATGCTGGAGTCTTCATGCTGCTAACGCAGGACTCCCATCCCCAGATGCCACTCTGTTTCAACTACATGGACTTATTAATGTTTTCAAATGAAAAGGAAACGGGCTAGACTGAAATGGAAATATCCACATGTAATTATCAACGGCCACTCTTCTTCCTCAGTCCCGGCTCCTTTCTGTATATGTGAACTGCTGGTTGAACAATGGGATGGATAGTCTTGCAGTTATCCCTCTGGGCCTGAGAACCCTAAATTTGCCTGAATAGTTTTACAATAGTCAGTTTTATTCATATCAAAACAATCTGCTCTTTGTAAATGGGTCACCCACAGGCCACTACTATGAGCTTACTGTCTAGCAACCCGATTAGGTGAAAGTTCAGTTTTTTTAATCTATGTTTTATTAGCTTTTACTCTCTGCAATTTTATTTTCTTTTATTATTAGTTTGCTATCTACCCACTGATCAACTTATGACTGACAAGGTCCTCCCCTTGAACTTTTTTTTTTTTTTTGGCTGTGCACGTGGCCTGTGGGATCTTAATTCCCCGACCAGGGATAGAACCCATGCCCCCAGCAGTAGAACTGCCGAGTCCTAACCACTAGACCGCCAGTGAATTCCTCCCCTTGATCTTATTAACATTAGCTGGACAGAGAAATAACGAGAATGCTTCCAGGACTTGGTGGTTGAGAGATGGGTCTGGCATAAGACTGATAGGGTTTGATCTGCCACTTACTGTGAGACCTTGGACAAGTTACGTTAACTCTAGGTGCCTCAGTTAGCACTTCTATAAAATGGAGATGATAATAAGAGTAGGGTAGTGTGAGAATTAAATGAGATAATGTCAATACTTGTGCCAAGTGAGTGCCTAGTGAGTGCCTACTAGGTACAAGTCACTCTTTTTTTTTTTTTTTTAAACATTTTTTTTTTTTTTAAGAAATTCACGTTCTTTTATTTATTTATTTATTTATGACTGTGTTGAGTCTTCATTTCTGTGCGAGGGCTTCCTCCAGTTGCGGCAAGTGGGGACCACTCTTCATCGCGGTGCGCGGGTCTCTCACCATCGCGGCCTCTCTTGTTGTGGAGCACAGGCTCCAGACGCGCAGGCTCAGCAATTGTGGCTCACAGGCCCAGTTGCTCCGCGGCATGTGGGATCCTCCCAGACCAGGGCTCGAACCCGTGTCCCCTGCATTGGCAGGCAGACTCTCAACCACTGCGCCACCAGGGAAGCCCCACAAGTCACTCTTAATAAGCAAGAGTGACTATCATTGTTAATTATATTCTACCGTATTACCTCCTAGATGGTACCCCTGGAATAAATCAATCTTCTCAGTTTCTCTTTGGATACCCAAACATGCAAAACTGTCACACACCTACTCATCCTTTGAAACCCAACATACCTCCTCTGTGATCCTTCCTGACATCCTCAGGCAGAATTTATTGCCCACTTGCTGTAACATATTGCAACTGACAACCGTGTATTGTGGTTATTAGTTTGCATACCACCCCCCATTGGTAGGGCTGTCTTCCTAGAAAGTGGGGATGGCCTTACCCATCCTGGATCCCAGTGCCTCATGGTACTGGATGTTAATCAGTTTTCAACAAATATTGATTTAATAACTGCACATCAAGTAGAAGCTTTATTTGGAAGACCGAAAGTTCATTTTGTTCAAAAGACGATTACAACAAGAAAAACCATATATTAAGTCTACTTTTCCCACAAATTTTTATTCTTCAAAAATAAAATCACCAAGTTGGGTATTTTCAATATTGTCTCCATATGGAAAATGTCTCTTTCCCATAAAATTTATGTTTGATAAAGTTATCTTTTAGAAACTTGAAAAATCATATGGGAATTATATCTTGTTGATGTTTTTGCTTTCGTTTTTATTTTTTTGCTTGTAATTAGGGAAGCTAGTCAAGTTGTTGGATGGCAACAAGAGTTTGGCACTGGCCTACAGGGTTTTAGGATTTGAAGTGTCCTGCTGGGACGGCCACTGTTTCTCTGGCATAATTGAGATTTGTCCCCTTAAGATTCCAGAAATAGACGATGGCGTGGTAGGACAGAAGACATAAACTGCTCAAATATGAGTCATTCAGAAGTCAACTGAAACTCAGGCATATGCAACAGTAAATGGGTTTTGTGTGTTCTGTAAGCTTCTAAAATGGACTTCAAGGTGCATTTTCTGAACTAATTATGTGAGGAATTACATGAGGAAGGGAATTTAACAGACATCTGAGAAATTAACTCATCAGTGATATGAGCATTGTATGCGAGAAAGCTTGAATGAGAATAATAATAAATGGCATATGGCTTGACACTTAAATGATTACAGGCATGATTGTTATACCTTGTTTCCTGATTAAGATACGATTTCAAGGAGATCTTTTTCTCTCCAGCTAAAAAAAAACAACTGTAGTGGAAAATCTGAAAGATTACAGAAATGTTGGCACTGGAAAAGAAATTTGAAATTTCTTAAAACTTCTCGTTTGACAAACGAGAGAAGGCACCTTGCCTGAAGTCACACAGGTACTTTTCTTCTGAGCTACTATAATAATTGCCCCAGCGAGTTTTTGACATTTATGATAAATTGGATTCTGCGTTTCACCAGACTTGGCTATTTGAAGATATTCTACCTTCATCACCTCCCAACTGCTTTGATTCAGGACAAGGGAAGACCAAAGTGTCCAGAGCAGAATAAGTCACAAGTGAAAACTGGAAAACTTGGCAGGTCAGACTCACAAAACTTGACAAAGTGGACTTCGCCTGGAAACACAACCACGTGCCTCGTCACAGATGGTGGGTCAGCAAGGTTTGGGAGCCGGATGGAACTGGTTTGCGATCCTGGTTCTGGCTGGTATTAGTGCTGGAGCCGTGGACCAGGCATTTCACCTCACCTGCTACCCCATCTGGAGACAATCTGTTTTGCAGGGGATTGAAAGGATTTTATTCGTAACTACAGTTAGGAAGGGCCTACACACGTTGTGATTTTAATCTCACAAAGCCTTATGAGGTGAGTTACTAATTCTCCTATTTCCTTAGTTGGAGAGATTGATGACCCGAGACTTGAGTGAGCTATTCGCGATCACACAGCGGGGATGACCGGGGATTTGAACGGAAGTGTGTTTGGCTCCAAAGCCTTAGCCGCTGCAGTATCTCAGGATTGGTAAAAGAGGCGAGCCAAGAGCCCAGCATGCTGCCGGGCACTTGGTAAAATAACGGTTAGGGTATGACAAAGCACTGGAGTCAGAAAGGTGGCCACTTCCTGCAACCCAACAAGGAGGGAGAGAGGTGAGCACGGACTCAGTGCACGAGGGCAAACAAATGGACCTCAGCGACGGGAAGCCCGGGAAGCTGAGGCAGACGCACAGACATGCAGGCCACAGGCACCCACGAGGGTCCACCCGATCCCCCCGGGGGTACCGGGGGGTCCCAGACCTGTGTGGAATCCCTCTACTTTTCTCCTCTTCAACTGTACCTCTCAGACTTTCTCTGCAGGTCAATATCTGTCCAGTTTGGGCCTTCCCAAGCCATCTATGACCGTGCCTCAAATGTTCTGAGTAAATATTCCAGCCCTAAAATGAACTGTTTTTCTACATACGAACAAGCATCTCCCCTTAATCAGCCACTACCAAGACTCCCAAAGGCTGAGATTTCCCGCTACCCCGTTCCTGCCCCCAAATAGGAGATGGCATGGCCCCTAAGGAGAGATAAATTACTCGGTTACGGGCACTTTACATTAAGAAAGATTCCGGAACCAAAATAATCAAAATGTTTTCAACCTTCTCCCTGCCAAGTTCCCCAGCCCTCGCCAAGAATCACAGCTGCAGCGCGCTCTTACGAGGCCAGATGAACTGCCCAGAGCTGTGGCCCGGGAACCTCACAGGGCAGTGCCGCTCGCCGCCAGTTCTTCCACGTGTGACAGAGCAGGAGTGGGGCTGAGGCCAGGTGCTTATTTGTCGCGTTTGGGGTTTTTATCTGCAGAACTCGCATATCCAAACGTGTGTCATTCCAGGTTTGGGGTGGAGGAGAGGTTTCTGGACTGTTTGACTTCGTAAAAGCATTTGGCAAAACGTTTAAACTCCCTTCTCAGCCTGCAACACACACGCCTCTGCCTAAATTCACTGGTGGCAGGTTTTTACCTATTATTAAGATGCAGATTTGATTTCTGAAACCAGCCAAGTGTTATCTGGAGTCAAGTTTAGCTGAGAAGGTGGATGGCCAGGTTGGAGAACAGAATTTCAAGTTCAATGAAAAACTGTGACCTCTTCTAAGGCCAAATTATATTTCTTTTTTTAAAATTAATTAATAAATTTGTTTATTTATTTTTGGCTGCGTTGGGTCTTCGTTGCTGCACATGGGCTTTCTCTAGCTGCGGTGAGCGGGAGCTACTCTTGCTTGCGGTGCACGTGCTGGTGTCTTCTCTTGTAGTGGAGCACGGGATCTAGGCGCGCGGGCTTCAGTAGTTGTGGCACGTGGGCTCCGCAGTTGTGGCTCACGGGCTCTAGAGCGCAGGCTCAGTAGTCGTGGCGCACGGGCTTAGTTGCTCCACGGCATGTGGGATCCTCCTGGACCAGGGATCAAACCTGCGCGCGTCCCCTGCATTGACAGGCAGACTCTTAACCAGTGCGCCACCAGGGAAGTCCCCAAATTATATTTCTAGCATTTAGCACAGGGCTTGGAACAAAGCAGGTGCTCAATTAAAAAAAAAATTGGAGGTGGGGAGGATGAGATGCGACTTTATGGTGCGTTTTTCTGTGCCTCAGAAGCTTGTTGCTTAGAAGGTGAACCCAACGATGAGCCCTGAAAAGCAACGAATCGTTTTCTAAGAATGTACAGCTCTCAAGGGGAAGTCTGACCAATAATGCCCACTTTTGGTGGGTAAGTATAGGACGTGATGGCCCTGTGGACTGCCAGCCAGATCCTGTCTGTACTTGCCATGTACCATGGAACAAGCCCATTCTGACTTGTAACAGAGTTACTCATGAAATGACTTCTTTCTCCTACCATATTTAGAGTTTACTGACCCTTTGCTAATCTAGCACTGTGTGTTCACACAGTGGGAATTAAATAAACATTTGCAGAATGACAGCTTGCAGTGGAAAACAAAAATCTCATCCTGTCTCCTGAGCGTACAGGGTACCACTTTGGGAAGCAGGTATTCTCTGAGACAACCCTCCTTTCTGTCCCATCCAGACACGGAATCGAAGCTAGCAAGGGGGGAAAGCAGTCCTTTGGAACCACAGAAGCACATAACCAAAAGAAAAAGTTTATTTTTATTTATTGATTTTTGGCTGCACCTAGCGGCATGCAGGCTCTTAGGTCCCCGACCCGGGATCGAACCTGTACCCCCTGCACTGGAAGTGCGGAGTCTTAACCACTGGACCATCAGGCAAGTCCCAGGAAAATTTTAGAATGCTGATTATAGTAGAGCAGATAAGTTTATTAAAATAATAGTTTATGCTTTGAAATTGTTTTGATGAAGTTCCCCATCATCATTGATCTTAGCCGTAGCCTAATGTCCAGAACTAACCATATGCCATCCTCCAATGCCCCCATCCTCAGCATTCACACTGCTGATACCATCCTAAGGATGAAGTTATTAAAAGCAGTAAAAGCCAATTATTGTCTCTACAATTTAAAGTTTCCCATCAAAGACCACATTGGAGGCTCCAGGTTAAGAAGATTCAGGAAAAATTCAAATGAGGGGTTTCATCAATAATATTACCATACTTGGCCACTTAGATACATTATGAGTAAAACCCACCACGCTGTCAAACAGGTTATAACTCTCATCTCACAAACAAGGAAACCGAGACTCAGAGAGGTTGAGTACTTGCTTAAGTCACACAGCTTGTTGAGCCAGGGCTCAATACCAAGCCGGCATCTGCCTCCTTCCACTTCCCTGTGATGCCTCCCTTATTTAGAAGCCTGATGCACATGTTCAAGAGAATTGAACGTATGTAACCAAAGCAGAAAACTGTCTTAGTCCGTAGTCCTGAGGAGGGACCAGAGTGTCAGCTTTCACCTTTCCTCAGAGGACCGGGCAGGGCACCAGCTTCAGGGTCCTCCTTTTCCAGACAGAAAACACAGTGACCTACTTTGCAGGGCTCTCAGAAGCAACCATTATCAAAAAGGCTGCAAAGACAAAGCCTTTGGCTAAAATCTCAGGAAGGCAGTGAATCTGTGGAAGATGACAGGTGCCCTCTCTGAACCAAATCTCAAACATGGGAAATGACAGGGCCCAAGTCTCCCATCCAACATTCCCCTGCAGACACTTTCCATATGTGAAATTTCCCTTTGGAATCACTGAAATCCTCTCTTTAGGGAGGAAACACAGAAAGGCGGAAATATCTAGCACGGCCACAAGGCCGGCTCAAGTTGTTGAGCTCTTATTAACCCCTTGCTTCTCCTCCTGCCTTTACTGAGCCAGGAGGAAATGGAAGGAATCGAATTCTAATTCTTTGATCAGTCTTATAAGCAGCCTTATAAAAATTGGAACGCCGTTGAAATGCAGGGAGGGGAAACAGGCTTTCGGCGTCTTTGCGCTTACGATATTCCCTCTACCAGAAGGAAGCAAGATTACCGCTAAACTCTCCTCCTCTGTCAACATTTTAAAAGCCACGTTTTTTAAAAAACCAAAACTTACTGTTCAGCGGTTTGATACGCGAAGTCCAAAGTCAAGGAGATGATCTCTCTCTTTTGTGAAAAACACCATCTGATCCTGGGTGGCTTGGGAGGCTCGCTGGGCTGTTATTAATAACTGGCTGAGCACTTTCCCGAGAAACCTGAGCCAGGCTGTCACGGGAGGAGAGTGGGGAGGAACTGACAGACACAGGTGGGATAAATTATGACAAAAATACCCTCAGGCCCACACAGGAGCACAAATAACCCATGAGGAGGGGATGGGCCCCTCCACAATCAATAGACTCTTAGGTCAAAGGTCCTCAGGGTTCAACAATCAACTAATCAAAAACTCTTTCTTCCTCTCTTGAAAAATGTCAGGACTCCTGTAATGTCATTCTTTCCATTGTTTTTCTGAGTAATGCTTTTCCACGGATATTTGAATATCTTCTCAAACTATGCATTTCTGCCTTGTTTACTTTGACTTCCTCCGTTTTTCAAATATATAAACAAATGGATTTTCAAATGCACGTGAGCAATTTGTTGAGGTTTGTTCACCTGTGAGCGTATGTTTACCTCTTTCCCTTAATGATTCCAAAACCGTTCCTGGCAAAGTGTATGTATGTGTGTGCTCGGGGGTGGGGAGGTGGAGCTGGTCTTGGGACAGCATCGTACATACGAGGGAAACTGTAGAATTTAAGTCCGAAGGGTGGAAGCGCAGCCGTGACCTGGCTACTGGTTTACAGTGGGTCTTCCCTTTTGAAAAGCCTTATTTCCAAAAAAATCCAAGTCTATGCCTCCCCTCCCCCAAGCACTGACATCATACTGTTCAGACCAGGAACGGCCTGTCTTCGGATTTAAATTATATTAAACACTGACTCTGTGTCTGTCTGAAGTGTTAAAAGAAAACTGAGGATCACACAAAAGTTATTGGAATATAAAAAGATACAAACTTGAAGGGAACAACGCTTGTCGACTTGCCCCATTCTTAAGGATCCAGCTGCCTTTCACCCTGGCTCAGGGCTGGTAACTATTCTGTTTCCAAATTAAACTTTTTTTCAACTAACTGCTGGCGGTGGGGAGGCCAGAACATCTCACTGCAAACCTCGCACAGTGAGTGTTTTTCCGTGGAGGCCATTGTTAAAAAGAGAAAGTAACACAGCAGTTGAATAGATGGGTGAGAGGCAGTGGAGCAGGTACAGGGCCTTAATTTTTTTCTTTTTTTATTATATCTTAAGTATTTTTATTAAAAATATTCACAATTTTAGCATTCATTGTCTTTCTAGTTGTCAAAGTTAAGAATCAGCATCATACTTCAGGGATATCACATCTAGATCTGACATATACAGTCTTTTTAAAATTAAAGTATAGTTGATTTACAGGGCCTTCATTTTTTTAAAAAAGTTTTTCACACTGATCCGTTTTTAAAATTTGAATATCCACTGAATATATATATCTTTATAGAACATATTCATGTACTATTGTAAATATACTATGTATGGCACAAAACACAAATAGAAATTTTTTTTTTAAAGGGTGATTTTGTCCTAGGGCTGGTTATTTCTTTTATTTATTTATTTATCTATCTATCTATCTATTTATTTATTTATGGCTGCGTTGGGTCTTCGTTGCTGCGTGCGGGCGAGCGGGGGCTACTCTTCTCTTCATTGCGGTGGCTTCTCTTGTTGCGGAGCACAGGCTCTAGGCGCACGGACTCAGTAGTTGTGGCTCGTGGGCTCAGTAGTTATGGCATGTGGGCTCAGTAGTTGTGGCTTGCGGGCTCCAGAGCGCAGGCTCAGTAGTTGTGGCACATGGGCTTAGTTGCTCTGTGGCATGTGGGATCTTCCCGGACCAGGGCTCGAACTCCGGTCCCCTGCATTGGCAGGTGGATTCTTAACCACCGTGCCACCAGGAAGTCCCACAAATAGAAATTTTTAAAAGATGAAATTTTAAAAGACATTCTAGTACTCTCAACACTCCCAATGAATCATTTTTACTGGTCCTTGGGGCATGAACACCCCGGACTACAGATGATTAGGGAGTGTGGTTCAGAGCTCTTCCTCTACCACTTACTAGTTGTTGTGAGTTGAACTGTGTCCCTCAGAAAGATGGGTTTGAGTCCCACCTTTTCGTACCTGTACCTATACCTGTGAATGTGGCCTTATTTGGAAATAGGGCCCGGCTGATGTAATCAACTGAAGTTGCAGTCATACTGGATGAGGGTGGGCCCTAATCCAATGACTGGTGTCCTCATAGGAGAGGGATATTTGGACACAGAGAGAACTCCACGTGACAAAGGTAAGAGACTCTGCAATGATGTGTCTATAAGCCAAGGTATGCTGAGGGTGAGTGGCAACAACCAGAAGCTAGGAAAAGGCCGGGGAGTATCGTCCCCTAGTGACTTCAGAGAGAGGATCCCCTTGCTGACTCCTGGATTTTGGACTTCTGCTTTCCAGAACCAAGACAACACATTTTTGCTGTATAAAGCCACCAAGTTTGTGGTCATCTGTATGGCAGCCTTAGGAAAAGAATACATTAGCTATGTGATGTTAGCAATGTGACATTAGTCATGTTATTTACTCTCTTTGTGTCTCAGTTTCTTCATCTGTAAAATGGCAATTAAAATCCACCCACTTAATCAGGTTATTTTGAGAAATAAGTGCCCTAAGGAGTGCCATGGCCTCAGCAGGGTGCCAGGAGCATACAAGCAATAGCTCATACTTACTGGGCCTTCATCAATGACGATGGGGCTAGCCAACTTGGGCAGAGCATCCCCTCAAAAACTCACAACTCAGAAACTCGCTGGCAGGGTGAGGACTGGGGGAGAGAGGGAGAGCGGCTGCGGGGGGCTGACGATGTTGAACAGCACCTGAGTCCTGTGCTCCTGGAAAGCCCCCCTGCACAAGGCTCCCCGCTCTCCATGCTCCAGGAAAAGGCTCACTGCCGAGAACGACCCTTCCTCAAGTGACTTAGACAAGACTGGAGGCTCCCTTGTTTACTGAGGACAAGGCCAGACACACACTCTCCCGTTTCCATTCTCTGTGTCATAACCTGAACTGTCTGTCCCCACTGACCAATCTGGACAAGATACCCGCTAGTTGTCTTGACCAAACTCAACTTGGGCTTTTCCTCTCCAGACAGGCCCCTGACCTTTGACCCACCTTCAACCTGAGCCAGTATCGGAATTCAGAATAGCCCTTCTCCCTCCAAAACAAGCTGACCACAAAGAAAGACCTTCCCTGAGCAGTGGTCCAGCCATCAACCTGTTCACCCCACAGCCAACACCCAGTTCCTTCTGGCCTTGTTTACTCCCCTGTAGAAAAGAAAAGGCCATTTTCCACCTGATCTTTGAGACGCTTGCAGATCTTGTGGTCAATGTGTTTTATGTTTTGCAATAGGCCCCTTGCCCATATTATAAGTCTTTTCTCTTTGACCCGTAACAGTAATTCTCTATCTGGCGCCTGCCCTCCTCTTCTGCCACTCACTAAATGCTTTGCCCTTACGGCATGAATTCAGTTCAATACCTTCAGTAATGGCCACATCTTACTCAGGGCCACTGGGAGCTTCAGTGGCCTCTCTGGAAACTAGGAAACTCCCCCATCTGACTCTCATCTAGAACCCCTCCTTCCCCGTCACTCCCTGCCCCTCGCTGCTCCTTCTTCCTC
This sequence comes from Balaenoptera musculus, assembly GCF_009873245.2. Lineage (NCBI taxonomy): Eukaryota > Metazoa > Chordata > Mammalia > Artiodactyla > Balaenopteridae > Balaenoptera > Balaenoptera musculus. The sequence goes on along the minus strand of NC_045800.1, from coordinate 73,595,143 downwards.
CTTTTAACTAAATCTGACCGTCCCTTAAACTCCCTTGGACTGCTTGATCTCCTCCCCTTCCAAACCTTGACCTGCTCCACCCCTCTCTCCCCTCCCTTTCCCACTCTGGCCCCTCAATTCCCCACAGTCAGTAGAGGTCTAGGTGGCCCCCCCCATCAGGGGTTCTAGAGGGGCTCAAGGACCCCAGGAGCAATCATCTGAGGCTGAAAAAACTACCTGGAAGCAGGCTGGATATTTTATCCACAAGGATGAGCTTTGGAGACACCTGGATATACACTTGGTCCCGCTCAGCCCCTTGCCCCAAATTTAGTGCATAATTTAGCTTCCATAAGATCACACATCAAGGCAAAGGAAATCTTAAGGGATCTCCTCCACATTGGCGGACACTTCAGCCCTCATGTTGAGCAGATAACCTCAACTTACCCTATCTGCCAGAAACATAATCCTGGTAAAAATATTACGGTGGGATAAGGACAAGAGCCCACATTTTCATATGAACCAGTGAATTGAAATTTTATAATTGAAGCTATAAGCCCCCATATTTGTATCTGCCTCTCTGTTTACATGTATGTAATGTAGGTACGTTATATATGTGTAAAATTTTCCTACCTTCAGATGACATTACCAAGTTAGGTTATAAAAACCTCTAAAGGAGCTTTATTTTGCCTGAAGTTAAATAAGCCCTTACATAAATTAAATATTCCTAAAATTTCTAGAAACTAAGAAAATTTAACTTCTAATATTTTAAAAAGTATTCTTATAAAAACTAACCCAAATGCATTAAGAATTCAAGTTCACAAAGTTTAATCTTTCACAAATAAGACTAGTTTAATATTATTGGTTTAATAAAAACAGATGTCTTCTCAGTTATCAGAGTTAAGTATAACACAAGCATACATTTTTACTCTATTTGGGCATGTTCTCCCTGAACTTACACAGGTGTATTGATTGAATAAATTAGCATTATATCTACCAGGTGTTTGAGATGATGAAAGCTGTAAATTTGGGTTTAACCAAATTTATCATTATTCAAACATCCTTTATTTTAACAGTAATTATGTTTTCTAGTATGTGTCAGCTTGAGGATAGTCTCTAAGGTCTTTTGGTAACTTAAAAACGTATGCTAGATTATTGACATCATTTCTAATAAGATAAAATACTGAAATATTAACTACTAAGCATAATTTTAAGACTATATATTTTGGTCTGTTAATGAATGTCTTCGTTTTTGCCACATTGAGAAGTTGTACTATAAAGATGTATATGGCTATAAAAAGTTGTGAGTCATAAGCTCTGCTACAAAACATTGCTGTGTGACACACAGTTCACAATTATCCACCTCATAGTTATATCTGTGAAATAAAAGTTACTGTGGTTAAACGTTATGATCAATATATGTGAATGAGACTCTCTGGGAGAAATAATTGCATAGTAAAATAACTTTGTATGCAAGGTATTCAGGATGTGCTTTTGGTAAGGGAAAGAAGAGTGGCTTTGTCCTAAAGTAAAATGATTGGTTGCTCCAGAACAAGGAATAGGAATGCGGAGGACAAAATCTGAATGGATATAGAAAGTCGTAGAAGGTTTATAGAAAGGGAATTGTATTTGTCATGGTCAATGTTAGCTAAGGTTTGATGGGCTTATTATAAGATTTTCTTTAAAAGATTGTTAGTATCAAATATTATACTGATGCAAAACTGAAATTTTATTTACTCTTTGCTAAATGACAAAATTTTCTTGGATTATTGATCTGCCTCTTAAGAGGTTATAAAAGGTTTCTGTTTACCTTCTGAGAAATCTGCCTAAAAGGCAAAGATCCTGTATCTTACAAGAATACTTTTCTGTGCTTTATTTTGACTTTATCATGTCCTTGATGACTTAAAGGAACAAAGTTTTCTCACTTTTGGAAGAGCTAAGGTTCTTAACAATCATGCCATCTCCTATTTTTAAAAATATTTTTAAAAATAAAAATATTTTAAAAAATACTTTTGGCCACTTTGATTTCAGATTGATTTTATTTTGTTTTGCATATGCCCAGAAACAACCAAATTTCCTTGTCAATTGCATTGTTTTTGTAATAAACTCTTTTTTTTTAGTTGAAGTATAGGTGATTTACAACGTTGTGTTAGTTTCAGGTGTACAGCAAAGGGATTACACATACACACACACACACACGTATATACATATATTAATATATTATTTTTCAGATTCTTTTCTCTTATAGGTTATTACAAAATATTGAATATAGTTTCCTGTGCTAAACCACAGGTCCTTGTTGGTTATCTAGTTTATAAATAGTAGAGTCATTTTATATACAGTGGTTCGTATATGTTAATCCCAAACTTGTAATAAACTTTTATCAGATCTTTCAGTTTTGAAAATTATCTTTAATAAGCTAACCATGGCCATTTTGTCTTTTACCATCTACAGATAGTTTTTTAATTTACGCTGTTGGTTTCCTGAACATGTTTGCCAATCAGCTACAGTCCAGAATGTCTTGACTTTAACAAAGAATGGTCTCAGAGCCACATGGGAAAGGGCTAAGCCAAGTACCCTTGAGCACAGGCTTCTGATGGTATTGCTTAAACAACTTTGAGACCATACCACTGGACTGAGTCAGGATTCCCAGCACTCTATCATGGGTTCCTGAGGCTGCTAAACCAAGATGGAGCAGAAAAAGAATCACACAGAAAAGTGAGTGAGCTAATGAGGGATGGTTTGGAATGTTGCTGGTGCTTTAATATTCTACTCTCTGTATATAGGGAGCTCCTTTCTCTTTTCCCTTAAACTGTCTGTAACAATTTTGGTGACTATATTTTTGAAAAATAGAAATGAAACATTTACCTTTTTCTCCCTGTCTGGCTCCTCCAAAATTCAGAAACTCCTATGGAATATTCTTATTTTCATGGTAATATAATTAATTGCATCAGTTCAATAAGAATCTGACCTGCTTATTAACAGGATATGATAGAAAACATTGATTATACAACAAAGGCTTTGTCCAGAATGTTATATTTGAGAATGAATTAGATAAGACCAGTCAGTTTTAAGGAACTAGGGTTGACTTTATGGGGGTAGTGGTTACAAAGCTCTCTTGGGAAAAGCAGTGTGGTACGTGGCTTATAGGGTTCCCAGCTTACAAGTGAGTGAGATGAACTCTTGCTGGTGGGCCCAGGAAAGCTGGGCTATCTGAAGGACCTTGAGAGAGAGGAATACACCCAAATTTATGGGTAATGCAGGTGAAACCTGATGGTTAGTTCTTGGCTTGGCTTCCCAGCCTCAAGAAGATTTTAAAAGTCCATTCTAAGACTTGTTATGAAGACTTCCAGCAAAGCAAACTTTAAAAGGTCTATACATTAAGCACCACTCTTGCTATGCCTGGGTAAATAATCAGGCCATATCTAATGAGATGAGCTTTATTTTATGATCAAGAATAATCTTTCTAAAAAAAAAAGAATAATCTTCCTTTGAGATTATCTTTGATCAAAACAGAGGTAACTATGAAGAGAATTTTTGTGTTTCAATGGAAAACTATAGCACACCCTGTGGATTACCAAATTCTGGCCCTGGTCATTGTTTTTGAACAAGTTTAAGCCTTTGTAAATTGCAGGTAACTGATAGATATGAGCACCTGTAAACTAGACTAGATCCTATCATCTTGCATGCATTGTCAAACCTTATTAAATTTTCAGTTCCTTTATTTTCCTTCCCAAGCTGCCGACAACCATACAAACTAACATTTTCAATGTTCCTCCCTCCCTGTTGCCTTGGCATCACCAAAAACTAAAATATGACTGCCCAGATTCTTACTGGAACTCTAGGTTGCCTTGCAGCTGGCGTTCCCACACCCCCCCAAACCCCGCCAGCATCTGAGGAAATACTACAGTTTAAAGCCCTGTTGACTTGATATATACCTTGAAGGAGTTACCCCTACAGCAGCCCATGCAGGGGACAGATTTCTCCCTGGAAAAGGAACTGTCTCGGCTACCAAAAAAAAGTCTAGTAAAATGCTCAGGTGATGCACGCCCTTATAAGAGAGGTAACCAAGACCATGAACAGCATTGCCAAGCGCCCTGACAGCTTGGCTACAACAAACTCAATGAACAGCGTTGCATTACCAAAAGACTTCCATCCACCTATCTCTTGGTATCCACTGGATTGGATATCCCCAGGGTCCATCTCCTGGCTCTTTACTTTAATATAACTATTTATGTTAATATTTCTCTTTTTCATTCTAGTTATCCCTCTCATAAGGTGCCTGATCAGTAAGACTAAAAAAATGATCTTAGCTGCCATCTCTCCATAGATGGTTCAACTGATTTTGCAAGAACAGCACCAACAAGAGTCCTCAGGAGACTAATTCTTAGATGCTTCTGCCCACTCAGGAGATTTAAGATCACCTCTGAGCTGTTCAGTGATGAATGATATTTATTCATCTTGAACAAAAGGAGGGACTGACAATGTTGAATTAAAAAAAATTTTAATTGTGGTAAAATACGCACAACATTAAATTTACCATCTTAATTATTTTTAAGTGTAAGTGCAGTTCAGTAGTGTTAAGTACATTCACATTGTGGTGCAACCAATCTCCAGAATGGTTTTCATCTTGCAAAACTGAAACTCTATACCCATTAAACACTAATTCCCCACTCTCCCCTCCCTCAGCCCTTGGCACCACCCCTCTACCTTCTGTTTCTATGAATTTGGCTTCTCTAGATACCTCATATAAGTGGAATCATGTGGTAGTTGTCTTTTTGTGACTGGCTTATTTCACTTCTCACAATGCCCTCAAGATTCATGCATGGTGGCTAATGGGAAGCAGCTGCATCACACAGGGAGATCAGCTCGGTGCTTTGTGACCACCTAGAGGGTGGGATAGGGAGAGTGGGAGGGAGACGCAAGAGGGAGGAGATATGGGGATATATGTACACACATAGCTGATTCACTTTGTTGTATAACAGAAACTAACACAACATTGTAAAGCAATTATACTCCAATAAAGATGTAAAAAAAAAAAGGATTCATCCATGTTGCAGCGTGTGTCAGAATTTCCTTCCTTTTTTAAGGCTGAATAATATTCTGTTGCGTACGTATACCACATGGCGTTTATCCATTCATCCATCCATTCATGCATTCATCACCTGAGCCCTATGTTCCTAGAAAATAGCAGTCAAGAAACCCCCCTGTGCTTTTATGCATCAAAATGGCTTACTGCAAAAAACTACCCTTCAGAAGATAAATAAGTACTGGGGATGTAATGTACAACACGGTAAATATAATTAACACACTGTATGTTATATATGAAAGTTGTAAAGAGAATAAATCCAAAGAGTTCTCATCACAAGAAAAAACATTTTTTTCTATTTCTTTCATTTTATGTCTACATAAGATGATGCGTGATCACAAAATTTACTGTGGTAATCATCTCATGATGTATGTAAGTCAAATCATTATGCTGTCAGCCACAAAAAGGAATGAAATCGTGCCATCTGCAGAGATGCGGCTGGACCTAGAGACTGTCATACAGAGTGAAGTAAGTCAGAAAGAGAAAAACAAATATCATATAATCTCTCTTATCTGTGGAATCTAGAAAATGGTACAGACGAACTTATTTGCAAAACAGAAATAGAGACACCAATGTAGAGAACAAACGTATGGATACCAAGGGGGGAAAGGGGGGTGGGATGAACTGGGAGATTGGGATTGACATATATATACACTACTATGTATAAAATACATAACTAATGAGAACCTACTGTATAGCACATGGAACTCTACTCAATGCTCTGTGGTGACCTAAATGGGAAGGAAATCCAAAAAAGAGGAGATATATGTATATAGCTGATTCACTTTGCTATACGGCAGTAACTAACACAACATTGTAAAGCAACTATACTCCCATAAAATTTTTTGAAAAATCATTATGCTGTACATCTAAAACTTAATACAGTGCTGTATGTCAACTATATCTCAATAAAATCAGAAGAAAAAAAACACCCTTCGTGTAACTTAGATAAGATTCATGGATACCCCTTTATTTACCTAGGACGAAGCCAGACACAAGCTCCAAGTTCCCCTTCTTTGTCTCATCAATGATTAGCTGAATTGTTTGACCCCCACTGACCAATAGGGACAAAATACCTGCTAATGTGACTTGACCTAACTTTACTCTGGTTTCTTCCTTCCCCACAGGCGCCCGAACTTTGACCCACCTTTAACCTGAGCCAGCCTCAGAATACTGAATAGCCCTTCCTGACCAAACCTGTCTGACGCAACGTTTGAGACTCTTACAGATCTCGGGCTCCTGTGCTCTCCCTATTGCGACAGTGCCCCTCCCCCATTGCAATAGTCTTTTCAAATAATGGCTCTCCATACCTTCATCTACATTTGTTTTTATTTGACTGTAAGAAAGTGCTGAGGGGTGTACCTCCAGTTGTAAACATTAAGGACCATGGGGTACGGTCCAACACTTAAGCAAGCAATCATTTCTTAGTCCCATTTTACAGGTAAGGAGATGGAGGTATAAAAAGGCTAACAGACTTGCTGACTCACAGCACCAAGGGCAGAGTTGGGAATCCAGGGGCTATCTCTCATCTCAGAGAAAACAGTACTCTTTCCAGCACAAACATGCCCAATCCTGGTCAATGTTTAGGGTGGGTCTGGGCAAATTATTGAAACACTTTGGCAAAAAACATTCTCCAGTGTTCAAAGAAAGGGAAACTGGATCCAAGAGTGAAAAAAAGAAATGGAATACCCGGAGCTTCAGGGAACTTCTTCTAATTTGTGGAAATGAATGAAGACCATTCAAATGAGAGCAAGCAAAGTCTATTGATTCAAAGCTTGCTCTAGCAAAGGAGTCGACCACCATCACTTGCATTGGGCAAAAACTCAAAAGCAGGCAGAAGAGTGTGAAAGTTTTCTATTGGAAAAAAAAAGGAAAGGCTTCGGGTATGCCCTGACTGGAGGCTGTCAGCACGGGGAAGCAATAGACAGGCCAGCTAGACGCGGGGGCTCCTGTGTGATTGGTTGTGGGGAAATATTGGCTTTCTCCTGTCTGTCCTAAATTAGAAGTGGGTGCAAATATTAGCAAAGCTGTCAATTATTAATCAAATCCTGGCTGTTTGGGACCAACTGCCACAGGGGGTTATGATTTGGCTTTCTGGACTAGTTACTGTTGCTAGTAGCCTGGCTTCCTGGGCGGATTGCAGCAAGCTGTGGGCCAGGGTTACATTTTTATTTATATCCTGGCCACTGTGTATTCGGTCTTCCAAGTCTCTACAGGGACCGTGCATCTAGAAGAGGCTTTCAGACATCTGACTAGCCCCACAGATGATTCCACACTCAGGCCAGGGATATTGGCAAAACGCTTTCTGCTTTCCGTCTGTAGGAGGGAAAGTATGTAGCAGCTAAGTTTGCCTCAACTACAATCCCCCCATAACCCTCCTTTTTCACCAGTAGGTGAAAATCAGGGCCTGAGCATCTCCTCCAGCTTCCCGGGACTCTCAGGCTATCCAAACGGAGGCCTTCTTGCTTGCCTTCTTCTCCTTAGGTGGTTCATAGAATCTCAGAAAATCTAAAGGACTTTAGCTATCTCCTCACGTGGCCCTTATCTTTAAGAGACGGAGACAGGATCCCAGAGATTCCGGTGTCTGGGTTCTAGTCTAATGTCCACTGAGCTCTCTCTGTGAGGCAGGCAGAAGGGATCTGACATCCTTGAGGGGCTCAGCCAAGTGGGAGAGACAAGTAAATAGATGAACACGCTCAATTATTTCCCCAAACCTACCATGGGTTGTCTTGGCTCTTAGCTTGCAAACGCCATCCCTTCTGTCTAGACAGCCTTTCCTTGCCCTAGTTCCTCACTGTGAATTTCTTTCCATCTGTGAGTTTCTCGTCTCCCCACACCCCAGGCTGGAGTCCTCTCCGAGTGCCAGGTGATCATCTGTCTGGGATGCTCGTGCTGTTCTGCTCCAAGGTTTTTGCCTCTTTTCCCCAAAGGGCCCTAAGATCCTGAAGACCACCTCTCGATCGGGCTTTCCATCGTCTGTCTCATCCCTAACACAAGGCAGAGCCTCAGATATTCAGAGGTGTGCGTGGAGCACAAGGGCAACCGGGTGGGAGGACTGAATGATGGAGGAGGTGATGCCAGGGTCAAGACTGAAAGGAGAAGTAGGAATTTGCCAAGGAATCAACAGGAAAGGCATTCTAAGCAGAGCTATTAACAGGAGCAAAAGTATGGGAGGACGAGGAATGGATACGGGTGGGATGAGAACAGCATGGAGCCTGCATTGCTGGAGGATAAAGAACAAGGCAGGGACCTCCCTGGTGGCCCAGTGGCTAGGGCTCCAAGCTCCCAACGCAGGGGGCCCGGGTTCGATCCCTAGTCAGGGATCGCAACTAGGAGTTTGCATGCCGCAAATGAAGGATCCTGCATGCTACCACGAAGATTCGGCACAGCCAAATAATTAAGTAAATATATTTTTTTAAAAACATCAAAAAAACAAGGCAGAAGTGCCCAGAGACAAGACTGAGACTGAACAGGGATACATAAAATTTTAATGTTCTGCTTCCTCACTTACTAGCAGTTTAACTCCAATCAAGTTATTTCACCTCTCTACACAGTAGTTTCCTCATCTGTCAACTGAAGATCAGAACAGTCATCCTCACATAAAGCTGTGGCAAGGATTAAGTGAGTTAACATGCATGGAACATGTAGAAGAGCACACAGTAAGAACGATGAAAGTGCTTGCTATTCTTACCATGTTGAAGACTTCATTCTACAGGCAAGATGGGGCTAATGCTTCTATTCTAATCAGGAGTGAGATGTGGTTGGTGGAACAGGACCTGAGGCCAGAACAGAGAAACTATTTCCTACAAGGGTGCAATGAACGATAAGGACGAACTGACCTGGGGCAGGGGTGCAGAGGATGAGCAGGATTCGGCAGCATTTAGCAGGTAAAACTGGCCAGACTTACTGCCTGGTGAGAACCGGGTGGGAGAGACTGCAAGAAGCCCAGGACAGTGCCAGATCTGTGGTTTAGGTGATTTGAGTGGGTAAGATACAGAAAGATGAGGAGTTTGTGAGCACTTCCTATGTGCCAGGCACGCAGCTAGCTGCTTGATGCCAAGAGATGCGGAGGAACTGGTCCAGGGCCAGAGCAAGCAAGTGGCCAAAGAAGACTTGAGGGACTTCCTTGGCGGCACAGTGGTTAAGAATCCGCCTGCCAATGCAGGGGACACGGGTTCGAGCCCTGGTCCAGGAAGATCCCACATGCCGCGGAGCAACTAAGCCCGTGCGCCACAACTACTGAGCCTGTGCTCTAGAGCCTGCAAGCCACAACTACTGAGCCTGTGCGCCACAACGACTGAAGCCCGTGCGCCTAGAGCCCATGCTCCGCAACAAGAGAAGCCAACACAATGAGAAGCCCGCGCACCGCAACGAAGAGTAGCCCCCGCTCACCGCAACTAGAGAAAGCCTGCGTGCAGCAACGAAGACCCAACGCAGCCAAAAATAAATAAATAAACTTTAAAAAAAAACAAAGAACACTTGAAACTCTGTCTCCCGACGCCCGGTTTATGCACTTTTCAACACACCCCACTCCAATCTGAGAACTGGGTCCTTTCCAGGGATAAGATTTCTGCCTCACATCACAGCTCTTAACCCTGAAAAACCAGCAAGGAAAATTCAGGCACTGGGGGAGATGAGAGGGGCTACTTTTGAATTGCTAGGTCTTTCCACACCAAATATATATATATAATAAAAGTGTACCTCAAGCCACCTCCCCTTGGCAAATTCCTTTTATTCCATTCATTTTGATGCAATCCATGTTATACAAACTGAAATACTTTGCCTCTAACATCCATTCTTATTGCAGGAGGCAGACCTCTCACATTTATTTCTTAAATTTCGAAAAGGGCTGTAATTTAAAAACTGCCAGTGAGTATAAGAAGTGAAAAAAACACCCTACGGAATTATGTATGCAAGCTGTTTCTCAAGTATTTTTCCCCAACTTCAACTCAAGAAGCTGGTGTGGTTTTTTCCCCCGACCAGGGATAGAACCCAGGCCCACGGCCGTGGAAGCACAAGGTCCTAACCACTGGAACGCCAGGGAGTTCCCTGGGTTTTTGTTATGAAGCAGAACCTGGCTTGATAAATGTGTGTTGAATGAAGGTGTCCGTGAAGCTGGTAAGAAAACTCAGCGAATCCTCAATCGGTAAGAGTCAAGAACCAACACGCTCTCTTCTCACAAGCTCACGGCCCCTTCCAGCACTCTCAGAGCAGCAGAAGAAAGCGTCCATCCAAATCCGGGCTCTGAACATCCCTCGACAATACTGTTAACATCAGATAGAGCCTGCGGGTGTTTTCGCTTAGTGGAAGGCACAGGATGTTTGCGCCAGGGGAACTGGCTTCTGGCAGGAAGGTTCATTCAAGCAAGGTAATTGGCAACAGGCAACTAAAGGACTGCCCTTCAGTCCTCGGTAGTTATCAGGAAATTAACTTCCTGTCCTCAGTCAGCCCACTGTTTGTTAAAGAGATGAGAATGGCTTGGGCATGGTAGGGGGCAGTGGAGAGGAAGTGATAGAGAACAGTCATCAAAAGCTGTTGCCTAGTGTCTCTGCCCTGACCGACTGGCTCAACTTTGGCCCAGTTTCAATTTCTGGGCAAGTTTGGGGAAACTTGTGTGGCTGATACAGGCATGGACCTCGGAGGTAGAGAGTTTTGCTCAGTTTTCGGGACTGACAGGCAAGTCATTGTAACCGAGCAGGACCTCCCCGCCCATCATGTCCTCCACCTGCCTTTTGTCTATAGAAAAACTTTAGTCAAAGAATAAATGTAATCAGAGAAGTGAGAAAATGCAGAAAGAAAGGAAAACAGTCAAGCAAGACAAAATAAAAATAGTTTAGCCATTAAGCAAAGCCAAGGACCTTTAGTTCCTCCTCAAGGGCTATAGATAATATTCTGAGCCACGTCCTTTGAGCTGTGTTGCAGATACTGAAAGCCCCACCTGGTGGAAGAAGTTAACTGATGCTGCCCACGGGCACGTAGACCCCAGACCGGTTGGAACCAGGTTGATGGTGCTGACTCCCAATTACCTCACCACCAACCAATCAGAAGAATGTCCACGAGCTGACCACACATCCCATAACCCCCTTCCTCGCCCTGTCTTTAACAACCTTTCCCTGAAACCTTTGGGGAGTTTGGGTCTTTTAAGTACTAGCTGCCCTGGACTCCTTGCTTGGTGCCTGAAATAAACCCTGCACTTCTCTTTACCACAAGCCGGTGTCAGTAGACTGGCTTTGCTATACACAGGTGAGTGGACCCAAGTTTGGTTCGGTAATGTTATCACATTTTCCAGGTGGGAAGTTTATAAGGATTAAGCGCATAAGTAATTCTTAACACAGTACAAAGGAGACTAAACAAAACTCAGAAAAAATCAGTAAGGTAATCTTACATATTTGGATGCATCTTTCACACACCACTACCGGCAAGAAAAGTAAGTCAATTTTGAAGACTGCAACTGTCTTTTTTTTTTAATTGCATTTTCAGAAAGTAAACATTAAAAAAGAAAAAGAAAAACTTAGAGGTATGAGAAACTAAGTTGACATCTATCAATAGAACTTAATATTATGACAATTCTGGAATGGTAAACCCAGGGAATACAGAAATGTATAATAATAGTTCTTGTATATTGAGGGTTTAACTTGTCCTAAGTTCTAGGTTCCTGTCCTAAGAGCTTCATCTGTACTGTAGGAACATGCTTATTCCACACAACTCTATGAGGAAGATGAGAAAACAGACTCTGAGTGGTTATGCAAATTGTCCAAGGATCTAAGTTTCAGAGGCAATATCTAAAATCAGGCACTCGGGTCCCAAGGCCCAGTCTCTCTCCTACGCTTTCAAAATACACATGGGTAGCTACAACAAAAGCATATATTTTTTTAGTTTTTTAATTTGGCCATGCCATGCAGCTTGTGGGATCTTAGTTCCCCAACAAGGGATTGAACCTGCACCCTCCATAGCGAAAGCTGGGAGTCCTAACCACTGGACCGCCAGGGAATTCCCTAAAAGCATATGTTTTGATGCAATGAAAAAAAGCTGGGGGAGCCACACCTCATATCAGCTGATCAGAGAGGTCAATCAGATGAGTGCTAGCACCCTCTTTATTTTTTTTTCTTAATTTTTAAAAATTGATTGATTGATTGATTGATTGATTGGCTGCCTTGGGTCTTCGTTGCTGCACGCCGGCTTTCTCTAGTTGTGGCGAGCAGGGGCTACTCTTCATTGTGGTGCACTTCTCACTGCAGTGGCTTCTCTTGCCGCACAGCACAGGCTCCAGACGCGCAGGCTCAGTAGTTGTGGCACACGGGCTCAGTTGCTCCGCAGCATGTGGGATCTTCCTGGACCAGGGATCGAACCCGTGTCCCCTGCATTGGCAGGCGGATTCTTAACCACTGCACCACCAGGGAAGTCCATAGCACCCTCTTTAGATACAGACTGAACTTTCCTTCAGAGACATAAATAGGCCGATCCAGCTTATAGAGAATTCCATTTATCACGCAAAAACAAACAAAGAAAAACGCAACTCAGGGTATGGGTTCATGGATATTTCATTTCAAACCTGGCTCAGAGTCTGCAATGTGGGTATTTCCCACCTAACCTTTGGAGGGACTCTGAATGCATAAAAAAAAGCCAATAACATGAATAACCTGCACTTTATCTAAATGGTAATAAAACTTACTTAACAATTGAGGATCTTAATTGCAATTTAAGGCATTTGCTTTCCTAAAACACAGATAGTAAGTAACATTAAACAGCACTTGGTTTTTAATTGCTTTACAAATAAAATCATTCCTTTTCCCCTTTAAGCTGCTACAATTGCCATCTGGTAAATCAGCTCTGGAGAACTGAGCGGAACTAGTCTCTGAAGTATTTTCTTTAGGACCAAGGAAACCAAGGATCTGAAACCAAACTTTTCCAGATGAGGGAATGGAATTTAAGACAGGGTTCCTCAGATGAGGAAGGTGGCTGGAAATCTGGGGACCAGTAGAATCTAATCAAACTTTTGCTGGTTCCATGGCTCACAATGTCACTGTCCCAAACTCTCACCCAGTCAAATGAACAAATTCTACCCTTGGGGGGAAGCTAGGAGGAGAGTAGAGAATTTAAGAGCTTTCCTCCAGCCAACATTTCTTTACATTTAGTTTTATTAAACCATTTGCTTTCACAGCCAACACGAAATATGTGATGATCCCTTTAAGAGAAGCAGCTCAGAGTATCAGAAATGCGCTGTCCACAACCATGTGGCCACTTAAATTTTTAAGAAATTACTATTCTTAAGTACTGACCTAGGGTTAGTGAGACAAGCCAGTTAGAAGCTGCGCCCAAGGTCTGAAATTGGTCAAACCGGACATTAAGCACACTTCAGAGCTGGACCCTTGGAGGACTGACCCCTTATTCTGTATCTCACCTTGATTTATGCCCAATTGTGCTACCCGACCTGGGGTTACATATTATACAACCTGAAAGGCTAATACAATGAGTGACGAACACTCCCCACAGGGAAGTCCAGCAATTTAAAAAGCACTCCCAGGGACTTCCCTGGGGGTGCAGTGGTTAAGAATCCGCTTGCCAATGCAGGCGACACGGGTTCAAGCCCTGGTCCGGGAAGATCCCACATGCCACGGAGCAGCTAAGCCCGTGCACCACAACTACTGAGCCTGTGCCCTAGAGCCCGCAAGTCACAACTACTGAGCCCACGTGCCACAACTACTGAAGCCTGCGCACCTGGAGCCCGTGCTCTGCAACAAGAGAAGCCACCACAGTGAGAAGCCTGCGCACCGCAACGAAGAATAGCCCCCGCCTGCCGCAGCTAGAGAAAGCCCATGCAAAGCAACGAAGACCCAACACAGCCAAAGATAAATAAATTCAAAAAAAGAAAGTGTGAATTAAAATAAAAAGAAATAAAATGAACTCTTCTTGGATTTCTTAAAAAATAAAATAAAATAAAAAGCATCCCCAAGTTGAACCTCAGAGTCCCACAAAGAGATTGAAAAGCCAAAGTGATTTTCTTTCCCTAATCTCGTCGTAAGCTCAGGTATACTAATGGGAGCCTCACTCAATACTCAGTTCAGTATAGACTATTTTTTCAGAAACCTCGTTACTGATTGATTACCTTCTTCAGGACTCCCAAGCTCTATGAATTCACCCCAAGCCGTATGAATTCACCCCAAGCCTCTTATGGTCCCAAAGTTCCATAATGCCAACCCAAAACTTAGTGACAGTGACATCACGTCTCGACTCAAAAATGAGAACCCCACAGGACACCTGCAAACAGCGGCCTTTCCCAAGTGAAAGGGAAGCCCCACCACACCAGCCAGCCCTGCTATCTGCAGAAATGTGGGTATGAGAACAAAATGGAAAAAAGGAGAGGACATTCTCTTGTGATGAACTTCACCAGGTTATCAGTCACTCCAAGCCATTTGCCCAGAGTCCGCAACTCCCAAACCCAGACACGCATGCTCATTTCAGAGCAACTTATCCCCACGTTTCTCAGGTTGCAGGGTGGTGTACAGAACGCTCCCGCTTTCCTGCCAAAATTAGAATCTTCTATGGCGGCATCTCTCTCACTTTCCCAAGACTCCCTTCTCCCTTTCCATCCTTAAAAATCTCTTGATCTCCTCGCTTCCATTTCTGAAAAATTTACTAAGAAAATCTTAAACATACAAGTGTAGAGAACAGTATGATAAACTCTCAGGCGTCTATCACCGAATTTAGGGAATCGACATGCTCCCCATCCTGTTCTCCTGTTTTCTCTATACCTACATCCACCTGCCCACCACCTGCCCCCTCAGTGAACCATTTTAAAGAGAACCCACAATACCATATCATTGCATCAGTAAGTATTTTATTTAGGAACTTCTAAAAGATACAGATCTTTTAGAAATATTTTTATTTACAGATAACAATAGGATGAATGCATCTTACACATCAATAAAAAACAGGAAAAAAAAAAAAGGAAAATTAGAGAGATTTAGGAACTTCCATAAAGTCGTGAGCCAGGCAAGAGTGAGTCTATCTGTAACCTGCATCTTCTGTCGCTTGGAATTCTGTCCTTCTGCAGTTATACTCTGTGACCTCTCAGGCAACCCTATCTCTGATGGCTCTGCTGACTAAGCGTTTGAACTCATGTTTAAGGACAAAGCTCCCCCAAGTAAATAATCTGCCTAAAGCCATGAGAAAGGTCTCACGGTCAACCTGGAATCTTCCCCGGATGGTTTTCCATCTCTGTAGCCTTCCCCAGCACCTTCATTCCATGATCCTGATATTTCTCATGGATCTGGGGCCCAGGTTCTAGGGGAAATAGTCATTGTCTAAAATAAAAACCTTAAAAAAAAAAAAAAAAAAAGGAAACAGTTACAATACCATTATCACAGCTGGAAAAGAAATGAACAAGAATTCTTTAATACCAACTATCCAGGGGGTGTTGGACCCATTTCCGCTTTGATCCAGGCGGCCCTGGTCTCTCGGGGGCTGGACCGGGCATGCAGAGAAGAAGCCTCTTCGCTCCTGAGAGCCCACGCAGTACCCCAACACACACCTAAACACACACATGAATGGGGCACCTCTCCGAGCAACGTTCCCAGGCTTCCCTTCCCTCCACTCTGAACCAACGCCTCCAACCCCACTCCTCTGCTCCCATATCCCAACACATCTTCCTCAGGATTTTGTGGCAGCTGCCAATGACCACCGCTCCAGAATTCCTTAAGTCTGTGAGGCCTGCCTCATGGTGATACACCCACCCCGTTACCACATTTCTTTGCCATCAAGTGGTTAAGATTGCACGATCTGGAGCCAGACGGTCTGGCCTTGCCACTTACTGCGTGATTCTGGGCAAGTTATTTAAACTTTACGTGTCTTGCTCAGTGGATAGTCCGACCGAGACAAAGAGGAACGGGACGAGAGGCAGCCCGTCTGGAGGACAGCCGAGGGAGAACCCATCACCCCGCAGAGCTCCCCAGCACTCTGGTAACGCCCTTGCTTCTGCAGAATGAAGCTCTAACCTCCTGTCCCGCTGAAACCTAGGATGGTGGGGAGGGGAGGTAAAGGGAGAGTAGGGGGAAAACTGTGACTGCAGAAACGGTGCCGCCTGAGCGTGCCTGGGTCTAAGCAACAGTCCTGGGATCCTTCCCGCAAGAGCAGCTGCCTCAGCTGCCTTGACATTCCTGAGGGAGTCTCACCCTCAACCTTTTGTCCTCTGCCAAGTCCAGATCCAGCCTTGCTCAGAGCCTGCACCTGTGCTTGGGGTTTAAGCGCCCTCCAGTAAATCACTCTCCCTACCATCACCACTGCCCTTGCAATGGGACGTATAAACACCAGAGGCCTCTGATAGAGGAGCCTCCCCTGACCTCTGGTCCGCAGGTATCCTAGAACAAGCTCAAAAGGCTCAAGAGAGCTGACTGTTAAATTGCCAGGAATTTTGTGAGCCGGTTGTGAAACACAGATACTATTAAAAATTAAATTATTTAAGATAATTTACAAGATTGTATTGAAAATACAGGTGAAGGGAATTCCCTGGTGGTCCACCACGTGGTTAGGACTCCGTGCTTCCACTGCAGGGGCCACGGGTTTGATCCCTGGAGGGAGAACTAAGATCCCGCATGCCTCGCAGTGTGGCCAAAAAAACCCCACAGGTTTAAAAAAACACGTAGGTAACAAATACTCAAACCACCCCGCTTCCTAATTATTTGACTACATTTTACTATTACTATGCATTTAAGGTTATTTATACCTCATGTATCTGTACGGTAGAAATACCATATATGGTGTTACTATTGCACCTCTCTCTCCAACTCCAAGTTTAGTGACTTCACATTGGTGGGTTGAAATCAGCCACGGTGGGGAGTATTTACACCACGAACATCCATAAGCAGTACAAACCAAGGTTTATTTTCCCAGAGGGCAAACACTTATCAACACCCCTGTCTGACTCATCTCCTCTATAGTTCTCCACCCACGGGTGCATCCGCCTCTCAGCCTGCTGAAACCACGCTGTCTGTTGAACTGGGGGAGAACAAGGGGCAAAGTAGATGGCATCACAGCTAAGAGAATCCAGGAGCACTTTAATCCCATCTCAAATCCTGGCCAACCCTCCCTATGAGGCTCACAAGAAAGACTGATTTCCCGAAGTCCACTGTGCATCAACAAGCCACCTTTTTTTTTTTTTTAATATTTATTTATTTGGCTGCGCCGGGTCTCAGTTGTGGCATGCACGTGGGACCTAGTTTCCTGACCAGGGATGGAACCTGGGCCCCCTGCATTGGGAGTGCGGAGTCTTAGCCACTGGACCACCAGGGAAGTCCCCAAACCACTTTCTTATTAGCTGGACTTGTGCTGGGAGCTTCTGGTAGAGGCCTCTTTCCAAACAGGGCTTCAGTTTTCACCCCTCACTCTCCTACTTTTGACCCCTTCTCTCTTTCTCATGCACACACACAAGCTCTAGCCTTCACTTTTCAAGGAGCCTATACCAGGGGTCCACGAACTCAAAGCCCGCAGGGACCACACTGTAATAACTTGTGTGGTGGGCAGGGGGACCACCGTGGCTCTGGAGGGGCAGGTGTTCTCTGCTCCCTGGGCATACCTACTGCTCAGCCCCTGCTGACTGAGCAATGGAGGGCGAGGCCCTGCTGAGCTCTTATTTTTTAAGAGTAATAAGAAATCTGGATTTTTTAAAAAATAAAAGTCTCCCTCATTTCAAATCAAAAGGTATTTCAACTTTTCATAAATTGTAACTATGAGAAGCGACAGATATGTTCACTAACCTTATTGCGGTCATCATTATGCAATATCTATGTATCAAATATTACATTACACCTTAAACTTACACCATGTTATATGTCAGTTATTTCTCAATAAGATGCGGGGGGAAAAAGGAAAATAAAACACATTACATTTTTCCACCTTTGGGGAAAAAATGTCTTTCATGCATACTTAGGCCAAACCAAATGATGGTGAGAGGTGTTTAGCCCCCAGGCCACCTGTAGCAGAGCTAATGCAATCCATCCCACCCCCGCCCCCGGCCCACCCGATTTCACTGTGAACACTCATGCACCTTGCCAGCATCCCTCATCAAACACGGAGTTACCATCATAGGGACACAAAACAGATCAGTGGCTGTCCCGTGGTGGCGGAAGGAGGTGACTGGATACAAAAGGGAATGAGGAAACTTCGGGGGGTGATGAAAATGATCTACAGATTAAAGAGAAAACTACTATTGGGTCTTGGGTGATGGTGTGGAAAGGGACAAAAGGACATTGTAGGAAGGTCATTTTAAGCATAGAGTACGGTTCTGGGACTTCCCTGGTGGTGCAGTGGTTAAGGATCTGCCTGCCAATGCAGGGGACACGGGTTCGAGCCCTGGTCCGAGAAGATCCCACATGCCGTGGAGCAACTATGCCCGTGCGCCACAACTACTGAGCCTGCGCTCTAGAGCCCGTGAGCCACAACTACTGAAGCCCATGCACCTAGAGCCCGTGCTCCGCAACAAGAGAAGCCACCACAATGAGAAGCCCGTGCACCACAACGAAGAGTAGCCCCTGTTCACCACAACTACAGAAAGCCTGCATGCAGCAATGAAGACCCAATGCAGCCAAAAATAAATAAATTTATTTTTTTAAAAATAGCATAGAGTATGATTCTGTTATCTTGAGAAACAGGTCATCTGCTCAGGCTTTGGCTTCGGCAAACGGCACTAATTCATTTCTATGTTCTTTAGACCATCCATGAGGAGTTGGTAAACACAAGATTCTGCAGAAGACTGAGAACACCCTGTAAGCTGAATTCTGGTTCTTAAATACCTGTGAAAGGCCTTAAATAGATCAAAATATGGTTCTCCTTAAGAAGAACGCATTGCCGTGTTTTACAGAGGGTGCTATGTGTTCATTTTCAGTGTTCTATTTTGGAGGGAGGAGGGGGTACTGTGGTCTTACATGACTTGTTTGTAACTGACAGATTTTGCCTCAATAAAGGATCCTTCTTATTGAAGTACATCCTTGACTATTTACCATGGTCCCAAGCAAACATGCCTGTAAATGATTATAATAAAATTGTGGGAATCCCAGCACCTAGAAGGAGAGCGATGGGCAGGGGGAGAGTGAGGAACAGATACTTTTTTGGTTGAAGGGACCTGTCCAATACTTTAAGCCACATCACACAAGCAGCTGCCTATTCTGGGACAATTCTGACCACAAGATCCTGGACAGCGGTACCTGAATTAGTGTCTACAAGGTGATCTGATGAAGAAGCTTGGTCCAAATAATTGGTGTCAACAGAATCCCATGGTTATTTGGGGGCTGGCGTATGTGTTTTAAAAACTTGTCATCACTGATGTAAATTTTCTCCCATGAATATGTGTTGTACGTATGCATGTCCCTGCATCCTGATTATTAAGCACTGAGAGTTTGTAAATATGCATTCCACTCAGATATAACACTACTTCTGAGTTTCAAAACATGACCATTTCAGAACTATGGTATCGATACCTCCATTCCCAGACACAGGATTTTCAAAACTGCAGATTAAGTGCTAAACAAACAAACAAACAAAACTATGGGGCAGCCGCTCTCGGCTTTGTTGTCTCAGGGTCTCCAGGAAGCCTCACACACAACGGAGAAAATTCAAATGTGGGGGTCATTCTCCCCGGGGTCACCTTCAACCCCTAGAGGAAGGAGTAGGTGCATTGGACAGCATTCCTGTCCCCTGGTGGGATAATACTGAGGCACACTCTCAATTCTTCCTCGAGGACACCCAGTGGGATTGAATTCCAGTTGTCCCCCGGTGCTAACGGGCTCACCCGCGCACCCTTCACTGGCCTCACCTTCCCCATGTTCTCATTCCGCTTTCTGGACTCCCCTTCCAAGGAAGCTCCCTGCACCCAAGTCCCTGTCTCAGTTTGCTTTCAGGGAACCCGAACAGTCACCACTTGTGTCACGCTCGGACCTGCAGGTTTCCGCACATGCTATTCCCTCTGTCCCAAACACCCTTCGCCCAATTTCCACCTGTTCTTCAAGAACGTGCTTAGAGATCAACTCCTCTGGAAATCCTCTCTGACCCTCCCTCTCTTCTAATGCCGTGGGGTCCCACTGTGCTGTTGCCCCGCTCACAGCACCCACCACACTGGGAAACGCCAAAAGGGAAGGGAGTCGGTATTCACGTCCCCTCTCCCCCCGCCCCATCCCCCGAATTCCCAGCACGGCACACAACAGCTGGCGTGGCTAGTAGTTTTAAAACAGCTGTAGAGTGAATGAAATGATACTAGAAGTAGTTAAGAAGTGACACTATGAAGACTCTTATACTCCCATGTTTTAACAATGTTCATTGGATCCCAACCACCCCATTTGTAACAGAGAAGAACAAACGTGACCGCATATTAGATCTATTCCTTTAGCTCTAACCCCTGTGCTCTGTGGCCTGTACTCAGTCGTGCTGGCTCTGCACCTCTGGAAAAGAATGTTGCCCACAGCCTGAAATACACAGGAGGACTCTCAAGGCTCTGACCTTTAGAGATGCAAAGTTGCAGAACAGAGAATAACATCTGTCTGGTTGGAGGTTCACAGGGAACACAGTGACCAGATCTATGTGGACCGCTGTTAAGAACAAAGCATCCCGGCGCCACAAAGCCTGCACCAACCAACCTCCATCCCGTCCCCCCCCACGCCCGTCCCTTTTTAGTATAAAAGAAGCCTGAATTCTATCCCTGATAAGATGGTACTTCGGGACACTAGTCCACCACCTTCTCAGTTGGCTGGCTTTCCAAATAAAGTCGCCGTTCCTTGCTCCAACTCCTCATCTCTCGATGTACCGGCCTGTCATCTGGTGAGCAGTACGGGCTTGGACTCGGTAACACATTCTCATTCTTATCTTGTAGGTGAGGAAACCAAAGCCCAGAAAACTGGACTTAGGCCAGACCTGAACCCACAGGACACTTTCTACTGTACCTGGGTACCATAAATCTGAGGCTTCGTGCCCAACATTAAAGTAACAAATAGCAGTAGTCAGTCAGTTCCCCAGGTTAATGACTTCCCAATAGCGTTTCACCAGGACCCAGACAAAGCTATCCCTGGGGAGATGGGGTAGGATAAAAGTAGGTTAAGGGGGCTTAACTTGAATTTCAGCAGTTGCCTTTCAAAGGAACATTTAAAGAGCACAAATACGAATCCACAAAAGACTTAAGTATTTTGTTGCTTTACATATTTCAGATACTGTATTTTTTGTCTCCAGAAGTTCAACTGGAGGCTTTTTTATGTTTCATTTTCTTTATCATGCTCACGTATTCTTCTGCCTTCTAGAATGCACAAAGAATGTTTATAATGGCTGTTTTCACATCCTTGTCTACTAATCCTATCATCTTGTTTCACTTCTGAGTCCGGCTTTTCCTTCTTTTGATTTTTAAGATGAAAAATGTTCAGATTAATTACTAAGCTCTCTTTTTGGGATAATTAGTAATCTTGAAAGTTGCACTCAATCATTAGTAGGGTATCAGAAAATACGATCTTTAGAAAAAAAAGATCTAAATACATTTAGTTCAAAAGGATTCAATGTAATATGGAAATGGAGGTGATGTGAAAGATAGAACAAAAAACTTTAAAGGACAGAAAAATTCAACGTCTCATGTTGACAGAAATATTTGACACAAACCGTATTGACCATGCACTGACGTCTTCCTGTTTCTAAAGAGAATGCTTAAAAGTTTGGGCCTGAATTACACATGAGTGAATACAATTGAATTTCCCCAAGTATTTTTTAACTTAAATAGCCCATACGTTAAAACAAGGACCCAGATTTACCTACAGAGTTTTACGTAAACACAAAAAAAGTTTCTAAACCAACCGTTTCAATCTTAGAAGCACCACGTGGACACACAGCCTCTAAAAGGTGTTAAAAGTAAAAAAAAGTGCACATATAGCTTAAACTTCATAACTTACATGTTGTTAAAGCACTTCGTTTTGAATCCCCTTTTCTTCAAATTCTACCTGAAATAAGAGTGGCTATCTCCATTATATAGATTAGAAAACTGAAGCTGGCAGATGCAGCCAAGTCCTAAATTCAGAGGTCCTGGGCAATTTCTTGGTCAACATTTTCATCAAGTTACAACTAAAACCTCGCTGCCATGAGAACAGAGGCATTTTGAAATGACAAATCAAATTAAAAACTCTTTTCATTAACTAATAGTTAATATGAGATCTTGCTTAAGCCAGAGTGAGTCAAGAGTCACTCAAGGTTTATTTAGCTTTTTAATATGGAAAAGGACCTAGATTTAAGCAGTTCGCACTCCTAAGACGCTATCACAACTGTGTTCTTGAAGACTATGCTCCTAGGGCAGGATCCAAAGTCTGTGCTTTTCCCCCACAGAACGGGGACTAACTGCTACGGGCTTCCTAAAATGCAAGGTGTATAAAACATCACCCCAAATATTCATTCTACCTTTCTACCTAAAGGAATGGACATGGAAAGGACTTGTGTCTTATTGTGTATGTGAAGGCCTGTACTAGAGGATTTCATCTTGATTTTCTCATCTTAGCAAGGCATTATAGTATTGTTATTTTACAGGTAAGAAACTTGAGTTCCAGGGAGGTTAAGTAACTGAGCCAGTGAAGGAACTGGTACTCAAACATAGAACTCATTCTAAAGCCATGCTTCCTATACGTAGGAAGAGAAAGGCATACAAACAGACTTAAAAATTTAAGAATAAGCTAATATACTGAATGTAATTTCCAAAGCCTGACTATATATGTGCGTATATATACATATATCTAATCGTTTATACATAACATTTTGGGAATGAGTGTGGTTTTCCTTTCTTTTTCATAATCTCCTAGGTTTATGGCTTTCAAGTGAAATACAACACAGCTATGGAACAGTGCACAGATCATAAACGCACAGCTCAATGAATTTTCAAAAACTCAATACATCCAGGTAACCAGCATCCTGGTTAAGAAACAGAGCAGTACCAATCCCTTTTGTGTCCTCATCTTAAGTTCACTTTCTAAGGCAGCCTTTAGTATTCAGAATCTAAGCTGGATGTCTATCAGAAATCACAGGGAAACAATGTTCATTTTCCGACTCAAAGACCAGAAAGAAAGAGATAGGGTATAAAGCTCAAGAGGTTCATTTTAAAAAATTATCTTTATTTAGGTTTCTGATTCAGCACATGTATCAAAGACTAATCAACATAAAGAAGTAAATAAGACATTAATTGGAAGTCTTACATCTCTCTAAACTCTGACCAAGAATGTCAAGATTGCCACTATTACCAGAACTCCAACCTAGTCAAGTTGTAGACAAGCTATCATGAACGATGTACAGTGTGCACAGATACACAGAGGCCAAAGACATGCTAGCACTTGGCTCTCCTCTCTTCCTTGTTGATGTCTTTCCATGGGACAGTCCACTTTTGCTGTCCATGCCTAGTTCCAAATAAAGTCCAAAGAAGGCTCAGGGTCAACCTGATCCAACACTCTGCTGGAGGAATGCATCCTCAAACTGTTGTGCCTGCAACTTTGTTTTTGCCAGGATGAAGTTCAGATCGAGATGTACAATACAATCTAGATGACAGTGCAGACTCAGTGAAGAACTAAAGTTGAGCAGTAACCCAAGTTAAGGCATGAATGCACACACACGTGCACACACACAGCACCCCCACGTTATCATGAACACAGGATTCCTTCCATTGCCTAGCGAGAGGCAACCAGGGCTCGGCAGTTAACCACAACTGCTGAGCATACTGAAGCATGCCCCCCGTAATTTTATGCTAACAGCTGTGTGTGTATGTTTTATCAAAAAAAAAAAAAAAAAAAGGTAAAGAGAAAAAGGAAAAAAGAAAACTAAAAAAAAACAAAAACAAGAAGAAGAAGAAAAAAAAAAAACCAAAAAAACCCAAAACCTAAAAACCCCTTAATCTCTTACAATGGCTCTTGAGCATGGAACTCACGTAGCAGCGTCAATGGCTGGATCTTTAGTAATTTGGAAATAAAAGGTTGTTTTACTATGTATTTCTTTGGTAGTCATCACTACGAAGTTTTCAGTGTCGGTTACCTATAAGACAAGTACTAGATAGAAGATCAAGTTACGCAGAAATATTTCTTCTGTACTGATAAGATAAAAATAGTAAGCTCTCCAAGCACAAGTTACTATGCTTTTTCTTGCCTTATTGGGCATCCTCTACAAGCAAGGCTTCGTGCGGGAAAAGTTCACGTCTACCTAACAAAGGGCAATACGTATTCTATCTTCCTACAATTGAACAGTTAACGAAAATTCACATTATCCGTTATTTCTGGTCAAATCAGTTAGAAGCCAATTACAAAGGGGCAGCAAGCACTTGGTGTCAAAGCCACATTCTGGTCACACATTCATTCCATGGTTGTGGTCAGTCTCTCAGGAGCTCAGAATTTAAAACTCCTTTCAATTAACAAAGGAGCAAGTTAAATCAAATCTTAAATACTTCCACCATCTGCCAAATCTCTAGAAGTCTGTCTAGAATGCCAGCATGCTGGATGAGAGAGAGCAGTTCAGAGCCCAGAGAGGCCTCAGGTTCTAGGGAAAGTAATTTGGTTTTGTATAAAAGGCATGGTCATCTGGCGAGGAGTACTTATCCTATCAGCAGCACAGTGGTAGCCAAGGGTCTCTGTCAGCAAGACAGGAAAATGAAGTTACTGAACCTGCTGTGGCTCCCACCTGCCTTCCAAGGCCTCTGGGGCCTCTGGGAGTCAGTCCGGAGGTTGCCCTGGGCAGGTGGGCAACAGGAATAGCAGGAACCAAGTTCAGCCCCCACGAGAAGTGCCCCAGATAAGTCAGCTTCTCATGGCCTGGGGGTTGGAATCTTCGGGGTCCCTGGGGGCTAAACCATTGCCAAGGACCTGCCCTAGCAGGTACTGCCCAAGCGTGACGGGCTCCAGACGGGGTCATAAAACATTCGAACAGGACATGAAACAGCATCATTTCAAAAGAGTAGTGTTTGTTCTATCAATCCAGAATGTCCACCGGGAGAGGCAACTAGATTTATGGTGAAAAAGTGCTGTTTGAAGGAGCTGTGTTTTATTTTACAATGAAATGACTAGTCTAAGGAAACCGGCGCTACATTTCTGTCGAAGTCTGGATGTCAAGAACCTGTCTCCAAAAGGCATTTATCAGAACTGTCTGCTCACTCCAAGTGCTTTTTTCAATCACCACAGGGCAATGTTTTGACTTTTGTGCTTTCAGGAGGTCACTAAATTGCTAGCAAGTGGAGGGAAGATCATTACATTTTGGACTTTCTTGTTTGAGTGCAAGACACTATCCAACAGCACTGAAATCTATAGTCTCATAGAAGCTTCTTGTAAACATATACCATGTCTCCTACAAGAAAAACTGAGAACTGTACGATGCGGGCAATATTTGTTCGCCTGCTCTCAGAATTCCTCACAATGGCCAGGTGCCAGGAGGGACGGTGAGTCGTTGGTGAAATCCCCGGGTTGGACAGGACCCCATCTGACTGAATTAAAAACCTCAAGCCTCAATAATTAAATGCCAAACTTCTTCCCCATGTTTGAAAACTGTACTATGATTATGTATATTACACATGATAAATAAAATTTATAGAGACCTACGATTTCTTTCAAATGATCGAGGAGTGACACTCTCGGTTTGGAGGTGGAAACGGAAAGAGCCAAAAAAAAACAATCCTACTGTTGCTTTTACTCTCAAGTTCTTAAGATGCTAGTCAAACACTATTAGCCCGCAAGACGATTTCTCATTGTGTAACTCTTAAATATGCATTCAAAGGCAAACGTGGAGGTTTCTCTACTGTACAGTATTAAATATCTACAATGTCATGGTTCCTAATGGTTAGGAGAGTGTGCAATAGAGAGCTAGCTATTAGAGATGGGCGTCACAAAACATGGACTCTTAAAAATTACGGATAAATTCATTTTCAGTTCTCTGATTATATCCAACAGATACACATTCTCATCATAAAATATACATTCTCTAGTAAGTTACTTTTGTCCACAGCATATATAAATATGCGAACACAGGTGGTAAAAATCACTTTACTACCAAAGTACAAAACAGTTAACTGCTGAAAAGCTAAAATAAAGGTGTTGCAAGGGTTAAGAAAAGACTGACTCACGGCGTTCCACTTTAAAGTGAAACCAAACGATTTATTTGTGCTGAATGAATGGAAATGACGCATTCAGGATATACTTCTTTGTACACCGCGCTTGCTTTTACTGGGCGAACTAAGCAGTCCTCAGTGTTAATGTGCTACTTTCCTCTATGCCTCTTTCCTGCCAGCAATAAAGTATTTTGGCCATTGTGCCAAGATGTTCCTATAATGTTCATTTCACATAGTATTTTCTCATAGTACTCTGCACCTTTAAAATATTTGTTCGAACTCTATTTTACGGGAACGCAAGTGAAGAATGGAAAGGGAAAATAGCCGTTTCTGTCACCATCACATTGCCTTCTGCAGCAGAAATCACACAGCACGTTCTAATCAGCCATCACAACCACTGGCGGGTAGGACAACAGTTATCGACTCACGTGAGAGGGCCAGTTTGGGTAGGGTAACATCAAGGATAAAGAAAGACTCACACCCGGATATACGGTAATTATCTATCCCATGTATGTGGAAAAGGTACAGCCATGTGATCCAATACGTCAGGAGATCTGTTTTACAAGAGACATGGATGTTGAAATATACTGAAAATAACCCACACAAAGTGTATCCGTAGAAAGCTCTATTAAACATTGTCTTGGGCACTGATGCATCCAACTTCCCATTCTATAGTGAGAGCTAGATTTTCAAAGGTCTGAATTGTAGTGCTGAATTACTCGTATGCTTGGTAAACACTATTCTAATGGGGCGGGGGGGCGGGTAATAACAGCTCAGTAATTTTCTGCAAATTCATGGGAAAAAAAATATAAAAAAGATATCCCTTTTTATTTTACAAACCTAAAAGCCAGGAAAATGAAGCTCTGGGGCCAAGCAAAAAATTGCACACCGCTGCTGAACTACCAAATAGTTGAATAGCCGATGTCCCAGCCAGGGAATGGACGCACATGAAGATTCAAGTAAAACACCGATGGAGAAAGTCGTCTGTTTAGTGTTGTAGACCCACAACACTGGCTGCGTTTTTCCGACACACATTTACAACACAATGAATAGTGAAGCCTAGATAACCTCAGTGCAAATAAGTCAGATTCGAATGAATATGCCAGGGAAGGAAGGAAGCCTTTGGCGTCTTGAGTCGACGGCTCCACTGTACGAACGAGTCCCAACGTGAGGTTCGGACTGCGCACATGCATTAAGGCTGGGAGGAGGGGTGCACCGGATGTTGCGAGGGGGCGGGCTGCGAGGTGGCTGCCGAGGGGACCGCGGGCTGCATGGGTGGCGGAGGTGGAGGTGGCGGAGGCTGGACGGGGGTCTGTGTGTTGGGAGACGGAGGCGGCGTGGGCCGTTTGAATTTGTCGGGGCTGTTGCTCCTCCGCGGTGAAGGCCTCTGTAGACAGGACAGGAACAGCAGGTCAGAGGAGGCACAGACGGCTGGCTCAACCCTAACCCAGCGAGACTCGGAGCCCAGGCTGCCCCAGAGCGGACCAGCAGAGACCAAACACCAGCGAGGTCCTTGGCCATCCCTACTGGTTTCTGAACCAGTTTTCATGAAAACTTCATCAAGGTAGAGTTTACACCGCCATCTATGAAAAAGCTATGCAAAGTCACTATGACACGTGCATCGACCGAACGACTGGACTTTCGCCCTTCGATGAGACAGTCCTAAAATTAAAAAACTGCTGTCACGTCCTCCCCTTAAACCTTTTCTGTTCGTTGTATGTCTCCAGTTCCTTCCGTCCCTCAAACAAGTTGTCAATATCCTGAAAGCTACAGCTCAACCACAAACGTTCCTGCTTTAATGTAAAGCTCATCAAACCAGCAAAACAGATGCAGAAATATCTTACATGCTTTTTTTAGAGAATGGGGTTCTTCTTTTCAAGACTCCCTCATTGGGAATACCCTCAGTTCTACCCTATTCTCAAATCCCTATTAGCGACATTTCTAACCGGTCTACGAGTCAACTAACTAGCCAGCTCTAATGAAAACACTCCCCTGAGTAGAGTTTGAACCAGATACACTTAAGGTTCCTTCTAATTCCAGGAAAGAAAATTCTGGATGAAACTAGAAACAAGTCTAATTTCAGGAAGAATACTGAGGGTCAGTGAACTGTGAAGGTGCGGACAATAAATATTTTAGACATTATGGCAACCAACGATAATTCGCTATGGCAAGGAGCTGGCTAGAGTTCAAATGAGGCATAGGCCGGAGGTCAAATTACGTTTCACAAAGGGCAATATTTCATAGAAAATGAAGGTGAAGTTTTGCCTCCTTGGGAAGGATTTTAGTTTCAACACCAGAATGCAGCATCAAACTGTTGGGAGGTCTCTAGAAGTTTAAGGTGAACTGAAGGAAGGAAGGAAGGAAGAAGAAAGATAAATGTCCGAGGACATCAATGTTGGCTCCCACGGAGGACCAGTCGCTACCACCATCAGGAGTAAAGCGCTGCTTCCTGCCCCATGGATACTCACTGTGATACCGTGGGATGCTCCCATATGCTGCACATGAAGACCTGGGGAATTGTAATAAGACATTCCGGCTCTAGTCAGTGAAGTTGGTGGCGTGAAACCAACTGTGTGACTTGCATACGAGAGACCTGAAATATAACAACAACTTGTAAGTATTATTACAAACTCAACTATCTGGTGTCTTTAAGCATCTAGGAGGCTTTAAAATGCAGAAGTTCTTAGTCACCCACAAAAATGCAAACAGATAAGAGGAGTGGTGGGCTCACCAAATGGCCTGCTGGATGGATAACAAGGGATATAAAAGTCAAGCCCTGGAACAGACTAGACAGCCCAGAAATAAGTGCACACATAAATGGTCAGATAATCTTCAGTGAAGGTGCCAGGAATATGCAATGCGGAAAGGGTAGTCTCTTCAACAAACGGTGCTGGGAAAACTGGAGATTCATGTGCAAAAACAATGAAAGTGGAGCCCTATCTTACACCACACACAAAAATCAACTCAAAATGAATTAAAGACCTAAATATAAGACCTGAAACCATAAAACTCCTAGAAGGAAACACAGGGGGAAAGCTTTATGACATTGGTCTTAGTAATGATTTCTTAAATATGACACCAAAAGCACAGCCAGCAAAGCAAAAATAGCCCAGTAGGTCTACAGCATACTAAAAAACTTCTGTTCAGCAAAGGAAATAATCAACAGAAAGGTAACCTATGGAATGGGAGAAAATACTTACAAACCATATATCAGATAAGGGGTTAGTATCCAAAATATGTAAGGAACTCCTACAACTCAAAAGCAAATAAACAAATAACCTTATTTTAAAATGGGCAAATGACTTGAATAGACATTTTTCCAAAGACAACATACAAATGGACAATAGGTATATGAAAAGATGCTCAGCTTCACTCATCATCAGGGAAAAGCAAATCAAAACCATAATAGGATATCATGTTACACCTGTTAGGATGGCTATTATAAAAAATAAAAAACATGTTTAAAGTGTTGGCAAGGATGTGGAGGAAAGGGAACTGCTAATGGGAATGTAAATTGGTATAGCCACTATGGAAAGCAGTATGGAGCTTCCTCAAAAAATTAAGAATACAACTACCATATGATCCAGCAATCCCACTTCCAGCTATTTATCCACAAGGATTGAAAACAGGATCTTGAAAAGAAATTTGCACGCATGTGTTCATTACAACACTATTCACAGTAGCCAAGACGTAGAAACAACCTAAAAGTTCATCAGCAGAGGAGTGGATGAAGAATACATGGTACATACATACAATGGAATATTACTTAG
The DNA here is from genome assembly GCF_009873245.2 of Balaenoptera musculus. NCBI lineage: Eukaryota > Metazoa > Chordata > Mammalia > Artiodactyla > Balaenopteridae > Balaenoptera > Balaenoptera musculus. The sequence continues at coordinate 73,565,229 of NC_045800.1, read as the reverse complement.
CCCTTAAAAAGAAGAAAACGCCTTTTAAAAAGAACATGGATGAACCTGGAGGACATTATGCTAATATAAGCCAGTAACAGAAGGACAGATACTGCATGATACACATACATGAGGGATCTAGGTCAAACTCACAGAAGCAGAGAGCACGACAGTGGTGGCCAGGGGCTGGGGGTAGAGGAAATGGGGGACTGTTGTTCGATGGACACAAAGTTTCAATTTTATAAGAAGAATAAGTTGTAGAGCTCTACTGCACAACATTGTGCTTTTTTTCTTTTTTAATTTATTTTATTTTTGGTTGTGTTGGGCTTGTGGGCGTTCTCTAGTCGCGGCGAGCGGGCTCTTCGTTGTGGTGTGTGGGCTTCTCATTGCGGCGGCTTCTCTTGTTGCGTAGCATGGGCTCTAGGTGTGCGGGCTTCACTAGCTGTGGCATGTGGGCTCCAGAGCACAGGCTCAGTAGTTGAGGTGCACGGGCTTAGCTGCTCCGCAGCATGTGGGATCTTTCCGGAACAGGGCTCGAACCCATGTCCCCTGCATTGGCAGGTGGATTCTTAACCACTGCGCCACCAGGGAAGCCCCATTGTGCTTTTTTAACAATACTGTACTGTACAGTTAATAATGTGTTAAGACGGTAGATCTCATGTAAAGTGTTCTTATGACAACTAAAAAAAACCAAAGTCAAGCCTTGACAGGAGTCCAACTGAGATGTACAAAGGTAGAAGACATGAGAAGAAACAAGAGTAAAGTGGAAAAAAATAGAGCAAAGGGGTAAAAATCAGATGCAAGAAAAGGGTAAGTGTCAAAAGATATACCAATAATAACGAGACAAAACCAATGGGTGTGTATAGCAGCCACAAAGCAAACAAAAAAATCACCACTGAGAACTTGGCAACTTCAGGATATTCAATGAAGGAAACAAAAAGCCCTATATATGCCAATGTTCTCCCCAAAGAAACTGATATTTAAGGAAGAAACACCCCCAGCCCACTATAACCTTCTGCATAGTCTCCATCTAGGACCCCAGAATCAGCTCCAAAGTTTAATGCCCAGATCTTAGTTCCCTGACCAGGGATCGAACCCATACCCCTGCAGTGGTCGAGCAGTCTTAACGACTGGACCACCGGGGAAGTCCTTAAAGACACTCTTCTATAGTGTCTTTTGACTTCCACGGTTGAGACATGCAGCCATCTCGCCTATCTTTAGTTGTCCTGTCCCAGAATTTGTCTGTGCCCTCAGCGTCTGTTGTTAAGAGTTTTATTTCTTGCTTTGACTATCAACTAGTGTGCTGCTTTCTATTTGACATATTTCCATTTCCAATTGTGGATTTTTGGTTCGCATGTACAAAATGGAGGTCTGGGGTAAAGCACAGGTCTTTGGGAGCTCAGTGGTCATTTACTGTGACCTGTATTTGTATCGCAAGAACTTCGTTCAGCTTGGGGAGGGAAGAAGAGGTTTTCTTTAAACAACTTTGGGAAATACAACCCTAATTCCATTTCTTATGAAAGTGATGAAATTGAAGAGAAAAGCTTTGAGAGTAGGTCCTTATCTCCAGATAGAGAAGCTAAGGGGGTTCGATTCATAATACAAAATAAATAAATAAGATCAAGCCCATTGTCCAGTATGACAAGGTTAATGATGAGTAGCTTAAACTGCTAATCATGAATCTTCAAAGACCGCCTAGTGCCTGCCCAAAAAAAAAAAAAAGAAAAAAGTCCCTTCTCTGGCTATTAGAAAGGCCTGCTTTTGGCTCCAAACTATCTCCTGATGTTCTAGGCCAGTGGTTCTCAATACCGAGAATCAAAGCCCTCGTCCGACCCCAAATCAAGTGAATCCGAATCTATGGGGAGCAGGGCCCCAGGGCAGCCGGTGATAAGACCCACAGTGACCTGATCACTTTTGATTCTGACCTCCACGTCTCAGTTCCCACCACGGCCTTTGCCTGGGATGTCTTCTCTTTACTGCAGGACTCGGTTCCTCCTTCTCCCCTTGTCAATCAGGACCTCACTCAGCCTTTGGAGGGGCAGAGAGCCCAGACTCCAGAGCCGACTGCCATATTATCTCGGGCTCTAGTTCTGCCACTTGGTGCTGAGCGACAGTGGACTTTAGATCCCTCAGCTGTGAAATGAGATTATCACAGTGACTGCGTAAGGTTGTTGTGAGGATGAAATGAGTGCCTGGCACAAAGGAAGGGCTCAGCATGTTTCGGCTCATTAACTGCTCCTGCAGGGCTCTTCTCAAAAGCTCTCTAAGCTGGTAGCTCTTCCTTCTTTGAAACTCTCTTTATTTAGCTTTTTTTTTTTACTTTACCTTTTTAAAAAACAATTTTATTTATTTATTTATTTATTTATTTATGGCTGTGTTGGGTCTTCGTTTCTGTGCGAGGGCTTTGTCTAGTTGTGGCAAGCGGGGGCCACTCTTCATCGTGGTGCGCGGGCCTCTCACTGTCGCGGCCTCTCTTGTTGCTGAGCACAGGCTCCAGACGCGCAGGCTCAGTAGTTGTGGCTCACGGGCCTAGTCGCTCCGCGGCATGTGGGATCTTCCCAGACCAGGGCTCGAACCCGTGTCCCCTGCCTTGGCAGGCAGACTCTCAACCACTGCGCCACCAGGGAAGCCCTATTATACCTTTTAATTCTATCCTAACTTCTTATTTTGACATAGTTTGTGATTCATAAGAAGTTGCAAAAAAATACTACAGGGCCCCTGTCTACCCTTCACCCAGCTCCCCCCAGTGATATCTTACATAACCACAGCACACTGTCAAAACCAGAAAACTGACACTGGTCCAATACGAATGACTAAGGTACAGACTTTATTTGGATTTCATCCATTTTTAATGCATTCTTCGTGTGTATGTGGGTACAGGTGTAATTTTTATCACCTGTGTAGATCCAAGTAATTATCACCACAATCAGGATACAGAATTGTTACGAAACCACAAACAAGCTTCCCTGTGTTGTCCCTTTATAGTCACCCCTTCCCTCTAATCCTAACCCCTGGCAACGACTGATCTGTGCTCCATCACTGTAATTTTGTCACTTGGAGAATGTTATAGATATGAAATCATATAGTATATAACCCTTTGAGATTAGTTTCTCATTCATCACAATGTCCCTGTGATCCATACAAGTTATTGTGTGTATCAAGTTAATTCCTTTTTAGTGCTGGGTAGTATGTCATTGAGTGGATGTACCACAACTTAACTTTTTAGGGGATATAAAATACATAAAATTCGGGCTTCCCTGGTGGCGCAGTGGTTAAGAATCCGCCTGCCAATGCAGGGAACGTGGGTTCAAGCCCTGGTCCGGGAAGATCCCGCATGCCACGGAGCAACTAAGCCCATGTGCCACAACTACCGAGCCTGCACTCTAGAGCCCGTGAGCCACAACTACTGAGCCCGTGTGCCACAACTACTGAGCCTGTGCTCTACAGCCCGTGCTCCACCAACAAGAGAAGCCACCGCAATGAGAAGCCCGCTCACGACAAGGAAGAGTAGCACCCGCCTGTTGCAACAAGAGAGAGCCCGCGTGCAGCAATGAAGACCCAACGCAGCCAAAAATAAATTAATTAAATAAATTTTTAAAAAAACTATAAAAAAGGCATTGCTTGTTAAAAAACAAGCAAACAATATATATATATATACACATACATATATATATATATAAAACTTATTATACTTGGCCTTATATTAAGATTATTTTATTTCTTGTGTTTTGCCCCCTACTTCCCTAGGTCCTATAAGCTCTTAGAGGCCAGAGACCATGTCTTACTAGTTTCTGTTTTCCCTTAATCATCATGCATCTGACCCTCTTGCCCAGGAATACAACAAACGATAAGAATCCCAAAAAACCTAGGTAGAAAATATCTCCTAAACAGAATACTGTGGCTTTATAAAGCTATTCCTGGAATAAATTGCTCTTGCTGTGCTATACAAATGCATTAAGTAGAGTAAAAATTTTTAAGATTTATTTCATTGTCCACAAGCTCAAGACAACAAATCTTAAAAATGACTCATGAAAAGCAATTCATGACCAAAAACCACTGAGCAAGATGAATCAAGATACCAAAGTGTATAATCCATAGAAAACCAACTACCTAAAGGAAAATTGCAAGAGGTCGGGGGGACAGGGAGAGGAGACACTTGAAAACACTAAAATATTAACACTGCCTTTGGATAAAAGGATTCTGGATGAGTTTATTTCTGCTTCTTTATACCCTTCCGACTGCCCCCAAATTCCCTCTAATAAATCTTTGCTAAAGGAAGAAAAAACAAACATCGTCAAACCAAACTAAAGGCAGACACCTTCTGTTCCTTTGAAATTTATCTTAGTTCTACAAGTCAGACATGTCTCTGTTAACACTCGTACGCTAGAGATACGACTTCCTCTTTAATGCTCTCTGGTCTGGCTCTGTCCCCATCACTCCATCAAGGCTGCTCTTGCCAAGGCCAGCAGTGTTTCCGTGCTGCCAGGTGCACTGCTACTCTCCACCCCTCACTGCACTTGACCCTGGGGCAACGATGGACAAAGCTGACCCCTCTCTTCTTGCTGAAATGCTTTATCTTAACCTCAGTGACATCGGATACCAGTTTCCCTTCCCCTTCCCTGGTAGCAACTTCCCAATCTCCTTCGCCAGGTTTCCTCCTGCACCTGACCTCTAAATATTACATCCTTCAGGATCAGATGGGAGGATTTTTCTCTTCTCCCTCCATCTTCCACGACTAGGTGATTTCATCTATGTTAGTAGCTTTCTTTAAAATAAATTTTTTATTTTAGAATTGTTTTAGGTTTACAGAAAAGTGGCAAAAATAGTACAGAGGGTTCCTGCATCTCACACTCTCAGATTCCCCATTATTATTATTATTATTTATTTTTTTTTTTTTGGCCGTGCCCCGAGGCTTGTGGAATCTTAGTTCCCCAACCAGGGATCGAACCCAGGTCCTCGGGAGTGAAAGTGCGGAGTCCTAACTACTGGACCACTGGGGAATTCCAACAGATTCCCTATTATTAACTTCTTATGCCAGTGTGGTACCTTCATCACAACTAATAAACCTATGTTGACACATTATTATTAACTCAGGTCCATACGTTACCTGGATTTCCTGAGGTTTTGCCTAATGTCCTCTTCCTGTTTCAGGAATCCATTTAGGATACCACATGCTATTTAGTTTTCATGTCTCCTTAGGCACCTCTTGGCTGAGGCAGTTCCTCAAACTTCCTTGTTTTTGATGACCTTGTCAGTTTTAAGGTGTATTGATCAGGTATTTTATAGACAGACTGTCCCTCTACTGTCTGATGTTTTCCACGTGGTTAGACTGGGGTGATTGGTTTTGAGGAGGAAGACTACAGACGTAAAGGGCCCTTCTCATCACATCGTATCAAGGGTACATACTACTGACATGACTGACCATTGTCGATGTTGACCTTGATCTCCCAGATGAGGCAGTGCCTGTCAAGTTTTTCCTCTGTAAAGGTACTTTTTATTTTTAAAATAGCTAAGAAGTTTTTAATTATTTATTTAGTTATTTTATTTATTTTTGGCTGTGTCGGGTCTTAGCTGCGGCACACGGGATCTTCGTTGTGGTGCAAGGGCTTCTCTCTAGTCGTGGCACACAGCCCCCAGGGAGCCTGGCTCTGTAGCTGTGGTGCCAGGTTCCAGAAAGCGTGGACTCTGTAGTTTGCAGCACGTGGGCTCTAGTTGAGGTGCGCGAGCTCAGTAGTTGTGGCACACAGGCTTAGCTGGCCCGCGGCATGTGGGATCTTAGTTCCCTGACCAGGGATTGAACTCGCGTCCCCTTCACTTTAAGGTGGATTTTTTACCACTAGACCACCAGGGAAGTCCCAAGGTACTCTTTTTTTCCCCCCTCCCTTTCACACTGTATTCTTTGTAAGGAAGTCCCTATCTTTAGCCCACATTTAAAGAGTAGGGAGCTATTTCCACTTTCGTGAGGATGGAGTCTCTATGTCAATTATTTGGAATTCTTCTGTAAAGGTGATTTATCTCTTCTCCCTTGTTTATTTACTTAGTCAGTCATCTGTTTATATCAGTGTGAACCAATGCATATTTGTTTTATGTTTGGGTTATAATCTAATATTACATTATTTATTTTATTGCTCAAATAGTTCCAGTTTTGGCCTTTGGGAGCACTTTCAGTTAGCTCCTGTGTCTCTTGGACCTATCCTCATCTTTTTGTTTTTTGAGCTTCTCCTTACTTTCTGGCATTACCAGATTGTCCACGTTCATCTTGTATGTTCCCTGCCCAAGGCCCTAGAAACATCCGTTTCTTCAAGGAGCCCTAGTTCTTTTCACTGGAGAATGGAATTAGAAACCAAGATCTGGGTGGTGGGTATGCCTGTTGCTAGTGGGGTGTAGATCCTTTTTAAAACTTCATTATTCCCCATGGCTGATGTAGGCACATGAAAATATGTTAACTGGGAATGTCTTTTTCTTAGGCTACATAAAATAGTGAACAACCTGAAAAAAATTGTTGGAAAAATAATACTGTCCCTCTATATAATCCACATATATAAATCCACATATAAGCAAGATTTCTCGTAAGTACTGGGAAATGCACCTTTCAATCAAATTGTGAGATAGCCCTCAAAATATTCCAAGTCAGTGAAAATGCAAGACTGCCAATGCCAACGTTAACCAGAAATGGTAAGGGAGGAAGAAGAGCCAAAGTGCTTAAAATGGAAATGAAAACTATACAAACAGCATAATTCCACTAAAGAAGTGATTAGATATTCTTAATACTGAGAACCACAAATTCTTCCAATAAAAAATAAAGTGAAAAGAAAACTTGAAAATTCAGATTTTGCTAATGTATTATGTATCCAATGGACTAGATTAGAATAGGAGTAATTCTACCGCCAAATAGGAGATCATAATCTACTTTGACGATATTATAGAACTTAAAATATGGTACAAATGTTCTCACTAAGGATGGCTGAGAGAAAAAAAAAAAATCTAGGTGTTACTTATTATGATGTAGTTTAAGGGAAAACCAACTAGCTTGTCTATACAAGCAAGCCCCACATTACAGGAACAGGGGCAGTGAAAGCCAAAATTCTGTGCATGGAATAAAATCTTCCTGCAGAGTATTTGTTACCATAGAAGTTAATATTCCCAACCAAGGCCTCACTTTTGTTTTTTTCTTTCTTCAATGACCACAACACTATATTTAATGAATTGGAAGTTACATGCCTGTAGGTTTAAATAAATCCAAGAGAACATGAATTTATATCAGCACGAATCAGCATCACGATCAACTATAAAAGCCTCCCTCCTTCTTGCTTCTTTCTAACTCATGACTTCCTTTTACATCAGTAAATCATAAAGCAAAGACAACCTTTATGATGGTAACGAAACCCAAGTGCTATTTGGGGAAAACTGAGAGGCGGCTAGGGAGAGAAGCTTCTGGAGAGACCTCAAGGCCACTGCAGAGCAGGAGAGACAGATTCAGGAGCATCCTCTGGGCGAGACCAGCCGAGGACAGCGCTGTGGATCTACAACAGAAAGCCCTTTTGATTCGCAAACAGCCCGTCTTCCCCGCACCGCCCCCCCCCCCCCCCAGTCAGATGCCAGAGAGCGTGCCGGCCCCAAGCGGACGAAAGCTGCCACACTTTGCGTTGGACTTTTTAAAGATCACCCCTCTTACAAAAAGAAAAAGTCACAGCAGCACAGTGCTTGGGTTGGATCCTAAACTCACAAAACCAAGCCTCTTCTGCCTGCCACCATCCACGGCCACCTGCGAGGCTCCAGCCATTTCCCCTTTGTCAACCTGAAGGGCGTCCCTGGTGTCTAATTATTACAACAGACAAAATGAGATGTCATCCTAACCTGAAGCTGTTTTACTGTCCAAACCCACGAAACCTTTATTGCTGCCACCCTTCTAAGCCGTCACCTCACTTTACTCTGTGTGAAACTGCTCCCCCACCTCCCTTCCCCCCTCCCCACACACTTTTTTCCCCAACTCTGTTGAAAATCTGTTTACCAGTGAGCACAAGAAGATCAGCCTGGACACTTCAGTCACAAGACACAATCTCTTGGCAGACGACCTTTTCTTTCCTCCCTCCACCCCACTTGCCAACCACCCCCCTCCGGCCCCCTGCTTCCTCTTTCTTCCCTGCTGGATCATTTACTTGCCCTCCTGGTCCGAAAGCCCCATGCTGTGCGGGTACCGAGCCAGAGACCCTGGGGAGAGAGTTTTTCAGGGTCAGACGAAGACAAGCATGCCTTTGAGGGAAAGGCTTCTGAGGAGCAAAGCCAGAGGCAGAAGCGAAGCCAGTTCCTCCTTGCACGGCCTGCCTGCCAGGGTCGAGGCCCACGCCCCCATCAGTGGAAACAGCAGGAGGCAGCTCGTGCTCGAAAGAACACAGGCTTTGTGTGAAGCGAGACGTGCCCTGCCTAGCCACTGCCACTTCCTGGCCACGTGACCAGTAGCTACAGAACCACCAAATGACTGCTTCCTCAATTTTAACACGCCGCCTGCCTTAATTATTCTGAGGATAAAAAGGAGATGAGGTATGCAGACCATAACGAGAGAACCCATAAGAGATATGCTATGATGCATCTCAGAAATCTGCCCAAGGTTTCTGTCAAACCACCGGCACTTAAAATCATAGTCAAAGACAGTCTTTTTAAAAAGGTTTTTTAGAGTTAAATTACTTTTTTGGTTCCAGAAAACCACCAGCTGACACTGTTTCAAAATTGCAAGCTAAGACTCCGTTGTGATAGCACTGATCGTTTCTGATGTTTTTAGACAACGCATGACCACTCTCTGTTCACAAGATTTTCATATGCTAGAAGGGAATGTATTCGGGGCATACGTTAAATACGGCAGAAACAGAGACAGCTGAGAACACGTACTCACCAGGTGATATCGGCCGGCTAGAACTGGGAGAAGGTGTGTAAGGGATCGGGCTGGACACAGTGCGAGGTCTTAATCCTTGTGCAGACATCTCGTTAAAATACCTAAGAGGAGTGGAGGAGATGGTTAGAGCCGCCTGCATTCCAGTAGTTCCTAAGAAAGCTCCTGTGAGAAAATGTTTGGGGTTCACATCTTGCGGTCAAACTCCTGAATGTTTAGAAATCAATGCCGTAGTGAGGAGACACGTATAATAGGGACTCCAGAGCCATGCTGTTTCACTGCTTGGCAAAGCTCTCTCCCCAGGGGCGCAGGTGAGGGAATCCGGGGTGTTTTCGCTCAGGATGGAGGCCTGGTGACAGAGCTGCGTCATGCAACAGAGAGGACCAGGCTTTTCTCCATCACACTATGTACAAATTCACCACCGCTGTCCCAAGAATTAGACAAATCCACGTTCTAGTGGCTACCTGTAAACTGTTACTTGAAAGGCAAAACCAGACAAGCCCTCTGAGACGCATATCATCGGATTAGAGATATGTGATCCCGTGAAATGGATGTCAATTGTCTACAAGGCAGGCCTTGTTTAACAAACAGTCACGTGTTCAAATGCAGAGCGTGGAATATAATAAATGACACATGGGCTGAGCACCTCTGCAGGTCACGCCGTGCCGGGTCTGACTTATTACTGGATTCGGAAGTCACATCAGGCCTCACTTTGTGAACAAGCACAGAGAGCTGATGAGGAGGAATTTCTGCTTGAGAGACTCCCTAATAAGCGATCCTTCCCAGGCCTTCTGGCCAAAGGAAGGAACGGCCACATGTGCATGCGTTTCTATCCCAGGAAACGTCTCAGCCCTGATATGCAACCAGTTCATGTGAGGAACTTCAACATAGGTAGTTCTATGCTAGTTTACTCAACTCGAAGAAAACCAGACTCCCAAGTTCGGCATGCACCTCTCAACGAGCTACCTACCACCGATTCTTCCTACTCTCTTTAGCACGGCCCACCATAGTGCCACCAGGCTGGACCTCTTGTACTCTACAGCCAGTGAGGTGGCTAAGGCCGCCTCTTGGTCTTTAAGGAATTAAGCACACTTGTAGACGTCTCAAGTGTCTGACTATTTTCTTTCTCCCAAATAGGACATCATCATTCCCAGTAGAGAAAGCATATGTCTTTATTCAACAGCTGTACTCTACCTGGGATAATCTGACCTAAAAAGGTAAGGCAAACCTTCTGGAGTGAATACCAATTCTGGAAAAAAAAAAATGTATCTGGAAAGCCTGAAGTAGCTTCAGTGTTGTCACCACAGTCAGAGGAATTGTCCCTCAGAGTATGTCGTACTCAAAATCAAGCACAGGGTACTGTGTGTGTTAATGCATGCTCTGCTCCATGTCTTAAGGTAGTTAAAAAAGTAGTTAATAAGTTATCTACTATTGTAGCTTATGTTTTCAATGAAATGGTTTTCAGAGGATAAGAGTTTCAGAAAGAATGAGACACTGTCTGAAGCAGATCAGTGAAATTCACAGTTAAGGTTGATAGCTTTATCATATAAACTTCTGAGAAAGAATCCTCTTTATTCTTTTCAAATGAGGAAGATATTTTTTTAAAAAACAGATTTAAGTCTGTTTTTTACAAAGTTTTTTAAAATTATAAAAGTAGATCAAGAATTCCCTGGCGGTCCAGTGGTTAGGACGCTGTGCTCTCACTGCTGAGGGCCTGGGTTCCATCCCTGGTCGGGGAACTAAGACCTTGCAAGCTGTGCAGTGCGGCCAAAAAAAAAAAGTAGATCTTCACTACAGAAAAATTTACATTTTTCATGAAACGATAATACCACTGTCCACAGCAAATTAATCAAAAGCCTCGTTAGCCCTCTGGACCTATTCAATAAGAGAAAGAGAGTGCTGATCTGCTAACACCGCCCACATGTGTCCAAACAACACGCTCTGGCATCAACAGCTAGTACCAAGTCCTCACAGCCGCTGGCAGACCCGGGTCTGAGGCCCTGGCTGCCCAGCCCAGGTGCATGCTGCTTATCTTAACAATCACCTCACTCCCAAGTGCAGAGGAGGCGGGCAGGTGGGGAAGGAAAGGAAAATCTGGGTGAGCAAGGAGAACTGAGACATGTCCTCTAGTTAACCAAAGGATGCCTCTCTTATTCCGGCCCATTTCCCAGTGGGACAGTGGGGGGACTTGATATTGAGACCTGAGCAGATAAATGCACTGCGTGAGTTCTATCTTTGAAAAGTAGCTGCAAAGAGGTTGAAAAGTTACCAAGTGTGTTAGAACAAAGCCTCTGGCTTTCAGCAACTTCCACCCACCCCCCGTGGACTCTTTCGGCCCCTGGATGTATTCGCTTCCTCAGGCTGTACCGCGCACCACCTGCTCACCTGTACCCAGGGATTAAGATATGCGCCCATGCTCTAAAGAGACGTGGCCCAGGATGAGGCGATTCGACGACACCTGCAAACGCTGCCTCCCGACACAAAACCCGCCTCCATGTCTGTCCCACTGAGTAATTTGGGAAAGGCCATTTTTTTTTTGTCTTTTTGTGTTTAAGGAGGACGGTCAAACGTCTTCATTTATCCCATTCTCAGCATCCACACTGAGGCCACGGAATTCATCATCACAATAAATAAGCGTGCCTGCCATCTGCTGCCTCATCTTACAGGCAGGAGGTGAAGAGGGGCTGCAGCCTGGGCTGCTGTTGTTTTCCCGAGGCTCGTGAGACATGCACGCACCTTTCATCATCCATCTCTAAGCTGGACTCGCTCTCGGAGAGCTGTCGACAGAGGGCCTCTCTTCTCTCCATCTCCCTCTGCAGCTTCCTCTGCAGCCTCAGGTTCTCTTCCCTCATGTGACGTTCCTCCTCCAGATACTGCGCCATTTTCTCGGAATCTGAAAAGCCAGAGTTCTCAATTACACCACAGTCCGTGCATATTCCACTCTTCAGAAAGACGGCAGTCCAGCTCCTGCGCCACAGACCAAGAAGGGCTGAAAGACAGCCATTCTCACTCTCCCACACACAGATGAGATCTGGATTTCAAGTGTATCCCAAGTACCACGGTTGACCCACGATTTGCATTTAGAAAAACAGGCGAAAAGCAGTGGTCAAGTTAGGCATCTTCCATCCTGCTTCCCTGCCTTCTAAAGCGCTTTATGTAGAGGAAGGAACGCTGGAGCTACGTGTGGCCTGGGCAGCTCCCAGAGCTCCTGCTATACTGCTGGAGCAGAGAGGGAAGGGGGTCCAGCTGGGGAAGCAGACTCAGCCCACGGGCTCCCCTCCAGGCACCAGTTCTGCTGCCTGTCAACTCCAGATACAGCGGGGTAGGTCACCAATGGGAGCACACCCACAGGTCACACTTGTTAGCACACCCCCCAGTGCACTGGGAGGTGAGGGGGGGAGAGGTTTGCACACGGAGAACCAGTGTACTCAACGTGCTAGGTAACAGTTATAAATCTTTTTATAAAACTAGAAACTGACAGAATAAGCAACTTTAGATCAATATTTCAAATCAGTCTAGTTTTTGGTGTTTGTGTTACTGTTTCCTGCCTTACGTACAGCCTTTCGGAGTCAAACAGCAGGTAAAGACCTACATGCAGCCAGGATCTTGGGATGGCACCATGCTTATGACAAATACCCCTTCCTTGGGAGCTGCCCCGTATGCGGAGAGGTCTCTGCTACAGCACCGGCCAGAGCTAACCAGCCCCAGGGCGAGACGCTGGACCAGGCTAAGCCAGCCAGATCATCCTTCCTGCGAATCTGAAATGTGGAACTGATACCTTCCTGGGGCTCTGGAATCTCGTTCTGCTGAGTTGCCTGGACCCACTGTAACCCCTGCCCTTCTGAGTGACTGTGCAGGCTTCTGTGGCACGCTCCAGCGTCCTTCCAGGCAAAGGGAAAACATGACCCTCCCCGCTTTCCTGGTTTACCTCAGACACAATGTGTTGTTACTAAGTATCTTGAATACTTATCTTGATATCTTGAATATCCTTATTTCAGAAATTCAAATGAAAATACCAAAACTATTAAACACTATTATGTGCACTAAACACCAAGTCCCTGGGCCGTTTTCAATCTACCCAGAAACCCTGCTGTCTAATCCAGATGCAAAAATCTCTTTAATGGAAGGCATGCTGGGAAAATATTTACAAAGTACACTTTTCATATAAATGATTTAAGCTATTTCATCCCAAATATGTCAGCAGACGGAATTTTTCACTTGCTCTACAGGCATCGCTACATTGGCCTCTTGGAGTATCTACTGCTTCTAGACTAGAGGAACAGTTGTCGGAGGAGGTTGCCTTTCTTTTCCATAAATAGGAAAGCTTCACAGAACTGAGGATTCATGAGGCTTTGAGGATAATTACTGAAGAGGAAACACTGTCTTTCAAAGAAAATGGCAATCCTCTAGCATCTGGGGAAACCAGCAGGGGGATCCTTAAACAATAAGCTACCGACAAGAACATCAGTCACCAGGAGTGATGGCTGAAAAGACCTCCTGGCGGCCTGGCAGTTAACCCAGAAGCTGGAGGCACGGAGAAGGCACCAGGCCCACAGCCTCTGGGAGTGAGAGACCCGGGCACAGACGGCTGACGCCGTGGCATTCCTTGGGTGCCCTCTGCTGGCTACCACACACCTGACTTCAAAGGACTAGATTTACTCTCAGGAGTCCTCCTCTGTCTCCCACAAAGAGCTCCCTAGGACTTAGGGGCCAGAGGTTATGTTGCCCCCACCTTCAGCCATCTCACAGCAGTTAGTCAAAGATAGTGTCAACTGAGGGTGACTTACAGACAGTCTCCCAAGAGATGACTCCTACCTGATCCCAAGGTGTCCTGTACCTTTTAAATTCCCTTTCAGGTTTATGGCTAGAAAATACTAGCCATATTGGATGGGGGTGCCCAGACCCCATCCAAACCACTTAAATCAGAATCCCCGAGGATGAAGCCTCTCCACTGGTCTACCAAAAACTCCCCAGGGGACTCTCATGTCAGTTGAGAGCTACTGGGAGAGCGGTTCAAGTTCAGACACAGCTGGACTTGGGGGAGAGGGACCAAGGGCCCCAGGAGCTTTCACAGTGGACAATGTTATCCAACCTAAGGAGGCAGAGACAGGTGGATGAGGAAAGTCATTAACTCATACTCTACTCCCAACCCAAACCGACTGCGTGCCGCTAAGTGCCACGGCTTTCCCTGTCCTCACAAAATCCAAACAGCACTTTACAGAAGCCTCTGTTGATATCCGCAGTCTCTCCAGAGACCAAACAGTGCAGTAGGAAGGAAGTAGAGGAAATAAGATATTCTTCCCAAATTTCTTCTCAAAATGTTGTCTGGGGAACAACAAGGCAAGTATATACAAGAACGAAAAATATAAACTGACAGCCGTGGAAAGAGTTCAGAAAGCTGCTACAAGACCTGTGTCTGTCCAACACAGCAAAAGCTCAAAAAATATCCTAACCTAAAGCAACTAATATTTGAGAACTCCTTGATGTGTTTTCACGGAATACACATCCATTATGGTTCTCAAGCAGGGGTACATATCAGAATCACCTCTATTTAAAAAAACACAGAGGACCAGACTTCACCCCTAGAGTAAAAGCCCAGCACCCTGGATGGGGTCAGACAGGACAGTGGACTCCCAAAGATGTCCGCATCCTAATCCCTGGAGCCCGAGTCCATGTTGCCTTCCACGGCAAAAGAGACTTGCAGGTGTGATTAAATTAAGGACCTTGAGATGGGAACTCATCCTGGATTATCTGGCTGGGCCCGATGCAATCAGAGTCCTTACAGGGAAGGCAGGAGGGTCAGAGTGAAAGGATGTGACAAGAAGCAGAGGTGGGAGTGGTACCAATGCAAAGGAGTCACGAGCCAAAGAATGCAGACAACCTCCAGAAGCTGGAACAAGCAAGGAAACGGATTCTCCCTTAGAGCCTTTTACAAGGAACCAGCCCTGCTGACACCTTGATTTTAGCCCAGTGAGACCTATTTTGAACCCAGGCCTCCAAAAAACGTGATATAATAAAATTTGTGTTGTTTTAAATTACTAAGTTTGTGCTCGCTTGTTAACAGCGGCAACAGGAAACTGAACACACTGTACTTCTTAAAGGCTCCCAGGATAACCTTGATGCACCCATCCCAGATGCACTACTGGACTAGGACTTGAAATCAACTTCGGAGAAGAAAACGTAAAGATAAGAAGCACTGAAATCTTAAATGCACATTTCATCTGACTCAGCAAATCCACGCCGTGGAATTTACCCTGAAGGTGTTCGTGCACAGGTATCAAACGTCTGTACGGAGATGTTCACTATGGTTGTAGCATCAGCACCCAAACGGGTCTGTTGGTAAGGGATGAGTTAAATAAGTTACAGTGTATCCATACACTCAAATACTACAGAGCCTTTAACAGGGGGGAGGGGACTCCCCTGGCGGTCCAGTGGTTAAGACTCCGTGCTTCCAAAGCACAGGGCGCGGGTTCGATCCCTGGTCGGGGAACTAGGATCCCACGTGCCGCACGGTGCGGCCAAAAGATTTTAATAAAAAGGGGCAGGGGGAGTAAGGCAGCTCTGTACATACTGGCAGGGAAAAAACTGTAAGACATAGTAAGTGAAAAGAAAAATGCAAAAGGGTATGTTCATTGTGCTACTATTTGTATAAAAGAAGTCTATACACACACACACCTGAAGAATATATTAAAAATGTGTTAATTGTGAGAACTGGGCAGCTGGGGATCAGGGGTGAAAGGGAGACTTATTTTTCCCCCTGCATACCTTTCACTGTATTATCTATTCAAATAAGTTGAATGGCCTAAAAATCAAAACAGAAGAAACCCAAGTGAATGCACAGTGACGTAATCAAGTGTCCAGAAATTAGTTCCTTTGATTTCCAAAAATAAAAAGGAGAAATTTCAAAAGCATTTATTCCTCAACCACCATGAACAATCGTTAACTGAGGCCAAATTTTGATAGTAAAGAAGATAAACACTATTCTCTGCCTAGTACCCCCAAAGTACACTGAGGTCTCCTGCACTGCTTCTGTTAGCACCATCCGAGAGATGAACACCAGGGGGAAGGTTAGAAATAGTACCTCTGATATAAAATAGATAACTAATGGGGACCTACTGTATAGCACAGGGAACTCTACTCAATATTATGTAACGACCTTATACAGGAAAAGAATCCAAAAAAAAGAGTGGATATATGTGTATGTATAACTGATTCACTTTGCTGTACCGCAGAAACTAACACAACACGGTAAATCAACTATACTCCAATAAAAATTAATTAAAAAAAAAAAAAGAAAGAAATAGTACCTCTGATTCTGGACCATCCTGAAATTATGTGATTTTCTAGAAGTATTCTAAACTATTTGCCCTGCCCTACTGTAATTTTTTTTAAAATAATCTATTCCAGGATGACAGACACATGAATATGTACTAGCAATGAAACACAATATGAATTTGATTTATACAAATTCAATAGTAAATATAGGTAAAACTCTGTACTTGGTAAGTGGATTAATTCTGTGGACAGATGACCAGCGACACCAAGGCTACGTACGCTGTAACTGGGCAGCTCTCAGTTGCTTCTTCAGCCTCTCCACTTCATTCTTTAAAAACCTGATGTGTCGCATCATGTTTTCTGGAGAGTCGATCTCCATGGAGATGTCTCTAGGCGATGGGGGAGCAGACACCGGCTGGTCTAATTTCTCCTGCAGGATTCTTCATGGAAAAGAAAATTCCAACAATGAAAAACAGTTTGCCTTTAAAACACAAAACGTTGATTTGATGCTCACCATCGTCTATTTAAAACATACACGAATAAGTTCTCAGCAATCAGAAAAATAAATAAATAAAAGACAAAAACAACAAATTCTAGCCGGGAGGTTTAACAGCATGCTCGTGTTAATCGCCAAAATTCACTGAATTGTTTAACCCCTGTGCCCATTTTCCATTAACTTCTGGTCGCCCTTACCTGACAGTCAAGTCAGAGGGCAGAGCTGAAGGAGCCACCTTCCTTTTTCTCCTTTCAAATGGCCACTGGTAATTAAGCCTTACTGAAAAAAACGTCTGTAACACTGGCTTCTGATTATCATGCCGGAATACACTGGGCAATCAGAATGATCCGCTGACTAAATGGTCCACATGCTGGGTTGGAGGGAACGGGGACACTGGAGGAATTTCCTCTCAAGGCTTTCAGTTGAAACTTACAAACTACAGACTATGAATCTCCTTGGAGAGTGACATCATGTAAAGAGACTGACTTCTCAACTCCCCTCCTGAAAAACCAATCCTGAGGGTATGGCAAACTGCACTGAAGGCCCTTTGCTTCTGGACACAGCAAAGGTAAAAAGAGTTAAAAAAACAAAAACAAAATGTACTGGGTTAATAACTGGTGGTACCACTTTCTCTACCAATTATCATTATTTTGAAGCACATAAAACATGAATATTCTACAAAATGACAATTTCATAATGTTCGATGCAATAACTTGGTACTTATATACATAAAACCTCCCACTGTTTTTTGCAAAGGAAGACAGACTGGCAACAGACCTCTCTGCCCCTTTTATAAGCTGCTGGGAAGTTTCTGGTTTAGTGTGGTTTTCACCTTTCTACCTCTGAGTCTACCCAAGTGCAAACTGTGAATTACCTTCAGGCCTAGCCTTGCTGAGAAAACTAGTAGGTAAAATATTGTAATGGTCCCTCCATCTATTATATGAAATAATTTTTCAAGCTTCAATTTATTAGCACTACTGTAATAAGGCAAAACACAGCTGATTCAACTACTGCTTGAATAATTCCCTATAGATACACCTCAGATTGTCAGTTTTCTTAAAGCCTGTGGTATGGCTCTATGTTGCAAATCTTGAGATGAACTCAATTTATGGATGTTCATCCAAAGTACTTATGGCATATGTCTCTGGTTAGCAAACAAAAGATCGTGGTGAAGTAGATGAATGAATATTTTCAAGGAGCTCCCTTTCGACACCCAGATGCACATCTCACCCACAGAACCTCCTGCGATTATTCAAGCTCTGCTCCACCCACCCCAAGGCACACAGTACTTGAATCTAAGGGCCGAACCGGACCTCGCACACAGGGGTTCAAGAAATACGTGCTGCTGAGTATTCCATATCCATGTACATACATTCAACACCAAGAACCCTAACCTTAAATATGTACCAGTATTTCTTTATAGCAAGTCTTAAACACAGAGATGATCATTTTTCTATCAAAATCTCAGCCTCCCTAATGAAGTACCTTCTAGAAATGTGTGATAATTCACAGTACATAGCACATATCCTAAGCACTTCAGAAAATGAATGGGGAAGCCGGTTCAATTAGGTAAAAAGCTGGAACTGCAACCTTCCTCTAGAACAACAGAGGTGAACAACAGCTCCTTAGTGAATTTCTTCCTAGGCTTTAATACCAAATGAAAAGAAATTCTACCGGGTCAGTGAGGGAGAAGTATAAAGAAGTGACCAACAGGAGGATAGGCTATCAACATTTTTCCCAATTGTCAAATTAAAATGATGTGCATCAACCAAGGAATTAAAATGTCCCATTGTCATTCCTCGGTCACACCCAGCAAGCTACCCCACTCCTCCAACACACACATACATACAGAACACCAAACAGCAAGACTAAACAAACCGCTTTTCAGCTTCAAGTTTATCCATCCTTTTCCAGAGACGATTCACTAGTGCCTCTTGTTCTTGTTCCAAAGTATTTTCAAGGTCAATCTTCTCTCGTCTCAGCTGAAGGAAGGAAAACAGTTTTACTGAGAATTGTAGACCACTTAAACTTTGTTTATTAGATTTTTTTTGACTGGACCATTAGGACCCCTTTTCACAAAGGAAACTGCAAAGGAATGGCCAATTTTCTGGCACAGACACAGTAAGCGCATCTAGTTCTTAAACTTTGAGAACATCGAGACAGGTTCATTCTTTGATGTTAAAGCTTAATTGCTATCTGGTACGTGAATCACAGTGGCTGCTTCAGCATTTATTCAAGGAACGTGGAAAGTCTTCCTTAAAGAGGGTTTGAGGAGTTCTGCTTACTAGTTGTCCCAGGACTTAACTGGGTTTGTCCCCACAGTCCTGCATGTAGTTCAACATTAAACCAGAAAGGTTATATTACTATTTATATAAATAACTCAAATACCTGAAGACAATTCTAAGTAGTGGTTAATGGGTACACATAAATATGTCCTAAGATATGAAAAGCATATGCAAAAAGGATAAACGCCAAATTCACAATACAGGTTACCTATGGTGAGGTAGGGAAGAAGGAAAATTTGATTTGGGGGGCGTGGGCAGTTGCAGAGGGAACCCCAAACTGCATTCTACTTCATAAAAAGAAGCAATACGCAGAAGCAATTAATTTAATTCACTAATATAGAGCAATATGCAAATACAGAGAACAATGTCAGACACTGATTAATAGGGATGATGTAACAGGGAACTAAGGAGTCAGAAATGTCTGCCCTCAGGGACCTTACATTGTAGTGGGGGCCAAGACAGTAAACGAAACAAATTATAGACTTTGGTAGGGGGTGAGAGAGAGATGAAGAAAAAGGGCTAGTGAGGGGGGTAGAAAGTGCCACAATGAACAGATTTCACAGAGCCGGGTAGAGGGAATGTGTGATATCATTCTTTGTATTTGTCTATATGCTTGAGATATTAAGTAATTTTAACAGGAATCTTTTTTAAAAGGGGGAAAAGGTTGTGTTACTGCCCCATGCTGTCTCTTCAACCAATAGCAATTTACCTTTTCAATCACAGACTCAACAAATTATGTTTGATTGCACAGCTGTAAAGACGTCAAAGTAGCAGAGTTCGTATCTTTTTAGCAGGTTAGAGGCAAGCTTCTCTGTGATCAAAGATCCCTATATATACAGTAAAGTGAGACCAATTCCATGGACAAAAGGTAGTCTTTTAAAGCAACCAAAGCAGACAGACCTTACTCCACAAGTGAATGAGCCAAGATCACACAGAGTCAACTGGAAACACAGCCTCGGTATACTTTCTTTGCATGGGGAAAGGCAGAGGAGTCACACTGAGTTGGAAGCATTCTGTGCTGAAGCCTGGAGCCGCCTAATGCACAAATGCTCCTCAAGATATTAAACAGTTCCTACCCACAGTGAGGAGGAGAAACCCAGGAACACCTCGCAGAACTCCTAAGAACCTTGGTGATCCTCTGACCACATTTTGGGCCAAGACTTGAAGTACAATTCACAGCCATTTATTTAAAGAAACAAAATGCCGAGGCATTTACCCTTTAAGGACTCTATTCCCAGGTTTAACTAAAACATGATACGGGGTACTTGGTAGGCGAGAAAAAAATTCAAGCAAGGCATCGTTTCGTAGTAGAGATGCCTGGTAGAAACTTATGCCCAAAGACTTTTAATTTTAGAGTAATCATGCACCATGCTAATCAGAAACTCTGAAAAGCCAAGTTAAGACAAAGCTCTCTTTGCCCACGTATAACTGACTTGGCATGCGGCTTTGAGTAGGTACTCACCTGCCCTCATCTACGCTGGCCTTGATGACGGCCGAGGTCCCTTCCAGGGCCACCCACTCTATCATTCTCTGTCAATCTCAAGAGGGCAGCTGTCTTCAGTCTGAACTAGCTCCGTAAGAGATTTTTAGAGCCAGAAGCAGCGAGAGAAATCATCTAAAGCCACCCTTTCATTTTAGAGCTGAGGAAACCACTGGCCTGGGAGATGGTGTGACTCAGGAAAAGTGATGGATGCTGCCAGGAGAGGAATGGGTATCAGTCACCATGGTGACCAAAAGAGCTGGGTCCCATCCAACCAGCGAGTTCAGAGCATCTTGAGGGGCAAGTAGGATTTGGGGTAAATTATCCAATAATACTTGGGAGGAGCCGAGTAGGGGTAGCTTAGTGAGTCTGAGAGTACGCAGAAGCAAATAAGAGAGCAGGAAAAACAGGAGTTGAAAACAAACACGAATCTCAGCTTCTTTTTGGTACCTATTGGTAGAGCTACCAGCTATCAATTTGCTGCCCACTTCAGTGAACCAAGGCCTCCTGGGGGTGCAACTTGGGTTTGCTGTACCAGTTTGCTCTACTAATTTGTTTCCATGAAGCAGGCAACACAGGATGGATTTGGGTGTTTCATTACACAGGCTGGCAGTGCTATGGGAGTCCATATTCTCTCTGGCCTTAGAAAGAACAGGACTTCCAGTCTTGTTTTTTCAACTAAAAAAAATCTTATCTTTTCAGCATCGCTGAGGCGCTCTTACACTAAAGACCAGAGAAGTTCGAGGAAATGGTACCAATTAGGATCATGATTAATTCCCCCTGAAGTTCTTTATCAGAGCTGCCCTTCCATCTCCTGTGCATCTAACCCCACAGCCTATAAAGAGTCCACACCAGTACTGCCAATTCGGACAGAAGTAGATTTTCAGTGCTTGCATTGCCCTGAGATCAAACAACCCTCAAATCTGACGGGATACGTTAAATTTATAGCGTGCGAAGTCAGAAATTCTTGCTGGAATGGAAATATCAGCCCAGGGCTGCATTCCTTGCCTGTGCAGATGATTTTTTTCTGTGCTGGTCTCCATCTGTAATACTCTCCCCCATCTCCTTCCTCATAATAGCTAACGGCCTTTTTAATTCAGTGTTCACGCAACAGGCACCTACTCTCTTCCACTGCCAGACATCAAATTCTCAGGCTAACCCAAGCCCCTTCTGACTGCACAGTCTGTGAGCACGCGGCAGCAGCGGATACAGCCGGTTCGTAGAATATTTATTTGAAAGGCTGCTTTGTAATTAAGTCAGGTCAGTGGCCTCCCGGCCAAACTCTTTACTCCTCTTCAGGAGCCCTTCCTCCCACTGAAAGTAAATTAACGTGGCACCAAGAGTTCTTATTATATTCCCCAAATAAATACACAACGTCTTCAATGGATAAACTTAGAGCGTAAAAACAGAGCTGGCTCGTCTGAATTCACAGCCCACCCTAGCTGCATCTTTGCAGTGGGCAGACACTCACCACTAAAAAAGCAGAAAAAGGGGGCAGCCAAGAGACGGCTCCGAACACCATCGCACTTCTCTCTCAGCGTAGCATTTTCCCATTTAAAGAGAACCATGATGCTGGGGTGGAGGGAGAAGTGGCGGAAAGGAGTACTTGGCCAAAAAAAAGCCTGATGAGAACTTCAGCATGACCACTGCGCTCAACGACAGAATTTTGGAAGGTTTTAGTGCACCTTTTCAAGCTACTTTGTTTTAGTCTAACCGCCATATTATCATCGTTTCTATGGGAAAATATATTTTGAACCCCAAACATCTGACTGAAAAAACGAATTTTGGAAGGCAGCCCATGACAACTAATCCATGTAAGGGCTACCATATACATGGAACACAGACACAAAGTTTGTTACAATATACGGCAAAAAGTACTTAGAATGATGGTGATACAAGAGATGTATACCAGATGTAAGAAATAGCAGAGTACTCTAAGACCTACATTGACCAAACTCTTATTAGTTGGCTGTTTTTCTGTTTTTTGTTTTTTTAAAGAGCTAGGGGTAAATCCTAAGAAAACAAATGGGTGTGGGGATTAACACAATCCCCCAAAACTTTCCAAGTTAGGTAGCATCTGAGAGCCATTAACAGTTCAGCGCGATTTCCTATCAATTTGTTACATAATACCGTAGATGTTCAAAGTGGGGACCTTGGAGGTATATCAGAATCACCTGGGAAAATAAAACATACAAGGTTCAAAACATGACTAAATCAAAGTCAGAAAAATGAATGCAGTTTCTGCAATGGACTGAATGTTTTTGTCCAAAGTCACATGTTGAAGCCTAAATCCCCAGTGTGATGGTATTCAGAGGTGAGGCCTTTGGGAGGTAATTAGGTTTAGCTGAGGTCAGGAGGGTGGGACTCCCATGATGGGATTAGTGTCCTTTCTAGTCAGGAGCGACCTTGCAGCTTGCTGCTCTCTGCTCTCTACCAATTGAGGACACATGCAGTCAGCAGTCAGCAGAACTCCATCAAGCTCCCTGATCCTTGACCTCCAGCCTCCAGAACTGTGAGAAATAAATTTCTGTTGTTCATAAGCCAGTCTGTGTTATTTGTTATAACAGCCCAAGTGGGCTAAGGCAGTTTTGTTTATACTGCAAGAGTAGAGACAGTAAAAGATATTACCTCATTCCATCCTACCTTGCCAATACATCTGAGTTAGTCATAGTTTTACTTATATATAGGAAAGAAGTGACTAATAGGATTCATGAAGGGACTATTAAAACATACCACATGCAAATGATGTGAAAAGCACTGAAATCATGCACAATGGTCCTTGCTCTGTGGCAAAGGTCCCTCACAAATTAAAGCAACAGAGACAAGTAAAGTAAAACTTAAACACTGCCTCTGTTGGTGTGGCTATCAGTGGAATTTTGCTTAGCCCTGGCAGTTTTCCTAGGCTGGAAGACATCTGATCTTTGCCTTCTGGAAAACATATATATATCTTTAAGAAATCAAGCAACCAATTTGTGTTATAGATAAGACAGGTGTTCATAGACTACAGAGCTCCCAAGGTACCTATTTGATTAATCAAGCTGCAGCTGGTTTCATAATTAAAAACAAGTTCTAGTTCATCACCACTGGCTTGTGTAATGTTGAGCCCAGAAAGAGCCAATGGAAGTTCATCAGTAAGGAGCAAGACAAAAGGAGAGAAAGGATGATCACTTTCAAGTCTAGGTGGTCAAAAATTACAGTTGAAAAGAAATTTATCTATGTGCATCAGAAACATACTGATAGGGGGACTTCCCTGGTGGCACAGTAGATAAGATTCTGAGCTCCCGGTGCAGGGGCCAGGGTTCGAGCCCTGGTCAGGGAACTAGATCCCACATGCATGCCACAACTAAGAGTTCGCAGGCCACAACTAAGGAGCCTGCCTGCTGCAACTAAGACCTGGTGCAACCAAATAAATAAATAAATTTTTAAAAAGAAAAAGAAATATACTGATAGAAGGAATTCCCTGGTGGTACAGTAGTTAGGATTCTGCACTTTCACTGCTGAGGGCCCAGGTTCCATCCCTGCTCTGGGAACTAAGATCCCACAAGCCACGCGGCATGGCCAAAAAATGAAAATATATATATATATATATATATATATATACTGATAGAGAACAGAAAAAGATGCAAAAAAAAAATCATGAAGAACCATACAGCAAGATAAATAGGGTCGGCCCTTGGGTGAAAGTAATGTTGGTGGTAATTTACCTTCCTACCTTTTCTGGCTCCCACCCAATTTTTTAATGAACATTTACTATTTTTATAACAAAAAAATTTAAAGACATCTAATCTTAAAAATTAACAATTTCCTAATAGTACATCCATTAATTTAGGATATTAATTCACATATCTAACCTACAGAGTGAACCAATAAACTCTCAGAGGAGAAATGATAGTGAAGGCTTAGCTATCTGGAAGACAGAATTTTCCAGATAGCCAAGAGTTAACCTTCTTTACCATAGCTTATAACCTTTTTCTTCTCAAACACTGTGTTCCTATAAAAATTAGATTTGTTCTTTGAAATGGACAGAACTTCAGGATAATATTAATACCCCATTAATATTTAATATGTGAAAATAACACTTTCATAGTTTACCAGCTCAATAAATTTTGCTTTTGTTCAATGATGCTGAAAATGAAGGTCTTTTATGAAATAGATACACATATTATTAGTCAGATTTATATGGTTTCTGAGCTTAAGTTTTTATCACTTTGACATCAGCACAGTATTATACAAATGTGCATAATGGGTTCATAATTCCAGGGGACTCTTTTACCAAATAATTACCATCGGTGGAAAGCAGGTTTCAAAGTCTGGGGTGTAAACTCTTTTGCTACATCAAGAGCCCAGTGGAGAAATCCTGGGGAAAGAACACATACCATACTGCATGTTGCAAATACACTATCACATCAAGAAAAAATATCAGTGCCAGTTGTTTGGGGAGGGCTGTAGTCTAGGTAATGTTTTTTCATGTTTGTACTTCTATGTTTACATTTTCCACATTTTCTTGAGAGAGCAATGGATTATTTTACAGTGCAAATGCTTGATTAAAGAAGTTTTCAAGACTTCCATAATTTGAGATTAGTATTTGAAATCAAACTTTAAAGGATGCATAAGGGTCACTAAATTTCAGCTCCTTAACACAAATGAACCCTCAAGGAACTTGGTAGTTCTTAGGAACCAGCAGGTGGTCCCCAGAGCTACTGCCACAAGAGCCCTCCCACTGCCAGAATCTGCAAGGGCAGCCGCTGGCATGAATGGAATTCTAATAAAACCCAGTTAAGGCCACACTACCCGTGGACTGTTCAGAAATACCTATTCCAACTAAAAAATCAATCAAGGATGCAAACCTGAACATGAGCCACTAGCCACTCAAGTCACTGCTAAGTCACAAGGTCACACAGATGATCTGTGTAACTCACTAGAGTCAGGCATTGTAGCTACTACAAATAAGTAGCATCAGAATTGTATGTGGACTGATTGTGACGTCAGTTGACTTATATTACCTTCTAAACAAAAGAGGCAGAAAGGCCACCGTGTTTCCTTAACTTAGAACCATTGTTCTAAGAGCTGGAAACCTAAAACGTTCCTTTCTTCTTCTTCTTTTTTTTAAAAAATTATTTATTTATTTATTTATTTATTTTTGGCTGTGTTGGGTCTTCGTTTCTGTGCGAGGGCTTTCTCTAGTTGCGGCAAGCGGGGGCCACTCTTCATCGCGGTGCGCGGGCCTCTCACTGTCACGGCCTCTCTTGTTGCGGAGCACAGGCTCCAGACGCGCAGGCTCAGTAGTTGTGGCTCACGGGCCTAGTTGCTCCGCGGCATGTGGGATCCTCCCAGACCAGGGCTCGAACCCGTGTCCCCTGCATCGGCAGGCAGATTCTCAACCACTGTGCCACCAGGGAAGCCCCCTTTCTTCTTTATAGAACTTAAAATACGCTAAAGGTTTCCTTATTTCATTTTTAGAAATTGAACAAAAAAAAAAGAAAATTTTGTGCCGAGGATTGAAATTCATTCTAAATCCCAGCCCCTGTGCTTCGCTACAGTTGTAGATGGTGAGGGACACCGGGAGAAGTGGGTGTCACCCCTGCAACGCCCCTGGAAGCTGGGGTCTTGTCAAGTCTCCGTAGTCACCTGATGTTGGCTAGTGGCTGAAGGTAACCGCTGGGCACGTGCAGCACCGAGGCCTGCGCGAGTCCTAGTACAGCCACGTGGCTGCCTTCTGCAAGACAGGCACTGGGAAGACTAGCTTATGTCCTCAAAGACACCGCCCATGCCGACTGCCAAAAGCCCTACTCTTCCCCTTCCCGGTAACAAAGAAGAGGGATTCAACTTCACGTCTTCTGCAGGAGCTCTCTTCTGTGTTCTCAGCGTCTCTACTCCATGCAACCTGGATTTACATTTCACTGCGTTATCTTCTCTCCCATCTCTGTCTCCTCTCACACCCCTGCTTCCCTGCAACAAGGCTCGATTTAGATTTATCCAGCCCACGTGTGTTAATTAACAAACAATTAAACCAAGTGCCAAGGAGCTTCAGGTCCTTCTCCGTCGGTTACGCGGGAGGGGGGAAGCCTGCTGCAGCAGTAACGCTGTTCCCCTAAGCACAGCACGGCACACAGCATCCCTCGTCACTGTCCCCAGGTGCACTGGCCTCCCTGGACCAGGCCCCACGGGGCCAGGGACCTGACGTCAGCTTTCTCAGTAGAGTCTGTGGCAGACGGCAGGCGTGTTAATAAAGGTGTGTTGAATTAACGCAGAATGTGTGCCACACAAGGGCAGCACGGACAAAAAAGACAGTCACACAGATGCATGGATTAAAGAGATGGGTAACCAGATCGAGGAAGGTGGTGAGACGCTTGAGGCTCAAATAACATGCATGCTCATTTTCCCGGAAAAAGGGGAGGGCAAAGTACCGCAGAAATTAGATGAAAACTTTGATTATTAATGGCAGCACATACAATTTTTGGAGCGCTTACTATATGGGAGTCACCAGGGATACAGGGGTGAGGTTAACATTGTACCTTCCCTCCTTTACCTTACGAGGAGCTCACAGAAAAGAAATGATTTAACTGTTAATTGCTGTTTGTGTACCAAGTGGTACAGGAAAAGGACTGAACGTTATGGAAACACTTTGGAGCACAGGCCCCAAAGTGTCTAGAGGAGCAAACCGGGTAACAGTTAAATAGGGGTGGGGCAGGGGAGGGAGAAGATGGGCCAGGCAGAGGACACAGACCCATGGAAACCTGGGGGCAGGAAAGCACTGGGCACATCAGAGCATGATTTTTAAACTGCACGTTGTGACCCACTACTGGATTAGGAAATTAGCTCAAGTCAGTTGTCACCTACGTTTTGGCTAAAAACGAAATAGGATTGA
The DNA here is from genome assembly GCF_009873245.2 of Balaenoptera musculus. Lineage (NCBI taxonomy): Eukaryota > Metazoa > Chordata > Mammalia > Artiodactyla > Balaenopteridae > Balaenoptera > Balaenoptera musculus. The sequence continues at coordinate 73,537,959 of NC_045800.1, read as the reverse complement.
ACAGAAAATCAGTGCAAAGCACATAAGCAAGTGTTTCACAAAACTTGTCCCAGTCATAAATACAGTTACAAAAACATCAGTGTACTGGGTTACCGTGTAAACTTATTTACTGCTGTGCAATCCACATGGGAACAATTCTGTGCAGGGGAACAAAATCTGCCAGCCCAAAATAGGTCTATTTGGTACGAGGATTAATTTAGGCTGATTGTGACATAGAGAACAGACTGGGGGTTGCCAAGGTGGGGGAGGGGTGGAGAGGGAAGGATGGGGAGTTTGGGATTAGCAGATGCAAACTATTATATATCGAGGATGGATAAACAACCAGGTCCTACTGTACAGCACAGGGAACTGTATTCAACATCCTGTGACAAACTATAATGGAAAAGAATATGAAAAAGAGTGTATATGTATGTATAACTGAGTCACTTTGCTGCACAGAAGTAATTAATACAACATTGTAAATCAACTATACTTCAATTTTTAAATAAATAAACAAACAAATGATTCAGGCGGATTCTTTTTAAGGCCCCAAAGAATCAGGAGGAACCTTTGACCTTCCCCCTAACTGCCTACAAGAATGTACGTAGAGGACCTGTTCCAGAAAGGGAGCTATCACCATGATAACGGTAGCATGACCTAGGTTTGTAGAGTGGGAGGAATCCAGCAAAGCCTGTTTGTTAAAATTCCTCTCTGTGTCCCACCATCTCTGCCTAGCAAACATTTGTTTGCCCAACGTTTGCTTTTCCCTCTTCATGTCAATTGCCTTCCTCCCCTCCTCTGATGTTCCAAACCTCTGCCCACAACAACCTCTTTTGTCTTTAGTGCTGAAGACAGTATTAAAGTGAGGGTTTCGACAATTTTGGCGAATTTTCTCTCCCACGTATACATGTCATTAAAGTTCTGTTGATTTTCTCTGTCTCATGTCAATATCATTCTTCAACCTGCCAGAAAAACCTAGAAGGGAAGAGGATAATTTCTCCTTCCCCGACAAGAGAAATGAAAGAACTTCAATAAGGATGGAGCATGAGGAGAGGCAGAATGGAAGATTTATCCCCCCAACAAACCTACAAGTTAGAGAGTATGTCTGTTTCACAGAAGAGGTCAAATTGCTGGCCTGAAGTCACACAACTTACTCCGGTGAAAGGGAGCTATGAACCCAAGAGCGTCCCGAAACTACAGGGGCTAAGATACTGTAATTACACGTAGATGCTAATAAATAAAATGACCATTCCAATCCTAAAGCCAACCTTGAGAAATGGGTGTCTGTGCTTTGGGAAGAAAGGACATCTCCGATAAGAAAATACACCCCAAATTCTAGAAATAACTGAGACAACTTTACTGGGCCAACCACAGGAGAAAAGAGTAAGAGGTCTAGTACATGACAGGCATCCCTGTTCGTCATTAAGTGTTAGCTGAATTACATGACTAATTCTCCAGCTAATTTATTCCAGATTTTTCTACTGTACTAGCTAATAATAGTTAAGTGTCAAATCCACCTGTTTATGGCTGCTGTTTTCTTCCTTCCTATAATTTTCTGTGCAAAGTGCACAGAAGGTCCTCACGTCTGCTGAGCTGAACTTCACTTAATAAATAAGCTAATTTGTGCCTTTACATGCTAGCTATCCTCCGGAGAAGGAAAATCCTTCCTAGTTGACAGAACACGTTCTGATGAAGAGTCCTTGACACTTACAGAATATTTTTAAGTTCGAAATGTTCTTATCACCTAAATGTAACAGTGACCACATGCTGGAACGAAAGTCTTCAAATAAAGATTTATAGGCAGTGCCCACCAGTGTGTGCTAAAAAGAGCCCTTAAGAGTACTAAAGTCATATTGACTGAAGTAATCCAGTGTATTAGACTAATAAACTAATTATTAGTGCTGCAAAGACCTCCTGATGTTACATTTTTCTGAACGTGCTTTTTTACATCTGCTTATAAAGTATCTTTTGGAGTTAAACATTCAGAATGCTAGGCTGTGTGACTTGAAGAAAGCCTCTTGATCTCCCTCTGGGTTTCCTTCTCTGAAGAAGTGTGAGCAGGTGTGAGCAGGCGGGGCCACCTACAGGCCAAGCTGGTCCATTTTCCTCCCAAGCCTGCTTCCTAGGCAGCAAGTTCTGGAGGAAGAGGAAACAGGTGCAGGTAGCTGTGGTTCCAAAGCCTGGGCAGATCTGATGCCCCTGCCCCTGGATTTCCTCATGATTTCCCCACTTTCTCACATCCCCACGAGGGGCTGGGGACAAAGTAACGACAGAGGTAGTCTTCCCCCGCAATGTGGCCTTCCAGCTCTACAATTCTATGAACTCTCATCCTGCAAAACAACGACAGAACCACTGATAGCCCAGAGCCCTTGATGATCAAGCTGGTAACATTCCCTTTTTAAAGAATGAAAAGATCTCAGATTCTAAGAGAAGAACAAATGCTATCTGACTAACTCGAGGGTCCATGCCGAAGGCCTGACTTTTGGTGAGATTAACTTAAAATTAGGCCTCCAGCACGTGAGTTACTTGGAGCCCACCTTGCAAGGAGTCTAAGACTTAGTCCCAAACCCAGATAAGTTCTGCTTTACAGAGAATAGGCAGAGTGCCTTCTTTTTCTTTCTTTCTTTTCTTTTTTAATTAATTAATTAATTCATTTATTTTTGGCTGTGTTGGGTCTTTGTTGCTGTGCGCGGGCTTTCTTTAGTTGCAGCGAGCGGGGCATACTCTTCGTAGCAGTGTGCGGGCTTCTCATTGAGGTGGCTTCTCTTGTCGCAGAGCACGGGCTCTAGGCACGCAGGCTTCAGTAGTTGTGGCACAAGGGCTCAGTAGTTGTGGCTCATGGGCTTAGTTGCTCCGCTGCATGTGGGATCTTCCCAGACCAGGGCTCGAACCCGCGTCCCCTGCATTGGCAGGCGGATTCTTAACCACTGTGCCACCAGGGAAGTCCCCAGGTGCCCTCTTAAAAACCGTTACAACCTAAGCTACACCTTCAAAACAAACATGTTATGGCCAACACGAATCCCTGGCAGAGGCCTTCCAATACCTCTTCTGCACGTTCAACCCATTAGGTTCAAAATATAGATGATATTTTTTTAGTTTCTTTTTATTTTTAATTGAAGTATAGTTAATTAAAGATGTGTTTGTTTCAAGTGTACAGCAAAGTGATTCAGTTACATACACACATATATATATGCTTATTTAAAAATTAACAGCAGCAGCTACCTTATGTTGAGTGCTTATGTAGCAGGCATCATGCAAATCACCTTACACTCTCTCTCATTCATTGTACCTGACACAGGTTTGCTATTATTGCCATTTTACAGATAAGGAAACTGAGGCTCAGAAATGAACTGGTTGAGACAACTAGATAGTCACATGCAAAAGAATGAATTTGGACCCTATTTTACACCACATATAAAAATTAACTCAAAAGGAATCAAAGACCTAAATGTAAGAACCCAAAAAAGACAACAGGGGTAAATCTTCGTGACTTTGCATTCTAAGATATGATACCAAAACACAGCAACCAAAGAAAAAAATTAACAATTGGACTTCACCAGAATTAAAAAACCTCTATGCTTCAAAGGACATGCTCAAGAAAGTGAAAAGAACACCCGCAGAAAATGAGAAAATATTTGCAACGATGTATCTCATAAGGGACTTGTATCTTATAAAATACATATATTATATGTATAAGAATATATAAGGAACTGTTATACCTCCATAATAAAAAGACCTTGAATAGACATTTCTCCAAAGAAGATATACAAATGGCCAAGAAGCACCTGAAAATATACTCGACATCATTAGCCTCAGGGAAATACAAAACCACAATGTGATGCCACTTCACATCCACCAGGATGGCTGCAATAACATGGTGCAGCCACTCTGAAAACTGTCTGGCATTTCCTCCAAAAGATAAACAGACAGTTGGCATGTGACCCTGCAATTCCATTCTAATATCCAAGAAAAATTAAAACACATGTCCACGCAAAAAATCGTACATGAATGTTCACAGCAGCATTACTCATAATAACCAAAAGGCTGAAACAACCTAAATGTCCAGCAAATGATGAATGGATAAACAAAATGTGGTACATCCATATAATGGATTATTACTTAGCCAGGAAAAGGAATGAAGTACTGATATATGCTACACCGTGGATAAAAATATCGTGCTAAGTGAAAGAAGGCAGTCACAAAAGACCACACACTATATGATTCCATTTATAGGAAGTGTCCAGAATAAGCAAATACACAGAGACAGAAAGTAGAGTAGTGGTTGCTTAAGGGGATTAGGGGATTGAGTGACAAGGTTTCTTTTGAGGTGATGAAAATGTTCTAAAATTGATTTTGGTTATGGTTACACAACACTAAATATACTAAAAACCACTGCATTGTACGCTTTAAACGGATGATTTTAATGGTATGTGAATTATATCTCAATAAAGCTGCTAGCAAAAAAATAAATAAATTAAGATATTTAGCAGAGGAAAGAGGTTCACATCTGGTTCCATTCAAGTCCAGTACCCAGGCCCTGAACCTACCCTACACCGCCTTTCAAAGTACAAATGACAGCTCTCCGGGCACCTGTCTAAATCCACACTTTATTTAAACTCTTCCAACAAAGCAGCGGCAAGGCACGGGACACATAGGACAATTGCCTTCAAGTAGCTTTTAGTTTTAAAAATATGTTTATTTTCAGATAGAAGAGCCAAGGCATGTACTACACACATATATCATTATAATGTATAGTGCAGCACATGCCTTGGCTCTTCTGATAATAACTTCAGTATAGGGTATATTATATTATACAGACTATGACATACAGTAAATATTATAATACAGATGATAATCCCAAGAGATGGCCACAAGAGAGGATCAGATCACATCCATGGAAACATGGAAGACATTTATTTCTACAGTAGAAAAAAACAAACATTCCCCCCTAAACACCGACTAAAATTACTTGTAGCTAAAACAAATAAATTCCCCAACATATAATCATCCTAGACATACCCAAAAGAAAGAGGGGAAAGTTCTAGGATGGTGTTACTTTTCTCCATCTTAATTAAAATGAGGACTTGTAATGGCCTATATGGGAAAAGAATCCAAAAAAAGACTGGATATACGTATACGTATAACTGATTCACTTCGCTGTACACCTGCAACTAACACAACATTGTAAATCAACTATACTCCAATAAAAATTTTTAAAAATTAAAATTAAAAAAGTAAAATAAAAATTAAGGACTTGATATCCCAGATCTGAGGATAATTTCTAGTTTAGGGCTTTGCAATGCACACATTCCATTATGGAAATCCATTTCTTTAGTGCTGAGGTCTGAAATAAGGCTTACAGCGGACTAAATCATTAACTTTGGGAGAATGTATGCCTTGGGCCTCATTTTAAAAGCATTTAGTTACTAAAGTTTCCGAAGAGCCTTAAGACGGTGCAGCCATCCATCCTCTCTCCCAGGGACGGCCAGCCAGCCCCCTTCTCTTTCTGACTCTAGGCCACTACCTCCACCTTGTGGCCACAACTAAACTCTGGGGGTCAGCGCTCCAAAGTCTCCTCAAGGACCCTGTAAACGAATACAAGATAGAAGCTACTTCCGTTATTGGCAGCCATCACAGGGAAGGTATTGACCAAGTGAAGTTCTCACAATACCAACCACTGTGAAAATTTCACCTGGCCACTTGGTTAACTCTTGATTAACAAGTACCAGTAACGAGTTCTTGGTATGTCAGGGACTTAAACAAGAATCTTCAAAACTTTAACTTGAAAAGAACTGGCTATTGCCTACCCTGGAAATTAAACAGGTGAACTTTGGAACAAAATGCTTTAAGCTGGGGGCAGGGCCGGGGGGACGTGGAGGAGTTTTCTAAATTTAGAAATTGCATCTGAATTCCAAAGAGGACGGGTAAGAATAGATTACTCTGGATATGTGTAAAACAGCCAACCCTTGGAAATGAAATGTTTTTGTTCTTTAACCTAGAAGGAACGGAAAAATTTCCAAGGCCATTATTCATAGTCTTAGAAAACCCAGTGACGTTCCACCCTTTGATATAGGGAGACACAAGAATAACACAAAAACCAAAAGTCAGTCCAATTAGTTTAAAACAAACCCTGACTTCCTCTCAAGCCTGACATTCCCGTCACCGTTTCAGTCTCAAGTACAACGATGAAATGAGAATGGTCCTGAGGGTGATTCAAGAACCAGTCAGCATGGATTAAGATGCACAGAAAGATCCTAAAATTGGGGAAAATCAGACAACTTGGCACGAAGGGCTTGGCCAAATCATCAAAGTGGTAATTGGGATCCACATCACAAAGAGCTAGAAAATGTGAATACACCGAATTTGACATGGAAACCAGGTGGCAGTAGACTACGGTCAGCCTCTTCTAACTTTGGGAAAATAAATTAGCGTGGGGAAAAGCGCTAGGAGCTTCTGTCTGACACCCCAACTTGGAAGGACTGATAACGGTGGCCCACGATTCTGTGTGTTGGCAGATAAGGACCAGCCTGGCCTCCTAAGGCAAGACCTGTGCTCAAATACCAACATCTACCAAGGGCAATGGCCAAAGAAACTGTGCACTATCACCTTCCGCCTTCTGTACCTTTTTAAGCTTGCCACTCCTGGCTTTAGTTTGTGCTTCTCTGCTTGCAAATGGAAAACCTGGGCCCAGAGAAGTTGATGAAGTTAATGCAAGGTCACAAAACTCATTAGTGCCTGAACCAGGATGAGCAACTAAGTCTAGGACTCCATACCTGTATCAACAAATCTAGGTGGGAAAAGACAGGGTTCATATAAGGTTGCTAATAATTCAAAGACAAAAAATGCTAATTGTTCTGAAGAACCCTTGAAAGAAAAGTTTTAGTTCCATAGCCACACTGTCTCAGGAACTTTCACAGAAACGATCCTGTGGTTAAAAACATATTCTTCCCCCTTTTGCAAAAGGAACCTAACATTTCCTGCCTATAAATCAGTACATCACAACGTATCCCCTGAGACTTTATTAACTGTGGTTAAAAAAAGCAAAAGTGTGTGAAAGAGTGAGCAGGTGCTATGCAGATCTGCCAATGTGTACTTCAGATAGGAAGTTGCCACTGTGGGAAGAAAAAGTTGAAAAATATTTTTCACTGATATTCCTCAGGACCTCTTAAAGCTTGAAAGAACAGTTGATGATATGAGAAATATATATATATATATAACTATAACTATCCTAAAAAGGGTACAGAGAGAACCATACATTTTTACCTGTTCTAACGTAAGCTGCTTAGAAATGGTATCATTCTCCAGTTTTTTAATTTTCTTCATCAGTTTGTTGACCTGGAATTCCTGCTCCTGCTCGAGATGCTGTTCTAGTTCAGCTTTCTCATGCTGCAACTGGAAAACGAAAAAACACAGATGTGGAAATCAAGACACTCAAAAGCCATGGGAACAATGGCTCCAAAAGCTAGTTAAACCGAGTATAAGATATCATAAAAGTTACATTAGTCATTTCTGCTCATATGTCCAAGTGTACACCTAGTAACTTGCTCCTGATTCCTCTAACTTATAACCAAAAATTATAGTGCATAGTCAGAGGCACTTGATTTTAGTCAAAAGGCCAAGAAATGATAGGGCAAATATATCAGAGCATCAAACCATGATTAAACACCGATTTCAATTTTTAAGAACATGTAAGTGGTTATCTCTGTAGGGAACAATTGGGGATGAGGAAAGGAAGAAAACTTACTTTCCAGCATATATGTAACCTTTTGGTACTCTTAAATTTTTATACCATGAGCATAAAAATTATTAAAAAAATAGAAATTTTGCAACTGTCGGTTTTTATTGAATGAATTACAGTTTACTTGCATTTATACAATGTTTGGAGAGAGGGAAGAGATGCTACAAGCACAAAAAATACTTAGTACATTATTCTGAATGCTGTTTCCCAATGTACTAGGAAGCATGCTTGGCAAAAATAAGTACAAATAATTAACTTTCTGTAATGAGACCAAACATCACACCTCCTACATCTTTCCTAAAAAACCAAGAGGCAAGGCCTCTTATTTATGAAATTAAAAGATAAGGTTATGGTGTTGCTGCAAGAGAAATTTTTTTAAAAATGTACTCCAACATTCAACACCAAAAGAGAATAGAAGAAATTCAGTGGACACACAACGACTGGGGTTCTCATGAATCACTGTGCATTATTTCTAATGTTCTCAGCTGGGAGGGGCTGTTGATTCATGGTAGGGGGTGAAGGGAATGAGAGCCACAGGGCCTGGTATTTTCAGAACCGTGGGCAGATTAAGCAAAAACTACTAAAAACAATGAAGCACACGTAGTTTGATTGTGGGGTCTAAGATGACACCACTCCCTAATTCTACCTTCAAAACCATTTCTTCAGGCAGGCAGTGTGTACCAGGCTCATCACATGCGTGAGGCAGGCATGATCACCCCCATTTCGTATGTGACGAAACAGGTTACTGGACCAAGGTAATTCATCTGGAAGGCGGCAGAGCTTGGGACCCAAAACCTGCTCTGAACTCTAAAGCAGAGTTCTCCCACCGGATCCTGAGCAAACTTCAGAGGGGCTGGCTTCACACTCCTCCATCCACAAGTGCCTAGTGCGCCCTTGGCATTCGGAAGGTCAACTGACTAAACATAGAAAACAGTGAGCCATATACGCTCGCCCAGTGGATGCTATATCTCTTTGTAAACCTTGCACAGGGTGAGACGGACAACAGAGAGCTCGGTGGGCCTGATGGACCTCAAAAGGCTACACCTAACCATCTCCACATTTGAAACAATTTCCATTGCTCTGAAAGCACCATACTTGGTGTTTAAAAAGGAAACAAAAAAAGTTTAAAATCTGACATCTTCTTCCAACACTGGAAATGCTGACTAAACAGATGCTGTTTTCCCTCCAACTGTTTTTGATGCACAACTCCAAAAAAACTGGTCAACCTTGCAGGGACCGAGAAAGAAAGCAGATGTGAAGAGGTGCTTACAGCGACGAGTCTAGTTTTAGCTAACCCTTTAAAACTCAGGTTCTGCAAGACCAAGCAGTAATTAAAAGAACGAAGAGTAACGCACAGAGAATGAGGAGAGTTTCCAGCATTTCGGACACAAAGACCTCAGTGGGAAAAGCATCACTTACGAGGAAAAAATAGCAAAACATGTACATCTTCAACTAACACCTGTATTCTATAAACATTACCTGTGTGGCATGTCTTCTACCTGAACGTATTGTGTTAGAGGGAGTACAATCTATGGTTAAGACATTATCCTTGCCCTAAAATAGTTTATGAACACCAAGCTTAAATGACATCTACTGGTTTTAGAAAAATGAACTGCAGTCTTAAAACCTTTAAACGATTTGCATAGCTTTTTAAAAATATTAGCTGTGTTTTCCTCTGTTTTCAATTGCTGTCTTTTTTATTTGAAAGAGCCCCTTTCCGCCTTTTTTTTAGCGTTATGCTTCTGCCTTGAAGTAAATTAAAACAATAAAGGATGCAATCTAATGTTGAAAAATCTCTTGCCCCTCAAGCAGCAGTTTTCGCAGAATATCAATCTGAGCAAAGGTAAGGTTCTCATTGGCTTAGAGGAAAATACTCATATACAGACAGATGGCCTAACACCGTCAATATCTGATTAGGTATTTCCTATAAGAATACAGATTCAACTAGTAATGAAATCTATAAAAAGCTCTCAATTTGAAAAGGCTTTTTCCTCTCAAGAGCCATACCCTAAGGAAAATTTGATGGTTAAAGCTGTCGTTACCAGAACTCAAGCAAGGTCCCTGGGTTATGCTAACCCATTGGGAAAATGTCAAGCCATCCTGAGCTCTAACTCTGCCAAAGACTCACAGCTTTCATCATCCCCCAAAGACAGACCTGGAACAAATGGCTCTGCTGCCTGCTTTGTTCTGCCATCTCTCGGGCGACAGGCAACCTAGGGGCAGGGCATGGAGTTTCTGAACAGAATACTGGAAATAGAAAATCTGGTTCTTCCTTGGAACAAAGGAACCACCAATAATAAGAAAAGCACAGAGAAAAATACAGAAACAACCCCTGCCAAAGCAATTATGAGATGAGAATTAAGATGGGCAAGGAGAAGGGGGCAGAGCAGGGCAAGAGAACTTGAGGAACTAATAGCCATAGCGTTTGCCTCATAACAGTTTGCCTGAGAAAACTTCAGAAACCGGTTCTGTTTTAAATAGATACCATGTATATTTTCAAGCCATCTGGCCCCCATAGGACTGGAACCGACACCCTGAATCCACCTGCCTATTTTATTTTATTATTTTCCGCATTTGGCCGCGCCTTACAGCATGCGGGATCTTAGTTCCCTGACTGGGGATCCAACCGTGCCCCCTTCAGTGGAAGCATGGCGTCCTAACCACTGGACCGCCGGGGAATTCCCTCCACCTGCCTATTTTAAAGCTGTAGTCCATGACACCATAAACAAAAACCCTAAAAGGAAGCCTGGTTTCGGCTGACCCAGGGCCTATCAAAAGAACTAAACTCCAGTTTCATCTCTGAGTAGCATCTTCAACATGGGCATAAAATTCAAGACATGATTTTAAATTTCTAACCAAAGGTCTTAACACTTTATGAACAATTTTTAATCTTTCAATTAGGTCAGAGATCCTGAACTAGAACAAAAGTCATTCAACCTAAGAAGTAAATAGTCAAGCAAATTCTATTAGTGTGTTTGAAAAAAATTCATGTGTTTGCCTTCAAAATATCTAAAGCAAAATGCTTAAGTAGATTAAAATTTGTTTCCAAAATCAGAATTTTCTGTAAGTATACTTCTTATAAAGTCAATCTCAAAGATTATGGAAGAGTTTTGGAACTCTTACCTGTGCAATATACTGTTAACATTAACAACAAAAAACCTTATAGAATGGAAATTATATTATATAACCGATGATCCACTGGCAGCACATTTTCAATGGAATTAGGGTTATATAAATAAAGATTTGTTCCTTAGGATTCAGCATGAAAAATATATTAACATAAGTGAAAAAGCTATAAGCAAAAATACAACTACAAACCTGTAAAATTCCAAGTACTCAAACATGAGCATTTTTTGACTGTATCCACTCACATATGGAGTCCCAAAGCCAATTTCCAGCCCATTAAAAACCGCAAGTATAGCATTAAGTTGATCTAAAAACAGGCAAGCCTTAAGCATCAGTGAATTACCAATAATTGTTGTCTTTCTCATAATTTACAAAAGCTTTCTGGAGCCACTTCAGTAAACCAGGCTTCTTATATCAGAGATTCAAGAACTCTTCACTGAATGGCTTTTCTTCTGGGCAAAATTCTCTCCAGCAGGTAAAGGCACCACCGCAGGTGCACATGGATGAGTCAGGCCGCCCACCCAGCACACAGCAGGCGTGCCAAATCCCAGGCTGGGCGAAGTGTGTTTGCAAGTGTGTCTGGGCCTGTTGTCAATCCAGCCAGTGCCAAATGAGGCATGCCTTCTGGCCACCAGCCCCAGGACCCAGCTTTCTCAGTGCAACTTGAGGATAAACCCAAGATGCCCCCACCTCTGTTTTCACTAGTCAACACTAATCATTCTCTCTGTGTACGACCCACAGTTCTGCAACCAACATCCCTGGTTTATTGACAATCACCAAGGACTAGAGCCATTTGCACTGGACCAAGTAAAGCCCACCATAGGACACTGACCACATTAAGTCATTGGACTGTCAAAAACAATTTCAGTAAATCCCCTGCACACGAACCTTCAAGCTGCAAGCTTTCAAACATGCGAACGTGCGTTCGACACATCCAATCACGTAAGTTAGTTCACGTGTCTGGCGTACACTGTCATGTGTGTGCATCCTCTACGAGTGGTTGTGCTTTTGTGTACTTTATTGTAAGTACTGTATAGCGTGCAGTAGTACAGTATCTTTATTTCAAGCCCAGGATGTCCGGAAGCAAGTGTAAAAGCAGTAGTGATGTAGCTAGTACTGCTGTACTTTTCAAAGTACTGAACTGTAAGGTTAAAAATGTTTTCTTTTTTGTGTTTGTTTTTTATGTATTAATATTATTTGTGTGACAGTACTATATAGATGATTGTGTTAGTTGGGTACCTAGGCTAACTTTGTTGGACTAACGAACAAATTGGACTTACAGACGCGCTCTCGGAACAGAACTCGTTTGTATGTAGAGAACTTACTGTATCACGCAGTTAACAGGGCCTTTGAAAAAAAAGTTCAGAACTCTCTCTCACAACACTAAGTGAGTCTCTTAACCAACTCTGAACCGTTCTGCTGAGCAGAAAGCCAGCCTCCCACCTCAAACTCAGTGCCTCACCACTAAATGCCTCCTGGGCCCACACTTATGCCCACCTCCTTCCCCCCTTCTGTTACTGGTACTACTATTCTCAGTCAACACACATCTCATCAGTTACCAAATGGCATTAAGTCAGCCCCCAGAACAGCTGTCAAATATACCCTGTGCTTTCTGTGCTCTAGTTCAAGTCTTTTATTCCTTTTCACCGGGCCACCGCCAAAGCCTCCTAATGGATCCCCCCAGGTCCAGTGTAGATCATGCTAGACTAAACTAATAGAGTTTTCTATTTATTCAACACCCTGCTCAAAACCTTGCAATAGCTCCCTACTACCTGCAGAGTAAGTCCAAACTCATTGGTATGACGTTCAACTTCTCCCATGATCCAGTCCCCGTGCAAGTTTCCCATGCTTTCCTCAAGCTACTTTCACACTCAGCCCAAGTGACAGTCTAAGGTTTATAAACATCAATGCCTTCAGGGTCCAGGTATCTGGCAAACAAAGAATGATGGGTCTCGGCACAGAGAGTGGTGGTAACTGCGGTTAGAGGCACAGCTCGTGTCTTTTTCTAAAGACTCTTTCCCTGAAAAAACACATTTTAAAAAATGAAGCCTATCATCCCAGGCAAACGTGTCTGCAGACCACTCCAGTCCGGGGGCTTCCAGATCGCAAGCCCCGCCGGTCACACAGGACTACGCTAACACAAGCCGCTGCTCCCCGAGCCCACAGCCCTGGTCACACTGCTCTCTGCCTACAGTACCTGGACCCCTCCCTCCAACTTCCTGAAACTCCCACAGCTCCTTCCCATACTCCCTCAGCATCATGTATACTCCCCGTTCTTCAGCTGGGATGAGTGCAGTGTGCTTCCGGTGCATCTCCACATCTTGTTCATGGTGGTTTCACATCCTTTCTATGAGTTACTTCAAAAAGCAGCCAATACTTCAAGGCACTAGTTACTATGTAGCAAGCCCTTTATGCACATCAGTGCACTTAATATTCCTAACTCTGTGGTACATACTACCATCTGCATTTTACACATTATGAAGCCACAGCTTAGAGAAATTAGGTAAGCTGCCCAGAGTCACACAGCTGGTTAACAGGTAGATCCTGGCTTAAAATACAGGCTTCTGGCTTCAAAGCCTTTATTCTTATCCCTGACGTGTGCTGCCACCCTTGAGCGCCTGGGTACACTCTCAGTCACCCTTACAGCACTGTGAGCTCTATGAACAGCAGTGACCAGGACTGGCTCAACTCTACCCCAGAGCACCTAGAAAAATGTCTTATCTATGCAAATACTGACTGGATGAATGGTAATGACGTCACTTCCTACAGACTCTTTCCCCCTAGATTAAGCCTCAGGATGAGCAAAATAACCAGGCAAGTAGAAAGGATACCACTGGTGTATATTAATATATATATATATATATATATATATATATATATATATATATATATATATATATATGGCCCCAAATCAAGAAATATAACATCGCCAGCACCCCAAAGCCCAGTGCATCCCTTCCAGATCACACCCTCTATCCCCTAGAGGTAACCGCTCTCCTGATTCTTATGGTATTCACTTCTTTGCATCTTTTGTCTTAAAAGATTTTACTATTATTTCTAAACATTAGTTTTTGCTTGATTTTATATTCTTTTTTGTCTAGCACCTTCTGCTAAATGAAATTGTGATTTCATTCACCCCTGTTATTGAGTATAACTGAGGTGTGTATTTTTATTGCCTGATAATATCCCATTGGATGAGTATGTCAAAAGTTATCCACTCTACAGATGATGGGTATTTAGGTCATTTCTAGTTTTTCACTATTATGAACAATGTCACAAAGAACATTCTTCTACACATCTGGTGCACACGTGCAAACATTAGAAGATATACCTAGGGGTGGAACTGCTGGGTTAAAGACAATGAGTATTTCCAACTCCATTAGGTAATGCCAAATTATTTTTAAAATGGTTGAAACCATTTCCATTCTCTGACAGAATGCATGGGGGATTCTCTAGTAATATCTTTCCTTCTGTGGTTTATTTCACCTTTCCTGATTACTAATTGGGTTGCGTACCTTTCCATATGGTTACTGGCCGTTTAGCTACCTGTTTATATGAAGAGCCAGTTCAAGTCTCTAGCCATTTCTCTCTGGGGTTGTCTGTTTTTCTTGCTGATTTGTAGTTTTCTGTTGGTTACACATGTTGAAAATACCTTCCTCCACTCTGTGGCTTGTCCTTGCATTCTCTCTACGTGATTTCCTGTGTCTTTGGTCTTCTTCTCCAGGCATTAATTAATTAATAACAACACTCCCAAATTTATATCTTTAGCCCAGACTTCTCTTGTTGACAGAACCTGCCTATTTGTTACCTACATTTGGATGTCTAGACATCTCAACTGCACTTCTGACCTTGCCACTCCAAGTCTACTCCACTTGCCATCTTGTCCACCTTAAATGGTGGGAAAGAACTCTGTTCTTCCAGTCACTGAGGCCAAAACCAAAGTATTCCATGATCCTGTCTTTGACTCACACCCACTTCTAATCTCTCCTAAAATCCTGTAGGATAGTCCCTCAAAATGCACCCAAAATTCAATAAAATTTTATTTGTAGGTGAAACTTGTGGCCTAGGGTGATGGTACCTTCCTCCAGAAAATTCCATTTTCTTCTGCCAGGCACCAGAAGTCTGGGTCTACCTTAAGCCAAAACCAAAGCTAGCTCTCTAGCTCACCCAGATGATGCAAAACTGGTTCACTCTTGTCCTGAGGGTGTAGCTCTTCATGATTCCAGCTTAAAGTGGGGGTGATTTTTCTTTGTCCTCACCTTTGGCCAGCCCCGAGCTCTGACTTCTGTAACCCCAGCTCCACACAACTGTCAAAAGCACAATTCAGTTTCTTGGCTGTTCTGTAACGAATAAATAGCAAATGTGCTCAGGACAAAAGGAGCCTTGGGTGCTGGGTCTCCTCTCAATTCCTGCCCTCCCCAGATCTCCAACAGTTCTCCACGATCTTGTTAGTTCTTCATTTATCCCCGGTGAGGTTTGCCTGAACTGTCGAACCTGTCATTTTCTAAAGGGAAAGGCATATATAACTTTTGCAAGGGAGAAAAATAGGTAGGCCCTTCCAGAAAATTAATTATTTTATGTTGTTTTCTTGTCAGCATCCTCGACACCAAGGACAAGCTCTCACCTCTGCGTGGAGGGCTCCAGTACATGGGGCTTCCCGTCCACTCACAATACCTAAGGGGCTAAGTCTGAGTTTCCTAGATTCCCAGTAGCATCATGCTGCTTACAGCATTAACACCTCTAAAGAAATCTGGTTAGGAGGGAGGTTTAAAAAAGATGCTCCACAAATAAGATAAAGAAGTCCTTTAGGCTCTAGAGTTAACCTGCAAAAAAAAAATCCATTTCGTAAAAACTAGCTTTTTCTTCTTTGAGGAATAGAGAGTATTTAGCCCAAAGAAAGAATTCACTCTAAGCTGAGACCTTACTGTAAATTAAAATAAAAAGCCCCATCTTTCTTATCCAGCTTATGAATAAAGAGGAAAAAGGAAAGTAAAGATAATTAGCAGCAGGATATAACTCTGTATTTTAAGGTAATTACTAACTGGGCTGAGTGTAAACTGTTTTGAAAATGAAAAAAAATTTACCCAAGAAATGCAAAACGTTGCAACATTTATAACTGTAAAAGTTTGAAATCATTTGAAAAGTGTTTCCAGTGATAGCTCAAGTCCATCTACAGTGGAGCCAAGTATCCTTCAAACACCAAGATTCACCTTTTCAATTAGAAATAACAATGCTTACCCCTACCCTGGTGAAGAAAGCAACCTCTCACTCCAGCTTCACCTCATTATTTTTAATTTCCTTTTCCTTCTACCTTTATTTCCTACCCGCGCCTTCCCGTATTTCGTCAAAGAAGTCAGCCTGGGAGGCTTCTAAGCCCTTGCCCTTGCCCTTGCCCTTACACTTTGGGGAGGTTGGCACATTAACTCCGGCCGTAACGACAACACACATGCACACACTTTGAAAAAAAACTCAGTGATTTCTGAAGACTAAAGAACTGCATCAAATTTAGTGTATTTTCTAATCACAACGCAAATTATGTTAGACTGAGAGATTTCTGGCATGCTGCTAACAGGAAAGTTTTGGCTTATAATTTGCCCTCTGGTGGTTGCAGCATTTAAAATGCAATGAAAACATCCCAGAAGCCCTTTGCAGATGTATTATGAACACAATGTATAAGCCCCTTGCTCTGTGAAAAGAAACAAAGAACACACAAAGCTGAGGTTCAGATAATTTGGAAAGAAAAACAACAACAAGAAAACCCAACTTTGGCCCAAATGTCTGTTAGCTATTAGGTGATAGCCAATTTTTCTGCTCAGCATTAATAGCCCTGAAAAACTAAAAGCCAAGAGGGCCACTGGTCGAGCCAGCTTAATGAAGAACATATTTCAAGGTCTCTTCTCCCCTGCCATCAGGGAACAAGTTTTCACCTGAATGGATGCAATGGCAGTGTAAGCCTTGGTGCCTTTAAAATGAACTAAACAGAGTTTCATACATATTTATCACCCTGACATGTGATTTTGCTGCCTGAACAAACAAAATCACTGCACTGCCGTCTTAGTGACTTGGAGAACTTGAGGTAAAAAAAGGGAGCCTCACGGATGGACCTAGAGTCTGTCATATAGAGTGAAGTAAGTCAGCAAGAGAAAAACAAATACCGTATGCTAACACACATATATGGAATCTAAAAAAACGGTACTGATGAACCTAGTGGCCGGACAGGAATAAAGACACAGACGTAGAGAATGGACTTGAGGACACAGGGGAAGCTGGGACGAAGTGAGAGAGTAGCATTGACATATATACACTACCAAATGTAAAATAGATGGCTAGTGGGAAGCAGCTGCATAGCACGGGGAGATCAGCTCGGTGCTTTGTGACGACATAGAGTGGGGGGACAGGGAGGGTGGGAGGGAGACGCAAGAGGGAGGGGATATGGGGACATATGTATACGTATAGCTGATTCACTTTGTTATACAGCAGAAACTAACACAACATTGTAAAGCAATTATACTCCAATAAAGATATTTAAAAAAAAAAAAAAGCCTCAGATTCTGGTGTACAGGCTTGAGAAGGGAACTGGGGGTCTACACTCACTTCTAATGCCTGCGGACACTCCTGCTGCCCAGAGACACAGCCTTGCAGGGGCTAGGGAAGTGCACACTGAAGAAAAATCCTGCATCCATTCACTTGGTATTGGAAGAAGAAACTACTTCTCCAGACTGAGGGGAGGAGAGGGAGAAGGAAAATGAAGGTAAGCCTTTGCCTAGATGAATAGGCAGATTTGGGGACTTACTGAAATCCTTCCTCTCAGTTTCATTCCGAACTGCTCGGCAATACATCATTTGGTATTGGCGGCTTCAGCAGTGGTTTTTGCCCACAACTTCCTTCCTTCCCTCCGTATATCATCTTTCCATAGATGCTAGGAAACTGCAAATGCTTTAATTCCAGGAGGCATTTTCACCTCAGGGACCAAGTCAATAATAGCAAAAATAAGCCATGCCACTTAACAAGAAATCCAGGAAACCTTTATTCGTAAGTGCTTTCAATCATCAATAAGAATGTGCCTCCCCCATAAGAAAATGAGTACAATAATTTCTATTATAGCTATAGTGGCATTATTTTCTGAGGACCAGATCCAATTTCAAGCGTGGAACAAAACTATAAACCTATCTGTTATTTTAAGGTCTAAAATTTGAATACTGGATTAGAGTGAAAAGATTCAGAGATACATATAATACCTAGTACTCTTATCTCACTCCTGTTCCAGCCTTTTAAAAAAAGATTTAAAAAAATATTCATTACCTTTTGGCAGTGGTATTGGTTGAGAAGAGTGTAGGCCACAACTGAACAGGGCTTCCCAAGAGTAGGAAGTGAACCTGATGTCTTGGGCTTACAAAAAACTGAGGAGAAAATCCACGAGTGCTAAAACCACTATCAATCTCAGCAACAACAGATCTTCCAGTTGGCACTGGTGATGGGTGGTTGGTGGTTAACAGTTAGGCAGTGGAATTAAGGATTTTTTTTTTTAAGTTTTAAGACTGAGGGGCCAATGGAATGGATCATATCAAGAGTGACAAGACAGTTAAGCCAATCATTAGAGCATTCTGTTTATGCTAGCCCTTAATGATTTGGGCAGTCCAGAATCTTCCATCACTGCAAAATGAGCCTGACTTTGCAAGGAGCTCCCGTGCATTGCTGTCCATGACAAACAGATGCAACTATGATAGTGAAACCGACTAGGACCCTTCAGGGCCTTACCAGGGAGAGATCTCCATCCTACCCCCGTCCCTGTTGCAACCCCTGCCTCTTGGTTTGTAGAAAAGCTTTAGCCTCCTTGGTCTTCTCTGAGTTCCAAAGAGCAAATTTAATCAGAGAAGTGAGAAAACAGTCAAGCAAGACAGAATAATAATAGTTTAGCCATAAAACAAAGTCAAGGACCTTTAGTTCCTCTTCAAGGGCTATAAATAATATCCTAAGCCATATCCTTGAGTTGTTTTGCAGATATTAAAACCCCCACCAGGCAGAAGAAGTTAGCTGCATGCTGACCACCAGCACACATAGACCCCAGACTGGTTGGAACCAGAAGGTTGATGACTGAGATTCCTGAAACATCACCATTACCTCGCCATCAACCAACCAGAGAATTGTGCATGAGCTGATCATGCACCTTGTAACCCTCTCCCCTCACATTGTCTTTAAAAACCCTTCCCTAAAAGCCATCGGGGAGTTCAGGTCTTTTGAGCATAAGCTGCCTGTTCTCCTTGCTTGGTGCCCTGCAACAAACGCTGTACTTTCCTTCACCACAACCCGGTATCAGTGGACTAGCTTTTTTGTGCATCAGGTAAGCAGACTAAAGTTTGGTTCAGTAGCAACTGCAGGACTGTGAGCTCTAAAAGTGAGTGACACAGAAGGAGGTTTCAAAAGGTAAGGACAAAACAGGCATGAGAATTTTTAAGCTTCCTTTTTAGGAAGTAAGATATTTTCTGATTACAAAAGTAACGCACATTGCTTTCTACAAAATGAGAAGGAAAGGAGCATAAGAAAATTAACATGGGGGGGTGGTGGTGGGATCAACTGGGAGATTGGGATTGACACCTATACACTAATATGTATAAAATAGATAACTAATAAAAACCTGCTATATAAAAAAAGTTTTATAGACCAAAAAAAAAAAAAGAAAATTAACATAACCTATAAGCTCAACACCCAAGTATAATTACAGCTAACATTTCAGAGAATAGTCTTTTAGACTTTTTTTCTAACATAGATTTTATATATCAAATTCTTCTGAAGAGTTTGCTCATAAAACATTTCTTATAAATTTTAATTACAAATTATGATTAAACTAAAACCTCTCTTCAAGGCATTCCAGGGCTGAATTTAGTTCTAATATAGGCTTGGCATTAGACTAGAAAGCTCTTTTTCAGACAATTTTCACCAATCAGGTCAATCAATCCCACGGTCTGGGCTCAGAAGGATGCAGATATTTCAGACAAGAGTGTTCACAAAATCAAGGTAACTATCTTGCAGATATATACAAAAACAAGGGAGGAAAGCTGCATGCTTTTGTGAGTGTGTGTGTTTTTGTTTGTTTCAGGTGGGCTTAACATATTTGGAGACATTTAAGCTATCTTCCAAACTTGATCTTCTAAAAGGGCAAAGGGATTTCCACTCATCTACACTTAAATAAACTTGATTCCGTTTTTAAAGGTATTAGATACCACCTCTATCATAGCAGATGGGAAGGGAGGTATCTCCTCTATAGTAATAATCTCGTTTTGTTCTCAGTACCAAAGAATTCCTTTGAAATGCATATAAAAGCACTGTTCAATCACTATCGGAGACAATGGCCATAGAACAAATGACAAAACCAAAATTGTTCCATAAATAGCCTCTAAGCAGCCTTCGGGTGAAAAATGCTAAACACTTCCCTGGTGAACAGGTCAATTTACTTCTTTGTCCATCAGTATCACCTGCAACACAGGTTCTCTTAGCAGGCTATCATAACAAGGTCTTATCCAGAAGCAAGCATCCTAGAGAGTCTTACTGAAGTAATTACACAGTTGGAAAAGTCTACTGATATCAATTACTCTAAAAATCTTCCAGATGGAGATTAGTTCTACCATACTGGGTGGCAGAAGATGTGAGCCTTCAACAAAGGACTGGCTGAAATCCTTCAGGAAAGTCTGGGGGATGGGTACAGTAGGCCTACAGCTCTTCCTCCCTACAAGATCCTTCCAACTGGCCAACAGTAAGAGGGATTCTCGGGTATTTACCACAAAGTGGCATGCTGTGATATCTGGCGTCTAAAGTGAGAGATCACCTACCATGCCACAGAACAGACATAGCTCCAGAACTTGCCAGAGACCTCAACCTCAAACTACCTGCCAACCGTGTCCTTTGAAAAGGAAGGACCAGGAGTGGGGAATGAGGAGTTATTTTTTAATGGGTTCAGAGTTTCAGTCTGAAAAAGTTCTGGGGATGGATGGGGGTGATCGTTGCACAACAATGTGAATGTACAATCCTTAATGCCACTGAATTATACACTCAAAAACGGTGGAGAAGGCAAATCTTGTTTTGTTTGTTTATGTTATTTATATTTTACTACAAAAACAAAATATATATACGGCGTAAGCACCAAGCTGAGCTTCATGAGAGATTGTCTCAGAGACACGCTGACCACCCATTTGTCCAGATTCGACAGGTGAGACCACTGACGAGCTACAGGCCCACCTAGAGCTCCCGAAACAACAGACTCGCACCCTCGTACCGGACGCTTTGTTTTGACTGAGGGCAAATATAAGACCCGGCCATGTGAACGCCAGCGCTCCACATGACAGGCTACTTTGGGCAAGAACAGTTTCTTATGTTGTTCAGTTTGTTTATTATTCAGTATCTTTAGAAAGATCCATGCCCCTCAAAAAGATTTAAGTTTTTAATATATGAAAAATTTTTTCTCTTGACCAAGTAAAACCAATTTCTTTTAATGTAAGAATTGTGAAAAAAATCACTATGTTTTTCCAAGTTATAGCTTTATTTGTAGGATGCTCAGAGCTTAAATTTTAAGTTCAAACATCCTTATGCCAAGTATATTTCTATAACTAACCTCCTTTTCTGTTGCACACGTCTCTTGTGGTTTCACTCTATTCAGCAGCTTATTTTAAGGGACATCCATGTCCTTGGAAAGTAGGTGGGTCATGATAGTAAGCGAATGAGAGATTAGTTATAAACTACACTCTACAGACCACTCAGAATGAAAATGAGTCTTTACAGAGAAAAGGAGTATAATCTGGCTAGGCTCTGACTGCTTTATAATGTACTTTAATCAGACTCCAAATACCAATGACTATGCAAGTTGAAAACCAAAAAATGTTTCTTGAAGTGTTAAAAATTAGGACACCTGATTACACACTAAACTCAGAAAAGCAAATCATAATCGATTGCATCCTTATATTTCTAGAAGCAACATGCAGAATAATTCATCTAATGCTGCCAAGGTGAGGTAGAGTCAAAGGTCAAACTAACCTTCTTCCTCGTTTTTTGTCTAAATCAGAATACACAGGAATAAAGAAGAAGTTTCAATGTAGAAATTTCACCATAAATCTCCGCTAGACAATAATGCCTGGGTACTTCTATCCTTCACATTCCATCAGCTACCATATAAATCAAATTTTGTACAAGACTGCAATGGTATCTTTATTCAGTAATTAGGCAAGAAAATGAGAAGGAAAGAAAGATGGGGTAAAAGTTGCCTGGACCATTGCATGGTCTTAACCCTAAGGTTTCTGGTCTTCTCTTCTAACATTTCATATGTTAGAAGGTAAGAGAAGAATTTAGGAAGTTTTTTAAAAGCCCCAAATATCCTTTTGTTGTAATCCCACTAAAATATATATTTCAATCAAATTAATGAGTGAAATTGTTAGTAATACCAGTGAAAAGAAAAATACAAGGACGTATTCCTACCTTTTACAGCCATCTGACAAAATGGTAATAGTGGTCCTCCTCGGAAAATTTTATACCTGCCCACTATTTTGGACACGCTTTGTTAAAAAATGAAAACTCAATGTCCTACTTATTCTCAAGTTCATATTAAATAAACCGCAAAATACTTGCCCTAAACAAATTTTACTTTTGTACTTTACTAGTAAGCTTCGAGGAAAACCAAACCAAACCAAACCAAACAGGAAGGGGAGGAGGAGAATCTCTGAACTAGAAAAATCAAAACGTCTATATGTTTTGTGTGTTGTCTTCTATACACCATTAGTGATAAATGTTAAGTTTCAACATTTGTTATTTGTTCAGTAACATATTACTCACCCATCTGAACACGATTGTGTAAAATTTTAACTATCACAGATACATATCTTTTTCTCCCCCCAAACTGACATTTCCCTTTGTGTCCTCATATATTCGTGCAAAAGATCCACTTCTGCTTGCCAAAAATGTTTATGTATTCATTACAGATTCAACATTAAAGGAAAAGAAATCTCATATTTGGTGTTAATCCTCATAATTCCAAAATACTGCATACAGAACTTACTCCTGTGCTAAGGCTTCAGGCTTATCAGCAATTTCTTGAAATGCTCAGGGTATAAAATATCTTACCTAAGCAGATGAGCTAGGAACCACAGAACCACAGTCTTGAGTATTACACTGCTGCCATATTTACCAGGTATTTTTAATCTCTAAAGAATTTTAGCTACAATCTCAGCAGCAAACGTTTCAAGCGAAGTGCTGTATCAAAGTCATTTTTTTCCTAGAGAAGAAAACAGGCAGGGAAGATGAGAGGGGAGAAAAAGTAATTTACCTGCATCAATTTTCTGGAGAGCTCATTAGTGAGGAACTCTTCTTCCTTCTCGTAATTTACAGCAAGGGTTTCTTTCTCCTTCTGCAAAGCCTGAATTTTCTTGAATAAAGTGTTACTAATGAATTCTTCTTCCTGCTCAGCCCGGGCTTGCTGTTAAAATAAAAAAATAAAAGCGAACAAAAAAATATGTTAAGGAAACAGGAATTTACTAATTGAAATATAGTTCTTATTTCTAGAGAGGGCACCCATTTTAATTAGAGCTCTATTTTTAACTGTGAACCAATATACCCCAAGAAGCACAAAACAGAGGAACTCAGTAGCAACCATAAAAGTAAATCTGTTACCCCAAAGGGCCTCCCTGTATTATGCATGGCCCCTCTTCTTAAAGAGATATTCCAAAGAAATTAACAAAGATTGTTTTGCAATTTTTAGAAGCCATCCCAAGTCAATCACCAGAATACAGAAAGCTTCTTCTCGTATAGGGCAGACGGGTCCAGTACTGGGGTATATGCATCAATTCATGACAACTCTCTACAACTCTCCGCATCCCAAAGGTTCAGAGTTAAAATATCTAGGCAACATTTTTACTGAAGCAGATAAGTACCTCTCGCTTAAAAGTGAAATCGTAAAATCATGTCACCTCTTTAAGATGTTACTGAAAGGGTTTCGATATGCAATTTAAAAAGCAATACAGATAGACATAGATTAATTTACATGTTCATTGAATAGCTGCTGGAAGGAAATACAGCAAACGGCTAAAAAGTAGTTAATTGCAAAGCAGCAAGAATCCAGGGAGTGAAGGGTAAGGATGTATGAGAGTGTCATTTTTCACTTATTTATTTCCCTACTGGGAATTTTCTGGAGGTGAGGGCACGGACAGGCATTACTGAGCATTAAAAACAGAAGAAAAGGGGGTCAGGCGTAATTCAATGGAGATGAAAATATTTTTCTGCAGATCCCTTCCTCCACCCATGTTCTAACAGAATAAACAGAAAAACCAGCCATCCTTGAAGGAAATTAATCTTTTCAGAAAAAGGGTACTTCTTTCAAATGGACTCAACTCTATTTAAAGTACTTTTTAAACTGCAACATTTTGATGTGTTAATCCCCAATAATGCATTCCTGTTTCATCTGCCAAGTCCAGGAAGGGAGAACTGCATCGATTCCAAGCCTCCAGTACCTGTCACTTATAATAATACAAGAGAGCTAGAGGGCAGGAGACAAAAGGGCACCTACATTAAACAGTTACCACCTTTTATTGTAAAAGGTCCGACAACCACTCCCAACTCAGCCGGTCTGGATTTCTGTACATACGCACTGACTTCCCCGACACCCAGGCCCCCCTGAGAGCCCTGATTTCTGGGGAGCCCATCCTCCCTGCTCCCCACCACAGCAGCAGAGATGAAGGATGCCAGGGCCTGGAACTGCCTGCCAAGCAAATCTACCAAAGAAAGCCACGTGTACGTAGTCCTTAGACTGAAAAACAGAGCTACGTAGAAAATGGAAACTTCAGGAGGAAATGCTGCAGTCCAGTCCTTTAAGACAGCATTTGGGATAGGCCGGGAGACGTGAACGGCGAAGAACACCTCACTCAGCTAATAAGGTTTTATGACCAGCCAAGCACATCCGGGGAGCAGGCCCTAGGTTCCCAGGCCCTTACACACTCCGTAATTCATTAGCACTTCTCAAGGTCATACCCTTTACTCCATGGTCAAGGGAACACTGCCCAGGACTGGCGCTTCCCCTCCAACTTTAAATTAACCTCCAACTCGGCTTCAAAACTCTCAGACCTCAAGATCTCATCCTAGTGCAATGGGCAGGAATCCAAAGCATTTCTTTCAGGCATATCTGACACACATATCCAAGCCCGCAATCTGTTTGAGCTACCTGTTTTTCTGGTTTTGACTGACAAAGTTCTATATGATTTGAATTCTGATTATTCCAAAAGCTACCGGACAAAAAAGGTAGAGAGGGGAACTGGAATGCCTTTGCAGGTGACTGTGCACTTAGATTTCAAAAGGTTTGCCATAAATTCATTTCATTATCAAGTCAGACTCAGCTTCTTGCGTATTACCAGGCATTCCCTATTTTCAATGACTGGGAAATTGACCCACAGGCAGTAACAGAGAACCAGACTCAGAGGCCCAGCAGACTACCTCCCGCTGTGCACAAGGACCCAGAAGTGAGAAGCTGAGAATAAGAGGCCAGGCCCTAAGAGTTTACTCATGAATCTTCCACCTCGGCCCCTCACCCTTCCCATATTTCATCCAATCATTAAGTTACAGGGGCAACAGGTCTCAGTGTATCGTAAAACAAAACTCTGTGATAGAAAATAGATTAGTGGTTGCCAGGGGCTGGGAGGGGTGGAGGTGGGAGAACTGAGAATGACTGCTTCTGAGTACAGGGATTCTTCTGGGGTGTCAAAAATGGTGTGGAATTACACAGTGCTAACAGGGTATGTAACCCGGTGAATATACTAAAAGCCGGCGAACTGTACACTTGAAAAGGGTGAATTTTATGGTATGTGAATTATAACTAGATTAAGGGAAAAAACTCTAAGAATTAACAAGGTCTGTATTTCACAGAGACTGGGTTTCCTTTGCAGTTCTTCCCAGGGAAAGTAGCAAATTTATTATAAAAAGGATCAGGAGGACTTCGCTGGTGGGCCACTGGTTGAGACTCCGCGCTTCCACTGCTGCGGGCGTGGGTTCGATCCCTGGTCGGGGAACTAAGGTCCCACATACATGCCTCGCGGCCCGGCCAAAAAATAAAATAAATAAAATAAAAAGGATTCGGAGAGGGTGATGGTCGAGCTAGATCTGCTCTGAAAGTGCCTTCCAAAGTGAGTGATGGTGTGAGAGACTCGAGCTTTAGCCAACAAAATTCTTCACCATTTTAGAGTAGCCACTCATTTCCAGGCAAAGCCCATTCGTAGAAAACTCCACTCTCAGGACCCACCACCAGCGTGAGGAACTGCTCTGTGGAAGCTAGTTAAAGCCTCTCTAGCTTAACAAGGGGTTAAGCAGGCCTGGCACAGATTTTGTTCAAGGCTTCCTTTTGCTAAGGTTTAGCACGGGGACTGTCACTCTGACTCCCACTGTCATCCCAGAGAAAAACCACACATCTGGAGGGCAAGACTCCAGGCCCCCGAAACATAAAACCCCAGTTCACCCTTTTTCCAACTGGTCACGGGGCACTGTTAGAAATTAACACGTAAATGAGGACAAAAGACAAGGTGCTGTATCCAATACAGCCCCAGAGAAAATTGGTTAAAAGACCAGCTCCAGGGGCTTCCCTGGTGGCACAGTGGTTAAGAATCCGCCTGCCAATGCAGGGGACACAGGTTTGATCCCTGGTCCGGGAAGATCCCACACGCCTCGGAGCAACGAAGCCTGTGCGCCACAACTACTGAGCCTGCTCTCTAGAGCCCATGAGCCACAACTACTGAAGCCCGCGTGCCGAGAGCCCGTGCTCTGCAACAAGAGAAGCCACTGCAATGAGAAGCCACTGCAATGAGAAGCCACTGCAATGAGAAGCTCGCGCACCACAACGAAGAGTAGCCCCTGCCTGCTGCAACTAGAAAGCCCAAGTGCAGCAACGAAGACCCAATGCAGCCAAAAATAAATTAAAAAGTTAAATCTTTAAAAGACCAGCTCTAGTGTACTGACAACCGTGGGTAAACGTGATCATCAGAGTAGGCACCATGCATCACAGACAAGCAGGAAGCATCCATTTGGAATTCTCCCTGCAGATTTCTTCCCATTCTTTGTGCATTATCTTCTCAATCTTAATCTTAAATCCTGGCTTTTTCTTCCCCTAAACTCCAAAACAGGCCTTTTTATTTAGGCCGTAAAACAAATTACCTTTCCAATTTATTTCCCCCAAGCCAAGAGCTAGGTAGACAACAGCCTAGGAGCAAAACAGGCCACGTGCCATTTGCAAGGAACTAGGGGTCAGGCAGGTAGACAGAGCAAAGATAAAACAGGCTAACATGGAATCTCATCAGTTTTATCAATGTATTTCCCTTTTATCTGCAATGCTTTAAAATCTCAGCATACCTAAACAAACTCAAAAATAAAACTATATTTCCAAAGCTAAAATTTATTTTAAAATTTAAAATCAAGGTTTGCCTATAATTCCATAAACTCTCAAAAGAAAATGTGAACCAAAAAATTAGGAACTCTCTGTTTTGCATATGTTTGTAGAGTTGAAGATTGGGAAAATCTGGGGGGAAATTTTTAAAAACCTGTGATTACAGATATAGAGAACAAACTAGTGGTTACCAGTGGGGACAGGGAAAGGGGGAAGGGGTATTAGAGGAGTAGGGAAGTAAGAGGTACAAACAATTAGATATAAAATAAGCTACAAGGATATATTGTACAACATGGGGAATATAGCCAGTATTTTATAATAACTATAAATGGAGTATAACTTTTTTAAATTGTGAATTACTATATTGTACACCTGTAACTTATATAATATTGAACAGCAACTATAGTTCAATTAAAAATGTGATTATATTTTCATGTTCAATGAGGTTCTAACTGCTATGTTCAGAAGCAGAGTGAATGTTGGTATAACCTTATTCACTTATCGGTGTCTGCTACTTTGACCCTCATCCAGCAGGGATCACTCGATGTCTAGAGTGATGTGAGGCCTAGAGTACAAAGCAAGTCTCCATCACTCTTCCCCCATCCTCCAAGAGTCCAATTAAAAAAAAAAAAAGGAAAGGGAGAGTGGGGAGAGACAGGAGCAATTTACCAAGTCCTCTGGGAAACACACACACACACACACACACACACACACACACACACTTAGAAAAAATTCTTTTCTCTTGAGTCACCACATATTGAGGCAACCATACTCTAGGTGAGCACAATTTTCTGATAAGGAAATCATTCTCACCCACTATCATGACTGGGGCACAAATTTGATAGGAGATTCCCATGTGATTGTTTAGTGCTTCTGTTCTTTACCAGTGGTATTTTGGAGATCAAGAGTTAGTACAGAAAGGAGAATTCAAAAACTCTCAACAATAGCACTGCTGAAAATTCAAGTACCCAAGACCAAAATTATGTATAATGATGCAACTCATCATCTGTCAAGAATAAAAAAAAGGACAGTTTCCAAAGCAAAAAAATATAGGCACTATTTCATAGTAGGCATGGGTAAAGGATATAATCAAGAGAAAGTTCAAGTGCCTACCAAGATAACACATTTGCATTTGTTTTAAAAACTTACTTTTAAGTTGAATGCTGACTTGCTTTAATAACAAAAAATCATAATAAATAATAAGATACCTTGAAGCTCTAATGCTTAAGAATCCAGGCAGGCTCTATTTATTATTTTAATTATTTAAATTCCTTAAATTTAGGAACCTATTTAAATGTATTATTCTAATTATTTAAATTTATTATCCTGTTGCTTAGTCGCTTACAATACAGATTTTAACTATCTTAACACCTCAGTTTGAAAGAGCATCTGAAACCAAACTGTCAGGATAGCAGAAACCACCCAGCACCAAGCCAGGCGACCGAGTAACACTCGGTTCTTTTCTCTCCTGTCATATTTATTAGGTGCATCACTGCCCATATCAATTGTTCTGGGAGATGCTCGGCGTTCAGTAGAGCTCATGACTGATGGCTGGCACCTCTCGTAGGATTCGCTTGAACATCGGTCATACCCATGGGTTTATCAACACAAACCACTATGGTGCAGTGGTCCTGCACTGGCTAACACTTTAAGTGCCAGTACTGCAGGGGTGGGTGACAAGTGATACATGTGACAAGCCCAAAGTGCACACCTACGTTTCTTCTATTAGAAGAACTAGGGAAATAAAACAGCAAAAATGTGACTTAAAAAAAAAAAAAAAAAGAACTAGGGAGGTGATGTCAATTACATGCCTAAGTATTACAGCTCTCTATTTAGTGTGTGAAAGCACCAGGTAATTTTGAGCTTCCTTCACACTGCGTACCAGCCCGCAGTAAAAGCAATTAATAGCTGATGGATGAAGGCACTTACATTATTTATTTCCTTCCAGTATTGCCAGCAAATCACTAAGTACACAGGGGCCAGAAAAGAATCATTATTAGCCCTCACAACTGGGCTGTTCTGCCCCAGACACTATGCCCAGGCCACTGTTCCAGGAGTGGAGGGCAAGAGAGCAAACGGCAACAAAGGGTGACTTTCAGGACAAGAAAAACTCAGAGAATCTTGATGTTAAAAAGGACCCTAACGGTTACCGAGTTTCATCAAGCTACAGCGCCTCTCAAACCAGCTTCAGTGACAGACCAGTCCTCACCACCGATCTGCAGGGGACAACACATCCCTCTGTGCACGTCCTATTAGACATGACCAGAACACAGCTCCACAGACATGCCTCGCCCCATGAATTCAACAGCACCCAAACTGGTCCACGCCTGGCTCAGGAAGATAAGTCCACTGGTCACTTGCCTGGATACAGAGCAATGAGAAATTGCTAGAGAAGCTGCTAAATGTTTGCATGGATTATGGATTAAGAATTTATCTCCCGGTGACAAAGAGCACAGGTCCACAGGCCAAACTGTGAAGAGTGTGGCTGGCGGGGGCGGCCGCATATACGCCATCAGACTCTGGGGTCAGGCCGCCTGGTGTGCAAGGTGCCTGTGGCCACCTCCAGCTGTGTGACCCCCAGGGGAGCCACGGGACCTCGCTGAGCCATTGCTTTCTCCTCCCCAAAGTGAAAATAATGGCACCTCCTTCTGGGTTGGTTATGAAGATAAAGTAACATAATTCACGCCAAGAGCTTATCTTAGTACCTCGCACGAGTAAGCACTCAAGAGATACTTACAAAAAAGCTTGAGGAGGGGGCATGTACAGGATGATTCATGAGAAAACAGTGAAATCTTAACAGAATCCCCATTTAGCTAAAAGGAGAAATGGACAGAATTATGGCACATCCACGGGGCGGGGCGGGGGGGAACATAGTGGAACCATTTTTTAAAAAATATGGTTTGTATGTACCGTCATAAAAAGACGTCTAGCAAGAAATGGCCAAGTGAGGGCTTCCCTGGTGGTGCAGTGGTTGAGAGTCTGCCTGCCAGTGCAGGGGACACGGATTCGAGCCCTGGTCTGGGAGGATCCCACGTGCCACGGAGCAACTAGGCCCGTGAGCCACAATTACTGAGCCTGCGCGTCTGGAGCCTGTGCTCCGCAACAGGAGAGGCCTTGATAGTGAGAGGCCCGCGCACCGCGATGAAGAGTGGCCCCCGCTTGCCACAACTAGAGAAAGCCCTCGCACAGAAACGAAGACCCAACACAGTCATAAATAAATAAATTAAAAAAAAGAAATGGCCAAGTGAAATAGCGAAGGCAAAGGTGGAAAGGCCCCATGTTGAGTTTCCAAACAAAAACCACACATCAGGGACACAAACCACTACGCATCAGTTAACAGAAACTATCTGTTTACGATTCCACGCACAGACACCAACTACCCTATCCTCACAATAAGCAAAGACTTCAGACATTCAAATTCTCATAAACTATAAAATAATTTTACCTAAAACATGCACAAAGAAATAAGAGGATCACAAATGTGAAAGACATCAATCGACACAGGAAGGAAAATGAAAAGATGTAACACACAACTAACTAAAGACTAGGATGAGTAACAGTAGAGAAAAAGAGAGGGAGCATATCTGAAGAGATGGTGGCTTCAACTCTACAAACATATGCAATCTGAGAATATCCCAAAACTAATCTAATGAAAGACCTGGCGGTCCAGTGGTTAGGACTCGGTGCTTTCACTGCCAGGTCACTGGTCGGGGAACTAAGATCCCAAAAGCCTCAGGGCGCAGCCAAAAATAAATAAATAAATGCAGCTCCTCATCCTGTGTTTGTTTTTGCCGAATCTGCCAACCCTATCTGGTTTCCGAGTCTCTCACCATTACACCAAGTTCAGCTCTGGGGGTAGAGCACAATACTCACACCCTTGCCCCTTCTTTAGCAACAGACTGCTGTTCGAGACAGTCTTCAAAAAGTTTCTTTGGTATTTTCTCATTTTTCCTCTCAAAATTCTTCCTCTCCTACTGCAACAGTTACCAGATCCATAGTATACTCAAACTGCTGTTAAGTCCCCACTCCAGTATAACTCCCAAACAACCCTTTCCCCAAAGTGAATCATGCCCCCAAATCAGCGACCTTCTTTCCATTACAAAACAAAGCTGTGAGCACCTAGCAGCCCTTTCTTTGCTGAAGAAAGCAATCAGATTGATTGCTAAATTATACTAAAATGTGAAAGACTTTTTTCCTAACCCTGATGATTTTTTTTTTTCCCCTGAGAAGACAGGAGGGCATAATAGGATCCCTGCCTGAGTATTTTCATTCAGAACAAGCTCGTTCTATCAGTTACCTATTGCTATGTAACAGACCATCCCCAAACATACGTATTATTTGTCATTATTCTATAGGTTGATGGGTGGGTGATTCCTTGGTTGGTTTCACGGCGCTCACTCACGAGGCTGAATTCAGCTGGAGGTTCAGCTGAGTGAGATGATCCAAGATCAAGGGGTAGGAAATAGATTCAAATAGACTCCACGTCTTAATGGGAGGAGCCGTCACATACTGTGCTGGTGATTTTCAAGTGACCACACTCAGCCAGTATACTTCCCTTTTTCACAGTTTCTTCCTTTCTTTTGAAGGCACAGATTTCCTAAAATCTCTCAAGGTTTTTTGGTAATGGATTAGAACGGGAAAGGAGCAACTCTAGAATCTGGTTAGTGTGTGCAGTCAGATCTAAGTGGGAAGACTATCTGCACTGGTAATGACCACCAAATTCAGTACAGTCAGAAGCCTTTTTCTTGTTAAGCTTACATGATATACTTGCTCTCTAAACTCAATTCCTCTCTTGCTGACAGCACTAGAGAATGCAGTCTCCTGGCGAAGTAACAACCCATTTTCCCAATTATCAACACAGGAACGCGTCCTGCAGTATTATCATGGGTAATCTCAGATCTATCAGCAATATGTAAAAAGAGATCAGACAGAAAATATCAGTGCCTGTCTCAAGCCACACAGATTTGTAAGAACAGGGCTCACAAACTAGACAGATGCAGAGATATATGGACAGAAATGCAAAGGGAGAAAGGACCACATCAGTGTTGTGTTTATGATTCATATCACTGATTAACTTAAATCCATGATCTTCACGTCGATTAAAAAAAAAAATTTAACGGAAGGCTTTCCTTTTTTTTTTTTAACGTCTTTATTGGCGTATAGTTGCTTTACAGTATTGTGTTAGTTGCTGTTGTATAACAAAGTGAATCAGCTATATGTATATATATCTCCCCATATCTCCTCCCTCCTGCATCTCCCTCCCACCCTCCCTATCCCACCCCTCTAGGTGGTCACAAAGCACCGAGCTGATCTCCCTGTGCGATGCAGCTCTTTCCCACTAGCTATCTATTTTACATTTGGTAGTGTATATATGTACATGCCACTCTCTCACTTTGTCCCAGCTTACGCTTCCCCATCCCTGTGTCCTCAGGTCCATTCTCTACTATGTCTGTGTCTTTATTCCCATCCTGCCCCTAGGTTCTTCATGACCATTTTTTTTTTAGATTCCATATATATGTGTTAGCATACGGTATTTGTTTTTCTCTTTCTGACTTACTTCACTCTGTATGACAGACCCTAGGTCCATCCATCTCACTACTAATAACTCAATTTCGTTTCTTTTTATGGCTGAGTAATATTCCTTTGTATATATGTGCCACATCTTCTTTATCCATTCATCTGTCGATGGACACTTAGGTTGCTTCCATGTCCTGGCTATTGTAAATAAAGCTGCAATGAACATTGTGTGGACCAACTTTTTTTAAAAGAAATATAGAAATCTTTTATTTTCCATGCAGTTTCTTTTCTCCTACCATCCTTAAAACATGGTCTTCAAAAGGCATAAAAATAATAGTGAAACCTATGCTTCCACTCCTAAAATCTTTTCTACTTGTCACACCCACATACAAAAGGACTTTTTTTTTTTAACATCTTTATTGGAGTATAATTGCTTTACAACGGTGTGTTAGTTTCTGCTGTATAACAAAGTGAATCAGCTATACATAAACATATGTCCCCATATCCCCTCCCTCTTGCGTCTCCCTCCCACCCTCTCTATCCCACCCCTCTAGGTGGTCACAAAGCACCGAGCTGGTCTCCCTGTGCTACGCGGCTGCTTCCTACTAGCTATCTATTTTACATTTGGTAGTGTATATATGTCAATGCCACTCTCTCACTTCGTCTCTGCTTACCCTTCCCCCTCCTCGTGTCCTCAAGTCCATTCTCTACGTCTGCGTTGAAGGCTTTTCTTTTATCACATTTAAAGAGCTCCACGGGGCTTCCCTGGTGGCAAAGTGGTTAAGAATCCGCCTGCCAGTGCAGGGGACATGGGTTCGAGCCCTGGTCCGGGAAGATCCCACATGCCGCAGAGCAACTAAGCCCGTGCGCCACAACTACTGAGCCTGCGCTCTAGAGCCCATGAGCCACAACTACTGAGCCTGCGTGCTGCAACTACTGAAGCCCGCATGCCTAGAGCCCATGCTCCGCAACAAGTGAAGCCACCGCAATGAGAAGCCCGCGCACTGCAACGAAGAGTAGCCCCCGCTCACCGCCAACTAGAGAAAGCCAAGTCCATGCGCAGCAACGAAGACCCAACGCATCCAAAAATAATAAATAAATATATTAAAAATAATAAAAAAATAAAGAGCTCCACGGAAACAGGTAACATTTAACAGGTAAATAATCTCCAGGGCTTATTTTGGCTCAAAAGCCATGGGGGAAGTTATGCATTGCCCTTGGAAGATATGTCCTTAAAACAGGTCTTGGGGCTTCCCTGGTGGTCCAGTGGTTAAGAATCCGCCTTCCAGTGCAGGGGACACGGGTTCGATCCGTGGTGGGGGAACTAACATCCCACATGCCGCAGAGCAGCTAAGCCCGCAGGCCACAACTAGAGAGAGGCCAGTGCACCGGAACAAAGATCCCTCGTGCTGCAACTAAGACCTGACGCGGCCTAATTAATTAATTAATTAATTTTAAAAAACAAACAAACTGAGGTCTCTATCATTCTCTTTCACAAGTAAACCACCAATGCCACACCCTCCATACCTCTACCTCCACCCAAACACCCTGAGGTTTCTCAACCTGGCGCCAGGGCAGTGACGGAGACCCGGAGAACAGGGATATGAAGTGTCTACAGCTCGACATTCTTGGGAAATGCGTGTTGCTTCTCCGTTGCCACTTGTGCAGAGTCAAGCCAGCTCTACGCCAAAGAATCAATAGGGGGAGCTGTGGGCAAGTGACCTCTACGGAACAGGAAGGCAGGCCAATTCTGGACAGAAAGACTGAGGAATCCGCCCCTCCTCCACTCTTCCCCTCATACAAGACAGTCCCCAAAAATGAGAAATGGTGAAGGAAATGAAAAACGACAATACAAAACAAAATTTCAAGCAAAGAATGAACTCACTGGCAGTCAATTTCACCCTGAAGGTAAAGTTGACTGCAAATGAATGATTCCAGATTGAATACTGGTCACGCACGATTCGTCATATGCCTAACTTGAAGCTTCCCTGTATCAGGAAACCTGTGCTTCTAACCACATCCCCACTGTTTCTGACACGGTAGGGGTCAGCCTCATTGCTACTCCCAGAGGCATCGCCCCCATATGCTCCCCCCTCCCCCAATAATAAGTTCCCAACCAGAACCGCTGACAAGTAAGAGCAAACTACAGTCGTTAGATTTTTAAAATTTAATTCAACACGCATGACAGAGTATCTCGTACACAGTAACCGCTGTGTGGACATGGTAGTGAATAACAGACATTGTCCCCGCCCTGAAGGGGTATATAATCCTTCTAGCAATTAAAGAAAAGTAACATTTTAATCCATACATACAGCAATTGGCCTTGGAATGATCTTGGCTCTATAAGATAGCCTGAAGAACCAAGGGATTTAAAATGAGATTAAGATGCACAGAAGAAAAAGCTAAGTATTGTATCCACCACGGTAACAGAAGAAATGGTCTGGCACATACGCACTCATACACCTTTTGAATAATGAGGAGCGTAATCGTATGCAAATATACAAACTTTATATTATGTGTGTATGTATGTGTGTGTGTGTGTGTATATATATTTATTTATAAATGAATATTTAACTCTTTGGACTCTCTTCCTATAATAAATGATAAAGGCAGTCAACGTTAAAGAATTGATTATATTTCTGGCACTGTAGCAGCCTCTTCCATATGGGCTCTCATTTCATCCACACATTGGCTCCACACATTTTAGCCCCATATCATATACGGGGAAACAGGGGCTGAGAATGGTAAAGCAACTTGCCCAAGGATCCAAGCTACTAAGTATCAGGGCTACAATCCTCAACCCTGGACTGGTTCCAAAGTGCCTAGTTCTTCTATGTCTTACCCCACCATCCAGGAACAATGTCTTCCACTGGGACAAGGGCTGTAGAACCAAGCTCCAGAAGCCAAACCCACTAACTTGCTACTAAAGCCAACATCATTTGTGCTGTCACACAGTGACTGAGCATCACAAAGCAGTTCATCTTTGCAAGGAGATACCCTGTAATTTCCTTGCCTGAACAAAGTAAGTAAATGTTAGGTGAATGACAGATAATCTTTAAGAACTGCAAAAGAGCCACTTTTTGCTACTGCTACCGCTGCTGCTACAAGAAGGAGACCACATATTTCCTGGTGGCACACACAGCATATGTGTACGTCTATGTACCATTCCTGTGTGTTGACAGCAAGCTCTTCTCCCCTCCTCCTTCAGACAGTGAATAAAGGTGTAGCTGTCGGAGGGTAAGGAGAGACATGTCAAAGAGCCCAGGGAAACAGGTCTGCCTTGGGCAGGTCAGTGAGGATATGGATTCAAGTCTACAAAGAAGTCTACTGCAGGATAAGGAAAGTCACACTCTCCATGTGTAGAAAAGAGTTAATGTAGCAGGCCGAACTTCTATCCTTTGAAAGCCTGTTTACAAGGCGGCCCTTGGCTGGTGACTCAGCACTTGGATTTGGGAAGGGTTCCCACCACCCTGATAAAAGTGGCTCACTGTGTCAAAACTTTACAAACAAAATGGTTTCTGATGAACACCTGCTTTCCTTTAGGAGTCTAAAGGACTCCTGGTACATGTACATGTACCAGGTACATGGTACAATTCTGGTACATGTTAGGCAGAGCGTGCCTACAGGACCAGTCCCCAGTGAAAGAGTCTGGGTGCTGTGTCTCTAATGAGCTTCCCTGGTAGACAGCATTTCACATGTGCTGTCAAAACTTGTTGCTGGGGGACTTAAGTACATCCTGGATGACTCCACTGGGAGAACACTCTTGGAAGCTTGTGCCTGGTTTCTTGCAGAGTGGAGTGGCACAAGCTATAACCCAAAGTCCGGAATTCAATTGCAACCTAAGATGGACCTGAGACCACTTAGCCAGAAAAATCTCCCCAGGTCTCTAGACACTTAATCGACTCCCTCCTCACCAGCTCCCACTGGAGATCATAAAGGCACCTCAAAGAACCAATCCCCAGCACATCTCGAGTGAACCTTGGTTTTTCTCTCCTTCGCTGCCTTGGGCCCATTCAATCCACCAGAAAGCCCCGTTTCTAATTGAAACAGATCCAGAATGTTCCGTTCTCTTCTTCTTTGGTCTAGCCGCCACCACCTCTCTTCAGGTTTCCAACAGCCGCCTAGCTGGCCCTGCTGATTCTTCCCACTCTTCCTCTCATACAGTCTACGCTCCACCCTACATCCATAGTGTTTTTAGAGGCAGAAAACTGATCACTTCATTGCCCTGCTTCAAGCCCTCCAAAGGCTTCTCGCCATCCTCAGGAATAGCGGTTTCCTCCCATAATCCGCCAGCCCTCCCGTGATGCAGCCCCCACCTGCCTCTCCCAGCCAAGCTCACGATGCTCGGGCCACACCAGCAAATCTGTTCCCACACACGCCATGCTCACAATTCCTGTGGTGGGACTTCGGCACTAGCTAGACCCTCCACCACACAGGCTGGCTACCTGCCATCTCCCACCTCCCCAAAGGGGCCGTCCCTGCACCCAACCTAAAGTCAGCCCCCAGCTGCTTGCCATCCCATGACCTTGCTTTCTTTTCATCGGAGCATCCGCTGCTACTGGAATTTTCCCCCCCTTTCTTGTTTGCCATCCTGCCACTCCTCACCAGAATGTGGGCTTAGGGTGCAGAGCTGGGTCTGCTGGGGACTGATGCGGCCTCAGAGCCCAGAACGGCACCTGGCATAGGGCAAGTGCGCGAACGCTGCATCAACAGGCGCACGCTAAGATGCGGGAGAAACCTTCTCTTGATCTCTGGACCTTTTCTCCCTCCCCTCCTCTGCTGGCTAGCTGATGGTCAAAGCATCAAGTAGGGTTCTCATGACAGAAAAAATGATGACGGCACTGTCACTGCTCTTGGAGGAACTCACAGTTCAGTCATTCCAGACCCTTCAGAGCCTTTCACACCCCGACATCTGCTTTCACAGACACTGTCACTGCCAAATCACGGCCCGGTACTCGGCAGCTCTAACTTCCCTCCTGCCAGCCCGTCACCGCTGCTGGCCAATGCTCGAGGGGCAGCAGACGGTGAGTGATGGACCCCCAGCATTAACTCGCTCCTTCCTCCTTGTGCTAACAGGAACCTCCCACGCCCTAGCTGGACACATGTCCACCCACTGGACTACATCTCCCAGCCTCTCCGCCAGCTAGGGGCGGCCACGAGACTAACTTCTGGTCAGCAGGGGGCGAATGGAAGTGACGGGCAACGACCCAGGAGTCACATCTTTCTTCAAGAAGGAAGCGGGTGTCATCCGGGCTCATTCCTGCACCCCACAGGCTGGAAGCAGACCTGGCGGTCAGGAGCCAGCTCCCACCCCAGAGGCCAGGGCTACCCCCCGGCCAGTGAACAACCTCACCGAGCCCCGGGCTGTTAAGTGGGTGCAAAAGAAACTCGAAGCCACTGGATTTGGTGTCTCCCTTTCAGCAGTTCAGCATCTACTTTAACTAATACAATTCCTGAAAGGAAAACTCATCAGTACAAGAGGAGAGGCAGATCTAAGTTTAGAAATGAAAAGCTCCCACAAGATGTAGGAAATTAAAAAGGCAAAAGGCTAGAGCATGTGTATTATGATCCCACCACGAATAAAGTTTTATTTAACAAGGGTATATAAAACGCATTTATTTAATAATAAATATAAATTATAAAAGTTTACTATATTATATAAATGTATGTAAGTATCAAGTATCTAAACCATCATAAATATTTTAAAAATTAATAGAACTGCATCCCAGAAATGTTAACAGTGCCTCCGGAGTTGTTAAGTGACTAATTTGTCACACGACATCCACAAGGCAGACAGCA
Organism: Balaenoptera musculus; assembly: GCF_009873245.2. NCBI lineage: Eukaryota > Metazoa > Chordata > Mammalia > Artiodactyla > Balaenopteridae > Balaenoptera > Balaenoptera musculus. The sequence continues at coordinate 73,499,401 of NC_045800.1, read as the reverse complement.
CTGCCTTGTACATACTAGGCATCAAGTACTATAAAAATGAATACTCACCTTGCATTTCTATGTGTGTACACACACACACGTGTACACACCCCCACACACACCCGGGAGGGACTGCCTTGTAGGCAAAGGATTTCCAAAATCCAGTACCAAGATTGCATTTGCATCACCTAATACTCATCTTAAAAAGCGGGGTGGGTCTTCCCTGGTGGCGCAGTGGTTGGGAATCTGCCTGCCAATGCAGGGGACACGGGTTCGAGCCCTGGTCTGGGAAGATCCCACATGCCGCGGAGCCACTGGGCCCGTGAGCCACAAACTACTGAGCCTGCGCGTCTGGAGCCTGTGCTCCGCAACAAGAGAGGCCGCGATAGTGAGAGGCCCGCGCACCGCGATGAAGAGTGGCCCCCACTTGCCGCAACTAGAGAAAGCCCTCGCACAGAAACGAAGACCCAACACAGCCAAAAATAAATAAATAAATAAATAAAAATTAAACTTAAAAAAAAAAAAAAGCGGGGTGGGGAATTTGTGCTCCCTTCCACCTTGTTGTCCGTACTGTGAAGACTGTGAAGAAATAACTCCACCCCCGCTCCTACCCCGGCCCTGGCCTGGGCTGGGGGGAGCTAAAGTCTAGAGCAGCCCCAGGAAAAACCTGCCCCCTCAGCCGTGCCCACTCAAAAGCCACAGCGGGTGAGGGGGGACAAGCGGAGCGCCCCGGGGGGGGTCCGCGGGAGCAGGGCTGCCTGTTTCCGGGTCTCCCCGCAGGCTGAGCTGGGCCCCCACCCCCGTCTGCTGGGCGCCGCCCCCCCGGCCAGGGAGCAGAGGAAGAGGCCTGCGCCTGGTGGCCTCGCGGAGGTGGAGCCGCTGAAGGCGGCCGAGCTGCTCTTGAGGCTGGAGTTGGGGCCCCGGGTGGCGCCAGGACCGCGGGGAGCATCTGCCTGTGTCCCGGGGAAAGGCCAGGCTGAAACCAGGCTTGAGGGGCGGGTGGGATGAATACGGTGGCTGCCGTGACCCGACAGGGCTCCCACCCCAGCTTTCAGGTCCCCCACCGCCGTCTTCCCTCACCCGCCCTCAGCACCCCTTCCCCGTCCGCGCCACTTACACAGATGACCAAAGATCCTTCTTATGCCGGAAGCAAAAACCAAAACTTTCTGCTGGCTTTTTCCTTTGTCGCCTCCCGTATCCCCTGCTCATTCCATTCCCCATCCCGGCCGCAGGCTGGAAGCCCTCCCCAACTTAAGTTATTGTTTTAAACCAAACTTTACAGTGTCTGTTGGTGGCCGAGACCCTCTCTCCACCCCACCCTGAGGACCCTGGGACTCAGTAGAGGGTGGCGGCCCTGCTCACCTCCCCTCTGCTCTTGCCCGGCCCGGGGGAAGGAAAGCAGGCAGAGGGGAGGAGATGGGCAGCCCTCGGCACCCCGCGGGGTCCTCGGCCCCTTGGGCGGTGGGCACGGGAGTCCTCTTCCCAACCCTGGGCTGCGTACTGGGGGCTCTCCAGACCCCTCTCTCCAGCACCAAGTCCCCCATCACACTGAGAGGGTGGATTCCAGCGAAGGAGCTGGAGAAAAAGTGAGACTCTCCACAGACCCCCTATGGGGGACCCCAACTTAAGGCCAAGGACTGGGTGTGTGTGATGCTTATGACACCCCAGGCCAGGCCCCTCTGCCGAGAAGACTCCTTGGACTATTTCCCAGGAAAGCCCCACATACACCCCTTCACAAGGCACCCCTCCCCTATGTGCTCCCCACCTGTGTTCTGTTTGACCAGCACAGAAATAGTGAAGGTCCTCTATTCATAGGGGGAAAAAACAAAAACAAAAACAAAAAAAACGGGGTGGGAGTGGGAGTTACATTACTGACGCCCAGCCCCTCTCCCGGCACACTGGGCCAGCTCCGAGGGGTGGGCCCCAGGGGTTCCAACCAGCAGCAGATGGCCGGACACTGCAGCAGCCCTGGGGAGACGTCAGCCCTGGTCCTGGCTCTGGTCCTGGCTTTGCTGTTAATGTCTAATGAACCTCCGCAAACTTCCTTCTCCCCTAAGCCTACACTCCGCCGTCTGTAAAATGTGAGACAATCCCTTATGACACAGCAGCTGAGAAAAACCAGTCACCTACTCAAGAGGGACTCTAGGGAAAACCTGTTGTCATCGGAGGAACTGAGGCCAAGCAATTGGGCTGGTCAGTAGGGAAGCGAGAACCAGAGGCAAATATCCCTCTTCCTTCATCACCATCCTGCCCTGGGGGTGCTGGGCATCCGACCCGGCTTGGAACAGTAACCCCTATGGCATCCCCCAAACTCAGCTGATAACTGGCAGCAATGAGGATAGTGCTGTGATTAAATATAAGAGAATACAATTCTCTGTTACAAAGTAACAGGCCCCTAGACCAAAGGACTTAGAGGGGAGGAAGGGAGGAAGGGGAAAAAAAGGAAAAGAAGAGATTACAGAAAAGTCGAAAAGTCCCAAGTACAAAGCAAGTAAGTAGTCTATTAGCAAACACACTGCTATCCATGCTTTTCCATGCTTTCTAGACCCTATGTTTACGTATTTGACAAAATTGGTTCCCATTACAGGTAAACTGTATCCCTTCACCTCACTTGTTATATTGTAAGAATTCTCTGTGACTAAATGTTCCTCTAATAATCTTTAATGTCACGAATGTCCTATCTCACTGATGGGCATCTCCCTGACATCCCAGATGCTTCCAATACTTCTGCCATAAGGACTGTTACAATGAACATGCTTCAACAACGTCTAATACTGTTCTGGCTGGATATTCCTTCCAGCACGTTTCCGTATGCAGTTTAGATGTGGGGATGTAAGCAAACCGCTTCCTACTTTGGCAGCTACAAAGCTGAATCGGTTTCCTGTGCAGTTGCAGGCGAGGAGATGGCAGCCAATCGACTTTCCACTCACCCTCCGCTTGCTCCTTCCAAGGTGTCTAGGGGTTTGGCCTCTACGCTGACTTTCTGTGGACGCCAACCCCTCTGAAGAGGGGAAAGGCACAATGCTTTGGTTAAACAGAAGACTGGCTTCGTGACTTGGGGGTTGTTGGTGTCTGGAGATGCTCAGGGAGGAGGGAGAGAAGTTTTAACCTCGAGCAAGGGTTTAACTTTCAGAACAAAGTTTCTATTCTGGTTGGACACGAGGATATGGGGGTCAAACTACATCAGCTCCTTGATACGCAGGGCTGAGGGACTGCCTTAGATAGGGAAAAAGGAAAAAGAAGAAGACAGCAACATTAGATAGTACACGTGCAGCAATTCTCCCCTGACAGAAATGCCAAGAAAGCTCACTAACCGGCTGTTAGGAATCAAGGTGAAAACCTAGCACAGGTCCTCAATCCTTTAAACACAACTCCAGATCCAAGAGCTTCTGAAAACCGAAAGCTACAGCCATCTGGCGGGGAGCCAACCAGCCTGGCCTGCATTCACGTGGTGGCAGAGCCTGATCTGAAGGGACCTGAGGCTGTTTGCAGCTTTAGTAGCAGCCTTAGGGCGGCTGCTGGCACGTCTGCCGATGGGCTGCTGCTCCAACCCCGCGGAGGTGCTGTGTTACACGTGCACGTGCTCAGTACGACCTCCCCACACCCCACCCGGTTATGGGTTCAAATGTGTGTGTCTCCCCCGTCAAAAGATATGCTGAAGTCCTAACCCCAACAGTGCCCGTGGATGTGGCCTTATTTGGAAGTAGGGCCTCTGCAGATGCAATCAAATTAAGATGAGGTCATTAGGATCGGCTCTAATCCAATATGACTGGTGTCCTTATAAGAAGGGGAAACAGACACACAGGGACACTGCCATGTGACTGCAGAGGCAGAGGCAGAGGCTGAAACGCTGCAGCTGCAAGCCCAGGAACGCCTGGAACTGCCAGAAGCCGGCAGAGGCAAGGAAGGATCCTCCCCTCAAGGCTTCCCGGTGAGCACGGCCCTGCCAACGCCCTGATTTCAGACCTTTAGCCTCCAGAACTGTGGCAGAATAAATTTCTGCTGTTTTAAGCCACCAAACTTGCGGTGCTTCGTTACGGAAGCCCTGGGAGACACATACACCCCCATCCCCCCACCCAAAACCCTTAATTCTCAAACACATCTGGCCCCATGGATAAGGGACTGCAGAACAGTCATTTCAAGCGACATCTGATTCTGCTTATTCCAAAGTAACTCTCAGTTTCATTCACTCTTTCTGGCAACTGGTATTTATATAAATCTGTGAAGATTTTATAATAAACTTTTCATATTAAAAAAGAAAAAGGAAGGAAGGAGAAAGACAGAGAACACAGGACACATACTTAGCCTTTAAAATTAGCAAGACGGGGGTCTTCCCTGGTGGCGCGGTGGTTAGGAATCTGCCTGCCGATGCAGGGGACACGGGTTCGAGCCCTGGTCTGGGAAGATCCCACATGCCACGGAGCAACTGAGCCCGTGCACCACAACTACTGAGCCTGAGTGCCGCAACTACTGGAGCACGCACGCCTAGAGCCCGTGCTCTGCAACAGGAGAGGCCACCCAATGAGAAGCCCGCACATTGCAACAAAGAGTAGCCCCCGCTCGCTGCAACTAGAGAAAGCCCGCACACAGCTACACAGACCCAACGCAGCCAAAAATAAAAAATAAAAAAAATTTATAAACAATAAAAATTAGCAAGACAGAACAGTTAAAACTATCCAAGTACATCTTAAATGCTCGATGTGAGAATCAACGTCCCCCATTTCAATGGTGTCCAGGCAGTATTACATTTAATCACAAAACAGGTGTCAACATCCAAAATGCTGCAAAATTAACCATGGCTAGTAATTCAGACCGATTATCTACTAAGATTTAATACTGGAAAAGAAACAGAGTGAAAGAGGAGTTTAATGGTGAAGCGTGTATGCGTGCATGTGTATGTAACTTCCTTACTCGTTTATCCAGCCAATAGATACCAAGGAAACGCATGTGACATACATGAGAAGGCACAGGGAACATAATAACGCTCTAACGAGAGACAGAACCGAACACTCCAACTGGGATGCAACAGAGGGACAGGATGATCTCCTCCGGGTTCTGAACATTTCTCTTCGGCACTAAACTCGCCTCCTGTTCTCCTACCCAACCAAGACTGGAGTTTCAGTACTTTGATCATTTTTTTTTTGTCAAGCATATGAAAATGATCACTTTGAAATATTCCATTTACAGAAAGGTGGTCCATGGATTAACCAGAGATCCACAGAGATCAACGTATGAAGGCGTTCACTGAACTGTCATCCACACTAATGCAAACAACCAATTAATTCATCAATCAGGAGATGAGCATGGGCAGAATAATGGCCCCCGCCCCGCCCCGCCCCAAAGATCCTGACATCCTAAATCTGAGAGCCTGTGAGTATATAACTTACATGGCAAAGGGGAATTAAGGGAAGAGATGGAATTCAGGTTGCTAATCAACTGACCTTAAGATAAGATTATCCTGGAATATCTGGGTGAGTTCATGTAATCACAGGGGTCCTTTAAAACGGTAAATAAAGGCAGAGAGGAGGTCAGAGTGAGGCCAAGTGAGAGGGACTCATTCTGCCATAGCTGGCTTGGAAGATGGAGGAGGGACCACCAGCCAAAGAATAGAGGCAGCCTCTACAAGATGGATGAGGCAAAGAAATGGATTTTCCTCTCGAGCATCCAGAATGTAAGGCGGCCCTGCCGCGCCTTGACTTTAGCTCAGGGAGACCCGTGCTGGACTTCTACAGAACTGTAAGATAATAAATTTATGTTGTCCCAAGCCACTACATGTGTGTAATTTGTTGCTGCAGAAGCAGGCACCGATAAATGTTAGTTTATTCTAACGATGGAATAATTATGCTGCCATAATTAAGAACAAGCAACGATTGTCACATGCATTCAATAGGAAAAGAACAGGGTGGGATGAACAACACGATCCCAATTCTGCTTGCTGGAAAGATCCACACCAACCCTCGGATGCATTAGAAATGATAGAAGCACACAAACCAGAGCAATAGAGGGGCTTTTGAGGGATGGCACTGACGACACAGTCTTTGTACAGTGAACCTGTTTTTCAAAGTTTCTGCAATAAATAATTATTTACCTTCCAGAAAAAAATACTTAAAATCTGGCAGAGATCTGCTCATCTAGGCTGACTGTGACAGCTTCCTTCATGACTGAACCAGGGAAGGAATGGGATGGACAAACTCTTTATAAGGGGTGACGAAGAACATGCAAGAGGTTAGTATACCATAGAAGTTCAAAGATTCTTGTCCAGGTGAACTTCAAGGACAAAGAAGTTCTTTATCTTTCTATCTGAGCACACAGTGGGAACATCAAGCATTGGCAGCTCATTTGAAAGTTGCTGATCTATTGAAAACTACTCCACAAGTCCAAGCTGTATCTCCCAAGTTACCAAAACCCATGTGGTTAGTTCTCCAGTTACAACATCACGTACTGAGTGGTCTGCCTCAACACTGGTGTTCCCTCAAGCTCTGATATTTGTAGTGTGTGATTTTGCAGAATGCAACATTTTTCAGGAACACATAGATCATGTGAGGGCAGAAACCCCTATACTCAATTTGATATTTTAAGACCTACATAGGCAATGAACTGGCTGAAACTGACCAAACCAAAAGCGCTGACCACTCCAGACCTGCCAAATGGCATTCTGAATGTGTCTGATAATTATGCAAAGAACATTGATATGTGGATATAATTTGGTACTATTTACTCATACCAAAACACTAAAGTAAGTTCTGCAATCCTGAAAAAACAGTGGTTGCTAAAAAGCCTTGAGGAGCGATTTCACAATGCCAAGCCACGTGTGTGAGCGACATGCATGCACACAGACAAGAACGTGTGGACACACCTGTCATTTTTTAAAAAGCATCATCACTGATGTGTGACATGCCCAGCTGCCCCACTGAATAGGTTACTCGCCACCACTATTCTCCTACCACGAAAGCTTCTGACACTTTTGAAAGCCTTCCCTATCTAGAAAAGATACCATGCCAGAGGTTTTTTTTTTACAGTAAGTTCCACCAAATTGTTAAGATAAAGATAACTGCCATGTTATATAAATATTAAAAAAAATAAATAAATCAAGGAAAGCTACCCAAAAGTGACCTTGCTTCCAAACCTGTACAACACAAAATCCAAAGGCCACTTTTGCATAATATATGTATAGAAATCTTGACTAAAATATTAGCGGAATGAATACGAATGCAGCAATGTATTAAAATTAAAAATATTACTTAGTAAGGTTGATCTCAAGAGTAAGTGTATAGTTCAACATGAGATGATGTATTATTGTATTTCATTACATTAAGATTTTTAAGATATTAACAGATGCAAAACATTTGCCAAAAACTCTGCTCACTCGTGATAGCAAACAAAACAAAGCAAAACCCTATGTCCAGGTTTCTACCAAATGCTTTCGTCAGACAACATCTTTATGAATAAAGCTCTAGAAGCATTCCCATTAAAGCTGGGAACAAGAGAAGGACACCTGCTCTCATCAATATTATTCAACGCCATACAGAACATCTTAACGCAATCAACAGGAAATATGGTGGAGGGGCTTCTTATGTTTGGGTTAGCTTTCAAGGTCAGCTTGTAAGTGGGAAACGGCATAAAGTCAGTTTTCCTTTGATTATGATATGGTTGGGATAGGGGTAGGGCATCCTGTTCTGCTTTAAAACAAAAAACCAAAACCAAAAAAACACACGCACCAGTGGAAAGGTACAAGGAAACATCAGTAGCCAACCAAGGCAAGGAGAGACGGACCCAGGGCCTACAAACGCTCACGGAATAAGAGAGAGAGGCCAACACTGTTTAAATTAGTACTCTCTTCTGTTTACTAGGTATAAATAGCTGAACATGTTAAATTAAACGTATGACCTGATTCTACGGTAAGGGATGAGAAGACACTAGAAAGGAGGGAACACAAGTCTGTCATTCCAGATGTCATCCACCTAGAAGGTCTAAGGGAACCAACCAATAATTGTTGAGTAACATAACCAGAAGCCAAGCAACATATTAAAAACACACATACACAATAATCATGCCTAAATATGAGAAAGTAAAACAGAAAAATTCCTATTCATAATGGCAAGAACAAGATACAAGAAAAAAAGATAGAGAGCCCACAAAACCTACATGAAGGAGAGTAGTTTTAAAAGCCTCACTAGAGGGTTAAAATAAAGAAATACGAACCTCAATCAATGGATAAACAGGAGATTTTTTTAAGATGTTTATTCTCCCCAAACTAAAACCTCCACAGGACTTAAGGGCAGAGACACGGAGGGGGAAGTCATCACAGCCGGGACAATACTGAAAACAATGTGTCAGAACTGGCCGCAGGGCAGAGTAAAAACTACTATACAGTTATAATAATCAAAATAGAGTTATTCACACAGGAATACAGAGATTAAAAAATCAGAAACACTAACTAAAGCTAAACTAACTAACTAAAGCTGGGTATTTATGAATTTAGATGCCATTTCAAGGTATTTCAATGGGATAAGTAGCCATAGATTTAGACAAAAATAAAATTAGACAGTACATCGAAACATGCACAAAAAGTGCTATACAATCCCCAAAATATCTACTTTCTAGCTCCTCTCTTGTTTCTTTCACCTCCTTGCATTGGCTTGAAGCTCTTATTCAATTGCTCCAAACCCTCCTCTCTTCATCCTTTTCCCTTCCTTTTCTTAAGTATCGTCAGGCTGGATGATGCAAGGTAAAACACCACTCTCACTAGCCAGTTTCCCATCCTGGTCCACGAAACCGGATGAGAATTCATACACAGCTGCAGCTCACAAAGAAGGCTACGTTTACAAGCATTCAAGCTGCAAAAAGGAGGGGCCAGAAATCAGGAGGTTAAATGCTCTGTCAGACAAGAAAATTAGAAAAGCATGTGATCAAGCCCCATCCCTGGCCCCTGTGAAAAGGGCAGGAGTCTAAGGTGACCCGCATGTGACACACAAGCCCCTAACTCTTCATAAGTGACCAGAATGCAGGGCTCACCAAAGTACTGGGTTGGCCCAAAAGTTCGTTCGGGATTTTCCATAACATCTTACAGAAAAAGCCGAACGAACTTTTGGGCCAGCCCAATGCGAGCCCTACGATCACACCCTACTTTTAGAAAGCAATGAGAGAGAGCACATACAGAGAACAAACTAGTGGTTACTAGTGGGGGGGAGGGCAGAGGGAGGGCCAAGTGAGGGGCAGGGGAGTAAGAGACACAAACTACAATGTATAAAATAAATAAGCTACGAGGATATATGACACAGCACAGGGAATACAGCCAATATTTTATAACAGCTAAAAACGGAGTATAACCTTTAAAAATTGTGACCCACTATGCTGTACACCTGAAATATATAATACTGTACAACAAATACACCTCAATTTTTAAAAAGTAAAAAAAAAAATTATGGAAAAGATTTTAACGCAGTCAAGAGGTATTTCAGCACCTCCATGGGGCATCCTTAGATGTAGCTTGCTTAGGTGAAGAACCACTCCCGACCCCCTGCCGCTTTCAGAGACATTTTTTTCTTTGTGGGCAAAGAGTTGTCTCACAACTGTGATTGCTCATTTAGGCCAGGCCATGAGGGAAAGGAAAGAAAAAACAGGTACAAGATGAGGTTGGACTGCTCAAAGGAGAATGCATATCACCTTGTCCACCTCGAATCCCTTCTGGAAGCAAGTACGATGTGAATTAGCAGGTATCATCTCGTCCTGAGATCGAACCATTAGATCACAAGAGGCCATTAAAAAATCTGGGTCACTGGGCTTCCCTGGGGGTGCAGTGGTTAAGAATCCGCCTGCCAATGCAGGGGAAAAGGGTTCGAGCCCTGGTCCGGGAAGATGCCACATGCCGCGGAGCGGCTGAGCCCGCGTGCCTAGAGCCTGTGCTCCGCAACAAGAGAAGCCACCACAATGAGAAGCCCGCGCACCACAACGGAGAGTAGCTCCCACTCACCGCAACTAGGGAAAGCCCGCACGCAGCAACGAAGACCCAACACAGCCAAAAATAAATAAATAAATTTATTTAAAAAAAAAAAATTGAGGTCACTGTTATAATTACCCTCACTCAACAGGTAAGGAGAGAAGGGTCTGGTGTGAATGAGCAATTGCCATAGGCCCACGTGACTTCACAAGGATGACCTAAAACCACTAAAAACCAGTCCACAGGGGGCAACCCAGTCACTTAAGAAGCCTGGAAACAAGGATCTAAAGGGTCATGTTCTAAATATACTTTCTGTTTGGAATTCTTATTTAGTATCTTAAGGCATAGGTATCTACTAAAGGTCAATCCTATTTTAAGAACACTCATAAAGTGTAGATTTATGGGAAACAAAAGCCTGGAAGTTTTCCTTGAGAAAGAAAGGAAAAACAAAACAAAACAAACAGCAGCAGCCCCTGATATCCAGGAGCTGATCCGAGGCTAACCCCTAAAGCTCAACATTACCAAGCGATGTGACACAGCTAAGCCGTGATGTTCTCCCGTAGGACATAAACAATCTCACAGAAGGTCCACGTCAAACAAGGTCACTCTGAGACCACGACAAAATGAGACAAAACAAGATCACCGTGAAACCCACAAAATACCTAACATCCCCTCTCTCAGCTAAAATCAGTGACTGCTGCTTCTTTACCAATTAACCAGTTACAGCTTTCATCTGACTCTACTCTGCCCTCGCTCTAGATAAGATGTATTGAGATACCCCATCAGAGAACTGTCCCCGCTTTTCGGAAACACCCAATCTAGAAGGAACCTGTGCTTTTGCAGACCCTCCCAAGATGAGCCAACCCAAGCCCAAATCCTAGAGTAGATATGCTTTCTACCCACTCTTACTCCAGCCAATGTTCTTCACTGCAGTGAGGAATATACTCAGTTTGTTCAGCGACAGGTGTGTTCCTGGTGGTCTTTTGTAAAAGGGCACAACTTTCACTTTACAGATTTCTAATTTCTTCTCCCATCAAGATCCCACATATGCTTACTGTTTGATAAAACCAAATTTTATTTCATTTACAAACAAACTTTTCAGGATCCTAGCTATTGCATAAAAGCACATGCCCTCTGTAAGAGAAAATGTCTGACGGAGACCCCTGAATGCATCAAGATTTTTACTTCGTTCTTTTAAAAATACCAAAAGGCATTTCCCTGAATATACAGGGAAACCTTTACACCAAGGACCCTGAAGATCCAGAAAGCTTTTTCTTCTAAAGTTCAAAAGACAGCAAACTGTGATGACACCTAATTGACTACCTTTTCCAAATTTACAAGTTTTGAAAATTCTAACTGTATACTAAGGGAATTGTATAGCCCTGGAGTATAAACAGTTTTTCAGGATACTCTAAGTCCCAAGACCCAATCTCAAAAAGGAAGAGGGCAACAACATGGATGAATCTTCACAGACATAATGTTGGGAGAAAGTCAAACACTAAAGAATATATACTGTAAGATTCCAGCTAGATAGAGTTCAAACTCAGGCCAGTGGTAACTCTCGGAGTGATAATGACTGAAGGGAGGAAAGCAGGGTCCAGGGTGTTTCTCCTGTATCTTTTTTTTTTTTTTTAAATGCACAGTCTTTTGTAATGGAATAATTCTTTCTCTAATGCAAATAATTACCTCCTAATTGTTCTGTAAATCTATATTTTTTAAAATTTTATTTATTTATTCATAGCTGTGTTGGGTCTTCGTTTCTGTGCGAGGGCTTTCTCTAGTTGTGGCAAGCGGGGGCCACTCTTCATCGCGGTGCGCGGGCCTCTCACTATTGCGGCCTCTCTTGTTGCGGAGCACAGGCTCCAGACGCGCAGGCTCAGTAATTGTGGCTCACGGGCCTAGTTGCTCCGCGGCATGTGGGATCTTCCCAGACCAGGGCTCGAACCCGTGTCCCCTGCATTGGCAGGCAGATTCTCAACCACTGCGCCACCAGGGAAGCCCTCTCCTGTATCTTGATCAGGTGCAAGTTATACAAGTGCCTTCAATCTGTGAAAATTCATCCAGCCATATGTTTAGCATATGTGTAAATTACTTAAGTTATACTTCAAAATAAGTTTAAAAAATAGGCATGGGGGACTTCCCTCGTGTTCCAGTGGTTAAGACTCCGCGCTCCCAATGCAGGGGGCCCGGGTTCGTTCCCTGGTCGGGGAACTAGATCCTGAGTGCCACGACTAACAGTCCGCATGCTGCAATTAAGAAGTCCGCATGTCACAACTAAAAAAGATCCCTCATGCTGCAACGAAGATCCCACTTGCTGCAACTAAGACCCGGCACAGCCAGATAAATGAATATATTTTTAAAAAGGGGCGGGGAGGGGATGAAGTAGCAGCATGGCACAGAGCAGCCTCCAGTTAACTGAGAATCTGGAGGTAACACAGGTCCACATTTAAGGCCAGTTTCTTAAAACTCTCTGAGCCTAACCTTTTCCGTCGGTAAATGAGGAGAACTGCTTAAACTTCACGGGGTTCCTCTGAGGGCTACATGACATAACACTTGTACATAGCCTGGTGCCTAGTACTCAGAACATGGTGATTCCACCAACTGGATATGCCGACATCCCGTCTCCACCCAGGGTCCCCTCCCTACACCTCAGGGAGGAGCGGTCATCTCCGGCATGATCCGAGGAGACGGCACAGAGCAGACTGACGTCTGACCCCATCCGCACTCCCTTTATCTCCTCCTCCCCCGACCTGGGCTTCTCGTCCTGTTCAGCAGGTCTCACCAGGCTCCTCCTCCAGCCCCTGGTGCCTTCTGACCACCTCCACGTCCTCTGCTAATTCAGGTAATACCCATCCTGTCTCAAAACCCCACAGCACTGTCTGTACCATTCAATCCAGACCCTTCCCACTGTCTTCACTTTGTTCTCACAGACGTAACCATCAAAAGGGCGCTCACTTCCCACCAGGGTCAGGGGCCGATGGTACCGAAGTCACCCAAGGTCTGAGTGGGCAGAGCTCTCCCAAAGAGACCGTGAGACCTGGGGATTTCTCTGAGAGGCGGGCGTGCGCCGGAGTGTGACACGTCCTGTCAGACTTAAGATGAGAATGCCCTTAAGATGAGCATCGAGGCAGTATATTCAAAAGGAGAAAGAAAGTAGTGGGACTTTAGGTGGGGGGAATTCCACCTGCTTTGTCTTGATGACCCAGAAGGAGCATGAGAAGGCTGGATAATGACGCCCTGTTCCTCTCTGAAGGGTCAGCGGAGGGCATACTGCCATTTCAGATTCACTTTGAGTTAATTTTTTTGGGGCCTCACTGCGTGGCTTGCAGGATCTTAGTTCCCCAACCAGGGATTGAACCCGGGTCCTCGGCAGTGAAAGCGCTGAGTCCTAACCACTGGACCGCCAGGGAACTCCCGAGTTAATTTTTATACATCAATTCGTTCTCAAGTTCATGGGGGTGCTCTGCATAAATATATAAGATTTTAAAAGGGAAAGACGTATGAATGGTCACAGGGGGGAAAAAAAGTCTAATAGCCAAATAAAGCTAAAAGTTACAGAGATGCTAATCAACAGGTCCCATGCATTTTGAAAATCTAGTTCTGAGTGTCCTAGCAGCCTAGCAGTTTGTGTTGCCCAAAAGCTGAGGAGCTTTACTTGGTATTAAGACCTAAGAAAACAATTTCTTCTGTGAGTTCCCATAATGGGGACACTGTGGGATAGGGTGGATGGCAGCCTCAAAAATATTCTCACTCTCATGTCCCGCTCCTGGGAGATGCACACTGAGTACTTAGGAATGAAGTGGCCTGATATTTGAGACTGACTTTCAGAGGGTTGGGCAAAAGGAGACAGAGACAGAGAGAGGAAGGGAGAGATGTATGTGATGGAATCGAATGATGTTAAAATGGGTGAGTTTAGGTGAGGAGTATAAGGGTCTTTGCTGTACTGATCTGTCTACGCTCTTACGTTCTTTTTTTTTTTCTTTTTTTTCTTTTTTCAGCCGCACTGTGCCACACAGCTTGCGGGATCTTAGCTCCCCGACCAGAGACTGAACCTGGGCCCACAGCAGTGAAAGCACCAAGTCTTAACCACTGGACCGCCAGGGAATCAATCCCCTGATCTGTCTACATTTTAAGTGAAAAAAATATTTAACTCAGTAGGAAAAAAAAAAAAGGGATATACTGTTACCCCCAAAGTACAGTGAGTAACAGGGATTCTGAAGGGTCATCTCAAGTTCGTATCAGCTGGGTTCGCTGCCCACGGCGCTCTTTCTCTCTCCATGTCTCTGTACTAGCGATGCCTTCAGGATCCTAGTCTTTGAGTTCAAACACCATGTGTCTCTCCAGTTCTGCAAAGCACATCAGTTCTGCAAAAGACTAAAGTTTAGCGATGAAGGAAACATGACAGTGAAGTTGGAGGACCGGAAACCGGGAAGGGAAATGAACGCGCCCTTTTGTGACCTCCAAGTGAGAGGATGGCATCAACACCTTGCAAAGGATGAAAGGTTCAAAAACTAAGACACACTCAGAGGCAGCCAATGACCCAGCTGTCACAAGTGACACCAGAAGCTGCGCTAGTACCTTCCATGGGAGCCACCACCTGGCGCAGCTCTGTATTTAGAAATCCAGGCTGTCCTTTTCCTTCTCTTTGCACTTTCCTATTCTACCAACTGAACCCGAGTAAGCACGAGTCAATGACAGGAAAACTATCATTAACTAATTAGTAAGTTTTATTGCAACGTTGCTCAAATTATATATCCTGTCCAACTGAACCATAATATTAAAAGCTTGTGTTCCTTTTATCAGTTCAACTTACATAAATTGGAGTGAATTCAATTGATTATGTACTTAATGAGGAAATCCACTTCACTCTAAAACTCCCTAAAATATCTTTGAGAACATGGGGCTAAGATTCCTACCATGTTAGTGAACTGATGGAGATCAGGACAGAACCTGTTTTACGAAACTGAACTTTGTACACAGCGCACACCAGGTAAAGTTTGATGTGTTGTTGTCAGAGTTCAAAACCCTCAACGGAGAGCCCCAAACTCCGAACAAATTTCCTAACACTTCCTAGCATCTTACAAAGACCTTCACCTCCTTCTGTCACCTGAGGGAGTGGGCCATGCTAGTGACAGGTCTTAGTGGTACTCCAAAAACAGTTTTGAACTCCCAACATCTACCAATTCATATTCTTAGTAAAAGGAGAGTTTGGTCATAAAAGCCATGTACCTTTGTTCTCTCACTGACTTCTAAGTTATCAATATGCAGACAAAAGGAGTTTTCAAAGCTAAGAAAGTTGACTAAGTTCAGGGGCAGGGAGGAGGGTAAACAACATGGCAGTTATTTCTAAGGAAAACCAATGCCTCCAAAACTCGATAAAGAATAAAAAATATTTCCACCTAAGGGATAAAGAAAAGGCCGAAACAGACAAGAGAGTAAAAAGAAGAAAGGATTACAAGTGCAGAGAGAGATGACAATAAGCAAAACATGACTCAATACTGCCCACGTGAATATAAACAAGAACATTAAGAACACATATACTTTGAAACCCGTAATTCCACTCTTAGATATTTATCCCATAGATAATACTCACCAACTATCACTAAGTTTTATGCTAAAATTTTTTTTAAAGAATGTTTACTGTAAGGAATTTCCTGGCGGTCCAGTGGTTAAGACTAGGGCTTTCACTGCTGTGGACCCGGGTTTAATCCCTGGTTGGGGAACTAAGATCCCACAAGCTGTGCAGTGCGGCCAAATAAATAAATAAATAGTTGCTGCAGGTGTCAAAAACAAAAAACGGGGGCTTCCCTGGTGGCGCAGTGGTTGAGAATCTGCCTGCTAATGCAGGGGACACGGGTTCGAGCCCTGGTCTGGGAAGATCCCACATGCCGCGGAGCAACTAGGCCCGTGAGCCACAATTACTGAGTCTGCGCGTCTGGAGCCTGTGCTCCGCAACGGGAGGGGCCGCGATAGTGAGAGGCCCGCGCACCGCGATGAAGAGCGGTCCCCGCACCGCGACGAAGAGTGGCCCCCACTTGCCGCAACTAGAGAAAGCCCTCGCACGAACCGAAGACCCAGCACAGCCAAAAATAAATAAATAAAATTAAATAGCCTACTTTAAAAAAAAAAAAACAAAAAAACAAAAAACGAATGTTTACTTTGGCTTTGTCTGTAAAAAGCAAAAGACTGGAAACAATTAATAGAGAAAGAGTTACAAAAATAGAGAGCTCCCATTTCATGGAATCCCATTTCACGAAGTACTTTATAGGGGGCCCTTTACAGAATGAGGCAGCTCTAGGCCCGACAGGAATGAACTCATGACATATACTGCTAAGTGAAAAAAACAAGAGCCAGAACAGCATGTACAAGGAGCTCCCATTTCTGTGTATGTTTTAAGGGGGACAACAGAGGCCCACAAGTGCATCTGCATAAAATATATCCAGAGAAAACCCTTAAGAAACTGCCTAAGAAACTAGTGACAGCGGCTATGGCTATGAGGACAAACCAGGGTCCAGGACAAGAGAGACCTAACTTTCATATTTGTGTGGCTTGAATTCCAAAGGCACCAATTACGTAATTTTTTAAACCTACCTTTCCTAAAAATATAAAACTATTCGTTTTTTCAGTTTTAACATGGAGCCTATGCATTTTTTATCCGTGAAAGAGGAGTCGAGATGATCTCTGCAAAGTAAATAGCAGTAGAGGGCTCAGCGCTGGGGGCAAAACAGAAACAGTTAATAATATTTAATGATGGAAGGGCGTTAAGAAAGAACACAGAATACAGAATGGGAAAATGCCAGTAGAACTTTCCTGACTGTCTTCATCTATAGACTGAAACCCACCAGCAAGCAGAGATGTGACAACCTTGGGCAGAAAACACAGAAGAGCAGCGCTCTACCTTACCACCTTGCTGAGCAAGCCCTGTTCAGGTTCCTGGTGCCCTCTGCCGACCAGACCACCCCCTAGATAGATAACCTGATTCTTCTCCAATCACCTCCCCAGGCAGCTGATCCAGGCACGAGGGAGCCTTCCTACATCTGACCCCTGCCTATCTAAGACCCTAAGATTAACTGTTCCTCCCCACTCACTTTAACCTCCCCTCTGGCCCACCTCATTGGTAATACCACTGAATCCACCTTTTCTTCCAGGTTTCCTTTCCATCGCTCACATAAGCAGCCAAGATCTGAAATGCGTACCTGAGACATTAGAGGGACAACCACAGCACAGAAATGTACAGGCTCCAATAAGGGAAGGTCTCGAGGCTTTGACTCACTCAGATACAGGTTGCAGGACTCCTCAACTCATTAGTAAGATGCCAAGAAATCCCACTGAGGACAGGGAAGAGCCCTCCACCACCTAAGGATCTAAGACTCTAACAGATGTAGAAAGAACATACCCTTGAACACTTCCCTTTTTTTCTTCCCTGTACAAAGAAAGCCCAGAGCGGGCTACTCATCTTTCAACTTCAAACGGGCACAGAATAAAGTGTGAACCAAGGGCGAGGAAGGGAGAAACCCATTTTTGGACACATTTACTATATATCAACAGTCCTCCCATCTTTATTCCTTCTTCAATCCTCCAGCCAAGTGGAGGTTTGCTTAACAAGCAGTAAATCTTTTTGCCACATATGGGTTTTGAAACAGGAAGACTACTGGCAAAAACACATCCTAAAGAAAAACTAAAAAGGGATGGATTTAAATGCCACTTTTGCCGGCCAAATTTATTCATCTGAAGAATGTTCTAGATTGGCACAGACACTGGAATAAACACCTATTCCTAATTTAAAAGACATACACGCCAGCATTGCTCCTTGAATTAGATGCTCTAGATACTAAAGGGTGTACAGAAGCTGTAGGATTAGGGGCACGGAAGTGGTCTCAGCAGATCCCACCTTCTAGAAGGCATTCTCTTCCCTTTTGTATGGTGTGTGTGTGGGGGGGGTTGTTTTGTTTTGTTTTTGTTTTTGTTTTTTTTGGCCGCGCCATGCGGCTTGTGGGATCTTATTTCCCCGACCAGGGATCAAACCCAGGCCCTCAGCAGTGAAAGTGCATTGGACCACCAGAGAATTCCCTGTGTGGTGTTTTTAATAAATGTTACTCAACAAAATTCTTAAATGATTTAATTTTTATACCTTCGTAAGAGTTCTCATACAAATCAGGGAAAAACTACACATCAAAAGACACTTCCATTTTTAGAACACATATTCTCTGAGGGAAGAGGAAGTGCAAAGTACAAAGAACACCGTCTACAAACCAGGACACCAAGGTTCAAGTTCTGACACTGGCTAAAAGCGTGGACTTGTACCATTTGATTTCCCTAGTCTGCATTCTGTAAAAGTGAACATCAGACTAGCAATAAGCAACACTTCAGGTATTCTCAGCTCAGAAATTCGAAGACAGCCAGAGACAAAGCTAATGAGTAGGTCTCTTCCCTTCAAATGGACATCTTACACATTTCACTAAGGGTTCAAGGTTTACGCAAAGGAATACTCGGTAGCGTCAGAAGATAGACTACCACCCCTGTCAAAAGTGGCCCCACCTACTTCCAGATCCTTCCTCAGGCCACATCCAGATCGTACTCTGACCACATCTTTCAGTTCCTCAAACTTGCCATGCTTCTGTTGCTTTCAGGATTTTTGCATGGCCTGTTATCTTGGCCCAGAACGTGTTTTACCAATCCTCTGCGTGGCTAACTTTTACTCATCTTTCAGATGATGGCAGCCTACATGGCGTCTCTGGGGAGCTCTCCCGGGCTGCCCCAGACTAGTTCAGTTCCCCCATCATATCCTCTGAGAACCACATGCATATCTTTCAAAGCATCTATCACAATTTTAATTCTGTAACTTGAAATCAGTTGTCTGATGTCTATTCCCTCCTACCCACCCCGTCCCCCCCCTTAGAATAGAAGCTCCGAGATGCAGGGACTGTCCCCTAAACCCTAGCACAGCAGCTGGCACACACAATATCCTCAGAAATATTTGAAAGATGAACAAAGATGACTGGCTAATTGGTCAATATGGAAGATAATTAAATTTAACGTCCAGAGCTTCAAACCCTTCTTTAAGCAGGGGAAATGGAAAATACTGCAGAGTAAAATAAAACCACCAGATAAACAGTCTGAAACTGACCAGGAGAGAGAAATAATGCCAATTAAATGGAAGGTCATTTAAGAAGGTTCTGGAGAGCGGAAAAGGCTACAGTAATAATATCCAAAATGCACATAATTCAGGAATTGATCAGTTCCTCACAGGAGGGAATTTATCCTAATTCAAGATCTTATATGAAATATAAAGTGATACTGCAGAGAAAGATGAGGGGGAAAGACACCAGGAGACGTGCCTCTATTATTCAGCTATGAATTCAGGAAGTTTAATGCAACTTAAAAGAGTATCTAGCATCTTTACTTCTATGATTTCTTCTGAATCTCTCTTAAATGCATTGTTTACCATTGAAACAAAATTGCAACAGAAGTCTGTCCTACATTTTTTTTTCAAAAGTGTAAATACCCAGTTTTATCATAACAGTAATTCCTGTAGATTATAAATGGCATTAAGAAAGCATAAAGAAATTTCACTGTGGCTTTAAAAACAAAAAAACACTAAAGCCAAGTCAAAAGATAAATGACAAGTGGGAAATGTTTTTGCAACTCAAAATTAGAAAAAAGGGCAATTCTCTGTAATATGGAGAGTACTGAGAAAAACGGGTAAGAGAAAGACCAACGTCCCAAAAGACAAATGAGAAAACTATGAACTAGGCATTGACAGAAAAGGAAATCCAAATGCTCTTACACACATACGAAGAGATGCTTACCCATCCCCTTGAGAGAAATGCAGAGAGACTACATCAACTTGACATTTTTGATCTTACCAGATTGGCAAAATCCAAGTTTGTTAAAAACGTGATAGGAGGTCACACATACTCTCTCTCACATCCTGCACATGGAAGCATAAATAAATCAGTACAAGCCCTGTGGAGGGCAATTTGGTAACATCTATTCAGATTACCCGTGCATAGGGCATCTGACCCCACAGTGACATGTCTGGGAATTTACCCAGAAAGGCAGTATATCTCAGAGTGAAGGGACTCCTCTGGCATCAGCCTGACTAGGTGTGAATTCCGGCTCTGCCACTCTCTGGGGTGTTAACTTTGGGCAAATCACCCAAGTCTCTCTAAGCCTCAGTTTCCTCATCTGTAAAACAGAGGGAATAATACTGGCTACCTCACAGACTGATGTGAGGATTGAGCCAATAGAAGGAAATGGTTTAAAAGAATAGCCAGTACGTAATATGCGCTAGGTAAGCATTAACAAATGCAATGTATCCCCTTCGATATACTCACCCACATGCAAAATTATCCATGTTCAAGGTTACAGTAACATTGTGAGACCAAAGACTGAAAACAAATGAGATGCCCAATGGTAACACCCAGCCATACAATGGATCACTATGCAACTGTAAAAAAGAATGAGGAAGCAATCAGTGGACCGTTACCAAAAAATCTCCAAAATATAATTAAGTGGGAGAGGCACAGAACAAAGAATCATTTACACCACCTTTTGTGTAAAAGGGAAGGAGAAAGCATATCATGAGCTGCCTCTGCTATTCAGAAAATGCAATTAAAAAATAAAAGAACACTTTAGGTAATTACATGACTGACGCAATGCAGGTGGTTAGCTGATGCTATAGTAGTTAATCATTTTCCAATATAAGAGTCTATCAGATCAACACCTCCAACCTACACAATGTTTTATGTCACCTATATCTCAATAAAGCTGGGGAAAAATAACTAATGGGAAAAACACCACAGAAGAACAGTTTAAAGGGGCAGTAGTTTTTCTCTAGCCTCAGGTGAGATTAATATGTACTCAAAAATGTATTACCTAGGAACCTTTAAAAAAAAAAAAACAAAAAACTAATGCTTGGCTCCTGTCCCCAGAATTTGAAGGACGTGACACCAGGTATCATGACTTCTGAAGTTCTCCAGGGGATTCAGATGGAGAACGAAGTCCGGGAACCACACAGTGAAAGGTGAAAGGCTACTGCCTACAGAGGTCAAATTATTCCCACAAAGAGCAACGGCTCCAGAAGTAACCAAAGGCCCAAGCCCCCAAGCCAGCGGCCCACTTTAAACACTAGCTGACACAGGCAAACGAGAGCAAAGTCAAATAATCCGGACCGTCCCTTGGAGGTCATTTCAACAGCTGGACCGCGCACCGTTTCTTTTCCTAGACTCACAGAAGTCAAAGGCCTGGCCATCCTGCCCCAACCCCCGTGAGGCTTCATTACCCACGTGGACTGGCCCCACCTGGCAGAGGTCTGGCAAGGATCTGGATAACTTCCGGTAAAAGGACACTTGCTACCTGTCACCTCACTCTCCTTCATGCATTACCGTCAAAGCTACAGTCAGTCCCCCTTGTTTCTAAGTGTGGAACGACCAGGTCCCTTCTTTTCCTTTTCTGCTGAAGAGCTAGCCAGGTGGAAAGCATCCTGGCCTGGGAGTCAGGTCCTTACCTTGCAAGCCCACTGTCCCATTTACCAGTACTCCTCCCTGAGCGTTTCACCTGAGCCCCAGATCCTTTGTTTCCCAGGTGAGGTTCCCACTACCTCCCCCACAGACTTGCTGTGAGATTGCAGTGAAATAGGTGAGTTGAGACCATTCTGTGAATGCTGCACAAGCTGCAGATTTCACAGCTGGAGATTCTGCGCAAAGATGCTCATTTTCTACCTGTCCAGAAGCCACCCGTCTGCACACGCTGCCCATAGCTTCCTGTCTGCTGCTCTCGAGCCCGGCGTGGCTTCACACACAACACTGCGCCAGACTTTCTAGATGCCTGCCCGCCTTGCTATGGCATGATTCCTCCAGGAAGCTCAGCAGACACTTCCCGGCTTCCAGGGAAGACTGCAAAGGGGATTTCCTCGCAGCAGAGCTGCAGACGCCACGAGTCCCGCCCTACATGCACAAGGTGGTGACCTGAGACTCGGACCGACCGCTGTGTGCCGTGGGGGCTGGGAAGCCAGTCCGCATACTTTCCTGAGGACAGACGGATCTAGCATGACTGGGAAACAGGGCAGCAGGTAAGAGGTCCCAGAGCCTTGGGTCAGCACACTGGCGAGGAAGAGATTTCCATCTGTGCCTCAGGGCACAGGGGTAAAGCTTTAAAGCAGAGGGGACGCAAGGATCACACATTTAATTCCAGAAAAGCCTCTGCTGTTTACCTTTCAAACACAAATTTACTACAGTAAATACCACTGTTTTTTTTAAACGTGATAATGGTATGGTGGTTATAAAATCCTTATCAGAGATGCAAACTGAACCATTTCTGGGTGAAACCGCTTCGAGACTGACCATCTGTTGCTCACTGGTGAAGCTAAGCGGTTCGTACATTCACTCCACTTTTGTGCACGCTTGAAAATTTCCATCATAAAAAAAGTTTAGACAAAATCCTCCATCGTCATAAAAACGGATTTCACAGCAGGGGAAGTGAGAAATGGATTCTAACAGCGCGATCGAGTGCCAGACGTTCGGGGCTAGGGGACAAGCCGCTAAAAGTCACTCATGTGAGCAGCTCTGTCTCGTCCCAAGGCATCAGCACCCTCATCAGAGCCCTGGGGCGGGAAGGGTCCCAGGCACCATACGTAACCGGCATTGGCCATAAACTGCTTTCTGGGCGGGGAGGCACCCCGGCTGTTGAGCACCGTGAGAGGACACGTGCTCTGTGAAGGAGGGAGCAAGGTGCAGAGCTCCCCACTCGGCCTTCCCCGTGGGAAAACTCACTTCAGCCATAAATGGGAACACGGACACGAGAAAGCACTCTGGGAAAGGGGCTTCTGAGGCAGAAGAAAGAGGGACAGAACAAGACCGCAGGTACCAATTCAGCCACCTGGAGGCACCTGCGATGCGGCAAGGGGAGCCCGCTGTTTCCGGCTGCTGTGCCTTGGTCCCTGCAGGTCCTCCTCCCTGGAACGCCCTTCACCATGAAAACCTACAAGTCCTCCAACATTCTGTCATCTGTGAAGCGTTCAGCGACCACCCAGGCCGACGCCGCTCACTCCATTTTCATTTCTGCCCGAGCCAGTCCTGGGTGTGTCTGGCGCAAGAGCCCTGCACTGCCTGCCCTTCTCCTGCTCAGCGGGGGAGGGGGAACCTCTGCAGGCTGCATCTCCCAGTTCCCTGAAATCGGAGACCTTCAAGCCGATTCAGCCAATGAGAAGCACAGGCCAGAGGCTGGAAGGGTGGAAGGAGGGAGGGTGGGGGTGTTTCTCCCCTCTCCTCTCCACCTTGGGCAGCATTCCTGTCTCAAGGCCCCCATGGCTCCAGCCCTATCCCTGAGTGACCCCTGCCCTGGGCTCTGGTAACACCACCTCTACCCTTTGCCCTCTGGAGGAGGAGGTATGGGAGGGCTGTCCTGCTACTCCAAACCCCTGGCCTGTCTCACTGCACCTCCCGGTGAGTTGTATTCTCGGCGACTCTATCATTGCGATAACCAACTCCTGGGATTAAATTCTCCCCCTCCTGTTCTGCAGGGTCTGTTTTCCTGTGTGAACCCTAAATGGGTTCCATCTTCCTTCAACCATGCTGTGGTCACTGCTTTCTCACCTGTCTCCTAGCAGCCTCCGAGCTCCTTCACAAAGTCTTCTTGAGCTCTGGATGCCCTGCCTTGCTCCTAAAAGGACATCTCAAGCATACAGCCGGCACTTAGTAGGTGTCCAAATACTAAACTGAGTTAAACGAACAACAAGGATACCTGATCATCTATAAAAGCTAGAGGCAGGCCACAGGAAGAGAAAACTTTTGGAAACATCTTTACGGTGGAAGCAGATAGGGGAGGGGGTCCCTGGAGAAAGAGAACCAGGCGTGGCTTTCTTGACATAAGGGAAGCCATTTTTGGCCTAAGCCATCCTGTGATCAAAGCCTAGCCACAGTGCTTGCCCTTGAACAGGTCTCAGTAATTAACGATCTTAAGGGAAGTGAGGGAATGCAGAAACAAAGGAAAAGCAGCCCGGAAACAACAGCTGAGCAATAAAACAGAGTCCTAGTTCCTCCTCAAGGGATATATAATCTGATACTTATCTTTGAGTCCCGAAGGGACAAAGGTCCACACCCAGGTGGGGGACGGAATGATACTGACCTTTTCTGACCCTCGTGACTTCAATAAACTAAAGCTTGGACTCTGTCAAACTTTGCTCCAATTCTATGCTGAAGTCTCTGCTCAAGCCACTTCACGAATATGCATGTACCCTTAGCTAACCCTAACCCTAACCCTAACCCCAATTTTGCTGTTGGGGAGACACTGCTTTGGGGAAAGATCCCCGGTGTCCTCCTTACTTGCCGCAAGTAAGAAATCCTTCCTTCTCCCGCTCTTTGGCTTGGTTGTGTCTTTTGGCCTGAAACCCACCAAGAGGCAAACCCAGTTTTCAGGTAACAAAGGGAAAGAAGAAGGATCCTTGAGAGGAAACTGAGTCTAAGGATTCACTACCCAAGAACATAGAGCAACTGCCCAGACGACAGGACAAGGACTTAAGATTACGAATGTAAAAGACAAACTTTGCTCTACTCTGAACTCCTACAAGGAATTTCACGGAACCTCACAGCTGCAAGTGGTCGCAGAAATACAACACGGTGGTTAAGAACGGGGGCTGCAGAGCCAGGCTGCCAATCCAATGACTCTGGCAAGGTAACCTCTCTGTGCGTCGGCTCTCTCGATCTGTAAATCTGCACCAACTGTGCCCTGTGGTTTTGTTTCAAGAGCTCAAAGAGACAGTGCATGCTGGCTTCATCAGCCGTTACCTGAAACATAGCTCCGGGGTTTCAAACCCGACTGCCAGCAGGATGCAAAGTGAACCAGCCTGTGAAGCTGAGAGACGATGCCCAAGGCAAATGAGAGCATCAGTGCCTTTCCTGTCCTAAGACCTCTCTTTCCAAGGGCTTTCCAGACTCTGAAGCCAAACCACTCACCTGTGGGCCAAAAGCAGCCTGCCCGTTTGCAACCCCTGAATTCTCAACAAGCCTTCTCAGTGAACCGAGGAGAAAACAGAGGCCCCAAAGGTATTTGTGATCTGTGCCTGGCCCTACAGCGAGAGGCCGAAAGGCCCTGTTCTCCCTGTGCCACTGCAGGCTCAGGAGGAAAGGAGAAATGAAACAAGAGGGCTGGTAACATGTGGCCAAATAAAGGGAGACATACAGTCAAAGACAGCTTGCAGGGAGGAAGAAATAAGGAAGCTGGTGGAGGAAGGACAGAAAAAGTGAAAGCAAACTGAGAGCAGCTTGAGGAAGAAGAGGAGGTGATGCCCCGAGAAGACCCCGAAGAGCCACACTAGGGACTTCCCTGGTGGTCCAGTGGTTAAGACTCCGCGCTTCCACTGCAGCAGGGGGCATGGGTTCCATCCCTGGTCGGGGAGCTAAGATCCTGCAAGCCACTCCGTGTAGCCAAAAAAAAAAAAGGAGCCACACTAAAGGAGATGACAGTGTGGGCTGGCTTCACAGAGGAGAGGAGGAAAAGGAAGGGCAAGAAGCAAATCCACCATCACCACATAAAGACAGAAAAGGAAGATACTGAATGCATCCTGAGGGCTTCTGTGAGTCTCATCAGTTATCCCCCAAACCTGAGAGCTAAGACAGCATGAGCCCTTTTCAGAGAAGGCACAGTGGCTTAGGGGTCAGGTAAGAGGCCATATGATCACAGAGGGAGGCAGGAGCAGAACTGAGTTGTTTGTTTGTTTATTTTTTAAGTCCTATGGGTTTTAGGATTGCCAGATAAAATAGAGGATGCCCAGTTAAATCCGCATTTCAAATAAACAACGAATAATTTTTTAGCACACGTATGTTCCATGCCACAGTGGGGACGTACAGACACTAAAAAACTATTCATTGTTTCCCTGGAATTTAAGTGCACCTCCTCATGCTGGGTTTGTTTTTGCCGAATCTGGCACCCCTACCTGGTTTCCGCGTCTCTCTCCATTACACCAAGTTCTCTCCAAGAACCCAGGGGTGGAAAAACAGAAAGGAGTTAATGAATAAAAGGAAAGAAGGGATGATTCACACAGACGGCCTCACGGAGAATGCTCATCTACAACACGTCAAAGCCTAAGAACAAAAAATGTAAGCGGTGGAACCCACGGGAATTGGAGAACAAGAGAAAGAATGTACTCATGAAAATCAGCACAGCCTACTGGCTTCCGCGTGTGGGCTGACAGGTGGATTCCAGGTGCCTTTTCACGTCACCCATCAGGTACCAAGGACCCAGAGCTGCAAGGCACGGGGTCAAGGAAGAACCAAACAAATCAGGCGTTCAAGTGATCAGTGCTGCTCTCTCCCTCACCTCAAAGGGTTCGATGGGCAGGCGCTCCAAGTAGCCCGGGAGCGAGGCAGGGAGAAACCAGAAGACCCTAACGGCCTTGGCTAGAGCAGACAGATGACAGCGAAGGTGGGACGGGCATTCCTGGGTCCCAGACGGCTAACTGCAACTCGTTTACTGACAATGCCAGCTGAGTCCCTGAATTACACCGACTGCCTGTCTGTCTGTCTGTCCTCCTTGCCCCCTCTCATCACACCAAAAGCCTTCATAGCAGGACAGTAAAACCCCAACGGTGCCCTGGTGAAAAGCACGCTCCTTCAACCTTCACGAAGTCCCCAGGCTACCATTTCTACTGCTAGAAAGAGAGCCAGAGGCAACAGAAAGAAAACCAGTCCCTTGAGGAGTCCCCAGCGAACAAACTGCTGGCCTCCACAGACCCACTCAGGGCTCACAGGCCGGGCGGTCCCTCCAGCACGTGGGCACTGCAAGCCTGCAAAGTTGGGCAGTTTCAAAGAGTCCCGTTTTGCTTTCTGTTCTTCAGACCAGCCGCTAAGCAGGAGTGGCATTCGTGTCTCAGCCATCAAAGTGCACCCTCTAGAACCCACACCCCCATGAAACAGGGTCAAAAGTCACACGACAGAGAAGCAGGACGACTGCCTGCTGCCCACAGCGCTAAAGGCAGAAAACCGGGCAAAGGCACGCGCTGGGTCTTTTTTCATGAAATAATGGAAGGAGCCCGACAACTGGCCTGTAAGAAAAAATGGATCTTTTAGGAAACGCGTTTGCCTCCTGCTGTCCTGTTACTTTTACACGGCTACACAGGCTGCCTTCATCCTGACTCACCAAACCCTAGGAAATCGGCCGAGTTCCCAGGCAGCCCCAAGTGCCAGAAAAACACAGGCCCTGAGAAGCCAGGCTGCAGAGCTCGCCAGCCTGAGGTCTCCGCAGAGCTTGGTTCTTGCTGCCTCAAACCGTCGCCTCTCAGCTTGCCGGACACTGCTTTGCACCGTCATGTTATATATAGGATTAACAAGAACAGTTTTGATCTTGAAACACATTTTGGAGAACAAGAGAAAGTGTGTATGGGAGGGGGGGGTGTTACTAATCATCTTTAATATCATTTTCTACAAGAAGAATAATTCACAAATGACCAAAACACTTTGATGTGCACTGTTTCATGTGATCCTCATGACGACAGTGGGTGGAAGCAAGACAGGTACTAACCCTAAAGACTCTGGTTTAACCAAATAAGTCCACCAAGGCTCAAAGGCTCTGAGGGCAGCATAACATTAACTAGCAAGGTAGCTAGAACCTCAACTAACTGGGAGACACGTTCTGCAGGGCCTGTGTCCCCTCCCAGTGCCCAGTGATCAACACTAGGGAAGTGGGTGGGGCTACCCAGGGGGCAGAGCTAAATGGAAAACAATTCCACAGATACTCACACAGTGGAATACTGCATAGCAGTGGTAAAGAACCACCGCTACAGGTAACACAGATGCTGACTAATTAGTCAGTGTAGGAACTAGGATAAGAAATCAAAGAATTTACGCACATACAAAATACATTCTGTATAAAGTCACTTATCATATGAAGTTCAGAAAGAAGCAAAATTAATCTATAGTGATAGAAGTCAGAACAAGGTTACTTCTGGAGGGGTGATGAGTGGAACAGAGCACAAGGGAACTTCGGGGGGTGCTGATACCAGCATGCATTTTGATTGGGGTAATGATTTTACCACTGGTGAATTCATTTGTAAATTCATTGAGCACTTTTCCATAAATTGGTACATTCAAAGCTTGGGTACTTTACTGTATGTTTAACTCCATTAGAGTTTATAAGAAGTAAACCTGGGGGACTTCCCTGGTGGTGCAGTGGTTGGGAGTCCGCCTGCCAATGCAGGGGACACGAGTTCGAGCCCTGATCCGGGAAGATCCCACATGCCGCGGAGCAACTAAGCCCGTGCGCCACAACTACTGAGCCTGGGCTCTAGAGCCCACGAGCCACAACTACTGAAGCCCGTGAGCCACAACTACTGAGCCCGTGAGCCACAACTACTGAAGCCTGCACTCCTAGAGCCTGTGCTCCGCAACAAGAGAAGCCACCGCAATGAGAAGCCCGCACACCACAATGAAGAGTAGCACCCGCTCGCCTCAACTAGAGAAAGCCCGTGTGCAGCAACAAAGACCCAACGCAGCCATGAATGAATGAATGAATGAATGAATGAATGAAGTAAACCTGGGCACCCCCCAAAATAAATTCCACAAACTTTACTGAGCAGCTGCTGTGCTAAGGCTGTGGAGAAATGCAAATGATGCTTCAAATGGCAGGGTTTAATGCGCCGACCAAGGTACCATCAGACTGCCCAGTTCAAATCCTGGGACACAGAGACAGCAAAACGTTGCTGTGAGAATGAAGTGAGTCCCTGAAAGTAAGGTGTTCAGATATGCACCGGGCACAGAGTGAGACCATAATACGGAGCTATTATTATCATGGAATAAGACAGATCGTCTTATAGAGGACAAACGACAAAGTACCTGTCTCCCAGTAGTTTAGAAGGAAAACACCAATGTCTGCACTAAGCAGCCAGAGCAGATTATGAAAATGCAGAAACGCTCCTACTGTTGCCCCCTCCCTGCCCGCTTCTGTCATTAGCCCCTGCATGGGACCCAGGAAAAGAGCCCACGCCGGCCCTGCTCTGCTCCCCAGTTTCCTTTCTTTCCCCACGTTCATGGAATGCCTCCTCCGGCCACCACCCCTGCCCACACCTAGACGAACTTCAATTTGTCCTTCAGCTTTTAGCTTCAGCACCACCTCCTGAGAGAGGGAAAGCCCCCCCTGCCTGTGGTTCCCACTCCCGGCCTAAGTCAGGGGCCCTCCAGCAGCTCCGAGTGCAGTCTCCTCCCAGCCGCTATCCGTGGCACAGTGCCTGGCATACAGCAGGGGATCAATACAGTGCTTGAAAAACAATCCACTCTTACTGTGCTACTCAGACTATTTTTAAGTAGAGGTTATAACAGAAGTACAAAGAGACTTGTTCCAACCTGGGATGGGGTGGGGGGAGAGGCGCCCAGATGGCTGAGCTATCAGCAGAGGTGGCGCCTGCTGGGGTACATTAGACAGGGTCAGGGATGGAACAGACCAAGGCCCAATACTGGAGGGCGAGACAGCCAGAAAGGTGCTCGCAAACCGCCCCCCTACCCACTGAAGGCACCCTCTTTATCATTGTTTCTTTTCCAAAGCAGGGAGTTTGCTACCCTGGATACACTCCCTGAGGCCTGGGTTGGCATCCTGGGAATTTGCTGTGCTAATGCGGCAGCCCTCACTACTCTAAATGAAGGAATACAACAGTGTGGGAACAACTAAGAGGAAAACGCCCCCAACAGGATGAAAATAAAACTGTTCATAAATTAACTTATGGGTAGCCTTGTGCTTAAACTCTGAGGCCAGACTGGGAGTTCAAATTCCAAGCCCCACCCCCCCCCCCCCCCGCCCCGATAGCCTTGGGTCTTCAGGCAAGTTACATAACCTCTCTGGGCCTAAATTTGCAAATTTGCAGGCTACCCATCAGTGGTGCAGATTAAATGAGAGGATATATGCAAGCCCTCCTGACAGCACCTTTGCCATAGTAAAAGCACTGGGTAAACATTAGCTGTCGTCACAGCAGCACAAAACGACTTGCAAGTAGAACAATGCTGGTAAGGAAGAATCTCAAGATTTTTTTTCTTTTTCAGACTTCCTTAAATTATGGTTTATTCGAAATGCCATCAAGGAAATTAAACATGAGACATTTCATTAAAAAAAAAAAGGGCAACCATCATCTAGAAGGTTCCTTTCCTTTCCCAGTCCTTTCTCTTTCCCAGAGGACAAGCTTTCACTGTGGGTTAGTCCCTCCCCAGGTTCTCCACATCTGGGTGCTCACTCTAAAGGCAAATTCAGAGCAATAGTGCGGAGCCCAGAGCTGGGGTGCCATGTGTTTGCTGAATGACAGAAAAGAACCAGATGTGGGATAGCCAACAGGCAATAAAAATTGAAGTCGGAGCAAGATATCAACAGCACTTTAATTAAAATGCTTTGGGTCCTAATTCACAACTTCAACACCAAGACAAGAAAAGGCAGCTAGCTGCTTTTGTAGATCAGACTAAATTTTTCCTACAAAAAATACACAAATTTTAAAGTCACTAGAAATAGAGGTTACCAGGAGCTGGAGGTATAGGAGAAATGGAGAGCTACTGTTTATTGGAAACAGAGTTTCTGCTTGGGATGATGAAAAAGTCCTGGAGAGAGATAGTAGTGATGGTTGCACAACACTGTGAATATAACTAACGCCACTGAATTGTACACTTAAAAATGGTTAAAAGGGTAACTTTTATGTCGTGTATATATTACCAGCAAAAAAAAGAAAAATTACCAAAAAAAAAAAAAAAGTCACTGGCCCTCTTCTCTGGGTACTTAGGGCATTTCTCAATAATAAGCTACACGCACTCCAGGTTTAAAATGATGTGAAATACTTAATATATTTTTCAAAGGACATGGCACCTTACCAGGTAGTGATTTGAACCTAAAGAAGTCCAAACCTCTGCTTTATGGCACATATACTCAAAATTGTATTCTCTGATTAACAAAGACGTTAAAATCATCTAGCCGATTTTTTTCTCAAATTTTTGTGTTTCTATAATCACGAGCTACTAAACGAAGCAGAGACACAATGTTTTGACTCTTAGCAAATGTCTTTGTTTAGATAAATTAAGGCCTGCCTAGTGAAGAACCAAAAAAAAAAAAAAAAAAACCCCAGACAAAACCAAAAATCTCAATAGAATAAAAGTTATTATTTGAGTTGGTATATTGGGATAATTGAAAAAAAAAATACCCACTGCTTACATGCAAATAGTTTCATGAGTTGAGAAGCTCTTCCTATAATTAAACACCAAATAATTTTTCTCTCAAGACTATTTTAGCCCTTCTAATTCAGTCTCAAAAACCTTGACTGCACAAGACTGTTCACTAAAGAAAGAAACACATGAAGGATTTAATGCAGGTACTAGATTTCTAAGAACTTTCCTTAGCTCACCCATACTCCATGCTGTTTTCATTCTTTTACTTTCCTCTTTCCTTCTATGGAAAACTTTTTTGAATTATGACCTACGTCTGTCTGGCTGCATATCCCAACTCTGCTCCTCAGTACCGAATGGCCTCATTTGATCCCAAGTGCGCTGAGACGCCCTGGAGGGTATTAACCAGCTCACTGGTGACACAAACCTGGCACCCACAGAGGCTGGTTTGATTTGGAACAGATGCATGGAAGATTATACCGTCAATCAACACCGCTTTTCTAAAAAACTGGAGTTTGAAATTGTCCATAAACTAGTATCTCTAATTAACTTTAATGTAAACACAGTTTCCCATTAAAGACTTAAGAAATTTGGTCCATCCAACAATTTCCATGTAAGGGAAGTGGGTGGGCCCCAGAGTGTAACAGGAATAGATGAAAACACCACCTACATAATTTCGATCTACAGGCAGATGTAAATTATGAAATTAAAAACATCAATGACATTTCTTTTCAATCATCACCACATACAAAGAAAATTAAAAACAAACAAAAAGCCTTTCGGTGCCACCTGGACAGACAAATTGAGCAACAGTTCTCCCCATCTCTGCCTTACAAAATAAAAATAAACTCTAGGCTAATTAAACTGTGAGTGAATATGACACATTGTTTCCCTTAGATGTATTCACCGCATTAGATGAACTTCATTTTGGAAGGTGGAAGGTAAGCCAGCCCTCCCTGGAACCCTGGCACCAGTCTGCCTGAACTACCTTTCTTGTTTCCACTTGTATGTTGGTTATTTCTGCACTTCACAACTCTCTGGGCTGCAAAGTGCTGGAGAGAGAAGGGCCGTTGCCTCCGCTCTGAATTCCCTACAGCACCCAGCTGGGGCCAAGCCGAACGCAAGTCAAGTGCAATCCTGCTGGAGAAGCCCTTACATTCCTTCTGGGTATTTCAGAGTATTTGGCACACAGTAGGCAGTTCCCAAGTACTTGTAGGTTGAATCCTATTTCAGGCTGTATTTATCACACGCCATTCTGTGCCTTACTGAAGAGGTGAAAATTTCCCAGCATTAAACGAGTACTAAAATGAATTTTAATCACCAAACTGCACCCCATGCATCGGATCTAGGGACTAATAATAAGTAAGGAGGTGAGTTCATTCTAAATAACCATCAAACTATTAACCCTTTGTTTAATACTCTCCCTAAAAGAGAAGGCCTACACAGTGTGACATTTGCAATTTACTGGTAGGAGCACTGGGATAAAATCCACAGCTGTGGGCTTGAGAAGCATCAAAGATAAGAAAATCTGACAGCCTTGGGGAAGGAAAATAGGAAGAGTCTGCAAGTTAACCCCACTCCAAGATCCTGACGATTAGAAATATTTTCCAGAACATTCGTTCCCCTGTCAAGAAAATTTCAACCACCACCAAGAAAGAACACCCTGAACCTGTGAACATTTACTCTGCCAGCTTTGATGATCAATCCATCTAAAAGCAACTGCACGGTGATTGAAAACAAAATGCAACGCCTACCCAGTGAGGGAACAAGGAAGATGACTGTTACTCCTTGCTCAACCTGGCTGTATGAGTCTAAAAGCTCAGATTAGCATTTCTAGGTGTCAACGCTGCAAGGCATAATTTGAGGAAAAAGAAGAGGAAAAAAAAAAAAAAAAAAGAATGCAAGTACACACTGGGTGTGACACTCTATCGACCCCCCAAACTCCACTCTGCAAGCCACATGTGGAAATCCACAAGAATTCAGCAAGTCTCCCCATCCTGTTTGCAGCAACTTCTCCGGTGTGGAGATTCAGGTGCCTGGTACCTGCCCTGATGCCTCCCCGCCCTTGACGGCCATGCTTGTTTCCCAGAAGCCGCTGTGGGGCATTTCAACATTAAATAAGGTTGTAAGAAACGCCTGCAGTGACCTGCCACCATCACCAAAACTGAGGTGGCAAATCTGAACGCTTCCAGCAAAGCCCTTGGAAAGGTGAACCCAAAGACACTTTGTCCCCTTTTAGAGGTGAAATGTATCATGAATGCCTAGGTATATGCTACAAGGTAGCCTACAACATCATCCATAGTTAGAAGGCAAAGGCTTGGGACACTCACTGATTGTAGTGTTCCGCCAAAGTATACAATGTATCCATTCATCCATCCAACGATGGTGAAGATGCCGTTTGCTGTTGTTCCGGATGCAGGTAGGAGAGCGGCTCTATGAGCACAAGGTCAGGAGACAGCCTTGGTGCCCTTGCCCAGTAAAAAACAAAACAAAACAAAATACCTCATCACCCGATGCCTCTGCGGTCAACCCAACATCCCCTTGAGTGTCTACTGCATGCCAAGCACTGAGGAACGGAAGTGATCAAGGCAAAGTCTGCCCCTGAAGGAATGAACACATCTCCCATCTCCCAAAGGGGAGACCTATGTGTTGGGAGCCTGGAGAGGGGGGCAGTCTCATGAATGGGCACCTAACCCAGCGTGTAGCTAGCAAACAGGCAGCACTAGCGCACGCTGGGGTCAGGGAGAAAGTATAGTCTACTTGCATTTACTAGGTGAAGGAGCAGGAAAGGACATTTAAGGGCAGGAGGTACATCTTAGAGAAGCCAGAGAAAGCTACTGAAATTCCAGGAACCAGCAGTTCAGCAGAGAGAGAGCTTTGAGAATGTGAAGGGTGTGTCTGTGAAGGAAGCAGGGGCCAGAGCACACAGAGCCTGGTAAACCACAGAAAGTTTACCTGGATCCAGAGGGCAATGGAAGCCACTGAAAATCTGTGACCAGGCAACAGCCAACTTGGATTTCTGCTTCAGACCAGTGTCTCTGGTCTTGAACAAGAGTCACCACAAACTAGATACTGGTGATTCTCTGAACTATTCCCCATCCTCAGCAAAATAAATAAAAGCACTAGAAAAGACTGTCACAACTGTCCTCTACGGTTTTGTGGGGATTTTTTTTTTAATCCAATACAAAGAGATTATATGAAACATACAGAAGAGATCTAAGAATAGCCTTTTTAAGAAGACTGGATTTGTGTATAATTAGACCTAACTGTGAGGTCATGCTTTTCTCAGAGTTGTGTCTAAAGTTGGGTGTTACCATAAGAATCTAAGAAAAAAAGTTTTAAAGCAGGAAAAAAAAAATGACACACACTACACCTTTTTATAAGGGCAATGTTGATCTGATAGCTTCATAGGGTCTGCCAAAACAAAGTCTTAAAAAATGGAAAATAATGTATTAGGCTTCCAGAACAAATAATCCAAAATCCACAATATTAACTATACGGTCGCTTTTACTGGTTAATGAAATCATTATACTGTTGATGTTTAAAATAGCCAGGTTTTCTAATCATGCCGTACCAACATGTTTTTCTACTATAACTTCAAAATGCCTTTGTATTCCTCTACTTCCCTAAACTTCTATAATGAAAGACTAATTTTATAGATAGAAAAAGACAACTAAATTCTAGTGATTTATCATAGGTCTTTATTTTCTAACCAAACACATGGCGAAGGCCTGAAGTGGTATAGAAAACACACCTTAGAGAACTAGAGAACTAGCCACGCCAAGTATGAGACCCTGCTTATACCCTGAGAAACTAGTCCAGAACTTAGAAGCCATTCAACTACTGCCCACAATTGCATTTCCTCATCTTCTCAGAGACCGCGACCCCTGGACACATCTCACTACACTGAGTCAGATAGTCTCCGATTACACTTTAACCCACAGGACAAGCCAGACAGACTTAGCCTAACATCTAAAAGCTACTCAACAGTGTGACTGAGCATTTGTTGTTTATTTTCTCCACTCCAAAGAAGAAATTATGATCGATAATACGCAGTCTGGTTCCACTGCTGATTTACTGGGAGAAATCAGATAATCACTCAAAACATTCCATTCCACCTCTAACCCAAAGAAAACACACCGGGGGCAAGTGGTAACACCAGACACTTGCAGACATGGATGAAGGGCCTCGTACAGTTGGTTCTTCCCCACAGATGATGTTTACCTCTATCATACAGATGCGGAGAACATAGACCCATGAAACGAGTCCTTTAATAAATGGGTAGCTTGACCAGAATAAACGCCTACATACCAAAAGAGACAGAAAAGACCACTGGTTAAGAACTTCTATTGGCCTTTGGACTTGGCTTAAAAAAAGCGGGCACAATAATGAGCTTTACTACACACCTATTAGAATGGACAAAATCCAAAACAGACAACACCGAATGCTAGCAAGGATGTGGAGCAACAGGAACTCTCATTCATTGCTGGTGGGAATGCAAAATGCTACAGCCACTTCAAAAAGACTGCCTGGCCGTTTCTTTCTTTTTTTTTTTTAACATAATCTGAGACCGAGAGAAACTGCAACCTATTTTATTTATTTATTTATTTTTGGCTGTGTTGGGTCTTCGTTTCTGTGCGAGGGCTTTTTCTAGTTGCGGCGAGCGGGGGCCACTCTTCATCACGGTGCGCGGGCCTCTCACTGTCGCGGCCTCTCGTGTTGCGGAGCACAGGCTCCAGACGCGCAGGCTCAGTAGTTGTGGCTCACGGGCCTAGTTGCTCCGCGGGATCTTCCCAGACCAGGGCTCGAACCCGTGTCCCCTGCATTGGCAGGCAGATTCTCAACCACTGCGCCACCAGGGAAGCCCTGTCTGGCGGTTTCTTAACAAAATAAAAACACTCTCACCATACCATCCAGTAATTGTGCTCCTTAGTATTTACCCAAATGAGCTGAAACCTTCTGTCCACCCAAAAACTTGCACACAGATGTTTACTGCAGTTTATTAATAATCGCCAAAACTTGGAAGCAACCAAGTCCTTCAGTAGGTAAATGGATAAGTAAGCTGTGGTACAGCCAAACAATGGAATGTTATTCAACACCAAAAAGAAATGAGCTATCAAGCCATGAAAAAACATGGAGGAAACTTAAATGCATATTACTAAGTGAAGGAAGTCAATGTGAAAAGGCTACAGACTGTATGATTCCAACTATATGACTTTCTGGAAAAGACAAAACTATGGAGACAGTAAAAAGATCAGTGGTGGCCAGGGGTTAGGGACGGATGAAAAAGCAGAGCACAGGGGATTTTTAGGGCACTGGATCTGCTCTATATACTATTACGGTGCTACATGTCATTTTACACTTGCCCAGACCCATGGAATGTACAACACCAAGAGTGAACCCTAATGTAAACTATAGACTTCGGGTGATTAAGATGTTTCAATGTTGGGTCATTGATTGTAACAAATGTACCACTCACATGGGGGATGCTGATAATGGACAATGAGAGGAAGGGGAGGGAATATTGGGGGAATCTCTGCACCCTCTGCTTCAGTTTTCTGCAAACCTAAAACTACTCTAAAAAACAGTTTTAAAAAAAGCACGCTGCTCTCTTCCCAGGGTGTGGCTGATTAGCAAGGTACCTTCCTGAATACGTTCAAGGAAATCAAAAGACATCCATAATCGCCTTTTGTGCTCAAAACATGAAAGTTAATATCACAATTAGAGGAACTAGTAAGAGCCATGAAGGCAAGTAGTAATAGGCTTCTGGTACCATCTTCCCTTCAACTAAACTACATAGTGAAAAATCTAGCAAAGCCTTCACTTAATTGAATATCTAGACCTTGTCAAAAAACTTCCTGGGCAGCTACCAGCAAGGGCTATATTTCAGTTAGCGTTGTCAGAGGCTGTGCAGCTTAACCTTGACATAGACTATGACAGCGTTTTTCAATGGAATCCTTACATCCACAGACCCACTTCATGTGGTCGCACACATTTCTCCTCGCAAATTACACACCCTAGAGGTCAAACCCACCAAACACAATCTGTGTCCTAGGTCAGTTAACTCTAACAAAATTCTCAAAAGCTTGAAGGAATCTCTCCCCTGCATTTGCCTTAGTAACACCTGCCAAGTACTAGGGAACTCAGGAAACCACAAGCACTTTATTTGTTTCCCTGAATATATTAATCAGAGATTAAAGAAGCATGGAGAGACTTCTGGTACGTATAGGCTGTCATCTAAAACACTTTTAAAATTTGACTCAGTGAGGCCACAGAACATTTCACAAGGCGTATTTGGTGAAATGTCAGTTTTAGTTGAGGGAAGTGCCAAGGAAGCCACCACGCTCTTCACGCCAAGTATTCAGAGGCCTCTGATCTTACACACCAGGAATGAACATGTTTGTCCATGCAAAGCCAACGTGTGGTGTACAATTTACAGACCTACTTTTTAATGTGGCCAGGTGTCAAACAGATAACCCTTTCCTAGTCTCTCCACCCCCCTTATCCTCCCTCCCAAACAAAAACAGCCTGAACTGCTCACAGTACGCGAGAAGCCAGAGATTCTGTTTCGTGTAAGTGTTACTGCTTTTGGTGGTTCACATTCTCCAAGAGACCAACGAACCCTCTCATTTACTCACTCCAACCTTAACTAAATTGCTTCCACCAGCTTCCCCCTCTTCCCAAACCCCCACTCACCATAGACATCTCTCTCAGCCAAGAAAGCTACTCAAGAGGCTTGGAAGTGGCTACCTCTGCAAATTCCTCCCCCTTCCTACCGACAGAGCACTTGAAGAACTTCACAGTCCGCAGACACATGAACATGGCTCCAATGCCATTCACCAGGGCTGGATTTGAGCATGCGGAGTGTCTTTCAACAACCAATTTCTATTTAGGCTGCCCATCACACTGAAACTGGGGTGAAAACCTGCTTTCTAAGCAAATT
The DNA here is from genome assembly GCF_009873245.2 of Balaenoptera musculus. Classification (NCBI taxonomy): domain Eukaryota; kingdom Metazoa; phylum Chordata; class Mammalia; order Artiodactyla; family Balaenopteridae; genus Balaenoptera; species Balaenoptera musculus. Next base: position 73,461,417 of record NC_045800.1, on the reverse strand, counting down.
CAGAATGCCATCCAGTTCCCAAGTGTGAGCTAGCACTGGGGCGGGGGGGGGGGCATACACACACTCCCTCCTCCACTGAAGACTTTTTCCTGGCACAGGGGCATCCTAAACTTGCCCCATTTCCTTTCCAGGGTTGTGATCTTTGATCTGTCCCCAAGTCCATGCCTTTTTCTCCATCTGAAGGTTCAGCCTAATCAGCTATTGTGCAGCAGCAATGGCAATTTATCCCCTTGGTTTCTTGACACTTTCCTCTCTCCTCCTGGCTGGGAATCTGTTTTGATCTCAACAGGGCTGTCTGTATGGGGATCCTGCAAGTTAATGATGCAGCTAGCTGGCAGGGATGGTAGGTGAGAGCACACAGTGTACTTTTCCAGTTATGTTTCGCTTCATCATAGCTAATAGTGGCCTTTCTAAAGGCCTGCTACACTAAAAGGGAGACCTACACCCCTAATCTTCCCCTCTTCGGGGGCGCCTCTGGAGGCCAGGTGGAAACAGAACAGACAGCCCGTTCTCCCGTCAAGTATCTGGACTCCGAAGCAAAATATCCCTAGACACTCCACCACCAGTGAAGCAAACACACGTACATCTTGCTCAGCGAGGGAGTCAGTCGATCCCCTTCACCCAGGTTTCGGCCGGTTCAGGCTTCGTAGCCTTCACTCTGTCCAGGCCGGTATAAGATGCTGCATTCTCCCGGCTGTACACCGCCGCCGCCACCCCCCACCCAAGGAAAGGGCTTCCGACGGAGGTGGGCGCATCAGCTCCGGTACCCGCCCTTCCCTCTCGATCCTGGCCAGAAAAACTCCACTTCCCGGATTCCCGGCCACTCTCTCCCGCCCCCTCCCCGGGCGATCCAGCTATAGCGCCGTCCTGATGCCAGCGAAGTGCCCAGCCCAGCTGCGCACCCCCCGAACCCCAACGCAGGCCCCCGGAACAGGCCCCGGCTTCCTCACTCTCCCTCTGCCTAGGGCTCCCGGGTTCTGCACGCACCCCTCAAGCAAACTAGGACTGAAAAAAGTCCCACCCCGCCTCCCCAGCCACGCCGCCAGCCTCCAGCTCCGCCCGGGAGGGGCCTCCTCCCCAGAGGCGACAAGGAAACGCGGGTGGTGGTTCCAGCAGCCTCCCCCCCGCACCCCGCGAGGGCCCTGGACCCCGGGGAGGGCAGACCCGCGCGGCCCCGAAGGGACACCTCCCTCTCCCCCACCCTCCGGGGCCGGCGGGGCTTGGCAGGGAGCGTGCTCTCTCCGGGTCCTCGGGAGCCTCGGGGAGCCCGGGGGCCGCCCGGGTCTGGGTGCAGCGTCTCCCGGGTGCGGGCGGAGGTCGGCGCTGCGGCGCGCCCCTGGGGGACACTCACGATGGTCACGCTGGCTTTGCGCAGGTCGCGGTTCTCCTCCTGCAGCGCCTTGCACTTGAGTTTGTAGGTCTCCAGCTCGATCTTGAGCACCTTGTTCTCCTGCTGCAGCGAGGCCAGGCGGTTGGTGAGCTCCTCCAGGCGGAACGGCGAGATGACAATGCCCCCCGACTTCCCACCGCCGCCGCCTCCCCCGCCGCCACCGCCGCTGCCGGCGCCCGAGGTCGACGAGCAAGACGACTGCATGGCGGCCGAGCTGCCGCTGTTGCCCCCCGCCCCGTCCGTGTCGCTCTCGCTGGCGCTGTCCGCCATGGCCGCGGCGGGCTGGGGAGACGACGAGGAGGAGGAGGAGCAGGGAGGCGGCGGCGGCGAAGGCTGGGCTGCGAATGAGTGGGCGCCGGGCGAGCACAGGGGAGCGCCGAGCTGGGAGCCTGGCAGCAGGGCGCAGACTCGGAGCGGCTGCGAGAGAAAGAGAGGGAGCTTCCCGCTGCCAAGGGACCTCCTCTGCCAGAGAACAGAGACCCCGCCCGGGCTCGGGCAGTATTGCACTGGGGCTCGCTCCAGCCGGGCCTGGCGCGCTCGCTAGGCCGCCCTGCAAAGCCGGCCGAAAGCTCCGAGACCCGCCCGCAGCCGCCGCCGCCGCCCTCCTCCTGGCGTGCGCCGGCCGGCGGGGGAAGCGCGGGCCCGGCCGGGGCGGGAAGGCCAGGCCAGCCTACGCACCAGCCGCTCGCCGGCCACGAGTGTTCCGAGGGTGGGCCTCCCAGCCCCCTGACCTAAGCCCGAGGCCGCCCAGCCTCTTCCGGGCTCGGGCCCGCTCCTGGGAGAAGGAAACCTACCGCCCCACTAGCCTCGCAGGTGCTGGGGACACGTGGAAAGGTCAGCCCGGCTCCGGCATCCAGCCCCGGCCGAGCCCGTGGCCCCATCTTCCACCGACCGTGTGTGCTCCTGTCTCCCTCTGTCTGTTTCAGACATACACGCAGCCCTTTTAGTTTGATCTCCGTGAGCTTGCCTGGGAAGCTTCGGATAGCGCTCACAGAACAACAGAAAGTTAGCCTGCAAGGAGCCGAGGAGGGCGAGGCGACAGCAGCCACAGGTTAACCTCGTTAAGAAAAAATTTGCAGAAGAGACACACCGCCCTCATTACTCCTCTTCATAATCTCGTAAACCACACTGCGCTCAATTGTTTAAACAAGGTGCAACTTTTTTTTTTCTCTGTATCTTGCAGACAATGCCAGGACCTGTCGCGCAATAGGATTAAGACAGTAACATTAATCTAATCCCAAAAGAAAAAAGAGAAACACTTTCTGTGGATTAAAACATCTCTTTTAAATGCCAATTTTCCAAAGTAACTGCAGACAGAGCATTCGGCTATACTAAAAGTGGTGATTAAGTGGGAATACAACATAACCATCATTCTTCTTTACGATCATTTTGCCCACTTCTAGGAAAGTTTAGTAGGTCAAAAATAAAACAGTAATTATGCTACTGTGGTCTAATTCAGGGTTCTAGTTTTGAAAAGCATAAGAAATTCAAAATCAAAAGTTGTATTTCCCCTCTCCCCTCCCAAACAAAGGCTTACAGGAAATTGGCCAGCAGGTGAGATGATTCTAAACACTTTACACGGTTGACACAAAACAGCTTTCACTTATGTATAAAAATCAGAAAATGAAACTGACCAGACTAGTTTTATTATCCAAGCTTAGCCAACGAAAGAACAAACACATGGAAACAAAAAATAGGGAAAAAAAAAAGTGTAAAATTTTTTCTATTGCTTTGAACTCTGGGGGAAGTTTATAAAGTGTTAGGAAGGATAAAGAAGTGGCTTTAATGATTTTTATTCCAACTCCTCCATTATCTTTAAACCTAAACTTGACTTAATGATTACACTGTTATTCAGTGGCTAATGAGAACTGGTACCGGGAGTAAACTGAAACCTCCAAGAGTTCCAAATGACATCGTCTTCTACCAAGATGGCTGTTTCTAGCAGACAGCTCCAAAATGCCAACTGCAATTAAACCCCAAATTTCTCCTAATTATTTTTTAGTTTAGTACTAGAGGACTTCTGAACTTAGTCACTGTTGCTGTAGCAGGAACAAAAAGAAAAAAAAATAGAGAGCTGGCTTTACTCTTCAGAAGCATACAACCAATGTAAATAATTCTGTTAGAAGTGATCCAGTTTAATTTCACTGAAACTGACTCCTCTCGCTGACTTTTCCTTTTGGGGATCTGCTACATGAGACAAGCAGCTCGTTAAGTTGGAAACGGCTTCTGGAAAACTCACTTGCTGGGTGAAATGGAGGAGCAATGCTAGCAGGGAGCGGTGCCACAAGGCGAAACTCAGACTTAACAGCATTCTTTCCACTTTATCCAGCACCGTGATAGAATCTTAAGAGCCAGTCTGGCTTCCATACTTCACAAGTTTCCATTGTTCCCTATCCCACAGTATCTTAAAGCTTCCACTTTTCAAGCTTACTTAGAAACATTCCTTCCAGGCAAAGCAGGGGGCAAGTTGGCTCTCAGCTTTATCACCAACTGCCTCAGAAAGAGGACCTACTGCTACAAGTCAGCAGAGGGGTGGGGTTTAAAGTGCCTGACTTTCTTAAAGGGCCCATGGTTATGGTAACTTAAAATGGATTGGTCTTGAACAGGATTTGGAGGAAAACAGCATTTTGACATGGTACTCACAGGCAGTAACTGTGTTTAGAAGACTTTAGGGAGAAAGCCGTCTTCTAAAGCTTCCCTGCTGATACAGATGGGAATAAACTGGAGAATATTTTTTCACTGTGGTTTTTTATTGTTACTGCAAAGCAGAAGCGTGTCTAATTTTCTACTTCTTGTAAAAGTGGTTCCCCTTATAAACAGACCATTTATCACAACACTGGTTCAGTAATAGCATTACAATGAAAACACTAGTTACAAAACCAATAATATCATTATAAAACTTCTTCTCAGCTTTCCAGGGGAAATGAATCAGAAGACTAAATGGTAGTCTGTGTTGCCTGGAGGAAGAAGAGACAAATTTAGATCGTCACTTCCATTGGAGAAATAACAAAATTTTCTTTTGTCCTAAATTCAAGCTGCAAAAATATGACAACAAAGAAAAAGAATACCTACAGTCTAATTACAAAGCACAACATCAAAATCTGTCTGATGCCATTTGTGCAGCTGATTTACTCCATGGCCTTGGAACTTTCAATAACAAAGTCAAAATAAGGGCATAAATCATAGGCGACTTTTGTTGTTTAATTTTTAATGGCTATAAATAAATTGCTGTACGTATCTAATTACATTAGTGTGAGATACAAGTGATTTCATTCAAACTCTGAATGGATTTGGTGGTTGCAGAGCCCACCGTTATAGTTTTAAAAAGAATTGGACTGAGCCAAGTATGAGATGGTTATCACAGACTATCAGAATTTGGATAGAATCATAGAATGTGCCACTGAGGTGCTATCATTTCTTGAAAGGTAATTGATAGTTTTGTGTGTTTTTTTGTGAGTTCCACATTTTATTTATTTATTTATTCATTTTTGGCTGTGTTGGGTCTTCGTTTCTGTGCGAGGGCTTTCTCTAGTTGCGGCAAGTGGGGGCCACTCTTCATCGCGGTGCGCGGGCCTCTCATTATCGCGGCCTCTCTTGTTGCGGAGCACAGGCTCCAGACGCGCAGGCTCAGTAATTGTGGCTCACGGGCCCAGTTGCTCCGCGGCATGTGGGCTCTTCCCAGACCAGGGCTCGAACCCGTGTCCCCTGCATCGGCAGGCAGATTCTCAACCACTGTGCCACCAGGGAAGCCCTGATAGTGTTTATTTAAATATATCTTGATTTAGAGGCTAAGTCTAGTCCCTAAGTCTGGTGCAGAGTTTCTCACCCTCAGCACTGTTAACATTTGGAGCTGGAAAATTCTTTTTTTTTTTTTTTTTTTTAATTGAAGTATAGTTGATTTACAATGTCATGTTACTTACAGGTATACAGCACAGTGATTCAGTTATATATATGTATGTATATATATATATATATATATATATATATATATATATATATATATATATATATATTCTTTTTCAGATTCTTTTCCCATATGGGTTATTACAAAATACTGAGTATAGTTCCCTGTGCTATGCTCTACAGTAGGTCCTTGTTTGTTATCTATTTTACATATGCTAATGTGTATATGTTAATCCCATCCTCCTAATTTCTCCCTCCCCACCTTCCCCTTTAGTTACCATAAATTTGTTTCCTATGTCTGTGAGTCTATTTCTGTTTCGTAAATAAGTTCATTTGTATCTTTTTTTTTTTTTTCAGATTCTACATATAAGTGATATCATATGATATTTGTCTTTTTCCATCTGGCTTACTTCACTTAGTATGATCATCTCTAGGTCCATTGGAAAATTCTTCACTGGGGGCATGGGTGGAGGGGCTGTCCTGTGCATTGTAAGATGTTTACCAGCATTCCCAGCCTCTACCCACTAGACACCAATAGCGTGCCAACCAAGTGTCTCCAGAAGTTGCAAAATTGCCCAAGGTTGGGAACCACTGATCTAGTAGAACAATTACTTTTGCAGGGCAAAAGCAGGCCCACTTTGGAGTGGCTCTTCAGGCAACATATTGATAACATACCACTGAGCCATTAAGAGAGGCTCCCTCTCATTTCAGATTCCCAGTGCCTGGGAATTCCCTGGCGGTCCAGTGGTTAGGACTCTGCACTCTCACTGCCAAGGGCCCAGGTTCAGTCCCTGGTCGGGGAACTAAGATCCCACAAGCCGCATGGCGCTACAGAAAAAAAAAAAAAAAAAAAAAACACAAACCAATTCCCAGTGTCAACTAGCCAGGAGATCCTGGACCCAAACAGTCACATCCACACTTCACACTTCATACTATTGTTTGTCTTCAATCACCCATTTCTTTAACATGCCTTTTCAATATTTACACTTATTAACATTTAACTACCCTTGCATATGCAGTATCCAACCCCAGCAAGATATAAAGCCTACAAGATTAATTACATATCTCATCTCTACCCTCCCACTTGTGTTTACTCATTATTTGTTTACAGGAATCAAAACCATTTCTACCAACTGCAGTCTAAAGAACTGTCATCAGTAAATCAAGTGAGAATCAAGATTTTCAACAAAAAATGAAATATATGACTTACATGTCTGAAAATTTGGCAGTCTGCAAAACCTAAAACATGTCTTGACACAGATCATACAGAACTGCTGAGCAGGAAATGCTTTTTAAATCCTACTAAATATACAGCAGAGCTTGAAAGAAAGAAAGGGAAATCCCAGGCTCCAAAAGCAAAGAGGAAAGCTGGAAACAAACCAAATGTCCACCTACAATATAAATCCTGTTATATTCATGCAATGAAATAATATACAACAATGAGAATAAACAAACTACAACTACAAGAAACAATATGAGTGAGCCTCAGAAATACAATGATAAGCAAAGGAAGCCAGATTCAAAAGAATGTATGCTGTATGATTGCATTTATATAAAGTTCAAAGGTAGGCAAAATTAATCTATGATGCTAGAAGTCAGAATAATGATTCTTCTTGGGAGGAAATAGTGTTTGGAAAAGATATTAGGAGATTTCTAGTAATGTTCTTTTTCTTTATCTGGGTACGTGTTACATAGGTATGTTCACTTGTGAAAAGATATTGAGCTATATATTTATAATCTGTGTGCTTTTCTATATGTATATTATACTTCAATAAAATGTATGAATCAAAAAGGGAAGGGGCAGCGTACTGTAAACCAGAGCAGTAACCTGGCAGGTGAAACAGGAGCAGTAGAATTGTGAGTCTTCCTAACCATGACATTTGAGTTTAATGCCCATCAGGGACAGGACTTTGAGGCCTCGGGGCCATATAAGGCAGGAAGATGTATCTAAGATACCTGCAAAATACCAGACTGTCAAAGAGCTACACCACACTGAAAGGCTGGAATGGAGGGGAAGTTCTTCCTACCAGCAAACAGGAAGATAACAAGGAAGATTGTTTTCCTTAAACTGGGTTCAGAGTTTAAAAGAAAATCTCTTTGGAAAAGTTACAATCTAGACCCAACCCTCATGGTGTTAAGGGCTTCACATATATACCTCATACTAGCTACATGGTCCAGAAATCCCCAAAATGATATAATATCTTAAAAGTTGGGCTGGCATGGGAACTCTTTGGGTGATGGAAGTGTTCTATATCTTGACTGTGGTGATGGTTCCACAAATGTATACATTTGTCAAATCTCATCAAACATATTTTAAAAGGGTGTTTGTACTCTGTGTAAAATCCAACCAAAAAAATAAACTGACAAAAAGTAGTTGGCATAGGGATGGCAATATCTCTAGTGCACCTGGCAGAAACAAATACAAATTTACTCTGGAAGCAGTCTCAAAATGAAGATGGGATTACAACTGAAAATTATAAAACACACAGAGAAATAATCCACCTTGAACAAAAACTAGCAAACAATAAACAACAGGATGGTATCACTATCCCTAGAACTTTAATTAAGACCAGTGTTGGATAGACTTGGACTGGGTAAAATTAAGTATGTTTAAAATAACTAGAGCCATAAAGGAAGGAATAGAAAGCATAAGACAGAAAAAAACACAATCAGAATTGAAGACAGAACAATCAGAATCACAAAATTATTAAACAGCACATTTAGAACTTAAAAACATAGTATGGTAAAACCCTTTAACCAAAGACTAGGAACACACCTGCAGTCAAAAAAAACTAGCTTCATCTAGCTTGCTATAGCAAAGGAGAATGTACACCAGAGCATTTGTTGGAGGGCTTTATTATAGAATTTGTACTTGAACTGGGTGAACTAAGCAGGGTTTAAGAAAGCAGGTGTTGGCTCTGGATCAGATGTTGTTGAGAAGCGGAGGAAATGTGGTGATTGAATATCTTGGTAATTTTTATGTAAAAAGCAGGAGTATTAAAGCATGGCTGGAGTTATAACTGGCAAAGAAGCAGTAGTCACTCACATTAGTCAAGGGTACTATGTTTAATTATTCTTATGGCTGCAGAGTGTCCTCCTTTCTGTCTTGTTCCAAACACCTAGATAGAGGGGTGTTATCTGGTCACTGTTTTTACTCTGTTAGCATCGTCGTTTTTCAATTACAAACACCTGAACTTCCACCTGATCAGTTTTTTATTTTATTAAGTGATTAACTTTTAAAACCCTCAAGGAGTTAAATTATTTACCAGATTGACATAGCTGAAGAGAGAATTAGCAAAGTAGAAACTAAATCTGAGGAAATTAGAATGCAGCATAGAGACATACAGAGTTATAAGAGCAGATAGGAGACTTAGAGGATAGAATGACAAGGTCTAGCATACATATTATAGCTATTTAGGATGGAGATGCAATATTCAAAGTGATAATAGCTGAGAACTTTCCGTAATTGTTAGAAAATATGAATGGTCATATTCAGGAGGTAAAATGATAATGGCATAGGATAAATAAAAATAAAGCTATATCAAGAGAAATTCACACATATACTAGTAAAAATTTTGGAGACCAAGTGCAAAAAAAATAAAAACAATCTTATGTAAAACCAGAGAGAAAAAAGAAAACAGGGATTACCTATAAAGGACAGCTACCTAAAATTAGAGTGTCAACATATTTCTGGGTTCTTTTCTTTTCTGTTTTTTAGGCCATGCTGCACAGCTGGCGGGATCTTAGTTCCCTGACCAGGAATCAAACCCAGGCCCCTGCAGTGAAAGCACCAAATCCTAACCACTGGACCACCAGGGAATTCCCATCAACAGATTTCTTAATAGCAACAATAAAAGCCAGAAGACAGTACAATAATAACATCAAAATGCTAAGAGAAAATAACTGTGCTATGATTCTATGCACAGCTATACAACTATTTAACAATAAGACTCAATTAAAGACACTTGAAGACAAATACAATACCACTAACAAAGTCCAGCTGAAAGAATTTCTAGATGTTCTACTGGAAGGAACAAGATACAAGAAAGAACCATGAGCAAAGAAACCTGGAAGGAAGTGGTTAAATTTAAATAAATACTATCTACATAAATATATAATAATAATAATGATGAATAATGGGAGTTAAAAAACCAACAATAATAATAATTACTATTTTAGGGAGAACTAAAATACTGGAAAACAACAACAAATTAGTAGAGAGGAATTAGAGTTAAGGTGTTCTAAAAACTTTATGTTTAATAGGAGAGTAGAGATAATGACATGTTTTTGTTAAGTTGAATAATGCAAGTTAAAAATTTAAAGTAAACCATTAAAGGAATAGAAATGGAATTTTTAACTTCCAAATCAGTCAAAGGGAATAAAAGAGAACAGCAAATGCTGATCAATCCACTAGGAGGTTTAAAAAAATAAAAGGAGAAAAGAGAACAGAGAAAATCAGAATGAATAGAAATCACACACATGAACACAAAAATTAGAGAAATTTATGCAAGCATATGAGAAAGCATGATAACTGTAATTGACCCTACCTATAAAAACATAGCAATAATCAGATTGAAAAAAAAGAAAGAAAAATTCAGCCTTTTTTAAATAAGACATTAAAACTAAGGACTTAAAAAAATTAAAAGAATGAAAAAAGGTATATTATACAAAAACTTACCAAAACTGAAGAAGCCATGTTAAAATAAGCCCCTCAAAGAAATCAAAAGCACTATAAGCAGTATAAACTATAACAGAAAGCAGACACCTAATAACTAAAGAAACAAATAGCAAGGAAAATTTAACAAAGTGTTTATGCACCTAGTAATATAGCCTCATATACACGTATTAAAAATTAACAGAATTATAAATATAAATTGACAAATCCACAATCATTGTATGTGATCATAGCACATCTCTCTGTTGTAAGATTAAGCAAATGAAAAATTAAAAAGAATGTGGAAGATTTGAACACAATTAACAACCTTGATCAAATGTGTGTGTGTGTGTGCATACACCTGCACCTGACATTAATAGAACAGACATTCTATTCAGGCACACAATTTACCAAAACTGACAATGAACTAGGTCTCAAAGCAAGTCTCAACACATAATACCTCATATTTATTAGGCGCTTACTCTGTGCCAGGCGCTGGCTAAATGCTTCAGTGCTTCACACGTATTAACTTGTTTAACCCTCACAATAACCCTGCTGGAGTAGGTATTATTATTATCCCCATGTTAAAGATGAGGAAACTCAGGCTAAAAAGAAATAAAGAAAATTGCCTGAACTCATCAACTGATAAATTGGACTGCTGTTCAAACTAATGTGGTCTGCAGATATGCACTTTTTTTTTTTTCAGAGAGAAAATTTTAAAAGATAGGTGCAAGTACATGTTCTAAGCACCCTGAATTGATAAGTTTTGCCATTTGGTCATACTTCTTCTAGTATTTTCCTTTTTTCAAAAAGACATAGAGCCCTTATAGTTAAGTCCCCTTTAACAACCATTAACAGTTCGATTTCCAACCTCTTCTCCATGATATGTATGAATCTTTCCAGCTTTATGTGTACTTTATATATTTATAACAGCCAATGTGCCACCATTAAAAATGTTTAATATTGGTGTTGGTGACCATGTATGTGCAAATGTGCACATATACATGGACATCAATTTTAACAGTTACATAGAGAAGGTAGGGCAGAGCATCCTGAGTAGAAAAGAAAAATAGCTTATCCTGTAGGAAATACATCAGAACTGTTATCTTTTTCTTTCTAAGGAGGAAGTGTTTATCCTAAAGTAAAACAGAGACATCATAATGCTTCACTCCAAATAATTTTCCTACATAACCACAAAACAATTATTATCCCTAATAAAATTAACTGCGATTCCCTTAATATCATATAATACTGTATCGATATCAAAATGAGTGTGTTTCATGTTTGGTAATTGCAATCATTGTTGCTTTTGTTGTAGTCATCCATGTACAATGCTTGGTGTCAGTCTATTTATCTCTTGTAAAAATAAAATACAGTGTGTGTGTGGTGTAAAAAAAAAAAAAAAAAAAAATTTCCCAGTTGTCTCCAGCATGTCATTTACTGCTGGCTTATTCAAATTAAGATTTAATCAAAGATCACACATTGCATTGCACTTGGGGCTTTTCTGTCTCTTTAGTCTCTTTTATCTTAATAAAGGCCTCCCATCACTTTTTCGTGTCATTAAAATACTGAAGATAATTGTAGAATATCCCACTTCTAGATTTGCCCAATTTTTTCTTTAGATATTGTTTTAACTTTTTTCTCTGCCCTTTGTATATCCTGTAAACCAGAATTTAGGTCTAAGGCTTGTTTAGATTCAGGTTAAATATTTTTAGCGCGAATACTTCATACGTGAGTCTATGTGCTTCACATCACAATACATTAGGAAGCACATAATGTCTGATTGTTGACTAAAAATGGATGCTAAGATTAATAACTGAGTTAAAGAGATGACACTCAGGTTCCACCATTGCAATGCTATGGTTTATCTTTTTTTCCGTGCAAATAGTTGGTGGGGTGGTATTTTGGCAATGGGTACGTTGTCATCCTGTCTCCCATCATCACTTGACGTAATGGTTTCAACATTCATGGGTGACCTAGGTTCAAAGAGTCATTTCTTTAAGGGTTCCAAAATGGTTATTGTCTAGTTCTGTCCTTTCTTCTACATCTATATTAGCTGTCATTCTTTTTTTTTTAATTCATTTTTGGCTGCGTTGGGTCTTCTTTGCTGCCCGGGCTTTCTCTAGTTGCGGCGAGCAAGGGCTACTCTTCATTGCAGTGCGTGGGCTGGTGGCTTCTCTTGTTGCGGTGCACAGGCTCTAGGCACGCAGGTTTCAGTTGTTGTGGCACACAGGCTTAGTTGCTCCGCGGCATGTAGGATCTTCCCGGACCAGGGATCGAACCTGTGTCCCCTGCATTAGCAGGCGGAGTCTCAACCACTGCGCCACCAGGGAAGTCCAAGGGCATATACTCTTAACAGCCATGATCTCTTGCTTCTCCAAAGAATCAGTAGCAAGTTTTCTGATCATAATGCAATTAAATGAGAATTATTAATAAAATATGACTAAAATAATATGTATATTTAGAAATTTAAAATAGTTTCTAAATAATTGTGGGTCAGAAGTGAATTAAATGTAAAAATTAAGACATTTATAACAAAGATAACTTAAAATCTACCCATCAAACATGTGGGATGCTGCTAAAGCAGCAAAATAACAGAGGAACAGGGCTTCCCTGGTGGCGCAGTGGTTGAGAATCTGCCTGCTAATGCAGGGGACACGGGTTCGAGCCCTGGTCTGGGAAGGTCCCACATGCCGCGGAGCAACTAGGCCCGTGAGCCACAATTACTGAGCCTGCGCGTCTGGAGCCTGTGCTCCGCAACAAGAGAGGCCGTGATAATGAGAGACCCGCGCACCGCGATGAAGAGTGGCCCCCACTTGCCGCAACTAGAGAAAGCCCTCGCACAGAAACGAAGACCCAATACAGTCATAAATAAATAAATAAATAAATAAATAAATAAACCCAAAGTTTAAAAAAAAAAAAAAAAAGACTAAAAAAAAAAATAACAGAGGAACAGATAGTAAGATTCAGCAAGGAAAAAAAGATAAGGGGCAAATACCTATAAGCAATTTTATGGCAAGAAATAAAAAATTTAGACAAAAGGTACATTTTTGTAGGAAAAAAATAGCTTGCCAAGAACAAATAGAAAACCTGAATGTAAACATTTAACAAATTGAGTCAGAAGTTTAAAATGTTCCCCCCAGAAAACTCTCCCCTGTCGTCTGAAAGGTTTATAAGAAAATGCTACCAAACAATCAAAGAACAAATATGCCCTGTCTTATACAAAGTGTTCCAGAAAATAGAAAAACAAGGAAATAACCCACAGCTATTTTATGAGGATTATAAACCTGATACTAAAACCAGACAAGGGTAGTACATAAAAAAAAAAGAAAGAAAGAAAGAAAGTTAAATACTATTAGACTGCTAACTATTCACCAAAATTGTTCATATCTCCCAACTTCCCTTGCAGTTAGGTGTAGGTATATGACAATGTTCCCGAAGTGGAATATAAGTGAAAGTGATATATGCCACCACCAGACATGGAGAATTAAAAATTTCAAGCACAAGCTTTCATGTTTTTTTCCTTTATGACTAACTGTAATGATGACCTCCAGGTCTACCATAAAGAACCCAAATTCAAGATGGCAGAGCCCCTGTCAGCCTCCATCCCTGAAAGACTACATATAGCAGATAAGATATTTCCATCTCATATGCAAAGGATTAGTATCAAAATATAGAAACAACTCCTACAAGTGGATAAGAAAAAAGACAAACAATCCATTAAGAAAAAAAAAGGCAAAAGCTATTGATCGGACAATTCAATAGAAGTACAAAACCAAATTGCCAATAAACAAAGGACAAAATGCTCAATCTCACCAGTAATAAGTGAAATCCAAAATAATATTGCAGTGAGATACCCTTGCATAACCTTCAAATTGGCAACAAAATTTAAATCTAACAATAGCAAGCGTTGGTGAGAACATGAGGCAGTGAGAACTCTCTCATTCATTGCTGACAGAAGCATAAAAAGGAGAAAAATTTGGTAATAACCAATCAAGTTGAAAATGCACATTTCTTATAATCCACCAGTTCCATTCCTTAATATACATTCTATAAAACAATTGCATGCAAACACAAGGAGACATTAACAGAATCTTTGCAAAGAGCAAAGAGCTCTTTGTGAAAGAGCAAAACATAAGAATAAATAAATGTTCATCAGCAGGAAAGAAGATGAACGCATTCTATACAGCAAGAAAACTAAATTCTCTAGGACAATGTGTATCAACATGGATAATTCTCCAAAACATGTTAAGGGGAAACAAAACAAGTAGCAGAGACATATTACATATGATACGATTTACATACAATTCAAAAGTAGGCAAAACAATGACCATTTGTAAATACTTAACATATGTAGTAAGTATAAGTAGTAAATATACAAAAGGTATATATAATGATAAAGACCAAATTCAGGAGAGTGGTTGCCTCTAGGAAGGGAGAGAAAATAACAGAGGGCTTCAACTGTGTCTGTAATATTTTATTGCCTTAAAAAAAAAGTATAGAAAGGATTAGATGTAAATGTAAGAAAATGTTAAGATTTGACAAGGGTAGATCCTGCATGCCAGGCTGCTCAATATTTTTCTGTACGTTTAAAATACAATTGACCATGCTTATGAATTTGTCTACTCCCTAAAATTTATTTGTAATTCCCAGATCAATACACATGGTGCTTTTTTGGTCACTGGAAGGCATTCACAGTGTCAAACAACTTGAGTCACTTGATACCCATATTCCCAGCTGAGGCAGAAGAAGGCAGCACTGCCTTAAAAAGTATGCTTTTTGTGGTCTGTTTAGTGCTTCGTGTTTTGCATTTTTGTGGTTTTTGTTGATGGTTTCACTACTTAAAATGGCCCTCAAGTGTATAAGAAAGCTGTGCCGCCTAGTGTGTTAGATTTGGTGCCTGCAGGCATGTTATGTATAGTGGTGTTGGCCATGAGTTCAGTGTCAGTGAATGAACAATTATATATTGTTCATTAAATGAGGTGTCTTTAAAAAGAAACACACATAGAGCAAGCTTATGTATTGATAGTTTGATGAAAAACTGTGACCAGAAATTCACAGGAACCTAACCTTGTTCTTGTGAAGCAATGACTCCTAATTCAATGTTTGCTAATTTGCTATGTCGGGGACAGGGAAATTTCCCTCCTACCTCTCTTGAGTTCTTCTGACTGATTTAATAATTAAATTGGCACAAGACAGATAAACAGGAAAAAAACAAAAAAAACAAATGGGAGAGCTCATAGAAATGGGAGCCCTGAATTGACCAAAGCAGGCTGTCTATATATCATTTTTAGACAATTATTTGTGAAGATTTAATAAAGGTTCTTGTGCTTAGGGTAGCAGACTAATGAAGAAGTAACAAAGTTTGTTTATACATCTTTCTTAGTCTTGAATTCCCTAACTCTGGTGATAAGGATACTTTCTATCCTCCTGTTATAGGAAGGATAATTTCACATGGGAGATTTATTTCCTGCTTTCAGGGAGAAAGAGTGGGGTCAGAATGTTTTTCTATATCAATTTTTTTCCACCAGCTGTTTCTCAAGTAACTTTAAATCAAAATGATCAATATACTATTGGGCTGTATCTTGGGGTGATCTGCTCTGAGCCCCAACAGCTGATTTTTCAGCATTTGCAGAGACAGTATAGACCATAATTACCATGAATAACAAGAATCAACCGTATTTAATTTAAAATATTACAGCATATATTTCCAAGAAAGGTGCAAGCTGTGGTATCTCCCTGCAATTCCACTCCTAGGCGTACACCCAAAAGGACTGAAAATATATGTTCATACAGAAATGTGGATGCAAATGTTCGTAGCAACATTATGCACAATGGCCAAAATGTTGAAATAACCCAAATGTCTATGAACTGATAAATGGATAAATTAATGTGATATACTCATACAATGAATATCATTCAGCCATTAGAAGGAATAAGACATGCTACAACATACATGAACCTTGAAAACTTTATGCTGAGTGAAAGAAGCCAGACATAAAATGCATATTGTATGACTCCATTTTCATGAAATGTCCAGAATAGAGAGATCTATAGAGACAGACAGTAAATTAGTGGCTTCCAAGGACTTGGGGAAGGGAGAAATGAGGGTTGACTGCTAATGGGTATTGTTCAAGGCCACATATACAAAAAGGAAACCTTCACAGTTCATTAGTTTTTAAAATGCATGTTCTCATATGATGAACCAGTGATCACAACGCAGGTTCTGCTGAGCCTGAATGACCGTCTCATCCAGGTTTGTTATTCTTTTCTTTCCTTCCTTCCTCCGTCCCTCCCTCCATCCCTCCCTTCCTTCCTTCCATTTTGAACTTTTCACTGTGGAAGTTTTACCACAGATTCAAAATAGACTGTATAATGGACTTCCTATTCATTTGAGAGTATAGTGGATGGTCAGACAGATCCATCACCTACCTTCAACAATTATTACATGGCTGATTTTTTAAAAAATCTATAGCCCCATTTATTCTTGTGTTAGGTTTGGTACTCTGACAAATAACTGTGAAGACGGGATAAAATGACCAAAAGATTTACTGGGGAAAATACTTGAGGGAAAAGGGGAAGAGAGCCAGAGGAGGCTAGGAGAGCTGCCAGACTGCAGTGCAAGCAGTGGCACCGTGGAGAATAGAAAGGAGGTGGGGTAGGAAAAGTCTTAGACCTCAGTGCAATTTTAAGAAATTTTCAGCAAAGTGAATTTTGGAGCCAAGGTGACATGTCAGATGATTCCCCATCTCCTAGGAGTGGGCCTGCCTTAGATCCCTGCTGCCCTCAGCCATTGGCCAGGAATAGTTCATGAGAAGGATGGCCTTGGTGTAAACTGGTAATGTCAGAATACAGTTCAGCTGGCTGCAGTTTCCTACATTCGCCTAATGTTTTCACAGACGAAATTGCACATAAATTCAAATTTTGCATTATGCTCAATAATTTCTTAATAAACCAATTGCATGGAATAAATTCTCATTTTCAACACAAGTGTTACAGTAAAACTGACAGAATGGCAAAGGGTATTTCCACGTCCCCTTCAAGTAGCACTGAAAACATACACTGGAAAAAAAGGGGAGGCTGGCAGGTCACCAACTCACCTCCACTCTAGAAAAATTATGGGCTGGCGTTCAATCTTATATCATTGATGTGCATGTATTAATGTCTACATGTTTGTCAGAAAGAATGAGGTAGAATCAAAGAGGCATTTGAAATTATTTGGAGACGTTTATATATCACTTGGAGAATTACCTTTAATCCTTTGATTTTTCAGCTTGTTCACTGTGAACACGTTATTTTTTCTTTTCTTTCTCTTTCCCCCAAAGTTTGTCAATTTTAAAAGAAATTTTTCTTTTAAAGGCTCTCTGGAATGGCTCACCACTTAGGAATATATTTCTTTTGTCCAGAAAAGTACTAATTAAAAATTTTAAGGGCCTTCCTTGAATTCCCTATTCCCCAGAGGCAAAAAAAAAAAATGAAACATATGATGTTGGCAATATCAGTACAGTATTTCCTTACAGTAACAAACTTATAAAGAAAGTTTTCTTCATATTTCTGTAATTTGGGAAAGAATGGGGCAGTAGAAGAAAAGATATCAAATGGATATAGGAGACTGAGTTACGTAGGTTTTGTGTTTATTTCACTGTGATATATTCATAATTCCAACCCCCACAACATTCCCTGGAATAACTATTTATTGGAGCCTACTCAAAAATAAATTTTATTTTTTAATTCTCCCAAGTTCTCCCTTTTTCCATGTGAAACATTTATGGTTCCTCCAGCCATTTCTCATTTGGTACAATTTTAAGTTCTTTCACTACCATCTTTGCATTTCTTTTGGAGAAGCTTCTGTTCCTTAGTGGCCCAGAGCTCCTCAGTCTTGGAACTATTAACATTTTAAATCAGATAATCCTCTGCTGTGGGAGACTGTCCTGTGCTCCACAGGTAGTATAGCAGAATCCCTGGCCTTTAAGAACTAGAAGCCAGTAATACAACACCTCCCTCCCCCAGTTGTGACAAACAAAATTGTCTACAAATGTTCCCTGGGGACAAAATTGCCCTTGGTTGAGAACTACTGGTCTAGCCACTGAAGAAGAGCAAAGAAGAAATTCCGAATGTAACAAAGACTTTAAACTTTCTATTTGAAAAATAAAAGGCCCTTGCACTTTGGGAGGAGCAGATTGCTCTCCATAGTAAAGAAGGATTATTTGTAGTTTAGAAAGGACAGGATGAGGAGGAGAGCAGAGAGAAGAAGCTTACCCCAGGGAAAGTCCTAATGTTTTCCTGCCTGAAGGGATTTCAGTACAGAAATGTCTCATATGTGATTATAGGATCTGCTACCATGCTTACTCTGTTACAGATCTTCGTAAATTTTACTATATCCTGGAAAGCTTTGGGTCAGATTGTATGATTTGTGAACTTAAGAAAGGGACTCAGTTCCTCATCTGGGTTGATATAGTGCAAAATACAAATACTTTGTGCACAATCGGAGCCTGGAGACTGTGGAATCCACAGAACTCTCCTTTGACCTTCCTTGAGATGTGGACTCCAATCTGATCGGGTTCTTAAGAACCTGTGCAATTCCAGCTGACATCTGTGTATTATGTGCATCTTAACGATCAGAGCAGAAGAGGTCTGTAACCTCTCTTGTTTTGGACACCTATTAATATGAAACTGAAACAGGAGGGAAGGGGGCAGGGCACCACCTTTGAAAGAATGACTTAGCTGTTGAGGACACGACATAAACTGGTTAGAATCAACTAGGTCCAAGATGGTGGGAGATTCAACTTCCAGTGGACCTTGAGCCTCATTATACGCTCATTGTAATACAATAGCTAAATGACTCACCCACAGGTGCCACGACAGTTCTGAGGCCAACCATAAAAGGCCAAAAAGTAGACGTGGGCAGTGGTCCAATTCCTGGAAATTCCCTCACTTTTCCCGAAATAGTTGGAATAATTCTCCCACTCATTAGCCTATGAAATTACCCAGCCCATAAAAACTAACCACCCCATATTTCAGGGCCTCTTGCCTTCTGAGATGGCCCACACTCTGCCTGTGGAGTGTGTTTCTCCCATGGCCACTCTCACTTTCCAAGATGGCCCCATGACCTGGGGCCGCTCTCGCCTTTTGAGACGGACCACATTCTGTCTATGGAATCTGTATCTCTCTAAATCTGTATCTCTCTAAATAAATCCGGTTCTTACCTATAGCTTTGTCTCTCACTGAATTCCTTCTGTGCTGAGACATAAAGAACCTGAACTTCAGTAGGTCCTGAGACCAGGTGCGTGATTATAATTAAAAGTGGGTTCAAGTCCCAGTCTGGGTTTTGGCTGGGTTCGGGTCCCAGCCTGTGGGTTCAAGTCCCATCTGAGTTGTGCGGTTTCAAAACCAAGTGCCCCTCAAACTGAGTTCCTCTGCCAAGTTCATGATTAACCTCTCTATCCAAAACGCTGTTCCCTTTCTGGTCCCACACCTGTTCTCCTCAGGACTGAGGAGTATCAAAGAAAGGGGGGATTGAAACTGAGCGGCACCCTGTGCGGCCCTCCTGGGCACAAAAGCCTTGCCATGTCACCCATTTCTTTTTTTAAAAATTTATTTATTTATTTATTTTTGGCTGCGTTGCGTCTTCGTTGGTGCACGCGGGCTTTCTCTAGTTGCGGCGAGTGGGGGCTACTCTTTGTTGCGGTGCGCGGGCTTTTCATTGCGGTGGCTTCTCTTGCTGCGGAGCACGGGCTCTAGGCGCGCGGGCCTCAGTAGTTGTGGCATGTGGGCTCAGTAGTGGCTCGTGGGCTCTACGGCACAGGCTCAGTAGTTGTGGCACACGGGCTTACTTGCTCTGCCGCATGTGGGATCGTCCGGACCAGGGATCGAACCCGTGTCCCCTGCATTGGCAGGCGGATTCTTAACCACTGTGCCACCAAGGAAGTTCCTCCCCATTTCTTGATTTCTTTTTTTTTTTTTAAAGGAATTCCTTTATTTTTTTATTATTTATTTATTTATGGCTGTGTTGGGTCTTCGTTTCTGCGCGAGGGCTTTCTCTAGTTGCGGCAAGCGGGGGCCACTCTTTATCGCGGTGCGCGGGCCTCTCACTATCGCGGCCTCTCTTGTTGCGGAGCACAGGCTCCAGACGCGCAGGCTCAGTAGCTGTGGCTCACGGGCCTAGTTGCTCCGCGGCATGTGGGATCTTCCCAGACCAGGGCTCGAGCCCGTGTCCCCTGCATTGGCAGCTGGATTCTCAACCGCTGAGCCACCAGGGAAGCCCTTGATTTCTTGTTTGTACAAAAAAAGGTTTCAGCCTCCTAGACCTTCCCTGAGTTCCTAAGGGCAGATTCAAATAGTTACTAATTAGCAGAGTGAGGGAATGCAAAAACAGAGGAAAAGCAGTCAAGAAACAATAGTGCAGCAATGGGGCAGCGTCCTGGTTCCTCAAGGGATACACATGACAATCTGTTACATCTCTGAGTTCTTCTATAGGAACTAAGGCCCCCAGACAGGCTGGAACCAGAAGACTGAGATTCCTGGAACAGCACCCTGTTACCTCCTCACCAACCAATCAGAGGAAGATCACACGCCTTGCAGACCTCTCCCCATATTTTACCTATAAAAATTCTTCCCCTAAACCTGTTGAGGAGTTAGGGTTTTTTGAGCTTTATCTGCACTTTTCTTCACCGCAACCCCGTGTCAGTAGATTGGCTTTATTTAATTTTATGTATTTATTTATTTATTTATGGCTGTGTTGGGTCTTCGTTTCTGTGCGAGGGCTTTCTCTAATTGCGGCAAGTGGGGGCCACTCTTCATCGCGGTGCACGGGCCTCTCACTATCGCGGCCTCTCTTGTTGCGGAGCACAGGCTCCAGACGCGCAGGCTCAGTAGTTGTGGCTCACGGGCCTAGTTGCTCCGCGGCATGTGGGATCTTCCCAGACCAGGGCTCGAACCCGTGTCCCCTGCATTGGCAGGCAGATTCTCAACCACTGCGCCACCAGGGAAGCCCTAGATTGGCTTTATTGTGCACAGATGTGTGGACATAGTTTGGTTTGGTAACAAATATACTCTAGCATTTTTCTCCCAGCCACATTACAGTGATGATTCCTTCGTGTGTGTGTGTGAGAAGTATTATTTAGTAGCTAAGAGCATTGACTCTAGAGTCGGACTACTTGAATTCAAATCATGGCATTGTCACTTTACCTCTACCACTATGCTATGCTGTCTTTAAAGTCCAATGTCCTCGCACTCCAAAATAGGGATAATAATATTATCTGTCTCATGGGGCTACTTGTGAGGATTAAATGAGCTTGTGTGCATAGCACATATCAGAATCTGAAAAGGTGTTAGCGTTTGACAAATGTTGGCTAGAATTATTTAGTCCTAACTCAACTTTATATACGTTTTCTTCCACAGGTGCTAACTCTCATAATTCTCCCATCATGGGCTTATGTTTTTGTTGTTGTTTGGCTCTAAGTGCAGGAGTTTACATTCATCTCTCATTAATCTCATCTTGATGAGAGCATGGCACTCAGAATCAGATCACTTTGGTTTCAATTTCAACTCTACTTACCTCTTACCAGAATTATGAAAATTAAATCAAAACAATATGTGGCAAAAGACTAAATCAGTGGTTCTTAACCAGGGGTGATTTTTGCCTCCCAGGTGACGCTTGGTGTTGCTGAAATTTGGCCTCTGTACACCTGTGCCAGATTAAATCTCGGAGCCAGAGTTTTGGGTGAAGTAGGAAGAAATAGCTTTATTGCTTTGCCAGGCAAAGGGGGCCACAGGAGGCTAATGCCCTCAAAACTGTGTGTCCCACCCTGGAGGGGGTAGTGAGGAGTCTTATAGTGTTCAAGGAGCAGGGCGTGATCAGCTCGGGGACGTTCTTCTGATTGGTTGGTGGTGAGGTAATTGGGAGTCAGCATCACCAACTTTCTGGTTCCAACTGGTCTGGCGTCCACGTGCTTGTGGGCAGCATACAGTTAACTTCTTCCAGCTGGTGGGGCTTTTAGTGTCTGCAAAACAGCCCAAAAAACATGGCTCAGAATATTATCTACAGCCCTTGAGGAACAGTTAAAGGTCTTTGACTTTGTTTAATGGCTAAAGTTTTGTTATTTTGTCTTGCTTGACTGTTTTCCTTTCTTTTTGCATTTTCTCACTTCTCTGATTAAATTTATTCTTTGACTAAAGTTTTTCTACAGAAAAGGCAGTCGGAGGACATGGGTTGGGGTACTCTGGGAAGGTCTCATAGGGTCCTGCTCAGTTACACTGGCAGTGTTTGGA
Source organism: Balaenoptera musculus (assembly GCF_009873245.2). Classification (NCBI taxonomy): domain Eukaryota; kingdom Metazoa; phylum Chordata; class Mammalia; order Artiodactyla; family Balaenopteridae; genus Balaenoptera; species Balaenoptera musculus. The sequence continues at coordinate 73,439,200 of NC_045800.1, read as the reverse complement.
GACATTTTTGGTTGTCACAGCTGGAGGCTCTTACTAGCATGTAGTGGGTAGAGGCCAGGGATGGTGCTACACATCTTATAGTGCGCAGGACAGATCCTCGCAACAAACAGTTATCCAGTTCCAAACGTTAACAGCACTGAGGTTGAGAAACCCTGCATTAAACTGCAAATGTCAGCTGTTATCTCTTCTAGCACCAAAAAAATCTGTTGAAATAACTTTGAATCCTCACGCTGACCTTTCTAAAACTTTAGCTCCTCCTCCCTGCTTTAGATTATGCTTAAATTTGATCAGTACACCATCTATACCTTTACCCCCCCCCCCAAAATTTTTTTTTTTTGGCTGCGCTGCACAGCTTGTGGAATCTTAGTTCCCTGACCAGGGATTGAATCCCAGCCCTCAGCAGTGAGAGCTTGGAGTCCTATCCACTGGACCGCCAGGGAATTCCTGTATCCAAATTATTAATAAAAATTGATAGTGTATAAGGACGGAGTGCTCCAGTTGAGTTACTGTTGAGGCAGCATGCATGGGAGTTAAGTGCACTGATAGGAATTTGTTAGAGTTCAAGTCCCATCTCTATTAGATTACTAGCTGTGTGACTGTGGAAGTTATTTAATTTATGCGTGCCTCAGCTTCCTAATTTGTAAAACAGAGAAAGAATAATAACAAACCCACAGGGTCTCAGGGAGGATTAAATGGGATTAAAGCAGGTAAAGCATTTAGTCTGGTGAGGAGCCCATAGGAAGTATTCAGTGTTAACCAATCCCCATCTGCTGAGTATCCTTCAGGTGCACTTGTTCAAGGAGTTATATATTCTGTGCTGTGTACCCCAGTCCACAACACATTTCATCATTTTGTCAAAATAACATTATGATAATACTTATACGATTTGTTGACATCCTCTCATCATACACATTTTATAAAAATATTAGCTCTAACGAACGTCCTTCCTTCTTTCCTTCCCTCCCTCCCTCTCCATCTCTCTTTCTTTTTTCTAAGACCACTGTTAGTATTCCAGAAACCTGAGCTCTGATTACCATAAATGCTCCCTTTGAAATCAGTTAAAAATTTATTTATTTATTTATTTGGTTGCGTTGGGTCTTCGTTGCTGCACGTGGGCTTTTCTCTAGTTGTGGCGATCAGAGGCTACTCTTCGTCGCAGTGCGCACGGGCTTCTCATTGCAGTGGCTTCTCTTGTTGCAGAGCACAGGCTCTAGGCGTGCAGGCTTCAGTAGTTGTGGCACACGGGCTCAGTAGTTGTGGCTCTTGGGCTCTAGAGTGCAGGCTCAGTAGTTGTGGTGCACGGGCTTAGTTGCTCCGCGGCACGTGGGATCTTCCCGGACCGGAGCTCGAACCTGTGTCCCCTGCATTGGCAGGGGGATTCTTAACCACTGCGCCACCAGGGAAGTCCCAGTGTAGATGCTTTCTAATTTATTAGTTAAAATTCTGTTACAACTTTAATGAGACAGTGCATGTAAATCACTTACCGCCACGCTTGCCACATCCAAAGCTCTAAAAAATATTAAGAATCCTTTATGAAAGCAGCCAGGGAGTCCAAGGCGAGGCTAAGGTGATGCAGGGGAAGGGCCTTTATCAAGGAATGGGGTTTGGATGATGTAGAAAGATGGGGCTGGCCTCGGTGCCCTGGGGCCTAAATTAGGAGGCCTAGGCAATATAAGAAGAGTCAGAGGCCCACGCCAGAGCAAGATTACAAGAGGCGTCCTCTGGATCCCGCCGGAGGGGCGGTGGTACCAGTGAGGCAGGGCAGAGAGCCGCGCAGGCGCAGTGCGAAGCGGGAAGACCTCTCCCAGAAGGCACCGCAACCGAGAGGACGCCGGCAAGGAAGGCTCTGCGCCTGCAGATGCCAGTGTCCCATAGCCGACCTGCTGCTGCTTTCTCCTGGGTACTGGGTCAGAAATGGTGAGTCAATACATGAATGCATGTGTGTACAAGTAAATAAACACGCAGGGCTCATACTCAAAAGTCCAGGCACATCCCCTGAGGCCGTGCAGAGACGGACGCGGCTGGCCTCAGGCCGCTGACTCTGCCCACCTGGATCTCTGAGGTGCAGGTGGGATTTGGGGCCGGGGCAGTGGAAGCCTCTGGGCCCAGTGAAGTTTACATGCCTGGTTCTGGCTGCTTGAAGAGCCCAATTTGTGTATGTGTATATATATATATATATTTTTTTTTTTTTTCCAATTTGTATTTTATTTTTTTTATTGTGGGAAAATACACATGGCATAAAACTTACCTTTCTAACCACTTTAAAGCGTACATTTCAGTGTCATTAAGTATATTTACCACCAATTCTCATTTGTGAAAATCAACTTTAATAGCAAAGAGCATTTCTTGAACTCTTACCATGGTGTAGTGCAGCACTAAGAATAAAATTCAGAGTTCTTATTGTGGCCGACAGGTGAGTTGCTTTGACCTTCAGGAAGGATTGGATGCAGTCGTTCTTTAAGTAAGTATATACGTTGATCACCAGTTGGTCTAAGTGCGACGGGGAGCATATCAGTCAGCCCAGGGGAAGGATGAGAGTGCGTTTTTACAGAGGACACGTGCATCTCATCAGGTAGAAGTCACTAGATGGAAGTTCCCATCCACCTGGTTACAGATGGATGAGTAGCTGAGGGGCGAGCAGTGCGGACCTTTAAAACTATGACTCAGCAGCCAGTTTGTAGAAAACTCAAAGGGCTGATTACTTCATTTGCCATATGTAGGTAATCAGCGAAACCAGGCTGTAGGAAACTCTATAGAGACCTGAGGGAAATGGGGAACATGCTTGCCAGGGGAATATCTTGGGGGATGGGGGTGGGGGAGCGTGCCTTCCAGGCAGAGGAAACAAATGCAGAGGCTCCAAGACGGGAACATCCTGATGTGTTTGAGAGGTAGCTGGGAGATAATGTGACAGGTGAGGGTAGAGAGGTTAGGGAGACTGAGAACCCTTGAATGCCACCGAGAGGATTTTGGATTTTATTTTGAATAAGATAGGATGGCACTGGAGGGGTTGAATGAGCGTTGCAGTGTGGTGGAGAGAAAATGGATGGTGATAAAGATGGAACAAGAATGGCCGTGCATTGAAAACTGTTGAAGCCGAGTGATAAGTAGGTACGGGGTTTCATTATGCTGTTCTCCCTTCTTTTGCATTTGTTGAAAACTTTCCATGATGAAAAATAAAACAAACAAACAAGAACCCTTCAGCTGCTGTTTAATAAGTAGTTGGAAGGGGGCAAATGTAGAAGCAAAGGGGATCAGTTAGAAGGCTCCTGTACTTGCCGAGGAGAGAACTGATGGTGGCTTGGGATGGTTACAGTGAAGGTAATGAGAAGTGGTGGGTTCTGGATATAGTATTAAGGGAGATTAGAAAGGATTGGTTAATGGATTTGGATGTGGAGTGAGAGAGAAACAAGAATCAAGGATGACTGAACAAGTGGAAAAAAGTTGTTATCAACTGAGATGGAAAAGGATGAGGGATGCAGGGAAGATCAAAAGTTCAGTTTTAGTCTTGTAAAGTTTTAGATGCATTATTAAAGTGTAGATAAACAGTTGAATATAAGAAGCTGAGGTTCAGGGAGAGGTCAGGGCTAGAGATATGAATTTGGAGCTAGCAATGTATAGACAGCATTTAAAGCCATGAGGCTGGATGAGATCACCAAATCTAATTCTCTAATATTCTGGGATTCTTCTGAAAAACAGACCTTTCTCCTGCAAAGCTCACCCACACGCAGGTTGGTTCTCTGAATGTAGAAACAAATAGACTATCTGAAAAATGACTGTGTTTAGAACTCTGAGTGCACATATATTAATCACTTTTGTGAGGGCTTCCAAGTGTCATTGAATAAATTGTATGGTCCTCGGCCACACTAAATGGAGTCCACTTGTTCTGGCAGCATGAAAAGAAATAATTTCCCATCTTGAAGGCTACAATGGAAGATAAATTAAGTCATTCTCTTTTTCAGTGTCAGTAATCTCAGTGGTTTTATTGAATATAAATTGTTTAGTTTATTAATATGCTAGTCACCCTTCTAATAATCTGTCAGTGAAAATGCCGATAATTATTTAAGCCAGAAACCACGTGTGAGGGGTAAAGGAGTAAGATTGTGGTTTCTCAGTCCAGACCTGCTAAGCATCGTGTTCCGTGGGTATTCTAGATTATTCCCCACAAATATTTATAGTGTTTTCCAAACTGGCTGATCATTATAATCACTGGAGGTGATTTTTGGGCCCAGCCCTTAGGTACTCTGAGTCAATATGTCTGGGGTGGAGCACAGGGAGTTGTATATTTAACTAGTGCCCGTGTTTGGGAAATACAGTACTTCTAAGCAAACAGTTTCAAGAAGCATTTGATTTCTTCTTACTCTACAAATGTGCTTTCCATGCCCCATTTTCCTGCCTTAATATAAGGTATTTTTAATATCTGCTTCCCTTTTGCAGTTGGCCGCAGGGAACCAGACTCTGGGGTGTGTTGCAGTAGACTGTGGATGTGCTGGGTCCAAGTTGTGGGGACTCTTCTTACCCTGACCCCCAAAGTCACTCTCAATCTGGTCACTTTACCTAGGGCGGGGTTTGTCTTTGAATCTGAGCCTTTTAAGTTAGTGGGCCTCCAGCAGGGTTTAGATTTAAACACTATCTTAAGGGGAAAACCAGCAAAGGAAGAACCTGCCTATGAGGTTGGGAATCCTGCCACTATGGCACTCCGAAACCAGAGAGGATAGTTCAAAAAGAGGAATTGGAGGATAGACAAAATAGAGCCATTTTGAGATTTTTACTTCTTTAAGTGGCTGGGCCAGCTAATTTTCTCCCATTCAAGGTAACGAACCCCCTGAATTGTATCTGTGGACTTCTTGGGAGTGTCTCTGGACCTCTTGACCTCATATTGGGAATCTTTGCTCTTAGTATTTTCCACGGTGAAGCCAGAGTAAAAATTTAGAACATACAGATCAGAGTGTATCACTCCCCTGTTAAAACCCTTCAGCATCTTCTTGCTCTTTAAGGCCAAATTCTTTTGACATCCTTCTCCCCCAAAGCCCTCCACGATGTGTCCCAGGCTCATGGCTTCAACGGCATCTCCTAACTCTCTCCCTCTCACCATGCTATAAGAGCCACACTGGCCTTCTTTCTGTATTCGTTTAAGGGTTTGTTTGGGGTTTTTTTCCCTACTCTTCTCTGTACTTGCAGTATCTTCCCTCAGTCTTCACTGGGCTGATTTTATCGTCACAGTTTAATCTCAGGTATAATATTGCCATCTTTTTTTCTGTATAACATTTATTACTAGCTAGTATTTTCTATTTATCCATTTGTTTACTGTTTTATTGTGGGTCTTCTCTGACTGCAGTGTAACCCATGGGAACAGAGATCTTATCAGATTTAAATACCAGTGAAACGGGTATGTTTAGAATAGTGCTTGGCCCAAGATGCCCACTCAGTAGATATTTGCTGAATCAATAAATGAATAAGCAAGAGAGAAATTGGCAGGGCCGATGAGGACCAAATCGATAAAGGTGGTTGTCTCAGGGAAGGGGTTGTTGAGATTGGAGGCGAGGAGGAAAAGGCTTGCATGTTTTACTTTATACTCTTTCCCACCGTAAAAGGAGAAAAATGACTACGGGTAATTTTAAGTTTCCCTTTTGTGTTTTTATGTTTTTTTCAAAATTTCGAAAATAAACATGTTTTACTTAGAAATCAGAAAAGTGACATAAACCATAAATAGTGACATAAACCATAAATGTGGAGGCCATAAACCTGGCCTCCACATTCTTGCAGAAACACCATTGCTTTTGTTTTCTGCAGAGGACCTAGTCATCTATTGGTGTAAAGCCATATATTAGAATGTTTTCTGAAAAGGTATTCTGTCTGGGTTTTCTTCGACATCACTAAGGAAAAGCATGATTTAGATGGTCTCCATGGTAACTAATTCAGAGCCAAGACTGATCCTTGGGGATAACAACAATGGATGTTCTAGCACTAGAAAATTTTTTGGATGTCCCCCAGGTTGGGTAGCACCTTGTGTTTTTAGTTATCTGAGTACCAGTCTCAGGAACCTTCTTTAGCCGAAGACTTCGCTTTACAAATGTGATCTGAATGCAAACTGGGAAAGAGCCTTCTGGGTTGAAGCTGCCTCCTCTGTCTGTAAGATCCTGCCCCCACTATACAAGTCTCCTCCTGTCACAATCTTACTCATCCCTTACTGCTCAGGTAAAAAGTTATCTCCTGGATGAAGTGAAACTTGAATCCTGTATACCCATCATTAGCCCTATTTTATTCTGCTTTATAAATATGATCTTTACATGTCTATTCTTCTGAAATATTGATGGCAAAGACCAACACAGACAGGCAAACATTAATTAATATGATAGTTAGTTTTATGTGTCAACTTGATTGGGCCACAGGGTGCCCAGGTATTTGGTTAAACATTATTTGGGTGTTTCTGGGAGGGTGTTTGTGCATGACTTTAACAGTTGAATGGTAGACTGAGTAAAGCAGATTACTGTCTCTAATGTGGGTGGACCGCATTCTATCGCTGAAGGCCCAAATAGAACTGAGTAAGAGGGAACTCCTCCTGCCTGAGGGCTTTCAAGGTAGTATATCCATTCTTTCCTGTCTTTGGACTTAAATTGAAACATGGGCTCTTCCTGGGTTTGAAGCCTGTTGGCATTTGGTATAGAGCTATGTGTGTCTTGGTCCTTCTTAGGCTTCTGGACTCCACCATCAGCTTTCCTGTCTCCAGCTATATAGGTGTGTGTGTGTGAGTGTGGGTGTATGTATGTATGTATATAGATATAGCTATAGATACAGATATAAATAGATATAGCTATATTCCTATTGGTTCAGCTTCGATGGAGAAACCTGACTAATATAAATAAGATCCTATTATGTGTCAGGTCCTGGGCTAGGAGTTGGGTTCACCAGCTCTCCAGCTTAAAAGAGATGATAGACTAACTTCAATATGATAAGTGATCTAGTTGAGTTACATACCTACAAAATGCTGTGAGACCAGAAAAGGAGCATCTAATGGCATAAGGAGTTGAGAGGGATTCACTTAAGAGTTGACATGATCAGTGTTGTGAAAAATGACACCAGATTAGAAGATTGAAGAAATTGAACTACTGGTGTATCCAACAACATAGATGAATCTCACAGTCATAATTTTTAGTGGAATAAAAATCAGACACAAAAGAGGGCATATGAATAAAGGTTCAATGGACATCCTTAAAAAACAAGCTCTTTGACGATGAACTTGGAAGGAGAATATCTAATATCTCATCATTCAGTGGGGTAACAGTGATTACCAAGGGTGTATGACACCCCAAGAGGATCATTTGTTAATGTCCCTCTCCTCTCTATGACAAAATTATTTTCAACAATAATAATGAAATAATTCGTAAAAATAATTATTTTCTTGATTTGTTCTTTAGGTTAAAAACAATGAACAGTTAAAAAAGAATACATTTCAGTTTTATAGATATTATTAAAATTCAGCAAAATATTTCACAAATGAACTAAAATTCACTCTTAAAAACTTTACACTGAACAGTTCACACTATTTCATGGTTTTAAATTTTTGGGGGGGGGGGGGCTTTTTATTTATTTATTTATTTATTTTTGCTGTGTTGGATCTTCGTTTCTGTGCGAGGGCTTTCTCTAGTTGCGGCGAGCGGGGGCCACTCTTCATCGCGGTGCACGGGCCTCTCACTATCGCGGCCTTTTTTTTTTTTCTTGTTGCGGAGCACAGGCTCCAGACGCGCAGGCTCAGTAGTTGTGGCTCACGGGCCTAGTTGCTCCACGGCATGTGGGATCTTCCCAGACCAGGGCTCGAACCCGTGTCCCCTGCATTGGCAGGCAGATTCTCAACCACTGCGCCACCAGGGGAGCCCTGGTTTTAAATTTTAAACAAACAAAAGCTCCACATGGTCACATAGAATTACAGAATTGAAGTAACTTGAGTTCTGTTTGTCTTTATGATCACTCTTCTATCATTTTATTTTGAATCCACTGTTTGAAAGTAGGAATGTGTAGTACTACAGGGGTGGAGATAAGAACTATGCATGAAGTAAGCTTGAATGATTCTGAATTGAGAATTTACCCTCTGAAATGGATGCATGTAGCTGAGTCTGTGTGTAGTGAGCTAACTGTAGAAGTGAAGTTCTTTGAATGAACTTCCACATAGAATAAATGCTTGTTACAGAGAAAGTAATAAAGATGTGCTAATTTGATCCTTAAATGTATTACTAAAATTCAACAATAATAGCAGCAGTTGTTTAGAACAGCAGTGCTCAGACTTTTTAGTCTCAGGACTTCATTGCACTCTTACAAATTTTTGAGCTCTTTGCTTTTGTTTATGTGAGTTATATCTGTTGATATTTACCTTATTAGAAATTAAAACAGAAAAAATTTAAATAATTATTTTAAAAGCAAATTTCCATCTTAAAATTACATAATCAATTCACTGAATATTAACATACATAATAAACATTTATAAAAATAATTAATTTTCCAAAACAAAGGAAAATTTAATGATGAGAGTGACATCATTTATGCAGCTGGAGTCTCATAGATGCTTCTGAATCCAATCTGTTGCAATATGTTGTTTTAGTTGAAGTATATGAAAAGAATCTGGCCTTACACAAATATGTAGTTAGAAAGGAGGGCATTTTAATACACTTTAAAAATAGTGTTGGTATTCTTCTTTGATACTATACCAAAACTTGACAAAGGAAGTAGCTTCTTACAGGTTATTTGTAATGTGTTCTGAAACCACATAAATGAACTTTTCATACTCTGTTATGTTAAAATCTGTTGGTCTTCCTTACATTCTGAATAAATCTTTTTACTCATGCATGACTTTGTAGCATTATGCGTTGGTGATTTGGAAAATATTACTTCCCAGGGTTAATGCAACTTTTCTAAATGTTCACACGTTAAGGTTTTTTTTTTGACACATTTAGTTTTATAATAGCAAAAACATTATATTTGTTAATATCACCACTGATCTTATCAGAAGAGTGTGTAAATGCACAGAAGCTTTCAAGCTCACGGTGTTTCCAACATTCAGTTTTGGTTTGAAAGCTCAAATTTTAGGTAGCAAATATTTAAATTGTTTTCCCTGAAATGCCGGCTCACTTTGTTCATTTTCGAGAAAATGCCTGCTGAATAACCAGGTCTGAATAACTATAGTCTTTCAGTTGTTTTTTCAAGTCAAAATGGTGTTTTCATTAAAAAATGAAAAAAATGAAAAATGAATAATAAAAAATGAATGAAAAATGGATAGATAGCTCACAATTCAAATAATCACTAAAGTGCTTTCCCTTGAGATAGCAGAAATGCTTTATTTTCCATTTCATTACACAAAAAATATGGGTGCTCAAGGGTTGAGATTTAGTAAAATGTTTACTGTTTTATTAGGGATATTTTTCAGTAAGGCTAGGTTTCTGTTATTGTTGTTAATTGCGTGTAGTGGTGAAGAATACAGTGTACCGGTACAATCTGTGCCACTGCCCTGACTCATGCTGACGGGTGAGCAGTTTTACTCACCATTGTTTCTGGACCATCAGTGCACATACTTAGCACAGTGAGAAAGCAAATGATGTTTTATATTATTATGACAATATGTTTACCCCGTAGACTCTCTGAAAGGATCTTAGGTTACTCCAGGTCTTTGGATCATACTTTAAGTTCAGAACTTACACCCACAAAAGATGTTTTCTCTAGATGAGTATTTTATTATGACATTGTTTGGAATTTCCAGTGCATGGTAATAATGTGTAGACTGACTTTTAGTCAGTTTAATTATTGCTTTTACATTCTCCACAGACAATATGCCATTTTATTGTCTGTAGCCAGGGCAGACTTTTCCACTGCCCTGCCCATCGTATACCACTGGATGTTTTTTATATATAGACACATATATGTGTTTTATATATGTCTATATGGTAGGTATATATATATTTTTAAAGAATTCAGTTCTTTTTTTTTTTTTTAATGGCAAATCTTTTTTTTTTATTTTTTTTTATTTTTTTATAGCTACTTTATTTATTTATTTATTTATTTTTGGCTGTGTTGGGTCTTCAGTTCGTGCGAGGGCTTTCTCCAGTTGTGGCAAGTGGGGACCGCTCTTCATCGCGGTGCGCGGGCCTTTCACCATCGCGGCCCCTTCCCGTTGCGGGGCACAGGCTCCAGATGCGCAGGCTCAGTAGTTGTGGCTCACGGGCTCAGCTGCTCCGTGGCATGTGGGATCTTCCCAGACCAGGGCTCGAACCCGTGTCCCCTGCATTAGCAGGCAGATTCTCAACCACTGCGCCACCAGGGAAGCCCCAAGAATTCAGTTCTTTATTAGATGTATTTATTGCAGATATTTTCTCCCAGTCAGTGTTTTGTCTTTTCCTTCCCTTAATGGTATCTTTTTTTTTTTTAAATGGTGTCTTTTGATGAACAGAAATTAAAATAAAAATTTTCAATTTTAGAATGGCTGTAGATTTACAGAAAAGTTGTACAGCTAGTACAGAGAGTCCCTGTATATCTCTCACCCAGGTTCCCCTAACACTGACATCTCACATTGCCACGGTGCATTTGTCACAACTGGCAAACCAACATTGATACATTACAATTAACTAAACTTCAGAATCATTCAGATTTCAATCATTTTTCCACTAATGTCTTTTTTTTCTGTTTCAGAATTCCATTCAGGATACCCAGTTGCATTTAGTCATCCTGTCTCCTGGTACCCTCTGTTCTGTGACAATTTCTTAGTCATTCTGTGTTTTGGATGACTGACAGTTTTGAGGAATACTAATCAGATATTTTGTAGACTGTCCTTCAGTTGTCAGATTGTCTGATGTTTTTCGGATTGTCTGATGTTTTTCTCATAGATTGGAGTTATGGGTTTGATGAGGAAGGTCGCAAAGGTGAAGTGCCCTTCTCATCACATCATACCAGGGGTATATGATATCAGCATGATTTATCACTGGTGATGTTAACCTTGATCACTGGGTGAGGTAGTATTGCCAGGTTAAAATTACTCAACTTAATGGTGTATTTATACTTTTGTAGTATGGTCAGTTCTTGCTTTGTACATTTCTTGCTTTATATATTTCATAATGTCATGCATACAGTATTGAGATTATTGTATCTTCCTAATTAATTGAACCTTTTGTCATTACATAGTAACTATTTCTAGACATCTTTAAAAATTTTTAAATTTATATGTTTGCTATTAATGTAGGTACACTGGTTTCTATTAGGGTTAGTTTTTTTCCCCATAGTACATCTTTTCATTGTTTGTTTTTCATCTTTTTTAGTTTTTTTGTTTTTAAAATGAGCTATAATTGACATATAACATTATGTTACTTTCAGGTGTACAACATAATGGTAGGATATTTTTATATGTCGCAAAACGAGCACCACAATAAAGCTAGTTAATATCCATTAACATACATGGTTACAGTTTTTTTTCTTGTAAAAGAACACTTTTAAGATCTACTCTCTTAGCAACTTTCAAATATACAGTACAGTGTTATTAACTATACCCGCCATGCGGTAAAACATACAGCAGGACTTACATACATCCCTATGACTTATTTATTTTATAACTGGAAGTTTGTACCTTTTGACCCCCTTCACCCATTTTGCCCCCCTCCCTAACCACCACCTCTGGCAGCCACCAGTCAGTTTTCTGTATCTAGATGTATAAGCTTGGTGTGTTTTAAAACTTTTTTATTTTTTTATTTTTATTTTTTTTTTTTTTTATTTTATTTTTTTTTAACATTATTTATTTATTTATTTATTTATTGTTGTGTTGGGTCTTCGTTTCTGTGCGAGGGCTTTCTCTAGTTGTGGCAAGCGGGGGCCACTCTTCATCGCGGTGCGCGGGCCTCTCACTATCGCGGCCTCTCTAGTTGCGGAGCACAGGCTCCAGACGCGCAAGCTCAGCAATTGTGGCTCACGGGCCCAGCCGCTCTGCGGCATGTGGGATCTTCCCAGACCAGGGCTCGAACCCGTGTGCCCTGCATTGGCAGGCAGATTCTCAACCACTGCGCCACCAGGGAAGCCCAAAACTTTTTTATTTTTTAAAATTTAGATTCCACATATAAGTGAGATGATACAGTATTTGTCTTTCTCTGTCTGACTTATTTCACTTAGCATAATGCCCTCAAGGTCCATCCATGTTGTCACAAATGGCAAGATTTTCTTTATCCGTTCTTCCATTGATGGATGCCTGGGTTGTTTCCGTATCTTGGCTATTGTAAATAATGCTGCAGTGAACATGAGAGTGCAGATATCTTTTCTAGTTAGTGTTTTCATTTTCTTTGAATAAATACCGAGAGACTGGATCATGTGGATCCATATCCTGGTCACTTTTAATTTTCTGAGGAACCTCCATACTGTTTTCCATAGTGGCTGCACCAGTTTACATTCCCACCAACAGTGCACAAAGGTTCCCTTTTCTCTATATCCTTGCCACAATTGTTATTTCTTTTTTCTACAGAAATTCTTTAATTTTAGTGGTCTAATTTAAGTCTTTTATAATTTGTGCTTTTTATGCTTATTCCAAGATTACATTCCTGGCATAAATTCCACTTGGTCATAATATATTATCCTTTTTACATAAAGGAGAAAACCCATATAATCATCTCAACAGAGGCATAAAAATATTTTTTTTTTTAATGAAATTTTTTTAAAATTTTTTTTTTAATTAATTAATTTATTTATTTTTTATTTTATGGCTGTGTTGGGTCTTCGTTTCTGTGCAAGGGCTTTCTCTAGTTGTGGCAAGCGGGGGCCACTCTTCATCACGGTGCGCGGGCCTCTCACTATCGCGGCCTCTCTTGTTGCGGAGCACAGGCTCCAGACGCACAGGCTCAGTAGTTGGGGCTCACGGGCCCAGTTGCTCCGCGGCATGTGGGATCTTCCCAGACCAGGGCTCGAACCTGTGTCCCCTGCATTGGCAGGCAGATTCTCAACCACTGCGCCACCAGGGAAGCCCAGAAAAATATTTTTGATAAAATTTAACAATTCTTCATAAACTCTCAGTAATCCAGTGATAGGATGAAACTCCAAGGTTATGCTAATCTTATAAAATGAGTTGGAGAATATTCCTCTTCTCTAGTCTCTGGGCGAGTTTATTTTTGTTTGTTTTTTTGTAAGATTGGTTTTATTTTTTTCCTTAAAAGTGTTCTGAAGAATTTACCACAAGCTGTTTTGAAGTTTTCTTTGTGGGAAGGTTTTTACTTAAGGATGTATGTCATTGATATTTAATTTCATTCAGATTTTCTATTTCTTCTTTTTTTTAGATTTTTATTTATTTATTTTATTTAAGTATAGTTGATTTACAGTGTTGTGCCATCACTGCTGGAAAGTGACTCAGTGATACACATATAGACATTCCTTTTTTTATATATATTCTTTTCCATTATGGTTTGTCACAGGATATTGAATATAGTTCCCTGTGCTATACAGTAGGACCTTGTCGTTTATCCATGCTGTATATAATAGTTTACATCTGCTAACCCCGAACTCCCAGTTCATCCCTCGCTCACCCCACTCCCCGTTGGCAACCACAAGTCTGTTCTCTATGTTTGTGAGTCTGTTTCTGTTTTGTAGATAGGTTCATTTGTCCCATATTTTAGATTGCACATATAAGAGATATCATATGGTATTTGTCTTTCTCTTGTCTTTCTCTTTCTGACTTACCTCACATACTGTGATAATCTCTAGTTGCATCTGTGTTGCCGCAAATGGCATTATTTCGTTCTTTTTTTTTTTTAAGACTGAGTAGTATTCTGTTGTATATATGTATCACATCTTCTTTATCCATTCACCTGTCAATGGACGTTTAGGTTGTCTCCATGTTTTGGCTATTGTGAATAGTGCTGCTGTGAGCGTAGGGGTGCATGTATCTTTTTGAATTATAGTTTTGTCCGGGTATGCACCCGGATTGCTGGATCATATGGCAATTCTATTTTTAGTTTTCTGAGGTACCTCCATACTGTTTTCCATAGTGGCTGCACCAATTTACATTCCCACCAACAGTGTAGCAGGGTTCCCTTTTCTCCACACCCTCTCCAGCAGTTGTTATTTATAGACTTTTTAATGATGGCCATTCTGACTGGTGTGAGGTGGTACCTCATTATAGTTTTTTTTTTTTAATTAATTAATTAATTAATTATTTATTTATGGCTGTGTTGGGTCTTCGTTTCTCTGCGAGGGCTTTCTCTAGTTGTGGCAAGCGGGGGCCACTCTTCATCGCGGTGCGTGGGCCTCTCACTATCGCGGCCTCTCTTGTTGCGGAGCACAGGCTCCAGACGCGCAGGCTCAGTAGTTGTGGCTCACGGGCCTAGTTGCTCCGCGGCATGTGGGATCTTCCCAGACCAGGGCTCGAACCCGTGTCCCCTGCATTGGCAGGCAGATTCTCAACCACTGCGCCACCAGGGAAGCCCCTCATTATAGTTTTGATTTGCATTTCTCTAATAATTACTGATATTGAGCATCTTTTCATGTGCCTACTGGCTATCTGTATGTCTTCTTTGGAGAAATGTCTATTAAGGTCTTCTGCCCATTTTTCCATTGGGTTGTTTGTTTTTTTGTTGTTGAATTGCATGAGCTGTTTGTATATTTTGGAGATTAAGCCCTTGTCTGTAGCATCATTTGCAAATATTTTCTCCCATTCTATAGGTTGTCTTTTCATTTTTTTATGGTTTCCTTTGCTGTGCAAAAGCTTGTAAGTTTGATTACGTCCCATTTGTTTATTTTCGTTTTTACTTCTATATTGCCTTGGGAGACTGACCTAAGAAAACATTGGTATAATTTATGTCAGAGAATGTTTTGCCTATGCTTTCTTCTAGGAGTTTTATGGTGTCATGTCTTATGATTAAGTGTTTAAGCCATTTTGAGTTTATTTTTTTACATGGTGTGAGGGTATGTTTTAACTTTATTGATTTACATGCAGCTGTCCAATTTTCCCAGCACCACTTGCTGAAGAGACTGTCTCTTTCCCATTTTATATTCTTACCTCCTGTAAGAAGAAGGTAATTGACTGTAGGTGTGTGGGTTTATTTCTGGGCTCTCTACTCCGTTCCATTGATCTGTATGTCTGTTTTTGTACCAATACCACATTGTTTTGATTACTGTAGCTTTGTAGTATTGTTTGAAGTCTGGGAGAGTTATGCCTCCTGCTTTGTTTCTTTTCCTCTGGATTGCTTTGGCAATTCTGGATCGTTTATGGTTCCATATAAATTTTTGGATTATTTGTTCTAGTTTTTTGAAAAATTTCATGGGTATTTTGATAAGGATCACATTAAATCTGTAGATTGCTTTGGTTAGTATGGCCATTTTAACAAGATTAATTCTTCCACTCCAAGAGCATGGGATATCTTTCCATTTCTTTGAATCATCTTTAATTTCCTCTTTAATTAATAAAATGTTTTATAGTTCTCAGCATATAAGTCTTTCACCTCCTTGGTCAGGTTTATTCATAGGTATTTTATTTTTGTGGGGTGCTATTTTATTTTTATTATTTAAGAAGAATATTATTTTTAAAATATTTATTTATTTATTTGGCTGCATTAGGTCTTAGCTGCGGCATGAGGAATCTTCACTGCTGTGTGCAGGATCTTCATTGCCACGTGCGGGATCTTTAGTTGCAGCATGCGGGATATTTTAGTTGCGGCATGTGAACTCTTAATTCTGGCATATGGGATCTAGTTCCCTGACCAGGGATCGAACCCGGGCCACCTCCATTGGGAGCGTGGAGCCTTAGCCACTGGACCACCAGGGAAGTCCCTGGGATGCTATTTTAAAAGGTATTATTTCTTTATATTCCCTTTCTGATATTTCATTGTTAGTGTAAAGAAATGCAACCGATTTTTGAATGTTAGTCTCGTATCCTGCTACTTTGCTGAATTCATTTATTAGATCTAGTAGTTTTTGTGTGGAGTCCTTAGGGTTTTCTATATATAGTGTCACGTCATCTGCGTATAGTAACAATTTTATGTATTAGAGTTGGTAAGTTGTCTTTTTCAAGGAATTTGTCCATTTCATCTGTATTTTTCACAACTTTATTGAGATTATAATTAACATGCCATAAAATTCTCCCATTTAAAGCGTGTAATTTTTTTAAAAGTATATTCTCAGAGTTGTGCAACTATCACCACAGTCTAATTTTAGAACATTTCCATTACTCCAAACAGAAATTTCATGCCTATTTGCAAGCACTCCCATTTCCATCCCCAGGCCTAGGTAACCACTAATTTACTTTCTGCCTCCAAAGATTTGCCTTTTCAAAATATTTCATATAAATGGAATTAAATAATGTGTGGTGTTTTATGTATGACTTCTTTCACTTAGTATAATGTTTTTAAGGTTCATCTGTATTGTAGCATGTATCAGTACTTTGCTCCTTTTTTTTCCTTTTAAAAATGCATTTTTATTGTGAAGTATAACTTACATACAGAAAAGTGCACATATTTTAAGCACAATAAAAAATGTTTAAGTGAACACTTCTATGAAACCACTATACACATCAAGAAATAGAACATTACTAGGATCCTAAAAGCCCCTTCATGTACCGTTCCCAGCTTTACCCCTTCCTTACAAGAAACCAATATCCTTAATAATACCATGGATTAGTTCAGCCAGTTTCTGAACTTAATAAAAATGGAAACATATAGAATGCATTATTCTGTATCTGCTCTTAATCAACAATATATATTTTTTTCTTTTTTAACCATTCAAAAAAATTGAAGTATAATTAATTTATAATGTCTTAGTTTCAGGTGTACAGCAAAGTGATTCAGTTATATATATGTATTTGTGTGTATACATATATATATACTCTTTTTAAGATTCTTTTCCATTATAAGTTATTACAAGATATTGAATACAGTTCCTTGGTTCCTTGTGCTATACAGTTGGTCCCTGTTGTTTATTTTATATATAGTAATGTCAGTATAGTAATCTCAAATTTCTAATTTATCAACAGCGTATTTTTTTTGACTGCTGTCTTTTTTTTTTTAAATAAATTTATTTATTTATTTTTGGCTGCATTGGGTTTTTACTGCTGTGTGCAGGCTTTCTCTAGTTGCGGCAAGCTGGGGCTACTCTTTGTTGTGGTGCACGGGCTTCTCATTGTGGTGGCTTCTCTTGTTGCAGAGCGCAGACTCTAGGTGCGCAGGCTTCAGTAGTTGTGGCATGCGGACTCAGTAGTTGTGGCGCATGGGCTTAGTTGCTCCACAGCATGTGGGATCTTCCTGGACCAGGGCTCAAACCTGTGTCCCCTGCATTGGCAGGTGGATTCTTAACCACTGCGCCACCAGGAAAGTCCCAACAGTGTATTTTTTAAAAGATTTTATTTTTTAGAGAAGTTTTAGGTTCACAACATAACCGAGAGGAAGATAGAGTTTTCCCATATACCTGTCGCCCCCAAACATGCCTAGCCTCCCCCCATTATCAACATTACTCACCAGAATGGTACGTTGTTACCAAGGATGGACCTACATTGACGCATAATCACCCAGAGTCCATAGTTTACCTTATAGGTTCACTTTTGGTGCTGTACATTCTATGGGTTTGGACAAATGTATACTGACATATATCCATCATTATAATATCATACAGAGAATTTTCACTGCCCTAAAAAGCTACTTTTTCCTTTTTATTGCTGAATGGTGTTTTATTTTTTATTTTTATTTTTTTTAACATCTTTATTGGAGTATAATTGCTTTACAATGGTGTGTTAACTTCTGCTTTATAACAAAGTGAATCAGTTATACATATACATATGTTCCCATATCTCTTCCCTCTTGCCTCTCCCTCCCTCGTACCCTCCCTATCCCACCCCTCTAGGTGGTCACAAAGGACGGAGCTGATCTCCCTGTGCTATGCGGCTGCTTCCCACTAGCTATCTATTTTACATTTGGTAGTGTATATATGTCCATGACACTCTCTCACCCTGTCACATCTTACGCCTCCCCCTCCCCATATCCTCAAGTCCATTCTCTAGTAGGTCTGTGTCTTTATTCCCATCTTGCCACTAGGTTCTTCATGACTTTTTTTTTTTTTCCTTAGATTCCATATATATGTGTTAGCATGTGGTATTTGTTTTTCTCTTTCTGACTTACTTCACTCTGTATGACAGACTCTAACTCCATCTATCTCACTACAAATAACTCCATTTCGTTTCTTTTTATGGCTGAGTAATATTCCATTGTATATATGTGCCACATCTTCTTTATCCATTCATCCGATGATGGACACTTCGGTTGCTTCCATGTCCTGGCTATTGTAAATAGAGCTGCAATGAACATTTTGGTACATGACTCTTTTTGAATTATGGTTTTCTCAGGGTATATGCCCAGTAGTGGGATTGCTGGGTCGTATGGTAGTTCTATTTTTAGTTTTTTAAGGAACCTCCATACTGTTCTCCATAGTGGCTGTATCAATTTACATTCCCACCAACAGTGCAAGAGCGTTCCCTTTTCTCCACACCCTCTCCAGCATTTATTGTTTCTAGATTTTTTGATGATGGCCATTCTGACCGGTGTGAGATGATATCTCATTGTAGTTTTGATTTGCATTTCTCTAATGATTAATGATGTTGAGCATTCTTTCATGTGTCTGTTGGCAATCTGTATATCTTCTTTGGAGAATTGTCTATTTAGGTCTTCTGCCCATTTTTGGATTGGGTTGTTTGTTTTTTTGTTATTGAGCTGCATGAGCTGCTTGTAAATCTTGGAGATTAATCCTTTGTCAGTTGCTTCATTGGCAAATATTTTCTCCCATTCTGAGGATTGTCTTTTGGTCTTGTTTATGGTTTCCTTTGCTGTGCAAAAGCTTTTAAGTTTCATTAGGTCCCATTTGTTTATTTGTGTTTTTATTTCCATTTCTCTAGGAGTTGGGTCAAAAAGGATCTTGCTGTGTTTTATGTCATAGAGTGTTCTGCCTATGTTTTCCTCTAAGAGTTTGATAGTGTCTGGCCTTACATTTAGGTCTTTAATCCATTTTGAGTTTATTTTTGTGTATGGTGTTAGGGAGTGTTCTAATTTCATACTTTTACATGTACCTGTCCAGTTTTTCCAGCACCATTTATTGAAGAGGCTGTCTTTTCTTCACTGTATATGCTTGCCTCCTTTATCAAAGATAAGGTGACCATATGTGCGTGGGTTTATCTCTGGGCTTTCTATCCTGTTCCATTGATCTATGTTTCTGTTTTTGTGCCAGTACCAAACTGTCTTGAGTACTGTAGCTTTGTAATATAGTCTGAAGTCAGGGAGCCTGATTTCTCCAGCTCCGTTTTTCGTTCTCAAGATTGCTTTGGCTATTCGGGGTCTTTTGTGTTTCCATACAAATTGTGAAATTTTTTGTTCTAGTTCTGTGAAAAATGCCAGTGGTAGTTTGATAGGGGTTGCACTGAATCTGTAGATTGCTTTGGGTAGTAGAGTCATTTTCACAATGTTGATTCTTCCAATCCAAGAACATAGTATATCTCTCCATCTATTTGTATCATCTTTAATTTCTTTCATCAGTGTCTTATAATTTTCTGCATACAGGTCTTTTGCCTCCTTAGGTAGGTTTATTCCTAGATATTTTATTCTTTTTGTTGCAACGGTAAACGGGAGTGTTTTCTTAATTTCACTTTCAGATTTTTCATCATTAGTGTATAGGAATGCAAGAGATTTCTGTGCATTAATTTTGTATCCTGCTACTTTACCAAATTCATTGATTAGCTCTAGTAGTTTTCTGGTAGCATCTTTAGGATTCTCTGTGTATAGTATCATGTCATCTGCAAACAGTGACAGCTTTACTTCTTCTTTTCCAATTTGGATTCCTTTTATTTCTTTTTCTTCTCTGATTGCTGTGGCTAGGACTTCCAAAACTATGTTGAATAATAGTGGTGAGAGTGGGCAACCTTGTCTTGTTCCTGATCTTAGTGGAAATGGTTTCAGTTTTTCACCATTGAGGACAACGTTGGCTGTGGGTTTGTCATATATGGCCTTTATTATGTTGAGGAAAGTTCCCTCTATGCCTACTTTCTGCAGGGCTTTTATCATAAATGGGTGTTGAATTTTGTCGAAAGCTTTCTCTGCATCTATTGAGATGATCATATGGTTTTTCTCCTTCAATTTGTTAATATGATGTATCACGTTGATTGATTTGCATATATTGAAGAATCCTTGCATTCCTGGAATAAACCCCACTTGATCATGGTGTATGATCCTTTTAATGTGCTGTTGGATTCTGTTTGCTAGTATTTTGTTGAGGATTTTTTCATCTATGTTCATCAGTGATATTGGCCTGTAGTTTTCTTTCTTTGTGACATCTTTGTCTGGTTTTGGTATCAGGGTGATGGTGGCCTCGTAGAATGAGTTGGGGAGTGTTCCTCCCTCTGCAATATTTTGGAAGAGTTTGAGAAGGATAGGTGTTAGCTCTTTTCTAAATGTTTGATAGAATTTGCCTGTGAAGCCATCTGGTCCTGGACTTTTGTTTGTTGGAAGATTTTTAATCACAGTTTCAATTTCAGTGTTTGTGATTGGTCTGTTCGTGTTTTCTATTTCTTCCTGGTTCAGTCTCGGCAGGTTGTGCATTTCTAAGAATTTGTCCATTTCTTCCAGGTTGTCCATTTTATTGGCATAGAGTTGCTTGTAGTAATCTCTCATGATCGTTTGTATTTCTGCAGTGTCAGTGGTTACTTCTCCTTTTTCATTTCTAATTCTATTGATTTGAGTCTTCTCCCTTTTTCTCTTGATGAGTCTGGCTAATGGTTTATCAATTTTGTTTATCTTCTCAAAGAACCAGCTTTTAGTTTTATTGATCTTTGCTATTGTCTCCTTCTTTTCTTTTTCATTTATTTCTGATCTGATCTTTATGATTTCTTTCCTTCTGCTAGCTTTGGGGTTTTTTTGTTCTTCTTTCTCTGAATGGTGTTTTAGTGTGTAGATATATACTACATTTTGTTTATCCATTCACCAGATGATAGACATTTGGATTGTTTTCACTTTTTGGCTATTATGAATAATGCTGCTGTGAACAAATTTAAGTACAAGTCTTTGTATGGAACATTCATTTCTCTTGTGTTGATACCTAGGAATGGAATTGCTGAGTCATATAGAAACTGTACGTTTAACGTTTTGTGAATCTGTTTTCAAAAGTGGCTTGTACCATTTTACATTGCTGCTAGCAATATATGATGGCTCTAATTTCTCAACAATTTTGCCCACACTTGTTTTTTTTTTTTTTTTAATTTTAGCCATCCTAGCATTTGTGAAGTGGTATCACATTGCAGTTTTGATTTGTGTTTCCTTAATCACTAATGATGTTGAGCATCTTTTTGTGTTTATTGACTATTTGCATGTTCTTCTTTGGAGAAATGTCTGTTGAAATCTGTTCCGTATTTTCTTTTTCTAATTTCTCAAAGTGAATTTATTAGATCTCTTGGTTGCATATGACAGAAACCACCTCTACCTATTTTAAATAAAAGAACAGAATTTATTTTGAGGATGGTGTGGGAGAGAGATATTCATTGTATCCAAGGGCAGCAATACAGTGAAGCACAGGAAAGACTGGACACAAACACTGGTACTGTAGAACACCCAGGAAATCCCCTATCCTCTGTTACTATCTCCTTCTCAGTTGCTTCATTCTTACTGCTCATCAAGGTCTGGTCTTCCATTTTCAGGCCACATGGCAGGACACAGTTATTGCTAATTATTCTTAGGTTCCCTCTCTTCATTTTAAAAAAGCAATCAGATATTTCTTAGTCATATTCTAATTTCCTGTGGAAAACATTCTGCTTGTCACAACTTGGGTTATATACCCACCTCGAGACCAAGTATTATGGCTAAGGGAGTGGTAACCCATGTGATAACCATGTAGATACAGGACAGATGTTGGCAACTATGGCCCTCTAGCACATAGACCATTGAGCAAAGAATGTTTTTTGCATTTGTAAAGAACTGAAAAAAAAATAGTAAAAAAAGAAGAATATGTGATAGGGACGTATATGGCCAGAAAAGTCTAAAATATTTATTCTCTGACCCTTTACAGAAGAAGGTTGCTTGTCCCAATCTAGGGGGAGGGGAGCAGTTCCTGCACAAGAAGGGTGAGATGAACTGGTGTGGCATTGTAACAGAAATCTGCAGACCACCAACTCTACAGGATATTAACAAATGACCCCATACTCAATATGCTTGGGGAGCTGGATGGAAAATGTAAAAGGACTTCTGTATTGAAGGATTTCTCACAGTATTTGATATGCTAGAAAACACTGGGAATCTTCAAGAGTCTTTAAGAGGAAGATATAGCATGTTCTGTTTCTCAAACTTATTTGACCACAGAACCGTATTTCCTCCCACTTCCAAGGAAGTACCATTCCGTGGAACACACTTTGGGAAGACTTTTATATGTGAGCTCTCACATATAACTAATATGGGCTTTATTTCCAGTCTTCCTTGAAATTGAGTTCAGCAATGACTATGTGCCAGGCTTGTGGTGCTACGTGTAATAGAGGCCCACAATGAATAAAACAAACCTCTGTCTTCAGGTAGTTTTTAATCTAGTGAAGGAGACCAATTAAAAAAAACAACAACAAGCTATTATAAGGGTATGAACAGTGCTATAAAGGGTAACATATTGAATCAAGAAACACAGAGAAGGGACACCTCCCCAGCTTTGTGGGGTAGGAGTGGGAACATCAAGGAAGGCTTTCATGAAGACATGATGCCTGAACCTTGAAGGTCGACCGGTAGAAGTTAGCCAGGTGAAAAGTGAGAACAAAAGATGAACTTTTGCACAGAAGCAGATAGAGGGGTAGCATTGTGGATCATTCTGAGCGTAACTGAAGTAGGACTCGGTGATTGATTGGATATAGGAGATGAGAGAGGAGAAGAGACAGAAGATAACTCTCAAGATTATGAGTTGGACAATTTGATGGGGACCCATAATTAATTTGGGATCTATAAGTTTTTTTGCCCCACAGGCTATCCTACTGGAGGTGTCCTGCAAGGGTGGACATACGAGGCTCAAAAGAGTGATCTGGGCTGGAGATACAGATGAAAGGAGTCATTATCATACAGAAGGTAGTTGAAACTGTTTGCCTACTTTTAAATTCGATTATTTGTCTTCTTAATATTGAGTTATAAGATTTCTTTATGTTTTCTGTATACAAGCCCCTTACCAGATATAGTTTTGCAAATATTTTCTCCCAGTCTGTGAATTCTATTTCATTTTCTTTAATGGTGTTGTTTGAAGCCCCAAACCAGATTTCTGTGGTTTCTATGAGTCTGGCTAATGCTATTTCTGTTAGCTACTGTATAATTCTGTGTAGTTTTGAAATTTAAGGAGGTTAAGTTCCTTTAATGGGCCCACGGCAAAATGCTTGCTACTGGCTCCTGGATTCCTGGTAAGGGCTCTTATTTTTGCTCCTCTGCTCTATGTTTTGTGGACAGAACCGGTGGGAAGTGATTTTATATTAGGAAGAGTTTTATAGTCCACCTTAGCTTTTTGTTGGAATAGGAACAACTTTAAAGTCATAGCTGTTTATATGCAGATTATGCCCAGAGTTATACATCCAGTATTTACTGTTCATCAGAATCAGCTGGGGATTCTCAAAAGTCTTAATGCCAAGGCTGCAGCCAAAACCAATTTAATCAGAACAACGGGGAAGGAGAGGGAGTAAACCCAGGCATCAGTGGCTTTGAAAGCTATCCAGATGAGTTCAGTATTTCGTTAAAGTTGAGAACCATGGTGGTTAGATCCCCTGCTGGACTTCACTTATTCATTAATTCAATGCATATTACTTGAAAGCTGGCTGTGTTCTAGACACACGGTCAGTCAGTGCTGGGTATTTAGTGATCAGTAAGAAACATAAGCTCTGTTCAAAATCTAGCTGAGAAAGGCAGATGCTAAACAAAACATTATATAAGTAATTATTTAATTGCAGTTGTGAGCTCAGTGCCTAGTAGATATCTCCATTCAGATTTCCTCAAGTTCATTGTTTCAAAAACTGAACTCTTAGTCACTGCCACCAAATCATTTCATCCTTCCATAATTTCTAAGTTGGTTAATGGCCGTTTCAGTCATCTAAGCCTTGTTGTTTGCCTTACTCCCTTATGTTTCTCATCTAATGAGTAACTAGGCATCCTGTTTCTGCCCACACGTCATGTCCTGTCACTGCTCTTTCCCCTCAGTCCCCATTGTTACTGTCTCAGGGCAGGTCCTCAGCATCTCTTGCCTAGATTACTGCAGTTATCTGTAACTGGTAACTCTCGTTCTAGATTGGTTCCCTTCTAATCCAGTCTCCATAACACTGTCCGAATGATTGTTCAAGAGTGCAAGTATTTAATGGTCCCTCAAGACTCATTAGATAAAATCCAAGCTCTTTACGTGGCCCTCCAGGATCTGCCAATTTTTCTAGTTTTATCTCTCAACATGAAACTCACTCTCCTCCTATGGGAAGTGTTTTGATTATCTGTTGCTACATAACAAATCATCTCAAAACTTAGTGGCATAGAAACGACAACCATTTATGACCTAAGAGCCCCAGAACATCATTTCTATTGCATTTTGTTGATTAGACAAGTCACGAAGGCCAGTCCATGCCAGGGGAATTAGACCCCACCTCTCACTAGGATGAGTAGGAAAGAATGTGTGTGTGTCTCTAATTTACCACACCAAGTAGACCACATCTGTTGAACCATAGGTCTAGTTTTTTTCTAGTATTGATACTATCCCATTTGCATCTTCTGCAGATCCTTGGCTTGGCAGATTTAGGCTCTGCTAGACTTAACTCCGGTGTCACAAAGCCTAGCTTGAGTAAGAGGGCAACTGCTGTGTTTTTCTGTGACTTAGCATTTACTGAATGCCCTAAAAAAGAATAAACCAAGCTCTGGCTGATGGGCTAGGAACCATCCAAGCAGAGTTGATCATTCTCTCTTTAGTGCTGTGACTGTATATTGTATTTATGCCTACGTTACGTTTTTGCAGTTATTTATGCATATGATTGCTCCTCTACTAAATTGACCTCATATTCTCTGATTTCATCTAAATTCTCTCAGTTGCAGGTGGCTGAAATCAGTGTAAGAGAAAAGGAAAAGTGTGTGTGGGAGGAGGGCAAGATTTATTGCCTCAAGATCACGTGATTTAAAAAATTTTTTTAAAATTATTTATTTATTTATTTATTTTGGCTGCACTGGGTCTTAGTTGCGGCACGTGAGATCTTTAGTTGCAGCATGCATGCTGGATCTAGTTCCCTGACGAGGCATCAAACCTGAACCCTCTGCACTGGGAGTGCAGAGTCTTACCCACTGGACCACCAGGGAAATCCCAAGATCATGTGATTTTAAAAGAGCAGGGGCAGTACTGATGTTTGGCATGACCGGCAGCAAACAATGCCCAGTGGTCTCCCTCTCCCTCCTCCTCCCCTTTCCTCCCTCCCTTTGCTTCAGTCTCTGTGCTGGCTTCCTTCACTCTCACTGCAGACATTGTTCCTCCACAAGATGGATAATTTGGCCCTGATGGTACTAGGCTTCCAGAAAGGTGTCCCCAGAGGCAAATGGCAGTCTTTCCTATTCATCCCAGATAAAAATTCCTGAGAGGATGACCTCTGACTGAGGCCAGGGGCATAGAACCCTGTGGTTGGCCAACCCTGTGGTTCTGGGAAAGGGTTTGTCTGTTATCAGAAAGGTGGTGGGGAATTGTCCCAGGTCAAAAACCATAGGCTACACTGTATTTGTCTGTTTCCCCATACCTCTCCTGAGTTACTGGCACATGACAGGAGCTTCCTAAATGTTTATTGAAGGAAATGAATGAATGATGAATCTTTGCCTTGAAATGTCTCCCTCTCCACGCAGAAGTCCTGACCCTATGACACTCAAACATTTCTCACTGACTACAGAAGTCAGGGATTTTGCTGTTTAACTACTTCATGGCCATTCTTTGTGAGTCTACCTTAAAGGTACTAACACATGAAAGAACATGATTAAAATGCTAAATCCCTAGGCTTTTTGGTTTCACCTTCAGTCTGGGTTAGGCCAAGAAAGGTTTAGTAAGTATGGGTGTCCTCATGAAAGATCTTTCAGGAAATCAGAGAGCTTCAAGGTGAGTTAGTGCTGAAATGCAGATTCAAGTCTCAGCAGCTCCTCATTACCGGCAGCTTGGGCTTGCCTTGAAAGCTCTGTTAGTTTTTATGGACTTTAACCCTTAACGCAGGCAGTGGTTAATCCACAATTCCTCCCAAAGGCTGGTCAGTGAGCAAAAAGCTTTGTGACGAATTTTCCTGAGATCTTTCATTCACATTCAGTGTGTTCAGAGAGATGAGAGAATTTCAAAGACCCTCCATCATTTCATTCTCACCAGCGGTTATTTCTTTTGTCACCGGTAAGAAGAAACAGTCAGAATCTTAGGGACAAAGAGAAAGAAAGGCTAAATGAGTTTTGCAGCTCTCACACCTTCCCAGAGTAATTCTAAGCCCATCAGACAGGGCTTAGTTCGTTCCCTTTTAAGATATGTTGCCTGTGCTTGATAATTGTTCAGACATAGAAAAAACATGTAATACTCTCCTATTCAAAGAAACACTGTACCACTGTCACTGCCACTGGGCTGTCACCCCAAGGGATCATTCAGGACACTAGATAGTGATAAATGAACCAAGTTCCTGAATTTAGTGGCCTTTTTTTTCTGATGGAGGACACAGTCAAACTTAAAAACAAATACTTGGAAACAAGTAGTTTCAGTTTATGGTAAATGTTATAAATGTTTCTTTACAATGTGTTAAATGTGATAGGATTTAGGATAGATTTTAGGGATGCTGGCTAAAGAAGGCTCTCTGCAGAGGTGAAATTTGAGCAGAAACCTGAATGAGAAGAAGGTGTTGATTATGTAAGGATCCATGGAAGAAGGATCAGCAAATGCCATAGAGAGTGAACCTGATGGATTTGAGACACTCGCTGGATTTGACTTGTGGCTGGAGTGTATTGAACTAGGGAGAGAAGGCAGGCAGGGCCCAGGCCATGAGGGACCTTGTGGACCAGGCAGGGAATTTGTATTTTATTTAATTGCAGTGGAAGATTTCAAGCAGATAAATTGTGTGATTCGACTAGTGTTATTCATCTGTGCTGTACAATGTGGTAACCCCTAGTGTCATACGGCTTCTCAAGTTTAAATTAATTAAAATTAGCTAAAATTTAATTCCTCAGTTGCACCAGGCAAATTTCAAATAGCTACATGTGGCTAATGGCAACCATATTGGACAATGTAGATATGGAATGTTTCCAGGACTGCAGAAAGTTCTGTTGGACAGTATTATTATAGACAGTGGAGGCAGAGAGGCCAGTTATAGTTCAAGTGAGAGACGAGGGGCTGTCACAGTAGAGATGGTGAGATGTGTTTGTACTTAGGGTAGAGTTTGAAGGCAAGGGCAAACAGGACTTGCTGATGAATTGTTCATGAGGGAATGAAGGAAAGAGATGCATTAGTTATGTTTGCAGTTCTACTTCAGGGAGGTAGAAGGATTAGAAGTGTTTACATGCAGAAGAAATAGATCTCTGTTGGCTCAAGGGGATAGAACTCATCCTTTACATGTAAAAGAGCAAGAAACTTTAAAAATAACTGAGATACATTCATGACCAAAAAATGCCTGCAGGAGTTGGTGGGGAACTGGTAGATTTGGGAACTTGTAAATACCTGTGATTGACAGGTCAGTGGAGGTCTATCACTAAAAGGTGGTGGGAATCATTCTGAGAAAATTTTGGTCACTGCTGAATCAGGCACGTGGATATCCCTCTAGTCTCATTTCTGATGTCACAGAGAAGGTCATCTTTTTCAAGTCTCCTCCAAGGAAACTATTTTCTTTGTCATTAAAAAAAATTACTTTTTCTCAAGTTGACATGTTCAGCCTGAATCTGCAGGTACTGAAAGTTATCAACAGGAAAGACTTGGGCACTGGGAGGCTGATTGTGCACTTTGGTGGGAAGTTGGTAATCTGAAAACTGTAGGAGCAAATATTCCACTGTCGTCCCTTGCTCCTGTTCATGAACGGATTTATTTGGGGAAAATAGTTGTGCACTGGAGAAGGATTCACAAGGTCAAATCTTAAATGCTCAGTTGACTCCTTAGAGACTCTTGTGATATTGGACAAACCATTTACCATCTCTGGGCCTTCATTTCCTCATCTATGAAATGAGATTAGAAATCCCTGCTCTGGCTGCCTAATATAAATATTATGAGCTTTAAATTAGATGAAGATAATAATAACACCACTTGCCATTTATTAAGTACTTATTAGGTGCCAGGCAGTGTGCTAAGGAGTATGATGAAGCTAAGACAGATGCTGTGCTACACTTAGTGACTTAAAACAACAACCATTTTATTTACTCCCCATTCTGTGAGTTAGCAATTTGGGCTCATCTCATCTGGATGGCTTTTCTGCTTTTCTTGCCTGTGGTCATGCATGTGGCTGCAAATTATCTGGCCGCGCTAATGGCCTAAGTTGTCCCCTTTCGTATGTCTGGCACCTGGTGGTAGCTGTTAGCTGGTTGGTGTAAGGGGGCCTCAAGTGGGACAGCTTGTGTCTTCTCCATTTACCTTCATCCTCTAGTAGGCTAGACCGGGCTTCTTCACATGGGAGTTTCAGGGAAAAATTCCAAGTGGTGAGAGCAGAAGCCACAAGGCTGGTTAAGTTCTAGGCTTAGAAGTCCCAACATCACTTCTACCATATTCTATTGGTCAAAGCAAGTCACAGGTACAACCCAGATCCAAGGGCAGGGAGATAAACTCTACCTTTTTATAGGAAGAGTGGAAAAATCACATTGCAGATGGGCAGGTGCACACGGATAGGTTATCATGGTCATTTTGTGAACACTTTTTGTGCTTATCAGTGTATAATCTCACCTAATCTGCACAGAAACCTTGTTATCCTCATTGGACAGGAGAGGAAACTGAGGCACAATGAAGTTGAATAACTTGCTCAAAGTCATATAGTCAGTAAGTGTCTAAGCTGGGATATGAACTCAGGCAGGCTGTGTTCTAGAGGCCATGCTCTTTTTTTATGGTCTTCAAAGTGGAAATCACATTATGATAGAGGTTAATTGCATTTGCTATGTCCAGTTCTCTCCTTGTGGGGCACTTCCCACCCCTTGCAGTTTAGGTGGGGCAGTGTAACCGGTTCTGGGCCGATGGAGGCATTTAACAGCAGGTGTAAATTCCTCATTCTCTTTCATCCCCTACCTCTGTGACCTGGAACTCTAAGATAGAAGTAGACTTGATTGCTGAGTTACCATTCAAAAGGAAGCTTCCCTGTAGAGCTGCCAGATCTCCAGCAGAAAAGAAATAAAATAGCATGTGCTAAACCACTGAGATTTGGGGATTTGTTATTGTAGTGAAGCCAGTTCTCTCCTGATTAATACACTGTATTTTTCTACTTACAAAGTGAATTCATAATCTTATAAAGTTTTTAATTAAACTTTAATTAGAAAGAATAAAGAAAAATTTAAAAATCACTCCAAATCCTACAATCCAGGGTCAACAATTCTAAATCTTTTGGTGAATATCATTCCAGATAATTCTCTGTGTTTAAAAATGCACACACAATTCATGTAAATAGGTTCACACTCTCCAGGTTTCCTGGTAGCATCCTTTTGTCATCAAACAATATAGTTTCAAAATCATTCTAGGGCAAGTAAATAGAGACCTATGTAGGAAGTGCTTTGACATATATAATATATAAAAGGAAGGTTTTTGAGAACATACAGTAGAGGACTTAGGAATATGGGTTCTGCATCTGAGTACTTGAATTCAAATCCTCACCCCATCACTGACTTTGAGAAAGTTACTTAATCTTTTTATGCCTCTATTTCTTCAAATGTAAAAGGGGGATAATAATAGTACGTACTTCACAGTAAGGATTAAGTAAAATAAGGTTGAAAACACTTTGGAGGGCAGACAGCAGAAGCAAGAAGAACTACTATTCTGCAGCCTGTGGAAGGAAAACCACATTCACAGAAAGATAGACAAAATGAAAGGTCAGAGGACTTTGTACCAGATGAAGGAACAAGATAAAACCCCAGAAAAACAACTACATGAAGTGGAGATAGGCAACCTTCCAGAAAAAGAATTCAGAATAATGATAGTGAAGATGACTCAGAACCTTGGAAAAAGCATGGAGACAAAGATCGAGAAGATACAAGAAATGTTTAACAAAGACCTAGAAGAATTAAAGAACAAACAGAGATGAACAATACAATAACTGAAATGAAAAATACACTGGAAAGAATCAATAGCAGAATAACTGAGGCAGAAGAACGGATAAGTGACCTGGAAGACAGAATGGTGGAATTCACTGCCGTGGAACAGAATAAAGAAAAAAGAATGAAAAGAAATGAAGACAGCCTAAGAGACCTCTGGGACAACATTAAAGCAACAACATTCACATTATAGGGGTCCCAGAAGGAGAAGAGAGAGAGAAAGGACCCGAGAACATACTTGAAGAGATTATAGTCGAAAACTTCCCTAACATGGGAAAGGAAATAGCCACCCAAGTCCAGGAAGTGCAGAGAGTGCCAGGCAGGATAAACCTAAGGAGAAACATGCCGAGACACATAGTAATCAAATTGACAAAAATTAAAGACAAAGAAAAATTATTGAAAGCAACAAGGGAAAAATGACAAATAACAGACAAGGGAATTCCCATAAGGTTAACAGCTGATTTCTCAGCAGAAACTCTACAAGCCAGAAGGGAGTGGCACGATATATTTAAAGTGATGAAAGGGAAGAACCTACAACCAAGATTACCCTACCCAGCAAGGATCTCATTCAGATTTCATGGAGAAATCAAAAGCATTACAGACAAGCAAAAATTAAGAGAATTCAGCACCACCAAACCAATTCTACAGCAAATGCTAAAGGCACTTCTCTAAGTGGGAAACACAAGAGAAGAAAAGGACCTACAAAAACAAACCCATAACAATTAAGAAAATGGTAAAAGGAACATACATATCGATAATTACCTTAAATGTAAATGGATTAAATGCTCCAACCAAAAGACACAGGCTCACTGAATGGATACAAAAACAAGACCCATCTATATGCTGTCTACAAGAGACCCACTTCAGACCTAGGGACGGACACAGACTGAAAGTGAGGGGATGGAAAAAGATACTCCATGCAAATGAAAATCAAAAGAAAGCTGGAGTATCAATACTCATATCAGATAAAATAGACTTTAAAATAAAGAATGTTACAAGAGACAAGGAAGGACACTACATAATGATCAAGGGATCAATCCAAGAAGAAGATATAACAATTATAAATATATATGCGCCCAACATAGGAGCACCTCAATGCATAAGGCAACTGCTAACAGCTATAAAAGAGGAAATCGACAGTAACACAATAATAATGGGAGACTTTAACACCTCACTTACACCAATGGACAGATTATCCAGACAGACAATTATTAAGAAAACACAAGCTTTAAATGACACAATAGACCAGATAAATTTTCTTTTGAATTTTATTTTATTTATTTTTTTATACAGCAGGCTCTTATTAGTTATCCATTTTATACATATTAGTGTATATATGTCAATCCCAGTCTCCCAATTCAGCACACCACCACCACCCCTGCCAATTTCCCCCCTTGGTGTCCGTACGTTTGTTCTCTACATCTGTGTCTCTATTTCTGCCCTGCAAACCCATTCATAGACCAGCTAGATTTAATTGATATTTATAGGACATTCCATCCAAAAACAGCAGATTACACTTTCTTCTCAAGTGCACATGGAACATTCTCCAGGGTAGATCACATCTTGGGTCACAAATCAAGCCTTGGTAAATTTAAGAAAATTGAAATCATATCAAGCATTTTTTCCGACCACAACGCTATAGAGATTAGAAATCAATTACAGGGAAAAAAACGTAAAAAACACAAACACATGGAGGCTAAACAATAATTACTAAATAGCCAAGAGATCACTGAAGAAATCAAAGAGGAAATCAAAAAATACCTAGAGACAAATTACAATGAAAACACGATGATCCAAAACCTATGGGATGCAGCAAAAGCAGCCCAAAGAGAGAAATTTATACCAATACAAGGCTACCTCAAGAAAAATCTTAAAAAAATCTAACCTTACACCTAAAAGAACTAGAGAAAGAAGAACAAACAAAACACAAAGTTAGTAGAAGGAAAGAAATCATAAAGATCAGAGCAGAAATAAATGAAATAGAAACAAAGAAAATGATAGCAAAGATCAATAAAACTAAAAGCTGGTTCTTTGAGAAGATAAACAAAATTGATAAAACTTTAACCAGACTCAAGAAAAAGAGGAATAGGACTCAAATCAATAAAGTCAGAAATGAAAAAGGAGAAGTTACAACAGACACCGCAGAAATACAAAGCATCCTAAGAGACTACTACAAGCAACTCTTTGCCAATAAAATGGACAACCTGGAAGAAATGGACAAATTTTTAGAAAGGTATAACCTTCCAAGACTGAACCAGGAAGAAATAGAAAATATGAACAGACCAATCACAAGTAATGAAATTGAAACTGTGATTAAAAATCTTCCAACAAACAAAAGTCCAGGACCAGGTGGCTTCACAGGCGAATTCTATCAAACATTTAGAGACGAGCTAACACCCATCCTTCTCAAACTCTTCCAAAAAATTGCAGAGGAAGGAACACTCCCAAACTCATTCTATGAGGCCACCATCACCCTGATACCAAAACCAGACAAAGATACTACAAAAAAAGAAAACTACAGGCCAATATCACTGATGAACATAGATGAAAAAATCCTCAACAAAATACTAGCAAACAGAATCCAACAGCACATTAAAAGGATCATACACCATGATCAAGTGGGATTTATTCCAGGGATGCAAGGATTCTTCAATATACGCAAATCAATCAAGGTGATACACCATAGTAACAAACTGAAGAAGAAAAACCATATGATCATCTCAATAGATGCAGAAAAAGCTTTTGACAAAATTCAACACCATTTATGATAAAAACTCTCCAGAAAGTGGGCATAGAGGGAACCTACCTCAACATCATAAAGGCCATATACGACAAACCCACAGCAAACATCATTCTCAATGGTGAAAAACTGAAAGCATTTCCTCTAAGATCAGGATCAAGACAAGGATGTCCACTCTCACCACTATTATTCAACATAGTTTTGGAAGTCCTAGCCTCGTTAATCAGAGAAGAAGAAGAAATAAAAATTGGAAAAGAAGTAAAACTGTCACTGTTTGCAGATGACATGATACTATACATAGAGAATCCTAAAAATGCTACCAGAAAACTACTAGAGCTAATCAATGAATTTGGTAAAGTTGCAGGATACAAAATTAATGCACAGAAATCTCTTGCATTCCTATACACTAACAATGAAAGATCAGAAAGAGAAATTAAGGAAACAATCACATTCACCATTGTAACAAAAAGAATAAAATACCTAGGAATAAACCTCCCTAAGGAGGTAAAAGACCTGTACTCAGAAAACTATAAAATGCTGATGAAAGAAATCAAAGATGACACAAACAGATGGAGAGATATACCATGTTCTTGGATTGGAAGAATCAATATTGTGAAAATGACTGTACTACCCAAAGCAATCTACAGATTCAATGCAATGCCTATCAAATTACCAGTGGCATTTTTTATAGAACTAGAACAAAAAATCTTAAAATTTGTATGGAGACACAAAAGACCCTGAATAGCCAAAGCAGTCTTGAGGGAAAAAAACGGAGCTGGAGGAATCAGACTACCTGATTTCAAACTATACTGCAAAGCTACAGTCATCAAGACAATATGATACTGGCACAAAAACAGAAATACAGATCAGTGGAACAGGATAGAAAGTCCAGAGATAAACCCACGCATCTATGGTCAACAAATCTATGACAAAGAAGGCAAGGATATACAATGGAGAAAAGACAATCTTTTCAATAAGTGGTGCTGGGAAAACTGGACAGCTACATGTAACAGAATGAAATTAGAACACTCCCTAACACCATACACAAAAATAAACTCAAAATGGATTAGAGACCCAAATGTAATACCAGACACTATAAAACTCTTAGAGGAAAACATAGGAAGAACACTCTTTGACATAAATCACAGCAAGATCTTTTTTGATCCACCTCCTAGAGTAATGGAAATAAAAACAAAAATAAACAGATGGGACCTAATGAACTTCAAAGCTTTTGCACAGCAAAGAAACCATAAACAAGATGAAAAGACAACCCTCAGAATGGGTGAAAATATTTGCAAACGAATCAACGGACAAAGGATTAATCTCTAAAATACATAAACAGCTCATGCAGCTCAATATTAAAAAAAACAAATAACCGAATCAAAAAATGGGCAGAAAACCTAAATAGATATTTCTCCAAAGAAGACATACAGATGGCCAAGAAGCACATGAAAAGATGCTCAACATCACTAATTATTAGAGAAATGCAAATCAAAACTACAATGAGGTATCACCTCACACCAGTTAGAATGGGCATCATCAGAAAATCTACAAACAGCAAATGCTGGAGAGGGTGTGGAGAAAAGGGAATCCTCTTGCACTGTTGGTGGGAATGTAAATTGATACAGCCACTATGGAGAACAGTAGGGAGGTTCCTTAAAAAACGAAAAATAGAATTACCATATTACCCAGCAATCCCACTACTGGGCATATACCCAGAGAAAACCATAATTCAGAAAGACACATCAGGCCTTCCTGGTGGCGCAGTGGTTAAGAACCCACCTGCCGATGCAGGGGACACAGATTCGAGCCCTGGTCTGGGAAGATCCCACGTGCCGTGGAGCAGCTAAGCCCCTGTGCCACAATTACTGAGCCTGTGCTCTAGAGCCTGTGAGCCACAACTACTGAAGCCTGCACGCCTAGAGCCTGTGCTCTGCAACAAGAGAAGCCACCGCAATGAGAAGCCTGCGCACCGCAATGAAGAGTAGCCCCCACTTGCTGAAAGCTCCCGTGCAGCAACGAAGACCCAATGTGGCCAAAAATAAATAAATAAATAAGTAAAAAAAAAAAAACAAATTAGAGGGAGTTCCCTGGTGGCGCAGTGGTTAAGAATCCACCTGCCAATGCAGGTGACATGGGTTTGAGCCCTGGTCCAGGAAGATCCCCCATGCCGCAGAGCAACTAAACCTGTGTGCCACAACTACTGAGCCTGTGCTCTAGAGCCCATGAGCCACAACTACTGAGCTCACGTGCCGCAACTACTGAAGCCCACGTGCCTAGAGCCCATGCTCCGCAATGAGAGAAGGCACCGCAATGAGAAGCCCGTGCACCGCAACGAAGAGTAGCCCCGCTCACTGCAACCAGAGAAAGCCTGCGCACAGCAACGAAGACCCAATGTAGCCAAAAATAAATTAAAAAAAAAAAAAAAAGACACACGCGTCCCAATGTTCATTGCAGCACTGTTTACAATAGCCAGGTCATGGAAGCAACCTAAATGCCCATTGACAGACAAATGGATAGAGAAGATGTGGCACATATATACAATGGAATATTACTCAGCCATAAAAAGGAACGAAATTGGGTCATTTGTAGAGATGTGGATGGATCTAGAGATTGTCATACAGAGTGAAGTAAGTCAGAAAGAGAAAAACAAATATCGTATATTAATGCACATATGTGGAACCTAGAAAAATGGTACAGATGAACTGGTTTGCAGGGCAGAAATAGAGACACAGATGTAGAGAACAAACATATGGACACCAAAGGGGAAGTGGCGGGGTGGGGGGTGGTGGTGGTGTGATGAATTGGGAGATTTTGATTGACATGTATCCACTAATATGTATAAAATAAGAACCTGCTGTATAAAAAATAAAATTCAAAAAAATAAAATAAAACACTTTGCACAGTACCAGGCATGTAGTAACACTCAAATGTTAGCTACAACACCAAGGTAGCAAATATATACATTCTACCAGATGTGCAAAGAAAATGGAGCTTCTTTACGTCCTATAAGAGATCTCTTATAACCCCTTGCTAGACCGCAGAGGCCTGCTCTTGGGGTGGCGGGGGGAGAAACCATGTTACCTTCTGGTTTTAAAAGACTACCAAGGAAATATTGTCACTCGAAAGTCTATCTTCATAATGGAGCAGTTGGCCCCTGCCCTTATCTTTTTCCCCAAAGATGGTGTAAAGAAAACCTCAGTCTTCCTCCTATGTAGTATCTCTTTTATTCTCATGACACGTCTTTTTTTTTTTTTTTTTAATATTTATGTACTTATTTGGTTGCATCAGGTCGTAGTTGCAGCAGGTGGACTCCTTAGTTTCGGTTCGCCAGCTTCTTAGTTGTGACACATGAACTCATAGTTGCTGCATGCATGTGGGATCTAGTTCCCGGACCAGGGACTGAACCCCGGCCCCTGCATTGGGAGCGCAGAGTCTTACCCACTGCACCACAGGGAAGTCCCTACTCTCACGACACTTCTGACAACAGATGTATGTGGATTTTCCCCCACCAAGCAATTTTCCACAACCTCATATGGGTGTCCTACAATTCTACCATCATCTACCTGGAGATAGCATCAGATCCTATAGGTTAAGGGCTCAGTCCCACAAGACTGTGCTCACCTTACTTTAGATGCCAGTTGCAAGTCCAGGTTGTCACCTGTGCTTCTGATACATCGGCTATAAATCAGAGGTTCCTGTGACTCCTTTTTTTGGTTCGATTAATTTGCAAGAGTGGCTCACAGGAACCAGGAAAAGAGTTTACTGACTGCTTACCAGTTTACTGTAAAAGGATATGATGAAGGATGCAGGTGAACATCCAGATGGGAGAGATGCACGCATAAGGCAAGGTGTGTGGGAAGGGCTCAGAGCTTCCATGCCCTCTCTAGCCTGCTACTCTCCCAGCACCTTCGTGTGCTCACCAACACGGAAACTCTCTGGACTCCAGACTTTTGAGATTTTTATGGACGCTTCATCTTGCAGACACGATCGATCATTAACTCCATTTCCAGCCTCTCTCCCCCTTGGAGAGTGGGAGTTGGGACTGCAAATTCCAAGCTTCTCATAATGGCTTGGTCTTTCTGGTGACCAGCCTCCATTCAGGGACTCACTTAGAGTCACCTCATTAGAAGAAAAGACACTGCTGTCACCCTGAAAATTCCAAGGGATTTAGGAGCCCTGTGTCAGGAGCTGGGGTCAGAGACCAGTTAGAACAGAAGATGTTCCTAGTGTTCTTATCGCTTAGGAAATTACAAGGGTTTGGGGAGCTCTGTGCCAGGAACTGGGGGCAGAAACCAATATATAATTTTTCTATTATCTCACAGATGGCTTTCTCTGTGTAGGGGAACAGCTTATGAGGTCTCCTGGTGACAGAGGAAGTTTATATGTTATCTGTCTTAACTTGTCTTGCCGTGGGGTGGGTGGTGTAGTCTGTACTGACATCCATTGCAGGAAAACTAGTTCCATTTGACCTTTTGGTGAACAATGGTATCCACTGCTGTCTGTTGGTAACTTGACATTGCCGCCTGTCATTGAAGGTCTTTTCCCAACCCCAGGCCTCTGCCAGTCTCACAGTCCTTCCAGCCTCTCTCCAGACCCTCACCAGGGCACACGGGAACTTCCTGTGCACACCATGCACAGACCATAGGGAGCAGAGAGCACTGCCTCTCTTCCGTTTGCCCAGCCCATTCACCCTAACCCCTCACCAGCGGCTGGCAGAGTTCCTTGCATAGATGCCTCATTCCAGGATTCCAAACGGGGAGAGTGGGTCCAAAACTCCTCTGATTTTGGTCTTTTATTCAAACCTATGTAATAATGCTCTGCCCTGTTCATCAAAGTCAGTTCATGTGTCAGACAGCTTACTTCCCCTCTTCTCCCTAACCCTGCCTAACCATGATTTCCAGGTGCTGATTGGGGCAGGATTTCTCCTTCATCTTCTTGTCTGCAGGGGCTTTGCTTATACGAGTAATCCTCATTGCTCAACTTTAATGACAGAGAGGTAAAAATCTCTACATGAGAAAGAAACTGCATGGCTCTTGATATGAGAGCTACAAGTCAATTAGGAACTCGAGTTAACCATAAATACAAATACATTTATTTAATCTTCTCAGATGTTGGCTCATTATAGTATATTATCATTATTATTATCATCAGCATGTAGGAAGTGCTTATTTCTCCCTCAGTGTCCCTCCACCTTTCTCATGGATGTACATTGCCTGCCAGATTCAGGAATTTCTAGCAGCTTTGCCTGTTAAAAGGCAGTGGGAAGGCAGTCCTCCTGCCATTTGCCTAGCATGCAGGAAATGAGCATCAAACCATATGGGCTCTTCAACACCCACCTGAGACACAAGCAGCTGATCCTCTGGCAGCTGTGGGCCAGGCACCGCTGGGGTGGCTGCTTTGCTTGGGAATAATGCATTTAAAAAATCTTTTTTTTATTTATTTATTTATTTATTTATTTATTTATAGCTGTGTTGTGTCTTCGTTTCTGTGCGAGGGCTTTTCTCTAGTTGCGGCAAGTGGGGACCACTCTTCATCGCGGTGCGCGGGCCTCTCACTATCGCGGCCTCTCTTGTTGCGGAGCACAGGCTCCAGACGCGCAGGCTCAGTAACTGTGGCTCACGGGCCTAGTTGCTCCGCGGCATGTGGGATCTTCCCAGACGAGGGCTCGAACCCGTGTCCCCTGCATTGGCAGGCAGATTCTCAACCCCTGCGCCACCAGGGAAGCCCTAAAAAATCTTTTTAATTACATTGTTATCCCACTGATACAAAATTAAATTTTTGGTCTTTCTACTGTCTGTAAACTGACCCAGGATCTCTCTCCCTCTCTCTCTGATTGTCCATTCTACACATAGCCTACAAATGACCAATAAATGTTATGTCAGTGGCAGCTGCATAATTAACACTGTCAACCAGCAGTGCTAACCTTAACATAGATTGAATAAAAGACCTGTCTAGGTGTGAGGGCAGAGGCTGCCACTAAGACCTCTCCTAACTATGTGCTAAAGCCCCGAACATCACACTTTGGTGTTTATTTCTTTGAATTAAGACACCGTTTTTGTACCTTTATGTCAACGGATTTATCAGACCATATAAGAACTCAAGGGGTCTGGGTGAATCTTACTTTTAACCAGCACTCCAGGTAATTAATATGATCAACTTCAACTGCAGTTCTTTCTTGATGATGACTGCATATTACTTAAAAACAAAAACAAAACTTGTTATTCATTTGCTTCTTCTTTAAGGTTAAATGACCTCAAGTGAGTCCAGTTAAGGAGCCCTCATGTGGTATCTCTTTAAGCTGTGGCCAGCAAGATCCAACACGGTGCTGTGGCATTTTTGAGCTCTTTTCCCTGACTTAACTGTATTTGAAGTTTGGCCAAAATAAAAAAAATTAGGACCTGTGCCTTGGGGCAGAGCTATAGAACTAGAACATGACTCTTGGTCTTCACTGAAGACAAGAAAGCCTGAACTTCCCTGGAGGTCCGGTGGTTAGGATTCCGTGGTTCCAGTGCAGGGGGGTGTGGGTTCAATCCCTGGTCCGGGAACTAGGATCCCACATGCCCCCCTGAGGGGACAAAGAAACGGCAGTCAATGTATGCGTGCCCCCACGCGTTAATTAAGCACACAGGTGGGAGTGCGTGGGCAGCACAATCGGGAACTTGCCCCTCCTCCTCACCCTGCAATCCCAGGTGAGAGGTGTTTTGCTGGCGTGATCCCCGCTGCTGGGATTTCTGCATCTCTCCTCAGGGACTTGCAGAAAGCTGCCTCGGGATGCAAGTTCCAAGATGGGATTTATCTACTTTCTTTTAAATTGGTGAGGACTGTATTGAGAACTGGAGTTACACTGTTTCAGGAGAGCCACTTCTGCACTGTCCGTGTTGATAGCGAACGTGGATACTGACTTTCCTTGGAGGAAAATCAACGAAAACAGCGGTGCTGGAGAAAGTGCTTTGGCTTAAACACACGTGAGTGCTGATACTACTTTCTTACCCTTAAGTTTTTCTCTCTCTGTGTTTAGAGTCAGCTATTCCTTCTTTCAAATGGTGTTTGTGCAGTAGTTTTTTGGTTACTATGTTATGAGAGATGAACATGGTGATTGGAAAAAAGTGTCAAGCTGCAGTTCCAATAACCAAGTCACATTTGGGGCTGCTAGCAATGCCTATGGCGTGCGGTTCTTTATTTTTATTTCTTTATTTTTAACATCTTTATTGGAGTATAATTTCTTTACATTGGTGTGTTAGCTTCTGCTTTATAACAAAGTGAATCAGCTATATATATACATACATCCCCATATCTCCTCCCTCTTGCGTCTCCCTCCCACCCTCCCTACCCCACCCCTCTAGGTGGTCACAAAGCACTGAGCTGATCTCCCTGTGCTATGCGGCTGCTTCCCACTAGCTATCTGTTTTACATTTGGTAGTGTATATATGTCCATGCCACTCTCTCACTTCGTCCCAGCTTACCCTTCCCCCTCCCCGTGTCCTCAAGTCCATTCTCTACACCTGCGTCTTTATTCCTGTCCTGCCCCTAGGTTCTTCAGAACCTTTTTTTTTTTTTTTTGAAGCAGGGGTTTCTAACCTCATAATCTTGAGCCAAGTCTTGGGGTCATCAGAAAAGAGGAGTGAGTATGTGTGACTGTGTTTGTGCATGTAGGGAGGTAATTGTCTCCCTCTACTCCTCTCCAGTGCTTCTGGCTGGACTAGTAAACTGGACTCATAGATTGACAGAGACAGATTAACAGGAGAAAAAGAAACGTTTTAATTTGTGAGCATAGAGGTCTCATAGAAATAAGACCCAGGAAGTGGCCAGAGAGGCAGCTTTTGTGTTTTTTAGGCAAAGAAACAATGAATTTGTGAAGAATTGAGGGGACAAAGAAACTTAGGCTTTGAGTGCTCAATTAGTGAAGAATCTAAACAGAGTTTAGACTTTGGGTGGAAAATTCAAGAAGTAACAAGGTTTGTTTATACAGGCTTCTGGGCCCCAATTCCCCAGCTCTGGCGATAAGAGTGTCCTTCTACCTCCAGATGCAGGGAGTGTGCCTTTCACATGACAGATTTATTTCCAGCTTTCAGGGAGACGGAAAGGGGGGTCAGAGTGTCCCTCTGGCATTGGCTGTTTCTTAAGTAACTTCAATTCAAAATAATCACTCTGCCATTGTAGCATATTTTGGAGCGGCCTGCCCTGAGCCCCAGCAGGACATTGTGGCAGCTCTAGACTGGCAGAGGCTAGAGGAAGAAGGGAGGGACTGGTACAGATCTTTAAAATGATAGATGCTGCAAAGTGCAAAGAGCTGTTTCTTTCTTTTTTTTTAAATTAATTTTTATTGGAGTATAGTTGATTTACAATGTTGTGTTAGTTTTAGGTGTACAGCAAAGTGAGTCAGTTATACATATACATATATCCACTCTGTTTTTAGATTCTTTCCCCATATAGGTCATTACAGAGTACTGAGTAGAGTTCCCTGTGCTATACAGTAGGTTCTTATTAGTTATCTGTTTTATATATAGTACTGTGTATACGTCAATCCCAGTCTCCCAGTTTATCCCTCCCCCACCCCTTTCCCCCTTGGTAACCATAAGTTCAAAGAGCCATTTCTTGTTTAGAGTCTCCCCACCTCCTCAAGTTTGTCATTCTCCATCTCAGTTCCTTGTGTGTTTCTTCAGGGACTTAATGTAATTTTCTATTATTACATTCATTATATATATTAGTTTAATTTAATTAATTCTGTTTATTAGTCTGTCCCGTCTTGTTCCACTTCTGAAAGTGTATGTTCCCAGAGAGGGCAAGGACCTCACTTATCTTTATTCACCACTGAATTTCTAACTCCTAATAGGTGCTCAATAAAAATTTGCTGAATGAATGGTGGGTTGAATGCACTCAGCCCTTCACTTATATTACCTCTCCA
This sequence comes from Balaenoptera musculus, assembly GCF_009873245.2. Taxonomy (NCBI): domain Eukaryota; kingdom Metazoa; phylum Chordata; class Mammalia; order Artiodactyla; family Balaenopteridae; genus Balaenoptera; species Balaenoptera musculus. The sequence continues at coordinate 73,397,328 of NC_045800.1, read as the reverse complement.
TAACCTATGGTGTAGAATAATTTGAACTAGAAATAGTTTTGTTTTTTTAACCTGCTTTTTTTTTTTTTTTTTTTGCTGTTTTATATACTTAACAAGAAAAACCTGTGGGTGAATAGTTTAAATCCAAGAGTTTATAGAGTATGGCATTTAGAATATGATCATTATGTCACTAGGTATGTGGCACCTTTCCATTACTTTTATGAAGTCTACATACATTTCTCTGATAAATAAGCAAGGAGTTGGAAACCGTCTCTCAAGTGTGCATCCAGTCTATTTTAGGACTGCTTGTCTCTGCAGTCTGACCACAACTGTTTAACGTGTCTATCATTTCACTCTTCATTGTCCTAAGTCTAGCCCAGAGCTGCTTCTTATTCTTGGCAGAATTCCAAAGTTAAAGATGGTTCCAGAGCCCACGTCAAGGGCCACATAGCCCTCCTCAGCCTGTTAGCTGCTTCCGCAGTAATGCACCCTGGAGTTTTACAGCTTGGGTTCAAGGGTCAAACCTTGGAAGAGAGAAGGTAGTGCATCAAGCGTCAGAAACACACACGGGATATTTTTAGATAATATTGGTTCATAAATTTTTGAATCCCTCTTCTTTGTAACTCAGTAAAACCTCTCAAAGAAAATCTCTCTGATGTTCATTTTCTGTTACAGTTTTGTCTTTTATAAAGTACACCCCCCCATTTTTGGAAGAGTATAAAATGACAAATTTGCATCCTTGTTTTAATACCCTGTGAAACCAGAGTCCTTATTGGTAGGATAGCATGTCCATGCAAAATTACATTCTCCTCTATAAGTTATGGTGTCTAAAAGAGGGAAAGGAATTATAAATAGTGTAGGTTAATAATGTTAATTTTCAAGAGATTTAGAAATAGAAAATCTACATATTTACAAGGTTTTATTTTTGTCTACTTTCTTTGGTCTTAATTATTCTCTTTCTGAAATTCAGATTTTAATTTATATGGTGTCCACTAAGCGGTAACATGCTATACATGTTACATAAGAAAAGAAAAATAAGATAATACCAAAGACAGGATTTCCTGTATTATAAGGAAACATCCATACACATATGCCCACACTTGCTGATGGTGGGGTAACTCAGGAAAATTCTTTGGGTTATTTTACATAAAACACAGCAAGAGCTGTTCATAGATTTTTGACCCAGAAATCCCACTTTTCACTGTAGCACTGTTCATAATATATTTGGGAAAAAAATGTACAACAACTGGAGAATATAAATTAGGTGTATCATGTAAGTTATATATCTACTGGAAGGAACAGAATTATTAAATTAAATTTATGTGTATAGTTATATTACATACATACCTATTAAATTATATTAATATTTATGAAGATCAGGCATGGAGAAAAACTTTTTATTAATATAAGTGAAAAAACAAAAAGACAAAGTTATATCACTGTGATTTCACCTGTGGAAAAATATGAATACATTAGATACAAACTGGAAGGAAATACTTGTTTTAGAAAGGTAGAATTAAACAAGGTCTTTCTTTAAATATAGTTTTTTCCATCTTGTAATAAAACGTAAAAAAAATTGGAAAGATCCTAGAAGATCATGCAATTTCTAGAAAATGCCAATTGAAATAAAATGGGCAAAAATCTTAACTAAAAACCTGAAATGAAACAAACAAATGCTCACTGGTTACACAAAATATTCCACTGTTCAACTTCACTTATTCTACCAATGCAAATATTTGCAACCCAGCTTTTGTGACCTTCACAGTGTATCTCTGCTATTTTCAAAAGCTACTAAAAAATATTTGGAATCATATTTAGTACTGTTCAAGGTGTATCCAGCAACACGGAAGGAGAATGAGGCCCAGTTACACAACTAGTAAGGGGTGCTGCACCTCGAAGGGGTGCTGCATTTACCCCTCATAGGCCAACTCCAGAGAGAGAAACTAATCTGGGGACACTGGCCAGTGTCACTCCTGGAGTTGCCCTTGGGACAAAGCCTTGGAGCAGAGTGGTCAAAACTCAAGGAAACCAGGTGGAACTATGCTGAGTGATCAGGGAGAAGACAATCAGCAAATACATCTGCGAGTGAGTCGGAGACTGAAGCTGTATTAGGGCTCTTGTTTATAAGGGACAAAACCCCCCCCCCCCCCACAATTCAGAGTATATTAAACACAAGGAGACTGGCTTATATAACTAGGAAGTACGTAACTTCTAGGAGCTCAAATGACTTCATCAGAATCCCCCCCACCCCCCCGACCCCGTCTCTATTTCATTGTCCATCTTTCAAATCAGCTTCTCTTTCAGTGTTGGCCTCCCTCTCTCCTACTTCAGTTGGCCTTCCTCCAGGACTCAGGCTTTGCTACTGACTGTCTCGGGCGTACGTCATCCATCTTAGAGATGGATGCGAACGGTGGCTAGGGTTTCGTACGCGTGGTGGCTGTGAATTGTACTTACCAGTTAATGTGTCTTGCTGAGGATGCTGTGCCGAGAATGCTGACTACCTGTCATGGCTGGCGAAGTCAGAGCACCTTTCTGTCTCTGATTAAAATGCTGACGTTAAGAATCATATCATTATTGAAAAGTTAGCCCGAAAGTAATAGAGTATTATTGCCAAAGCTCCCGTTAGAAGTAGTTGCCTTTTTCAAAAGTCCTGCTTGCTAATCATGGCCCTCCTAATTCTAAAATCAGGCACTAATACAGAGTTCATGCTTGGGAAGACAAGCTGTTCTTTTCTCAATTTCTTCCGTTTTATTTGGAACCCCCTGATTTTCTAAAACCTTCAGTTTTCTTCCCCCATTCCTGCCCCTAGTGGTTTCCATGATGACAATAGCAGCTTGCTGGGTTGGGGCTGGGGAAGGGAAGTAGCGTGTGTCTGGATCATTTGTAAGCAGAGTGTTTATAAGGTGGGAACTGTCTGTACTGCATTAGTCATTTGTATCTCAACTTTTAAGTAGGTCAGTTGTCTCTTCTCTAATGAGGAAGTATTCGTTCTCTTAACATTCTGGCAAGCTTGTTTGTTTATTCTCTTTCTCATCCAAGACGTACAGATGAATATGTCCTAGGCTTTTGCTCCTCAGGAAGTATATGGAGTGAAAGGAAACCTTGTGGATAGAAAAGGGGAACAAGTGGGAGTAGCCAGAGTGGCCAATGTCTGTAAGAATGTTAGTAATTCTGAAATGATTCAGTGATGCAGGGTAAACTGTCATGACAGTGAGCATTACCCACCCCTCAGTCAGGTTCTGTATGAAAGAACAAACATCTGACGGCCCGCTTTACTAAAAGTTCTTCCCGTCAGACTGTCAGTGGGCCTTGACACCATCATTAGTTGTATTCCTTGGGATAAGACATGGGCGATTTCTTTTTGAAAAGGCCAAAGTACAAGGGTGGAGGTCACATTTGATTCATTTTCGTATCTCCTACACCAGCTCCAGTGCACAATAAATATTGAGTAAATGACATGACCAACGTGATCTTCTAAGAATGGTTCACATTCAATATTTTTAGCAGATTAATTCCAGTCATTCATTTAATCATCTGTGTAGCACATATTTTCTAATGATGAAGATAGTAAAAATGTGCATGTACCATAAGTTAGGCAATGAGCTAAGTGTTTTATGTTCATTATGTAAATAATCATAACAACCCTATGAGATAAATTACCATTTTACAGGTGAGGAAACCTAAGCTTGACTGTATATGTCTCCCTGTTGCTTAAAGTCTGTACTTTATCCCAATGCTGTTGAGTGTTAGGAGATAATTCTCTATGGTTATCTTGCATTTTCTTCTTGAAATTTATTTGTTAAAGAAACTGGGATGTTTGTCCTATAAATCCGGAGTCTGGATTTTCTGATTGCATTCCTGAAATATCATTTAATATTTTCACCTTCTTTATTTTTTGTAAACTGGTAGTCGGATATAGAAGCTTGATCAGATTTAAGCTCAAAGTTTTGGTCAGACCTACTAAAATAAGTGTTGTCTTCTTCCATATGCCAGAAGACATATAATACGATTGTCTCTCTATAATTTTAGCAGCCATTCATATTGAATATCTGGTTCAACTAGTTTTTCAGAGGTTGCAAAATAGTGATTTTCTGTTATATTGTTATATATATGCGTATATGTAGAGTGTGTTTGTGTTTGTAAACCTCTTATTAGCTAGGCTACTTCTATAAAAAGTATTGTCATCCATTATTTGGTTATTTAACAGTATACTTTGTTCAGGATGAATGTTTGAATCTTTCCCTTATACATTTTCAAAATAATGAGTTGGTTCCCAAGCGTCTTCCATGGTTATCAATTAATTGTTTTTATTATGATTATGGACTCACAAATTTAAGTATGTTTGATGGTTTTTTAATCCATTGCAGTTCTTCTTGTTGATGATAAAATCATTGCACATTATCTGTCTGAACTTCTTCAAGTTTCTCCTGAGTCATCTGATACTACTTTCAGTAGTCTTTGGTAACTTCTTTCCTATCTTATATGAAAAGATGTTCCAGCTCATCTTTTAAAATTTCTTGCCCAAACTTGGAATTGTCTGTTTCTCCAAAGAATCCTGGTTTTCCTAAGTGGAAAATGATATCTGGAGACTCCTGGATTTTATATTGGTGACTAATTTTTTAAAAAAATGTCTCCTGCCTGGATTCAGCTTGTGGATAGTCTGTTGCTTACCTCTGGCCAGATTTAAGCAATACAGTGAGAATTAAGAGAAAAGGTGGATGATGAAGGTGTTTTTCTTCCCCCCAATTTTTTATTGTGATAAAGTACGCATAACATAAAATTTACTGTCTTAACCATTTTTAAAGTGTACAGTTCAGTGGTATTAAGTACATTCATAATGTGTTGTGTACCCTATATCCATAAATAATAACTCCCCATTCCTCCTGCTCTCCTGCCCTTGACAGCCACCATTCTACTTTCTGTCTGTATGATTTTGACTAATTTACGTATCTCATAAGTGGAATCATGCAGTATGGCAGTATTTGTCTGTTTGTGACTGGTTTATTGCACTTAGCATAGTGTCCTCAAGGTTCATCCATGTTGTAGCATGTGTCAGAATTTTCTTCATTTTTAAAGCTGAATAATATTCCATTGTATGTATTATATCACATCTTGCTTATCCATTCATCCTTCAGTGGACACTTGGATTGCTTCCACATTTTAGCTATTGTGAGTAATGCTGCTATGAATGTGAGACTACCAATATCTCTTTGAGACCCTGATTTCAGTCCTTTTGGGTATATACCTGGAAGTGGAATTGCTGGGTCGTATGATAATTCTATTTTTAACTTTTTGAGGAATCTTCATACAGTTTTCCACAGTGGCTGTACTGTTTTATATTGCCACCAAGAATGCAGAAGGGTCCCATTTCTCCACATCCTCACCAACACTTATTTTATTTTTTGGCCGTGCCACGTGGCATGCAGGCTCTTAGATTCCTGACCAGGGATATAACCTATGCCCCATGCAGTGGAAGGGCGGACTCCTAACCACTGGACCACCAGGGAATTCCCAACACTTGTTTTGTTTTTGTTTGTTTGTTTGTTTTTGGATAGTAGCCAGAAGGTATTGACAGGGTGAGATGGTTTCTTATTGTAGTTTTGATTTGAATTTCCCTAATGATTAGTGATGTTGAACATCTTTTCATGTGCTTATTGGTCATTTTTTATATCTTCCTTGGAGAAATGTCTACTCAAGGCCTTTGACCATTTTTAAATGGGATCGTTTATGTTATTAAGTTTTAGGAGTTCTTTATATATTCTGGAAATTAATCCCTTAGCAGATATATAATTTGCAAACATTCTCTTGTTCTGTGGGTTGCCTTTATACTCTGTTCATATTGTCTTTTGATGCATAACATTTAAAAATTTTTAAGTTCAGTTTATTTTTCCTTTTGTTGCCTGTGCCTTTGGTGTCATATCCAAGAAATCATTGCTACATCCAATGTCATGAAGCTTTTCCCCTGTGTTTTATTCTAAGAGTTTGATAGTCTTAGGTCTTACATTTAGGTCTTTGATTCGTTTTGAGTTAATTTTTGTATATGTTGTTGGGTTGAGGGACCAGCTTCATTGTTCGGCATGTGGCTATCAAGTTTTTCAGCACCCATTTTTTGAAAAGATTGTCCTTTCCCCATTGAATGCTCTTGACATCCTTGTCAAAAAGCATATAATCATATATGCAAGAGTTTATTTCTGGGCTCTTTATTCCATTGGTGTGTGTGCACTGTTTTGATTACTTTTGCCTTGTAGTAAGTTTTGAAATCCAGAAGTAGGGGTCGTCAAGCCTTGTTCTTTTTTGATTATTTTGGCCATTAGGAGTCCCTTGAGATTCTTACGAATTTTAGGATGGGTTTTTCTATTTTTGTAAAAAATACAGTTGAGATTTTGATAGGGGTTGCATTGAATCTGTAGATTGCTTTGGCTATTATTGACATATTAACAATATTAAGTCTTGCAATACATGAACATGTGATATATTTCCATTTATCTTTGTCTTGTTTGATGAAATGTTTTGTAGTTTGCACTGTTCAAGTTTTTCATGTCTTTGGTTGAGTTAATTCCTAAGTATTTTATTCTTTTTGATGCTATTTCATTATTTTTGTATTTCCTTTTTAGATTTTTCATTGTTAGTGTAAAGAAATGCAACTGACTTATGTGTTGGCTTTATTTCCTCCTACTTTGCTGAATTCATTTATTAGTTCTAAGAATTTTTTTGTGAAATCTTTAGGTTTTTTATTTTTTTAACATATAAGATTATGTCATCTGTGAACAGAGATAATTTTACTTCTTATTTTCCCATTTGGATGCCTTATATTTCTATTTCTTGCCTAATTGCTTTGCCTAGAACTTCCAGTACTATGTTGAATAGAAGTGGCTAAAGTGGCAATCAAAGTCTTTTACTGATAGTAGAGGAAAAGTTTTCAGTCTTTCCCCATTGATGTTTGCTCTGGGTTTTTCAAATATGGTTTTTATTATGTTGAGGTAATTCCCTTCTATTCCTAATTTTTTGAGTGTTTTTAAAAAAGATTTTATTTATTTATTTATTTATTTTTGGCGACATCACATGGCATGTAGGATCTTAATTCCCTGAGCAAGGATCAAACCCTTGCCCCCTGCAGTGGAAGCATGGAGTCTTAACCACTGGACTGCCAGGAAAATCCTTGAGTGTTTTTTAAAATTTGATTTTTATTTTATATTGGAGTATAGTTGGTTTACAGTGTTGTGTTAGGTTCAGGTGTACAACAAAGTGATTCAGTTATACTTATACATCTATCCATTCTTTTTCAGATTCTTTTCCCATATAGGTTATTACAGAATATTGAGTAGAGCTCCTGGTGCTATACAGTAGGTCCTTGTTGATTATCTATTTTATATATAGTAGTGTGTATCTGTTAATCCCAATCTGCTAATTTATCACTCCCCCCAACCTTTCCCTATCGGTAACCAGAACTTTGTTTTCAAAGTCTGTGAGTCAGTTTCTGTTTGTAAATAATTTCATTTGTATCATTTTTTAAGATTCCACGTATAAGTGATATCATATGATATTTGTCTTTCTCTGTCTGACTTACTTCACTTAGTATGATAATCTCTAGGTCCATCTGTGTTGCTGCAAATGGCATTATTTCATTCCTTTTTATGGCTGAGTAATACTTCATTGTATATATGTACCACACCCTCTTTATCCATTCATCTGTCGATGGACATTTAGGTTGCTTCCATGTCTTGGCTATTGTTAGTGCTGCAGTGAACATTGGGGTGCGTGTATCTTTTTTATTTTTTAACATTAACTCAAACTATATTTAAACTGCATATAAATAATCCCAGACCAATTGACAAGTAAACAATATAGAATATAGAAAATATATAGAAAAATAATTCCATGATGTTGAGGTATACAAAGATTTCATTATACAGTGAACAAAAAACTAACCATAAAATAATTTGGAAATTGGATTTCTTAAAAATTAAGATGTTTTGTTCATCAAAAGATGCCATTAAGAGACTTAAAGATAAGGCATAGACTGGAAGAAAATATTTGTGTTACGTATCTTTGGCATATTACTCAAAATCAGAATATAAAAAGAACTTCTACTAATTAATACTGGGGAAAAAGAACAACAACAAAAAGATGTGTAAAAACTCATGGAAAAAGCTATCAACATAGATTTTACACAGATGAAAGCATGCTTAACATTGTTAGCCAATTAAAATACTAATAAAATACCACCATACATACTAAAGAAAGGTTCAAATTAAAATGCTTGGTAAAATCAAGTCTTAGTGAGGATGTGGAGCAATTGGAGCTCCCTTCATACATTCTTATGGGAGTGTAAATTGGTACAACCCCTATGGAAAACTTTTTAGAGGATCTAATATACTATGAAAATGCTTTTCCTGTGACCCAACAATTCTAATTTGATGTGTATGACACAGGTAAATGACCACCAAAAGATTGGTGCAGAAATAGTCACAGCAGCTTTAATGTGTGTCTTTTTTTTTTTTTTTTTTTTTTTTAAATTTTTTATTTTATTTTATTTTAATTTATGGGTGTGTTGGGTCTTCATTTCTGTGCGAGGGCTTTCTCCAGTTGCGGCAAGTGGGGGCCACTCTTCATCGCGGTGCGCGGGCCTCTCACTATCGCGGCCCCTCCCATTGCAGAGCACAGGCTCCAGACGCGCAGGCTCAGCAATTGTGGCTCACGGGCTTAGTCGCTCCGCGGCATGTGGGATCTTCCCAGACCAGGGCTCGAACCCGTGTCCCCTGCACTGGCAGGCAGATTCTCAACCACTGCGCCACCAGGGAAGCCCTAATGTGTGTCTTTTTGAATTATGGTTTTCTCCAGATATATGCCCAGGAGTGGGATTGCTGGATCATATGTTAGCTCTATTTTTAGTTTTTTGAGGAGCCTCCATGCTGTTCTCCATAGTGGCTGTGCCAATTTACAATCCCACAAACAGTGTAGGGTTCCCTTCTCTCCACACCCTCACCAGCATTTACTGTTTGTAGACTTTTTCATGATGGCCATTCTAACTGGTGTGAGGTGATACCTCATTGTAGTTTTGATTTGCATTTCTCTAATAATTAGTGATGTTGATCATCTTTTCATGTGCCGCTTGGCCATCTGTATGTCTTCTTTGCAGAAATGTCTATTTAGGTCTTCTGCTCATTTTTTGATTGGGTTGTTTTTTGTTTTTTTGTTTTGATATTCAGCCATATGAGTTGTTTGTAAATTTTGGAGATTAATCCCTTGTCAGTCGCATCATTTACAAATATTTTCTCCCATTCTGTGGGTTGTCTTTTGGTTTTGTTTATGGTTCCCTTTGCTGTGCAAAAGCTTTTTAGTTTAATTAGGATCCATTTGTTTATTTTTGTTTTTATTTTCATTGCTCTAGGAAGTGGATCCAAAAAGATACTGCTGCGATTTATGTCAAAGAGTGTTCTGCCTATGTTTCCCTCTAAGAGTTTTATAGTATCCGGTCTTACATATAGGTCTTTAATCCATTTTGAGTTTATTTTTGTGTATGGTATTAGAGAATGTTCTAATTTCATTCATTCTTTTTTTTTTTTTTTTTTTTTTTTGGCTGCATTGGATCCTCATTGCCACGCGGGCTTTCTCCAGTTGCGATGAGCGGGGGGACCACTCTTCCTTGCAATGCACAGGCTTCTCATTGCGGTGACTTCTCTTGTTGCAGAGCACAGGCTCTAGGCGCTCAGGCCTCAGCAGCCATGGCACGTGGGCTTCAGTAGCTGTGGCTTGCGGGCTCTAGAGCGCAGGCTCAGCAGCTGTGGCACACGGGCATAGCTGCTCTGCGGCATGTGGGATCCTCCCGGAAAGGGCTCGAACCCGTGTCCCCTGCATTAGCAGGCGGATTCCCAACCACTGCACCACCAGGGAAGCCCCTAATTTCATTCTTTTGCATGCATCTGTCCAGTTTTCCGAGCACCGCTTGTTGAAGAGACTGTCGTTTCTTCATTGTATATTCTTGCCTCCTTTGTCATAGATTAGGTGACCATAGGTGTGTGGGTTTATTTTTCTGGGCTTTCTATTCTGTTCCATTGATCTGTATTTCTGTTTCTGTGCCAGTACCATACTGTTTTCATGGCTGTAGCTTTGTAGTATAGTCTGAAGTCAGGGAGCCTGATTCCTCCAGCTCCCTTTTTCTTTCTCAGGATTGCTTTGGCTATTTGGGGTCTTTTATGTTTACAGAGAAATTTTAAAATTTTTTGTTCTCATTCTGTGAAAAATGCCATTGATAATTTCATAGGGATTGCATTGTACCTGTAGATTGCCTTGGGCAGTATAGTAATTTTGACAATATTGATTCTTCCAATCCAAGAATATGGTATATCTTTCCATCTGTTTGTGTCATCTTTGATTTCTTTCATCAGCATCTTATAGTTTTCAGAGTACAGGTCTTTTGCCTCCTTAGATAGGCTTATTCCTAGGTATTTTATTCTTTTTGATACCATGGTAATTGGGATTATTTCCTTAATCTCTTTCTGATCTTTCATTGTTAGTGTATAGGCATGCAAGAGATTTCTGTGTATTAATTTTGTATCCTGCAACTTTACCAAATTCATTGATGAGCTCTAGTAGTTTTGTGGTAGCATCTTTAGGATTTTCTATGTATAGTATCATGTCATCTGCAAACAGTGACAGTTTCACTTCTTCTTTTCCGATTCGGATTCCTTTTATTTCTTTTTCTTCTCTGATTGCCGTGGCTAGGACTTCCAAAACTATGTTGAAAGTGGCAAGAGTGGACATCCTGGTCTTGTTTCTGATCTTAGAGGGAATGTTTTCAGCTTTTCACCATTGAGTATGATATTAGCTGTGGATTTGTCATATATGGCCTTTATTTTGTTGAGGTAGGTTCCCTCTATGCCCACTTGCAGGAGAGTTTATATCGTAAATGGTTGTTGAATTTTGTCAAAAGTTTTTTCTGCATCTGTTGAGATGATCGTATGGTTTTTATTCTTCAATTTGTTAATGTGGTGTATCACACTGATTGATTTACAGATATTGAAGAATTCTTGCATCTCTGGGATCAATCCCACTTGATCATGGTGTATGAACCTTTTAATGTATTGTTGGATTTGGTTTGCTAGTATTTTGTTGATGATTTTTGTGTCTATGTTCATCAGTGGTGTTGCCTGTAGTTTTCCTCTCTTTTTTTTTGGTATCTTTGGCTGGTTTTGGTATCAGGGTGATGGTAGCCTCATGGAATGAGTTTCGGAGTGTTCCTTCCTTTACAGTATTTTGGAATAGTTTCAGAAGGATAGGTGTTAACTCTTCTTTAAATGTTTGATAGAATTCGCCTCTGAAGCCATCTGGTCCTGGACTTCTGTTTGTTGGAAATTCTTAAATCGATGTTTTCAATTTAGTACTTGTGATTGGTCTCTTCATCTTTTCTATTTCTTCCTGTGTTGTCTTGGAAGATTGTACCATTCAAAGAATTTGTCCATTTCTTCTAGATTGTCCATTTTACTGGCATATAGTTGCTTGTAGTAGTCTCCTATGATCCTTTGTATTTCTGTGGTGTCATTTGTAACTTCTCATTTTTCATTTAATTTTATTGATTTGAGCCCTCTCCCTTTCTTTCTTGATGAGTCTGGCTAAAGGTTTCTCAATTTTATCTTTTCAGAGAACCAGCTTTTAGTTTCATTGATCTTTTCTGTTGTTTTCTTTGTCTCTCTTTCTTTAATTTCTGCTCTCATCTTTATGATTTCTTTCCTTCTACTAACATTGGGTTTTGTTTGTTCTTCTTTCTCTAGTTGCTTTAGGTGTGTGGTTAGGTTGTTTATTTGAGATCTTTCTTGGTTCCTAAGGTAAGATTGTATTGCTATAAACTTCCCTCTGAGAACTGCTTTTGCTGCATCCCATAGGTTTTGGATCATCATGTTTTCATTGTCAATTGTCTCTAGATAATTTTTGATTTCCTCTTTGATTTCTTCAGTGATCCATTGGTTGTTTAGTGGCATATTGTTTAGCCTCCACATGTTTGTTTTTTCTGCAGGTTTTTTTTGTAGTTGATTTTTTATAGCATTGTGGTTGGAAAAGATGCTTGATACGATTCAATTTTCTTAAATTTACCAAAGCTTGCTCTATGGCCCAGCATGTGATCTATCCTGGAGAATCTTCCATGTGCACTTGAGAGGAAAGAGTATTCTGCTGCTTTGGGTTGGAATGTTTTGTAAATATGAATTAAGTCCATCTGGTCTAATGTGTCATTTAAGGCCTGTGTTTCCTTATTGATTTTCTGTCTGGATGATCTGTCCATTGATGAAAGTGGGGTATTAATGTCCCCCACTATTATTGTGTTAACTGTCGATTTCTCCTTTTATGGCTGTCAATATTTGTCTTATATATTGAGGTGCTCTTATTTGGGGTGCATACATATTTACAATTGTTATGTCTTCTTCTTGGGTTGATCCCTTGATCATTATGTGGTGTCCTTCTTTGTCTCTTGTAACAGTTTTTATTTGAACGTCTATTTTGTCTGATATGAATATTGCTACTCCAGGTTTCTTTTGATTTCCATTTGCTTGGAATATCTTTTTCCATCCCCTCACTTTCAGTCTGTATGTGTCCCTAGGTCTGAAGTGGGTCTCTTGTAGACAGCATATATGTGGGTCTTGTTTTTGTATCCATTCAGCGAGCCTATGTCTTTTGGTTGGAGCATTTAATCCGTTTACATTACAAGGTAATTATTGATATGTATGTTCTTACTGCCATTTTGTGAATTGTTTTCAATTTGTTTTTTTAGGTCTTTTTTCTTTCCTTCCTCTTTTGTTCTTTTCTCTTGTGATTTGATGACCATATTTAATATTGTGTTTGGATTGTTTTTTCTTTTTTGTTTGTTTCTATTGTAGATTTTTGATTTGCGGTTCCCATGAGGTTTTGATATAGCAGTCTTATATACAACCTTGTTTTAAGTTGCTGGTCTCTTAATTTCAAATGCATTTCCAGTATCCTGCGTTTGTACTGTCCTTTTCTCAAGATTGCTGGTTTTGATATCATAATTGTGTTCAGGTGATTTCCTTCCTTTACTGTATGTTTGCCTTTACCAGTGAGCTTTCCCGTTTGTAATTTTCTTATTTCTACTTGTGGCCTTTTCTTTTCTGCCTAGAGAAGTTCCTTTAGCATTTGTTGTAAATCTGGTTTGGTGGTGCCGAATTCTCTTAGCTTTTGCTTCTCTGTAAAGCTTTTATTTCTGTGTCGAATCTGAATGAGAGCCTTGCTCAGTGGAGTACTCTTGGTTGTAGCTTTTCCCCTTTCATCACTTTAAATATATCATGGCACTCCCTTTTGGTCTGAAGAGTTTCTCCTGAAAAGTCAGCTGATAACGTTATGGGGATTCTGTTGTATGTTATTTGTTGTTTTTCCCTTGTTGCTTTTAATATTTTCTCTTTGTCTTTAATTTTTGTCAATTTGATTAACATGTGTCTTGGCCTGTTCCTCCTTGGGTTTATCCTGCATGGGGCTCTCTGTGCTTCTTAGACTTAGGTGACTGTTTCCTTTCCCATGTTAGGGAAGTTTTCAGCTATTACTTCTTCAAATATTTTCTCAGGCCCTTTCTCTCTCTCTTCTTCTGGGATCCCTATAATGCGAATGTTGGTGCATTTAATGTTGTCCCAGAAATCTCTTAGACTGTCCTCACTTCATTCTTTTTTCTCTATTCTGTTCCATGGCAGTGATTTCCACCAATCTGTCTTCCAGTTAACTTAGTTGTTCTGCCTCATTTATCCTGCTGTTGGTTCCTTCTAGTGTATTTTTTCATGTCAGTTATTGTATTGTTCATCTCTGTTTGCTTGCTCTTTAAATCTTCTAGCTCTTTGTTAAACATTTCTTGTATCTTTTGATCTGTGCCTCCATTCTTTTTCTGAGATCTTGGATCATCTTTAATGTCATTACTCTGAATTCTTTTTCATGCAGATTGCCTATCTCCACTTCACTTAATTCTTCTGAGGTTTTATCTTGTTCCTTTGTCTGGAACACACTTCTCTGCTGTCTTATTTTGTCTAACTTCCTGTGTTTGTGGTCTCTGTTCCACAGGCTTCAGGGTTGTAGTTCCTCTTGCTTCTGGTGTCTGCTCCCTGGTGGGTGAGGTTGGTCCAGAGACTTGCACAGGCCTCCTGATGGGAGGGACTGGTGACTGCCCACTGGTCGGTGGAGCTGTGTCTTGCCCGTCTGGTGGGAAGGGCCGTGTTAAGGAGTGTGCTTAGAGGGCTCAGGAGTGATTTTCCTGAGGCAGGAGTGGGCTCAGGAAGATTTTAGGCAGTCTGTCTGCTGATGAGTGGGTCTCTGTTTCCACCCTGTTGGTTGTTTTACCTGAGGCATCTCTAACACTGGAGCCTGTAGGTTCCTGGGTGGGGCCAGGTCTCAATGCCAAGATGGCGACCTCCAGGAGAGCTCATGCCAATGGATATTCCCTCAGGACTCTGCCACCAGTGTCCTTGTCCCTCAGTGAGCCACAGCTGACCCCTGCCTCCCCAGGAGACACGCAGCTCATTCTGGCCCAGGCTCCTATGGAATCACTGCTTTGCCCTGGGTTCCAGTGCATGTGAAACCTGTGTGCACCCTACAAGAATGGAGTCCTCATTTCCCCAGTCCTGCAGAGCTCCTGCACTCAAGCCCTGCTGGTCTTCAAAGCCAAATGCTCTGGGAGCTCCTTCTGATGCCAGATATCCAGGCTGGGGAGCCTCACATGGGGCTCAAAACTCTCACTCCTGTGGGAGAACCTCTGCGATATAATTATTTTCGAGTTTGTGGGTTGCCCACCTGGAGGGTATGGGGTTTGATTATATTGCAAAAGCTCCCCTCATACCATCTTGTTGTGGCTTCTTCTTTGTCTTTGGATGTAGAATATCTTTTTTTGTCAGTAGTTTCCAGTCTCTTGTTGGTGTTTGTTCAGCAGTTAGTTCTCATTTTGGTGTTTTTGTGAGGGGAGGTGAGCTCAAGTTCTTCTACTTCTCCATCTTGTCTCCTCCATAAGTTTTTTTAGTGTTTTTAATTGTAAAATGGTGTTGAATTTTGTCAAATGCTTTTTCTGCATCAGTAGAGGTGATCATGTAGTTTTTTTTCAAATTTATTTATTAATGTTATGTTGGGTCTTTGTTGCTGCATGTGGGCTTTCTCTAGTTGCGGTGAGTGGGGGCTACTCTTTGTTGCAGTGCACAGGCTTCTCATTGCGGTGGCTTCTCTTGTTGTGGAGCATGGGCTTTAGGTGTGTGGGCTTCAGTAGTAGCAGCACGTGGGCTCAGTAGTTGCAGCACGTGGGCTCTAGTGTGCGTGGGTTTCAGTAGTTGTGGCATGCGGGCTCAGTAGTTGTGGCTCACAGGTTCTAGAGCGCAGGCTCAGCAGTTGTGACACATGGGCTTAGTTGCTCTGCGACACGTTGGATCTTCCTGGATCAGGGATTGAACTCGTGTCCCCTGCATTGGCAGGCAGATTCTTTACCATTGCGTCACCAGGGAAGTCCCAATCATTTAGTTTTTCCATCTACTCCGTTAATGTGGTGTATTACATTGATTGAGTTTTGTATGTTGAACCATCTTTGCATTCCGGGAATACATCTCACTTGATCATGGTACATAGTCCCTTAAATATGCTGCTGCATTTTATTTGCCAGTATTTTATTGAGGATTTTTGCCTCAGTGTTTATAAGAGATATTAGTCTATGTTTTTTGTACTTATTATTTTTTGTAGTGTCTTTGGTATCAGAGTAATGCTGGTCTCATAGAATGAGTTAGGGAGTATTCTTTTTTAATTTTTTGGGAATTTGAGAAGGATTGGTGTTAGTTCTTCTTTAAATATTTGGTAGAATTCAGTGTGAAGCCATCAGGTTCATGGCTTTTTTATTGTTGTTGGGAGATTTTTGAGTACTGACTGAATCTCCTTACTAGTTATAGGTCAATTCAGGTTTTCTGTTTCTTTGTGATTTAGTCTGGATAGGTTTGTGTTTCCAGGAATTTGTCCATTTCATCTGGGTTATAAAATTTGTTGGCATGCAGTTGTTCATAGCACTTTCTTATCATTTTTATTTCTGAAGAATTGGTTATAATGTCCTCACTTTCATTTCTGATTATAATCGTTTGAGTCTTCTCTTTTTCTTAGTCCATCTGGCTAAAAGTTTATCGATTTTGTTGATCTTTTCAAAGAATCTAGTTTTGATTCTCAGTGATTTTCTGTATATTTCATTCTCTGTTTCATTTATCTCTGCTCTAATCTTTATTTCCTTCCTTCTACTACCTTTGGCTTTAGTTTGTTCTTTTTCTAGTTTCTTAAGTTAGATTGTTAATTTGAGATTATTAATTTGAACAAAAACTTTTTGAAATGTAAGCTTTTATAGCTATGAATTTCCTCTTTAGCACTACTTTTGCTGCATCATATAAGTTTTGGTATGTTCTGTTTTTGTTTTTGTTAGTCTCTAAGTATATTCTTATATCCTTTGATATTTTTCTTTGATCCATTGGTTGTTTGTGTTGTTCAGTTTCCACAAATTTGTAAATTGGCCAGATTTGCTTCTGTTCCTGAATTCTAATTTCATCTGTTGTACTCAGAGACTACACTTTTTATGATAGCTATCTTTTAAAATCTATTGAGACTTAATTTGTGGCCTAACGTATAGACTCTTATGGAAAAATGTTCCATGTGCACTTGAGAATATGTATGCTGTTGTTGTTGGGTAGAGTGCTATGTCTGTCAGATCAGGTTGGTTTTTGTCTTAAGTTATCTATTTCCTTATTTATCTTCTGTCTGGTTGTTCTATTCATTGCTCAGATTGGAGTGTTGAAGTCTCTATTATTGTAGAACAGTCTGTCTCTCCCTTTAATTCTGTCAGATTTTGCTTCATATAATTTGATCGTTTGTTGTTAGGTGTGTACATGTTTATAATTGTTATGTCTTCTTGCTGTATTGAAGCTTTTCATAACATATAATGTCCTCCTTTGTCTCATGTAAACTGTTTTGATTTAAAGTCTGTTTTGTCTAATATTAGTGTAGCCACTCTTTCTCTCTGCTGTTTACATGGAATATCTTTTTCTGTCTTTTCACTTTCAATATATTTGAGTCTTTGGCTGTAATATAAGTTTCTTGTAGACAGCATATAGTTAGATTATATGTTTTTATTCATTCTGCCAATCTGTCTTTTCATAGGCGAGCTTAATCCATTTACATTTACTGTAATTACTCATAAAGAAAGACTTCTGTCACTTTGTTTTGTATTTGCCTTATAGCTTTTTTGTCCCTTATTTCCTTCATTACTGTCTTCTTTTTGTAGTTGGTTTTTTTTGTAGTGAAATTCCTTTCCCATTTCTCTAGTTAGTTTTTTTGTGGTTATCATGGGGATATTATTGTAGTGAAATTCTTTTCCCATTTCTCTAGTTATTTTCTTTGTGGTTACTGTGGGATCCCATTTAACATCCTAATGTTGTAACACTCTAATTTGAATTTAAACCAGCTTAGCTTTAATAACATATAAAATCTCTGTTCTTTTACAGCTCTCACCCCCACCTCATTCAGTTGTTGATGTCACAGAATTACATGTTTACATGTGTGTGCCCCAAAACATAAACTGGTAATTCTTTTTTTAAAAATAAATTTACTTATTTATTTATTTGTTTATTTATGGCTGTGTTGGGTCTTCGTTGCTGTGTGTGGGCTTTCTCTAGTTGTGGTGAGCAGGGGCTACTCTTCATTGCAGTGTGCGGGTTTCTCATTGCAGTGGCTTCTCTTGTTGCGGAGCACGGGCTCTAGGCACATGGGCTTCAGTAATTGTGGCCTGTGGGCTCATTAGTTGTGGGTCACGGGCTCTAGAATGCAGGCTCAGTAGTTGTGGCGCATGGGCTTAGTTGCTCTGTGGCATGTGGGATCTTCCTGGACCAGGTATTGAACCCGTGTCCCCTGCATTGGCAGGTGGTCTCTTAACCACTGCGCCACCAGGAAAGTCCCTAAACTGGTCATTCTTTTAAATGCTTTAATCTTTTAAATTATGTAGAAAACAAAATGTGGGTTACAAACCAAAGTTACAATAATATTAGCTTTTATAATTGCCCATGTATTTACCTTTGTTGAGATCTTTATTTTTTCATACTGCTTCAGGTTACTGTCTAGTGTCCTTTCATTTTACTTTGCAGGAGTCCCTTGAGCATATCTTACTGGGCAGCTCTGGTGGTAACAAACACCCTCAAGTTTTGTTTACCTGTGAAAGTCTTAATTTCTCCTTCACTTTTGAAGGGCAGTTTTGCCAGATATTGGATTCTTGGTTGACTTTTTTTTTTTAAGCACTTTGAATATATCAGCTCACTGCCTCCTGGCCTCCAAAGTTTCTGATAATAAATCTGTTGATAATCTTATAGAGGATCCCCTTGTATGTGATGGGTTGCTTCTCTCTTGCTGATTTCAAGATTCTCTCTTTCTTTGTTTTTCCAAAGTTCAGTTATAGTATGTCTGAGTGAGAGTCTCTTTGAGTTCATCTTATTTGGAGTTCATTAAGCTCTTGGATGTTTATATTCATTCATTTCATCAAATTTGGGAAGTTTTCAGCTGTTATTTTTTCAGATATTCTCTCTGCCTTTTGCTCTGTCTTCTTCTTCTGGCTCTCCCACAATACACACGTTAGTTTTTTGGTGGTGTCCAAAAGGTCTTTTAGGTTCTGTTTGCTTTTCTTTAAACCCTTTAGTTTCTGTGATCATTTCCATCGCTATATCTTCAAGTTCACTGATTCTTTCTTCTGACTGCTCAGATTTGCCTTTGAATCCCTCTAGTTTT
The DNA here is from genome assembly GCF_009873245.2 of Balaenoptera musculus. Taxonomy (NCBI): domain Eukaryota; kingdom Metazoa; phylum Chordata; class Mammalia; order Artiodactyla; family Balaenopteridae; genus Balaenoptera; species Balaenoptera musculus. Next base: position 73,378,581 of record NC_045800.1, on the reverse strand, counting down.
TTTTTTTTTTTTCATTTCAGTTATCATACTTTTCAACTGCAGAATTTCTTTTTCATTTCATCTTAGGTTTTCTCTTTATTGATATTTCCATATAATTCATTTTCATCATTTACATCATTCATTTATATCACATTCTTGACTTTCTCCATGTCTTCCTTTAGCTGTTTAAGCATCTTGAAGACAGCTCTTTTAAAGTCTTTGTCTAGTAGATCACTTGTCAGGTCTTTTTCAGGGAGAGTTTCTGTTGATTTTTATTTTTCCTTTGAATGGGCCATACTTCCCTGGTTTTTGTTGTTGTTGTTGTTGTTGTTTGGATGCCTTGTGTGTGTGGTTTGTTTTTTTTTTGTGGAAAACTGGACATTTGAATCTAATAATGTGGTGACTCTGAAAATCAAATTCTCCCTCTTCCCCAGAGCTTGCTGTTTTTGTTATTGTTTTTGTTGTTTTGATTGTTGTAGGCTCTCTTTGTGCCAAGGATCAGTCTGAGGTGTAAACTTAAGAAAGTCTTTCTGACCCTGTACCTTTTGCTGGGCATGTGCAGTCACTTTCTAGTTTTCCCTATATATGCTGTTGTTTTTGAATGTCCTTGTTTTTAATGTCTGCCTCCCAAAAGAGGAAAAAGAAAAAAAATGAAGGGGAGGGGAAAGTGTGCCAGCCCTTTAAATTTGCTGGCAGTCATTTCTTCCAGAGGGGGAGAGGCTTGCAACAATGGAGAAAGGTACAACAACAATTCTCACTTGCCTCTTTGTCTCCTCTTCTGTGATATGAAACAGCAATCAGTGTTTAGAGCACAGATCCCTGATAGTTGGAGACCAGGATCCTTTATGTCCACCCTGACTCCTGAAAGCTGTGTGCAAGCTGTTCTGGGAACATGTGCATGGCTCCCTGCCATGGGTAGCTGCTACTGTAGTAGCAGCTGAAATTGACCAAAATTACCACAATTTACAGTTTAAGCCTTCCCCTTGAAATTGCAAGTCTTCAATAGGCTCCAGAGTTCCAGAATTGTTACATCAGACAAATTCTGCCAGCACAGTTGTTGTCTAGGTGGGGAGACAGATTTCTGATGCTTCCTACTCTGCCATCTTCCCAGAATCCTCTGATAAAGATATTTTGCATTTGGATATGTGGGAAGGAAAGCACATTCAGTGTTTCAAATGAGAAGATTCTATTTTTTGTTAAAGCTATCATTGCTTGAACCTTAAGATGTCTACTTAATGCATTACATACATTATTTAATTTAATCCTTGCAATAACATTGAAAGAGAGGTATTATTATTCATTTTAATAGGTGAAAAAATTGGGCAGAGGGCAGAGGAGCTCTCTCTGTGTAGTATGTCACTTCTGAAGAGGTCTTCTTTTACTTTCTCTTCTTGCCCATACCACTTAGAATATTGGTTTGACTATAGAGTCAAAATATCAGAGGCTCAATCAGGAATAACATTTCTTTCTCTTTCTCTGTGATACAGTGGTAGGCCTATGGTCCTGGGTTTGTAGGCAGTTTTGTTCCTTGAGGACATCCAGAGACCCAAGTTCCTTCTATTTTGTTGTTCCTCCATTTCGTGGGGTTTTACCCTCATCCATATATTTGAAACTAGCTTACCAGCACCCAGGGAAGGGGAAAATGGAAGGGCGACCAAGTGACTCATTTTAAGAAGTGAAGATGTTTTAAGAAGTTGCATACATCACTGCTGCTCATATCCTATCTGCCAGTACTTTGCTCAGTCGTGTGGCCATGGTGAGGTGGAAGGAATGCTCTGGTCTGTAATCTATAGCTGGCAGGGGAGTTATATTACAGAAATACAGAGAGAGCAAATGGTTATTGGGGAGATATTTAGCAATATCTTCCACTTTTCCAGTTCACACCTCTCCCCTCTCAAAAACATGTCCTAGCATTCTCTCTACTTTAAGGGAGAAAAGTGAATCTTTTCTGAACAAAAACAGAGAGCCACATCAGACTCTGCAGGGAGGCAGTGTTGGTTTTGATGGTGAACATCCTTGGAACACTACGTCACTCCTAGGAACATACCTGGAGGCAGGGAAGGTAGGTAAGCTGGGGAGGTGCTGACAGCAAAATTTGGCTGCTTTACAAAACATTGCCAAGGGTAAATTCTTTGTCTCAGCCCTGGTTTAACTGACTTTAGGCCTAAAAACTATTCTGCCAAAACCCTTTTTGTTTTCTTTCTAAGATTATAAACACTTGAAGTCAGTGCAAATGTCCTTATTATGCAGGGATGAGCGCATTTTTTACAGATGACATTGTTATTTGGAAAGCAAGTTCTACTCCAATGTCTGCCTAAGTAAATAGTTCATTTATTAGAAATAAAGAGCCAATATATCTCACCTTTAACTTTAAGTGAAGTAAGCTGAAATTCCTTTGTTCTTGCCAGGACACTGATATGTACTTTCAACTGCTTTTCTGTGCTCTTGATGTTAGTGTGTGCAAGTCTTCAGACTTGTTTACTCTTGCCAGTGAAATCTGAAGCAATCAGGCACATTAGTCTTCTGTATTAATCTTTCACGTATGGGGAGAGCAAGATATCTAGTGAACATTTTTACTTCCTGGGAGCTTTATTTCTAGATTCCTTTTGTTCTGTCTGAATGAATGGTCTTTGGTTTTCTCTCCATCAAAAAGAACCAAAGCAAGAAGTTTTGTAAAGGATTTAAATGCTACTGGAGCTGTGTTTTTGGCCTGCAAAAAGGGGAAATAGCACTCACTGGCGTGTGTTTGATTCTGACTTTGCTGCTTAGTAATTGTGTAAATTTGGGTTAATCACTTGACCTCTTTGACGCTTATATTCCTTGTCCAAAAAGTAGGGAAAATTCTCTGTACCCCATTGCATTGTTATTAGAATTAGATCATAGTTACACTACTTACTAACTGTATGGCCTTAGTCAAGTTACTAAAGCTTCCCGTGTCTCAATTTCTTCATCTGTAAAATGGGGTAATAATAGTAACTACTATATAGGGTTTTTGAGAAGTAACATGCTGAGAATAGTGCCTGGCACCACAGTAAACTCTATGTAAATGGTAGCTGTTGTGGCTGTTCTATGAATATGTAATAGCCTCCTGTGTTCACTGGCCTTGGTTGGGACATTGACAAGATAGAAAAGGGAGTCAGTCTCCAGCCTGGTTGTCCAGTGCCGTCTGGTATTCTCATGAGCTCCTGTATTTGCAGGGAGCAGTATAGAGCCTGCTCAGAGGCCAAAGCTCTGCTAACCTTTTAAAACTGCTGGGCATGCATCTGAGAGAACCTAGTACCACATGGTTTTGCTGAAAAAGGGGGAAAAAAAATCTTAAAATGAAAATGTCTTCTTAGGGGCAAAATGCCATAAATGTGTAAATGGGAGCAATCCCAGAAATAGATGGTGGTGAAATCCATTCAGTGATAAATTTTATTTCTTTAAAAAAACTCTTTAATTATTTTATTTGAGTTTTATTTCTTATAATCCTTAGTAATATGAGCTCCATCCTCCTCCTCGTGTGCATGATTTTTTTCCTTTATCTATGAAAACCCTTCTTGATGATGATATTACAGTGATGTAGTTCTGCATGTTAACAGAATATAGCAGATAAAATATTTCATAGGGAACTCTTATCAAAGAGTCTACCTCAGGAAGATTCCACTCAATAGGCTGCCCAGATATGCTCAGTTCTTCTACTCACTCCCAACCCTATTTCCCCTACTTTTCAAATTAGGCATTTTCAAGGACGTTGAGTTCAAGAAATGGGGGCAGCATTTGATTTTGGAAAACATACATTTTTAGCTCACAAAATGTGTTGTCATTTCCATTTTAGCTTTCTTTAGCTCCTTCCTTGATCCTGGAAGAAGGTGGAGATTTACAGTCACATTTTATTGGTGCTTTTCTCCATCACACAGATGATAAATTATTGAGAAGCCATTTGGTCTATAAAAATGAAATACACAGCCCATCCTCTTCCAGCATGCTGCTTGGACTGACTCCAGCTGCTGTGAACGGCTAGGGCTCTGTATTCAGAAAAACAAAGCAAATCCCTTATACATTTTGGGCTTGCTCCTTTGTTGGTGGATAGAGAGGGACAATGACCTGATGGATTATTGGCTCTCTGGATGTTACTAAGGGCCACAGACAGAGTCAGCTCTTTTATTGCTCCAGAAAGATCCTTTGTGCTGACTGTTGGCATTCAGAGATTTTGTACCTATATTTTTGCTAGCTCTTGTTTTGGACTGCAATCAGAAATAGTCAGAGCTTCCAATAATTGACAGGGTTTAAACGTTTTTCTCATACTTTACTACAATTAATCTTAAGCCTTGTTTGGGTCACATACTGCTTTGAGAATCTGATATTATAAACTCCCTTTCCTCTCCTCCCATCAACTGCATTTATGCACAAACACAGAAAAGACTTCAGAGTGCTTATGAACCCCCGACCACCAACCGTTCAACTCTTTACAGTTCCGTGAATCTCTCTTTTTAGATTATAATTTCTCTGTGGTTTTCAAAAGCATATGTTTGATAATATTATAATTTATTTTTCTTTAGAAATAGAAGATTCATTATTTCACTGTGACCTTGTTTTTTGTGTGATTGTAAAATCAGCTGAAGTTTTAACTTCAATTTAATTTTTTTTTCAGTAAATGATTCATTTATTTGATGAAAATTGCATAGCTGTTATAATTATTTCCAGAAAAATTCTCAAGATAAAATGTTAAAAACAGTAATAAAAACTGTATCTTTATTTTTTTTAAAAGTCAGTGCAATGGGCTTCCCTGGTGGCACAGTGGTTAAGAATCCCCCTGCCAATGCAG